>NW_027040683.1:7700000-10100000 GCF_037179485.1 Ochlerotatus camptorhynchus
AGGCGTTCGGATTTCGGTTGAAGGCCCCAACTACGCGGTTGTGATTTTTGGTGTTGTACGGAATACTTTTTCCTTCACTTCTGGGCTTCCGATCGGTGGTCAACCGTTCCTCGAACCGCTTAATCACTCGCGACACCGTGGAATTCGCGATTCCCAACTTTTTAGCGATGGAACGATGCGAGAGATCCTTGTTCTCGTGATGAATGCGCAAGATTTTATCACGCACGAGCTGTTCTTTCGACTCCATTTCCGCGAGTTTTGATCACAGGACTTTAAAACTTACAGGATGTAAATAATGCACTATGAACTAAATCCACCCAAATTTTCATTAAATTCTACCCAACGGTTAAAAAGTTAGAGCAATTTCATAGTGTGGCAATTTCATCGTGGACACCCTTTAACAAGCTTTCATCCTACTTAAGACTCACGTGCCGGATTTTTGTTTATTAATACTATCGACGCACGTTAGCCGTCCCCGCCCAACCTAATGGGCGAATTGAACAAAAAAAAACAACCGAAATAACAATGATGCCGTCGACTCCGGTTTTTTTTTTATAATCCATTTATTTGTCAAGGCTCAAATGCATCGACTCCGGTTGAAGGGTTTTGGGTGACAGGAAGGTGTGGAAAGCTGATTGGACGGAGTACGATGCTCGAAAATCGCGACATCTGAGACAGCAAAAATTGGCTGCAATGGCTAGTAAGCAGAGGAAGCAGAAAAGGGCCTAACAAAAAATGTTTAACAAAAACAACAACTCACACAATCGCAGCAGAAACAACAACAACAACAACAACAACAACAACAACAACTACAACAGAAACAACGACGACTACAACTGCAACACCAATCTCGCCAACTACAATAGAGACATCTCCAATAACTATAACAACTACAACAATTACAACATCAGCGCTCAGGGTAAACACATAGTAAGCAGAAAAAAATGGCAACCACTTGCTTCCGCCTAACAGAGAACTTCTTGCGGCAGCGAAAGGTCAGTTTTCGCGACTGCCGGTTAACTATCGGCCTACAATTCAGTTTCGAAGAGGAGAGATATTGAACCCATACCCGACGAGTGCTGAATTTCCACCTCCTATAACAGCACATCCAACCAACCGGTCAACTTCAGCTTCATCGTATCAGGTGTGCTCATGCAGGCACTCATGTTTTCAACGCAATTGACGCACCCTTTGAAAATGTGTTTCTGATTAACTTGATGCTCTCTTCAGAAGTAGTTTGTGACGTTCCGGATGCGGTTGAGAATGAAATTGACAACGATCACGACGTTTCGCACTTTTCTGAGGCAGACTGTGACGAACCGGATGTGACTGGAGATGAATCCGATATTTTTAATAATATTCTAAGCTCTGACGAACAAACAAAAATTTCATCTGAAACACATTCTACGGAAATTGTGGCTTATTGTCAGAATTGTAATAGTATTGGTAATGGCGAACGTTATAGTTTATTTCGCAGTGCTGTGATAAATATTCAATTAATTAAGTGTGAAATTGTGCTTGTGCCGCGGTAGAATTGATCCTACGCGTGCCCCGTAGTGATAATTTATTGGATAAGTAGGAGAATGGTTGCTGTTGCCGCTGGTTCTCGTTCATTTTTTGTATTTTCCTTCGCCCGGCAAGCTAATTGGTACCCTTTTAGTAAGCTACGGCATTGTAAATTTTTGCTTTCGTTCGTTTTTACTTGTGTCTCTGTAGTGTTGCATGTAAAGTTTATGTGTATAGGTGATATATATGGCTGAGTGTGCAATATGTAATTTGGGGATTTTGGTAAGTGATTTGCCGGTTATCTGTGTGGGTAAGTGTGCTCGTGTATTTCATTGCAAGTGCACTACACTCACGCGGACTCAGGCAAAACTTATCACAGATAATGCAAATGTTCTATTCAAGTGTAGTAATTGTCTGTCAGATCAGAGTTGTGACGAGCAGAATGTATCGGTTTCGGATACCAAAATGCTGGGGGAAGCAATGAAGCAATTGTCTTCTGTTGCTGACTCTATCACTGGTATACGAAACAACGTTGCTGCTCAGATAGACAACGCGTTGAGAATTGGCATGGAAAAAATGCAACAAAATATGAACGATTCTTTAAGTTGCTTTGAAAAATTAATTAGTGAGAAATGGAATACGATGACTAGTTCATGTTTTGAAATTAGTACGGAAAAAAATTTAGCTGCAACGAATGGTGCATCTAGGACGGTTCATTCTGAAGCGGACCGAAATCCCAGACGCAAAAAACGTAAATTTCAAAATAGTGACAACGATTCGACTGATGATGTTTTTCAAGAAAATGCGAGTTTTGCGGATGTTGTAAAAAGATCTAGTCATGCAAGTAAAAGTAAAAATATGAGTAACAGTAATAGTAACATTAACAGTAACAGTAACATTAACAGTAACAGTAACAAACAGAGTAATCGTAAGACTCGTCCGGTCATTGTGATCAAACCAAAAGAGTCCAAACAAGCTTGCGAAGATACTCGTAAGTTTTTGAAAACTCAGTTGGATCCAAAAACACACAAAATCAGTAATTTTAGGAATGGTAAAGATGGCTCTATTATTGTTGAGTGTGCAACAGGAGCTAAAGGGTGATACGGTCAAAATTTGGTCAATATCAACTTGACGTATTTCTTTCAATTTTGCATTTAAAAAACCTGAACACCCCTCATTTTGAAGGTGTGTGTGTGTAGAATGTTTCTCCTATTTTGATTTTGGAATTCACTCTTCAGTTGTCAAAATGCCGTCCAAGCAAGAAGAGCAGCGTATCAAAATTTTGCTCGCGCATCGCGAAAATCCGAGCTACTCGCACGCAAAGTTGGCAAAATCGCTAAAAGTTGCCAAATCAACCGTTACAAATGTAATTAAAGTGTTTGGGGAACGTTTGTCGACAGCCAGGAAGTCTGGATCGGGGGGAAATCGAAAACCGGAAGCCGCTGAGACGACAAAGAGAGTTGCCGGTAGTTTCAACTGAAACCCTAACCTCTCTCTCCGAGATGCCGCAAATAAGCTGGGTGTATCGTCTACAACCGTGCATCGAGCCAAAAAACGAGCCGGACTATCGACTTACAAGAAGGTAGTGACTCCAAATCACGATGATAAACAAAATACGACGGCCAAAGCGCGATCCCGGAGGCTGTACACGACGATGCTGACGAAGTTTGACTGCGTGGTAATGGACGACGAAACCTACGTCAAAGCCGACTACAAGCAGCTTCCGGGACAGGAGTTTTATACGGCAAAAGGAAGGGGAAAGGTAGCAGATGTTTTCAAGCACATGAAACTGTCAAAGTTCGCAAAGAAATATCTGGTTTGGCAAGCCATCTGTACCTGTGGCTTGAAAAGCAGCATTTTCATAGCTTCCGGGACTGTCAACCAAGAAATTTACGTGAAAGAGTGTTTGAATAAACGTCTGCTGCCTTTCCTGAAGAAACACGGTTGTTCCGTACTGTTTTGGCCGGATTTGGCATCTTGCCATTACGGTAAAAAGGCCATGGAGTGGTACGCCGCCAACAACGTGCAGGTGGTTCCCAAGGACAAGAACCCTTCCAACACGCCAGAGCTCCGCCCAATTGAGAAATACTGGGCTATTGTCAAGCGGAACCTAAAGAAGACCAAAAAAACTGCTAAGGGCGAGCAGCAGTTCAAGGCAAACTGGCTTTCTGCGGCGAAGAAGGTGGACAAGGTGGCTGTACAAAATCTGATGGCAGGGGTCAAGCGTAAGGCCCGGTAATTCGGATTTGGAAAAGCGGAAGCCTAACTGAATATTTTTCCTGAATTTTATACTAATTGAACTTGAAAAAGAAATTTAATTTGATTTTTTAAATAAACGATTTCACCGATTTACACGCGTTTTCCCTTGACCAAATTTTGACCGTATCACCCTTTACTGTTGGCGTTAATAACATTTCGCTTCATGATATTTGGAATGGCCTACGAGATTTGGACGCCACTAAAGGTTCAGGATCAGATGGAATCCCACCTATTTTTATGAAAAACTTAGTAACTGAACTCACAACCCCTTTATTCTGGCTGTTTAATATGTCGCTTGAATCCGGTGTATTCCCGAAGGAATGGAAAAAAAATCTTACTTAATACCCATTCATAAATCAGGTAAAAAATACGATATTCGAAATTATCGTGGGATTGCTATCATTTCGTGCATCCAAAACTCTTCGAATCATTTTTGAATAACTAGTGCCCAACACGGCTTTTTTAAAGGCCGTTCAACCACCACAAACCTTTTGGAATTTGCGGTCTTCGTATTAAATGCAATGGACAGAGGTAACCAAGTAGAAGCTCTATATACAGACTTCAGCAAAGTGTTTGACAGAATTGATATCCCAATGCTGATTTTAAAATTAGAAAAAATGGGAATCGCCAGCAAATTGTAAGATTCAACCAGAAAACATGTAAGCCAATTCATGTCACGTCAGGGGTTCCCCAGGGCTCGCACATTAATGACGTCTCTCTTATTTAAAAAAATATCAGGGTGCTTATATACGCTGATGACATGAAGCTATTTTTAAAAATAGGCAGCGATACGGATATGAATGTGTTTCAGAATGAAATACATGTTTTTTTTACAGATGATGTAGTAATAGTTTATTGAAACTAAATATTAAAAAATGTAATCTTATAACGTACAGTAGAAAACTAAACAAACAAAATCTGTGTATTACATTAGGTAATGAAAATGTTCAAAAATGTGAAAATGTAAGATATTTAGGTGTTATGCTAGATTCTAAATTGACATTTGTTTGTATTATAACACAATAATACATAGAGCAGGCAATATGCTTAATTTTATAAAACGTTTCGGTCTCCACTTTAAAGATCCTTATACAATTAAATCACTTTACGTTGCTTGCTTATGTGAGGTCAATTTTAGAATATTGTAGCGTTGTTTGGTCACCCTATATGAAAAAGCATGAAGAACGAATAGAGTCAATCCAAAAGCAATTTTTATTATATGCACTACGTAAGTTAGGTTGGACGGCACGTTGCTTGCTGATCAGCATTCAAACATTGAAAAAACGTCGGGATTCCGCAAAAATTTCTTTATTAAACAATATCATTTCGCAACGCATTGACCCAGCTGATCTATTGTCAAGGTTAAATTTGAATGCACCTTCCCGACAATTACGCAATAGACAGTTGTTCGCAGTAGATCGCCATCGGACCAATTACGCTAAATTTGGACCTGTAAATCAGATGATGACTGTTTATAATCATCATTGTGATCTGATTGATCTAAATATGCCCTCAACAGAATTAAAAATATATTTCAGAACCCTGCGAAGTCATAGAACTTAAGTCCTAATGTTAATATGTAGTCTACGATTTGATTGATTGACGAATAAATAAATAAATAAATAAATAAATAAAAAATATGTAATTTTTTTACTAAATTTGTCAATAACTCAGCCTGTGGAATCGATACCATTTGACGACCACGTAACGCTTTCTGCTAAATCTCAACTCAACCTTCACGAGAACACAAATTAACACTCCGAATACGATGCCTCCGAAAAACGTGTAACGGCAAGTTTGCAATGGCACAACTTAGCCATTTCTTAATGAATTTCAAAAATTGTGCTACCTTTAGAATTCCTAAGGTTTGATTGCAAAAAACTTGAAAATAGAGTCGTCTACTTTTTTTAAAAGCGAAAAGAGTTGTTACACGTTTTTTTGAAAGGTGTGCTTGTAGGGTTTTGCAAGTGGGTTTTGCAAATGTTCAAAATTAGCAAGAATACAGTCATGGTTCCCATATATAGATCCTGGAGACAACGGAAAGGTCCTCGAAAAAACCGGAACATCCGTAAAAGTGGACAACCCATGAACCTGATCCTAGAGCTCTGCGGTTTTTTTGAAAACATTAGGATCTGTGATATAAGAATGAATTTGGGTCATGAACCTGGATGTCCATAGGACCGTCCTCCGGAAGATCCGGAACATCCGCAAAAGTAGTACATCTACGATCCTGATCCTAGAGCACCGCGTTTTTTTTATAAACATTAGGAACTGTGATGATAGAAAGAATTTGGGATTGTGACATAAACATGAATCTGGATGTCCATAGGACCGTCTTCCGCAAGATCCGGAACATCCGTAAAAGTAATTAATCCATGAAAAGTGAAAGTGGTAAATCCACGATCCTGATCCTAGAGCTCCGCGTTTTTTTATAAACATTAGGAACTGTGATGATAGAAAGAATTTGGGCTTGTGACATAAACATGAACCTTGATGTCCATGGGACCGTCCTCCGAAAGATCCGGAACATCCGTGAAAGTGGAAAATTAACGAAACTGATCCTAGAGCTCCGTGGTTTTCTTGAAAACGTTAGGAACTGTGATATTAGAATGATTTTGGGATCGTGACATAAACATGGACCCAGATGGCCATCGGCACGTCCTCCGGAAGATCCGAAAAATTCCGAAGTTTTTGAAAAAACACTAAGAACTGAGATGATAGAATGAATTTGGGGTCGTGACCTAAACATGGACCTTGATGGCCATGAGACCGTGCTCTGGAAGATCCGGAACATCCGTGAAAGAGGAAAATTCACGAAACTGATCCTAGAGCTCCGTGGTTTTCTTGAAAACGTTAGGAACTGTGATGATAGAATGATTTTAGGATCGTGACATAAACATGGACCCAGATGGCCATCGGAACGTCCTCCGGAAGATCCGAAAATTCCGTAAAATTGGTCAATGTATGGAACTGATCCTAGAGCTCCTCGGTTTTTTTTTTCGAAAACTCTTGGAACTGTCATACATAAATTAATTTGCAGTCGTGACATAAACATGTACCCAGAAGGCCATGGGACCGTCCTCCGCAAGATCTAGAATATCTTTAAAAATGGTCCATCATCAAAACTGATCCTAGAGTTCTACGGTTTTTTTCGAAAGCATGTGGAACTGCGATATAAGAAATATTTTGGGGTCATGACATAAATATGGACCCAAATGGCCATGTAACCATCATCTGGTAAGTCCAGAACATCCGTAAAAGAGGTTAATCAATGAAACTGATCCTAGAGCTACGCAGTTTTTTTTTTCCAAAAAGATTAGGAACTGTGATATAAGAATGAATTTGTGATCGTGACTTAAACATGTACCTAGATAGCCATGGGGCAGTCGTCCGGAAGATCAACAACATCCGTAAAATGGTCACTCCATAAAATTTAGAGGTGGAAGCATTACTATGACGAGCACCTCAACGGTGATGCAGCAGAAAACGAAGGTAGCACGGCAACAGACCTTGGAGCACGTGCAGAAGACGACAGGCTACTGGCCCCTGATCTTCCAGAAGTTGAGGAGGAGATCGGTCGGTCGACTGAAGAACAACAAAGCAACTGGTGTAGATCAACAACGAAGTGAGCTATTAAAATACGGTGGTGAAGCACTGGCTAGAGCGCTGCACTGGGTAATTGCCAAGATTTGGGAGGAGGAGATATTACCGGAGGAGTGGATGGAAGGTGTCGTATGCCCAATCTACAAAAAGGGCGACAAGTTGGATTGCTGCAACTACCGCGCGATCACACTGCTGAGCGCCGCCTACAAGGTACTCTCCCAAATTATACGCCACCGCCTGTCACCATTTGCAAGAGATTTCTTGGGCAATACCAGCAGGGATTCATAGGTTCATATTCGCGATTCGGCAGGTTCTGCAGAAATGCCACAAATACAACTTGCTTACACATCATTTGTTCATTGATTTCAAATCCGCATACGACACAATAGATCGTGATCAGCTATGGCAGATTATGCACGAGTACGGATTTCCAGATAAACTGACTCGATTGGTCAAGGCAACTATGGATCGAGTGATGTGCGTTGTTCGAGTATCGGGGACACTCTCGAGTCCCTTTGAATCTCGAAGGGGGTTACGGCAAGGTGATGGACTTCCGTGTCTGCTATTCAAAATTGCGTTAGAATGTGTGATAAGAAAAGCAGGGATAAACACGAGTGGCACGATTTTCAGGAAGTCCATCCAGCTTCTTGGCTTCACCGATGACATCGACATCATGGCACGGAACTTTGAGATGATGGCGGAAACGTACATCAGACTGAAGGCTGAAGCTAGGCGGATTGGACGTGCCATCAACGCATCAAAGACAAAATACATGAAAGGAAGAGGTTCTAGGGAAGACAATGTTAGCCTACCACCCCGAGTTCAGATTGACGGTGTCGAAATCGAGGTGGTCTTTAGTTTATTCCCCAAATCTAGCAACACGGTCATTACCCGAGTGCTGCGATGCAAATTTGATAAAACAAACAAATCAAGTATCAACGTATCATGAGGGCAAAGAACTGTGGTCGCCAACTGCACATATGCTTTGTAAGCAGTTGCGATATTTATTTGTACTTTGTTCTGATCGCACGATGGCACTTCCATGCTGCTCCAAGTAGGTCACCATGCATGCGTGTACAATTGGATATCTGAATAAACTCACTCTTGTTTTAGCCTTCTTCAAGGGAACATTTAATTGAGAGAACAGTCCCCTTCAACGAGATACGTTACAGGTCGATGATACCAGCAGAGAATTATAAAAGACGCATTTTGGCAGGGAATCGTGCCTACTTTGGACTCCGGAGGACGCTCCGGTCGAATAAAATTCGCCACGAAGTTGACTATCTAAAAGACGCTGATTAGACCGGTGCTCGTCTACAGCCACGAGACCGTGACTATGCTCGTGGAGGACAAACGCGCCCTTGGATGACGGAACGTGGAGGAAGCGAATGAACTAAGAATTGCAGCAGCTGTTGGGAGAACCATCTATCGTTCACATTGCAAAAATTGGGCGACTACGGTAGGCTGGGCACGTCGTAAGAATGTTGCACGACGACGCAGTGAAAATGGTTCTCGAAAGCGCCCCAACAGGAACAAGAAGAAGAGGCGCGCAGCGGGCAAGGTGGATCGACCTAGTAGAAGGTGGCCTGCGGACCCTTCGCAGACTACGAGGCTGGCAAAGTCTGGCCATGGATCGAGTAGAGTGGATACGACTTCTACTGTTTCTAGAGCTCCGTAGTTTTGTCGAAAACACTTCCAACTGTGATATATGAAAGAATTTAGGGTCGAGACATCACTTTCACGGATGTTCCGGATCTTTCGGAGAACGGTCCCACACCCATCAAGGTCCATGTTTATGTTACGACCCGAAATTCATTCCATCATCTCAGTTCTTAGCGTTTTTTTTTTTTTTTTTCAAAAACTGCGGAGCTCTAGGATCATTTTCATTGATTGACCACTTTCACGGATGTTCCGAATCTTCCGGAGGACGGTCCTATGGACATCCAGGTTCATGTTTATGTAACAAGCCCAAATTCTTTCTATCATCACAGTTCCTAATGTTTATAAAATACGCGGAGCTCTAGGATCAGGATCGTAGATTTACTACTTTTACGGATGTTCCGGATCTTCCGGAGGACGGTCCCATGGCCATCTGGTATCAAATTCATTCTTATATCACAGATCCTAATGTTAAAAAAAACACGGAGCTCTAGGATCAGTTTCGTGAATTTTCCACTTTCACGGATGTTCCGGATCTTTCGGAGGACGGTCCCATGGCCATCCAGGTACATGTTTATGTCACGACCCCAAATATTTGTTTATATCACAGTTCCTAATGTTTTCAAAAAAACCGCAGAGCTCTAGGATCAGGATCATGGATTGACCATTTATACGGATGTTCCGGATTTTTCGAGGACCGTTCCGTTGTCTCCAGGATCCATATTTAGGAACCATGACTGTATTCTGGCTAGTTGTGAAAATTTGTGCCCATTAATCTAAATTACAGATCTTGCGCCACTTGCAAAACCCTACAAACACACCTTTCAAAAAAACGTGTAACAACTCTTTTCGCTTTTTAAAAAAGTAGACGACTCTATTTTCAAGGTTTTTGCAATCAAAATCATCTAGAAACCCTAGGTACCTTTACCACAATTTTTGAAATTCATTAAGAAATGGCTAAGTTGTGCCATTGCAAACTTGCCGTTACACGTTTTTCGGAGGCTTCGTAGTCGGCGTAAAGTTTTTTACCCACCGTATTCGGAGTGTTAATACAAGTCCTTTGACGGATCTCCCTAGACGTTTTCCGTAGTCCAATGAACTTGTGTACAGCACGTGGCTATAGCGTTTTTCGGAATTAGCGTTAGCGTTAGCGTTGTTATGATATACTTCGTAGATTGTATACAAGCGACACTCACGTCTCTTCTGAAATTCTCAGTTAGACTACTTTTAGGAATAATGCTGGGGAGTAAACATTGGTTCCAATCGGCAGCCCTACTTTTGCTCAATAAAACAGATGAAATTATCCTTAATAAGTAAAAAAAATCTCCTTAAAATAGATCGGGTTGCTGCTTAAATGATTGATCAAAATACGTTCAAAATCTTAACATGCTCAGTAAATATTTAAAGTACGCTTCCTAAAATAGAGAAAACTGTACATTAAGCATTTGAAAATGCTCCTTAGTATGCACCGCTTTGCACCATTTTGAAGTGTAATTGTACCATATATAATCGGAAAAGCTGCTCTAGAAAGGTTACTGAGTACCATGAAGTCAGCTGAAATGTTCAGTAAAAATGCACAAATGCACACAATGATTTACTGAACATTTCAGCTGATTTCACGGTACTTATTAACCTTTCTACAACAGCTTTTCAGATGATATATGGTACGATTACACTTCAAAATGGTGCAAAGCGGTGCATACTAAGGAGCATTTTCAAATGCTTAATGTACAGTTTTCTCTATTTTAGGGAGCGTACTTTAAATATTTACTGAGCATTTTAAGATTTTTATCGTATGTTGATCAATTATTTAAGGAGCAACCCGATCTATTTTAAGGAGATTTTTTTTACTTATTAAGGAACATGGTCATTTTTTAATGATTCATTTACCTTTTTACCGTTCCAATCTAAACAAGAGTAACAGAAGCATGACTGTCGCTATTCCCTGACACGCTCATCTTTACCATAACTAGGGATAGGAAAGGAAGTATCAAATATACAAATGATGGTGGCGATTTATTGTGCTGTGGAAGAGCTTGGGGTTAAATCCATGATTTTCTGCTCAGTAAGCAAAATCGATCCCTCCAGGGTCATTGAGCATCTCATAATCCAGAGCGCTTCGCGTCAAAGTACGAATATATGGATGAACTATCAGTTATTGAATAACTATTATTTACGATAATTAACCACTTCTTTTGAGCAGTTAAAATGACGTTTACTACCACTCGAACTTTGAAATAAAACATTATTTTTAGATTTTTTCTTCTAGAACCACGAGAAAAGTAGCCAACATTTGTGCGTTTCATAAAAAATAGAAATTAGTTGGTCCAGTTTTGTGAAATTGCTGGTAGAAAGTCACGCCAAAACTACTTGACAAAGTGGTCAATTACATGAAAGAAATAAAATATAAAATACAAACAAAACGTGACTACTAAAATCTCAAAAAAATATTCCCACAAATATATTTCATCCAACCAGGAATCTCAAAACCATTAGACGCTATAATGATACACTGCACATGTTAGACAAAATAAGAGGCCAAAAAGCAAGCGTCCGACACACAAAACCCGCCAGATCCACTTGCAGTCACAATCAACGATTCTACGAATTGCGAGCGCTCACGAATCATAAGACCGCTGACTGCGACACTCTGAAAGCGAAATAGACAGGCTCTATGCGTCAAACACCCGCCCTCCAATCTCCTCCCGCATCCAACAACACAAACCTCCATTACAACATCTAACGAATTCAAAACTCCGAAAATCACTCATCTATAGCAAATGAGTGGAAGCAACCCTGCATGCAACCATTCTTCATGATACACTTTTTCTGCCCATCTTTCTATTAGGCCTGTGGACATGCGTTAGCTTCGAAACTTCTGACCAAACTGGGAAAATTTCAGGTCACAAAAAATAAATTGAAAAAAAAACTTTCAAATATTGATTATTTTACGCAAAAACGAGCAAGTAATATTAAGTCTCTTGTATCGTATGCTTATGCTAATTGACTGTAACAAAAATAATATGCTTAAATAAAATAAAATATTACTTAAATTATATGCAAAACTTACTAGAAGATCATTACTTTATTGGTGAGAAGTTTCTAATAAGCCCTCCCAGTTCCTCTGTATACAGAACAAATCTGATACTTTAATCAGAATTACTCAGTCTGCATGAAGCAGCCGATTTCATCAAGGAAGTTTTATTAACAACCAAGAATTAATCGTTTGAGGCATAATGAAGCATTAAGCAGGTGATATGTGTCACTATAGGAAATTATCATCGTTGCAAATATAAAGAAATTAAACATAACCCTTTGCTTCAGTACCGTCAACCTCCATGTCCATGGCTATAGAGTTTTTCGCAATTATTCTCAAAGTCATGTAATTTCGTCCGAAAATTAAAATTACTTTTCTTAATTAACAAGTTTCTAATAATTTTCCTTAACCATTAATTTAAAAAAAATGCGTTAAAATATGTTCATAAATGACACCTGTCCAATTTTATTTGTCTCTTTAATCCTGAATACGAATAAATCGATTCATACAAAAACAACATACAGAGACCCAAGTTGAAAATAAAGAAACATCCATGAACGCCATAATTTCCCATGAGCCACGTTGTTGTCGATTCACTCTGTCCGTTTGCATGGCTGTGACTTGTGTCGTGACAACACCGAACACCGATGTCACATGACCGTTATTTATTCAATTTCTCCTCTTTACCGGGACATAAAACCGGCGAAACTTGTGCAAAACTGCCTTCACTGCCGCTGTGCTGGGACGAAAGGAAAAACAGCAGTTTGTGTAGGTATCTTTTCATCTTTGCCGAACAATGATTTGCTGTTTTTCCTTCAATCTATTGCACCGGTTACAAAACCAAACATTTGTCAGGTTGTCGCGACGAATGTTCCCCTACGGGGACACACCGGTGGTGCAGCGTTCTTTTGCTCTGATGATGCATCGAACCGGACGGGGAAACATTGACCATTTGTCAATCCGGCACACTCCGGTGGATGGCACTGTCACATGTTACGCTCACGCGATGGTAGGAAAAATTTGAAAAGCGGAATTCAAATCGAATGTGAATGTGAATCTGTTTGAATTTGAACTATTGCCGGCCATCCGTGCCTCCTTCTCCTGGTACCTAGCGTCATTCTATCGAGCGCTTTTCGCAGCATTCGTCCGCCCATTTCCCTCCGGAGGCATTGATCCGAGCTCGAATCCAGATTGACGGTTTACAGCAGCAGTCAGTCGGGTGTGTGGGTGAGTGAAATGCAGTCAGGAAAAATGCGAGGATTTTTTCTCTCCTGCATGACATGCGTTGGTGTTTATTTTCTGATCCGTGTGAGGTTTGGATAAAATAAATGTGTTCATTTTGTGGGATATTGTGGGACATGTGGTTATTCTGTCGTGCAGGGTGAGCGATGGAAGATTGAGTTTGACATCAAAATGAATGCGTGCCTCATTCATTTTTGCCTGTGCACCAAACTTCAATCGTTACAATTTACCAACGCATATTAGTTTTTGTTTTATTTTTCAATGCTCCATGAAATCAAAGGATATATCCTCAATTACAAAATTAATCATTAGCTCACGTAATATTTGAAAGGGCTATCATATTGTGTAAGCTTAACATGTATGGCCCTTTTGCGCAATCCGAGGTACGCCCACGCAAACCAAGAATACTATCAGTAAGGTTAGGATTTCAAATCTCAACTTAAACTTATTCTCCGTTTTATCACAAGACAAACTGTTTCAGCGTTGTCAGGTTGTTTTTAAGCTTATCGGTATCAAAGGAATAAAAAAATATGTATTTATCTGTATTTACTATTTGAACACTCTGAACACGATGCCTCCGGTAAAATGTGTAACGGCAAATTGGTAATGTTTGAAAAATCTGCACATGTCTGAAAATCATTGCCGGCTCTTGGAAAAAAAACACGTTATGGAACAATTTTAGAAAAATCCAAGGAAAAAACAAGCCCTTAACAATCAGAGAAAAACGGCCAGCGTAATAATACAAACATGGAAATAGCCAACAGCCTCGAACAGAACCGAACAAACGCCCCTCAAAATACATAACGAGGATAAATCAGCTTATAACGAATCCTTCACGAAAAAACGAGCTAGAAAAGGCAAGGGAAGGACTTAAAGGATCATCACCTGGGTCACATGACATACACTAGCCATGATCACAAACCTACCACTAGAATTCAAAAGTCTTCTACTTAAGGTGAATCACTGTGATATCTTTATTCTCGCGACCACTTCGAAACTTTAAGTGCACAAATAGGGTTTTTGATCTAATTTCCGTCCTACTAAGCACACCCCGCGCTTCACCTCACTCTTCTGAACGAGTTTAAACAAAAAATGGAATATTTCTGTCAAAAATGACTTCTAAATTTATTCACCTTTCCATACGTACCGTAGGATTTGATAAAGAGTCACCAATTGTTGAGATATTGATTAAAATCTAACACTGCTTCTTGATTCTAAATTCGTTCTACGAGTTTCAATTCCGTCCTAACGCATTGAAACGCCATTAGATTTTCTTCGTCCTACGGATAAACGTAGAAAAAGGGGATTAGCTAGGAGCGCTTTTTTTGTTTTGAGAACAATGAGCGTAAATATTCATACAATGCGCTCTAACAGGATTTATGTTGTAGCTAATGAACTAACGCATCGGAACAAACCTATTATTGATTTGTGCACGGTGGAATAATTGATATTATTGATCTTTTCTGATCGATAGAACGGAAATGGGCGATTACGACGAAGTAGCGCTCTACCCTATCAGCTTCTACGGCACGTATAAAATTCAAATTGTTTCCACATTTGCTGCACTGCAGCATACATTAAGTAGCAATTTCAGGTGAAATGGGGCACCGATTTCCAAGATTTGTGTAATTGAAAATTCGAAGTGGAAGTGCATGTACAGCCTACGTGGTGCCCATTTGTGGACTCTACAAGGAATCACCTTAACACGTACAATCGACTGTGGAAGGACTCTATATATCCAGGTAGCTGGATGGAATACACCGTAGCAGTGCGTCACAATATCAGCTTCAATCGACTAAATCGATGCGACGAAGCGACTTCTGGCCTTCTTTTTCTGTTAAAGTCGAACAGCTTCGCAGCGAGGCTCGGTAGCTCAGTGGTTACCGTTTCTGCTTACTGAGCAGAAGGTCGGGAGTTCAATTCCAGGCCCGTCCCCTTCCTTGCAATTTTTCACTTTGCCTTATTCTATACCCACTAGATTTTAATGAAAACAAATTCTTCTTTAACATCGATCGCATCACTTACTACAGTGTGGGTCCTGATCTAAAAATAGGAATTGGATGAGTGCGCGTGTGTGTGTGTGTGTGTGTGTGTGTGTGTGTGTGTGTGTGTGTGTGTGTGTGTGTGTGTGTGTGTGTGTGTGTGTGTGTGTGTGTGTGTGTGTGTGTGTGTGTGTGTGTGTGTGTGTGTGTGTGTGTGTGTGTGTGTGTGTGTGTTTGTGTATTATAATCGCTCTACCAAAAACGATCCCTGCGTGTGCGTGTGCAACCTTTCCCCACATCCAGTGATTTCTCGTGGAAGCGCAGAGGATTTCTCGGTTTCCTTCACAGCGAGTATCACGTCAACACATTCCTTCCCATTCCCTAGTTGACCTGCATTCGGACACGGCCGGCGCTGGTATTGCTTAATATTAGATCTTCAGTTCTTACACATTGAGGATGAATGTTAGTCCCAAACATCATCTGTTGGTTCTCTGTGTAATTGCAGCTGATCTGGTAATAACAGAGCAGCAACCGTGGGCGGTCAATCTTGCTCATGCTCATGCTCTAAAGTCGAACAGCTTCGCAGCATTCTAGAACCTCAGTCGGCGTGCACAAACAAATGTTCAATCGCTTGTCTCTCTTTCTCCCGTCGCTCCATTGGTCTTACTTTCAAGCTTCGGTGAAACGGATGAGCGAAAGAGCGCTCGACTTTGATAGTTTTCTCTTTCATGACGGAAAATGAAATTACATATTTAAAGCATTTCTCACGTGAAAACACTTGAAGATTACACGTTATATGTTTAATTTATCTTCCATCCACATATTTATCTAAAAAAAGTTAACGAAAACGGGACATAACGCATTTTAAACAAATTGAAAGAGCGGTGATAGAGTGTTCGTGAAAGGGGATTGAAAGCCGTTTAACTAGAAAATCGACGTTAGTTACGTTGAAAGCGACGAGCAAAGCAACGACGAGAAGTTTCACACCCAGCCTTTCCTTCTAAGCGTACTGCTTTTTTATTTTCGTTTCTTGCTGATAGTCTAGCTAGGCGTTATAGAAATGAAGCATAGAACACGTATGTATAAAGCAAACCCCACACGCATCAATATATTGACGCGAAGGGTAATTATTGACAATAATATTGATGATGTGAATTCAGAAATATTGTCAATCTCGATATATTGACGTCAATATAGAATGTATTGACAATACGATTATTGTCAATAAAAGTAATCGTGTAGGGTCCACTTAAGAGAAATAAAACACGAGTTCATTTTAGAGCTTCGAAAATGTGGAGCCCTGCACCGTAGTACCTATTTAAAAAAGGGAAAGGGGAAAAGAACTGTCCTGGAAGCAATAGACCCATATACCTCAACAGCTGCCTAGAAAAGATACTGACCATTGACTATTTCGGACACCTCGAAAATACAGTGAGAGAAACAATCCACACAAAAAAACGGTTAACCCAAGTCGTCATCTTTGACATTAAAGGCCTTACGACACTACCTGGCGTAGGTTGATACAAAACAGAATCAGCGGTGCGAATATTGGAGGCAATCTCATCAAATATCTCCAACAGATGTTGAAAAAAATGACTTTCAGAGACTCGGAACTCTCTCCCGAGAAACACTTATGGAGAACAGGTCACACAAAATTGAAGACCAGGTTATGGTTATAAAAAGCCAGCAAATTCACACGGAGTCCCACTCTCAGCATTAGTGAAAACGCCTTGTAAAAATGGTAGTATGTGTTGGAAAAATATCAAAATATCAAATCTCACCAAAGAACAAGATCACGCTTGATTTTCGTATACAAAAATCAACAAGAAAGCAACTGCAGTTGATATTGCAAGCTGTGATGTCGCAGCTCGCAATAACAAGCTAACAAAACTCACCAGCTGAAAATCTCACCAAGCTGTGGTGAGATTGAGTTTCATGATTTTGGCTTTACAGCCGAACGCTACCGAAACCTCCAAAACGGCTGGCTGAAGTCGCTTCGTGTCTGCCATCAGTGCAGAGAAAAAAGAGATAGCATTATTATACCTTCTCTTTCTAAAAAAAACGAGGTGCACAACCGTGGCCTAGTGAGATCAAACGAAGACAACTGTAACAGCACACCCGAACAGTCCAGGATCGAATCTCAAATCAGACCCATTAAAAAGGGATGCGTAAGCTCTGCCGTCTTGACAGTTGTGTGTATATATTTTCCGATTCATTTTTAAAGTAGGTAAAGTAGAAGTCGATAAAGAATAATATTGTAGAACATTGAACTATGATGTGCACAGCTATTGATATCATATATAATCCAAGTGTGGCACAATTCAATTCAATCGTGTTCAAGCATGGTTCATAGCACAAGAATCACACATAAAATGGATGTGTTTCACAATAAGTGCAAAATGAAGTGTGAGACACATGATGATGACGTGTGGAATTTTTGGGGTGTACTCCGCTCCTGTATTTTGACGTAGGACTACGTCTTTCATTTCTATACTGAGGGTACACTTTGTGAAAACCGAAAATGGAACATGAAACAAAATTATGAAAGATTTCGAACATTAATAACTCAGCTGATCCTGGACCAATTTCAATAATTTTATCACCAATCGATCAGAAATATTTCTACGCATCTAGCAATGCTTTTGACCGATGATTTTCAACGAGAATGATAATGTCAAGCATTGTCCAATGTACATATAAAAAGTGATAATTTTATCACTGTTAAACCTTCTTCGCTAACCCAGTCGTCATCATCTGAAAAGATATTTATTTATTTATTTATTTATTTATTTAATTGATTCCATCAACAGGCTTCAATAAGCCCCAATGATGTTAAGTAATACAAAAAACAACATGATTGTCTGTGCTTAAAACTTAAACATTACACTGCTATTCACGGTTACCTGTGCCCGAAAATATCGAGGTGAAACTACGGCGAAGCGTCTGACGTGGTACGTGAAAATCGAACACTGAGGCAACTCTGTTGAAAACTCGCTGCAGTCCGTTTATTGCTCCATTCATTCCGTAGTTCGTGCGACGAAAGGGAAGTCTCAGCATAAGACTGTTTCTTAGTGCACGAGGTCGTACATTCAAATCGATTTTTTCGAGGATAGTAGGACAATCGATTCTCCCTTGCAATGTATCGGCAACAAGTAAAGCCCTTGCAGCGTCTCTTCGGGTCGAAAGAGTTTCCAAACCAATCAGCTGACATCGGCTTTCATAGCTAGGCAAACGGAAAGGATCTCTCCAAGGCAATCGCCGAAGGGCGAAGCGTAAGAATCGGTGCTGGACTGATTCGATTCTTTCAACACCATTGTTGTAGCTTGGATTCCAAACTGCTGAGCAATATTCAAGGACTGATCGGACCAGTGAGGAGTACAATGACTTCAGGCAATAAATATCAGTAAAGTTTTTGGTTATTCTAAAGATAAAGCCTAGTGTTCTGGAAGCTTTATCAACGACATACGAAATATGCTGCTTATATGTGAGTTGCGAATCCAAAATGACTCCCAAATCCTTCACGTGGCTCACTCGTTCAATTGCTGAACCCAATAGGTTGTAGTTGAAGATGATTGGTTCTTTTATCTGAGAAAAGGAGATTACTGAGCATTTCGCCGGGTTAACTTCCCTTCGGTTCAAGGTGCACCAGTCAGCAAAAGCATGAAGCTGGCGTTGAAGAAAGTGACAGTCGGCAATGGAACGAATCCGAAGGTAGATTTTTAAATCGTCAGCATACGATAGTCGAGGTCCGTCAAGCACATAATTCACATCGTTGAAGTAGAGCAGGAAGATTAAAGGTCCAAGGTGGCTACCTGGGGTATCCCCGATGTAGCAGGATAAGTATCAGATCGGTAATCGCCTATGGCAACCATCAGTTGGCGACCGGTTACATACGATCGAAACCATTGTAATAGGTTACCATTGATCCCAAGTCTGTCTAGTTTAGCAATAGCAATAGCATGGTTTAGCTTATCGAACGCTGCTGACAGATCGGTATAAATCACATCCGTTTGAGCTCGGTCAACCATGCTATCAGTTACATAAGATGTGAGGCATAGCAGATTGGTGGTGGTGGAACGACCTGACATGAAGCCATGCTGATCATCACTCAAAACATGCTTGCAGTGAGAAAGTAGCGGTTCCATTATGACTAGTTCAAAAAGCTTCGATACGGTGCTCAGTGAGGTAATTCCACGATAGTTGTTGACATCTCGTTTGTTTCCTTTTTTGTGAACAGGAAACATGTGAGCAAACTTCCAGCAAGAAGGAAAAATACCACAGCGAAGCGATAATTGGAACACGTGACAAAGCGGAGTCAATAGACTATCGATATTCTTCTTGAGAAAAAAGGACGGGATTCCATCGGGTCCAGGGTTGCAAGAAGATTTCAGCTTGGAAGCAGCTCTTAAAATAGTCATATCGTTGATGTCGATGCCATTTAATGTATCGCCGTGCATTGGAACGTTGCTTGCCACGAGGTTAACATATTCGTCAGATAGGCTCTCGTCAGTGAAAACATCGGCAAATTTGAGAGAGAAGAGTCGGCAAATCTCCTGATTTGTGGATCCCACTTCGCCATTGAACACCATGGACGATGGAAGACCGGATTCCTTTCGCTGCTCGTTTACATAGTTCCAAAAGGATTTCGGATGTGATCTCATTCTGCGCTGAATTCCCTGCTGATATCGCGAATAGCTTTGGCGACTGATCCGTTTGAATTGATGGTTTAGTCGAACATAATAGCATTTTAATTGGAACGTACGGTACTTGGTGTATTTGCGTAGTGCAGCTCTTTTAGTAGATTTCAGTCTACGGAGCTCCTTAGTCTGCTGTTTTCTGGTGACTTTTCTTCGGGACATGTCTGTCGATAGTATACGCCAAAATGTGTGAAAACGTTCTTGCGGCTACCTCAACGTGATGATCGAGGATGTTTTCCCAGTCCAAGCTGGAGAGCAAGTCTGAGATGCTGCGGTAATCTGCTTTTCGAAAATCGTAGGAAACAGCAACGGGCGTTTCGTCGAAATCGTGAAGTAACTTGCTCTCCACAGTCACAATCAAAGGAAGGTGATGTGGAGTTGGTTTCACTAGTGGAGCGGGTGCACAGGAGATGAATGGAGCGACATCCTGAGAACTGACGAAATAAAGGTCCAAGCTGCGGTTGTTCTCGTTGACTACATGATTGATTTGCGATAACGTAGACGTACTGTAGCTATCAAGAAGCATAGTGGCTCCACAATGGAACACTGATCGTTCTGGATCCGGATACAGAAAACCGCTATGGGATGGTTGCCACGAGATACCAGGTAAATTGTAGTCTCCCAAGACAATAACCTCGTCAATAGCAGTTGCGCTTTCCAAGACAGCTTGAATTGAACGACAATGGGCGTCGATGAAATCTATATCTCGAGCTCGGTTTGGAGGTATGTAGACCACACATACAAACAACGTGCGATCCGCTAGGTCCACAGCTGCCCAGACCTGCTCTACGCTGTTCCACAGATCATTTTCAATTGCTCTGGCTTTCAATTCAGAACCGACAGCCAAGAGGACACCACCTCCCGTTGATTTTCGGCTGTTGCGGGGGTTACGATCACAACGGAAAACCTCGTATTCAGATCCAAACACTTGATTGGAGATCGTGCGGGAGTCGAGCCAAGCCTCTGTGAGAGCAATAATATTATAGCATCGGTCAGATACGGATATACGATAGTCTTCAACGTTCGAGTTCATCCCGCCTACGTTCTGATAGTAAATAGTGACGTCCTGGTTAGTACTAGCAACACGTTGAGAATCTGTGTACACCTCGCCTGAGAGGGAACTTTTGGGCATCTTAATTTCACTTCTGATAACAGCATTAGGGCAGCTTCAATGATCAAAGGCAGCAGAAGGTGGGGCTGCATCGGAGAATCCAGTGGTGCAACCCGCACTTCGAGTGTTAGAGAGTACCGATACAGTGCTGAAATTCGGAATGGCGTCAGGCGGTGAATGTTCAGAGTTATCATTGTACTTGCCTGGCATAGCATATATAAAACATATAAACATATAAAACAGCGCTGCTGTATGGCATCAGCTCATTTTCGCTTCCAACGCGTGGTGGTCAAAAATAGCAGCAGTAGGAAGGTGGTGGCTAGTCCACTCTTCCACACCCAAAAACAACAATTGACTGGTCGTTGCAAAGGAGGAAAAGGTCTTGGTAAAGGAGGTGCCAAGCGTCATCGCAAAATTTTTCGAGATAACCACCATCCGTCGTCTGGCTCGCCGTGGCGGTGTCAAACGTATCTCCGGTTTGATATACGAGGTGTGATGAAGGTGTTCCTGGAAAATGAGATCCGTTATGCTGTCACCTACACTAAACACGCCAAGCGTAAGCGGCCATGGATATCATCTACGCTTTGAAGCGACAGAGACGCACTCTGTACGGTTTCGGAGGTTAAATTATCACAAACTTTGGTAACAAAACGGCCCTTTTCAGGGCCACCAAGCTTATAAGAGTAAAGAGTAGGAATAGAATTCATCTGCTTGTTTGTCCATGTTCAGAACCACACGCCCCCAACGACCACACAAAATGTTCATGTAACCAAACTTGGACAACTGACTTTGATCGATTCTCTTCATAAACGTTCTCTTTCAATCGCCACGGCTGGATACTTTCGATAGAAAAGCAACAATCTAGCACCTAATTCGACGAAGACGGCCATTTTTGAAGCCGAGTTATTTACGAAAGAGAGAGTCTGTGCCTGTTTGTCCATATTCAGAACCACAGGCCCCCAAAGACCACACAAAATGCTCTCCACACAGATAAAACTTCTGAATTTTACTTGTTGTTACATTCATTCACGTAAACTTATATTTCATTTCACGCAACCGAGCAACTTGTAAACAATGTTGTTTAAAAACATGGGCTTTTGTATGCAATATTTGCTACATTGCATGAGATGTCTCAGGACTTCACATGATTTATAATCCAAACTTAGATGATATGTGACGCTCAATTTATATGATGCATTGAACAGAAATTTACACTACTGTTTTTGAACTGTGCAGAGTTATAATCTAGTAATCAAACTTAGAAGCAGGGGTGCAAGTGATTTTGATTGATTCTGAAAAATAATACAAATTTGATACGCTTACAAAAAAAACGGAAAGAGTTAAAATAATTGATGATTGATCAATTAAAAGAACTAAACGCTCTTCACATTTGTTCCGTCCACCAGCGGTCCTACGTCAAGCTTCTGTTCGTGCCCCTAGGCACAGGCCTTTCTACTTTTTTTTTTGTATGACGCCATCAGAATCGGTAAAATAAATAAACAAGTTTTCATTGTCGATATATGTATCAATTTAAATATTTTTTTCGAATGAAAATAATACACCTCTGGTCTAAAAAGTAGATGAGTCTGTGCCTCGGGGCACGAACGGAAGATTGACGTAGGACTGCTAGTGGACGGAACAAATATGTTGATCATTTAGTTCTTAACTCTTTCCGTTTTTGAATTGGTGGCCCTGAAAAGGGCTGGATGTTTTTCAAATGGTGGCCACACCAATGCAAGTCGATGCCGACCGGTTGACGGTGGTCTAGTCATGCTTCCTTGCGAGAAGCCTTTCCTCCGGTCGATGTGGGTGCTTTCGTCATCGTCTTCGCATTGATTGGTGCGATGCGTGCTGTTCCACTCATACGTCGTGCCCGATGCTTATCCGTCCGTTGCTCAAAAGCAAAAGACGAAGGAAACGATAATTTGGCTCTATCGTTACGTCCGTGTTTGGGATTTTGCGTTGCATGTCTGAATTTTGATTTTTGTTTTTAATGTGACCCCCAATAGAAATGAAGGACGTCCTACGTCAAAACCACAAAATCGGTAAGTTTTTACGTCACGATGAGATCGGTCGTGGCCGGCCACCCGGAAATCGACAACACATTTGCAGTGGCGAAAACCATTGAAGCGGTTATTGACGCACTAATAAAAGCGACCACAACTAAGAACGGGGACTATCTTTTTAAGGTCAGAACCGAGGAACAAGTTAGAAAGCTGCTCCGGCTAAAATCACTCAAAAACAACAACACAAAGATCAAATGCGAACGCCACCCGACGCTCCATACGAGCCAGTACGTGATAGCGCAGCCAACGATTAACAAGATGGAAGATTCTTAACTGTGCCTGTTGAAGAGTACAAAGAACCCGTCAAACTACAACCCTGTCAACATCACGCTGCAATCGCCACACCAACTCAGATGGTCAGGGTAACAATATGATCGACTATCTACTACCTACAAGCAGCTAACCGAAACAATGTGATCACTACGCTCTCATCTTCTCCGCCACCACGGTCAAGATCGTCATCATCATCATCAGCTTTAATTCACACGGGAGTGATAAGGAAGGCCGGATAGTTGATGATAAGAGCGGCGGGAATCGCTCTAAGAGCCAATGACGAATAACATCGCATCGAGGCACCGAAGGTCTGTTGGACTGAAAGATACGGACCGACAGCCAGTCCGCATCCACCTAGTCACCGAGACACACGGGCAGAAGACCCACAGCCGTTTTTAATTCGTTCCTTGTATTATAATGTAGTAGTTTTAAGCCAAATAAATCCAGTAGTGTTAAGTGAATAAACTAGTTTGCATGTTCCGTGATGTGTTATCAATAAATGACATGTTAAAAAAAACCGTCGAGAGTTACTAAACTGGTTATGGAAATTCCCAATCTCGCTGTTTGGACGCTGGAGACATTGAAGACATCGTGATGTGCATGGAGACTTATTCTATTGTGTGATTGGATCCAATTCACCCGTTGATGTTGGGGGCTGGAATTATCCCATTACCCACTACTGAGCTATCCGATAAGGTAATCGACCATTCCCCCATCAGTGCCTAACACTAATACCTCAGGGCATCGTCGAGGTGAGAAGCATCGAAGCTACATGCAGATTTGGCCGGATTGGACTTCTAGAAGTACAAACCATGGCTTACCTCCCGATGGTGAAAACATTCAGATCCTGCAAAGAGATCGAATGCACGAGAAAACCTCGCTGCGGCAAATGCAGTGGAAGACACCCGGACACAAACTGTGAGATCGAACCATACTACGGCAACTACGGAGCTGGGCACAAGCCTGGCAGCAAGCTTTGCACCTTATTAGTTCAGCAAAAGGAAATCATAAAATTACAAGTAGAAAGGAAAATATCTACACGACAGGCCCGGAAGATTTAAATAATAATAAAAATAAAGAATACATCCCGATCCCCGCGGAGACTACTGATTACGGCTACTTCGGAGGTGATGCCAGCACCGAGGAGGAAGCCGAAGAGAACCCGGAAACTGTACCAGAACCAAAACCAGCGAAAAGACTCCGAGCAGAAGGAGGAAGAGGAGGAAGAGACCGACCCACCTCCAAAACTCAACAAACTTAGAAAACGAAAATCAACAACAAGTAAGCCACTGCAAAAAAGACCAAGTCCGAGTCCGACGAGGACGTGGAAGACTTCATCATCGAGACCGCCAAACAGTACGACAACGAAGTGGAGCCACTATAAAGTCATATGGTCACCAAATATACCATCATTTTATAACTAACACCATCATACACCTTACTATCATTACCGAAAGATTCCAGACCATAACCATCCTTAGCACCCGCAGGTAATAAAACAGTGCAGTGTAGAGGAAGGGGTCGACTTCACCGACGCCTTGGATGTTCGGGGGATTCGAATGCGAGGACTGCTCCCAAACGTGCTCTTTCCATTCGACCTCCCCGATCATGCAGGGCTAGTCCGGGTATGTCAGCCCCTTTTTCTGCCAAGAAAATTCCGGGAGTCTTCGGAGACAAGGGACAGCCCTATGGGATTGTACGCCATGGTGACGTAACGGGTGTTCAATAAAAAATGAGAATGATTTCTGTGCCGTCCAGCGCTCTTGTGAGAGCATCGCGACTAAGTTTCGTCGTACGGCTGACCAGGGCCCCTTCTCCAATATTCATTGATGTTTTTTTTAAGAATAAACATTATGTTTTAAATAAAAAAATACTGAATTCGTTGAAATTTTTTTTTTATTTTACTAGCTATATGACTGAAAAAAATCTCATTTTTTATTGAACACCCGTTAGGACTACGTGGTCTTATATAATACATCTTATTTGCAGGAGCTTGCGTTTTGTGTAGACGCGCTAAAGATGACATAGATGACTCACAGCGACTCACGAATAGCTACTGATTCCGGCTTCTTCTTCCTTCTATGGTTGCTCATGTGGGCTGCAGCTCGCTGCTTGCAGGCAGTCTTTCGTTGTGTACTGGAGAACACCACCACTCACCACGCGGTGATTGAATAAACACCGTATGGTGAGATCGGATTGAATTCAACTTTTAAATCTGTGTTAGAGAAATCGCTTTTCGCAGGCAATCGGTGATAATTTTAATTATCATAGCAACAGTTGCACATTCGTTCAATTTCCAATAGTGACATTCTGAAAAATTAAAAACGTTTTAATTTTAACAGATGCCTAGGAATATTTCTGATCGATTGGTTATAAAATTATTGAAATTGGCCCAGGGGCAGCTGAGGTATTAACGTTCAAAATCTTTCATTCACAAAGTGTACCCCCATATAGAAATCACAGACGTAGTCCTACGGCAAAATCAGATAAAGTGTGATGCGATGATCAAAAAACCGTGATGCGAGTTCAACTGTTTTTCTCTTGACGTGATTCTTATACACAGACTCTAGCATGCTCTTACTGTCAGACGAGGCGTTTGCTACAGTCAATTCCGAGCGGTTCGAACAACGTGAGTTAACTGCAGAAGATAAGCTTGCATACTATATTGCTAACACTAATCCATACAAGAGAGTTATATAGAATCATCCAAATTATCCGGCGCTCTGTAACAGAGCAAACAGACAAGACAAGACTAGCAGTATTTCATTCGAAAATTTCACACTGATGGCCATACAAACGATAGGTATTTGTTAGTAAGTTGACTTGCATACGTATCCGAAGATAAAGAAAATAGCCTGATATATATATATATATATATTGGAACCCATTCTCAGCTATACCTGCGGATCCATGTAAATCATCCCATTATAAAAATTTGCAACACAATTGGAATTTGATCGCACTTTTCTCGCGCTGAAACACCATCATATTATGCACTTCTTTTATATCGAGTGTAAATAATGCAATAATGTTGGAGCAAAACTTTTCTCACAGTTTCTCCTGCTACAATCTACAAATGCTCCATGGTATCCATCTGGTGTACCCGTTTGCACCGACAACTGCACTTATTTATTCATTGGATTTACATAAACCGCATTATTTCGCTCCTTTTACCGGTTTCCTTCGAATGTTTCCAGGGTGATGACGATGATGCACGCGGTCGGTTCAAGTATGTTACGTGTGCAACCAACACCCCAAGTGTTCGCGCATTCTCACATAAAGATGAGTGATGTGCACCTTTTCCTCCCACTTCGAAAAGAAGGGGGAAAAAATGGAAAACTAAAGTATAAAGGTGCTGGGAGCAGGGCGCGAGAATAAGAAATCAGCAACAACAACTACGGCGACGACGACGGCGAAGCAGCAGAAGAAGAAGCGAAAACTAACAGGAATGACACCCACCAAGCAGATGGCGCTTGTCGAGTACGACATTTGCATAATGTGTGATGCATTTCCTGATGTGGAATACTTTTTCCGGCTTTGGCAACCACGACACCATGGCACACTGAGGCTGACATGCCGGCTATGTGAGTGTCTTTGTGTGTGTAGGAAGAGAGCACATTCATATGCCACTAAGTCTTGATGAGTGTTCAAGTGCCGTTGACTGCTCGGGGTGCTGTTGTAACTGTAAGCTTCTGTGAGATGAGGTGGAAGTTTGTTTGGTTACAATGTATGAAATTAGGAAGGATTTGCAAAAGCTTGAGTGAGTTGTGTTTTAATTAAGTGGGAAAAAAAGAACTTCAAAACTCCGATAAATGGTACCTACAGTGTTGCTTTCAAGCGTTCTGATGTTGGGACTGACGCTTGGTCATCTAGTCCACGTATGATCTACAAAATGTGGTGCAAATCTGGTAGGGCAGGATGGTACAAAAGGCACCGTTTAAGTTAAATAAAAAATTGCTTACGTATCGAATCTAGAATTAACTGGAAAGTAATTGAGTATGGTTCATTACAATGTTATCCGCGAACTTCGGGTGATTTTGAACTCCAAAGCGATGATTGTTCATGATGTTCAAGGCATTTTTTAAATCTATTCCAAAAATGATAGTGTACGAATCGTAAAGTCGCTGACTGTGACGCACTGAAAGCTATAAGGACAGAATTTATGTATCAAACACATGCTTCGCGACCCCTTCTTGTAATATACATGTACTAATTATCATTATAACATCTAATGATTTCATAATTCTGATAAACATTTTTTTTTATATATAGCAAAGTCGATCGATCGTCAATCGGTTTGGACGGGTCTTTTAATTGTTCCTAGCCACGTGCGTTCTTTGCTTTTTTTGCGTACGTTTCGTTCTCGCTGTAGTAATTTCGCGCGGTAGCTGTTGGTTCCGTTCATTGCAATATGAATTGTGAAATTTGTTCATTTGACTCTTCCGTTGATTCGCTGATGTGGAAATGCACTGGCTGCATACGCACATTTCATGCAGCCTGCGTAGGAGTGACCGTGCAGAGGAATTCACTACGCAGGAAGGACAATAAAAAAGTAGGGGATTTTAATTCTTATCTTCTACCATGCTGCGACTCGTGTCAAGAGCATCTGCAAGCAAAGTTAGAATTCAATCGATTAGCGGCTCAACAAAAACTTCTAACGGAGCAACTGCATGCCAACACAGAAGTGACACATCGTTTCGCGATGCAGCAAGAAAATCCTCGAATTGTTCACGAAGCTATCGAAGGCCTGGAGGTACTGTTGGTAGGCATAAAAAATGAACTATCTGCAATTAACAGAAACAGCACCTTAGCTGGCAGTGTTGTTGCCATAAAAAAAATCACACTACATCGCTTTTCGATACAGCAATGATGGCAACGAAAGACAGTGTGTCTACGTCATTGAGAACTGTGACGTCAGATATATCCACCGAGCTCCGAAATATCAGTAATGAAATAAATCAACTGAACCAGCTGTCAAGTTGTACCATGAGCTCTAACTCTGTGTTGGAACTCAATATTCTTGACGACAGAGATGCCAGATTTTTTTTAGAAGTCTGTGAAAAATGTCTGTGAATTTCTGAAATGTCTGTAAATGGGCTGCATAATATAAGCAGAAGTTTTGCGTGTGACGAAGGGGGGGGGGGGCTTGTTATGAAATAGATGAAAATTTTTAAATGTCAGTAAAAGTCATGTTCGAGCAAAACAGACCTGCTTTTAACTAATTGAACCTAATTGGAATGCATCCATTTACGGCGTATACGTTAAAAGCAATTAATAAAAAGATAAATTACGATTGCACGACAAATGAGATGAGGTCGACTCAAAGTTGAGATTAGTTCACTCATATTCTTGAAAACGTAGCTAACTCATAGACTGAGTAAAACTTTCCGAGCTGTTACAGAAATTTGTTTTCTGATATGAACAACATCTCGATGTACATATGAAATTAGTAAAGGGAAAAAAGTTTTCATGTAGTTTCCATTGGAAATGCTCATAATATTTTTCCATTAACAAAACCATAGATAAAGCTTGCTTCATTTAGAATTGGAACAAACTTTTGCTCATATTGTGGTGCTCCTGGTGGACGGATTTGGAAGTTCTTGGCGCCCACGTGTCGGGAATTTTGTCAGCTTACGTATGTATTTTTGACATTCCGCAAATCGTCTGTACTTTGTAAACAATCAACATGGAAGCCGAAAGAAGAGACACAATTGTGCACAGTTATTTGGAAAAATCCATTGTGGTCTGCATCTAGGCTAGCTAAACAGCTGAAATTACCCAGAAATACCGTATGGCGCGTTATCAAACGGTATAAGGAAACATTGACGACGATTCGGAAGCCTCAAGCCAATCGTCGGAGTGGAACTGTCGACCGGAAACTGCGTGGTAAGATTTTGAAGACGATTAAGAGGAATCCCAATCTGTCGGACCGTGATTTGGCCAGAAATTTCGGTGCTGCCCATAGTACCGTGAAGAGAACTCGACTCCGGGAAGGAATCAAGTCGTATCGAGCTAGCAAACAGCCAAATCGGACCATAAAACAGAATAGTGTGGCCAAAATCCGTGCGCGGAAGCTATACGACCAGGTGCTGACCAAGTTCGACGGGTGTCTTCTGATGGACGATGAAACCTATGTCAAAACTGACTTCGGGCAAATCCCAGGTCAAAAATTTTACTTGGCAACGGCTCGGGGGGATGTTCCAGCCAAATTTAAATTTGTTTTTGCCGACAAATTTGCAGGAAAATTTATGATTTGGCAGGGCATTTGCAGCTGTGGCAAAAAACGAAAGTTTTCGTTACAAATAAGACAATGACGTCGGAACTATACCAAAAAGAGTGTCTCCAAAAACGAATTTTGCCGTTCATTCGATCCCACGACCATCCCGTAATGTTTTGGCCAGATTTGGCAAGCTGTCATTACAGCAAAGTCGTTCAAGAATGGTATGCAGAGAAAGGGGTCCAGTTTGTTCCGACAGAACATTCAAGTTCCATAAAGCTCAAATAAAGTTCCGACAGAACTTTCAAGTTCCATAAAGTTCAAATAAAGTTTCGACAGAACTTTCAAGCCACATGAAGCAATCCACACAAGTCTTTATTTGTAACAAAATTTAATTTACGTAAATATGAAATGATCAGTGACCCGAATAAATCATAATTCTTATGTGTATACAACATTCTATCCAAATATAAAAAAATAAATAAAAGTAATTTCCTGGATTTGAACCCGTGTATTCGGGGCATACGATCTACGATTGCTAACCACTGCGCCACAAGTGTGAACACCAATTTAAAATTCATCAAAGTGTTGTGTTTCGTATTCAAGTCAGTCAGCTGGCACTGAAAACTCCAACAGTAGGCGGGACAACAGCTCACTTTATTATATCTCAGATGACGCAGCGGTTTGTGCTGGGGCTCTCACGCAAAAGGACTGGATTTAATTCTTCAAACAGCTCAGCTCCGTTACTACTACTAATGCTGATAAAATCAATACACATTAATACCTCCCTTTAGAAAAAAAACTTTCATAAAAGTGCGAACTAAATATATAGAATTGGTGGACAAAAACCTCTTTTAATCTATTTTCTAAAAGAACCGTTCAATTTCCGCCAGAGGCTGCTTAGAATACTCTTCAATTATGGTACCGGAACTTTCAAGTTCTTATAACGACTTAAAAATGAGGCTGCTTAGAATTCTATTGACCACCTTCAACCAAGCTGCTTAAGCCATAAATAGCCCTTTATCAGATCTTTTGGTTACTTGTCCCTAGGCATTAGAATCGATTTTCACACGTCTTGCCGTCTGCGCCCGATAGCCATCCACACAAGCTATCTCACCTGTATAAAACATTCTCAATCGATAGAACTCGGCTCGATCTGGCTCGACAATTTGATTACGACATCGTAGAATCAAATTAAATATGAAAAATCGACCCAGGAAGATGAAATTTGTGCGTCTGTGGACGCGTTTCACCTAGGCAAGCTTTTTTCGAGATGACTCATCCGATCAATTTGGTTGATATCTCGTTTGAAAGGCCTCATTGCACCATTGATCGCTATTGAATTTTTTCTCAACCTGACTTCCGGTTTCGGAGATATATAGGGCAGAATGATTTTAGTTAACGACGGTACACTTTATCAACATGATTTTTCATCTACTTGGGGAAAAATTTTCATACCGATCTGACTTCCAGTTCCGGAAGATTTCGGAGATTTAAAGGATATAATCATTTTAGTTATCCGATTTATATTGTTGATATGTGCATGTCGGTTAACCCCTGCTCTTTTATTTTTTTTTTAATTCGAGGGAAGGCTTTATGTTTTGTTTGGGCGTTAGCATCAGAAAAAGAAATCGTACGGAAAATCGTGGAATGTAGGGGAGAATAACCCATAATGCACCACTGGGGTATAATAGCCCCGTGCAGTTATTCGTTGCTTTTCCATTACTAATTCTGGAAATATCATGTGCCAGAATGTTAATTCAAGCACTGAACTAACAATGCTGATTGTTAAATTCACGAATTGACAATCGGAAAGCTATGAAAAGCAGCGCGGGGCCATTTTACCCTAGGGTTGCGTTTTGAACCATCCTACCCTACGTATTCCAATAGACCTTTTCGATGCTGAATCGTCTTTCTCTATCTATCACACATGTATGAATCGACGGTGTATTCTCCCACTAATCTGTTTCCCTCTTGCTCGCACTCGTTGGATTTAAATGGTACAGTAGTGTGCGCCAATTAGACGTCGAGAAGCTCTATAAGACCAGTCATATGTTGTCCCTTCAAATTTGTGCACGGCCGATGAGATCAACCCAAATAAAGTCTGCTGGAAAATGAGGATCACTAGCCTCTTCCCAGCAACTCCTCCTGTGAGCAACCTTAGGGAAAATCGGGTAACCAACCCCGGTGGGAACTTTGGTCATAGGCTGAGAGGGAAGGGGGGTTTGCTTCGGCAAGCCTGAGCGTCTGTTCTCCAGGAGGAGCGGCTCACAACAGCGTCTGTTCCCCATGTTAGGGGCGGCTGATCTACGTCCGAGTGCCAATGAAGGACTCTAAGCACAACTGTGCACCCTGGTCCTCCGGAAAGTTAGGGGGTTGGTGTCAGGCCTTGCGAGCCAGCCGTAAAAAAGCATTGCAACGGAAAATCAGCAACAGAGGAATACGAACCGAGACCAACGGCAACGACCCCAGCGACGAAATAGGACTTGCGATTGGAAACTCGGCACTGTCGATCTCTCAATTTCATCGGGAGCACCCGAATACTCGCCAATCTACTGAAGGACCGCGGATTCGGCATCGTAGCGCTGCAGGAGGTGTGTTGGACAGGATCCATGGTGCGAACGTTTAGAGGTGCAGGTTGAGGATCAAGGGCCGATTCTTCAACTTTAGCATAATCAACGTGCACAGCCCTCACTCCGGAAGCACTGATGATGACAAGGACGCATTTTACGCGCAGCTCCACCGCGAGTACGATCGCTGCCCAAGCCACGACGTCAAGATCATCATAGGAGACCTAAACGCTCAGGTAGGCCAGGAGGAGGAATTCAGACCGACGATTGGAAATTTCAGCGCCCACCAACTGATGAACGGGAACGGCCTACGACTCATCGATTTTGCCGCCTCCAAGAACATGGCCATACGTAGCACCTTTTTCCAACACAGCCTTCCCTATCGTTACACCTGGAGATCACCACAGCAGACGGAATCGCAAATCGACCACGTTCTGATTGATGGACGGCACTTCTCCGTCATTATCGACGTCAGGACCTATCGTGGCGCTAACATCGACTCTGACCACTACCTGGTGATGGTCAAACTGCGCCCAAAACTTTCCGTCATCAACAATGTACGGTACCGACACGACGCCCGCCACGGTACAACCTAGAGCGACTGAAGCAACCGGATGTCGCCTTAGCATACGCGCAGAATCTCGAGGCAGCGTTTCCAGAGGAGGGCGAGCTCGATGTGCCCCCTCTAGAGAACTGCTGGAGTACAATAAAAGCAGCCATAGCCGACGCAGCCAAGAGCACCATCGGGTACGTGGAAAGAAGTCGACGGAATGAATGGTTCGACGAGGAGTGCAGAGCGTTTTTAAAGGATAAGAACGCAGCGCGGGCGGTGATGCTGCAGCATGGAACCCGACAGAACGTGGAACGGTATAAACATAAGCGGAAACAGCAGACCCGCATCTTTCGGGAGAAAAAACGCCGCCTGGAAGAAGCGGAGTGCGAGGAAATGGAACTGCTATGCCGTTCCCAAGAAACACGGAAGTTCTACCAGAAGCTCAACGCATCCCGCAACGGCTTCGTGCCGCGAGCCGAAATGTGCAAGGATAAGGACGGGAGCCTCTTGACGGACGGACGTGAGGTGATTGAAAGGTGGAAGCAGCACTTCGATGCGCACCTGAATGGCGAGGAGAACGTAGGCACGGAAGACCAGCGCAATGGAGGAAACGACTACGTCAGTGCAGCAGAGGACAGAACTGACCCAACTCCCACGCTGAAGGAAGTTAAGGACTCCATTCAGCAGCTCAAAAACAACAAAGCAGCTGGTGAGGATGGTATCGCAGCCGAACTCATCAAGATGGGTCCAGAAAAGTTGGCCACCTGTCTGCACCGGATGATAGTCAGGATCTGGGAAACAGAACAGCTACCGGAGGAGTGGAAGGAGGGGGTAATCTGCCCCATTCAACGAAAGGCGACCATTTGGAATGTGAGAACTTCAGAGCGATCACCATTTTGAATGCCGCCTACAAAGTGCTATCCCAGATCATCTTCCGTCGTCTATCACCTAAAATGACCGAGTTCGTGGGAAGTTATCAAGCAGGCTTCATTGACGACCGATCGACAACGGACCAGATCTTTACCGTACGGCAAATCCTCCAGAAATGCCGTGAATACCAGGTCCCAACGCATCATTTGTTCATCGACTTTAAGGCGGCATACGACAGTATCGACCGCACAGAGCTATGGAAAATTATGGACGAGAACGGCTTTCCTGGGAAGCTGATCAGACTGATCAAAGCAACGATGGACGGTGTGCAAAACTGCGTAAGGGTTTCGGGTGAAGTATCCAGTTCATTCGAATCTCGCCGGGGACTGCGACAAGGTGACGGACTCTCATGCCTACTCTTCAACATCGCTCTAGAAGGTGTAATGCGACGAGCCGGGCTCAACAGCCGGGGTACGATTTTCACGAAATCCGGTCAATTTGTGTGCTTTGCAGACGACATGGACATTATCGCAAGAACATTTGGAACGGTGGCAGAACTATACACCCGCCTGAAACACGAAGCAGCAAAGGTCGGACTGGTGGTGAGTGCGTCAAAAACAAAGTACATGCTAGTAGGCGGAACCGAACATGACAGGATTCGTCTAGGAAGTAATATCACGATAGACGGGGATACTTTCGAGGTAGTGGAGGAATTCGTTTACCTTGGAACAATGTGAGTCGTCAAATACGAAGGCGCATCATCAGTGGAAGTCGTGCCTTTTACGGGCTCCAGAAGAAACTACGGTCAAAAAAAAAAGATTCACCCCAGCACCAAATGTACCATGTACAGAACGCTAATAAGACCGGTGGTCCTCTATGGACACGAGACATGGACTATGCTCGAAGAGGACCTGCAAGCACTCGGTGTTTTCGAGCGACGTGTGCTAAGGACGATCTTCGGCGGTGTGCAGGAGAACGGTGAGTGGCGGCGAAGAATGAACAACGAGCTCGCTGCACTCTACGGCGAACCCAGCATCCAGAAGGCGGCCAAAGCCGGAAGGATGCGGTGGGCAGGGCATGTTGCAAGAATGCCGGACAACAACCCTGCAAAGTTGGTGTTCGCTACTGATCCGGTTGGCACAAGAAGGCGTGGAGCGCAGAGAGCACGATGGGCGGACCAGGTAGACCGTGATCTAGCGAGCATTGGGCATGACCGAGGATGGAGAGCGGCAGCCGCAAACCGAGTATTGTGGCGTACTATTGTTGATTATGTCTTATCTTAATGTGATGTTGTACAAATAAATGTATGTATGTAGTAGTACCAATAGACCAAAAAAATCCAATCATTAAAACTCTGGCATTTTCAACATTCTCAACAGTCCACCGCGGACTAGAAACTCTGAGATCCACCGCCTGGCTGGTCTTCAGACACTGGAGTTACGGAGAGCTGCCTCCATTGCAAGGTTCAGAGATTGTTGTATCTCGGATCGACCAACAGATCGTCAGGGATCTGGCACGTTAGGTTAAATTAGGTTAAGTACACACTAAAAAAATCTGAATTTTACTGGTGATGTAAACAGCCATGCATGCAAACATTCATGCATGTAAACTTCCTTTTCACGTAAACTAGCAGCTTGCAAGAAATGTTGCAAACAAAAGTGGACAGTTGCTGACAATATATGGAATATTGCATGACATGTCTCATAAATTTACACGATTTATAATGTAAATTTGTATGATTTATGACGCTCCATTTATGTGCATCATAGTAACGGAAATTTACACTACTTTTTTTTAGCTGTGTAGGTAGAGTAACAAATTAAAACATTCAAACAACATACTTCACAAGAAGAAAATTGAAAAACATTACACAGTAAAACACAACATGTACAACACAAAAGTTCACCAAAGATGAAGAGCCCTTCTGGCTAACCTCTTGCCCTGTATAAGCAATTGTAAACCACATAACAAATCAAAAATAAAGAAGAATTTTACTACTACGAACAGCCCCGTTGGTTTAGCTAATCGGGGTACCTTAGGCAGTGATGGCACATTTTTCGAATGTAATTTTGTATTCCCGCGTAACATTTTAAAAGAGCCTATTGTTTTGATTTACCACGGCAACTTAAACGATTTTCTCGCTAAGCTCTCAGGGCAGTTCAACCGAAGATGATGTTAGCTGTATAGTCGCTTTATTCATAGCCTGGCGGAGAGAATCTGCGGAACCAATTGAGCTGTCAAATAGCTGTTTGACCAATTGAGCTGTCAAATCACGATCAGCAACCGAAAAGAGCACATCAGCTATTAGCGAACAAAACTTCCGGAACCCGTTTTCTCGTGACTTAAAGCACGCCTACGCAAACTAACACCATCTTTGGGCTGGTGTTATCCTATCCGATGATGCCGGTAATTTGCGTTCGATTGGCGAGGAAAGAATAATCAACGTTTTGTTTATAAAACATGATAGTACCATTTCAATGGTTGGTCTATTGGAGGCGAACCAGCCTAAGGCTGAAAGCCTCCTAAATAAAGCTAAATAATAATTGTTGGTCTACAATATATTGAATTGGTTCCACTTTTATATAGATCAAAATTGTATCCGCCAGGCTATAAATATAGCGACTGCGCCTGAATCAACCACTGAATGGGAAATTTAATTGCAGTCGGGTTATTTGCGAAAGAGAGAATTGGGCTGATTGATTATTTAACTTTATTGGTTCGTCAGATATTATTGTAATATAATAAGATTGTATATAATAAGATTGTGCTTAAAGTATGTAGAGCGCAATAAAGCAGATTAAGTATAAAGTCATAACACTCCAGTTGTAAGCCAAGAAAAAGAAAGTGATTTATATACACTTCACACTACGTAAAGTCATATAAGCTCCATATAGATAAGCCACAATTATATCTTAAAATTATTGTCATGTTAGGAAATAAACGTGAAGACATAAATCAATTGATTATTGAATTATGATTTGAAATCCAATTCAAACTAGCAATTGCTGTTCAATTGAGCAGTGCAGAAATTGAGACCAATAAAAATAAAAATATCCATTAAGGTGGATAGTCTACACATACACAGCCAGTACTTGAAAGAATCCTGGAAAATGATACATCTATCATTTTTCTTGTCATTATTAATGCCTGCTGCACATCAAGGATGTGAAACAAACAATAAAGCGGCCAGGCCTACTGTGTAGCGTTTAGTTAATTTTTGTGGAAGTGAATGTTTACCATGTCTACTTAATAAGTATAGACAGTGGTTAACATTTAATCCACAGGTAATCAAAGAGCGGGGACATACCGTACCAACCGCTCCGTATGCAGGATTTGAAAATAGGCTATATAAATCGTTGGGAGTGACAGAGCTAAGAAAGTTAATGTACACTCCTTGGTTGTCCGATCTCCTGGGATGGAACACAGGTATTTACCCCTTGTGTTCGAGCGTACAGTCCTCCCTCCGTACAAGCGTGGACGGCACCGCCAACCCACTGCCATCCCTCAATCGATCCAGCCGACCTCAGTCGAAGGACAACAGAGAGCGGTGTGCGGACGTAACCTATACGGAGGGAATGCTGTATTCGCCTAGGTTATAGCGCCCTTGCTCGCTACCATTTTCTTCTAGCGGTTGGGACCTGAGCACTAACTCTTGTCCTAGTTATAGCGCCATTACTCGCTTTCTGAAAAGAGAAGAAGGGAAGGGAAGGAGAGGAAAAGGACTTGGGAAAAGGAAATGCGGAATTCCTTTCCTCATTAGTATTTGTATCGTCAACTTTTATGAAAACTATATAAATCATTTTTCCTTGGTCAGAGGTATTATTACGACATTTGAATAAGATTGTCTTATCATTTGTTATTCAAAATTTAATGTTATAATGATCAACATAGCTTTGGATTATCCAATATAAATCGGTAACACTGTCCTGCAACCGATGATTTTTCTAATCCGAAAACTAAAAGTTACGAAAAAGCACTGATGCCTTCATTAAGTTCCACTTTCACGCGACGTTCAATGTTTCGCGGTTTATTGTTCAGGCTATCATAACAAGCTATGACCGACGTGACGATTGCTTAAGCCCTGGTTAAACAAGTAAACAAGTTATTAAAATGAAATCATGTTCCCGAAAGCAGTCAACAATGTATCTTAAACCGGATCAAGCGTGCACCCTATTTTTCTAAACATTCCGACGCGTTCCGCCCAATATCTATCAATTACGTTTTTCTACAATAGTAGCCTGGGATAAATCCTAATTCGACCGACACGTGTTTGTTGAAAAATTATATTCTGCCTAATATCAGTAGTCAGTAGTCATTAGGAAACCTGTTAATATATTACCACATATGTATCCTTCTTTCATGAATTTGTTTTACGAACATGATCTAACACAACCTTTTTCTATGACAAAACTATATTCTGATAAAATTGGATCATTGCCTAGACCAACTATTGAAACTAAAGAACAAAACAATTGGCCACGTGTCTGGAATAATATTAACTTAAAGAACCTGAACTCAAATGAAAAATCTATTCTTAAGTTACTTTATAATAGGAAAATTGATCACAGAGCTCATTTGTATCGCATAGGTATTGCTGACAACCCTAATTGCTTATCATGCGGATTCCTCGAAGATCTTGAGCATATATTTTGTAAACGTTTTTCGGTCAATCAGTCATGGAACTATTTTATTAGACATTTACTAAACAGATTTGATCCTCGTTTAATGCGCTTCTTAACCTTCTCCAGTTTGATAGCTCCAACCTTAGAAGAGTTTAGCAGGGATGACAAAATTATGATTCTAAGAAAATTTGTTCAGTTTAGTCAATATATTTTGGAAACAGAACGACCTAGCTTCAAATTCTTCTTAGAAATAAATGCCTTTAATTAGTTTAGAATAGCTTAGCTTGTAAGACATGTTTATATGTTAGGAAGACAGAATAAAGATTTTATAAAAAAAAAAACAGACTAATTTTGACACATTTGACTGATGCAATTTTTCATTCGTTCATTTATTGTATGTACTGTATGTATCTACAATCACACTCCTGTCTGGCAGTGGTATTATGTATAAAATCTGCCTGTAACCATTTTTTTATGACTGCAAAAAGTTTGAACTCTGGAGTTCGAAGGTGATAGCTTTACCGTATACCCATTAGCCCATTTCAAGATCGCATGCTTCCGAAGATTTTGCTTACAATAAGCCCCGCTCCGGTACAGTATCGATGCTGATAATGTACTGAAACTTTCTATAAAACAGTAGCGCAAAATTTGATTGACGCGTATTTAATGATTTAAAAAAAATATTTACGATAGAATTACCACAAAAATTAAGGAACGAGCTCACCAAATTAGTATCCAGAAAAGAACGGCACGGCTTAACATGGTTTAAGCAATGGGAATCTTTTCTTTCCATGCTGATTTCACGGTCTAAATCACTAACACTGGCACAACACGGTTACTGAATACGTAAAAACTGAACTAAAAACATTTGGAAATAATTCAAACGAAAATTCTTCCGGATGGCGTAGCGCCACCAGACAGAAGATTATCGCCAAAAAAAAAAATATCCATTAAGGTGGATATTATCAAAAACGAGATTATACTGTGTAACAAAGGTTCTATTCACCTGCCCGGTGGACCAATATGGGTTTTTTTTTTATTAAAATGAATCTCCATAGAAACATTGCACAGAATTCTATTGAAATTATTCTCACGATTCGTATCAGCATACTCCTTAAGTTTCATCATAAGAATTTTCTCTTCCGGATTGTATTTCCTTTATCCACAAAATCTTCATCCAACTGTCATCAAAGTTGACAAGACTGTCTTCAACCAGAGGTTCACCGACCGAATAGTTAACACTAAAGAGCCTGAATTTATAAAGAGACGACATCTTATCCATTTGACATGTCTTCTACTCGATTGGAATGACTTTTCCTATGACTTTGACAGACAATCGTTTGTTCCAATTTTGACATGTCGCCTCTTTATAAATGTAGGCTCTTTAGTTACCCACAACGGACACCACACCACACCCAGTAGACCAGTAGGGAAATTTTCAGGTTGTCAAAATACGCACCGGCTGGAGCGGGAATCGAACCCTCACTCACAAAACGCCTGAACGATACTCAGAATTAGCTTGAAATTCTCCTTTGATTTCACAAAGAATTCGCTTCTCAATTAACTGTGAACTATTTTCAGAATTACCTTTAAATTCCAATAATGTCCAACATTGATAGACTTTATTAATAGTAGCAAGTTTGGCGTTTAATTTTTTGATTAGATGGTAAATCAATTGCAGTGATATTTTTAAAGCAACATGTTTAAAAAATCTGGGAAAATCTGAAACATATTTAAAAAATCTGGAAATATATGTGATCTGTCTGTGTATCTGGCAAGACGACTAAAAATCTGTTAAATCCAGATAAATCTGGAATACTGGCAACGTTGGTCATGGCCATGGATGTCGTCTACGCATCATTATAACCAACAACCAAGTAACAAAGAGTTAGAGTAGAATTTTTAAAGAACTACAAAAATAGTTTTCACAATTAAGTCAAGGCTATTTTTTTTTTCATTGATGGCGCTGTTCCATTGATAGTAAGTTAGAAATTTGGAAAAGTGGATGGAACGCTTTGGATGCATATTATGGTCAAATAAGTCAAAAGAAATCATTCATTTTCGTTCAGTTTTTTTCCTAGAAATTTTTGTTAAATAGTATTTTCTTGCAGAGTATGTTAAAAGGGAGGGAATTTTTAAGTAATTTTTATGCAGAATATGCAAAATGGGAGGGACTTCAAATGTTAAACATCCCACCCCCACCATATGTTCCAGAGTGTCATCAAAATACATGGCATGTTGAGATATTGAGATCGTGAGAGTGAATTTTCTCTTTCAAATTTGAATGTTTTGGCTCTCTGGGGACTGGTAGTAAAGCGGTTAAAAAATGTATGGAAAAAAAACATTTTTATTTAATTCTAGCTTATTTAACAAAAATTTCCAGGAAAAAACTGAACGACAAAGTCCACAAACGATTTTTTAAGGTTGTCGTCAACTTTTTTTGGAAAGCTATGTGAAATTCATATCATGCATTACATATATGATATATTTTTTGAGTGTATCCCCTGTTTCCAAGTTGGAGCGTGTGGTTCTGAATATAGTGATGAGTGTGCAAAATATTACGCAATTCCATCCTCCCTATTCGCACGCGGCCGAGGATCGAAGGCGAATGTCACTTCGACTTGTTTCGTCTACTTAGCAGCATATGCATGTACGTAATTGGTGGATTTGTTAGTTAATTCGACGCTTTTGGACAATGCTTGACATATACTACTTTTTCAATAGTTTCTTGTTGAACATAAACAGTCAAAAGCATTGATATCGATGCGTAAGCGTAGCCCTGATCGATTGGTGATAAAATTATTAAAATTGGTTCAGGGGCAGCTGAGTTATTAACGTTCAAAATCTTTCATAATTTGGTTACCAGTTCCATTTTCAGATTTCACAAAGTGTACTCCCATACAAAAATCACAGACGTAGTCCTACGTCAAAAAAAGCCGAAATTCCCCAAAAAGTTCCTTGTCTGGAAAGCAATCTGCAGTTGTATGATGCTATGATATGGAACTACCACTCACTGTAGCAAGACAACTGTCGGTAGACTGTGGACTATCCTCGCTGTTCGACTCGATCAAGTTTAATAACCTCTAATTGTACTCAACCTGCCATTGTGTGAAACGCCAAAAACGGTTTGGGTTAATCCGTGGACAACATCACCCACAAGCATCCACGGGATAAATGAGGAACTCCTTCCAACAACAGGATCATATAACCGGTCAAAAAACAGGCCATCCAACAGGAGGATGTCCCAATGAGTGGAAAGAAGAGCCCGCCCTCTTTTCACGAAATTTTAAAGACAGAGAGTAAGCATTTCCACTCTCCCCATCCATTTCGCTTCAATCGGGTGCCCTGGTGGACGGCCCGTCCCCAGCATTTAATGTTTCATATAATAATGGAATGAAAGTTAAGAGAAAAATATAGGAATGATCTCACCAGATGTTGCAAAGGTATCCATGACATCACGATGATTTCGAAGAGTTCCCATAGATATACTGCCGTTACTTTTTTTACCGGTGTTAAAAACAGCACTCTCACCTTTCGCTGCTCACACTCTAGCTGCTCCAACTAAAGGGACCTCAGAAGAGAAAAAAAAAGGACTGCGTTCACAGTCCGCATCGTGCTCTCTTGCCGTGCGGATCTATTTGCTTTTTGCTGAAGGAAGTGTTACTACTACCTAAAGCTACAACAAATTTAAACAGCACTTTTCAGTGCTCAACCTGTAAAAAATTTTCTACCTTGTTCAACTCTTATTCCTCTTCGATCCTTGTTTGGACCCTACCCGAGGTAGTCCTTCTTGGATATCGATTTGGAAAATTCCTCTTCGATCCTTCAGATTCTTATAGTAATCTGCTTGGAAGTCGATTTGGATAAAAATTTACTGCCGCCATGGCGCCTAAACGCAAAAGAAAGGGGCAAACTCTTGACCCCTCTTCTGATGAAATTAATTTGAGTAATCAATTTGATTTGCTCACGGATGATGAGAATGATCCATCATGCAAGAAAAATTCTAGTAAATTTTCCCGGCTTAATGCCAAGAAGGAAAAGATTCCCCCTATTGTGATAATCACTTCCGATTTCCATGCTCTTCGCATGGAACTTTTGAACTTCGTGAAAGTTAAGTTTTCTCTACAAATTGGACGTCGGGGTGAATGCCGTGTATTGGCTGAAACCTTGGACGGATTTAAATGTCTTCTCAAGTATCTTACTGAGAAGAAGCACAAATTTTTTACTTACGACACCAAAACTGAACGTGTGTTCAAGGTTGTCATGAAAGGACTGCCCAGTGGTGAATCCCTGGATCAGATCAAAGATGAACTGGCAAAATTACTTGGAGTTGTGCCACTCCAAGTAATCAAAATGAAAATGAAATCCCGTCCTGGCGAATCGCGCAACGGGATTTCTAATGATTTTTATTTAGTTCACTTCAAGTCTAGTGAACTAAACAACCTTAAGGCCTTAGAAAAAGCTAGCCTTATGCTCCATGTCCGAGTGAAGTGGGAACACTTCAGGAAGACTGGAGGAAATTTCCAAAACCTCACCCAGCTAAATGCATGAATTGTGGTGATTCCTCTCACGCAAAGGACGACTGTCCTGTGAAGGAAGATCCTAAGAAATTTAAATGTTCAAATTGTGGTGAAAACCACAAATCCAATTTTTGGGAATGTAAGACTCGCAAAGCGATCCTACAATCTCGTTCTAGCCGTCAGGTAGGAAACGCTCCACGTTTCCGACCAGGTACAAATTCCTCTGCTGTTAACAACGGTCAGCGAGGAACAAATTCTACATTCGTACCCGTAGGTACAAATATCTCCCCTGCTTCAAATGTTTCATCTGTACCTACTCCCCTCGCTGCTAACAATGTTCAGCGAGTTAATGGAGCTACCTATGCTGCTATTGCAGCGGGTAGAAATCAAAATACTAACCAACGTTCTAACGGAAATTTTGACAATTTTGACTTAGGAAGCATTACTGCCCCCAAAATGGAATTTTTACAGAATTCATTAATTGACATGATTTCTGATATGCTTAAATCTAACTCCATGTTTGATGCTATTCAAACTGGAGTAAAATTTGCAAATAATATTGTCATGACTTTAAAATTCAGTAATGGATTTTAAAGCATTAAATATTGTAAATTGGAATGCTCGATCTCTTAAAGATAATGAAGACGAGCTATTTAATTTTTTAAGAGTTCATAACGTGCATATTGCCGTTATAACTGAAACGTTCCTTAAACCTGACCATAAGGTTAAGAAGGACGCAAATTACTTGATTTATAGAAATGATCGTCTTGATGGACCCTGTGGTGGCGTTGCCATCATTATTCATAGACGAATCAAACATAAAATTCTTTCTTCATTTGAAACCAAAGTTTTTGAAACTTTGGGGGTTTCTGTTGAAACAAAATTTGGACAACTTACGTTTATAGCTGCCTATTTGCCATTCCAATGCGTAGGCCAGCAAAAGAATTTTCTCAAGGGTGACCTCCAGAAACTTACCCGTCATAGGTCTAAATTCTTCATTATTGGTGATTTTAATGCAAAACACCGCTCATGGAATAATGCTCAAAGCAATTCCAATAGTAATATTCTGTTTGATGATTGTTCTGCAGGTTATTACACTATTCAATATCCAAACAGCCCAACATGCTTTTCTTCTGCAAGAAATCCCTCCACTATTGATTTGGTCTTAACTGATTCATGTCAACTTTGTAGCCAACTGGTTACCCATGCTGACTTCGGTTCTGATCACCTTCCAGTAACTTTTGAAATATCCCAAGAAATAATTTGTAATCCCAACAGCTCTACTTTCAATTACCATAGAGCTGATTGGGAGCAGTATCGAACATTTATGGAATATAACTTCGATCCAAACATTCCTTTGCAAACCAAAGATGAAATTAATTTTGCTCTTGAATCTCTGACTACTTCTATTGTTGCAGCAAGAGCTGCCTCAGTACCAAAATGCGAGGTTAAATTCGATTCAATTATAATAGACGATGATCTTCAGCTCTTGATCCGTCTTAAAAATGTCCGTAGGAGACAATATCAAAGAACACGCGATCCTGCCATGAAAGTTATCTGGCGGGATTTGCAAAAACAAATTAAAAAGCGATTCTCTGCCCTGAGGAACAAAACTTTTGAAAATAATATTTCTAAATTAGACCCGAGTTCCAAACCCTTTTGGAAACTCACAAAAATTTTGAAAAAACCTCAAAAGCCAATTCCAGCGCTTAAAGAAGGTGGTAAAATTTTGATCACAAATTTGGAAAAAGCTCAGAAACTTGCTAAGCAATTCGAGAGTTCCCATAATTTCAGTTTGGGTCTTACTAGTCCTATTGAGAATCAGGTTGCTCGGGATTTTCTGAATATTTTCTCTCGGGAAAATATTTTTGATGATTCCTGGGGGACTGATTTGGACGAAGTAAGGTCTATAACTAAAAAATTTCAAAATATGAAAGCTCCAGGTGATGATGGAATTTTCTATATCCTCATCAAAAAACTCCCAGAGAGTACCTTGTCTTTCTTGGTAAAATTATTTAACAGATGTTTCCATTTGGCATACTTTCCTGATAAATGGAAAAATGCAAAAGTTGTTCCAATTTTGAAGCCGGATAAAAATCCAGCTGAAGCTTCTAGCTACCGTCCAATAAGTTTGCTTTCTTCAATAAGTAAACTTTTTGAAAAGATAATTTTGAATAGAATGATGCTTCACATCAATACGAACTCAATTTTTGCAGATGAGCAGTTTGGATTTCGCCATGGGCATTCAACTACTCATCAACTCTTGAGAGTTACCAATTTAATTCGTTCAAACAAATCTGAAGGCCACTCAACTGGAGTTGCTCTTCTAGACATAGAAAAAGCATTCGACAGTGTTTGGCATGAAGGTTTGATTGCTAAATTGAAAATGTTTAATTTTCCACTTTATATTATGAAATTAGTTCAAAATTATTTAACTGACAGAACTCTTCAAGTAAATTATCAAAATTCCAAATCTAATCGACTACCTGTTAGGGCAGGAGTTCCTCAGGGTAGCATTCTTGGGCCTATATTGTATAACATTTTCACTTCGGACCTCCCTGATTTGCCTCAGGGTTGCCACAAATCTTTGTTCGCTGATGACACAGGCATTTCCGCTAAAGGAAGAAGTCTTCGTGTTATTTGCAGCAGACTGCAAAAAAGTTTAGATATTTTCTCTTCTTATTTACAAAAATGGAAGATTTCTCCCAACGCTTCCAAAACTCAACTTATAATATTTCCACATAAGCCTAGAGCTTCGTTTTTGAAACCTAGTAGTAGTCACATAGTCACTATGAACGGAGTTCCAATTTCCTGGTCAAACCAAGTGAAATATCTTGGATTAATACTTGACCAAAAATTAACTTTTAAAGATCACATTGAGGGCATTCAAGCCAAATGTAACAAATATATAAAATGTTTGTATCCTCTTATAAACAGGAAATCCAAACTTTGCCTGACGAATAAACTTCTAATATTTAAACAAGTTTTTAGACCGGCCATGCTTTACGCTGTGCCAATATGGTCTAGTTGCTGCACTACCAGGAAAAAAGCACTTCAAAGGATTCAGAACAAAATTCTGAAAATGATTTTGAAGTTGCCTCCCTGGTACAGTACAACCGAAGTACATAGAATTTCGAATGTTGAGACTTTAGCACAAATGTCCAACAAAATAATTAATAATTTCAGGCAAAAATCGTTGCAATCCTCAATTGCAACGATTAATTCCCTTTATACTTAGATAAGATTTAGTTTTAGTTTTTAGTTTTAAGATATCAATTGTTATACTGACATGCAGGTTAAAAAACCTGTTTAAAATACTGAATTGCCAAGACATGAACAATGTAAAAACACTTAGATATATATCATAACAATTAAGGCTGGTACGTTACTGCAGTAACTGGAGCACCTAGGTTAAAATGAAATGTAATTTATTTTGAATTTGGAACAAATAAAGAGTTAAAAAAAAAAAAAAAAAAAAGGGCTGCGTTCACTTTCCATCACCAATCACTCGCGACACAACGGCTTCAGTTTGCCAGTAAACAGTCTGTAATACGCAACGCTAGCTCCTCATTGGCCGACCGGCGCCGAAATCAGAACCGACAACCCCAGCGACCGAAAACAAACGCGTCTAATAGCGGCCACGGCACACTTCGATTGCATTTCTGAAACACAACCTCAACGCACAAACACGACTACGACAACATTCGACAAGCAATCTTTCGTCCAGCACGCAGCAAACGAGTGGGAGCAATCTGCAGTTGTGGGCTAAAACGTGAAACTTTCGTGACTTCTGAGACCATGAGCCAGCTAATTTACCAGGAGAAGTGCCTACGGAAGAGACTACTGCCTTTTCTGGAGCAGCATGAGGTGGATTGCATATTTTGACTGGACTTGGCAACCTGCCACTACCTCGGCCACTACTCAAATTCCACCAAACAGTGGTACAGCGAAAATGGCGTCACAGTGTTTCCCAAGGAGATGCATCCGGCCAATACTCCGGAACTTAGGCCAATTGAAGAATACTGGTCAATTGTGAAGCACATACTAAAGAAAAAGGGTGGAACTGCAATTGATCTGAAGGGTTTCAAGCGGAAATGGAATTTGGCAGCCAAACAAGTGGGAACGAAGACAATTTCAAGCAATGGCCTATGGTAAGAGGGAAGACTGAAACAATGGTCTAACAATAAGCATAATACCACAGACAAACAGACGTAACTCTTTGAAAAAGATTTTCTTGAAAACATAGTATCTCAAAACATAGGTCCTCAGTAACGACATCTCTCTGGCTTCTCGCGGAAAACAAGCTTGCTCGCTAACTCGCAAACAATATTGCATAAAAGTTCTATAGAATGTATAGAAACGTCAAAGTGATCCGATGCCAGCGCTGCGGCGAGTAGTTCGCGGAACTGATAATATTCAAATCAACCGTTAAATACGTGAACGAAGATACACAATGAAGTGTTACGTCTGTTTGTCTGTGATAATACCTACTAATGTACACATAGCTGTTACATTGAACTATGAAAAATAAAACGCATTTTTAAGCCCCTTCAAGATTTTCTTGTCCGGATTTTTTCGTGTGCAACCTCTAGTTTCTTATCACTCAATGCAATGATTGTGATAAAATTTCGTTTAGCTTTTTTAAATTGAATTTCACGTAGTAAATCTAAAATTATGCGTTCAAATTTAAAGATAACATAATCAAAGTCACGCAAGATAAGCGAGCTCACTGAAATAGTAAGCATACCTACTGTACATCGTTTATTTAGTTACTGACTCAAATTCCAATCGGACGTGCTGGAAGTACTTCGTGCATTTCTAACAATGGATCGTTGGACTGGAAAGGTAGCCGTAGTAACCGGGGCCAGCTCGGGAATCGGTGCCGTCATAGCCAAGGATCTGGCCAAAGCCAGAATGGTGGTAGTCGGGTTGGCACGTCGCGTGGAACGCATCGAAGCACTGAAGGCGGATCTGCAGGAATCGGTCAGCAGTCGCCTGCACGCGGTCAAGTGCGATGTTTCGAAGGAGGAGGATATTCTGCAAACGTTCAAATGGGTCGAGGAAAAATTCGGCGGAGTGGATGTCTTGATTAACAATGCCGGTATCGTTAGGCAGATGGAGCTGCTGGACGCTGACAATACCGAAAAGTTGCGCGAAGTTATGGACACCAACGTGATGGGGTTGGTATTGTGCAGCCGGGAAGCCTATCAGTCGATGACGAAACGTTCGGTTGATGGACACATTGTGCATATCAACAGTATCGCTGGTCACAAGGTGCTGGATTATCCAGGTATGAACATCTATTTTGCGTCCAAACATGCTGTCACGGCCATCACGGAAACCATGAGGAACGAGCTGAGAAATGCGGGAACCAAGATCAAAGTTACGGTATGTATTCTACGCTGTGAGGCATTGGGAAGAAGCGTTTCTAAAATTTTGATATCATGTATTTGCAGAGCGTAAGCCCCGGTGCTGTTCGAACGGAAATCCTCCCAGAATTAATGAACGCAACAGAATTTCCCATGCTGGAGGCTGAGGACATTTCGGAAGCCGTTCTCTATGTTCTTGGAACACCCCCACGAGTTCAGATTCATGAGCTAACGATCAAACCCGTTGGAGAAAAGTTCTAAAGCTTAAACATTTTCATTTGAAATTCTGTTTTGCTAGGGCATTTAAAAGGCATTATGCGTTTCCCATTATCCGCACTCCAGTTGCTGTGTGCTTTCACGAAAACGATCCACCTTGGCTCTTCGGATCGCATGTATTATTTATACCCACATATTCCAGAAACGGCCCAACAGCCAGCGTCTCATACTGGAGCTAATTTACAGCTCCTCTCAGCTTCATGAAAGCAAAAACCCAGTCCTGCCGGTGAATTATGACCGTGCAAAGGGCACCGAGTGCAGGAAGCTGAGAAAATTAAAACCAATTATAAGTAAGGCGAAGAAAAACAATTCAAGTGAGCTCTCTTCTCAGCGCTTTCCACGAAGTTTGTATGGTAGCTTCCAACGCGGTCGGATGTATGATAATGAATTAATGTGGGCACCAGTGCCTTAATTGAATCGCCCGTTTCTCGGATTCTGAATTGGATCTCTTTTGTCACGCGTTGGTGGCTGGTGGTGGCAAAATATACTTTATCCAGTTGAAATATATTACACTGACGGCTGCCATTGTAGCCATTGTTCAAGTTCGGTACTCTCATCACGTGGGGATTGAATAATGGAGAGCTGCGCTTGAATTTTTAGAAACAGCCAATTTCGATGTCACCAGCGGTGTAGTACAGCGACGTCGTCATAGATGACATGTTTTGTCGGGTAAATTATTCCACCAAAAACAATCACTCCGGGATTTGGTGTCGCCAAGTGTTGCCCACCGGATGCTGCTTGTAGTTCACGAATTGTATTTTTGCGCTCCAAGCAGACAAATTTCCATGCTCTACAAATTCGGTTTGTATGAGAGCTGCTCTAAAAACCTTACATTCCGGAAATTTATCCAAAATAGGATCCAGAGGCGTTGCCAGCTGATGACGTTCAGAGCAAGCAATCCAAAAACCTGCCGTTGAATTCTCGCTGTACGGAACAGACTAAGTCGGAGGATCCGCTTCCACCGTTATTCAGTTATATGTTTATCTTCCCTGGACAATTCACAAGCACTGGCTGTCGGTTTTGGTACAAGAGAAATGATGCTCCTTCTTCGTACAGCCAGGGATCAGAAAGGCGGGTGGCTGGGCTGTACAGCATCAGTAACTACACGATCGTACTTTTTATCATATTGTATATTTTTAGCAAGCAGTTGTTGCTTTAGCAGCTTTCCAGGTTCTTTTTCCAACTACAAACATTTGTAGTTATCCTCGTGCTGATGGTGTCCCTTTCTACTACTATACATGTAGCTACACATGGCTCTGAGTGTGCCCGAGTGCATGTTTATGACTTTGAAATTTATACTTTTTTCGAATGCATTACGAGAGGGCAACAAAATGTTATGCTTGTTCTGCTTTGTCTCGGCCCGTCGAGCGGGGAAGGAAGAAGATGAGGGGGGGGGTGGGGGGGAGGCGAAACATTTGGATGATATCCGAATTGTACATGGAAGACAGCTCTATACCCGATGCGATGCGATGGATGGTCCGAGAGCTGGGCGGAATCCGAAAGCCATGGGACAGTAAAATATTGTTCAAATATGCATCAGGTGTGTGACAGTGTCGTGCAATTTGCAGAAGCAAAATGAATATGCAATATGAATTATAGTGACGTTTGCAGGGTTTGAATTAATCTATGTTTTACAAGTGTCACGGTGAAATTCGTAGTAAAGCGGCCGGGCACCACCACTCAGGTTGGAAATGCCAGATGAATTAATTTGCCGCAGGATGCAATCTGTGACGTTTACGCAGTCATCCCACCGCACAATTGAAGGAGCAACTCCATTGTAATGACAAGCTGAATTGCTTGCTCCATAATTTACAATTATTGATATGTACAGGTAGGTTTGATATTTCATATTTCCGACACTCTAGCACAGAGAACCAGTGGCAAGGGCAAGGGAAACACCTTGAATACCTTGTTATAGCAGTTGAACCTTCCAAAAATTGCAATAGTGATAAATAGTTACTTAGAACGTCCTCCTGCTGCTTAAAAACCTTGGAGTGGTGCTGGAGTCGCTACCGGAAAACTTCGAGATTGGAAAACCTCCACTCAAGACGATCCGAACTGTTCAAGGATCTGGTGCGGAAGGCTTTGGTGTTTCAGAACAGTTTGATCGAAGTTGGGAAGGCAGTGGCATCGTTCCGGAAGCTGATTGTAAAGATGACTGTGAAGGGACTGCTACTGATCATAATGCCGATTCGGAATGTGATTAGTGAGTTGGTTAGTGGAGAGAGCGATACCCTGAAGGAGGAAGTGAAGGGAACGTTAAAGGCTTTGGTAGATCGATTTGGAGCGGGGAGATTCGTGACGAAGCTTAAATCACAGCCAAAGGAGGTGAAGTGGAATTGTTAGATGATGATTGGTCAGTTTTTGGGCTTGAAGGTGAGCTCCTGAAAGACGACATCGTTGAGTTGGTTCAAGGATAGGTTTAGCTCTCAGACACGACCCTGATAACCCAACGCTTGAAATAGAATATTTATAGGCTTGGCGGAGAAGAAGTCTAGGCGAAGTGTAAAGTGACCGGTGTTTTCCATGGTGCCCAGCGATTGGAGCAGTTCGGTAAGCATTTCAACATCGCGATTTTTTCAATAATCCTCGTAGAACTGATCCGAACGCAGCTTTTTAAACTCTATCAAGTACGAAATGATTATGGAATCCGAGCCACACAGAAGGTCGTAAGGGGATCGGTGTCCATACAAAGGCCACCATCTGGCCGTAGTAGTTTAATCAGTGATCGTTTACCATGTTTGATTCCGTAACGCTTCACCACTTCGTTGATCAGCCAACCGACATTCACTTCCTTGATTCGTTGCTCATCGTAACTGACATCGATGAATTTGCCTTCGATGATCACTCGGACCATGTTCGGAGGTAGAATCTTCACCGGTGTTTGCTTTCCTACCATCGACAGCGCATCAGCTTGTACAGGTGTCATTTGTCCGATCGTTGGACTATCTTACCTTGTGGACATATTAAACCCCACCCAAGTCTGATTACGGTGGCGACGCATTTACTTATGGCAGAGTCGATGGCTTTCGGGAGAGACTCCTCCCGGAAGCGTTCATCAGAATCTGAAGAGCATCTTGATGCTTCCTTGCTTCGTCTACTTACTGGTTCATCCGCGTCCTCATCATACTCCGATCCAGTAGAAGTTATTGTCCTGTTGGAACTGGGAAGTGCCTCTCCCGGAGAACGTTCTAGCTCTAAGCTTCGATTCGGTGGTCGAGGCCGTTGCTTATTAGGTTAAGTGTAGTCCTTTTCCGATAGAATTTGGGAGCAACGAACCGAGAGTCACGACATCTAGGATAGGATTCCACTGCTTGTTATTTTTTTCTTTAAAACAAAGCATGTGAACTGTCAAATAAATCGGGTTGCCAAATACCATTATACAAAAAAAATCATTTTGATGACACTCTCGGCACTGCCGGCACAGCTGTGGCACACGTGAGGTATACTGAGAAAAAAGTTGTCGCAAAATACGTGTGTAGAGTGACCACCCTTTGATAGACACCTCAAACGCCCTGGAGTAGTTCTTTAGTAATCCTTAACGCCATCATGCATAAAATGCCAGCCATGCATAACATCATCAAATTTCTAAATACACCTTACACGCCTTTTTTGACGTAGACTACGTCTTATGGCGAAAAGGGAGGCAAATTTAAAATCTAAAATTGCGACCGACACGAAAAGGTGTTAGGTTTTGAACGCTTATAAATTTGTCATTTATAGATGAAATTAAAATCAAAATACACCAATCGATAGGAAATAGCTCTGTGAATCTACTGAAAAAAAAGCTTTTCCAATTTTACATAACGAACTTTTGAAGAAAAAAATACATATTAAAAATGATAATTTTACCACTGTTTTCATGAAATAAGTGGTGAGCGGATCGCTCAAGATAACAGCAGCAAGCAGTAGCACGCCAGCGTTAAAAGCTGAATATTTTCCCTTTCTCTGCCGTTGTGCAGAAAAACTTCCTAGCAGTGGAGATGAGTGGATCACCTTGGCAACAAGCGATGAGGTGGAAAGAACGCAAGGAGCTGTTTTTTTTTGCATTATGCTCAATTCGTACCTACCCGATATCACCCGATCCGACTGGCAAATTTCCATCGGTTTCATGCAATACTGACGAATTTTTTCGTTTTTAAGATTTTGATGACAAATGATGGTAAATAGTGTGAAGATTCATTCCACAGTAACCCATTTTTAAATCCGTAAAAAACCTAAAATTATAATTAGATATGCTTTTGCTACTTTTTCAAAAAAAAATCCTAAAATAAAGTAGTATCAAATGCACATTTTGAGTTGTGCGGCCAGGCATGGAAAATCATTTACATTAATTTCATACATTCATTTACATTCATTTGCCTCTAACCTTTTTCAAGAACAGCATTCCGCAAAATAATGTATGGAGCTTTTATAGGTTTTGTTATTAGCTACAACTTTTGACCATAACTCAAATCTGTATCTCTTATGCATCACGAACTAGAGCGGGCAGAACTTGTTACTGTTTTTCAGTAGTGGCTTCTGTTCGCTCTGGTTCATCATGCATCAAAGATACGGATTTGACTTGTTAACAAAAGTTGTAGCTAATAACAAAATCTACAAAACTTCTGTACATCATTTTGCAGAATGCTGTTGATGAAAAAAGTTAGAGGCAAATGAATGTAAATGAATGCACGAAAATAATGCAAATGATTTTCCATGCCTGGTTGTGCCTATATTGCCCATACAAATATGCATTATTTTTTGTCCTTTAGCATGTTGTTGACAAGTGAGCACAGATAAAAGGCTTTATAAATCGTTGGACTGTTCATTTTTATGATCTGATATTTGATAGAATGCATTAAACACATTCGATTCAGTCCAATGGAAATGAAAAGATTCATAAAATTGAAACTAAATACAGAAATACAGAAGGTTTTTTGAACCCAAGTTATGAAAAGATGATTGTGAAAATTCACAGCTTTTGAGTTGTGTCAGTATTGCACGAATCCGACTATATCGACAGTGAGCATGCATAGATTTAACGTTTCTCGGTGCGTTTGCTGTTGCTTTTGATAGCCAATACAACCTGTTACTACTCTGCATTGAACAACTCCTAGAAAATTGTTTCGCTTAGCTGTAGCAATGCAAAGAGAAAATCGATGAAGAGAATCGATCATCGCGTATTCGCCCTTATGCATGCTCACTGTCGATATATCACTCTTTCCCATTTGTGGAGAGTCGATCAGAATAGCTAAGAGGAAGAGAAGACAACTGGCTTCCTTTTGTCTGTGACGTGTTCTTCTTCTCTCGCGGAAACGTCCGTGCAAAAACTATTTCAGTATGGGCGACGCAGCCGACTGTCAAAATACAAGAAAATAGATTCCCTATTGTAAAAATTCTCGCGTTTCTATACGTTTGGCCGACCAATCAGGTGCTGGTTCGTGTTGGACAGACTCTTCCTCTTAGTTATATAGGGCAGAGTGGTGTTGTTTCGTGGTTTGAGAGTTCATGGATTTCGGAAGATTACAGTTGCACTTTTTTCAGCTGATACCCTGAATCCGGTTTCACGGCTCTAATTTTGTAGGTTTGATCATATTGTAGATCCGAGACTATCCTCCCAAAGATCTGGGGTCAAATCAATTGTCTAAGATGTTCGTGTTTTGTTTCGTGCGTAAAAGTTCAAAATGAAGTGCAAAGCAAATCTTTGCAACAATGAATCGAGGAATGGCTTGCTTAATCTTTCCTTCTTCCGCTGTCCACGAAATAAATCAGATATGGAGTGTGGAAAGCGTTTTGTGCTAATAATATTACAATACTTCTTCCTCAAACAACACCATGATGTGGTCATGCTCGTTTGGAGCACGAGCATGATTGACCGCCCACGGTTACTACTCTGTTATTGTCAGACCAGCTGTAATTACACAGAGAACCAATAGACGATGCTTGGGACTAGCAATCATCCTCAATGTGTAAAAACTGGTGATCTCAAACTAGGCAATACCAGCTCCGGCCGCGCCCGAACACAGGTCAAGAAAGGAAGGAGTAGGAATGTGTTGACGTGACACTCGCTTTAATGGAAGCCGAGAACACCTCTGCACTTCCACGAGGAATCACTGGGATATTGGGTAATAGGGTTGGGTTTGCAGCAGGGTTCGTTTTGGTAAACGATAAGCTGAATTGATGTCCTAACAATCATATAACGCGAAGGAGCTTGGGATTGAACCCACGGTCTTCTGCTCATTACCCAAAAACGTTTGCCACTAGTCAGACGAGCTCCTTTTTAATCATCGAGTTGCTGTTATTACCATGTAGTCATGTTAACAAATAAAACGATTGACGAATCTTGAATGTGGATGGGCTTAAGATTAGACTCATGATGTTCTGCCCAGTAAGCAAAACCGGTTGTTCTAAGGCCACCGAGCCCCTCATATCACATTATAGCGTTACTCAAGTTTTTATAACTATTCAAACCCAGCACCGACGACAACGAAAAGTTTTACAAAATACACGATAAACAAGCGATCTTATCATACATTTTTAATATGAAAGGACCTAGGACCGCGTTTTTCTGCTCAGTAATTAAGCCACTGCAACCGACGATCTTTGAAATCCTTAAACTAAAAGCTACGAAAGAGGCTTTCATTAAGATCCACTTTCACGCGACGTTAAATGTTTCGATTTTCTCTTTACGCATGGTTCAGGCAATCATAACAAGCTATGACCGACGTGACGATGGTTTAAGACCTGGTTAAACAAGCTATTCAAATGAAATTACGTTCTCGAATTTCACTTGACATGTAATGAACAACGCGGTAATTCATATTTTCAGCGGTTAGTGATTAATTTTAAATATACTAACGGTACTGCCTACGACTACGACGGCGATTACGACAGCGACTACGACGGTGCCTACGACAACGACAACAGCGAATTTGTAACTTACCATTTGTCTAGGATAAACACCTTTGCCCGGCACCTCCACTGGTTCTTCATGTCCGCTATCTGTCACTGTTTGCAAAATATCTAATAGCAATTACCTTTGTTGTAATACTTCCTGTATTGCCATGGTCATCTGGGAGGAGGGTCGCATCTAGTGCTTTCCCCAGGAACCGTTCACGGCCACCAGCTACTGCCCGTCCAGTCTTGGGCGTATCCAGCGAGGCATCCTTCAGATTACTCACAATCTCCGACACTGAATGCAAATCGCAGGTACACTTACGGTAGTTACAAAAAAACACACCCGTGCAAAGAAACGGATTAAATAAACGTCACTCTCGCGAAAGCACACACGTCGTCGTCGAACGGGAAAAAAAGGAATCGGTGGGCAATTTTGTGATACGGATTTCCAAAATCAACCGGGAATGCACGAATTTCACCACACCCAACTACGAAACACGTTCAGAAGCACTTTTGGTACACTTTCGTTCGTACGAGTGAACCAACATCATCACCGCTTAAATAAACTAAAATTAAAATTATCGCTCGCGATGCCACAAATTTACACGTATAACCGTCCGGGAGGCAGAGTAAAATTCATCAGTTAAATAGAATATTCAATAACAGCTGTACCATAGAGGTAACTCTAAGACCACTGGGTCCCGAAGAAAATCATTATTATTTTTGGCTCACTCAGTACCAGAACAACGGTCCCAAGCAGTCCCAAGCTATTTCACTCACCCCTGCATGTTCTGCATGAATCCACACACCCCTGATGTTATCTGTCAAACTTTCATAGCGAATCAAAACAAACATAGTGTAGTAATAGAATTTCAACTAGAATAGGGTACGTTAATCGTTTGCTTGGGACCAATAGGCTACTAAAGTGGTGAGCCAATTTAAAATCGTTAGTTTCGTATTGATTGTTGGCTGTACTGCCGTTAATTGCATATAAGTTTCATATGGAAAAAGCAGGTATTGAAACAATGGAAGTCGAAGTTACAAAGTGAAATTCCCATGTTATTATTTGAAAAATCATAATAAATTAATTGATAATATTTTCAAGTTAAAATCATGTTTAGCATGTTTTGTTATATCAGCGAAAAATATTGTTTAAATTTTGTTAGTGTAAGTGCTACAATTCAGTTGCTTCTCTCTTTTTTTCTTCTTTGCTTCCAAACAATTACTTTTCTCCTTTGCTTCACTTCATACTACTCTCCTACTTCCTTTTCTTCACGAATTGCTTCATCTTTCTACCATCTTTACCTGTGTAATTTGTTATTCTACAGTTCTTTTAATTTGTTATTCTAGTCTTCTACTTCGTGTTGCTTAATCTTTCTTTCACCTGTGCAATTTGTTCTTCTATAGTTCTTGTAATTTGTTATTCTAGAGCTTTTTGTACAAATCCGTTTCATGTAGGAAATTAAGCATTCGTGTTGTTCTTTCTTCCGTGTTGTCCAGAGCTTCACGTAGACTGGTGCTGATGTCATTTTTCCTTCTCTCTTCGTCGTATTTCCTGCACTCAAGAATGATGTGCCTCACATCCAACACCGTGCCACAACATTCACACATCGGTGGGGCTTCCTTCTTCAGAAGAAACGTGTGGGTTAGTCGCGTATGGCCGATTCTCAGACGGCTGAACTTCCTCGTTCTGTCCATCTGTGCGTGTCGAATTTCACCTCCCTCAGCTTCGATTCTGTTGTGCTAAACCACTGCCTATTCCACTGACCACGTATCGCATGTTTCACCGCTTTTATCGCATCCTCGCTTGGAATCGGTACGTCGATGGCTGGTTGTCTTCTAGCCTCATTGGCTAGTCGGTCAGCTTCAGAGTTTCCCCTGATGCCGGCGTGTCCAGGGATCCAGCAGAAACGAATGATTTTGCTTTGCACGATTCTCTCTACTTCCTGCACCCAAGGGTGCCGGGAAGTTCCAGCCTCCAAAGCCAGTAGGCAGCTTGCGGAGTTCGTGAGAATAACCAACTCATTTTGAACATTACGTCTGGTGGCGGCCATTTTAATAGCGTAGGCCTTCGCAGAGAAAACACTACATTCCTTCGGAAGACTGTAGGTCCTAGATAGCCCTTCGTTGAAGAATGCAGCTCCTACCGTGTCTTCACACTTGGTGCCGTCCGTGTAGACGATGGTTGAACTACGCAAGCGGGTCTCCAGTAATTGTCGAACAACTGGACGAACTTTCTCCGGTGGGTCTCCAGCGCGTATGCTTCTTTTCACATCCCACACTACCGTCGGTTTTTGTCCGTGCCACAAGCGATTGCTCTGCCTCACGAGTGAACCGACAGCAGGAAGCGTTGAACCGGTTAATTTTTGGAGCCGATTTGAAGCGCGTGTAATCAGAGGTAGGGTGCTGCTGTTTGGATTCTTTGCGAGCATTCGGATGGCAATGCGTACTGTGGTCTGTGCTGCTAGCAGTTTCAAGGGTAGAGTCCCAGCTTCGGCTATCACCGAATTAATCGGGCTCGTCACGAATGCTCCGGAAGCGAAGCGAACCATTTTATTGTAGGCAGGAGCGAGAGTCTGCAAGGTTGCTAGCCCTCCTCGACTAACAAGTCCAATCCCGTAGAGCAGCTTCGCAGTAACTATGGCTGACGCATCTTGAAGCAGAGAAGTCCGATTGCCACGTGGAAGTTTTGCACCGATCATCTGTAAAATCCGTAACCGAGATTCGCATGCTTTCTTAACCATATTGCAGTGAGGTTTGAAGGTTAACGTTCGGTCCATGGTTACACCTAAAATCCTCAGCCGGTTGGTCTTCGGCACGGGAGTTCCCTCGATAGAGATATCCCGCACGGGATCCCGTCGTGCGTTCGGACTGCAGTAGATGACATGTGACTTTGTTGCCGACACAGTGAAACCAACGCTTTTCGTCCATTTGTTGATGGCTTTGACGGCGGCCTGTAGTTTTCGGTGTAAGCCTTCAGTTTTAGCACCTCGCACTGCTAAGAGGATATCGTCCGCGTACAAAAGAATGAAGACTCCGTTGGGCACTACTCGGAAGATGGGCTGCATCGCGATGAGGAACAGCGTCACTGACAGGACAGAGCCCTGCGAAACTCCGTTTTGCAACGGATACTGGCGAGACAAATGCCCCCCAACGGATACCTGGATCGTTCGCTCCGAGAGGAAGATTTTCATTATGTTCAGCATCCGACCACGTATTCTCCATGACCTCAGAGTGCGGATTATGCCGCGCCGCCAGGTGGTGTTGTAAGCCTTCGACAGGTCCAGGGATGCTATCAGACAGTGCTCGTATGTGCTTGGAAGCGTTCTCTCGAGCTCGGAAAAGTACGTGTCGGTGCCTCGCCCGGCACGGAAAGCGTGCTGTCGTTTGTCGAGTCGCCCGCTCGACTCTAGCTCGGTGATCAGTCGTCGATTTATGATGCGTTCAAGCAGCTTCGCCATGCAGCTGGTGAGCGAGATTGGACGGAACGCTCCGGTCCGGTATCGAGGCAGTTTGGCTTCGGAATGGGCACCACGATTGCATTTCGCCAGCTGGTGGGAAACTCTCCACTACGCCAGATCCGGTTGAGCAGCTCTAGCAGTGTCATCTTCACGGACAAAGGTAGACGTCGAAGCATTGGGTACCCTATCATGTCGGGTCCTGTCGAGGCAGCTCGCCCTTTCTCGAGAGCCGACAGAAGTTCGCTTAGGGTAATGTCGCTGTTGTACACGTCGTCCGTGTTTGGCGAAACATCTATGGACTCTCTTTCAGGTGCTGCCTTAGTCTTCTGAAAATAAGTAGGGTAACTGGAGGTTGCAGATCTATCGCTGTAAAAACTGACTAGCGCTTCCGCAGTTTCTTCGGGGTCATCGGTGAAGCCATCCGATCGCTTGAGTGCCGATGGTACGTTGTTGTCGGCTGCCACGTAGCGTGTTCACCGTTCGCCACAGTTCGGTTGTCGTGCTGCTTGGTACAATTTTGGCCACGTAGTTCTCCCACGATCGTTCTTTTGCTTCCTTTATCGCCTTCCGTGCTACAGCTCTGGTTTCTTGAAACCTCGCCAATGCAGCGGGTTGATCAGGATCAGATGTCTGCAGCCGCCGCAGAGATCGAAGACACTTTCGTCGATGTCGAATCGCCGCCTTCGCTTCAGGGCACCACCATGGTACCGCTTTAGGCCCCATACGGCCGCTGGTTTGCGGTATGGCACGAGTTGCTGCTGCAATTATCTTCTCCGTGAAGCTGTCTACGTCCCATTCAACATCTGGCCGGATGGTTTCTGCGGTGATACGTTCATATAACGACCAATCAGCGCGATCGTACAACCATTTCCGCCGCGTCGTTCGTGAGGATGACCACCCAGGAATGGAAACTGTTATCGGGAAATGGTCACTATTGTGCGTGTCCGGTAGGGTTCGCCACGTGAATCTGCGGGCCACACTCTTGGAGCAGAAGGTCAAATCGATTGCTGAGGTGTTGCCTGTGGCCGGGTCGATGCGAGTGGGTGAGCCATTGTTCAGAATTACCAGCCGCTTGTCCAAAGTAGCTTCGGAGATGAAACGGTCGAGCGCGTTCACTGTTTCTGATCCCCATGCCAGATGATGAGCGTTGAAATCCCCCAGAAACATGATAAGACCTTCCAGTCGGTCGAGTAGATCACTCAACGCATCCTGACACTGTGTTGAGCTCGGCGGGACGTAGATAGAGACTACAGTTATCTGAATCGGTATGTGGATGCGCACAGCGACGAGGTGTAAGAAGGTGTCTACTTGCAGTCGCTCGAAAGGTATGCCTTCTCTGACAGCAAGACCAACCCCGTGTTGCCAGTAGTGCGTGTTATTGGATTCCAACAGTAGCGTAAAGTTCTGCCTGATGGTTTGTTGCAGCAGGGCGAATCAACTTCATTGGAGACCTTTGGAAGACAAATTACAAGATGTACGTCTATCAACACATGACAAGGGACTGGCAAATCCACGAACCCTTGTCCAGTCTACAAATCCTTTGAAACCCTTAGGCGGAGATGAAAGGGTCACCGGATTATCTGCTGTCAGGTTATACGTTTTGTGTTTTTCGTATTAAGAAAGCACTGATCAGATTGGTATGTGAAGTTCAATATTAAAGTCAAGATTAAAGTGCAATTTTATTAGAATACTTTTGAAATAATAATCATGTTGCTCCCGGAAATACAAAAACAAACATACAAACTTGACGCATTTGCTGATTGAAAGGGGTTGCTTTGTTTTTTCACATACGACGCTTCACTGTGAGCGTATCTGCAGTTTTTGTGTTATCATCAAATTTTAACAGTTAAGTCATGTTGACAATAAAAGGGTGTATCAACACCATTTTAAAAACAATGAAAGAAGGTCACATAGGGCGTTCATTAAATATATTTTCCATAATGCATTACAATTTGAAACCTTGTTTTTCATTAACTCGTAGGAAAAGCATGTATTTTATATTAGGTAAGATGCAAAATATCGATTTGTTAATTTTTGCGACTTACGTCCTTTTGAAAAGTTATGCTTGAAATATCACTTTTCCTCTTCATGTCACTCTGTGCACGCATCGTGAAAAAGACCAGCCCCGATCGTTCAAGTGTACATTTTCAGATTGCACGTTAGCGATGATCAGAGCCAGTTGTCTCACAAAGAGCCGTAGACAGAGATGAATATGCACAGCTTGTGAATAAATGCACTTTGATGTTTGGTTCTGGTAGCAGGTTGGGCAAACGGCCTCCGAAAGATTTTGACCGGATCATCAACCAAATAAAGGGAAAAAAACACAACGACCGACGCAAAATCGACACTGATCACTTCTTGGATGATTGGATATAAGTTTTGGCACATACTTTAAAGTATGTTGAAACTTATTGTTCAATTTCCGGACGGAAGAAACGCAGCTGAAAAAAACAACATGTCAGATTTTCAGCGCAGCCTACTTGATTTTTTTTTTTTTTTTATATTAATTTATTTGTACAGGCTCAATCGAATAAACTTTACAGAGCCGAGTTATCATTTTCATTATACATGATTAATGTCTTAAATCTAGAGTTAAAGGAATTGAACCGATTACTCGCGGTCGTCTCGAGGTTAGTGGAGATTTACAATTTTTTGGGTGGGGAAAGGGAGAAGGAGGTTTGAAATATGATTTATTATACAAATATTTAATTAATCCTAAAACGTGAACTTATTTCTATTCATCTTGAAGACAAACATTAAAAAAAAGAACCTACACGCACAATACACAAACTAAACACAAGGTTAATCAAACTTACAATCTAAGGTTAGTATTCTTAAAGTAAACATATATGAGTTTCATAAACTCCAGATCACGTCTAGCCAAAATATCCCGAACTGGAACATTAGGTTGTCTACCTCGAGCCCGAAGGGAATCGCACAGCTCAGATCTGACTCCACGATGCTCAGCACAAGACCAAAGGATGTGATCGGCGTCTTGGTAACCTTGTCCACATTCACAGAGATTGCTGTCTCCCAGCCCAACACGAAACAAGTGAGCGTTTAACGAATAGTGATTGGACATGAGGCGAGACATCAGACGAATGAAGTCTCGACCCACATCCAACCCCTTGAACCAAGGACTCTTCGACACCTTAGGGATGATCGAGAATAGCCATCGTCCCAAACTTCCTTCACTCCATTTATTTTGCCAGCTGGTGAGCGACTGTTGACGATAAATGAAGAAAAATTCATTGTAGGCGATTTGTCGATCGTAAATATCGCCTTGCATAGCGCCCACCTTAGCAAGTGAGTCAGCCATCTCATTGCCCGGAATCGAGCAATGAGATGGGACCCATGCAAAGGTGATGACAAAAGATCTCAAAGATAAAGCACTTAAAAGCTCTCGTATTTTCATGAGAAAATACGAGGAGTGCTTTACCGGCGTCATAGAGCGAATAGCCTCGACAGAACTGAGACTATCCGTAAAAATAAAATAATGATCTGGTGCAAGTGAGGCGATCGTTTCTAGCGTATAGTATATTGCCGCCAGCTCAGCAACATATACGGAACAAGGAGCTTGAAGCATTCGAGAGGCGCTATGAAATTCGTTAAAAATACCAAAACCAGCGGACGACTCTATTAGTGATCCATCTGTGAAGAACGATCTTGCGGAATCAACTTGGCCAAACTTTGAAGCGTAAATTGACGGAACAATCATGGAACGATGATGTTCTGGGATCCCACGAATCTCCCGCGTCATAGATAAATCAAAACTAACTGAATTTCCGAAGTCGGTGAAGCATACACGATGAGGATTATGCTGTGAAGGGCTGACATCCAGTTTTATGTACACGTAGTACAATGTCATAAAACGAGTTTGAGGGTTTAGCTCAAGAAGCTTCTCGAAGTTTGCAATCACCAGTGGGTTCATAACTTCACAACGGGTGAGGAGCCTGAGGGACAATTCCGAAAACCGATCCGATAGTGGCAACATGCCCGCCAACACTTCGAGACTCATCGTATGAGTCGAGTGCATGCATCCTAACGCGATACGAAGACAACGATACTGGATACGTTCCAGTTTGATGATGTGAGTTTTAGCCGCCGACTGGAAGCAAAAACTACCGTACTCCAAAACCGATAAAATCGTTGTCCGGTACAACGTTAGAAGATCTTGCGGATGAGCTCCCCACCACGTTCCGGTAATTGTTCGGAGAAAATTGATCCTTTGTTGGCATTTTCGTCTCAGATACTCAATGTGGGATCTCCAGGTGCATTTTGAATCGAACCAGACCCCAAGATATTTGAAAGACATGGAATGAGTGATCGGCTTACCCAAAAGTTGAAGCTTCGGTTGTGCTGGGCTATGCTTCCTAGAAAAAACGACCAACTCAGTTTTCTCCGTGGAGAATTCGATACCTAGCTGGATAGCCCAAGTAGACAAATTGTCTAAGGTATCCTGTAAGGGTCCTTGCAGGTCGACCCCTTTGGGCCCTGTCATAGACACTACGCCATCATCTGCAAGTTGTCTCAACGTGCAGTTGTCACTTAAACAATTGTCAATTTCTCTGACATAGAAATTGTACAAAAGGGGGCTTAAACATGAGCCCTGGGGGAGACCCATGTAACTAAATCGAGAAGCTGTAGAGTTTCCATGAGAAAAGCTCATATGTTTCTCTGACAGCAAATTGTACAAAAAGTTATTAATTAATGGGGAAAGGCCACAAGCGTGGAGTTTGTCTGAAAGGACTTCAACCGATACTGAATCAAAAGCCCCCTTAATATCCAAGAACACAGAAGCCATTTGCTCTTTTTTAGCAAAAGCCAACTGGATTTCTGTGGAAAGCAACGCGAGACAGTCGTTCGTTCCCTTACCCCTACGGAAACCAAATTGAGTATCTGAGAGTAGGTGGTTCGTCTCAACCCATTTGTCGAGGCGAAAAAGGATCATTTTCTCCAACAATTTTCGAATGCACGATAACATCGCGATGGGACGATACGAGTTATGATCTGACGCGGGTTTTCCAGGCTTTTTAATGGCTATAACTCTCACTCGCCTCCAATCATCTGGAACAATATTGAACTCCAGGAACTGACAAAACAAGTTCAACATGCGCCTCTTAGCGACGTCTGGGAGGTTCTTCAACAAGTCGAACTTGATCCTATCAGCCCCCGGAGCCGAATTGCGACACGAAAGGAGCGCGAGTGAGAGCTCCAGCATTGAAAAAGGCTGGCTGATCTCGTCTACCGAATTCGTCGTTTTGCGAGGAATCATCTGTGCCGGCACGGAATCAGGACATACTTTTCGCGCGAACTTGAGAATCCACCGATCCGAGTACTCCTCGCTCTCGTTGTTTGAAGACCGGTTACGCATCCTTCGCGCCGTGTTCCAAAGCGTATTCATCGACGTTTCGCGCGATAAACCGTCCACGAATTGCCGCCAGTATCCGCGTTTCTTGGCTTTGATGAGGCTCTTGAGTTCGTGTTCAAGAGTCGAGTACGCTTCGAAATACTCGGGTGTTCCGCGTTTCCGGAAAAGCTTAAACGCGTCGGACTTTTTACGATAAACCTCAGTGCATTGCTGGTCCCACCAAGGGGTAGGAGGTTTCCTACGAAAAGACGTTCCTGGAACCGGCCGAGTTTGAGCTCGAAGCGCGCTGTCCAAGATCATATTAGAGAGGAAGTTATATTCCTCCAACGGTGGAAGCTCTTCTACCGACGACACGGCTTCATCTATCGCGGTCTTGAACGTTGTCCAATTGATATTACGGGTGAGGTCGTACGCGACGTTAACGGATTCCGACGAATTGAACCCACTGGCAATCGAAATGCCGATCGGCAAGTGATCACTACCGTGGGGATCCTGGATCACATTCCACGTGCAATCCAACGATAATGAATTAGAGCAAAGTGTGAGGTCTAATCTACTTCCATTTGAGGATGGACCAGCCAGACGTGTTACTTCTCCGTTGTTAAGAATTGTCATATTGAAGTTATCACAGAGGTCATATATCAAAGTAGAACGGTTGTCATCATACAGTTCCCCCCAGCCTGTACCGTGGGAATTAAAATCTCCCATAATCAACCGTGGAGTAGGAAGAACTGAACAGATATCTGAAAGTTGTTTTTGACTAATCGAAACTCGGGGAGGAATATACACAGAAGCAATACAAAGGCTCTTGCCTTTAACAAAAGCCTGACATGCGACAACTTCAATACCTGGAAATTGTGGAAGATTCACTCTATAGAAGGAATGGCACTTTTTGATCCCCAAAAGTACTCCTCCTCCACGCGAATCCTCACGATCCAGTCGAATAATGTTAAAATCATGAAAAGGAAAATCGATATCTGAAGAGAGCCAAGTTTCACACAGAGCAAATGCATCACAATCATTATTGTGAACCAAAAACTTAAACGATTCTATCTTAGGAATAAGACTTCGACAATTCCACTGTAGAACAGTGATCAAATCCCCGACCTCGTTTGGAAAATTATCCATCGAAGGAGATGATTGCTGCAAGGAGGGGCCACTTCAATGTCAACTGCTTCAAGAGGGTTTTCACAGTAGGAAGCATTGCCAGAACAATGCTTTTCAGAGGATCAGAAATATCGAGGTAATTGAGGATACTGTCCACAATGTTATCAAATGAGAACAACCCAGATGAAGAAGGGGCTTGTGTTCTGAAAATTGGGGCATCGGGGGTTTTGGATGTCCCCGGGAGAGGTGGAAAATCCTGGGTATAATCAGTTCTGCGGAATCCAGGAGGAGTAGAAGTCTCCTTTTTTCCACCACTCCTTGATTTGGGCAAGCTGATTTGGGGTTCTTGATCTGCAACTTTCCGCGAACGGATGCGTTTTCGTTTCCGGGCAGAACCTTCCGGAAAACTGAAAGAAACTCCCTCCTCAGCCAAGTCAGAGCCAGACTCGTCATCTGACAAAAGAGCGAAGGGATTTGTTTCGTTGGTCGATGGCTTGGCTGTCTTAAGCATTTCTGCAAAAGACCGCCTGGAACGTTCTTTAAGAGAGCGCTCTAGTTTTTCCCCGCGTTGTTTATACACCGGACACGACGAGAGACCATGAGGAGGAGATCCTTTGCAGTACACGCATTTTGGTGCCGTGACTGTGCAGGCGCCATCCTCGTGCTTCTCCCCGCATTTGGAACAGCGTGCCTTGCTGCCACAGTGAGAGGCCGTATGTCCCAACTGTTTGCAGTTTTGGCAGATCATGACCCGAGGAACAAACAAGCGCACAGGTAGCCGAAGTTTTCCCAACTCGATGTACTGAGGAAGGGCTGAACCAGAAAAGGTCACGCGAAACGAGTCTGTGGGGGTAAAACTCTTTTTACCCTCGCTGACAGATACTGAGCCCAGTTTTTGGACATCCAGTATCTTCACCGGGGGGAGCAAGGGGTTCTTGAAACGGCCAACCGCCTGCTTCTCCAAGATCTCGGGGGTCAGACTCGCTTCGGTGACCACACCTTCGATCTCCACATCACGAGCTGGTATGTAAACCCTGTACTCAATCGTAAAGAGCTGGGAGGCAGCAATCTCGTTAGCCTGCTTCAGGTTAGAAACGACAACACGAAGTTTATTATGCCTAACCTTCGTGATTTCGGTCACGGCCGAGTATCGCTTCGTCAGATCAGTGGAAATTTGCATCAAGTTCAAAGGTTTGTTTTTGGGCTGAAAGTAGACAACCCATGGCCCAGTCGAGTCATCTGGATAGGCTCGCGATCGGGGGCTTTTGTGAGACGAGCCATGAATGACAGGACGTTTTCGTCTTTTCTTGCCATCGAGTGGCAAACTGGTGTCATCTTCCGACAAAATGTCCATATCGTCTTCTGACGAGACGTCCATTTTGCCGTACTAGTGGGAGCGGTAAACGCTCTACCACTGAAACGATGCTTAAAACCACACAGACACAATAAACAGAAAAAAAAACTACCAACACAGAAACACAAAATTAAATTTAACTGATGGGCGAGAGAAAGAAACAGGAAAAAAAACTTATCTGCGATACTACTACCACCGAGTGATTACACAGCAGCAGCGGAGCGACGCGCAGCGTGGGTGACCTTCGATGCGCGTGTGCGGGCGATCTTTGTAGTGGTGTGCTTGTATGAGGCTCGGCACTCAGCTGGACACACGATGATGGATGACCGGTATAAATGCGGAGGCAGATGCTGACACTCGATGACGATGATCTGTGTGCAGGTATGCGTGATCACGCACCGATGAAGCGCAAATTGGTTTGCGAATATCCAATTGCAAGTGAACAATTTTCTTTCCGGTGACGCCGAAAACCACTTTCTTCTCAGAAAAACTCACTTTCAGATAATTGTTTAGCCGGTAACTATGCCAGTTATCACTAAGCGAGAAAAAACTGATAATTTAAACCAACCGAATACCGAGAAAACTTCCGAAATACCGGAGCACGAAACAAGTCGACTGTACTTCTTGCTAGGTCGCAGTGGGATGAAGCCTACTTGATCTACTTGATGAGTCTGATGACCTCATGCTCGTTTGGCTACACTAACTCACAGTTCGTTTGGGTGCATTATACTTTTCCTCCGCTTATCTATGGAATCTACACACTTAGAAATTATCGCCGACTTCGGTAATTTCTTCGGTAAAATTTATGCAATTCAATTCAATTGCTTTTCAGCTACTTTGAAACTAAATCTCCACTAAAATGACAAGATTGGATCATTTAAACAAAGTTGAACATGTTTTGATATTATTTTCAAATTCAATAGCCTTTAAAATGAAGGTCGAAGTTCAGCTGTTATGTTTTCGGTCAAATTTACCGAACACGGAAACAAAATCTTAGTGTGTAAAGTATCTATAGTGTAAAGGGGGTGGGGTGAATTTATTTTTAAATTCCTTTACGTAATTAGTGGGCCATACACTATGCAAAGTTTCATGCAAATCGGAGCAAGTCGAGTCTGAAATTCAACTACGGTAATTTTCTACCAAATTTTCATCAGCTGAACGTTCGGTAAAACTGACGTTAATTTAAAAACTGTTTCACTAAATTTTAATTTCAAATCACTGTCAGGCTTGTTTAAATAATGGAGTCTTGCCATCGCAGTGAAATTTTCATTGTTTTGAAGCTTTAAAACTAAAGAATTAAAATGCCACTTTAGCTGTTGAAAGTTCGGTAAAAATTAAGTGTGCCGTGTCCAGAGGTGGCAACAGTACATTTTTTGAAAAACCATCGTCCAGAGCGAAACAAAACAGCCAGCACACGGGCGGCCGTTTATAACTACATTCCAAGCGAACAGCGGAGATAGAGAATAAATAAAATCTCGCAGCCTGATTTTTCCAAACAGTTTATTGTAATGAAATTTTAGCTGCAGGTTTGCGTGTGACAGTAAATTACCAACTCCCTTATTTACGCATAATTTTAACATCAATGCTTATGAGTGGTCAGTCTTCATTCTTATCTTTTAATTCCATGCAATAAACATCAAATAAATGCAGTAATTAGCCAGAAATCAGCAAAATTCTACACGACATAAATTTATGTCGCGCGCGCCGCCGGTCTTGTCTGCTTCTTTGTGCGAAAATGTTCTGTCGCTGGCAGAAAACAGTTTAGAAATGTCATGACATTTTTGCCGCTTGCCAGTTTGTTTTGTGTGTCGTCACAATGGTTATCGCAAAAAGTATCAAATGTTTAGGAAAAAATGTTAAACTCCAGGACTCGTGCCACCACTGGCCGTGTCTGATTTTAAAATTTACCATCACTCTCAAGGAGAAGCACTTCAACCCAGTGTAGATCAATTAACCACTTTATTCGAGCAGTTAATATGACGTTTACTACCACTCGAACTTTGAAATAAAACATTATTTTGAGATTTTTTCTTCTAGAAGTAGCCAACATTTGTGCGTTTCATAAAAAATATAAATTAGTTTGTCCAGTTTTGTGAAATCGCTGGTAGAAAGTCACGCCAAAACTGCTTGAAAAAGTGGTCAATTGCGTTTGTTTCGGAAATCTTCGCTGTCACGTACGAGCAAAATGAACAAATGAGTTCATTATACATCAACGAATGCGCGTTTGTTGATATTCACCAGTGCTTGATTATCCAACCCAAAATTTTCAGAAGCGATCCTCAAAAGCAAAGTAATCAAACTTATGTTGGTCAAAATGATTATTTTTAATATCTCCGACCCCAGAGCCTAAAACCTTCATAATATCATTAATTCAGCACGAGGCAATAATTTCCCATTGATCTGTGTGTAAAAACCAACACAACACGTTCTTCAGCACTATATTTGTGTAAAATGAAAATAATCATCATGAAGACGAATATTGATATTGACAACAACACAGGCGATAATGAACATCCTACCACGAATGAACAAAAATAAACGTTGATTTTGATACTCAGAGGTTTGTCTTGATCAAGAAAATTTTGTTGTGTCAAAATTCAAATTCGTGCAGGTAGTTGGTCTATCTGTTAAGGTTGTCTTCATTTCCCGCTAAGTTGAGAGTAGAAGAAATTAAAGAGCCTGGATTTATAAGAGATGACATGTCAAAATTGGAACAATGGATTATCTGTCAAAGTCATAGGAAAAGTTATTCCAAAGAGCAGAAGACCTGTCAAATAGATAAGATGTCGCCTCCTTACCCAATTCAGTCTCTTGTAGTAGCCGTACAATTTTGGCATTCTCGCTGGGTACAACATTTATCAGCGTATCTATACCTACTTTTGTAGCCAACTTTTTCGCTGTTGCGTGAGGAACGTTTTCTCTCACGTATGTGTTACGCGGAATAACTTCCGGAGAATTGAGAAGCCAAGGAACTGTAAATTGTTTTGTTTACATACAAAATACAGCTGTAAATAGTCTATTCCACCTGATTGATGACGACTTCCCGATACCAACAGATGGTATACTGGGAAGAGATTTTTTAACAACCTATCGATGTGAAATTAATTATGATACATGGATTTTGTCCACATATGTAAATAGTACCCGACTAGAAATTCCAATTCATAATAATCTGAACGGATCCACATGGATTCCTGCCAGATCTGAAGTAATCAGATTAATAAATAATCTTAATACAAATGAAGATGTAGTAATAAACTCATCTGAAATAGTACCAGGTGTATTTTGTGCTAATACAATTGCAAATAGTAATGCACCTTATGCTAAAATTATGAATACAACTGAATTTCCTGTACAAATAAATAATTCAGGTTTCAAATTTTCAAAGCTTAGTGATTATTATGAAACAAAAATAAACAATAATACTAATGCTGATAGGCTTAAAAATCTTCATTCTGAATTAAATTTAAATAACATACCAATATTTGCTAAACACTCCTTACAACAATTATGTAACGAGTATAACGATATATTTAGTTTAAAAGATGATTTATTAACATGTAATAATTTCTATCGGCAGAAAATAAATTTAGCAGACAAATCACCGGTATATATTAAAAACTATCGGAATGCACAAAGTCAAAGAGAAGAAATCTGTCGTCAAGTTGATAGTCTGATTTCAAACGATATAATAGAACCTTCGGTATCGAGCTACAACTCGCCGATACTACTTGTTCCCAAAAAATCGACTAGCTCTGAGAAAAAATGGAGGTTAGTCGTAGATTTTAGACAATTGAATAAAAAATTGTTGGCCGATAAATTTCCCCTGCCGAGAATCGATGATATACTCGATCAACTTGGAAGAGAAAAATATGTTTCCACCCTAGATCTCATGTCTGGTTTTCACCAGATCGAAATCGAGAAAAACTCAAGAGAATTTACAGCATTCTCTCTACAGGAACGCGGACACTTCCAATTTAAACGATTGCCGTTTGGACTAAACATAAGTCCAAATAGCTTCCAACGAATGATGTCCATCGCACTTAGTGGCTTGAGTCCTGAGTGTGCATTTTTATATATTGACGACGTCATTGTCGTAGGATGTTCAGTCGAACACCATCTGAAAAATTTAGGAAAAGTTTTGAATGTTTTAGACAACGAAATCTAAAACTTAATCCTTCCAAGTGCAATTTCTTTAAATCAGAGGTCACATTTTTAGGGCATAAGATCACGTTGATCAAGTTAGAAGTTTTGTGGCAATGTGTAATTACTACAGTAGATTTATTCCTAACTTTGCAAATATTTGTTGTTGTTTGAATAAATTGTTAAGGAAAAATACCACTTTTACTTGGACAGAAGAATGTCAATCCGCATTTGAAAAATTAAAAACCATGTTACTTTCACCTAGAATATTACAATATCCGGACTTTCAAAAGACATTCATCTTGACAACTGATGCATCAGATTTTGCATGTGGCGCAGTGTTGTCACAAATGCATGGAAACAATGATCTGCCTGTTTCTTTCGCCAGTCGCGCGTTTACAAAAGGCGAAGCAAACAAACACATCATTGAAAAAGAATTGGCCGCTATCCATTGGGCGATTATGCATTATCGACCCTATTTATTCGGCCGTAAATTTCTAGTACGTACAGACCATCGACCGTTAGTATATCTTTTTGGGATGAAGAACCCTTCTTCAAAGTAGATTCGGATGAGAATTGATCTTGAAGAATTCGACTTTGAAATTGAGTTCGTCCCAGGTAAAAGTAACGTCGTGGCTGACGCGTTATCTAGAATCATTACATCTCACGAATTAAAATCAATGAATATTCTACAAGTACAGACAAGGTCAATGCTACGCAAACCAAGTCTAGTCATAAATAACAACCAAAGCAGACTACCGGAGCCTGATCAACTCGATGTGTACGAAGCAATCAACAACGAACAAATATATAAACTAAAAAAAATAAAATTTTCACCAATTCAAAACAAAAATCAACCAATAATGGCATTAAATATTCTAGAAAAGAATTATAAAACGAGACTAACTCTAGCGTTAGGCCTCACAATCAATATAAATGAATTGCCAAAAATATTTCAAATAATTGAGAAGGGTACCCTGCAATATATGAAGTCAAAGAAAATTGAAAATAAGTGTGTTGCTATTTCGACTAGCGATGCCATATTTGATTGCATAAGTATAAATGATTTCAAAACAATAGGAAATCAGGTATTAAAAAACATAACTATTATTATTTACCACACACCAAGAATAATAAAAGATTCTAACGAAATTCAAGCTATATTACGACATTACCATAATACACCAAGAGGAGGTCATGTTGGAATTAACCGCTTGTACAAAAAACTCAAAAACATATATATCTGGCCAAACATGAAATATATTGTTACAAAATTTGTCAAATTATGCGAACAATGCAAAACGAACAAACATTTTTCAGCCGTACAAGATAAAATGGTGAAAACATCAACTCCACTTAAAGTATTTGATGTTGTAGCAATAGATACAATTGGACCATTTACGCTGAGTAATAGAGGAAACAGATACGCAGTAACCAAACAGTGCGATCTGAGTAAATATATTATTGCGATTCCCATTCCTGATAAATCAGCAAATACAATAGCCAGAGCAGTAGTAGAGGGATGCATTTTAACACATGGACCAATGAAAGTTATAAGAACTGATCAAGGAACAGAGTATAAAGGTATCTGCTAATGGTGGTTTCGACTGGTTGATTGGAATCACTTTATGGGGTGGCTTTCTCAGTATTTTAGTAGAAACGATTATTTTTTACGTTCCCGACGTTTCGACCGTTTGGTTGTGGTCTTTCTCAAGGGTTGTAAAGACTGAGAAAGCCACCCCATAAAGTGATTATAAAGGTATCTTTGATTCAGTTTGTAAGTTGCTCAATGTTGATCACACGCTTGCAACCGCTTATCACCCACAAACTCTAGGAGCATTGGAAAGGAATCACAGATGTTTGAACGAATATCTGCGAAGCTTTGTCAATGACTTGAAAAATAATTGGGATGAATGGTTACCATATTACTGTTATAGCTATAATACTACCCCGAATAGTGACCACAACTATACACCTTTTGAAATAGTCTTTGGCAAACCAGTAAACAATTTTGATCATATAAATTTAAGCCAAATCGATCCGGTATACAATCATGATCTTTATGTAAATGAACTTCGATATAAATTGCAAATTCTACATAATCAGATATTTAGGAAAATTGAAAATGTCAAATATTCAAGAATAAACAAAGCTAATAAAACAATAACAGGCACAGGAATAACAGGAAGTTAGAAGGAAGGAAAAAAATAGATATTGTTCAGGATGGACCGTATATCGTAATACAGTTAGATAGTTCAAATGCCACCATCTAACACGAAATAACTACAAATGTTCTAAAAGTTCACAAAACAAGATTAATCAAGCATAACAATTGTTAACATCCTCAAAACGTGAAGTGACGAAGCGAGCGAGACACATTTTCAAATAATTCTGAATGGTTACACCATTCTTTCTTTAGACGGGAGGTGTAGTAGCCGTACTACTCTTCCTTAATTCCCATGTAAAGTAGCATCCAATAATGGGCACATGACTAACATGTGTCAAAACCCAAAAATATAGATTCATACTTCCTTGTGTGTGTCCTAGATTTTATGACACACTTTATGTATTCAAAACTGCGACCTCACAGTCAGCAGCTAAACCTTTTCCGTTTTCCGTATTTTGAGACCTTCGTAATTGTTACCACATGAGCATCAACAATAAACTCTATTTTACAAACATTGTCACCAACGCTTCGCTTCGCTCACCGAACTTGCCTTCTCCATATTTCGTTTCAATAAAATCATTCTAAGTTCACACCAAGAGTATGACTGACGTCTTACTAAATCCGAACTCCGATCCTGCCTCACTCTTTAAAAGATATGATTTTTATTGGCACTGCTGCTCTGCATGAAACTGCAGAAATTCATTGTTCAAAACGGAAAATTCCAATAAGCACTTAAACCTTTCAAACCAAGCTGTCTCTTCGATACAAGTAATATTTCTGCATTATAGTACCAGGTATATATATCCCTTACATATATTCTTTTTCTGCTAACCAGTAACCAGTAAAGCACGCTTCCCCCGAGTGCTACAAACAATAGCCAAAAACCATCCCCATTTGGGAACACAAATCCAAGACGTTTGGTCTAAGGAAAGAACATGACGATGCACACATGTTTGATTGTGACGCTTGATGGCCCTATACTGCAGGGAAACTATGCAGGACGACGGAGAAAAAGTAGACAGCGGATGTGGCTGGCACTGGCAGGATGCACCAGCCAACACAGAGAGATCAAGATAAAGCGAAAGCTCGTTCGTCTTCATCTCGTTCGAGCAAACAGCAAACATTCCGCCGGGGCTAAGAGATATGCATTTTCAAGTAGGTTAGGTTAGGGTTGGTTGGTAGGTGGGTGGGTGGATGAGCGCATCACACGTGCATATGTTAGTAAGAAACGAATGCTCTGAATGATGATGACGAAGATAATGGGGTGGGATGGGCACCGCCACCGGGTTGCCACATCCATTCTTGCTGCACAAGTCGGGGATGGGTCGGGTCGATTGGGATGAATGAATAGCGAAAGCATATATGAATAACAAATTATGTGACACATTTTTGATGCTGTTCTTGGAGCTTTTTGTGCTTTTTTTACTCACCGGGATGTGCATAAGACGGCTTTTGGGGGTGGAGGGAAGTGGGATAAATCACTGCGTCAACAGTATAATTTTCGCTGCTTTATCGTGTGACCAGGTTTTGCGAAGAGGTTGGTTTTTCCATCTGATGCACTTTGAGGTGATGCATTATGCAAACGAAATCGCTCTTCAGGACTTGGTGGCATTATGATGAAGGACTGACGAAACGCTGTGAATAACTATTACTGAACTGGAGTTTTGAAGCAGTTAACTCAATTTCAGTCACACTTAAAGGTTGAGACAATCGCTTATTTATGCAGCAATTGAGCTGCAAGACAAAATGTGTGTAAACAACCAACAGCGTTAGCTTATCTCGAGGGCATGCTTTGTAATTTCAATCTGGATTAACGTATCATCAACACAAAACCATTTCAAATTAGTTTCCGTTCTGATGGTAGGTACTATCCACATCAAACAGCATTTTACATCTTACAGAGCAGGATTTCAAGGTATACGTTCAATTCGTATGTATTTATCATCGAGTCCATTAGACAAATGAGTTTGGTTAGTTTACGATCCCTTCCAAAAATTGTAATCAACGATAAGGAAGGCTCTCCATACAGGTGGTTCGGAATGTGAATGTAGAAGAAAAAGAAAACCATTTCAAAAATTGAATGCAAGAGCGGATCAATGGACATTTCAATAGCAAGATTACATTAAATGGTATAATGGTACGGGTTGCTTCCACTCACTTTGTATAAACAATTGTTTTTTTTTTCGGAATTATGAAATCATTAAATGTTATAATGATATGTTGTACTTGTAAGTCACAAGAAGAGATTGCATACCCTAGTAACCAAAAGTTCTGATAAAATGCTATTCGTGGCTTAAGCAGCTTGGTTAAAGGTGGTCTATAGAATTCCAAGCGGCCTCATTTTTAAGTAATTACAAGAGCTTTAAAGTTGCGGTACCATAATTGAAGAACATTCTAAGCAGTGAAACGGAACTTTTAGAAAATCCTCCATACCTATTTTATATTTAGTTTGCTATTTTATGAGAGTTGATTCTCAAGTCAGGTCTTTATGAAAGTTATTTCTCAAGGCAGGTTAGAACGTTTATTGATTAATCAGCATTAGCAGTAGTTTTGGAGCTGTTTGAAGAATTAAACCCAGTACTTCTGCGTTAGAGCTCCAGCACAAACAGCTGCGTCATCTGAGATATATTAAAGTGAGCTGTTGTCCCGCCTACTGTTGGAGTTTTTAGAGCCTGTTGACTGACTTGAATGAAAATAACTCAGTAAACGTTAAATAATCTGATTACAGGTTTAAGGCTGAGCAATCCTATTATGTTTTTCTTCAAACGATATACGCACTACAAAATACGGTTGAACAAGAAGTACTTCAGATAAATCCAAGTTCAATAAACTTCGTGGAACGTCAAGAAAGAATATCAAAACTAATTGTAGAAGTACGGAGAACTTTGTACTAGTGCAGCGACCTAAGTTGTTTGAGAAACTTCATAAAACATCAAGAAAGTACAGGGAATTTTGTTAAAAATTCACCGAACTCCGTAGAAGTCAGATGCTCAGTAAACTTCATAGAAGATCATAATTTTTTTTTAAAACTACTTTATTTTATTAGGCACAATCGAACAAACTTTACAGTGCCGAGATTTATTGTTCACTAAACAAAACATCTCAAAACTACAGTCATGAGGCACAATACAAAAAAACACATTATCCTTAGCTATCCAAAAGGCTTCCTCTATCAAAACGGGAATCACTTCCAGTTGTTTCCAGGTATGGAAACATTGCCAAAGGGGGCGTAGCGCTTCCATTGCAAAAATGGACGTAAGTCGTGATCTTCACTCACACTTTCATCACGAAACGATTGCTTTTCAAGGTCGACGACCCATCGACCGAAAGAACACCGACTGGGATTGAACCCAGGCCTGCTGGGGTGAGAGGTAATCATGCTTACCACTACACCACCGGTGCCGAGAGAGAGAGAGAGAGTGAAAGAGGGTGATTAATTAAATGTGTTCAATATATTTGTGAGAAAATTTATTAATCCATAAAATCCAATTCTCGACTATAAACTCACTATGACGAATACTTATCAACAATAGTACTTTTCTTCAAGTCAGTTAGGTTTTGCTTGTGGAAGTTAGCGTTTACAAGAAGATTTTGGAAACTTTCTTCGTTTTGAGTTACATTACGATTATAATCATGAATTTGCCGGATAGCCCTTTCAGCATGGTCGTTTACGACTTTCAAATTATCGACAATGTTCCTACCATGAATATAGGCTTCATTCTTGATCCAAGACGATACAGGGACAGTGAGGAAACTGCTGTTTATACCTAGTGTATCAAACAATTTGACTGTGTTTGCAGTTGCTAAACGTGAAATAGTTGCATTCAACAAGTCTTTGAATAGTAGATCCCGCTTTCTCTATGGTTTCTTACCTCCTGGTTTCAATCGAATCGACAGTGCGAGATTCTGTCGCTCCATGTCGGGAAGATTTTCTTCGAATACAGCAAGCCCAACTAGTTACTCGCTTAGATACCAAGTGTGCAACAAAAATTTCTTTTGGGCACTGTTTGTAGCATCCAAGTTAACAGATCTAAACTGATGCAGCCTTGAGATGAGTCGAAGATCGGTTTGAGGTGCCAATACAGGACGAGTAGCTATAAACCATGCTTCAACGTATGTCGATGTTACAAACGTGCAAATATCTAGAAGCCCTGAAGCATCCTTGCGTTCAAGTTTGAATTGTGTCCTAAATAACCATACTTTGATGCTATAGATGGCTTTCGACATCCATCTAGCAGCATGCATTGGTCCAGGCTGTCTGAATTGCACACTTTTAGTAATAGTGCCACCAAGAAAGATAATTGTTACTTCAAGCAGTTACAGGTAATCATCGCGAGGTTGGCCGGTCTGTAAGAAGTCAGAAAGTAATAAATCAAACTCTTAATACTTTTGAAGGTCTCTTACAGCAATTTTGTTATTCGCAAAAGCTATGATTTCTGCACGGCGGGTTGTATTCAACATAGAAGAATATGTTTTCGGGATTACGTATTTGGATTTGGTGGTGTTGGGCCACTGCTGTGGAAACTGCTTGAAAAATTTTATTTCAGGACCTGTAGATGGTCCCATTATAGAGTGGAGCCAAATCAAATGTCTCTCCAACATCTGTTCGATCAATGTTGCTGCTCTGGTTTTACATCCTGTGAAGTATAATATTCAGTTGCTCTGATAGTATTTAAAATAATTTGAGCATCATACCAGTATTTACAGCCGTTGTGTCAAAGCACATAGCTTTAAGCTTATCCAAAACACGCCATTTTGTTAAGTGTTCAATAACAGACTCAGAAATTGCTTTACCGGTACCATGTTCTGCACACAGCAGCTGATTAGTTGTAATACCTGTAATGACTATAGCTTGACGGTCAACTTTATCGGAGCCAGAAAGGGGCTGTCCATAAACTACGTTGACAGTTTAGGAGGGGGGGTTGACAATTATCCACGGCCCATACAAATTTTAATTTTTTTTTGTATGGACAATTGTCTACGCAGGGGGAGGGGGGGGGTCAATAATCCCAAAAAACTGTCTACGTAGTTTATGAACAGGCCCAAAGTGAGATCATCATTTTTCCGTCCCAATGGACAGTTAGTAGGCTTCATCTGCGTCAAATGTTTCCATCAAGTTTGCAGTCATGGTATTGTGAGACTCATTTCGCTTTCTTCTGATTGAAGTAACGTTAATGTTGGTATTTTCAATGGCTACTCCAAATGTCTTAGCAGCAGCAGCGAGGATTAAAGTAGCGTTCCTGTTGCTAACTTTGGAAACGTCCAATGCTTCTTATCGATTTTCTTCTGTACCCTTCGATAATTTGTGCCCTGTCCACCAATAACGGCCTGACGACGTGATACGTTCCTTTGATCTTTGAGGAACTGTATGTCTTCTTCAATAGCATTCTTCACGGAATCGTTCTTACTGCGTTTCATCTGGTTTTTCATTTTGGGAATGGCATCCTTCACTGCCAGATCAAAAATTTGATCCAGGTTTGACGTAAACGTTTGAACATTTAAATTCTTCTTGTTCTTACTTTTTGGCAGGCTCCTCCATTGCGCGTATAAGTTCTCAATTTTTTCGACGGATCTTATTTCTTGATGCAGTGGAATGCACGTTTTGTCCCAAAAACTGTTCTTAACTTTCCTCACTGTAATTCTAGCACTTTTTCGAATAGTTAGCTTTAAAGTACGGTGCTGGTAAAAGAAAAAAAAAACACTTCAAGCACAAGGGGGAAACGTCCGCCTAATAGTTCAGAGCACTCCACCCCCACGCATTTGATACTTGAATTGCTTCTCAAGTTAACAGCCATTTTTACCCATTCAGAACCAAAACAAATAGACGTCATTAGACTCGAAAATATGTGCTAAACAGGAAATCATAAACACCTGACGTTTCTATTCTCTCTCTCTCACTCTCTCGCGTTCTTGCTCGTTCTGTATCGCACTCATACGCTCACTGCATCTAGCACTGCCAAGAATACTATTTGCGCTAGATCATATTCGTGGGCGTAAATCCAAACCTGCTATGCCGTATATCTCTAAAACGGCTAAAGATATCGCCAAACGGACAAAAATTTGGATCTTCAGGGCAACAAAATCACGTGTTTAATTAAATACGCACTAAAATTGTGCTAAAATCAGCCTCGTTCGATATATTGGACTTAGGCGCCACCTCTAAATCTTAACGAAAAACGCTCATTTTTTGATATGTTGTTCATTTGGCCCTAATAATCGTTTTCCACATGAGAAAACGTGTCCCCGAAAGAATTTGAAAAATAAGCCCCACCCTACTGAGACGGGTAGCATAATGAAACTGCAGAACTTCTCCGAAGATCCTTCTGAACTTCTCCGAAGCTCCCTCTGAACTTCTTCGAAGCTCCCTCTGAACTTCTGCGAAGTTCCATCAGAACTTCTCCAAAGTTCCCTTTGAGCTTCTAAGAAGTTCCCATTGAGCTTCTCTGAAGTTCCCTTTGATCTTCTCCGAAGGTCCCTCAGAACTTCTCCAAAGTTCCCACATAACTTCTCCTAAGTTCCCACAGAACTACTCTGAAGTTTCTTCTGAACTCCAGAGAAGTTCCCTATGAACTTATTGGAAGATCCCTTTAAAATTCTCCGAATTTCCTCCAGAACTTCTAAGAAGTTTCCCCAGAACTCCCGTGTCCTTAGTTTAGTGCATGTCGTATTACTCCATCACTATTGAGAAATGATGAATTATTCGATTTTTTACAGTTATCATTCTTGCATTTATCGCAAGGATCCGACTCTAATTGAAAGGTCCCGTTATTTATACCCTTCGGAGTATTGAAACACCCTCCAAAGGCGCGCCCCTTTGTCAGTCGAAATAGGATTCCTTAGCAACAAAATTAAGAAATGACACCGATAATGACTATGCATCAGAACCGTAGTCTTAACCGCTTCACACTAAGGAGCAACGAATAGAAGGTGGACAAAGCCGAGTCTTGTCACTATCAACAAGGCATAAAAAGTAACAAGGACTAAGATGTGTTCCATTGTTTACTGAAAAATCCTGTTTAAAGTAGTCAGGACTAGGAATCGGTGGTAGATCTTACATCCCGTAACGTACCACGAAAAGGTGATCTACCTACGTTACGGGAAAGAACTTCTCTGAAGTTCCCCCAGAACTTCTCTAAAGATCCGCCAGAGCTTCCCTGAAGTTCCTCCAGAACTTCTCTGAAGCTCCCCCAGAACTTCTCTGAAGTTCCCCCAGTACTCCTTTGAAGTTGCCCAGAACTTCTCTGAAGTTCTCCCAGAACTTCTCTGAAGTTCTCCCAGAACTTCTCTGAAGTTCCCCCAGAACTTCTCTGCAGTGCTGCAAAATGCTGAATTTCCCTAGCCACCTGATGTCAGTATCAGTTCACACAGTTAAAATATCAATATCATTCGCCTCAATGTCAGTGCGCAAATGACATTGACATCGTGAAGGGACCACTGATATTCAAAGTTCTGCCGCAAATGTTTCTTATATTCGCCAGCTAATCGAGGATCGATCTTTAGAAAACACATCAGTAATATTAAAAAAATGCAACGGTTAGACAAAAAAGTTAATTTATTGAGATAAAAGTAAGATTTTCAACTTCCCCATAGTGATATTCATATGGGTAGTAATATCAAAGCCGTACGCCTGATATTATGCTTACTACGAATATCAGTGTTGGAAGTGAAATTCAGTGCTAGACCAATATATTACGTCAATTGACATTGTGGACAGCACGCAGCATTGCTTCTCTGAAGTTCTCCCAGAACTTCTCTGAAGTTCTCCCAGAACTTCTCTGAAGTTCTCCCAGAACTTCTCTGAAGTTCCTTTAGAACATCTCCAAAGTTCCCTCAGAACTTCTCTGAAGTTCCATCAGAACTTCTCTGAAGTTCCCTCAGAACTTCCCTGAAGCTCCCTAATATCTTCTCTGAAGTTCACTCAGAAAATCTCTAAAGTTACGTCAGAACTTCTCTGAATTTCCCTCAGAACTTCTCTGAAGTTCCCTCAGAACTTCTCTGAAGTTCCCTCAGAACTTCTCTGAAGTTCCCTCAGAACATCTCTGAAGTTCCCTCAGATCTTCTCTGAAGTTCCCTCAGAACTTCTCTGAAGTTCCCTCAGAACTTCTCCAAAATTCCCTCAGAACTCTGAAGTTCCCTCAGAACTTATCTGAACTTCATAAGAAGAGCTTAGGGATACTTTTTGGAACTTTTTTTAACTTCAAGTTGCTAGGAGTACGCATCGGAGCTTTATTGAACTTGAAAGTGGGTTTTATCGTTAAATGCGAGACTTTTGATTGCTTGGGAAGAAAGTTCTGTCGGAACTTAATTTGAAATTTATGGAACTTGAAAGTTCTGTCAGAACTTTATTCGAACTTTATGGAACTTGGAAGTGAGTTTTATCGTTGAATGCGGAACTTTTGGTTACTTGGAAAAGTATATGTTTGACCCATAAAAGCTATCAAAATTGCTTTCAGAGCGTCACAATCAGCGATTTTATGATTCGCGTGCGTTCCATTGATACATAATCTATACCTATTTTTGCATGGCAGTCAAGTCGCATAGGAGTATTGAGTATAAGCCCAAAAGTATAATTCGAAAACGAAAAAAAAAACACATCGCTGATTTTATTATATCTTATGTAAAAAAGCCTAAATTTTCAAGGAAAAACATAAAAACATATTGCGCCCTCTGTCCTAAAACCATGAAATCAATAAAAATCAAATACAATCAATGTTTTTCAAAACCAAATCCATTTTTTTTTAAATCATTATATTTTTCCTAAAAAGCATTTTTATTTACCTTTCGTTTAATGTTTGAAGTCGGCTCAAGACATGATTTTTTGAAAAAAAATAGCATTTCTTGGACCACCTTAACATGGAAATGGTCACCCTAATGACAAAATAAAAAAATATGGGACTGATATTTTGCGATAAGGAACAAAACTACCAACTTTTACGAAATTCTGAGAGCCACTAAATCGTTTTGCTATGGAATGGCTGTAAAGGGCGAACACGAAATTATTGCGACACCGAAAATGTCATGCCAATTTTCTTATAATGTTTAGAATCAAACCAAAATTTTAGGGTAGTTTTATACATATATTTACTTCAAAAATCAAAAGAAAAGTTAATCGATGCAGCCTTGAGTGTAAAATTGAACGCATTTTCGCTTGATGCCCTCCATCAAAGTCTTTACAGTGTCATCCGGTACCAGTTTCTCAGTTTTTTTTCCATTTTCTTAACATGTCCTTCTCGTCTTTGACTGTCTTCTTGCTCTTCCGAAGTTTCCGCTTCATTATTGCCCAGTACTGCTCCACCGGGCGCAGCTCCGGACAGTTTGGCGGATTCATGTCCTTTGGAACAAAATGGACAGAATTGGCCTCATACCACTCCAGGACACTTTTAGAATAGTGGCATGATGCCAAATCTGGCCAAAATAGCCGAGCTTCGTCGTGCTGCTGCAAGAACGGCAAAAGGCGCTTCTCGAGGCACTAAGATTTGTAGATCTCGCCATTTACTGTGCCCTTTGTCACGAAAGGCTCACTCCTCAGTCCGCAAGAGCAGATGGCCTGCCAAATGAGATATTTGGAGGTGAACTTCGACATTTTCTTCTTCTTAAATTTGTCGTCCACATCGAACTTGCTCTTGCCGGTGAAAAACTCCAACCCCGGAATTTGCTTAAAATCGGCTTTTGTATACGTTTCGTCGTCCATCACACAGCAGCCATATTTTGTCAGCATCTTCTCGTAAAGCTTCCGTGCCCGAGTTTTAGCCGTCGATTGTTGCCGCTCATCGTGGTTTGGGAAGTTCTGTACCTTGTATGTATGTAGTCCAGCTCTCTTCTTTGCATTCTGGACGTAGCTCTGCGACATGCCGATCTTTTTAGCCAAATCACGGCTTGAGACGTTGGGATTTGCTTTAATTATCCGCTTCACCTTTCCCTCCGTCTTTTTGTTCTCCGGTCCCGGTTTTCTTCCAGCTCCTTTGCCGTGGTCCAACGTCAACGGCTCCTGGAACCGCTTCAACACTCTGGAGACGGTTGAATGGTGAATGTTCAACATTTTTCCCAACTGCCGGTGCGACAGGTCAGGAAATTCCAGGTGTTTGGAAAGAATTTGTTCTCTCAACTCGCGTTGGTTCACCTCCATTTTCGTTGAATCGAAAAACACGACTTCGAGTTTGACAGCATGTACACAATACACATCAATGAGAAAGTGTGCAAAATTTGGTTGATTTTTACCCAATGGTAAAAAAGTTATGCCCTGTTGAATGTGTCGCAATAATTTCGTGTTCGCCCTTTATATAAGGTTGGGTTTGTTTTATGCAAACTGAATGACTCATACCATTTCTAAACGAAAAAAAAACCCTGATGAATCGAATCGAAGTGGTATAATTCTGGTAAAAAACGGGAAATTGGGGTTTCAGTTGCATTTTAAAATAGCGTAAAAACTCCCTTACATTCGCCCCACAGTACCCGGAAATGCTTCGTGCCAAGAACAACCACCTAGACATTCGATTCCTCACAAATAAAGCTAACATTTTATGTATAAATACCGGACCAAAGTTTGTGATCTAATTGAAATCAAAACTTTCTGTTAGGAAATAACTTTGTTGGATTACTCCAGTTGATTTCGTTTTGTATAAATTAAATGATCAACACATCAAAAATGAGAGCAAAATTTTACACTGTTGAATCAAATGGAAAACTAATTCTGCTTTCAATAAAATCAATTTTATTACTGATTTGGCACTCATAAATGGCATAAACGCATAGCATCCATGCTTATCTCGCTGAAAAACATGAGTTAGAACCTCACCCCGGACAAGTCACGGATGACCTCCCGGACGAAAAAAATCCTCACGACACGGAACCAATCTGTCACCGTCGCAACCTTGAACTGAATGCGTCCATCGTCGTATCTTCCCACTAAATTACACGCTCGAGACAAATTAGCGCTTGCTGGTGCTCTTTGCCGGTTCTCAATTTGATTACTACATCATGTAAACAATGTAACATCAGCGTGATTTCCTATTATGTAAATTTTTGCTCTGATGGTTGTGTTGGGTGTCGCATCCGAGCAACGTGTCGTGCATAATTGAGGTCAGCAATTCAGCTATCCCTGCACCCATCCACACGTTACGTTCGGAAGGCATCTAGCATAACAAATTGATTTTACCATCATCAGCAAATATGTGCACATTAGACCGAGGGAACATGCATTCGCATTATAACTGCCTTTTGTAACAAAGTCGAAATCAAAGAGACACAACGGGCTAACGAGTTTAATCACTACCCAAACAAGCAGTGACCTCGAAGTAATCATCTCTCGGTTGACCTCTTTTTCCACCGCAAAGAAATGGCCACCACAGCAATTACACTGCAACTGTCCTCGGACTGAATAGAGTAGGACGAGCAACAGCAGAACATTCATTTCATTGAATAAAATGTGCATATCTTAATTGCTTTAACATTATTCCATCATGCAATTTGCTGAACCAGAAACTAAAAGAGCATTGCAAATGTATGCTCTCAGGTTCTGCCATGCAAATAGCACTGCACTGAGCTGTGTGAAGGAATCCTGTGTGAGTGTGAAAGTGGTGAGAAGCCTTGGCCTAGCCTGTTATACCGTCGCCTTCGTCGGTCGGTCCGTCGGTCGTCCGTGGTCAAGCCATCGTTTCACAGTCCTAGTGTGGCTGAACTACAGAATAATTAAAGAATAATTATAAACCCGGCCTGTTTCCTTCCGCTTGCTTGCAGGCATCATCGAACATGCACCGGCCGAGCACCGGTGCAGCTGTCTGTGAGCTGATCTGCCCAGCTGGCTTGCACCGAAAAACTTCAGGCCTAAAGGACGATGTCGTGTGGGTGTGTAGGTGGGCAGAAGGTATGTTTAACTTTTTGCCGAGCACCATCCATTCGCTGTGTATAGTTTAAATTTTTAAATTATTCAAATGAATGTAGCTCTCTCGCTCGGGCTGCTTCCGATGGCACTCTGCAGTAGGTACTAGGCAATCGTCATGACCTCGGCGGGAAAGGGGTGATTGAGATGAATTTTCGACAGTGTTGTCCGCAATGTTTAATTCGCAATCAGACGGCATACCATATTGCCGTAGAAAATTCCCAAACAGCGCTGTGACGTACACATTCAGTTACGGTAGTAGAATTAGGTAGCATGCATCAGTCCTCTTCAAATGTCTCGATTTCAAGGAGGCGCGTGGTCGTTGGATGTTTTCAAAGCACACATTTTAAGGTGATACGATCTAGAAGCCCGGGCTCAGGCGCCACTTCGCATCTTCAAGCAGTGCTGCATGCTGTCAACAATGTCAATTGACGTAAGATATTGGCCTAGCACATTGGCTTTGATGGTACTATCCATGTGAATATCACTAGGTAAACGTTGAAAATCTTACTTTTATCTCAATAAATCAACTATGTTGTATAACCGTTGCATTGTTTCAATATTACTGAATAGTTTTCTTAATATCGGTACTCGATTAGCTGACGTATATAAGAAACATTTGCGGCAGAACTTTGACTATCAGTGGTCCCTTTACGATGCCAATGCCATTAGCGCACTGACATTGAGGCGAATGATATTGATATGCTAACTGAGCTAGAGGTGATAAAGTGGTCCGGTTCCAAGCTGGCTAAAGTGCTAAAGATGCCAAAAACAACAGTTTGTCGAGTGCTCAAAACCTACAAGGAAACCCTGCGTGTGAAAAGGAATCAGCGGACCTACGGAAAAACTAGCTGCGCAGCAAGGTGTTGAGGTGCGTTAAAGCCAACCCCGGTATTTCTATCCGAGATGTGTCCAGAAGGTACAACGCCAACTTTCAAACGGTGCGGAACATCCTTGCTTGGGAAAGATACAAGTCGTACAAAGCCAGTAAACATCCGAAACCGGCACATGAAGCAGAATTCCGTGGCCAAAAAGCGTGCAAGGCTCTTGTACGACCGAGTTTTGACGAAACACAAGGACTGCATTTTGATCGATGACGAAACATACGTCAAAGTCGATTTTAAGCAGCTTCCCGATCAAAAGTTTTACATCGCGACTGGACGTGGGGATGTGCCGGGAAGATTCAAGTTCGTGTTTGCCGACAAGTTCGCGAAGAAGGTCGTGATTTGGCAAGCGATTTGCAGATGTGGCCTGAAAAAAGAACCATTCGTCACATCCTCGACGCTGACATCCCAAGTTTACATCGAAGAATGCCTGAAAAAGCGTGTATTGCCGTTCATCCGCAAGCATAGGGGCAAAGTCATATTTTGGCCCGATTCGGCCAGCTGCCACTACACCAAGATGGTTCTGGAGTGGTACGCTGGCAACAAGATCGATTTTGTCCCAAGCTAATGAATCCTCCAAATTGCCCGGAATTTCGACCAATCGAAAAAATACTGGGCAATTTCAAAGCAGCAACCTCGACGAAGCGGAGGGGCAGTCAAGGACATCCAGCAAATGAGAGGAAATGGAAGAAATGCGCTGATTCCGTGTCCGTTTCCACTGTGTGGGCGCATAGTGGTTAAAGATTTCGATTGAACTGGTGAAATGTAACCGTCTAATGCCGTAACTTTGAAGTTTTAATAAAAGTACTGTAAAGCAATAAAAATACTGTAATAGACTTTTTAAACTTATTGAATCACGAATTACAGGTTTTTTTGTGCGTACAAATTAACTTTTAGTCAGCCTTTATAAATAACAAAACTGCTTCCCCATGTTATTGGGCTACAAAATGGTGAGTTGACAACCTGGAAGGAGTGGAATACCTAGCCCTGGTCCTCACAAGCTCCTACTTCACGCCTCCTCGAGTCATATGATAACAAAAGACTACCCGCTGAAACATGGACACAGCTGGGTGGCGTAACCTGGGCAATGTTTCCAGTCCGGCAATAGCAAAGTGAAGAGGTGCGACGCGAACACTGGCGCGGTAGTCATAGTAGGAAATGTTTCACCAAACCTGAGCGTCTGTTTACCATGGAGGTGCGGCTCAAAACGGCGTCTGTTCTCCATGTTAGGAGCGGCTGATCACCGTCCTAGTACCAGCGTGGGACTCTAAACAGAGCGGCGAGACAGGGGGTTGGGGCAGGTCCAACAAGCCACCCTGAAAAAAAAACAAAGTTGCAAATACTGAAGAAAGAAATACGGATCGCAACCATCGGCACAGACCTACGCGACGAAATAAGGACTACGATTGGAAACTCGGAACATGGAACTGCAAATCGCTTGGCTTCCCGGGCTGCGATAGGTTAATCTATGACGAACTTCAACCACGCAACTTCGAAGTCGTAGCAAGAGCTGGGGTAGACACGAGTGGCACGATATTCAGGAAGTCCATCCAGCTCCTTGGCTTTGCCGATGACACTGACATTATGGCACGGAACTTTGAGATGATGGCGGAAACGTACATCAGACTGAAGGCTGAAGCTAGACAGATTGGACTTGCCATCAACGCATCAAAGACAAAATACATGAAAGGAAGAGGTTCTAGGGAAGACAATGTTAGCCTCCCACCTCGAGTTCAGATTGACGGTGACGAAATCGAGGTGGTCGATGAGTTCGTGTATTTGGGCTCACTGGTGACCGCCGAAAATGATACCAGCAGAGAAATTCAAAGACGCATTATGACAGGGAATCGTGCCTACTTTGGACTCCGGGGGACGCTCCGGTCGAATAAAATTCGCCGACGCACGAAATTGACTGTCTACAAGACGCTGATTAGACCGGTGGTCCTCTACGGCCACGAGACCTGGACTATGCTCGTGGAGGACCAACGCACCCTTGGTGTTTTCAAACGGAAGGTGTTGCGTACCATCTACGGTGGAGTGCAGATGGGTGACGGAACGTGGAGGAGGCGAATGAGCCACGAATTGCACCAGCTGCTGGGAGAAGCATCCATCGTCCACATTGCAAAAATTGGGCAAGGTGGATCGACCAAGTAGAAGGTGACCTGCGGACCCTTCGCAGACTACGAGGCTGGCGAACTGTGGCCATGGATCGAGTAGAGTGGAGACGACTTCTTCGGACAGCAGAGGACAACAAGGCCTTAGCCTGATGGGTAAGGTAAGTTCCTCATTTTATTATTTTGATGATATGACGCAAACTTAATGCCTGAAATCACAAAAGTGCCTATGATTTGTGGACACTGCATCGTATTTACACTTGTTCACTCAGTTTCGATGTAATTATTTCAAAGCATCTTCTTCAAATGAGTAAATGGGCTATCTACAAACGACATGGATTGCTTTTGAGAAGATCAAAATACCCTCACTTGCCAATTATGGGATCACATGAAAGTTATGAGAATTTTACTGGTTTTAGGCTTCCCAGCTCAAGTAACCATCAAGTCGTGCAAGATCCAGTCAGCATTGTGCTCTCTTGCCGTGCGGATCTATTCACCTTGTTGCTACAGGAAGTGTTACTGCTACCTAAAGCTACAACAAATTTAAGCAGCACATTTCAGTGCTCAATATAACCTGTAAATTTTCTACCTTATTCGACTCTTATTCCTCTTCGATCCTTGTTTGGACCCTACCCGTGGTAACCCAGCTTGGATATCGATTTGGAAAATTCCTCTTTCAGATTCTGATAGTAATGAGCTTGGAAGTCGATTTGGAGAAACGTTTTACTGTCGTCATGGCGCTCAAATGCAAGAGAAAAGGGTCATATCTTAATCCCCCTTCTGATGAAATTTATTTGAGCAATCATTTTGATACGCTTATGGATTAGAATAATCCACCATCCAAAATCTAATAAACTTTCCCGGCTTAATGCCAAGATGTCCCCTCTTTTGTGGTAACCACTTCCGATTTCCATACTCTTCGCATGGAACTTTAAAACTTACACACTTAGAAAAAACCATGAGCGTCGATTTTGACATAAAATTGAGTCATTGTAGACGCGAAATCCGAGTAACGAACTTTTCAGTCTCGGAGCACTTAATTTTACATGACATGTTTGTTTACGTCTCATCCTTTATGTCAAAGATGGATTCCGTCACGTGTAAAATTATATATTTCTAAGTGTGTAGTTAAATTCAAGTTTTCACTATAAATAGGCCATCGTGAAGCATGCCGTGAATTGCCTGAAACATTTACGGATTCAATCGAGAAGCAAAACAATTGTTTTTTTTAGGTTGTCTTGAAAGGTCTGCCCGCTGGTTAATCCCTAGATCAATGGAATGAATGGACAAAATTACGTAGACTTTGATAACTCGAATCAAAATAAAAACTTAATCCCGTCCTGACGAATTGCGCAACGGAATTTCTATGATTTTTATTTAATTCACTTCAGTTTAGTAAACTAAACAACCTTAAGGCCTTAGAAAAAGCAAGTCTCAGGCTCCACTTCCGTGTGAAGTGGAAAAATGCTGGAGGAAATTTTCGAAAGCTCACCCTGTACCGTAAGTGTCAGGAATAGGGTCACGGAACAAACAAACAACTTCATGAATTGTGGATTCCTCTCAGCATGGAAGGAAGGAAGATCATAAGAAATTTAAATGTCAAAACCACACCTCCAATTTTAGAAATATAAGACTAGCGAACCTCGTAGGAAACGCTCCACTTTCTTTCTAGGTACTAATTTCTCTGCTGTTAAGAATGGTCAGTGAGAAACAAATTCTTCATCGCTGCTAACAATGTTCAGCAAGTAAGCAGAAATCAAAAGTCAATCTAACAGTAATTTTGATGTTGACTATTCCTAAAATGCAATTTTTACAGGAATAATTAATCCAGTAATGGATTTTAAATCTTTAAATATTTCGAATTGGAATCGATCTTGATCTCTGAATTTTAATAGAGACAACACAGAAGAGTAGACAACGACAATACGAGACTGAAGACAAATTGAGACTAGAGGAAATTTCCAATAAGTGCCAGGAATAGGGTCACGGAACAAAAAAATGAAACCAGCAGACTTCATGAAGTGTGGTGATTTCTCTGCTGTTAAGAATGGTCAACGAGCATCAGCTGCTAACAATGTCCAGCGAGTAAGTAGAAATCAAAATTCTATCCAACATAATTCTAACGGAAGTTTCGTTGATTTTGACTTAGGTAGCATTACGGCTCCTTAAATGGATTTTTTACAGAAATCATTAATCCGCATGTTTAATACTATTCAAAGTGGAGTAAAATTTGCAAACAATATCGTCATGATTTTGAAATTCAGTAATGGATTTCAAATCATTAAATATTTTAAATTGGAATGCTCGATCTCGATCTCTAAATTTTAATAGAAAATACAGACAACATAGAAGACTAGACAACGACAATACGAGACCGAAGACAAATTGAGACTGATACTTTTATAGGCAGAATAAGCCCTTTTTATATCGTTGAAAAGTATCTTAGGTATGAACATGATATAAACCGTACCTATGGTTTTAGGTTTTGGGCAGGTACCTTCAATAATAATGAATGTATGATATTCAAGCAAATGTTTTGACATTACCCGAAATACTTGCTAGGTACAGTTGTAGCAAGTACGCTGTATTAATTTCTGGATTTCATTGAAGATATATCAACTGTAAATATAGTCAGTTTTCCAATTCGTTATCATTAGTTTTGTGTGTAGTCACGTTAAATTATTTATAGCATGAAAGCTCGTCTTTAAAATTTCAGCCTAAATGTATTCACCACCAAGGGAGAGCCACAGTTAGAAGAGTTCCAGTAGCCATAAAACAATTCGAATGAGTTCCCTGCGCTAAGCTACAAGCGCAAAGGAAATGTCCCGATAGCCTGATAGTTTGCCTAGTGTATCACTTTGATGCCACAATTTCACCGCATTGCACAGTGGTTTAAAAGTGCAAATTCGTGAACTTAATTGTTTTCTGAGATGTACGTACGTTTTAGCATTAAGGTGTCTTCAGAAGATTTTCATAGTTCTGGATTCCGCACCTTTTGGAATGTTCACCTTAATTTTTCTTAAGGTGCAACTGCACTTCAAAAAACTAACTTTTTTATATTAACAGATATTGCAATGATATCTTCTACAAAGTTGTAGGGCTTTCAATTTCAAGAAACTTTGCTGAAGACATCAAGTTGCCATGACTTCATTGTATGAAGATATAAGAGATTATTTGCCAGTTGCACCTTAAAATCAGTTGTTTGAGTTTTTCTATGTTTTATTCACGTTGTATCTCTTTGGTGTATTGTGCAAAGTTTTAGATAATATTTAAACACACAACTTTTCTCAAGACACCAAAGTGCTATGATTTGATTGGCGAGAGATACAGTGATTTTTAAGCAAAAAATCACCCTTTTTCAAAAAGCTATAACTAAGCTGGCCGCAAATTGCCGCACTTGCAACAAGTTTCATTTGAAAGCTCAGAATTTGTACTTGAAATGTTGTGGAGATCATTAGTATCCGTTAGTATCCTGGAAACTGTGGTGGATTTTAGTAAACAAAGATTTAAGATTTTTGTATGGGGCTATTCAAGTAAAAACGATATTTGCTAACTAACAATGGTCTTGATTTTTTGTTTAATTTCTAGTTTGTTTTTACTTATTTTAAACTAACTTAAAAGTAAAATAACATGTTAAACTAATCCAAACATAAAACCAAAGTAACAATTAAAAATTTCTGCTAAACAAATTAAACTTCAAAATCATCTGAAACATCAAGTTCATCCTCCGAATCCATTTCTTCTCCATCATCTAAGCTCAACAAGAACTTTGCGTCTTGAGACAAATTTTTTGTCTCCTTTTTGGGGCTTTTCCGCATGCTTGAGATTAGTGGATCTGAAGACACTAGCAAACGGCGAATCAAATCAAGATTCAAGATCGTTCTGGAACATTTTCTAGTGTGGTCTCGGCGGTATCGTTTGAGGTCTTTATTCCTCGATTCCTGTGCTTCTTCGGAAAGCTGTCCGATAGGAACCGTGAAATGATTGATGACCTGGGCACCATGAATCAGGATTTTATGCACTGAAGCTGGCATGTAGTACCAGGGGTATAGGTCCACTAGATACTTTGCTGTTTCAATGCAATAACTAGAAAACCGTTCCGTGTTGATTTTGTGCCCTGACGCTAATACCTAAGAATATTGTATTGTTTGTATGTACATCTGGTTTTTCAGTATTCCATTTTATTACCTGTAATATGGTACCACATCGTTCCAGTGCTGTCACATCCAGTCCAGTTATTGCAGCTGTTTTCTTGGGATCGGAAAAGAAACGTCGGGCAGTATTGCCGCCGTTGGACGTTCCAGATCCTCCAGGCTTAGGCTTGTCAACAATCAGGCCAGTTTCCACTTTGAACCGTTTTTGGATTTGATTCTTTCTAATCTTCATGGCTTGAACATTCTGTCCTCTTACCTGCCATTTTTTAATTTCAAGTCGGTAAGACAAGTGAAGAAAGTATTCCATAAAGCTATAAAATATTGATATTGTATCAAACCATAATACTTAACACTTAATTTTAATAAATCTCACCGGATCCAGGCATGCAAAGTTGAATTACTTGAATAGCCCCATACAAAAATCTTAAATCTTTGTTTACTAAAATCCACCACAGTTTCCAGCATACTAACGGATACTAATGATCTCCACAACATTTCAAGTACAAATTCTGAGCTTTCAAATGAAACTTGTTGCAAATGCGGCAATTTGCGGCCAGCTTAGTTATAGCTTTTTGAAAAAGGGTGATTTTTTGCTTAAAAATCACTATATCTCTCGCCAATCAAATCATAGCACTTTGGTGTCTTGAGAAAATTTGTGTGTTTAAATATTATCTAAAACTTTGCAGAATACACCAAAGAGATACAACGTGAATAAAACATAGAAAAACTCAAACAACTGATTTTAAGGTGCAACTGGCAAATAATCTCTTATATCTTCATACAATGAAGTCATGGCAACTTGATGTCTTCAGCAAAGTTTCTTGAAATTGAAAGCCCTACAACTTTGTAGAAAATATCATCTCGATATCTGTTAATATAAAAAAGTTAGTTTTTTGAAGTGCAGTTGCACCTTAAGAAAAATTAAGGTGAACATTCCAAAAGGTGCGGAATCCAGAACTATGAAAATCTTCTGAAGACACCTTAATGCTAAAACGTACGTACATCTCAGAAAACAATTAAGTTCACGAATTTGCACTTTTAAACCACTGTGCATTGGCTTGCGGGCGTCGACCCACAAGCTAATCGATTCAAAATGCGTTGACCTTTCATATTCGGTTTTGCGCACTTTTCCCGAACTTGAGAGAGAATTTGACTGGTGGATTTGAATAGGCAGTTGGAATGAGATGCCACTTATTTTGGGAAGAATTACGCGTGAGTATCGGAAATCGTGATTTGAACTTCCACTTTGTTCTGGTTCGTGGAAGAGACAAGAGTTGTCAGTGTTTGATCCGTGCCGTGGGGGGTTTAAAAATGTGTGCATAAAGTGACATGAAATCCTAATAGGGCATTTGCTAAATTAATTCCCCATTTCCCTTAGTTAGGCACAAATTAGTTATTAGTGCAAGAAGTTTGGCGGTAGTGTGTGCAGAAGTGAACATAGTCAGGTAAATCTACTGGTTAAGATAACCTTGAGGGCGTGATTGTGATTCTCCCCATGCGTGCATTGGTTTTCCTGAAACTTAATAGGTTCATGGCTGCGCAAGCCAATTGCCGACACACCACCGTTTCAGTTACGACCGCTTTTGACCCCACCTATCAGCTACAAAGGATCCCGGGGTACACGTGGCCGGAAGAAGGACGCTTTCACCAATTTCGCGCCTTTGGCAGGCAGGCTCACCATCGCTGTATCGGTTAACAGCAACCGAACACGTGCAAACTACTGTTTCGGCGCGCACCCATCAGTTCATCGCATCGATGATAGTTTCCGGACCGAAGTAGTGCGCAACGCAGCTTCGGTACCACCGCCGCACAGTGGTTGAAAAGTCCATTTTGACGCTCTTAATTAATAGCACCATGGAGAGCGGATTTAGAGTAATGACGTCTTGAACAAAGTTGATGAGTATGACATGCTTCATATTTTGAAGGCATGGGTTTTGTGATTAATCCCCCTAAAAGTGAAATGAAAAATTTATTTTGCCACAATGTCGAGATAAATGGTTGACATCTTTAGCATAGTTGTAGCAAAAATGATTACAAACAACTTTGCTCAAGACATAAAAGTCCTAAATTTCACTCAAATCGAGATAGAGAGCGTTGTTTGAGGACGGGCCCCCAAAAACACGTTTTTCATCAAAACAAAATTTCTTTAATTTATGTCCAACAAAGTTGATTGGTATACTAAAATACACATCGTTCTAGAACATACTATACCTGCATCATTTTAATAGGATGAGTTATTGATAAATTTTCTTCTATTTTCCTCATATTTTGGACTTGCGTATCTTTCTTAGGTGCAAAAAGGTGCAGATAAAATCAAATGCATCTAAATGCTCTTTTAATGTAGTTACAACTACATGCTACATGTATGCTACAACTTGCCAACGACATTGTGGAAAAATAAATTTCCTTCAGCGAATGCACGAGCGAGGAGTTAAATTAAATGGCGAAAAAGTTAAGTTGTGCCAAGATCATGTGAAGTTTTTTGGGCACATTCTTACCTCAGAAGGGGTAAAAGCGGATCCAGAAAACGTAAACAGTATTTTGAAAATGGATCCTCCGAAAGACGTACCATCCCTTCTTCGTTTCCTTGGGATGATTACATGTTTGACCAACTATTTACCCAGTTTAGCTTCCGTTGCAGAATCTCTACGTCGTCTAACTAGCAAGGATGAACCGCGGGATTGGGCTCATGAACAAGATGAATCCTACCAACAACTGAAGCGTATGGTTACGTCCGCGCCCATTCTACGATACTTTGATATGCAGAAAGACGTTGTTATCCAATGCGACAGCAGTAGCGTTGGACTCGGCGCTGTACTCCTGCAAGACGGACATCCAGTGGTGTATGCTTCCAAGACTCTGAGTGCAACGGAGCGGAAGTATGCACAAATAGAGAAGGAGACGCTGGCCATTCTCTTCGCTTGTCGAAAATTTGAAATGTACATTATCGGGAAGCCAGTGATCGTTCAGACTGATCATCAACCACTGATCGTAATTTTTGAGAAGTCATTAAGTGAAGCCCCTCTTAGAATCCAACGAATGCTTGTAGCACTTCAGCGATATGATATTACCCTACGATTTACACCTGGCAAGGAAGTCATCATAGCCGATATGCTTTCTCGAGCGGCAATCACCGATGGCGATGATACAAGCAGGGAAATCTATGGCGTCTACGCTTTGGAGTACATACCCATCTCCGACGATAGAATTCAACACATCAAAATGGAATCAAAGCAAGATGCAGAGATACAAACTATCATCCAATCCGTGATCGACGGTTGGCCGAGTAGATCAGAAGTACCAGAGTAACTCCAGGTCTATTGGCAGTTTCCAGCACTCATAACGGACTAGTTTTCCGAAACGATCGAATCCTTATTCCGAGAAGCCTTCGAGGAGATATTCTGGAACGTTTTCATCAGTCGCATTCTGGAATTGAAGCAACTTCGAAATTAGCACGGGACACCGTGTTTTGGCCTGGCATCAACGATTAAATTCGACAAAAGGTACAACATTGTGACATTTGTACCAAGTTCTCGCCTAGCCAACAGCAACAACCAATGTAAAGCCACCAGATACCAAGCTATCCATTCCAGAAGTTGAGTATGGACATTTGTGAAGTTGAGTTAGGAGGAAAGAAAACCGTATATCTCATCACGGTTGACTATTTTAACATTGATGATCTAACATCGTTGCACTCTGCGACGATCATCAAAGCCTGCAAGAAAAACTTCGCCAGATTTGGAAGACCACAGATTGTTTCGACGGATAACGGAGTGCAGTTTATCAGCGAAGAATTTCAGTGGTTTGCAGTAGACTGAGGATTCAAGCACACTGTGTCAGCACCGTATCACCAGCAAGCTAATGGCAAAGCTGAGTCCGCCGTGAAAATAGCAAAGCTGTTGCACAAGAAAGCGCACGCAGTGATGCAAAATATCATGACACTCACGTGACACTCGTCTTCGCATCAACCGATTATCGCTGACAGATCGTTTTGTCACGCTGTGAGAGCTAGAGCCGTGGCAAACAACAATCACCAGTAATGGTCGCTGCTCACAAGCAAAACGTTACACTCGCTGCTGATGATGAAAAGCACAACGAAAACAGTGAAGACTTCTGCAGTACGATCATGAGAAAAAGCGAAACGACAGAAGAAAATGAAAACAATGCCTACGCACTCGGCGCCTAATACATAGGTGCCACAGTCGGAAGAAGTGTTAGTTTGTTTACTTAAATGAACCATGCCCATTTTGTTATGGCATGTTTGCTATAAGAAATGCGCCTCGTGTTTATTAGCGAATTTCACATCAAAGATTGATTAATTGAGTAGGAAATCAGTTTGGCACAGCATTTGTGACCAGCATACACCTTCCGGTAGTATGAAACAGGTCAAAAACTGTTCAAATCCGCAAATAAAAAATTTTGTTTTGAATTTCTGTATAGCAAAATAGTGAACTTTTCGTGAACATTAACGGCAAAGAACTCACCAACACTGGGAGACCGTGAGTTCCTGCCCACCTGTCATAAAACCGTCTTGGCCTACGCATTCCAAGTTCGTCTCGGCAGGCGCGACTGTGTGAGCAGGCAACATGAAACGGATCCAGTTGGGCTCACTCACCAACACACTCACATAAGCAAGCAAAGCAGCAACTGCTTCAAAACGAGCACAGATGAGTGTCGTGATTGTCGGGAATGACCAGATCGGTGATGGATCACAACAGAAGACGACATTCACCAGTTGCTTTTTACTTCTTTCGTCAACTTGATGGATGGTCATGGAGAGAGCTTCGACGAGCACATTGATAGGAATGTACAAAGCGTTACTACCATCAGCTGTTTCGCGATCGTGATTGTGATAGGTCGCAACTCTGAGCGCACGAGTCGAAGAAGGATTTTTGGGATCTGCTTCTACAATGGCGGAACACTACGAACAAGTGTGACAGCTCTCCTGTCCAACGCTTACTGAACAGAAGAACACGATTTGGTGTACCCATGGCAGAAAAGAAGTATCTCCCGAGAATGGAAGAAGCTGTAGAGGAGAAAATAAAGAGAAACCGTCAGGAAGCAAAGCTGTATTACGATCGCAAAGTAAAGAAACTTTCACCGCTCGAAATTAGACAGCCAGTATATGTGAAGCTAAGACCAGATGACAAGGAGGGGAAAACGCAACAGTGATTGAACCTGTAACCGACCGTTCATCAATAGTTGCTGTTGGAGACAGGGAGTATCGCCGCGATAATACATTGATTAAACCAGCACACCCAAACGTGATGATGGAAGGCTCGTCGCATCATATCAAGGAGGAATCATCTTCGAACCAGCAGTTATCACCAAGACCTCCACCAACCGTTGAGAGGTTCACACGACCACAGCGCGTCATCCAGGTTCCGAAGAGATTTGAAGATTTCGAGATGTTAAAACTTTCATAAAGAAAATTGAAAAGAGAGATTTTATGGAAATGCTTACACCTATGCTTACACATATATCTTGGCTTTCATGAAATTATTCATAACAACCTTCACCTTGCTCTTTGAATCAAATCATTCTCTATTCACCCGACCAACGTTACGAGTTGGAACTTGCTTTTAAAAGTATATTTTGATATTTTGAATAGTAAAGCAAAACCTAATAAACTTTCCCGGCCTAGAAGGAAAGGTCCCTCCTTTTGTGGTAGCCACTTCCGATTTCCATGCTCTTCACACGGTACTATAAAACTTAGATAAATTTCACTACAATAGACCATCGCATGCCGTGAATTGCCTGAAACATTTACGGATTCCAACGTCTTAGTATCTTACTGAGAAGCAACAAAAAAAAGTCTGCCCAATAATTTATCTCTGGATCAGATCAAAGATGAATGGTCAAAATTACTGAGAGCAGTCATTTGGACTTTGATTACTTGAATCAAAATGAAATTAAATCCCGTCCTGGCGAATCGCACAACGGTATTTCTATGATTTTCAGTTCACTTCAGTTTGGTAAAATAAAGGTCACGGAACAAAAACATGTATACATGCCAGACTTCATGAATTTTGGTGAATACTCCTAACATGTAAAGGTAGATCCTAAGATATTGAAAAGTTCAAATTGTGGTCAAAACCATTCCATTTTTAGAAATATAAGACAAGCGAATCTCTCGCTCTACATTCTCGACTAGGTACTAATTTCTCTGTTGTTAAGAATGGTCAACGAGAATCTATAACAGCTGCTAAAAATGTTCAGCAAGTAAGCAGAAATCAAAATTCTAGCCAACATAATTCTAACGGAAATTTTGACAAGTCAAAATTTCCGTTAGAATTATGTTGGCTAGAATTTTGAATTAATAAAAAAAATTCTCTTCAAAACGGTGAAATTTTAGTGATTTGCGACTTTTCTGAAAATTATTCATTTATTATTCAAAACTCAGCACAGGGGTATCATTGGAACAATAATCAAGCTACGATACATCCTTTCGAAATTTACTACATAAAAGAAAACAAGTTGGAAAATTTAAGCTTTATTATTATTTCAGAAGTATTGACCCATGATACAATAGCAGTTCAATTATTTATATCAAAATTGTTAGATTTCATTAAACAATCTATTAGTTTCACAAAAATTACTTTCATGTCAGATGGAGCAGCGGCTCATTACAAAAATAAAAAGAATTTTGCCAGTTTGTGCAACTTCAAGTCCAAGTATGGATTGGAAGCAGAATGGCACTTCTTCGCAACGTCTCATGGGAAAGGCCCATGTGACGCAATTGGAGGAACTCTCAAACGAATGGCAAAGAGAGCAAGTCTTGCTCGAGATTATGGAAACACAATCACAACTCCACAAGAACTGTATGACTGGGCAGTTAAACAAACAGATACAAGCATAACAAAATTGAACTTCTGCTTCATATCAAATGATCAATACACAAAGATGTCCGATGAACTCAAGGAGCTGTTCAGTCATGTAAAAACTATACCTGGTACACAAAAATTTCATTGTTTTGTACCTATTTCTCAAAACATAATTTCTACTAAGCGATTTTCACATTCAAAGGAAACTCCGAAAAATTTCACTCTGTTTCCGATAGACTAATAATCAATGAAAAACTCAAATTATGTATGGAGAATTATAGGAAAATAAATTATGCACTAAACAAAAACACTAGAGTTTTCATTTATTAAAACACCATTCGAAATGCAGGAAAATCTTCTGTATTAGGCCCTTTCAAATGTAAGGCTAGATTTTTGTTTTAAGCACGCCCAGATTATCAAAAGGTCAAAATCTTTATGCTCATTAAGTTTCAACGGATTTTAATAAGGTTGTGCGCGTATTACTATTCGACTTTGAGTGAAACACGCTAAAAAAAAATTAACATGAAAAAGTTGTTGTTCGAACAACTTTTTTTCCTTAAAAGCGCCCACTTTGCGATGTATGAAGAAAAGTTAGGTAATTATATTGCCTTTCATGAGAAAAAATATCAAGCAAATCTGAGGGGTACCATTTTTGGGAAAATGACTTTTAATTTTTAAATATATTTTTTTTAGAGTGTAGAAACCAATTTTTTAATTTATTTTAATTTTTTATAAAATTTAAGATTATTTGCTAAAAGTTCGCCATACATCACTATTTTGTAGGGCTTGTCATTTTTAAGCTATATCGATTTGAAAAAAAAATCGACAAAAAACTTTGACCCTTATCAAATGTTAGGCGAGATAAATTTTGAAAAAAATAAGTACTCAAAGTTGCTTAAAATTGCTAAGTCTCCACACCCACAAAGTTTCATAAGGTGAGAGGGTGCTGCCAACTCCGAAGACGAGTTGGCGTGAAATCCGTCAAAAGTGTTATCAGTGCTTCCTAAATCATGGTCAGTGAATCAAATAGTTAATGAGTTTAATGCACCCCATCATACAGTGAAACAGATGAAAAGGCTAGTCAGAGAACAAGGTATTCTTTGTAGTAAGAAAGCAAGAAGTGGTCATGGATTTAATGATACTGAAAAACAAATTGTTTTAAATTTCTTTGACAGTGATGATATTAGCCAGGAAGTAATGATTATGTTTCTGAATATCGAAATGGATATAAAGAGCATGTTCAGAAACGTTTATTGATGATGTCTCTTAAAGAGGCTTTTATGATTTTTGAAGAGAAATACAAAAGTGTTAAAATCGGATTTACTTCGTTCACTCAGCTCCGACCAAAGCATTGCATACTGTTGGATAGTACAGGTACACATAATGTATGTGTCTGTACATACATGAAAATGTTAAATTGATTATTAATAGTGTAAAATTTGATTCATATAAAGAAATTGCAGACAAAATACATTGCAGTAGTCCTATTAGAACCATAGATTGTTTTTATCGTACATGTGAAGAATGCATTTCCACAGATAGTATCGTGAGGGAACTTACATCAGTATTAGAAGCAGATGATATGGAAGAAGTTTTATTTCAACAGTGGTTGACTACCGACCGTTGTAATTTGGAAACTATTATTAAACCTGCAGATGAGTTTGTTCAATATTTGACGGAAAAAGTTGAAAAGCTCATAACCCATGATTTTATTCATAAAGAGCAATCATCTAAAAACTGACTCCATGTTTGATACTATTCAAAGATGAGTAAAATTTGCGAACAATTTCGCCAAGACTTTGAAATTCAGTAATGGATTTTAAAGCATTAAATATTTTAAATTGGAATGCTCGATCTCGATCTCTGAATTTTAATAGAAAATACAGACAACACAGAAGACAAGACAACGACAATACGAGACTGAAGACAAATTGAGACTGATACTTTTATGGGCAGAATTAGCCCTTTTTATATCGTTGGAAAGAATCTTAGGTATGAACATGATGTAAACCATAGGTACCCTTTAATTTTAAGGCTAGGTACCTTCTATCATTATGCATGTATAATATTCAAGCAAATGTTTTGACTTTACCCGAAATACTGGCTAGGTACAGTAACAACTATTTGAAATTGAAACCGATATGTAGGAAACTTTGCGTAGTTGTTTGTTATAGGCAATGCTTAATATATTTGCTAAAATTTTACCGTTTTGGACTTTATAAAAAATGTTTTTTTTTTATTTAGGGTAGCAATGTGTAGTTCAGAGACTATTCTGAATGAATCAAGTCTTTATGTGCGATCAAACGAAAGATTTTGATCGTTTGCTTTGAAAATTTCGTTGGAAGTTTGTGAAATGGATATTGTTTAGAAGATTCTGATCGTGTGTCTGAAATTTTGAATTGTAGAACTGCAAGAAACTCAAATTTTGAAGCAAGGCACGCAAATTATAAAATAGATAAATTTTCATTAGGGACACTGAAAATACAAGGCAGAAAGTTGATGCAAATTTAAAAAAAATATTTAGGAGTAAATTGACGAATTTTGATTCAAGATTCTAGAAAACAGAAGTATGGTGAATTGGAGAAATTAAAAAAAAAATGATTGACAAATTGCAGATTTAAAAAACACGATTTCAAAGTCACTCAATGAAAGAGAATTGCATTAAGAGCCTGGTAAGCTCAAAGAATTAGTAGCAAAGTGTTACACGTGATACACGTAGTAAAACCGTAGAACAGGGTACTGTTTAGCAGAAACAATGTAAACACACTTAGATATGTATCATAACAATTAAGGCTATTCAGTTACTGTTGCAGGTGGAGCAACCAGATTAAAATTTAAGGTTATTAAATAAAGAGCTAAAACAAAACAAAACGGATCACCATCCGGGATCCCTTAACCTCCTGAATTATTTATAATGAATCTTTAAAAAAACTGAACAATTGATGAAATCCAACAACACTGCCGATCGCCATCAGTTGGTGATGGAACCATTCCCGTACTTACCTACATACAACAAGTACCGGAAAGCATCCTGCTGCGGACACTTGCACTCGTTAGTGCAGTACAGTTTTAGTTAGTTTTCATACAATTCTATATACAGCACGACTGCCTGCCCGTCCCCGCCCCTCTGCTCCCGCCTGATTATCTATAGTCGGGAACGATGCCTGCCTACCGGTCAGCTCAGAAGAATCCTTTTGTAGTCTGCCCTCTTCCGTATTTCTATTCGAGTGCACTTATACACGTGTTCAAGCTACCACACAGCTCCCGACTCTAATTGCAGTTATGAATTATCGTTCTCTGGTACTATCTATCTGGCTTCTCTGTCTGGGTCCTCTCTTTCCGGTATCCGCTTTTCACCGGAATGGACCTTCCGTTTTCGGGGTTTTTCTTCCTCGACTTTTGCGTCCTCCTTTTCCCCTATACATCGACCGGCGAGAAAGAAGGCCTAATGCTATATATATATAATGTGTCCACTCCACTCACTTGTGATGATGGTGACCGGATTTCTCGCCATACCACAGTTCTACATGGCTACATGGGGCTAAACTAAAATAACCGTCGTCGTCGTCGCCAGGGCCGTGGTGGTCCGAGCATTGAAAATTCAACAAAATGCGAAAGATGAGCTTTTATGGATGCACACACCAGACCTGCTTCATACTTACGGCTTGGAGGGGTGGGTTGGAACCCGGACTTGAAAGCCTGTTAATGACTGCTACCTACTACTGGGGCAGGGTTTACGGCAGGAAACGGGTCAGCAATGCAATATCTGGGTGCGCAAATGTGGGTGTGGATAGACAAAGTACTTTGGTGTACTGTCAACCGGAAGTGAAATATTCATCATAAATTCTGCCTTCAAAGGAGAACTGTGGATGTCGGGTTGGGTCTTTTCTCGTCCTCCCAGTCGTTGGTTTCCCTAAAGAGATGAGTATGAGTACTTGACGCTTCGGAGAAATGGTTTGCTCATTCTAGAAGGGTGACAGCAATATAAATTCGCATGCACTTTATCGTGGGCTTTTGTCAGAAAATTGTAATTAAAATGTCCATGAACTGGATGCATTAAAGTGTGGTCCTTTCAATGAGTTGATCCTTTTTCGAGACAACGCAGTGATTACTATGAGCAAATGATTGATAAAGGGGTTGGCTCAGCTGATGAACGATTGGATAGTTTCCAATCCCCTGTGAGCAAACATTTTAAACAAAATTTATTATATTAGGTGCTTCTTGCTCGAATCATAAACAAATTTAATGGTAATTTTCGAAAAACTATCATAAAATGGTCCAACATATTTTGGACGATTACTTTGGCAAAATATCGCACATGGTGTCTCTTCCCGAGCAGGAACGAATATCTCGATACCTTAAATTGGTATGGATGAGCCTGACATAAGAGGTAAAATACCAAAAAAAATGTTCCCACAATACCATTCAAATACCAAATTATGATTAATCATTATCAATATCATGATATCATTCATTAGTTATTTTCTCTGTCTCGGGTTATTCCTAAGAGATGAACTAGCCTATGGCTAAAAATCTCTTAAATAAATATCAAAAAAAAAATGCTCGGGTTATAGTGAATCTTTTGAATATTAGTGAACAAAATGATGCCAATGATTAGTGAACAAAATTGTATTAGCAGATGGGACTAAAAGTGTTTCTAGCAGGAGTTAAAAATCCTGTCGGTCCTATCATCAGAGTCGATGAAGAGAATCAATCAAAATCAATTGCACCCCTGATTCCAAGTTTGGTTACAAGAGTACAACTCTGGTGAGCATTTTGTACATTATTGGTTCTAAATATGGCGATGAGTGTGCAAAATGCTACGCAATTGCATCCTCCCTATTCGCACACGCCCGAAGATCGGAGGCGAATGCCACTTCGACTTGATTCGTCTACTAACGTCTAATGATGGCAGTGTTGGGGAAGCAGCAATACTACTTCAACATGTTTCGTCTAGAAACGATTATCTGATGACTGTGTTGGGGGAGGACCTGCATATGCATGTACATACGTAATTGATGTATTTGTTAGTCATTTCAACGCTTTTGGACAATGCTTGACATAAACCACTTTTTCAATAGTTTCTTGTTTTAAAAATCAACAGTTGGCAGTGCTATCGACACGTAGAAATATTTCTGATTGACTGGTGATGAAATTATTAAAATTGGTCCAGGGGAAGCGGAGTTATTAATGTTCAACATCTTTCATAATTTCGTTACATGTTCCATTTTCGGTTTTAAATGATTTACAGGTTTTATTTCTTAAATACTTGATATAACGATTGCCAGCAACGCCGGCTGGGCGTATCCTATGGCTTACCCTGGCTTGCGACGATTTCAACTTGACTATTTTGAACACTGGTGAAGTGACACGTATAGCAAAACCTCCGGCTCGAGAAAGCCGACTCGACATATCTTTGTGTTCAAGATCGCTATCATTGGATTGTCTGTGGAAGGTTATCAATGATCCCCATGGTAGCGATCATTTGCCAATCATCATTTCAATTAAGTGTGCCCCTCACTCTGTAGAACCATCTCGAGTTCCATTTGATCTTACAAGGAACATAGATTGGCATAAATATGCAACGGCGGTGACAGTCGGTGCCGAATCAATAGATACGCTTCCACCATTGGAAGAATATCGATTCCTCGCCGATTTGATTTACAAAAGTTCACTGGAAGCACAAAAAAGAAAAGTTCCAAGTGCGCCCTTCAAAAGGAGACCAGCCACACCTGGATGGGACGAAGAATGCACAAAACTGTATGTAGAAAAATCTGATGCTTTCAAAGCTTTTCGTAGACACAAAACCTCCACTTACTTCGAGGAATATTCAAAGCTTGAGACAAAGCTGAAACAATTAATCAAAGCAAAAAAACGCGGTTATTGGCGCAATTTCGTCGAGGGACTCTCACGAGAAACCTCAATGAACACCTTGTGGAGGGTGGCTCGCAACATGCGTAACCGCTCATCTTCTAATGAGAGTGAAGAATACTCCAACCGATGGATATTCGATTTCGCTAAAAAGGTCTGTCCGGACTCAGTTCCAGCACAAAATATTCTTCGAGAAGCGTCTCCTAGCGGCGGCTCTCTGGATAGACCATTCTCAATGCTGGATTTCTCTATGGCTCTTCTTTCATCGAACAACTCCTCACCGGGAAGCGATATGATTAAATTCAATCTTCTGAAAAATCTCCCAGATATCGCTAAAAGACGCTTGCTAGATTTATTCAATTCCTTGCTAGAAAACAACATTGTACCGCCTGAATGGAGACAGGTCAAAGTAATAGCCATTCGAAAACCTGGCAAACCAGCGTCTGACCATAACTCATACCGTCCGATTGCTATGCTTTCGTGCATTAGGAAATTGTTGGAGAAAATGATCCTTCGGAGACTCGATCAGTGGGTCGAAACAAATAACTTGCTATCAAATACACAGTTTGGGTTCCGCAAGAGCAAAGGAACAAACGATTGTCTAGCGCTGCTTTCCACAGATATTCAACTGGCCTTTGCGCACAAGGAGCAATTGGCTTCAGTATTCTTGGACATTAAGGGGGCTTTTGATTCAGTTTCCATTGAAATTCTGTCAGACAATCTGCACAGATGTGGACTTTCCGGAATTTTAAATAATTTCTTGTACAATTTGTTGTCAGAAAAGCAAATGAACTTTTCCCTTGGACAACTGACAACTTCCAGAATTAGCTACATGGGTCTGCCCCAAGGCTCATGTCTCAGCCCTCTTCTTTATAACTTTTATGTCAAAGATATCGACAACTGTTTGGCAGAACAATGCACGCTAAGACAACTTGCAGATGACGGTGTGGTTTCCATAAGAGGTCCACATGCCGTGGACTTGCAAGGACCATTGCAAAGTTCCTTAGATAACTTGTCTTCTTGGGCTAGGAATCTAGGGATCGAATTCTCGCCGCAGAAAACTGAACTGGTAGTGTTTACTCGAAAGCGGTACCCAGCCCAAATGCATCTTAATCTTTTGGGCAGAAACATTACTCAATCATTGTTTTTCAAGTACCTTGGGGTCTGGTTTGATTCAAAGTGCACTTGGAATACCCATATTACGTATTTGAAGCAAAAATGTCAGCAGAGGATCAACTTTCTCCGTTCAATTTGCGGCACATGGTGGGGTTCTCATCCGGGAGACCTCATAACGCTTTATAAAACAACTATTCTCTCTGTTCTAGAGTACGGCTCTTTCTGCTTTCTCTCGGCAAGAAAATGTCACCTAATAAAATTGGAACGAATTCAATATCGTTGTCTGCGTATTGCTCTTGGCTGTATGCACTCAACGCATAACATGAGTCTCGAGGTTCTGGCAGGAGTAACACCCCTCCAGAACCGTTTCTGGGAGCTCTCTCTCAGAATACTAATCAAATGCGGAGTGACGAACACACTTATAATTGCAAATTTTGAAGAAATTCTTGGGCTGAATTCACAATCTCGATTTATGAGAATCTACCACCACTACATATCGTCGGATATGTGTCTTCCTTGTTATACTCCAGACCGTGCTCACTTCACCAATCGCAGTTCCTCAATTGAATATGATCTGTCCATGAAACAAGTGATTAACGGGATTCCAGATCAACTTCGAACTATTATTATGCCGCGTATTTTTACTGAAAAGTACCAACACGTCAATTGCGTAAACAGATATTTTACAGACGGGTCTCGTCTCAGTGGATCCACTGGCTTCGGTGTCTTCAATGAAAACTCTAGCGCCTTCCGCAAACTCCAGGAACCTTGTTCCGTTTTTGTTGCTGAGCTGGCAGCAATCAACTTCGCATTGGGGATGATTTCCAACATGCCCGCAGACCATTACTTCATCTTCTCGGATAGTCTCAGTTCGATTGAGGCTATTCGGTCGATGAAACCAAGTAGACACTCATCTTATTTCCTTTCAAAGGTAAGGGAGCAGATGAGTGTACTGGTCGAAAGATCATATATGATTACCTTTGTATGGGTCCCCTCACATTGCTCAATCCCAGGCAATGAGAAGGCGGACTCTCTCGCAAAGGTGGGCGCGCAGGAAGGCGAATTTTATGACAGGCAAATTTCACACGATGAATTTTACCATTTAGTGCGTCAGAGTACCCTTTCGAGTTGGCAAACCGATTGGGACAATGGAAATCTTGGACGGTGGTTACATTCAATTATTCCTAATGTTTCTTCGAGAGCGTGGTTTAAAGGCTTGGACTTAAGTCGTGACTTCATTTGCGTGATGAGTAGACTTATGTCCAACCACTACTCGCTAGATGCTCATCTCAATAGAATAAACCTCGTAGACAGCAACATCTGTCGGTGTGGAAACGGTTACGATGACATCGATCACGCAGTTTGGCAATGTACGGATAATGACGCCGCCAGAGAGCGACTTTTGAATACCCTTGAGGCCCAAGGAAGACAACCCTATGTTCCTATCAGAGACGTGTTGGGAACTCGCGATATCTGCTATATGCAGTCGGTTTATGTGTTTCTTCAAATGTCTAGTATAAGAATTTAATTGCTTTGTCTTTTGTCTCTCTTTAATAGTTTTTGTTTGTCTTGTCCCCCCGTCTCGATGAGTCTCATCGTCGCCCACTGGTCACCATAGCCGGTCGAACTCCAGACGAAACTAGAACCGCACTACCATTCATACTGGCGACAACGCTCTGATGAGACAACGAAACCTTACCCCCAAACTCCTCCCCTGATCCTATCCTTCGACAATGTACCTCTCTAACCTCGAGTAAGCCGCGAGTATTCGGCCCAACTCCTACTAGACATAGAATTAAGTGAATTTTGTTACAAACAAAGAACAATGAACTATCGGCTCCGTAAAGCTAACGCGATTGAGCCTCCCAAATAAACGAACTAGTTAAAAAAAAAAAAAAATCATACATTAGGTCAATCATCTCACTGCGTCCTAGCAAGAAGTACGGTCTACTTGTTTCGCGCTCCATTGTTTTGGAAGTTTTCTCGGTATTCGCTTGATATAAATTATCAGTTTTTTTCTCACTGAGTTTAGTTTTCTGTTTTAGTAGATAGTGTCATTTTCGGAAAGATTAATCCGTGCTATTGGTAATTCGCAAACCAATTTGGGCATCATCGTTGCGTGGTCACGCATACGCACTCACGCATACCCGCTTACGTATCATCATCATCGAGTGTGAGCACCCGTTTCTACATCTACATCGTTCATCAATCATCGTGCGCCTGTGTGCGCTGAGTACCGAGCCTCGATCAAGTGCACCACAGCGAAGGTCATCCACGCAGCGCGTCCCTTCCAGCCATCTGTGTAAACGCCTACTCATATAGTAGTATAGAATTATCAGATAAGTTTTTGTTTTTTCTTTTGTTTCTTTTCCTCTCCCATTAGTTAAATTTTCATTTTGTATTTCTGTGTTTGTAGTGTTTTCTGTGTATTGTGTCTGTGCGTGCAGTGGGAGAGCGTTTTGCGCTCCCACTAGTTGAACAAAATGGATGTTTTGTCAGAAGACGACATGGATGACCATTCATCTCAGAAGAATGGTGATGTCATCCCTGGTTCGTCGTCTCAGTCTGTCAATGGGCAGGCTGAGAAAAGCTCCAGATTGCGGGCCTACCCGAATGACTCGACTGGCCCATGGGTTGTCTATTTTCAGCCCAAAAACAAACCCTTGAATGTTGTTCAGATATCTGATGATCTGACAAAGCAATTCTCTGCCGTGACCGAAATAACGAAGGTTAGGCTCAACAAACTTCGTGTGACCGTCGCTAACCTGAAACAGGCCAATGAAATTGCTGTTTCCCAATTTTTCACACTGGAATATAGGGTGTACATTCCAGCCTCTGATGTGGAGATCGAAGGCGTGGTCACTGAGGCGAGTCTGAGCCCCGAGATACTGGAGAAGCAAGCGGTTGGCCGATTCAAGAACCCTTTTGCTTCCTCCGGTAAAGATACTGGCCGTTCATAGAATGAAGTCAGTATCACTCAGTGAGGGTAAAAAGAGTTTTACCCCCACAGACTCGTTTCGGGTGACCTTTTCTGGATCTGCCCTTCCTCAATACATCGAGCTGGGAAAACTTCGTCTTCCTGTGCGGTTGTTTGTACCTCGGGTCATGAACTGCCAGAATTGTAAGCGGTTGGGACATACGGCCTCCCACTGCGGCAACAAGGCACGCTGCTCCACATGCGGGGAGAAGCATGAGGATGGCGCCTGCGCAGCTACTGCACCAAAATGCGTGTACTGCAACGGAACTCCTCCTCATGCTCTCTCGTCATGCCCGGTGTACAAACAACGCGGGGAGAAATTACAACGCTCACTTAAGGAACGTTCCCGGCAGTCTTTTGCAGAAATGCTTAAGACGGCCACGCCATCGACCAACGACAAAAATCCCTTTTCTCTTTTGTCAGATGACGAGACTGACTCTGACTTGGCTGAGGAGGGAACTTCTTTCTGTTTTTCAGCACGGAAACGAAAACGCATCCGTTCGCGGAAAGTTGAGAATGAAGAACCCCAAATCAGCTTGCCCAAATCAAGGAGTGGTGGAAAAACAGGAGACTTCTACTCCTCCTGGATTCCGCAGAACTGACTATACCCAGGATTTTCCACCTCTTCCCCTGATGCCCCAATTTGAAGAACAGAAACCCCTTCTTCATCTGGGTTGTTCTCATTTGACATTGTGGACGGTATTCTCAAATACCTTAACATTGCTGATCCTCTGAAAAGCATTGTCCTCACATTGCTTCCCACTGTGAAATCCTTCTTGAAGCAATTGACTTCAAAATGGCCCCTTCTTGCAACTATCATCTCCTTCGATGGAAAATTTTTCCAAACGAGGTCGGGGATTTGATCACTGTTCTACAGTGGAATTGTCGAAGTCTTATTCCGAAATTAGATTCGTTCAAGTATTTAGTCCATAACAATAATTGCGATGCATTTGCCCTCTGTGAAACATGACTCTCTTCAGAAATTGATCTCCCTTTTTATGATTTTAACATTATTCGATTGGATCGTGAGGATTCACGTGGAGGAGGGGTACTTTTGGGGATCAAAAAGTGCCATTCCTTCTATAGAGTGAATCTTCCCGAATTCCCCGGTATTGAAGTTGTCGCATGTCAGGCTACCATTAAAGATAAGAGCCTTTGTATTGCTTCTGTATATATTGCTCCTAGAGTCTCTGTTAATCGCAAACAACTTTTCGACATATGTGCGGTACTTCCCGCTCCATGGTTGATCATGGGAGATTTTAACTCCCACGGTACAGGCTGGGGGGAGCTGTACGATGATAACCGTTCTACTTTGATTTATGATCTCTGCGACAACTTCAACATGACAATCCTTAACAATGGAGAAGTAACACGTTTGGCTGGTCCATCCTCGAATGGTAGCAGATTAGACCTCACCTTTTGCTCCAATTCACTATCGTTGGATTGCACTTGGCATGTAATCCAGGATCCGCACGGTAGTGATCATCTGCCGATCAAAATTTCGATTGCCAGTGGGTTCAACTCGTCAGAATCCGTTAACGTCGCGTATGATCTAACCCGTAACATCGATTGGACTAAGTTCCAATCCGTGATAGACGATACAGTATCGTCAATGGAAGAGCTTCCGCCGTTGGAGGAATATAACTTCCTCTACAATCTTATCGTCGACAGCGCACTTCAAGCTTAAACACGACCGGTGCCGCGATCGTCAATTCGTAAGAAAACACCATCGCTCTGGTGGGATCAACAATGCACGGAGGTTTACCGTAAAAAGTCCGACGCGTTTAAACTTTTTCGGAAACGCGGAACACGCGAGCATTTCGACGCATACACATCTCTTGAACGCGAACTCAAGAGCCTCATCAAGGCCAAAAAAACGGGGCTCCTGGCGGCAGTTTGTAGACGGATTGTCGCGCGAAACGTCTATGAATACGCTTTGGAGTACGGCGCGAAGAATGCGTAACCGGTCTACTAACAACGAAAGCGAGGAATGCTCGGATCGATGGATTCTTAAATTCGTGCGAAAAGTGTGTCCGGATTCCGTGCCGTCGCAGTTGATTCCTCGCGAAACCGCGAATTCGGTAGACGAAATCAGTCAGCCTCTTTCAATGGTCGAACTTTCACTCGCTCTCCTTTCGTGTGGCAATTCTGCCCCGGGATCTGATAGAATCAAGTTCAACTTGCTGAAAAACCTCCCAGACGTCGCTAAGAGGCGCATGTTGAACTTGTACAATCAGTTCTTGGAGCTCAATATTGTTCCCGACGATTGGAGACGAGTGAGGGTGATAGCCATTAAAAAGCCTGATAAACCCGCGTCGGATCACAATTCGTATCGGGCCATCGCGATGCTGTCGTGTATTCGGAAATTGATGGAGAAAATGATCCTTTTTCGCCTCGACAAATGGGTTGAGACGAACCACCTTCTTTCAGATACTCAATTTGGTTTCCGTAAGGGTAAGGGAACGAACGACTGTCTCGGGTTGCTTTCCTCGGAAATTCAGTTAGCTTTTGCTAAGAAAGAGCAAAAGGCTTCTGTGTTCTTGGATATCAAGGGGGCTTTTGATTCAGTATCCGTTGAAGTTCTTTGAGAGAGACTCCACGCTTGTGGATTGTCTCCATTAATGAATAATTTTTTGTACAATTTGCTGTCAGAAAAACATATGAGCTTTTCTCATGGAAACTCTACAGCTTTTCGATTTAGCTACATGGGTCTCCCCCCAAGGCTCATGTTTAAGCCCCCTTTTGTACAATTTTTACGTTAGAGAAATTGACAATTGTCTTAGTGACAATTGCACGTTGAGACAACTTGCAGATGACGGCGTAGTGTCTATCACAGGGCCAAAAGAGGTTGACCTGCAAGGACCCTTACAGGATACCTTGGACAATTTGTCTACTTGGGCTATTCAGCTAGGTATCGAATTCTCCACGGAGAAAACTGAGTTGGTCGTTTTTTCTAGGAAGCATAGCCCAGCAAAACCGAAGCTTCAACTTTTGGGTAAGCCGATCATTCATTCCATGTCTTTCAAATATCTCGGGGTCTGGTTCGATTCCAAATGCACCTGGAGATCCCACATTGAGTATCTGAGACGAAAATGCCAACAAAGGATCAGTTTCCTTCGATGTTTTTGCCGTAGATGTACAAATGGTTCTCTCTGTGATGAGTAAAACCAAATCATCATTTTCACCAGGTCCGAGTGTTATTCCATCTGCAGTCCTAAAAAAATGCTCCGATATCTTAGCTGCTCCGTTGTCCTTGCTCTTCAACCTGTCACTTCGTCAACAGAAATTTCCCGCACTATGGAAACGGTCTACTATGTTCCCTGTTTTCAAGAAAGGAGACAAACGCAATGTGGGAAACTACCGTGAGATTACCTCGCTTGGGGTTGAATCTAAGGTGTTTGAGTCGCTGATAAATGAGCAAGCATTACATAAGTACATGTCAACATGGTTTCTTTCCTGGCCGCTCCGTGGAAACTAATCTCGTCAGCTTTACGTCATTCTGTATGGAAAATGTATGTAAGAAACTTCAAGTGGATGCCATCTACACTGATCTTAAAGCTGCGTTTGAAAGTGTTGTGCACGACGTTCTGCTAGCAAAGCTTGAAAAAATTGGATGTTCTGTTTCCTTCTGCAGCTGGCTTAGATCGTATCTCGTGCAACGTGAAATTACTGTATGCATTGGAAACTACTCATCGTACTGTTTCTCGAACATATCAGGAGTTCCACAGGGTAGCACTTTGGGACCAATGCTCTTCTCTTTATTTGTGAACGATGTAACGTTTATTCTACTACGAGGAGGTAAATTGTTTTTTGCCGATGACTTGAAGATTTATCTAGTCGTTTGAGGCTATGCCGACTGTTTAGAACTACAAAACCTTCTTGAAATCTTTAATGATTGGTGTGAACGTAATTTTATGGTCCTGTGCGTCTCAAAGTGCTGCGTAATTAGTTTCCGTCGAACTAGGACTGCCATTTTGTTTGATTATAACGTTGCTGGAACTGCAGTTCAACGTGTCGATCACGTTAAAGACCTCGGTGTCATGTTGAATGAAAAGCTCACATACACTCGCCACTTCTCAACCACGATCGACAAAGCTAATCGACAGCTTGGATTCATGTTCAAGATATCTAAGGAATTTCGTGATCCTCTGTGTTTTAAAGCCCTTTACTGTTCATTGGTACGCTCACTACTGGAATTCGCGTGTGTTGTCTGGAATCCCTACCAAGCTGTATGGAGTGGACGATTCGAAGCTGTTCAACGCAAATTCGTCAGATACGCACTGCGCTATCTTCCATGGAGTGACCCGCTGAATTTACCACCGTATGCTGACCGCTGTCGTTTACTGGGTTTGGATACTCTTGCTAAGTGACGAAACATATCGCAGGTCGTCTTCGTTACTAAAGTTTTACTCGCAGAATATGACGTTCCTGAGTTACTGGCCAAAATTAATCTGTATGCTCCTGCCCGAACACTCCGTCCGAGAACCTTGCTACATGAAGTAGTACATGCAACCAACTATGCTGCAAACAGTTCCTTTGTCGCCATGATTCATCAATTCAACGAAGCCTCTGACCTATTTGACTTTGACATCAATACCTCGATGTTTCGTCATCGTTTGCTGTTGGCCAATTTTTAATTTTTAATGAGTGACTACATTTAGATTTAAGTGTTTCATTGAGACTATCAAGTCAGATGGACTATAATAATAATAAATAAATAAATCAATTACCGGAACGTGGTGGGGAGCCCATCCACAAGATCTTCTGACGTTGTACAGGACAACGATTTTATTGGTTCTAGAATATGGTAGTTTTTGTTTCCAGTCGGCAGCTAAAACGCACATCATCAAGCTGGAACGGATCCAGTATCGTTGTCTTTGTATCGCGTTAGGATGCATGCACTCGACTCATACTATGAGTCTCGAAGTGCTGGCGGGCATGTTGCCACTATCCGTCCGTTTTTCAGAGTTATCTCTGAGGCTCCTCCCCCGTTGCGAAGTAATGAACCCACTGGTGATCGAAAACTTTGAGAAGCTTCTGGAGCTAAGTCCTCAAACATGTTTTATGACTTTGTACTACCTATATTTAACACAGGATGTCAGCCCTTCAAGAAATATTCCCAATCGTGTAGTCTTCTCCGATTTCGGCAATTCAGTGAATTTTGATTTATCTATGACGCAGGAAATCCGCGGAATTCCAGAGCATCATCGTCCTATGATTGCTCCGTCATTATACTCTGCAAAGTTTGGCCATGTTGATTCTGCAAGAACGTTTTTCACAGATGGATCTCTAATAGAGGAGTCCGCTGGTTTTGGTGTATTTAATGAATTTCATAGCGCCTCTCGAAAACTTGAAGCTCCTTGTTCTGTGTATGTGGCTGAACTGGCAGCAATTCACTACACTTTGGAAACTATTGCTTCACTTCTTCCAGATCACTACTTTATTTTTACGGATAGTCTCAGTTCTGTCGAGGCTATCCGTTCCATTAGGCCGGTAAAGTACTTCTCGTATTTTCTCTTGAAAATACGAGAGCTGTTTAGTGCTTTATCCGTGCGTTTCATTATCACCTTCGCGTGGGTTCCTTCGCATTGCTCAATTTTGGGCAATTAGAAGGCGGATTCACTTGCGAAGGTGGGCGCTATGGAAGGCGACATTTATGATCGACAAATCGCCTATATGAAAAACTGAGAGCACAAAATGGCGCCTTTACTAAAAAGGAACAACTGTGCAAAGTTTCAGCGTAATTGGAAATGATCGGTCAGGATCGATTTGCGAACCTTCGTGGAATGCCTCATAGTGAATTTTTCTCTATTTATCGTCAGCAGTCGCTCGTTAGCTGGCAACATCAATGGAGTGAAGGGAGCTTGGGACGATGGCTACATTCAATTATCCCTAAGGTGTCGAAGTTTGCATGGTTCAAAGGGTTGGACTTGAGTCGAGACTTCATACGCGTGATGTCTCGTCTCATGTCCAATCACTATTGTCTAAACGCTCACTTGTTCTGTGTGGGGTTGGGAGACAGCAATCTCTGTGAATGTGGACAAGGTTACCAGGACGCTGATCACATCCTTTGGTCTTGTGCGGAGTATCGTGGAGTCAGATCACATTTTTATGATTCCCTTCGGGCTCGAGGTAGACAACCTAATGTTCCAGTTCGGGATATTTTGGCTAGACGCGATCTGGAGTTTATGAAACTCTTATATGTTTACTTTAAGCATATTAACCTTAGATTGTAAGTTTGATTAATCTTGTGTTTAGTTTGTATTTTGTACGTGTGAAGTTTTTTTTTTCAATGTTTGTTTTCAAGATGAATAGAAATAATTTCATGCTTTAGGATTAATAAAATAGTTGTATCGTAAACCACATTTCAAACCTCCTTCTTCCCTTTTCCCATCCAAAAAATTGTAAATCTCCACTAACCTCGAGACAACCGCGAGTAGTCGGTCCAGTTCCTTTAACTTTAAATATAAGACAGTAATAATGTATAACGCAAAGGATAACTCGGCTCTGTAAAGTTTATTCGATTGAGCCTGTACAAATAAAGAAATTATAAAAAAAAATAAAAATACATTAGGTCAATGTTTTTAAATTGTTTTATCTTTGCAGAGTTTTGCTATTTTAAGAATTATTCATCGATACTTGTTTTCATAAGCCTTGTATGCTCAAATAACCTCAATTATTTAGCAAATTGATTCTTTACTTAAATTGTGGATTCATTACATAGGCACAGTTGAGTTAAAGCATATAATGCAATTAAAATATTCATATATAGCTTGAGTTTGAAGAAATTGAGTGATTTAAATCGAGGTTGTTTGTATTTTGTTATATATTATTAACTATATTATTACTTATCTAAAATATATAAAATCTCATTACTTACTATATTTGCATTAAATATTGCATGATAATATATGAATTCATACACTAAATTTATTAATCGAGGGAGGAAGCATCATGGAGTGCCAACCGGAGTCTGGGAGGGAATGTACACTGTCATTTTCTTTATCCTACCAATTTGATTGTGATCGTGTGCATTCTACTCCAACAGTTGCAATGAAATTGACGCGCCCTTCTCAAACAAACCATCCCGGGTAAAGCTTAACTAGTATTGCGAATATCGTTGTTCGTTTTGTTGGATCATAATGTTGCAAGGCGATTCTCTTATTCCCACGGGTTTCACGTAACCGTCTCTGCTTACGGGTCCGCTCAACCCATTTTGGTCCTTCATACAGCAATATGTTGAATTCAGAACGATAACAAAAATTGATCTTTCTGTTAAGTGGATCCGCAAGCAGGACAAGACCCATGCTAGGATGGGGATTACTATGACATACATTCCTAACTCAACATCCAGACGTTCAATAAACTAGTTATAAAATAAAACTGATCCTTTACTGGCTATCGACAAATGCGGACCTCAATAATAAGTTAGTAAAATGCAAGTCCTTGAAAAAAATAGCAGTTATAATCGTAATCAGTTACACTTCGGTCTGTGCTTGTCGAGAAACATTATCCTTTATGGAACGTAAGCGAAGCCACTATTTAAATCACTATTCTAGCACACCATTTGAAAAACGAAGCAATTGCATAGAAAACGTAAATTTTTATGCACACTCGCACGTCGCTCCCGTTAGCTGTGTGTGGATTGAACGTCCATACTCTTGTGTGGGAAAACTGAAATCGCAATTAAGTTGTTTTGTTCAATTGCGCGCTATTAAATTTATCCATCCACGTGGGGGTGATCGTTTGAGAAAAGTTGCACCCATAAAAATAATTTAAATTCATTTGCGATTGCCGCTGCTATTATAAAGGAAAGCAACTCCTAAATACCGCCTTTAAAAGTGCTCTCAGAATCTTGGCTGTTCTTCTTCGGTGCAATCCGGAACATGCTTTCTGGTAAGATAACTCAAAGCAGTGTATTCTTGTTGGTATGGTTGCCTTGAAGTGGAAGGGTATTTTTTTTTTGTACTTTCTCAAATTGCAGCACATTTTTCCGCAAAAGCGATCCGAATGGCCCCGGTGGTGCTGATGTCGACGATTACACTGCGACCAACTAGCCAACAGTCCGACGATGGGATGGGAGGAGGAAATACTCTGGCAAACAATTAAACTGATTACGAATAGAATTTATTTAATTAAAAGGAAAGCTGCAACCGTGGTGGCGATGAAGTGCCATCGCGTAATCTACAGTATCCGGTTGTGTCGGGATTGGTTTGCGTGGAATTCGGATCGGTGGAGATTGCGCTGGCCATGGCCGAAGTAGGGGTTTGTCATGCATTTCAAAAATTGAGAGCTTCTAAATCAAATGCAATTTTAAATAAATTTCGAAAAGTACCAAATTTGGCAATTGATACAACCCCCAAGGAGGGCACCTGGAGAATCTGGAACATTTCAATAAATCATCAGAACGACAATCCATAAAAAAGTGGACTTCCCAGTCGGAAAAATACTTCCAATATTTTGGATCAAACCCCCAGCTTCACCCATGACTATCTGTACACTGTTTCAAACTGTTACTATATAACCGTCCCGAGCGTGTACAGTTACAAGTTGATGGTGATTTTTTTGTTTCAGTAGAATTTCAATAAAATGTTACAGTTTGAAGAAGGGTATCCAGTTGCTGAAAGGAAAAAAAAGAGCTCAGAGCTGAACTGAATGAACCTGGGTTTCCTCCCCATTTTTTGTTTTTCCCTTGCACCGGAAAGCACGATTCTCAAACGTGATTAATTATACGGGTGGGTTACTCATTGCGATCATTGTAAACTTAACGAGAGTTGAAATAAGATGGCATAAAAACTCCTGGACCAAGGGGCTCACCCAAGGCAAAACTAAAACAAACTGCAAAATAAACATAACTCATTATCACACCCACCCCAGTAAGCGCATTGTACGAGCAAGTACCTTAAGTCTGTGTAAAATATACCCCACTTTCCTAGAGGTTCAACATTAGAGGGGAAAAAAACTAAACCGCTTTCTCTTACTCGAGCTGGCAGATTGCACTATTGCCACTAGTGTATGCACTTGATAGCAGGCATTTTATTTTTATTTCTCATTCACCCACTGCACCCCATCAGCCGCCGCCTCTAATAATTTGGTGGCTTTTGCAGCCCACCTCTAGAGGGGTGAAGGCGAAGGTTCTTAAGATAAAAGAAACCCAGCAAACTCTACCCTCTCCTTCTTCTTCTCTCCAAATGAGTAAACAGTGAGTAAAGCCAAATGAGTAAACAGTGAGTAAAGCACCGACCTGAAGAAAGGGGGAAGTTTTTACACACCGATAGAAACCAGATCGCTCTGTAGCATAGTTCTTTACCAGTTCAAACGAAAAAGAATCCACATTTTCACGCCGGGGCTGTTTGCTGGAGGGCGTGATTTATTTATTTTTAAAGAAATATTTTTCATTTACCACCCTCGGCTATCCGCTGCATGGGGGGGGGGGGGGACTGCAGAGCAGCGGTTTCCAACCTCAACGTTGTGGTCTGACATCCTTTAAAATAAGGGAAGCGTGACTCCGATTCTAATTTGGAATTGTGAGCGAAAGTCGCATCCACGAGCCCTTTCACAGAACAATCACTTCATTCGAGCAATTTAATATAATATTTACAGGCACGGAAACTTCAAAATATAACAATATTATGGCTATGAAATTTTATTGCAAACAAACCAACATTAAGGAAGCACAGAAATCAGATGAACCTCTTCAGAAAAACCGGAGGAAAGTTCCAGGGCAAGGCGACAGCAAGTTCCAGAGGAAGTTGGAAGAGACTTCCAGGTAAAGTCGAATGGATTTTTCGGGTAAATTCTACCAAAAAAAACTTCCCGCGGCAGTTGGAAGACACTTCCAAAGAAAATCACAAGGACTTCTGGTGAGTCGGAAAAAGGTTCCAGGAGATGTCATAAGAGTCCCCCGGAAGACATAAGGATACTTCCGTGCTGAAATAGGATGAAATTTTCACTCCCATAGGAAGTCAGTAGGGCTTTTTGGGGTACCTAGTTAGAAAATACTTCTGGGGGAAAACGGAAGAATCTTCCAGGGCAAGTTGGAAGAAATTTCCAGGCGATGGTGGAAGAAACTTTTGTACGAATAACTATGAAATGAATAACTATGGCAAAAATATATATGTGTTTACCGGATGAACATATTTTCCCGATTCCCGAGAATTCTTCAAAAATTGCCGGGAAATGGAAACGTTACATGGAAGAGACTTCCAGGAAAATATTGAAAGTAATGTTTTGGAAGTCAGAAGACACATGTAAAGGCAGTCACAGAGACATCTGGGGAAGCCGGAAGAAACTTTCAGAAGAATATTGTTGGAAGAACCACCCTACGAACCAACTCATCTAATAAATAAAACAGCAAAAAAGGTTATCTTCCATTTAATTCCACTTAATTGACATGACAGATACGTATTTCGACTACAATGTGTAGCCTTCATCAGTGCCGATCTCATTAAAGACTTATCAAAATCCAACCCCCTTCTTCTTATTCTTCTTCTTTTTCTTTCCTTTATTTAACGTCGGCCTCTGTTCCGCAATCTAGTGTCAACCACCGACGGACATCGATTGCCAACCATTGACGGCGTCAATCAAGGTGTCAATATCCCATGAGTCTGGCAACCCTGAAGTTAGACTTTTGTGATTGTGGTAAATATTAAGCTCCACTCTCGTTATAATGAGAGCGGATTGAACAGTGGAAGAGGAACTGGAAGCAATACAACCTATAGGGGAAAGTAGGTAAAGACGGACACCTTAAGGTTAAGTTGCAAAATCTGTTCAAATAATAATATATTTTTCGCACTTATCGTACAATTCGAGATTTAAGGTCACATTTTGTCATTATACTCACATACACCGGTGATTTTTTAACAAGTTTTCTATTTTCTATGATAATTAAAAAATGTCTCAAAATCGTAGTTTCTACACATGGTCGGGAAAGATGGACATAACGTATGAGTAAGACGGACACTTTGAAGGGTAAGATGGACACTCACAGAAACTGAGTTGTGTGTGCTAAAGTAAGCTTATTTTCAATATTACTTGAATGTTCTTCGATTCTTAATGAATGAATACAACATTTTGATGTGTTTAAAAACTTGTTTATCAACAGAAACTTAACGAAAATTCAATTCATAGTTCAAACAAATCATATTCAAATCAATTCATGTTTCAGTGGCAAAATCAAGTAGCAGGAAGTAGTGAGTTAAGAGCAGTTGTCGCAAACAGTTGTAGCAGCAACGTGGCATCCCGTGTGAAACCAAGAAAAACATTGCAAGCACATTGTCCATCCTATGCCTGCATCCGAATCCGAAAATTGGCAACCGCATTTGTCACACAGATTGTCAGATGAGGTGTCTGCCTTGCATTGCTTTTTCTTGGGGTTCTTCGACGATCTTTGCTTCCGTTCCTTTTTAATGGATTGTATGTCTTTCGATGCTTTTGCCTTCTTTAAGGTATCGACATACTGATCAGATGTTACGTCAGCTGCCTTCCCTGCTTGGCGTTGCCTTTTGGTGACCCTCGGGGTTATCATTTTGGGCAATGGCAGTACTTCCGATGGTGATACATCGAACAACGGTGTATTTGCAGCTGTTGAAGAGCTATCAGTTCCAGAGCATTGGGCCATAATGTCTTCGGGGAGCACCTGAACGGCTTTATCTTCACGTAGGAGATGATCTCCATCCGATGGAACTAAAGTGGGTCCAGGATCCGATTGATGCGCTTCTCCTTCGCGAGGTACCTCAGCACCAGCAGGTTGATCAGTCACTAGTGACGGAGCAAAAGCATCCTCTCCAAAAACGTTGCGATTACAAGGCCAGATTCCAGTTTTGCAGAACCCGTTCACGGCCACACTCATAGTGGCTGCTTTGATGAATGCCGTTTTCGTCAGCTCTGCAACGTCGTATTGACCGACTACCTTTCCTGGATTCTGTTGCATGAATCGCTCCACTTCAGATGCGTAATACGATTTGAAAGGTGCCATAAAAGACACATCCAGTGGCTGCATCTTGTTGCTGCAATGGGGTGGCAAGACCAGAACGGTGACGAAGTTAGCTCTAGCTTTCTGAGTGAAAGGTAGGTTCTTCGTATGTGAAGAATGTCCATCAATGATAAGCAGGGCAGGCTTATCTTCAGATGGTTTCACATGTTCCAAAAAATGGTCGAACCAGTCGTTGAAGATTGCCACTGTCATGTAACCCGACGGATTGCATGCGAATTTACTTCCACATGGTGCCCCTTTCTTTAAAGCATCGTGCATCCGCATGCGAGCAAAAATCAAAAACGGTGGAAGGTGCTGGCCGCTTGCTGACATGCACATTACTGCCGTGTTTGTTTCTCCGCGTTCTGCAGATGTTATACCACCTACCTGTTTCTTGCCTTTTAACGCCGCAATTTTTCGTTTCTTAGGGGGAACCTGGGAGAAATGTAGATGAACCTATTTATTTTTTTTTTCATTAAATACAAAATGTAGACAAAACTTACAGTGCACACGCCAGTTTCATCAGCATTGAAAATGCGATTTGCCGTGAATTTAGGATTGGTGAGCGCTGCTTCCAACAAATCGTAAAAAGCTGACACAGATACCCTATTAAACCCTCTGGCACGGGCGGCAGAGGTAGCTTCAGGCATCCGGAACGACAATTTTGGATTTCGTTTAAGAAAATTGCTTAACCAGGCTTTTCCAGCAAGCTTGGTAGACTTGTTGAATGGGTGCTGCAATCCGTTCATTTCTGCCAAATCAAAAGCCAGTTTTCTAACATCGGTCATCGTAATCCCGTAGAATCTTTTCTCCAAGTCCAGGAGATGCTGTACCAGTACCTCTTCCTGTTGTTGATTGAACACGGTAGCAAGTGGTCCTAGCCGTGGAGAGAGATTGGGACTCGCGAGGTGCCTCATCAGTGTAGTCCGTGGAATAGCATTATTCATAGCTGCTGATTTCACGGACGTCCCGTTTTTCACTGCTTTTACAGCCTGATCCAACTGCTGGTTAGTCCACGACTTCCGGTTGCTCTTGCGAACATATTTCGTAGGCATCTGTTAATCGAAATAAGTAAAACAATCAAGATTCATTCAGCACCTTTATGTCCGTCTTTCCCAAATCTTAGAGTGTCCATCTTTCCCAACTTTATCACTATTTTTAAAACGTCCATAGCTCTTGACTAAATATCCAAAAAAATTACCGTTTCTTCACCAGATGTGTGGTCGATGATCAGGATAACTGGTTATCGTAGAAAGAACGCAGAAACACAATACCGTTATGACTTAGAAGCAATAGTCCGTCGACGCAAAATTACTTCCACTAGCGTATGCACGAAGAAAATATTTGTTTTGTTTATAATTTTGACAGTTAGCGTCTTCGATATCAACAGTGAGTCCCAAAAGTATTGCTACACTATATCAAAAGTTGTTCCGTCACTGAAACATTACATGAAACTTTTATTTACGAATTACGGTTAGTGTCCATCTTTCCTGCAGTGTCCATTTTTACCTACTTTCCACAAGAAACGGACGCAAGACGAAATTTTCACCAGCTGCCAGTAAAATGCTTCCCGACAAAATCAAACCCAGAACTCGAACGGACGGAAGTTCACTCCCATCCTAGAAACAACATCCTCGAAACAGGTCTGATCGACTCAGAACTACGCAACTTCGAAGACATCACCCATAAGCCTATCGTATCGCAGATTGTGATGTCTCCTACCATCACCCAATTACACACGTTAAAGCCTATCAAGTCATCTCACGATCCTTTGCAGATTTGATACCTTCCACAAGGTACCACCAATCAAAACCCACAGAATTAGCTTGACCACGGTTCAGTACAGTCGCTGTTTTTAATTCGCTTGTGTTCAATTAAATACCCCCGAGTGGTGTCACATTACACGCGCGGTCGAACGGCCAAAGTGATTAGTCATCAAATCGCGAGTGTCAATAAACCCGGTGTGAAATTTGTTCACCTAACGCAGTGGTTTAAATTTACCAGATGAATAATTCTAGTTTCCCCTGGCTGGAGGAAACCTCTAGTGGAGGTGGTGGAAAGATTTTAGTTATGGAAAGGGGAGAGGAGGGTAAATCTTTCCACGGAGTCTCTCCGATTCTCGTCGATAAAACAATTAAAGCTTACTGCGGGGAAGTAGCAAGCGCAAAAAAAAACGAAAGACGGAAAAATTCTCGTCCACGTTAAAAGTGAAAGCCAGGCCAGAAACCTGGCTAAAATCGAAAAGCTGGCTCAAGGAATTTCCACCAAAGTGTACGAATTTTTGTCCTCACTGTCAAGGGTACGGTTCCACCTAAAGAAGTAAAAATTGGGTACATTCTGTTGGAAACAAGACCGTGGTATCCGAACCCTTTGAGGTGCTTCGTATGCTATAAGTTCGGGCATATCGGAAAAAACTGTAACAGTGAAAAAAAAGTGTAACAAATGCGGTGAGGCATCCAATAAAATCTGTGAAAATGCAGAAAAATGTGTTAACTGTGGTGATTCTCATGGAGCATTCTTCAAAGGGTGCCCAGCATTCAAGAAAGAAGTAGCTATCACCAAAGTGAAAGTGGACAGAAATATTAACTTTTGGGAAGCTATAAAAATAGTGGAAAGCGAAAATAAAATCACGTATTCAGATTCCATTAAAAGTGCATTAACCCAACAATTTGATGAGAAGATCAAACAATTAAGTGAAGAAAAGAAATCCTACGCGGAAGCACTAAGGTTAGATCTGCAGAAACAGTTCGAACAAAAAATGAAGATGGAAAATAAGCTCATGGAAATGCAAAACCAGTTTGAACAGGCAGTTAATGCCTACAGAGAAGGAAAACAAAAAAGAAAAACGGCAGAAAAGGAGCTCGAAATTCTCAAAGAGAATTATTCCAAACTGGATAACACACTGAAACTCTACGGATACAAACCATCAGGAAAACACACCAGGAGCCAAGGCAATCCCATCGAATCTCCCCCAAGGAAAAAGAAAGGTAACGTTAAGATGAAAAAATGTGAAACGGTTGAGTACGTTAACTCAGAATCGGATGTCAGCTCTCAAGAGGGTGGCGATGATGAGATGCAACCCTAAACCCAATAATCGTCATCAAAACAACTAGAATGGATCCAACAGCAAACCGAAAAACAACCGAAATTATTCAATGGAATTGTAATGGCGTCAGAAAACAAGACGCAGAATTACGGATATTGTTTAATGAGTACAAGCCATCTCTAATCAGTCTACAAGAAACAAGAACAAACAGGTCAAACGAAAACTCAATTCCTGGTTACGATACCTTATTCTGCCACCGTCCTTCAGGACAAGGTGGAGTTGCTATTGCAATCAAACATGGAATATAATACTCAAATATTCAACTTAACACAAGTCTTGAAGCAATAGCTATAAAAATCAACCTACCTCGAAAAATTACTCTCTGCAGCATATATCTGTCACCAAATCAGATAGTTAACAAAAAAGAACTTGACAACATAATTAACCTTATCCCCAATTCATTTATTAAATCGGGAGACTTCAACGCTCACCATAGTCTATGGGGATCAAATAGAGATGATTGCAGAAGAAAAATGATCGAAATAATACAGAAACAAGAGCTTATGCTACTGAATGACGGCAGCCCAACTTTCATACATTCGGCAAACGCATCGACATGTATTGACCTTACTCTATGCTCAGCTGAAATTGCTAACAGAATTAACTGGTCAATCCACGAGGACCAACACGGTAGTGACCACTTTCCAATTCTAATTGGTACCACCATATCTTCCAAAAGATCAAGACCAGCCAGGTGGAAAATTCACGATGCAAATTGGAACATATTTGAAGCTAAGCTTGAAGAATCAATCAAATCACATCAATCATACACGATAGAAGAACTAACAGACGCACTTAAATCTGCAGCTTCATCAGCAATACCAAAAACATCTACTGAAGTCCCCCAAAAAAACCGTTCCATGGTGGAACTAAAACATAGCAGAAGCAATCAAACTTAGACGAAAAACACTTAGGAAAAAACAAAAATGTCACCCCGACGATCCTTCTTACCCAGCTATACTAAACGAATTTCAAAAGGCCAGAAACAATGCAAGGAAATTCATTGAAGAAGAAAAACGGAAATCATGGGAACAATAGGCATCCTCAATAAATAAAGACACACCATATCAAAAAAAAAGTTCATCATCGGCCAGGACCTGGGCGATCGAAACAGATAACGGTCCCATCACCAACCCCACCGACATCGCAAATCATCTAGCAGATTTCAAATGAATGGTTGACGAACATATAAACCAAGCATGGCAAAACAAATGGTTCATGAACAACAGCAAGCTCAGGCAAATCAAGAACACCATTTCGGAATGGAGCACCTCATACAATAAAGATCGATATGCAAGCCGAATCATAACAAGGCTAAGAATTGGACATACCAAATTAACTCATGGCCACCTTGCAAGACAAGAAGACCCGGAAATATGTCTATCTTGTGGAATACCAATTACCGTTCAGCATATATTGAAATACATGAAATACTAGGAGACGATCCAAATTCCATAGAAAAAACAATCAAGTTCTTGAAGGATAGAAAAATCCATACGCTAATATAAACAACCACAATCAACATCGAACCTATTCTGATTCAACACAAAAAGAACGCAACAAAATTCACCACCAAAGAGACCTGTCAGCAAAATGCAATACTTATAAAGCCGACAAATGGCAATCAAGCAACAGTCATAAGGGTGTCCACGATGAAATTGCCACACTATGAAATTGCTCTAACTTTTTAACCGTTGGGTAGAATTTAATGAAAACTTGGGTGGATTTAGTTCATAGTGCATTATTTACATCCTGCAAGTTTTAAAGTCCTGTGATCAAAACTCGACTCGGAAATGGAGTCGAAAGAACAGCTCGTGCGTGATAAAATCTTGCGCATTCATCACGAGAACAAGGATCTCTCGCATCGTTCCATCGCTAAAACGTTGGGAATCGCGAATTCCACGGTGTCGCGAGTGATTAAGCGGTTCGAGGAACGGTTGACCACCGATCGGAAGCCCAGAAGTGAAGGAAAAAGTATTCCGTACAACACCAAAAATCACAACCGCGTAGTTGGGGCCTTCAACCGAAATCCGAACGCCTCCGTTAGGGATGTGGCTAAGAAGCTGCACCTAAGCCGAAGTTTTGTCCAGAAGGCCAAAACTAAGGCTGGGCTTCGAACGTTCAAGGTACAAAAGGCCCCTAATCGCGACGAGAAGCAGAACAAGTCCGCCAAAACCCGTGCCAGGAAGTTGTACCTCAACATGCTGACGAAAGTTGAATGCTGCATCATGGACGACCACAACGTCCCAACAATCTTCTGGCCGGATTTGGCCTCATGCCACTACTCCAAGGACGTGCTGAAGTGGTATGCGGACAATAAGGTCAATTTCGTGCCGAAAATGTTCAACCCTCCCAACACTCCGGAGCTCCGCCCCATCGAGAAGTACTGGGCGATTATGAAGCAGCACCTTCTTAAACGACCTAAGGTAGTGAAGACAGTCGAGGAACTGAAGAAAGTATGGGTTTACATGCAAAAAACGGTTGATTCACAGGTTGTGCAGAATCTTATGGCCGGGGTTAAGGCCAAGGTGCGGGCATTTGCGTATGGACTGTAAATAAAATACGAGTAAAATGGTAAAATGAAGTTTAATAGTTATTTCTCAATCCCTGAAAATTTGATGGCAATCGGATGAAAACTCGAATTTTGCGAATCAATTTTGTGTGTGGCAATTTCATCGTGGACACCCTTTATTCAAATCATCCACGGTTCAACTACAGTACAACCATACATCCAGCACTCATACAATGGGAAACGCAGACAGCAAAGATACCACCCAAAACGGTGACCAGGACGTCACCATAATCGAGAATCAAGAAGAAGTCCACACGGGATACCTAGAAGACCACAACTGGAAGCTCTCAATTATCCTCCTCATAGTGTCAATCCAGCTAATCAGCGGTATCATCAGCATACTAAAGAAACAATGGAAGAAAGCAGCACTCAAAGCTGCCAAATCTGTAGCAGTCCTCAACGTTTAATTAAGGAAGACCCGACCATGACCAGATCCAAGAAGGCAACCGGAAATAGGTTAAGAAGTGATAAATTCAAATACTAATTGTTAAGCTTTAAACTGTAAAAACGATCCGAATGACCAAATGGTTAAACGGTCGCTAATAAAGAACAACAACAACCAATCAAAACCAATGGCCAATGTGCCACCAGTGAAAACCATCTAATATCCCCTCATTTCATATCTGTCATATCTCGGAAATAGGGCACGATCCAGATAAACTTCGCATCTGCAGTTCAACTGTACCCTGTGGTTGTTGTTGTTCATCTGCACGCCCATGGAATATTTGGGGTTAATACGTATCGACATCCCCCAATAAGTACTGGGACTTGTATGGACATTAGACTGATGCAAAATTTGACTTTTTCGCTCCACAGTGCTTAAATGGTTTCAAATCGGGTCCTGATTAGCCTCCCAAATTTACAACTCATTTGGTTAGAAACAGACTTCGCACAAGCCATTTGAAGTTTACATGTAAATTACTATGTGAAATCTCAACTTTTTGTTCATTGCCTTCTAGTCTTTTTCCATATTGAGCTGCGAAACAGTTCGATAGCCATTCTTATAGAAAATATTCTCAGCTACAACATTGCTTAAGATCGTTTCTATGTAAAACGAGACAGGAAAAAGTTATTAATTATTTAAGAGATTGGTAAACTTATGACATGATCAAGTAGCTGCTCTGTACGCAACACTGTATTTTGCAGTGTGACATAGTAGCCATGATTTTTGTGTCCTATTCAACGCCCCAGAAACACCAATGTTGCCTGCTGAGCAGTTGATTGAGAATGATCATAAGACATCAGCGCATTGAACCATTGATAACTTTCGATCCTTGCATTTATTCAAAAAGTAGTCTTCAGCAAAGTTGTAGCTGGGATAATTTCCTACAAGTGCAGTTGAAAGTTTTTGAAGCAGACCGATATGGTGAATTATTAGATAGACATGAACAAAAATCTTGGTTTTACCATAGTAATTCTCACATAAACTTCAAATGGTTTGTGCCATCTCAGTTTCTCACCAAATGGGTTCAAATTTTGAGAGGTTAGTCAAGATCCGGTTTGGAATCGTTTAAGTATTGTGGAGCGAAAATTTCAAATTTTGCATCACTCTATTGGACATCCCTATAAAGTCCTGTGGATTTCCCATCAAAGTCCATACCAATTGAAACCAATGACTGGCAAGGATACCTAAGGAAAAACGTAGGAGAAAACGTAGGAGAAAACGATAAAATCCCGGAAGACCCTTGACAAGACCGGGATTCAAACCTGGCTGAAATACAAAACCCACCACACACACCCTCTATGATGTGATTTTTTTTCTCTACGGTTCGTTCTGCATAACAAGCTTGTAAAACAAAACGAAAATCCTCCGCATCTGGCACAATATTGCCGTCGTCTAGAGGATTTTTGTCCAGTCACTTCGTCGATTGCATTCCGCACCGAACCGAACCGTATTGAACGATCTTACAGGCATTTTCCCAACCGTAGCTGGAGGGAACCCATTTTGGTCATATTGAATGTCATATTTACCCTCTCGACTGACCATGGTGTGGAAGAACCCTGTTGGCGTGAAGCTATTCTGGACGAAACCACGAGCCGCTGGGATTTTCGCTACGAATCGGATGAGATAAAAGTTTCATGGTGCAGACAGGTGCAAGCAATACTCACAGCTGTTTTCCTTGGAATCCGAACCCAATGTGAAGCCCAATGGAGTAAACAAAGAAGTCAACCATTGGCAAAACGTCAATATTATGTCGATTGTATCCTATATGTCAACGTTTGTCAAAAAGAGCCGAATAGTGTACCATGCTGTGTTTCAGCAGAGTTGATTACCCCTTGAACAGCACAGCAACCAAATTCCAACCAGATGCTTATGCAGATCCTCCAGCAGCAGCAACAGCTGATGACGCAGCGAACTCAGCAGGCTACAGCTAGAGTCGGTGTATGATGAGTCACGCCAAGAGAAAAACAGTTGAACTCGCATCACGGTTTTCGAAAGATTCCCTTTCTTTTAACTTGGCAACAGAGGACTTCTACATCAACTTCAAATGACTTCTAGCGAGAAAAAATAATAGCGGCTGTAGTTAATCATTATATCAGTGATTTTGTCAAATTATCTTAACAAAAATAGTAGAAATTCTCATTAATGATCATTAACAACCGTATCGCATGACAATTGAATGCTCACTGCCTGTTTATTGTCATTTCTTCGATTATATTTTATATTTTATTGCAATACCTTTCGTGGACCTTTCATAGCATCGTAATGCTTGTGTTCTTTGCACGATAGGTAGCTGGTTTGACAGTTCGATAGGTAGGCTTGGCTTCACTCTTGGCGTGACTCATTATACACCGACTCTAGTTACAGCGACCCAGCAGGCCATTCTAAACGTGTCAAGGGACGAAACTGTTTTGGATTCGCTCTCCAGCAACATCAACGAGTTTGTCTATAATCTGGAACAGGGCTCTACGCGGACTAGTTCGACAAGGATGCTGGAAATCTGGACAATGCCGGGAAAGTCCGGTTACTGATGAGGAAATTGAATCCACAAGCACACGAACGCTTTACCAGTTTCACCTAAACTGTCAAGGGAGCTATCATTCAGTGAAACAGTAGCGAAGCTGAAAACGATTTTCGGATCGCCAGTTTCTATTTTTCACCGCCGGTATTTGTGTCTCCAGACGTCAAAAGACTATCCGGATGATCTTGTGTCGTATTCGTGTAAAGTGAATGAGGCGTGTGTGGACTTCAAGTTATGATAGCTTTCAGAGGAGCAGTTTAAATGTCTCATCTTTAAAGTCATCACGCGATTCCGACATCCGCATCTTACCTAATCGAATCTAATCTAACACCAACACAGCCAGTTCTTGAAAGCATCCTGGAAAATGATGGATATACCTCCATAATTTTTCTTGTCTATTTGATATATGTTTCACATCGAAAATGCGTCACACATATCAAAACGGCCAGGCCTACTGTGCAGCATTTAAGGGGCAAGATGATTCATAAAACATCGGGCCTGTTTAACCCTCCGTTACTCGCGCCAATTTTTGTAACACGAGTACTCGCGCGTTGTACTTTGTACAAAAGTGTGAGTTTTCCATTGCCATTTTGCAGCCGAGCTACCAATCAGCGTTGCCAGATATACCGATTTATCGGTATTTATACCGATTTCCGAACTAGATACCGATATACAGATAAGGTTCCTCAGAATGCCGATTTTTGATGTTTTATACCGATTAATACCGATTTTTTTTAATAATTAAAATGATTATTGCCTGCCCGCGCTCAGAATTTCATAGAAAATTATTGTGAGAGACTTGTACCTTTTTGAATATCTCAAATTGTTTGAGCCTTTAAAATTCTAAAAAAAATGTCTTATGGATACTCTTTCGATTAATGTTTCAATTTCCTCACCGTTTTTGGCTACCCATGAATCGATAAACAGTCAATGGCTCTTTCTGATAATGGGGGGGGGGGGATTGGGCTATACTTTTTATACATTATTTAAGTTCCTGGATTTTCTTCCAACTTACATCGTTAATTATTTTACGATTCCTCTCGGAAACTTATTTCGACTTCCCTTGGAAGCTTCTTCAGCCTTCTTTCGAATGATTCTTCCATCTTCTCCCGCCAGTTTTTTCTCAACTTTCCCGGAACTTCAGGGATGCTTCCAGATTTTGATTGCGGATGAAGTTCTGAAACTTAGAAAAATTCCAGACTTTTGAAAGAATGTTTCAATAACTTCTGTTAAAATTCGAAAACCCGGAAATTTCAGGAAAGTCCAGCGAACTTCAGTGAACTTAAGGAAGCATCATAAATATTTTGGATGCTTCACAAGTCCAAAGAACTTCTGGAAAATTTAATTGTTTTCAGGACAGTTTTGTTTCAGGATAATTGAGAGAATTTTAGGAAGCTCCGAGAACGTCAGGACAGATCAATAAATTTCAAGGAAATCGCTGAAATTTTAAAGGAGTTCCGAGAAACTCAGGCAATTTCCGGAAACTTCAGCAATGTTCCGAGGGGCTCATGCAAATTTAAGAAACGTTAGGGAAGTTACATGAACATTAGCACATTTTGAGAACATTTTATGGGAAGTTCCGTGCTTATTAATGGCAGTGTCGATAACATTCAAAAATAAGAAAAATCAAGAAGATCAGCGAACTTCGTTGCTGATGTTACAATAAATTCAAGAAAATTGTGAGAGCGCTTAAGAAATTTCGTAATCTTCAAGAAAGTCTAGAGACGTTCAAAGTTGATTAGAGATATTCCGGTAGTCTCATTATATTCTGGCAAGTTCAAAGTATTTCAAAGATGATCAAAGTACTCCAAAACAGCCCTGTTAACTTAAGGAAAATTTCAAGAACTTTTAAGGAATTCCAAGGAAATATGGAATATTCCTAAGTACATTTCAGGAATGTTGCAAAAACGTCAGGGGCATTGCGGGGTCTTCAGGGATGTTTTATGACCATTTGGAAAATTTTCTGGATCATTAAAACATCCCCCAAGAGCTGTTTCTTCCGGAATTATGTCCTTGTTTCTTTCGACTGTTCCGTTAGCGCTCTGGTTCCGACTTTTTCTAGATTTTTTTCCAATCTACCGTAGGAAGTTTCTGCCAGCGTCTGCAGGAAGATTCTTCCGTCTTCTCCAGAAAGTTCAATTAAACTTCTCCCAGAAATTGCTTTCTTCTAGTTCTGGAATTTTGTCCAGATAGAAAAATCCATACGCTAATATAAACAACCACAATCAACATCGAACCTATTCTGATTCAACACAAAAAGAACGCAACAAAATTCACCACCAAAGAGACCTGTCAGCAAAATGCAATACTTATAAAGCCGACAAATGGCAATCAAGCAACAGTCATAAGGGTGTCCACGATGAAATTGCCACACTATGAAATTGCTCTAACTTTTTAACCGTTGGGTAGAATTTAATGAAAACTTGGGTGGATTTAGTTCATAGTGCATTATTTACATCCTGCAAGTTTTAAAGTCCTGTGATCAAAACTCGACTCGGAAATGGAGTCGAAAGAACAGCTCGTGCGTGATAAAATCTTGCGCATTCATCACGAGAACAAGGATCTCTCGCATCGTTCCATCGCTAAAACGTTGGGAATCGCGAATTCCACGGTGTCGCGAGTGATTAAGCGGTTCGAGGAACGGTTGACCACCGATCGGAAGCCCAGAAGTGAAGGAAAAAGTATTCCGTACAACACCAAAAATCACAACCGCGTAGTTGGGGCCTTCAACCGAAATCCGAACGCCTCCGTTAGGGATGTGGCTAAGAAGCTGCACCTAAGCCGAAGTTTTGTCCAGAAGGCCAAAACTAAGGCTGGGCTTCGAACGTTCAAGGTACAAAAGGCCCCTAATCGCGACGAGAAGCAGAACAAGTCCGCCAAAACCCGTGCCAGGAAGTTGTACCTCAACATGCTGACGAAAGTTGAATGCTGCATCATGGACGACCACAACGTCCCAACAATCTTCTGGCCGGATTTGGCCTCATGCCACTACTCCAAGGACGTGCTGAAGTGGTATGCGGACAATAAGGTCAATTTCGTGCCGAAAATGTTCAACCCTCCCAACACTCCGGAGCTCCGCCCCATCGAGAAGTACTGGGCGATTATGAAGCAGCACCTTCTTAAACGACCTAAGGTAGTGAAGACAGTCGAGGAACTGAAGAAAGTATGGGTTTACATGCAAAAAACGGTTGATTCACAGGTTGTGCAGAATCTTATGGCCGGGGTTAAGGCCAAGGTGCGGGCATTTGCGTATGGACTGTAAATAAAATACGAGTAAAATGGTAAAATGAAGTTTAATAGTTATTTCTCAATCCCTGAAAATTTGATGGCAATCGGATGAAAACTCGAATTTTGCGAATCAATTTTGTGTGTGGCAATTTCATCGTGGACACCCTTTATTCAAATCATCCACGGTTCAACTACAGTACAACCATACATCCAGCACTCATACAATGGGAAACGCAGACAGCAAAGATACCACCCAAAACGGTGACCAGGACGTCACCATAATCGAGAATCAAGAAGAAGTCCACACGGGATACCTAGAAGACCACAACTGGAAGCTCTCAATTATCCTCCTCATAGTGTCAATCCAGCTAATCAGCGGTATCATCAGCATACTAAAGAAACAATGGAAGAAAGCAGCACTCAAAGCTGCCAAATCTGTAGCAGTCCTCAACGTTTAATTAAGGAAGACCCGACCATGACCAGATCCAAGAAGGCAACCGGAAATAGGTTAAGAAGTGATAAATTCAAATACTAATTGTTAAGCTTTAAACTGTAAAAACGATCCGAATGACCAAATGGTTAAACGGTCGCTAATAAAGAACAACAACAACCAATCAAAACCAATGGCCAATGTGCCACCAGTGAAAACCATCTAATATCCCCTCATTTCATATCTGTCATATCTCGGAAATAGGGCACGATCCAGATAAACTTCGCATCTGCAGTTCAACTGTACCCTGTGGTTGTTGTTGTTCATCTGCACGCCCATGGAATATTTGGGGTTAATACGTATCGACATCCCCCAATAAGTACTGGGACTTGTATGGACATTAGACTGATGCAAAATTTGACTTTTTCGCTCCACAGTGCTTAAATGGTTTCAAATCGGGTCCTGATTAGCCTCCCAAATTTACAACTCATTTGGTTAGAAACAGACTTCGCACAAGCCATTTGAAGTTTACATGTAAATTACTATGTGAAATCTCAACTTTTTGTTCATTGCCTTCTAGTCTTTTTCCATATTGAGCTGCGAAACAGTTCGATAGCCATTCTTATAGAAAATATTCTCAGCTACAACATTGCTTAAGATCGTTTCTATGTAAAACGAGACAGGAAAAAGTTATTAATTATTTAAGAGATTGGTAAACTTATGACATGATCAAGTAGCTGCTCTGTACGCAACACTGTATTTTGCAGTGTGACATAGTAGCCATGATTTTTGTGTCCTATTCAACGCCCCAGAAACACCAATGTTGCCTGCTGAGCAGTTGATTGAGAATGATCATAAGACATCAGCGCATTGAACCATTGATAACTTTCGATCCTTGCATTTATTCAAAAAGTAGTCTTCAGCAAAGTTGTAGCTGGGATAATTTCCTACAAGTGCAGTTGAAAGTTTTTGAAGCAGACCGATATGGTGAATTATTAGATAGACATGAACAAAAATCTTGGTTTTACCATAGTAATTCTCACATAAACTTCAAATGGTTTGTGCCATCTCAGTTTCTCACCAAATGGGTTCAAATTTTGAGAGGTTAGTCAAGATCCGGTTTGGAATCGTTTAAGTATTGTGGAGCGAAAATTTCAAATTTTGCATCACTCTATTGGACATCCCTATAAAGTCCTGTGGATTTCCCATCAAAGTCCATACCAATTGAAACCAATGACTGGCAAGGATACCTAAGGAAAAACGTAGGAGAAAACGTAGGAGAAAACGATAAAATCCCGGAAGACCCTTGACAAGACCGGGATTCAAACCTGGCTGAAATACAAAACCCACCACACACACCCTCTATGATGTGATTTTTTTTCTCTACGGTTCGTTCTGCATAACAAGCTTGTAAAACAAAACGAAAATCCTCCGCATCTGGCACAATATTGCCGTCGTCTAGAGGATTTTTGTCCAGTCACTTCGTCGATTGCATTCCGCACCGAACCGAACCGTATTGAACGATCTTACAGGCATTTTCCCAACCGTAGCTGGAGGGAACCCATTTTGGTCATATTGAATGTCATATTTACCCTCTCGACTGACCATGGTGTGGAAGAACCCTGTTGGCGTGAAGCTATTCTGGACGAAACCACGAGCCGCTGGGATTTTCGCTACGAATCGGATGAGATAAAAGTTTCATGGTGCAGACAGGTGCAAGCAATACTCACAGCTGTTTTCCTTGGAATCCGAACCCAATGTGAAGCCCAATGGAGTAAACAAAGAAGTCAACCATTGGCAAAACGTCAATATTATGTCGATTGTATCCTATATGTCAACGTTTGTCAAAAAGAGCCGAATAGTGTACCATGCTGTGTTTCAGCAGAGTTGATTACCCCTTGAACAGCACAGCAACCAAATTCCAACCAGATGCTTATGCAGATCCTCCAGCAGCAGCAACAGCTGATGACGCAGCGAACTCAGCAGGCTACAGCTAGAGTCGGTGTATGATGAGTCACGCCAAGAGAAAAACAGTTGAACTCGCATCACGGTTTTCGAAAGATTCCCTTTCTTTTAACTTGGCAACAGAGGACTTCTACATCAACTTCAAATGACTTCTAGCGAGAAAAAATAATAGCGGCTGTAGTTAATCATTATATCAGTGATTTTGTCAAATTATCTTAACAAAAATAGTAGAAATTCTCATTAATGATCATTAACAACCGTATCGCATGACAATTGAATGCTCACTGCCTGTTTATTGTCATTTCTTCGATTATATTTTATATTTTATTGCAATACCTTTCGTGGACCTTTCATAGCATCGTAATGCTTGTGTTCTTTGCACGATAGGTAGCTGGTTTGACAGTTCGATAGGTAGGCTTGGCTTCACTCTTGGCGTGACTCATTATACACCGACTCTAGTTACAGCGACCCAGCAGGCCATTCTAAACGTGTCAAGGGACGAAACTGTTTTGGATTCGCTCTCCAGCAACATCAACGAGTTTGTCTATAATCTGGAACAGGGCTCTACGCGGACTAGTTCGACAAGGATGCTGGAAATCTGGACAATGCCGGGAAAGTCCGGTTACTGATGAGGAAATTGAATCCACAAGCACACGAACGCTTTACCAGTTTCACCTAAACTGTCAAGGGAGCTATCATTCAGTGAAACAGTAGCGAAGCTGAAAACGATTTTCGGATCGCCAGTTTCTATTTTTCACCGCCGGTATTTGTGTCTCCAGACGTCAAAAGACTATCCGGATGATCTTGTGTCGTATTCGTGTAAAGTGAATGAGGCGTGTGTGGACTTCAAGTTATGATAGCTTTCAGAGGAGCAGTTTAAATGTCTCATCTTTAAAGTCATCACGCGATTCCGACATCCGCATCTTACCTAATCGAATCTAATCTAACACCAACACAGCCAGTTCTTGAAAGCATCCTGGAAAATGATGGATATACCTCCATAATTTTTCTTGTCTATTTGATATATGTTTCACATCGAAAATGCGTCACACATATCAAAACGGCCAGGCCTACTGTGCAGCATTTAAGGGGCAAGATGATTCATAAAACATCGGGCCTGTTTAACCCTCCGTTACTCGCGCCAATTTTTGTAACACGAGTACTCGCGCGTTGTACTTTGTACAAAAGTGTGAGTTTTCCATTGCCATTTTGCAGCCGAGCTACCAATCAGCGTTGCCAGATATACCGATTTATCGGTATTTATACCGATTTCCGAACTAGATACCGATATACAGATAAGGTTCCTCAGAATGCCGATTTTTGATGTTTTATACCGATTAATACCGATTTTTTTTAATAATTAAAATGATTATTGCCTGCCCGCGCTCAGAATTTCATAGAAAATTATTGTGAGAGACTTGTACCTTTTTGAATATCTCAAATTGTTTGAGCCTTTAAAATTCTAAAAAAAATGTCTTATGGATACTCTTTCGATTAATGTTTCAATTTCCTCACCGTTTTTGGCTACCCATGAATCGATAAACAGTCAATGGCTCTTTCTGATAATGGGGGGGGGGGGATTGGGCTATACTTTTTATACATTATTTAAGTTCCTGGATTTTCTTCCAACTTACATCGTTAATTATTTTACGATTCCTCTCGGAAACTTATTTCGACTTCCCTTGGAAGCTTCTTCAGCCTTCTTTCGAATGATTCTTCCATCTTCTCCCGCCAGTTTTTTCTCAACTTTCCCGGAACTTCAGGGATGCTTCCAGATTTTGATTGCGGATGAAGTTCTGAAACTTAGAAAAATTCCAGACTTTTGAAAGAATGTTTCAATAACTTCTGTTAAAATTCGAAAACCCGGAAATTTCAGGAAAGTCCAGCGAACTTCAGTGAACTTAAGGAAGCATCATAAATATTTTGGATGCTTCACAAGTCCAAAGAACTTCTGGAAAATTTAATTGTTTTCAGGACAGTTTTGTTTCAGGATAATTGAGAGAATTTTAGGAAGCTCCGAGAACGTCAGGACAGATCAATAAATTTCAAGGAAATCGCTGAAATTTTAAAGGAGTTCCGAGAAACTCAGGCAATTTCCGGAAACTTCAGCAATGTTCCGAGGGGCTCATGCAAATTTAAGAAACGTTAGGGAAGTTACATGAACATTAGCACATTTTGAGAACATTTTATGGGAAGTTCCGTGCTTATTAATGGCAGTGTCGATAACATTCAAAAATAAGAAAAATCAAGAAGATCAGCGAACTTCGTTGCTGATGTTACAATAAATTCAAGAAAATTGTGAGAGCGCTTAAGAAATTTCGTAATCTTCAAGAAAGTCTAGAGACGTTCAAAGTTGATTAGAGATATTCCGGTAGTCTCATTATATTCTGGCAAGTTCAAAGTATTTCAAAGATGATCAAAGTACTCCAAAACAGCCCTGTTAACTTAAGGAAAATTTCAAGAACTTTTAAGGAATTCCAAGGAAATATGGAATATTCCTAAGTACATTTCAGGAATGTTGCAAAAACGTCAGGGGCATTGCGGGGTCTTCAGGGATGTTTTATGACCATTTGGAAAATTTTCTGGATCATTAAAACATCCCCCAAGAGCTGTTTCTTCCGGAATTATGTCCTTGTTTCTTTCGACTGTTCCGTTAGCGCTCTGGTTCCGACTTTTTCTAGATTTTTTTCCAATCTACCGTAGGAAGTTTCTGCCAGCGTCTGCAGGAAGATTCTTCCGTCTTCTCCAGAAAGTTCAATTAAACTTCTCCCAGAAATTGCTTTCTTCTAGTTCTGGAATTTTGTCCAGATTTTTTTTTTACTTCTATTGGAGGATTTTCAGAGCTTCTTCTGGTTCCCCTTGGAAATGACTACTTCTGGAATTTACTTCCAATTTCCGAAACTTTTATGCCTTCCTTTGAATGTGAAACGCGATTTTTTTTTCTGAAAGTTTCTTTAAATTTTTGCCAGAAGTTTCTCAATTTATGTCTTGGAAATTCCGCAGATGTTTTTCCGACTTATCTCAGAACTTTCCTCAAATGTCCTCCAGAAGAGCTTCTTTCTTCTTTCTCTGGTTGTTGATTTCAGCTTCCTCCAGAAGCTAATTCAAACATTCCCCGGAATTTTCTTCCGAAATGTTCCGATCATAGTCCAAAAGTTACAATTTTCGCTTTCAAAAACGGCAAAAATATAAAATTAATTAAAATTGTAAATACCGATAAATACCGATTTTTTGAAACCGTTGATACCGATAAGCTTTAAAACATTCTGGCAACGCTGCTACCAATCGATATGAAACAAGCTAAATTTTTATCACCGTTAACCCCCAAAAAATGCGGATAATAGAGAAAATGTGAATGGAAACCGCGTAAACAGTGTCCGTACTACGTGGGATTTGACTAAATTGGTTACAACATGGAATATATCGAGATCCTGATCAGATATAAAGTTACTGTCTTCGGCAAAGTTGTTCTACAGATCATAATCTTTTTGTTAGTGGAGAGTAGTTCAGAATTTTCTCACTACGTAGCGCTAGAATACATGTGAAATTATCGCATGTGATATATCTCGAGATCATGACCAGATAGAAAGTTACTGTCGTCCACCAGCAAAAAAGTCTGGATTCCCTGAACAAGTTTGCCGAAAACAGTAACTTTCTATCTGCTCAGGATCTCGAGCTATTGTATATGCGAGAATTGCATGTGTATACTAGCACCAAGTAGTGAGAAAATTCTGAACAACTGTCCACCAACTAAAAGATCTTGACTTCCTGAACAACTTTGCCGAAGACAGTAACTTTTTATATGGTAAGGATTTAGAGATATTTTATATGCAAGAGTTTCACATCTATAGTAGCACCGCAAAGTGAGAAAACATTGAACTACTGTCCACCTGCAAAAAAGCCTTGACCTTCTGAACAACTATGCCGAAGACAGTACCTTTCTATCAGGTTGGGAACTCGAGATATTTTATATGAGAATTTCACGCGTATACTAGCGTCGCGTAGTGAGTAAATTCTGAGCTATGGAACACCAAGCAATAGGCGTTCACCTCCTGAAAAACTTTGTGAAAAACAGTAAATTTCTATCTGGTCAGGATCTCGAGATATATAACATGCGAGAATTTCACATGTATACTAGCGCTACGTAGTGAGAAAATTCTGAACTACTGTCCACCAGCGACAAAGCTATGATCTCCTGAACAACTTTGTCAGAGGCAGTAACTTTCTATCTGGTCAGGATCTCGATATATTCCATGTTGTAATCAATTAAGTCAAATCCCACGTAGTATGGTCACAGTTTTCGCGGTTTCATTTACGTTTTCCCTATTATCCGCATTTTTTAGGTGTTTACTGTAATCAAAGTTTAGCTTGTTTAGATCAAAACAAGTTTTTTGAGGAAGACTCGTTGGTTTCAGATCGATTGGTAACTCAGCAACAAAATGGCAATGGAAAACTCATGTGCGTTGTACAAAGTACAACAGCGCGAGTAACGGAGGGTTAAATCGAAGATTTAAACACGATGCTTCAGAATCCAATAAATGGATGAAACGTGGACATCTCGTACCGTACGCTCCTATTTTGGTAATTATATGATTGGTTGGTTGTTGGAAGCGTCAATGCTAGAAAGGTTAAGTGATGCTCCACTTTCTTCTGACGGTTGGGACATGAGCACTAACTCTTGTCCTAGCCTTTTATGGCTTATGGCTATAGCGCCATTACTCGCTTTATGAAAAGAGAAGAGGGAAAGGAAAAGGAGATGGACAAAGGGAAATGGATTATGTAAACTCTATGAACATAAACAATATTTTTGATTTGAAATATACAATATAGAAATGCATAACGGCGGTGGTCACTACCCGAGTCTTGTCACTATTATCAAGTCATAAAAAGTAACAAGCACTAAAATATAATCCTTTGATTACTGGAAAATCCTGATTCCCTAGTTTGAAGTTGTCACGACTAGGGTTCGGTGCAGGGGGAACGACACTTCAGGATTATCCCATTTTTACCCAAACCTCTCATATAATTTTCAACGTGCACAAAATTTCAATCCATCCTATCTATTCTTTCTCTTCCCAACTTATCCCTTCTGCATGCACACAAATTGTCAAGCAAGCCGTGCAGTTTTTCGAAGTTTTCAGGTCGACCGCGAAGCACTCTGCCAAACTCACTGTCAGTTTACAACACTCTCCACAACAAACACCACGTATGTCAGCTGGCCATGCCGGTAAAAAATCGGTGCGAAAACTAAAAAAAGATGACGGACCACTCGTCTATAATCGGTCTCGGGGGCAAAAAACATCAAGTGCATCACGGAGGAGACGGCAACGCACATCCCGGACTCAAACCGATCGAATTCGACGGATAAGAGCCCGGCTCTGTGTGTTGTAGCATGGAAGTTGCCAAACAGGCGCGAAGCAACTGTTGATTTCGTTCAGCTGATTCTAGCCCCGGGAAAAGCCTCACCAATGAAACCCCATACGACAAGCAGGTGGAAAAGGAATTCAGGTCATTTTTTCCACTCGGCCCAAGTTTTACTCGTCTCTGCTGCTGGTCAAGGGTTAATGGTGAAGTAAGACACCCACCGGCTGTGCGAAAATATTGCGAATCAAATTCCCGTCCAAATGCAGCTGGGAATATTAACCGGAACCTTGTAATCCATCGCCATCACCCGTTCCTCCTAGTTTGCAGTTTCGACCTATTCGGTGCGGAACCATTTTCTGCACTTGAGCTGTGAGCTTTGGTTATTATAGTTGGGCGGTGTCCCGAGCGGTGTCCATGAATTCCGTTTTGCTAAAAATGAATATTTTTGACCCCCCCCCCCCCCCGTTTGGAACAAAACTTTACACTGAAAATGACCCCTCTCTATTTATTACGTAACGCTTTATAAACCCCTCCCCCCCGCCTTTTCATTTAATTAATTTTTGATTTCGTTTTGTAGCAAAAATCACAATTTATAAAATTAAAACAGATCCATTTTGCAAAGCAAGATTTAAGGCCGGCCCACAATAGATACGTTTTCAGGTTTTTTGACAGTTAGCCCATGCATTATCTGTCAAAAAACCCGAAAACGTATCTATTGTGCACCGGCCTTTAGTGATGACAGCCTTCGTTGTTGTACAAAAAACGTCTAAAAAGACCTGTATTTTCAAACTTTACATCAAGAAACGAAAAAAAAAACAAAATGTTCTCTTTGTTCCGTAGCGCAAAGCTTTACTACTCCTCCCCTATGCATAATTCGTAACGATATAGGTGACACCCTCTCCCCCTATAAGCGTTACGTAATTCATGGACGCTTCATTGCAGCAAATTTTTCTTCTTTTTACACCTATCCTCTTCGCATTCAGACTCGCATCCCTCTGAAATTTTTTAACACCCCTCACATCACATCAATTGCTTGATCTATTCCCATCTATTTTTTTCTATCCCTGCTCTATTTTCGTCATCACGACACACTCAAAAAAATCCCATCAATTATGTTTTTCCCCGAAAATCCCAAGTAATTACTTGACTGAAAAAATACATCCAAATGAGTGTCGTTCCCCCTGGTTCGGTGGTAGATCTTATACCAGTAACGCACCACAAAATGGTAATCTCCCAACGTTACAGGTTTGAAAAGATAAAAATTTACAAAAAGGAACGAACTCACCAAGTTTAGCCAATTGAACCTGAAGGCTGCTGGACATGTGTTGATGTAGAAGTCCAAATTGTAGAGGAAGCTTGACGAAGATCAACATGAACTAGTCCGGTTTATGGTAGTTGCGCAGAATGTCTTCCTTCGATTTCATATAAACAAATGTTCGGATGTATGTAGTCGATTTTTGATGTGCATTGGCAAGTAATTTCGTGGCCAATAGTCAGGTTCGACGCTGCGACTCAACGAATGATGGAACTATTGATGGGTCACCACCTCGAGGAAGTTCTACTTGGCTTCGGAACAGCTTCTCAGCGGCAAATAATAGGGACTGAGGACCTAGAAATTGTCTCCTGGGCATGGTTTTGGCCAGATCAACAACCGATTATAGATAAAAAAAAAACTCCACGGAAAAAACAAACGTCAGGTTCAATCACACGCACAGCCTACTGTCCTCACGCGATTCCGACATCCGCATGAGATTAATCACTAATGTCGTTTTCGTTTTTGCGGTGTAGCTACACCAGTGCTACACCGCCGAACACCGAAAAATTTCAGGGTGTAGCTATCGGTTGCACCTTTGTTTACAAACAAATGATGATGAGCTGTCAATGACTCGCGCTTATTGCTGCTTACACTACACCGGTGTAGTGTAGTAAAAACGAAAACGACATAAACTAAACGAGACAGCTGACATTGCTCTGGAGAAAGTGGTGGAAGATTGCAAGAGTTTGCTGAACCTGAACCACGATAACAGTCTGGTAGAGAAGCTGCAATCATTCAGTGCTGTTCACGCATTCCATCAGGTGTGCCTTTTGAAATCTAAACACAAGCACACCGGGGCGAACCCCAGCAGCATGCAATCCTATGTTGATCTTGTGGGGGAACATGCACTTTTCGGTGGATTGCGCTTTCCGCGAACATCAGTGTCAAAAGTGCAAAAAGAAAGGCCATAAGAAGGTATATTGGCGTTGACGGCGACTCTGTAGCTCTTTACTCCTAGGGTAAAACCCATAACGTCAGACTGTGCTTGAAACATGGAGGACTTCGTACTATCTTTTCACTCCACCGAAAAATCCCATAAGAAACTGTCAATCTTTTCTCGAAGAGACGATTTTTCGACGGTGCCGTCAACGCCAATTGTGCTTGTTTTACGTCCAACAGTACCAGCGACAGCAGTAAGAAGAATAAGAAGTTCTGTACCAAGGGCAGCATGGATGTGAAGATCGTGTCAGTGAAGAAATCAGCCAGAGGAGTAAGTATTACTAAATTGAGATCAACAAGGTTCCAGTTCGATTGCAGATCGATTCAGCGTCAGATATTTCGATCATTTCCGACAAATGTTGGCGTGAAACTAAGCAACCTCAAGGATCTGCACCTTCCTGTACCGCCAAATCCGCGTCTGGGGGATCACTTGACCTGTCCTGGTATTTGGCTGAGGTGTGAACATTGGCGGCATTACAAAACGTGGTTTGTGCCAAGTTGCTTCACCTGTTCTTGAATTGAGCAGTCTAGGCTCCGACTGGATTGAGCTTTTCGCGTTTTGGGACGTTCCTTTCAGCTCCTTTTACAACAAGGATACCAGCCAACATCTCGGTACTGACCAGTCATTGCAACGCCAATTCCCGAATGTTTTTTTTTTTTTTCAATCGAGATAGGGCTCTGCACGAAGACAAAGGTCAAGCTAACACTCAAAGGAAACTCAAAACCAGCCTTCCGACCGAAATGTCCAGCTGCATACAGCGTACAAGGTGCGGTGGAAGACGAGCTTCCAAGGCTGCAGAATTTGGGAATCCTCAAATCATTCAGATTGGGTAGCACTTATCGTCGTAGTGCCGAAATCGAATAGTGGAGTCCACATTTGCGCAGATTTTTCGAAGGGCTTCAACGAAGCTTTGGAGTCAAATCAGAGTCCGCTTCCCTTGCGAGAAGACATCTTTACTAAGATGATCGGAAGCACGGTCTTCAATCATATTGACCTATCGGACGCTTACCTTCAAGTGGAAGTGGACCCTCGAGATCAGCCTCAAAGGTCTTTTTCGGTATAATCGAATCACACCTGGCATCAAATCAACTCCGGGTGCATTCCAGTAGATCATGATCGCAATGGTGAGTGGCATCAAAGAAGTCTGTGGTTATTTGGATGACGTGTTATTCGGTGGCCGAACGGAAGAGGAACACGATCACAACCTGAGACAAGTGCTTCACCGTCTGGAGGAATACGGATTCACCGTGCAGATTGAGAAATTCAGTTTCAGCATGAAGCAAGTGAAATACCTAGGGCAAGTTTTATCTGGAGCAAAGTGGGATTGGTTAGAAGCATGTCAGCATTAATTCAACCGGTTCCGTGAAATCCTGCAGTCATCGTTGGCACTCACGCACTACAACCCAAAATTGGAAATCATCGGTGGATGCGTCAAATTATGGAATTGGTGCTCGCATTACCCACAAATTACATTACATTACACAAACTACACCAAAATCGAGAAAGAGGGACTCGCTTTGACCTTCGCCGTAACACGGTTTCATCGGATGATTTTCGGACGTTCGTTCAGGAAACGGACCACAAGCCTTTGTTAGCAATATTTGATTCAAGAAAAGGCATTCCTGCATAACTGCTAACAGGCTTCAGCGATGGGTTCTAACACTACTACTGTAGGATTTCATAATTAAATACATCCGTATAGAGAGTTTCGGTTATGTTGATATCCTTTCCCACCTGATCGACACCCACGTCCGTCCGAACAAAGAGTTTGTCATCGCATCAGTTGAGCTGTAAACGTCCATGGAAGACATCGTCAAGCAGTCAGTGGAAGCCCTACCAGTCACATTTAAGATGGTTCAAGCTGGAACAGAGTCGGATGCAGTACTGAAGCAAATCAAGAAGTTCGTTCGGACAACCTGGCTGTCCAATGAGTCCGAAATAAACGATCCTGAGCTACAACAGCTTTACAAACGTCGGGATAGTCTATCAGTTGATTCCAATTGTCTCACCTACGGAGAACGATTGGTGATCCCAACGAAATTTCAAGATCGAGTTCTACGTATTCTCCACAAAGGACTCCCTGGAGTAGAAAGGATGCGTTCCATAGCACGTAACTTCGTCTACTGGCCCGGGATCAATGAGCATATCAGTGAACTAGTCCGATCATGCGTAGAATGCTGGAAAGGAGCCGAGACCAACAGAAAAACTAACTTGGAATACTGGCCTGCACCTGAAAAACCGTGGCAGCATGCAGACTATGCTACTTCATTATCGTCGACGCATTCAGCAAGTGACCAGAAGTCATCTCAACCAAGCGCATCACCTCATCTGCTACTGTGGCTATGTTCGCGAGATTTTTTTTTCTAGATATGGGATGCCGGAAACTTTGGTTGCTGACAACGGGACGCAATGTACTAGTGAAGAATTCGAAGCCTTCTGCAGCAACAACGTTATCCTTCACCTGAAGACGCCGCCGTATCATCCGCAATCAAGAGAGGACTTCGGAAAATCACAGCAGGGGGAGAGGCTTTCCGCGAAGCAATTGCTACCTTCTGTGCTACCGCTCTACTCCGTGGTGGAGCACATCTGAATAGAATGGAACTTTTGCTGGGCAGGAAACTTCGTACATCAATGGATCAGCTATAACCACCTACATCGTTTTACAAGCAAGCCGAAACCAAGCAGGAGATGCAGTTTAACCGTAAGCATGGCACTAAAGCGAGAAGTTTGGCTTGGACGAAAATACATCGAAATAACTGGTCATGGAAGTCCGGTCGAAGAATTGGTCGAGTCATCGTCAACGTTTGGTTACCTGAAAAGAGAAATCTGGTCAGATCACACTGCAATCAACTGAAAAAAAACTGTACGAGTCTGAACAGTCACCAACGCAGTTGGAGGAACAGCAGTCCAAACGAATTCCGCGCAGCATTCTTTTGGATTCTTGCCGTTAAGTCAGCGTACAACAGAGGACTATTACCAAACCATTGGTAGAGTTATTTTTAACTGTTCGTTTATTTACTAGGCTCAGTCATGTGCGACACTTTGCGGAGCCAAAAATCAGTAATGTTTTAATTTACATTTTAAACAGCAGTAGTTCTAGGTTAGTATTGGGTACCAATTACTTTTGGCGGGCTCGAGGTTAATGGGTAACAATTTCGATTGGAAGGAGCTATGTATGACACTGGTTTCTTAAGCCTCTGGACGGTTGAACAAATCCTGGCTGGGCAGGGGCAAGTAGCACAGAAACAGGAGGATAATAAGACTGGGACACAATGGCTGGAAATTGTTTGGAAAGAAGGGGATGATCACATCAAACTCTAACATCAGACAAACAAAGGAATTCATAGATCGCCTACATTTAGGAAAGATCACGGGTTCTAAATACATCTCTTACTGTACGGAAGGGTTGTCTACCTCGAGCCACTAGGGCATCTAACAGTCGTGCTCTGGAGGCGTCATTACCCGGGCAATACCAAACTGCGTAATCGATGTCATCATAACCGGTTCTGCACCTACATATATTGCTGTCAACGAGGCTTATTCTGTAGAGATGTGCGTCTAGCGAGTAGTGGTTGGACATAAGTCTTGACATCACGCGAATAAAGCCCCGACTTACATCCAGACCTTTGAACCACGCTATCGAAGAAACATTTGGAATAATGGAATGTAACCACCGCCAAAGAGAATTATTTGTCCAATCGTTTTGTCAACTTAAAAGAGAACTCTGACGTACTAATGGGAAAAAGTCATCATGTGAAATTCTTCTATCATAAATCTCGCCTTGTTGTGCGCCCACCTTTAAGAGAGAGTCTGCCTTCTCATTGCCTGGGATTGAGCAATGTGAGGGGACCCATACAAAGGTAATCAAATATGGGCCCTTATTACCGATGTCACTTCACGGTGAGGTGACAACTTATCACTCACGGTTAAGTGATTCCCATTTGATTTACACGGCAATCACTTCACCGTGAGTGACAACTGGTCAGTTCACTTCGTTTTCACCGTGATTCACTCGTAATAAAGGCCATGATCTTTCGACCAGCAAACTCACCTGCTCCCTTACCTTTGAAAGGCAATAAGATGAGTGCCTACCTAGTTTCATCGACCGAATAGCCTCAATCGAACTGAGACTATCGGAGAAGATGAAGAAATGATCTATGGGCATGTCGGAAATCATCTCCAATGCGAAGTTGATTGCTGCTAGCTCAGCAACATAAACGGAACAAGGTTCCTGATGTTTCCGAAAGGCGGTTGAGTATGTTGGTGGAGATTTGTCGACGATGTCTTCAGCGTAGTTAAACGGGAAGCCCTTCCACAAATTTTAGATGAAATCAACAGAATGCACAAGTGTGACAGTACTGTACGAAACTGACCGATGTGACCCCCAGTATAGTAAAGAAGACTTAGTCCTACGTCAAAACTTTTTGAAACCAGCTGTTTCCAAGGTAGTGAGCGATATGCAGCTATAATTTATCATCAGCAGTGTATGGAAAGTTGCCATGCACTATTCCACACACTTTTAAAATAGATTTGCTTTTGCGATTCGACAACCCCAGTGGGGATTAGAACCTTCCAAGTTGGGAATTACTGCCAGGCACTGTACCGATGGAACTTCGGCCGTGAATGAAGCGTTCGGAAGCACTTAGCTTCAAATGAGTATAAATTTTAGAAGGAAATTCTCTCTAAAGTGAAAAAGGAAATAACTCAAGTCGAGTCTGCCGAATGGTTTGTATGTGCACTGTGCATTCCCGCCGCCACGGCCGACGATGCCATGCGATGGAAGGTGTAGCAAAAGTAGTTGTTGGTAGGTTCGGAACTCTGACGGGTTGGAATTGAGATTTATTTCATTGCATGCTTTCATTGCTGAGACTGGGATTTATTTGTGGAGCTTCTACATGAATACACGGAGGAATGATGAATTCCATTTTAGGGCAATAATAAACTTTGATTGAAATGTTCGTGATGCTTGTTTTCTATTTGTGATCTGTGACTGACTATCAAAATGACTTTTAACTTGTATCAAACATAATTTCTTCAACAATATGAGTCTCCTACAATACAAACGATTCTAGAATCCATTTGACAAATTCGAAACAGCAAAAATGTTCTTCAACCATCCACTCGGAATATTACTCATGAAGTACCACTTGTAAGCTTCCAAAATCAAAAGCCAAACCCAGACAAGTCTATCCTAAGCAGCTGCTAAATTGTTCTCCAACCTCAGACCAAAAATCCACACCGTCAGCAATGGAGAAAATTTCACACGTGAACACCGCACGTACCCACTTTCCATCTGTCCAAATTGCAATGGCTGCAACAATTGCTGAAACACATGCCGTAGACCTTCGTTTGCGTATCTGTCTAGGCAGATTTACATACCTACATAATCTAGAACTCGCCAAAGTAAAAGCGCCAACACGAAAACCAGACAGCAACGGAAAGCCACTCAAGAGCAGTTGAATCATTTCCCCCAACTCTAATTAATGCAACTCACTTTCAGGCTGAAAATCACGTTTTACGTTTTATGTCCGCAGGCAGTTCCCAAACAATTCCGCAATTGGTTTAGCAGTAACAGATAGGTTGGCACACACAACAGACGATGACGACGACGACGACGACGACGACGACGACGACGACGACGACGAGAGGTAGGTACTTGTAGATTTGTTTCAATGTTATGTTTCCATTGTTGAAGTGCAATGTACTCGAAAAACGACGACATGGCCATGGAAAAGTGGTTCCGTAAGCATGGGCCGGCAATCCGTTCGATGACGAACGGGAGGCTGCACATGATGATAGAGACATTTCGCGCTGCATCACGGGGTCTGTTTTTAGTGCCGGTATTGAGAAGTTATACGGAGTCCTGTACATTGCAGTACATACATTCCCAAACATCCAATATGCAACCGTTTATGATTGATAGACTTCGACAACTCATCCGCATGGACGGTACCAAAATCTTAAAACTGATGTTAGAACTCAGCACTCACCAACTACCTACCCGGAGATCAAACATACAGCACCCGGTCGACTCAGGCGACAAGAGCAAGCTCCGGAACACCCAGGGTCGGCTAGCTACCGGGTAATCAGAGGGTTTCGCGATACAAAAACGAAGAACTTTCACTTTTCTTTAAACGCATTTATTCGCCACTTTCTGTATTATTTGCGTGTTGTTCTGTGTTCATAATTTCGTGTAATATGTGTCGTGTAGCCTAATCGCGTTGTTCGCTGTACAGGCACATACCGCTGCTGCCGTTGATGGTGAATCGGGATGGCCGACACAGTGACTCCTGTCCTAGCGAGCGGATGACGGGCCAGCGGGCGTTGCTGGACGATGAGATGGCAGGCGTCGTCCTTCGTTGGCACGATCGGCCGACCGTGGCAAGGCCACCTTGGTCAAGCCGAGAAGGGAAAACTCCTTTGCGATTATGGCCTACGTTTCACAGCTAAAAAAAAAAATTCCGTTACTATGATGCACATAAATGGAGCGTCATATATCATACAAGTTTAGATTAAAGAACGTGTAAATGTATGAGACATGTCATGCTATATTTCATATATTGTATGCAACTGTCCACTTTTGTTTGCAACATTTCTTGCAAGCTGCTAGTTTACGTGAAAAGGAAGTTTACATGTATGAATGTTTGCATGCATGGATGTTTACATCGTAAAATTCAGAATTTTTTGGTGTGTTGGCCAGATAATAGTATTTGGCCCTTGACAATTGGCTCGGAAACTGTTTCCAAGTTTACGAGCCGACCGTGTGCTGACGGATAACCTTTTTAAGGTCCAACATACGTAATTAATTTACGGTTTTTTTGATGCAGGGTATTTAGTTACGTCATCCTTGTTTTGTATAGTTGTTTGTAGCTCTATTGGGGACATAACGTAACGGCACAACATTTTCACAGCGGTACAAAACCCTATCACTTCTGTGGTATACTGCTGTTTTTGCACAAGAAAGTAGTAGTTAAATTTACGTTTATTTTCTGGGTTTTTATGTTTCAACATTTGATTTAACATTTCAATTGGTTAGTCTTTGGCTCTTCATCTTTGTTCTAGTTAATTGGCTATTCTAATGTGATGATTGCGTTTAGCGCTAATTTACAGGATACCTTTTGTGAGATTGTTTTGGTTTGAATTTAAAAATTTGATAACCTACCTACTTGAGCACCTAACTACTTAAACTAGGTTGCCAAATCACGAATGATCTGGTGGTTTGATCGCAGACAGGCGACTCTGAACCTTTCCAGCGTGGAAGTCTTTCGCTCCTCGAGTGTTTGAAGACCGGCCAGGTGGTGAATCTCAGAATTACAAGTTCGCGGTGGACTGTTAAGGATCATTCTGAGGATCTTGTTTTGGATCCTCTGAAGCTTTAAGTGGTGGCACTTAGCACAACTCTCCCAGATTGGCATACCATACTCAATAGCCGGCAGAATGATTTGCTTGTGGACAGCAAGCTTGTTTTTGAGGAACAGGGTGGACTTCCTGTTTATCAGAGGGTAGAGCGACCTGATCAAGATGTTACACTTGGTGGATGTCTTATCCACATGGGATCGGAATAGCAATTTGCTATCGAGGGTGAGACCAAGGTAGACTACTTCACTCGATCATTCAATGGGAGTGCTATCAAGATGGATCTTGACGTTCGCAGGCGGAACAAGCCGAGGTGAATACGAGTGTGGAAACAGAATGGTTTGTGTTTTAGCTGCATTGATACAAATCTTCCAGCTCTTAAAATAGTCGGACAAAACATCCAGGCCTGATTGTAGTTTACTCGCCAGAGCACGGATCACTCGACCCTTATAGATGATGGAGGTGTCATCTGCGAACATAGACAGGATACCACCACCCGGCAGGGAAGGAACGTCTGACGTGAAAATGTTGAATAGTATAAGCCCAAGCAGGCTACCCTGAGGGACCCCTGCATCAACGTTGAACGTATCAGAGGGGACATTGTTCTGCCCGACAAGTAGTTTTTGATGATCTTCACGAGGTAGATCGGAAAGTTGTATCGATGCAGCTTGTACATTAGACCATCATACCAGACATTGTCGAACGCCTTCTCGACGTCCAACAATGCCATGGCAGATGTATTGGAAACGGACTTGTTCCGCTTGATGATGTTAGTACCCGTGCGAGTTGGTGGATGGTAGAGTGGCCTTTCCTAAACCCAAATTGCTCTTTGAGAAAGATGTTATTATCATTTGAAAACACCAGCAGACGGCTGAGTATCAATTTTTCGAATAGCTTTGAGATGGAGGACTAGAGGCTGATGGGGCGATAGCTTTTGGGACTGGTAGGATCTTTGCCAGGCTTGTGTATTGGAATCACTTTGGCTAACTTCCAGCATGCAGGGAAGTAGCCAAGCTCCAAACATTTGTTGAAGATAACGGTAAGATGGTTGAAGAAGTCAATACTCAAGTTTTTCAACTCGAGGTTGACTACACCATCCATACCCGCAGCCTTCATGTTTTTAATACTTCTAATAGCTGCTATCACCTCATCAGCCGATATTCTACTATGATCATGCACTACTACGGAGGTGTCAGCGACTCTAGTCATTGCCTCCAGTACGGCAGGCCCATGGGGGCTCACCATGGTTTGACCAAGATTATGTGAAATCACAAAATGTTGGCCAAGAGCATTGGCCTTTTCAACTGGGGTTATCAGTAGGGATGGGTCTAAGTTCTGGTCAACAGAGGAAAGCGGAGGGATCGGCCTCGACTTATTTTTCAAAATTTTGGTCATCTTCCAAAATGGTTTTGCACAATCTGGGAGAGAGCGAATCTTTTTGGTAAAGTCGTTATTTCTGAGTTCCATCATCCTGGCCTGGATAATTTTGGTTAGCCTATTGACATTGGTCTTCAAGCGGGGCAGCCCAGAACGCTGGAACTGCCTACGAATGATGTTACGGAGCCTGATAAGATCTTTGGTTGGGCTGTCAAGGTTCAGAGTATGACTCACCTGTCAGGATGCTGGTACGTGTTGCTCCCTGGTACGGGATATCGCCTCTTCGATGGCTTGCAGACACTGATCGACTTCTTCGTACGACTCCGGTAGGACGTCGTAATCGATTGCTGTGTCCACATACCGCTGATACTGCTGCCAGTTGACACGATGGTAATTTCGCCGGGAAACTTGAAACCTATTGGCCGAGGAACCTACTTCGGCCACCACCGGATAGTGGTCCGAGCTCAGTTCCTGATAGGCGATAGGTTGGGAGATGTTATCGCCAATGTTGCTGATGAAGATGTCGATGGTGGCATGAGCTCCGGATCGACTCAACCGGGTGGGAGTGTCCGGACACAGAATGTTGTAGTGGGCTTGCTGCAGATCGTTGTATAATATTGTGCCGTTCTGATTTCGCCGACTATTGCCCCAGGCTTGGTGCTTGGCGTTCAGGTCGCCAGCGATGACGAAATTTTGCCGCCGTCGTATTAGCTTGATGATGTCTCTTCGGGGCAGTAGACCGCGATGATGGTGATTGGACCAAGCGATGTGCTCACCTCAACTCCGATGGCTTTGATAGTTTTCAGCTGGAAGCTTGGTAGTAGCCGGCAGCTGATGTTCCACCTCGCAGCGATGGCCACTCCCCCTCCCCCGGAGCTGGTGCGGTCAAGCCATACGAGCCGAAAGTCGGGAAGGAAGACGTTCAGCTCGGGCTTCAAGTGAGTCACGGTGATGACAGCTATGTCGATGTGCCGTTCGTTGAGAAAGTCAACAAACTCGATGTTTTTGCTCTTCAAGGAGCAAGCATTCCAATTTACGATCTTGATGGCTTCACGGTCCATGCTTAGTGAGAAGGGACAGGACAGTATGTAGCTGTTCAGATCGAGTCTTGCATGTGCGCATGATGATGATGACCTCGGCCACGAGCGTCACAAGTTCCGCCGAGGTGAACGGAGAATCGTCGACAGTCCTGAGACAGCAGCAGCGTATGATAAACCAGGGGCGGTGGATAAACCTGGAATTGGCTGGGCCGCAGCAGCAGCGAGACGATGCTGAACTGTCCGACTGTTGGGAACTATTTGGGTACTCGCAGGATTGGCTTGTTGGTTGTTGAGCGGAAGCGGGGCTAGGTTCGGAACATGTCGACGGGGCTGGAGAGCTGGGTACTGGGCTTCCAGCACACTTGCCGCAGTTTGTCTTCATATGGGAGTTTTTGGTGCCATGGCCATAGGAGAGGCAGTTCATACACTGCGTTACATCACTATGTTGGGGTTTGTAATGCTCCCAACTGATGATGACCTGAAACAGGTCCCGGATTTTGGATCTCAGAGCCGCAAGACTGGTGGATCCCTTCGTGAAGTGCACCAGGAACAACTGGTCACAGAAGCTGGTATTGGTGATGGAACGGCGGTTCATCTGGAACACGGCCTCAGGTTGGAGCCCAAGCCGCTCCAGCTCGGACTTCACCGCAGCCGCCTCGAACGACGGTAATCCACGCAAAACCGCCTTCAGTGGCTTGCTCGATGGCAGATCATGCGTGAAGAAGTCCACGTTGTTTTCCTTCAGGAAACATCCTATTTGTTTGTACTCCTCCAGGCTGGAGCACATGATTTTGGTACCGATGCTGCAAAGCTTGAAGCGTGGCAGCAGCTTGTGTTTTGCCAGTTCAGCACCTAGCTTGGCAACATCCTTCACCGGCGTGAAAAGCGGGGGAATCCGCTATCGTCTTGCAATGGGAACGGCGTCACCATCGCTATTTTCTTCCGGGAGTACTGCATACTGGTTGGCTTGCAGTACTCGTTTTCCGGCGTCATCCTGCGACGCGCTGGGCTTGATTAGCACCTTCTTTGGAGGGCTCGCTGCTGACTCATTGGCACGTTCACGCACCATTTGTTTCGTGTTTGCAAGTTCAAGTAAACTTGCCAGAACGCGAGAAGGTGGCGACATTTCCACGGCGCAACGCGACAGCACTAAACGAAACAAAATCGAAACGAGATCTCGAGCGAAAAATACGGACTATTTGCACAAGAAACGTGAAGGTTCTGAATATATAACACAAATGACAAAAACCTATGAACTTGTGACCAAACGGTTACAATCAAATTTTTCACTCTGAAATACTGAACATTTTTGGGGTTTAGATCTAATTTTGGGCCTACTATGCAAAACCCACACTTAACCTCTCTTTTACGAGCGGATTTTAAGTAAAAATGGAGGATTCAAGATGATGGGCCATTGATAAAAAGATCGAACATTTGAGAAAAAAATACAATTGCAATGACAATCTAATTTCCAAGATGGTGGATTCAATATGGTAGATGATTTTCAAAATGGGAGAATTCAATATGGTGGATCTTTGATATTATGGCCATTGCAATTTTGTTCCATAGTGATAATAATCTACTATTGCAATGACAATTTCTTAAAACATCCTACTTCCATAAAAGTGTCTCAACCAAATAGTATGAAGTTGTCACAGAACAACCTTAAACAATTCTGGAACACTTCGTGAAAATATTCTCACAATTATCCGGAAGTCTACCCTCAAATGAATGGAACTGTCTTCAAAATCTTTAAACTGCCCTCAAAAACTCAGGACAACTGTAAAGTTTCCAATCTTCTTCTTCGCGTTTCAAGCTTATTGCTTATTGCATATTAGCTTATTGCGTGCTCTCAACTTAGTGTTCTAAAGGGTGATACGGTCAAAATTTGGTCAATGTCAACTTGACGTATTTCTTTCAATTTTGCATTTAAAAAACCTGAACACCCCTCATTTTGAAGGTGTGTGTGTGTAGAATGTTGCTCCTATTTTGATTTTGGAATTCACTCTTCAGTTGTCAAAATGCCGTCCAAGCAAGAAGAGCAGCGTATCAAAATTTTGCTCGCGCATCGCGAAAATCCGAGCTACTCGCACGCAAAGTTGGCAAAATCGCTAAAAGTTGCCAAATCAACCGTTACAAATGTAATTAAAGTGTTTGGGGAACGTTTGTCGACAGCCAGGAAGTCTGGAAGCCGGGGGGAAATCGAAAACCGGAAGCCGCTGAGACGACAAAGAGAGTTGCCGGTAGTTTCAAGCGAAACCCTAACCTCTCTCTCCGAGATGCCGCAAATAAGCTGGGTGTATCGTCTACAACCGTGCATCGAGCCAAAAAACGAGCCGGACTATCGACTTACAAGAAGGTAGTGACTCCAAATCGCGATGATAAACAAAATACGACGGCCAAAGCGCGATCCCGGAGGCTGTACACGACGATGCTGACGAAGTTTGACTGCGTGGTAATGGACGACGAAACCTACGTCAAAGCCGACTACAAGCAGCTTCCGGGACAGGAGTTTTATACGGCAAAAGGAAGGGGAAAGGTAGCAGATGTTTTCAAGCACATGAAACTGTCAAAGTTCGCAAAGAAATATCTGGTTTGGCAAGCCATCTGTACCTGTGGCTTGAAAAGCAGCATTTTCATAGCTTCCGGGACTGTCAACCAAGAAATTTACGTGAAAGAGTGTTTGAATAAACGTCTGCTGCCTTTCCTGAAGAAACACGGTTGTTCCGTACTGTTTTGGCCGGATTTGGCATCTTGCCATTACGGTAAAAAGGCCATGGAGTGGTACGCCGCCAACAACGTGCAGGTGGTTCCCAAGGACAAGAACCCTCCCAACACGCCAGAGCTCCGCCCAATTGAGAAATACTGGGCTATTGTCAAGCGGAACCTAAAGAAGACCAAAAAACTGCTAAGGGCGAGCAGCAGTTCAAGGCAAACTGGCTTTCTGCGGCGAAGAAGGTGGACAAGGTGGCTGTACAAAATCTGATGGCAGGGGTCAAGCGTAAGGCCCGGCAATTCGGATTTGGAAAAGCGGAAGCCTAACTGAATATTTTTCCTGAATTTTATACTAATTGAACTTGAAAAAGAAATTTAATTTGATTTTTTAAATAAACGTTTTCACCGATTTACACGCGTTTTCCCTTGACCAAATTTTGACCGTATCACCCTTTAGTCGAGAAATTTTCCTACCCGAAAAATTCCTAGACCGGACCGGGATTCGAACCCAGCCACCTCCAGCATGGTCTTGCTTTCTAGCGGCGTCTTTACCGACTGAGCTAAGGGAGTAGTTGTTTTATTTTCAGATAGTCACATAAGGGGTTGATAGCACTTATCGATATTTTCGAGGATATTTTCAAATATGTGATTTCAAGAATGACCTACAAATAGACAAAACAGTCAATATGATAAAGGGTGGAACGGTCGAAAAAATTTGAACAGACCTACAAATGTGCGTACGGAATGTTGCCTCTATTTTGTTTTTGCCATTTTCCATTCAGTTGTCAAAATGGCGTCGAAGCAAGAGGAACAGCGTACCAATCTATTCCCACGCAGATTGATTGCGTCTGAAATTTGAATCGCGTTATAATGATCGATGAAATATACGTCCAGGCAGATATCAAGCAGCTCCCAGGTCAAGAGTTTGCACGGCTACCGGAAAAGGTAAGGTTCAAAATAAGTTTGATCAGTAAAAGATGTCAAAGTTCCCCAAAACCATATTTGGTTTGGCAGGCGATTTGCACCTGTGGGCTGAAAAACGAAATTTCCGTGAAAACTGGCATTGTCAATAAAGATATTTATGAAAAGAAATGTTACAAAAACGATTGTTGCCTTTTTTGAAGTTCCGTGCTGTTTTGGCCAAACTTCGCTTCCTGTCACTACGGGAAAATGGCTCAGAAATGGTACACTCAAAAATACTACTAAACATAGAGAGATTAAAAATTAATAATTTTATGTTTTATCAATATTTAAACATTGATTTGATTATAATTTGATTTCAAAATCATACTAAGTCGGAATAAAGACGTAGAAATCGTTTAGTTGGTATTTATCAAGGTAACCATCGTAATTTCTATTCCAGTTTTTACTGAATTCTGAGCCTGCGAAGAATCCGATCTGGTGCTGCTGGTCGGAATCCAAAAACATCGGTATGCGCAAGGGTTACTTATACAATGATCAATTTTGCAAAAATCGATTAAACTGCACTTCTGATAGGAAGACATCGCTCCGCCCTAGTTCACTTCACATACAAATATTATTGCACGTATTTCTGCATTACTTCTGTTTACTTTTTTTCATTACCAGTCCCGACATAAAATGCAATCAAAAAGCGCATCCTGACAAATAAACGGACTTTATGCATTCTATGAATAGCGCAACTTTATACTATTCAATGAATAGATCATTTTTATACTAAGCTTGCATTCTCTCTCTCTCTTTATACCACGCTATGCGTCAGTCAGGAGAGTTGCGATTTAGCGTAACTTTTATATTATTTAGATTTGAATATTTTTTGAGTGTATACCGCCAACAACGTGCAAGTCGTACCCAAAGACAAAAACCCTCCAATCTTGCCGGAGCTGCACCCAATTGAAAAATATTGAGCAATCGTTAAGCTGAACCTCTAGAAAATAGTTGGAAATTATAAACATTCCTAAGCAAAAGTGAAACGTAAAGTCCGACAGTTCGCTGTTGGAAAATCGAAAGCCTAATCAAATATTTTTTCTGTATTTTATAGTCATTGTACTTCAAAAAGAAATAAAGTTTGATCATTTATAGAACAACATATTTAGTGTGCACTTAATGATGATTGACCAATTTTTGACCGTTCCACCCTTTAAGTAATCTTGCAGAACGATAGAGAACTCATAGTTACTGATTTGAACAACATTAGATTGTTAATTAAGATTTTGCTCCACAAAGCTCGTCAATATCTTTCGCCGATCAAGAGTTATTGACGTTTTATACTAAAAATATGCACTTTTCAAATGTTAATATCTCTTATTGGGGCAAACAAAAAAAAAGTTTTTTTACGGCATTTGAAAGGGCGTATGTTATTCTCAATAAAATGAAAAAATTGGAGGTATGTTATTAAATTTGCGCCTTCTTAAGATCTAAAAGTTATCTGAAGACACCTTTGCTAAGAAATTCGAAATAAGGAAACTAGAGCAAAAAACTGTTTTTTTAGAGCCACCCTAACTCAATTCAAGAAAATAGCTCTAAATCGGCCAATTTAAGAGATACAAAAAAGTTATTTTCGACAAAGTTGCTTGAAATTAGCTCAGCTATAACTTTGCCGAAGAATGTATACCTTAATTTTTTCAAACAAAAAGTTAGATTTTTGATTTAATGATAATAGGAACCACCATAGAATTCATTGTCATAAAAATGAGGGCCTAACTATAAGGAACAACTTTGTAGAAGAGACTTTTAGTCTAAAGTTTCAATTTCAGGCTCAAAACATATCATTCCTCCTAAATCTGCATTCTGGACCACTGTGCACTGGTCGATTCTGAAGCCTGGCCAAGTGAGCGGGGTATGGGTTTATTTGATTGAACGTCATTTTCAATGTATAAGGCCTGTGCTCGAAAAAAATGCACCAGACAAAAGAGTTCGCCAAAAATTTATTTTAAGTCGGATTTTCTTGAAACTTTCAGGGAATGAACTAATACATATGGATTATGTTTCGGCATAATTACTTTATTCAATTTCCTTTGCATCACTGAAATCCCGCACCTTTCCCTGAAGACCCCTCAATACATTTTGTACAATGGTGGAGCTGACCTTTTTGGTCACTTTCGTCCATTCTTTCTTCAACTCCAGCTCGTTCTTAAACACCTTGGACGATTTTCGAATTTTGGCCTTGATTATGACCCAAAATCTTTCCACCGGACGAATCTCTGGTGAATTTGGGGGGTTGGCGGTTTTTGGTACAAAAACAACGTTATTGTCTCTGTACCAATCCAACGTCGATCGCGCGTAATGGCATGATGCCAGGTCCGGCCAAAATCATGTCTCGCCTCCGTGGGACCGCAGGAAGGGCAACAGACGCTTCTGGAGGCACTCGGTGCGGTAAATTTCGCTGTTGATGGTACTCATTGTGATGTACGGTTTACTCAGTTTACCGCATTGGCATATGGCCTGCCAGAGCAAGTATTTTTTGGCGAATTTGTCCACTTTCTTCTTCCTTATGTCTTCCGGAACATCAAACCGTGATTTGGCAACGTAGAACTCCAGCCCCGGTATCTGCTTTGCGTCTGCCTTGATGTAGGTTTCGTCATCCATAACCACACACATCGGTTTCGTTAACCACTCTCGATACATTTGGCCACCGTGTTTTGTTGATCACGCCGGTTCGGTGCCTTCCGGACCTTGAATACACGAAGCCCAGCTCGTTTCATGGTTTGCTGAACGAACCAGGCGGAACATTTTGCCTTCAGAGCCACGTCGTGAATCGAAAGGTTCGGATTACGCTTGAAATAATCCAACACCTTCCGGGCTTTCACAGGGTCAGCTGTCTTCGATTTTCTTCCACTTCCAGCCCGCCGCTCGGTCGTCTGGGACTCCTTAAACGATTTTACCACCCGAGATACAGTTGTATGGGTGATTCCCAGTTGTCTTCCGATCCATCTCATGGTCGCAGTCGGATTTTCAATGACGGCGCGCGAAATTCTCCGGCGAACAAATCGATAACTATGAGTAACCACCATGACAGGGCTGGTCTTGGTGTCTTCGGAGCACTAATTCCTTATGATGCAAGCAATAAGTGCTCCGGAGACACCAAAACGATTTGAAGGAAACGTGCAATTAGATCACACTTTTTGTATTTTTGGACAGTCTAGTTTCAGGTGCAATCAGCAACACTATGCGCCATTTTTGAATGGTACAAAATTATAAGCCTTACGCTGTCAAACTGAATTTGTTTTTACAGGTTAAATCTTATATGATGTCAAATGAAATCGTTTATAATAAAATGAAAATTTGGCAATTGACTGATTTGAGCAACCAAAATTTAAACGTCAATTTAACTGTTTTTTTTCCACTTCAACACTTCTCTGAATGTATTCACACGATTTCTTAGTCTATCAGCTTCAATATGATTACATTTTTACGACTGAGCAATCATGTTATGCCAGATTTTTCTTCAAATGCAATATACACATTACACACTGATTACGAGTTGCCGATAATAGAGCAGCTGGTGAACAAGCAATTCAAATGGCAAGGTTGCCGAAGAAAAAAGACTGCCGAAAAAAGTCAAACTCACCTGAGAAGTTTAGAGCGTTGTAAAAACGCTTTCGTACAGTTTTGGACAATTCTGTCGATTGATATTGATAGAGAAGCAAGCAGCAAATAAATGCTGTTGCTGGTCGCTCGATTGGTTCCGTCATTTGACAGCTCAATTGGTTCCCGAGATTCCATCCGCCAGACTGAATATTGCGACTATAATAGGAAAGTGGCACCATGCTGTCAGTCAGTTGATTAAAACTGACAACCTACGTTAATCCATTAACATTCTTTACCTCCACACGCACTAAATCTGAGGAATTGAATGAACTGACCGGAAATCACGAGTCATCAATAAAAACCTAAATATCTTCGGATGCCAGACATGAAATCATAATTGAAAGTTTAATGAACAGCAATTTCCCAAGAATCAGATTAAATTAATGATCACCAAGCGCATAATGCATAAATCACGCCCCCCCATTAACGTATCGTTAAACATTGAAGAATTCATTTAAATTTCCCATCACGTCTCGTCTCGCTTCCATTGAAAAGTGAAGAAAATGAGATAGATTGCAGCATCGCCATCATCATCATCAGTAACAACAACAGCAACAACAAGAACAGCCGAGCAGCAACAGTCACGGTCCAGACCAGACCAGGAGCGCGCACGGAAGGATGCACGGGGATCCGTTTTAATGAATGGCCATTTTTCTCCCGGCTAGGCAAAACTTTACATCTGCTTACTGTGCTTTACTTCACGAATTTCCTTCACGTCGTTGTTTCCTTGGCGCGAAAAACTCAGCTATAGCCCCAGCCAGCGCGAAAAATGCAAACTGACTTAATTGATGTTTAACTCGTAGCGAAAATAACGTAATCAACAGCAGTTTGATAATTTAATTAAAAAATTTATTATCGCTGCTCGTTGCCGGTACCTATAGCTACCACCACCATGCTGCAGCGCTGGCAATGGATTTCACTGGCCGTGAATCTAATTTTTGCCGGACGATGGGAACTTTTGGAGCGTGCTAATAATGGTGTTGATGCAAACTAACTCCAAGAGCGTGAAGTGAATGGTTTAAGATGATTTATTCATCATTTGTTTGCAATGATGCTTCTACTTGATTATTAAAGACTTTATTTTTCTTAAATAATTTTTTTCTGAATGTAATCGAGGGATTTCGAAATGGCAGCTATGGAAATGCTCTTTTACTGAGTAGCTACTCAGAGTACCGTCCTGCCCGTGTATTTTTAGGAGCGCAACGAAGGGCAAGCGTTTAAAATGAGCTTCCAAAGGAAGCTAATTTTATAATCTAACAGTTTGACAGCTCTTTGATTGGGTGTTAGTTTATGTTAGTTGATTTTTTCGGTAAAAATATCGTTTGCTGTTTTTCAGTAAAGCATTGGATTGCTGATCATGATCCAGTAATTCGTTTTACTGATAATGAAAACTTAAATTTGGTGTGTACGCTCAATTTTGAAATACACTGTACATGGTATTGGTTCAGCATCATAACGCAAATGATGATGATGATGAACGGAAACTAAGGCCGATAGCAGTGGGCTCTCTTCTCTGTTTGTCTTGATCAAGCTTAATAAACACTTATTGTCCTCAACATGTCGCTGTATGAAGGGCCACTAACGGATTGGGGAGATAGATAGGCAAAGTCGCCTATACGCATCTACTGAACAATAAAGAATCTCCTTCCAGCAACTTGATCAGCCAATTGGTCAAAAAGACAAGCCCCCAAACAGGAAGATGACCCAATGAGTGGGGAGAAGAGCCCGCCCTTTATCCACGAAATCTGATCAACAGGGAGTTGGCATTCTCACTCTCCCCGTCCAAATCGCTTCAATCGGGTCCGTCCCTTCCCTTTTATATATGTTTTTCAATGTATATAAGAGTTTTTTTTTATAATTACTTTATTTGTACAGGCTCAATCGAATAAACTTTACAGAGCCGAGTTATCCTTTGCGTGATACATTATTACTGTCTTAAATTTAAAGTTAAAGGAACTGGACCGAGTACTCGCGGTTGTCTCGAGGTTAGTGGAGATTTACAATTTTTTGGATGGGAAAAGGGAAGAAGGAGGTTTGAAATGTGGTTTACGATACAATCACAGACAAATAGACGTAACTCTTTGAAAAAGTTTTTCTTGAAAACATAGTATCTCAAAACATAGGACCTCAGTAGCGACATCTTTCAGGCTTCTCGCGGAAAACAAGCTTGCTCGCTAACTCGCAAACAATATTGCATAAAAGTTCTATAGAATGTATAGAAACGTCAAAGTGATCCGATGCCAGCGCTGCGGCGAGTAGTTCGCGGAACTGATAATATTCAAATCAACCGTTAAATGCGTGAACGAAGATACACAATGAAGAGTTACGTCTGTTTGTCTGTGATACAACTATTTTATTAATCCTAAAGCATGAAATTATTTCAATTCATCTTGAAAACAAACATTGAAAAAAAAACTCCACATGTACAAAATACAAACAAAACACAAGGTTAATCAAACTTACAATCTAAGGTTAATATCCTTAAAGTAAACATATATGAGTTTCATAAACTCCAGATCGCGTCTAGCCAAAATATCCCGAACTGGAACATTAGGTTGTCTACCTCGAGCCCGAAGGGAATCATAAAAATGTGATCTGACTCCCCGATACTCCGCACAAGACCTAAGGATGTGATCAGCGTCCTGGTAACCTTGTCCACATTCACAGAGATTGCTGTCTCCCAACCCCACACGGAACAAGTGAGCGTTTAGACAATAGTGATTGGACATGAGACGAGACATCACGCGTATGAAGTCTCGACCCAAGTCCAACCCTTTGAACCATGCAAACTTCGACACCTTAGGGATAATTGAATGTAGCCATCGTCCCAAGCTCCCTTCACTCCATTGATGTTGCCAGCTAACGAGCGACTGCTGACGATAAATAGAGAAAACATCACTATAGGCGATTTGTCGATCATAAATGTCGCCTTCCATAGCGCCCACCTTCGCAAGTGAATCCGCCTTCTCATTGCCGAAAATTGAGCAATGCGAAGGGACCCACGCGAAGGTGATGATGAAAGAGCGCACGGATAAAGCACTAAACAGCTCTCGTATTTTCATTCTCTGCTTGTTCGTCATTCGTCAAGCAGTACAGTCCGGTATTTGCTCGCTCTGTCGAGTTGTTCGATAGTTATTCCAAACGTTTATTCGCGTCGTCAGTAGTGTCGGTCGCATCGTGTGATGGGAAGACAGCGCTCCCGGAGCAGGCTCCGTGAGAAAGCGGAAAAGAACAGTGGTGAGTGTAGCACGAGTGTACCTATTTCAAATAGGTACGCTACTCTTCCCACCGATGTTGGAAATATCACCTCCGCCACGGTGAAGCGATCCAAGAAGAGGAAGAAAAACCAAGGCCAGTCCGATGGTGCGAGTGGACGTGATGACGTCACAGCAACGAACGCCAGCGACATCGGTGATTTCGGCGACACCATCGACAACGAAAATTCTGCCGGCCCGAGTGCGGCAAAAGTGAAGCTACCTCCATTGGTGGTAAAAAATGCTCATCTTAATGAGCTCATCGCGGATCTAGCGACGCTGGGCGTTAAAGCCGAATACAAGTTGGGCAGAGTCGGCACCAAGGTGGTGCTCCGTACCAAAGCGGAGTATGACTTGGTCGTCGCCCACCTGAGGACTTCCAAGGTGGAATTCTTCACCCACGACATTCCAGGTGAGAAACCATTCAAGGTCGTCATCAGGGGCCTACCAAACTTCGACCCGAAGTTTATCGAAGCTGAAATCAGGGACCGGTACAAGCTGGCCCCAAGTGCCGTCTATCGGATGACAAGAAGAGACGAGAATGTGAAGGCGTATCCGGATTGCCTTTTCCTGGTACACTTCCAGAAGGGAACGGTGACGCTCAACGCGCTGAAAGCCATCCGCTCCATCAATTGCATCATCATCACGGCCCCAAGTGCCGTCTATCGGATGACAAGAAGAGACGAGAATGTGAAGGCGTATCCGGATTGCCTTTTCCTGGTACACTTCCAGAAGGGAACGGTGACGCTCAACGCGCTGAAAGCCATCCGCTCCATCAATTGCATCATCGTCCGCTGGGAGCCATACCGTGGCGGCCATCGCGATGTGACTCAGTGCCAACGGTGTCTGAACTTTGGACACGGCACCCGCAACTGCAACATTAAGCCACGCTGCGGCAATTGCGCTCAATACCACGCCACTTCCGACTGCCCTGCGGATGGAGCTGTGGTGTTAAAATGCGCCAACTGTGGTGGTGCTCACCAAGGTTCCGACAGACAGTGCTCCAAACGCGAGGACTTCAAACGGATCCGAAAACAGGCGGCAGCTAACAACCAACCAGGACGCAAGAAGGACAAAGTCCCGGCATTTCGGACGGAGGATTTCCCGCCTCTTCGTGCTCCTCAGCAAAGGCAAGCGAATTCGCGGGTGCATTCCGCTCAAGCAACTTCTGGTGATTCTGCTGGCCAAAGCACTCCATCCCCCCCTGGATTCTGGAGACAACCACCAGCGCAAAACAACAACCCCGATCTGTTTTCAGCGGATGAACTGATGGAAATTTTCGTCAACATGACCGGTGCTCTACGTAAGTGCCGCAATAAGCCCGAACAGATCCAAGTGCTCGGTAAGTTCATCATCCAGTATGGTGTCTAAACCGCTAACCATCGCTACCTGGAACGCTTGCTCTGTAAGAGCAAAACATATTGAGCTTGCCGACTTCCTCCGCAAGCATAGCATCGACGTTGTTCTTCTAACTGAGACCCACCTAAAGTCCGGTGACAGCTTCTGGTTGCCTGACCACAACATTATCCGGCTTGATCGCACCAGCTCCAGGGGGGGTGGTGTAGCGGTCATCGTCAGAAAGGGAATCAAGTTTTGCACTCTGCCCCACATCCGCACTTCTATCATCGAGGCCGTTAGTGTGGAGGTGGAATCACCAACTGGAAACGTCCGGTTTATCGCTGTTTACTGCCCACGCCAGTGCACCGCCAACAATGGACTAGGAACTCAATTCAAGAACGACCTGACCGCCATCACCCGTACTAGCTCCCGATTCATCGTTGGGGGCGACCTGAACGCCCGCCATGAAGCTTGGCGGAACTACCAGCGGAACCGGAATGGATGTCTATTGTTCGACCACGCACAACATGGACTGTACACTGTGCAGTTTCCGGACGAACCAACATTTATCTCTCCGGCGGGAAATCCGTCCACCCTGGACTTTTTCCTGTCAAACATCGGACTAGCCAAGCCGGAGGCGCACAACGATCTCAGCTCCGACCACCAACCGGTGGTGACTGAAGTCGGTGTCGACGTGGTTCCTGCTAGAAGCTGCCTGCGTAAAGACTACCACCATGTCAACTGGGTGCAGTACGGACGAATGGTGGACAGCAGCATCGAAGAAAATCCACTGCTCGACACCGTAGATGACATCGACCGGGCGTTGGAAGGACTCCAACAGGCCATATCCGTGGCTGACGAGGCGTGTGTTCGACAAGTTCCTGTGAGGGGTAAGTTTGTTGCTATTGATTCCCACACCCATTTACTTATTCGGTTGAGAAATGTTCGTAGACGCCAGTTTCAGAGGACTGGAGATCTGGGCAAAAAACGTGAAGTGGCCGTTCTGAACAGGCAGATTGCTTCCAGAATGGACTCACTCCGAAATGAAAGTTTCGGGCGTGTTGTCCAGAATCTGGACGACCGCTCCAGACCATTCTGGAAGGTAGCCAAGGTCCTGAAAAATCATCCCAAACCCGTTCCACCTCTCAAAGTCGAAAATGATGACGATCGACTTTTAATTACCCCACAGGAGAAAGCAAATGCGATCGGCAAGCATGTCGCTTCATCGCATTTGCTTGGCTCGACTATCCAAAATCCGCTCGATGATCAGGTTGCGCAATGCGTTCAAAACCTAGATATCTCCCCTTGTGTCGTGCCTCCGGTGGATATGATTACAGTACAACAAATTTGCTCAGCGCTGCAATGCACCAAGAACATGAAGGCTCCCGGGTTTGACGGTATATTTAACTTGATCTTGAAGAGACTCAGCATGAAAGTGCAGTCTCTTCTAACCGCTATCTTCAACAGATGTTTGGAACTGCACTACTTTCCAAGCATCTGGAAAATAGCAAAAATCATACCAATCCGCAAACCCGGTAAGGATCCAACATTGTCTTCAAGCTACAGACCAATCAGCCTCCTTTCAGCGCTGAGCAAATTGTTCGAGAAACTCATTCTCAATCGTTTGCTCAAGTTTGTCGAGGAAAATAACATTCTCCTTCCGGAACAGTTTGGGTTCAGAAAGGGGCACTCCACCAATCACCAGCTAGTACGGGTGATGAATAACATCCGAAGTAACAAAGCTGTATCCAAGTCCACAGCCATGGCCTTGTTAGACGTTGAAAAGGCGTTTGACAATGTTTGGCATGATGGACTTGTGTACAAGCTTTGTAACTTCAACTTTCCTTTACATCTTATTAAAATCACCCGTAACTACCTCCAGCAAAGGTCGTTTAAGGTATCGTTGAATGGTTGTCTTTCCGACACGTTTTCCATCCCAGCAGGAGTCCCGCAAGGCAGTCTGCTGGGCCCTTTGCTTTACAGCATTTATACTTCCGACATTCCTCCCCTCGGTGACGGTTGCGTGTTTTTCCTGTTCGCAGATGATACCGCAATAGCCGTCAAAGGAAGGATGCCTCGCGAAATAACGAACAAACTTCAACGATGCCTTAACGCCTTTGCTGATTATGCCACCACGTGGAAAATCAAAATCAATGCCACCAAAACACAAGCGATCATGTTCCTCCATCGGCAATCGCCCAAACTGAAACCGGCTCCATCTTGTACTGTAATCATGGATGGCACAAGGGTTGAGTGGTCCGCCGAAGTAACCTATCTCGGGATGTTGTTCGATGAAAAGCTCCTCTTCCGTTCGCATGTAGAGAAAACAGTAGTCAAGTGTTCTGCCTTGGTTAGGTGTCTGTTTCCGCTGATTTGCCGCAGATCCCGCCTCTCAAGGGTGAACAAACTGGCCGTCTACAAACAAATCATAGCACCTGCGATCCTCTACGCAGCTCCGGTGTGGGAATCATGTGCACAGACTCACAGGAACAAAATCCAGGTCGCTCAGAATAGAGTGCTGAGGATGGTACTTGATCGTCCTTTTGACACTAGAATAACAAATTTACACGAAGAGGCAGGCATTGCCAAAATAGATTCCAGAATTAACGAAATTAAGACTAAATTTGCACAAAAATGTAATTTATCAGAACATGCTTTGATAAGCAATTTGTATATAGTAGATTAGGTGTATATAGTAGTTGTAGGTTAGTTGTAGTTGTAAATAGTAGTTATAAGTAGTCTTCTTTTTAAAATTTTCAAGCAAACCAATCCCACCAAGGTGGTCATTCTCTAAAACAGGCCTGATAGGACTAGGAACTGTAATTAATAATAATTGAAATTTCACAGGAACTAAAGTTGAAAAGACGCATCTGTGTCACTTGAAAAGTTATACATGTAAACCACACAAATTCAAGAAATATAGATCATTTAAAGTCAAAGTCGTATTTTCAAGAGAAAACACGAGAAGTGCTTTACCGGCCTAATGGAACGGATAGCCTCGACAGAACTGAGACTATCCGTAAAAATAAAGTAGTGGTGTGGAAGAAGTGAAGCAATAGTTTCCAAAGTGTAGTGAATTGCTGCCAGTTCAGCCACATACACAGAACAAGGAGCTTCAAGTTTTCGAGAGGCGCTATGAAATTCATTAAATACACCAAAACCAGCGGACTCCTCTATTAGAGATCCATCTGTGAAAAACGTTCTTGCAGAATCAACATGGCCAAACTTTGCAGCGTATAATGACGGAGAAATCATAGGACGATGATGCTCTGGAATTCCGCGGATTTCCTGCGTCATAGATAAATCAAAATTCACTGAATTGCCGAAATCGGAGAAGACTACACGATTGGGAATATTTCTTGAAGGGCTGACATCCTGTGTTAAATATAGGTAGTACAAAGTCATAAAACATGTTTGAGGATTTAGCTCCAGAAGCTTCTCAAAGTTTTCGATCACCAGTGGCTTCATTACTTCGCAACGGGTGAGGAGCCTCAGAGATAACTCTGAAAAACTCCTAACGCGACACGAAGACAACGATACTGGATCCGTTCCAGCTTGATGATGTGCGTTTTAGCTGCCGACTGAAAACAAAAACTACCATATTCTAGAACCGATAAAATCGTTGTCCTGTACAACGTCAGAAGATCTTGTGGATGGGCTCCCCACCACGTTCCGGTAATTGATCGAAGGAAATTGATCCTTAGTTGGCATTTTCGTCTCAGATACTCAATGTGGGATCTCCAGGTGCATTTGGAATCGAACCAGACCCCGAGATATTTGAAAGACATGGAATGAGTGATCGGTTTACCCAAAAGTTGAAGCTTCGGTTGTGCTGGGCTATGCTTCCTAGAAAAAACGACCAACTCAGTTTTCTCCGTGGAGAATTCGATACCTAGCTGAATAGCCCAAGTAGACAAATTGTCCAAGGTATCCTGTAAGGGTCCTTGCAGGTCAACCTCTTTTGGACCTGTGATAGACACTACGCCGTCATCTGCAAGTTGTCTCAACGTGCAATTGTCACTAAGACATGATTTTTTGAAAATTATATTGAGCAATTTGCTTCTTCATATTTCCATCCAAAATCTTTCAAATGTTCTAAAAAACGAAAATTGGACGTAAAATGATAAAGATATGAACATAACACATTTGCATGTTTTTCGGCGGTGTCCTTAAACATATAATCGGGAGTGTACGGTTTTATAAATTTGTCCATATAACTGAGCAAAATTTCCTCAATCTCTGAGTTAGCCTCGTTGTCCGTGCACAAGTAAATATAGGGATTTTTTTTTGTTCTAGACCCCTCGATAAGACACTTTGAAATTAGCCTAAAATGAAAGGGATACTCTAAACATGTATTTGGTGGAAGTTTCAACGATATTGATCTTTTAAGATAATGTTTTCCATCTGAGATACGTGTCATCACTAATTTATCAGAGGTATACAAGTGGAACGACTCACACTAATTTATGTATCCACAAATCTGCATGAAAATCTTCACCAGTAAAAGAAATCCAGAATACATTTGTCTTACCCCACTTAGCATGATGTAATTTGTACATTTATTTTATAATATTTGATATGCGAGAATCGCCCGCCAAGTTTTGAGAAATTTCTGAACTGCTTTTCATCAGCCAAAAGATCTTTATCTCCTTAACAGCTTTGCCAAAAACAGTAAATTTCTAGCTTTTCAGGATCTCGAGATATTATAAATGCGAAGATGATAGTTTAGCAGGTATCGAAATATATCTAATGCGAGAATTGCACGTGTATACAAGCGCAAATACAATGATGTGAAAAAAAATTGAATTTCTGTACACCAGCCAAAAGGCCTTGGCCCCCTGAACAACTTTGCCCAAGACAGTAACATTCTATTTGGTCACGATCTCGTTATATTTTATATGTGAATATTTCACGTGTATACTAGCGCCGCTTAGGAAATTCTCAACTATTGTACACCAAGCAGTAGACTTTGACCTCCTGAACAACTTTGTCGAAGACAGTAACTTTCTATCTGGTCAGGATCTCGATACAAACCAAATGCGAGAATTTCACGTGTATACTAGCGCCACAGAGAACAGACATGGAGGCTCGAACAAAATTTCTCTAAAAACTTGTGTAAAGATTCCTATTTGACTTAAGCGCCACTAACGGCGACTTCCCCACTCAAAAACCCTCTTTGACAACATGATGGCGCTAGCGTTGCACAAATTACACTAGACACTAAGTGCTAGTAGCACCAAGTGGCAATTTTCAACAGAAAATTTATCGATACTAGCGCCAAATTGGTCGAAAGTGGAAAATTTATAGAGAAAATCAGGAGATGCTAACACCACGTAACGGCGACGTTCCCACTTATTTTACACAAGTTTCTGACCGAACTTGAACGTCTGTTCTCTGTGCTAGCGCTACGTAGTGAGAAAATTTTGAACTTCTTTTCACTAGCGAAAAATGTATGACCTCTTGAACAATTTTGTCGACGACAGTAACTTTCTATCTCGAGATATTTTACATGCGAGAATTTCGCGTGTATACTATCGCCACGTAGTGTGAAAATTCTGAACTATTGTGCACCAAGCAATAGACATTGACCTCATGAACAACTTTTTCGAAGACAGTAATGTTCTACCTGTTCAGGATCTCGAGCTATAGCATACGCGAGAATTGTACACGTTTACTAGCGCCACGTGGTGAGAAAATTCTGGGCTGCTGTACACCAGCCAAAAAGTTTTGACCACCCGAACAAGTTTGCCCAAAACAGTCAGAATCAATAGATATTTAATATGAGAATTTTACGGGTACCCTAGCGCTGCGTAGTGAGAATTTTCTAAACTACTCTCCACCAGCAAAAAGGTTATGATCTCTAGAACAACGTTGCGGAAGACAGTAATTTTTTATCTGGTCAGGATCTCGAGATTTTCCATGTTGTAAGCAATTAAGTCAAATCCCACGTAGTACGGACACCGTTAACGCGGTTTCCATTCACATTTTCTGTATTATCCGCATTGTTTGGGGGTAAACTGTGATAAAACTTTAGCTTGTTTAGTTAAAAACAAGTTTTTTTTAAGGAATACCCGTTGGTTTCATATCGATTGGTAGCTCGGCTGCAAAATGGCAATGGAAAACTCACACTGTTGTACAAAGTACAACGCGCGAGTACTCGTGTTACAAAAGTTGGCGCGAGTAACGAAGGGTTAAGAAACTACTGTGAAAGGTGCTAATGAGAAAAGCTCATGGATTTGGCCCTTCGCACCACTGTGCACAGCACAAGAAAATGTGATAAAACACAATTAAGCGTGAGTTAAAACCACCGAAAAACCGACATGAAACTTAAACTTAACTCTTGATCGAGAATCCATAACAACCGATTCAAATGTGCAGCGATCCCATCTGTCAAAACCATAGCAATGTTTTATCTAGATAAAAATAATTTGTTCGAAATAGATTAGACACGAACCAACTCATAAATTTTGTACGCGTGTTCGTGGCTAGGATAAATATGTTGTGCTTTGATCAGGAATTTTTTTGTAATTTGTTTGATCATTCATGTCGGTTTGTCGGTGTTAAAACCACAGAGAAAAGACGTTGAGACTCGAACAAAATTTCTCTAAAAACGTGTGTAAAGATTCCTATTCGACTTAAGCGCCACTAACGGCGACTTCCCCACTTAATAACCCTCTTTGACAACATGATGGCGCTGGCGTTGCAAAACTTACAGCAGACTAAGTGCTGGTAGCGTCAAGTGGCAATTTTTAGCAGATAATTTATCGATACTAGCGCCAAATTGGTCGAACGGCGACGTGTTCACTTAACTTTACACAAGTTTCTGAGCGAACTTGGACGTCTGTTCTCTGTGTTAAAACGCAGTAGGGTAGGGCGCTACTTCGTCTTAATCGCCCATTTCCGTTCTACCGATCAGAAAAGATCAAAAATATCAATGATTTCACCGTGCACAAATCAGTAATAGGTTTGTTCCGATGCGTTAGTTCATTAGCTACACTCAAAAAAATCCACACGTCATCATCATGTGTCTCACACTTAATTTTGCGCTTATTGTGAAACACTTCCACTTCATGTGTGAATCTTATGCTATTAATCATGCCTGAACACTATGGATTTGAATTGTGACACACTTGGATTCTATCAACAATCAATACGAAACTAACGATTTTAAATTGGCTCACTACTTGACTAGCCTATTGGTCCCAAGAAAACGATTAACGTATCCCATTCTAGTCGAAATTCTAGTACTACGAAATGTTTGTTTTGATTCGCTTTGAAAGTTTGACAGATAAAATGAGGGGCTCGTGGATTTTCCTATGTTTCGAGGGGTGCATCGATTAGCTTGGGACCGAAAAGAGTACCAGAGCTGAGCCAAAAAGTTGAGCACGTTATTTCGGGACCTTTTAGTCTTAGAGTTACCTCTATGATTCTATGTCCCTCATTTGGCAATAGCTTTGCACATCATACACGGTAACAAAAACATCATGTTCATGTAAAGTGATTTGCTGTTGAATTTGCACTACTTGCCAAACATTGCAATTAGATGTGCAAATCCCTTTGAAGAGATCATATCGAAGCACGATGAAATCAACAGCAAATCACTTCAGTTTAGATTGTATTGCACATCGTTGTTGATGTGCTGTGCTTTGAACTCGAAATGTCAACCATACTGATATTAACAATCTATCACTTTAAGTTTAAATAATTTATCCTTACACGCAAACCAAAAATCTATTACAATGAATGTTAGTTCCGTTTCCTATCATCCTCTGTTCATGAACATCGCAGCGAATGTTAGAAGTTGACCTTACAGGCGATGTAATGGTTTTTTGTCTTTTTCATTTCGTGTTCTATCTACGCTTTCGACTATACCAGTAAGCTTGTAGAACGACGCACATTGCAGAACATTGTAGAACGACGCACACACTTGCCTCGAATCTCTCCAGCAGAAAAAGCATACGAAGTCGAGTATGCGAGAAAATGAGCGCTTCATGTTTGCTTTTAGGCTATCCATATTCAGGAGCATGGAGAGAGCAGTGGAGAAAGCACAGGTCTGATAATCGAAGCGTTCTTGGTTCGAGTCCAGTCAGCAATCGGATTCCTATTTTTTTCGACATAACTAATTTATCTCACTAATACACTCTACATTTTTCGGTCTCCAATTTTCTTGCATTGGACCGCAGCTAGGTATATCGCATCCTCGGTTCATGCGGTCTCCATTAACATCCTCTGATGATGAATCCCACATAATTGTAAGCGAATCTTACATCCCTCGGTTGGGTGTAGATTTACTTTTTGCTGAAAATGGGTTTAAATAATTATATAGCCTTGTTCATACTGCAAGCCTTGTTATATGTTATTCACAATATGACCATATCATATTACTACCTCGATTACTACTCTGATCTCGACTCTGATCACATGTTTCCAAGTGATATTAAACAACATTGCATGGCTTTTAGTAGACGCTAGACGAGACATTGAGCAATAAATTTGATAAATTTGACAATGTTTTGTAATCGAACTTATCGGAATAATACACTATTATTGAAAACAGCAACAATTTCGTATTACGCACGCTCTAGAACGCAAATTGTTTCGGGTGGAGATGGAGAATTGTCGCTTCTCTCACTTGATTTCATTTGTTGTTGACTTACCATTTTCGCGAGTAACGTTTGTCATGTGCGTTTTTGACATTTGCTTCCAAAAGCAAAACCAATCAAATTCAATGGATGAAAACACTTGAAATACACTTAAAGTAAATGTGATTGTACATTTAAAAAATCAAGTGCTATACACTTCGATCAAACGTGTGGAATTTTTTGAGTGTACAACATAAATTTTATTAGAGAGCATTGTAGGAATATTAACGCTCATTGTTCTCAAAACAAAAAGTAGCGCTCATAGCTAATCCATTTTTTCTACGTTTATCCGTAGGACGAAAAAAATCCAATGGCGTTTCAATGCGTTTGGACGGAATTGCAACTCGTAGGACGAATTTAGAATCAAGAAGCAGTATTAGATTTTAAACAATATCTCAACAATAATTGTTTGTTACTATTTATCAAATCCAACGGTACGTATGGAAAGACAAATAAATTTAGAAGTCATCTGTGACCGAAATATTCCATTTTTTGTTCAAACCCGATCAAAAAAGAGAGGTAAAACGTGGGTTGTGCTTAGTAGGACGGAAATTATATCAAAAATCCTATTTCAGAAACCATTCCAATTTCATACACAAGGATTAATCAACAACTAGCAGCAGCATTAGTCTCATTGGAGGAGCAGTCACAATCATTATGATCATAGTCAGCTAATTCAACGAAATACACTAAGTAGCATAGCAACAAACCAAACAATCTGTAACGCGCTTCATCAGCAATATGCGACCGGACGACGCACAGTGGACACCGTCCATACAAATCTCGGACAAAAATCCAAAAGTTGTCTGAATTTGATGGAAATTTCATATTGTAGTGATTTTTGGATGCTGCGTCCGTTTTTGATGTTTTTACTTTAAGTGGCGATTCATAGAGTACGTCACGCTATATTGAGGGAAAATCAGCCCTCCTCTCTCCTCTTTCAATGCATTTTGCCTAGACTTAATACATTGTTTGTCAAAGATTCTTCATGTCCCCCTCCTCCCTTAGGGCGTGACGTACTTTATGGACGCCCCCTCATCACCTTACTTGAAACCGCTTGAAAAACGGTTTTTTTACCCGAGACGCGCAAGGTCGAGTGTCATATACAATTTATCATTAACAATATCTGTATTTGTGTGTGTGTATGTTTATGTGTGTTTTTGCGTGTATGTGTGTGTGTGGCTTTTCCAAGATCAAACTTCTCGGATATTCGGAAAATCCACGGAAATTTTACTCAGCCTGGTCTATACTAATAGCATCAGAAACACAATAGTTAAACCCTTTTCATTGTATCATATAATTTTTCTTATAAAGAACAGACATACTAGGTGGTTTACACGTTCTGGACAGTTCCGAGGAGAAATTTAGATCAATTCGCGAATACATAACGAGGCATGTGGGAATAATTGATGTTATAATAGGCGCTTTGTATCGCGATTCGCGAATACCTACGCCGCTGGAACAATGCAAAACGAATGAATGAACGATTTCTGACAGCAAATGCAGAATGGTTGGATCAATTCATAGCAATTGGTGGAGCTTCCAGTTCCAGTTCAGGTTCGAAGCGTGGTCGGCCGAAAAAGGTTGCGATAGAAGGAAGCGTCGCAAAACAGAGAACCTGAGATGAGCTTGTAGTTCGAGCGAGTAATTACTTTTATTGGTTATAATTTTGTTTTTTGAAACTAGTATTGACGCATTTCGTGCCAAATCGTATTCGGATCTGACAGCAACCTCTCAGATTTCAATGAAACTTTCTTCAGTACTTAAGTTCACTTTGGTTAATCGAGAATTTCATATGAAAAGGGCTCATGATGCATTTCTCGCCAAATCGTATTTGGAATTGGCAGCACCCTCTCAGAGTTCAATAAAACTTTATGGATATGTAGACCATGTCAAAACAATATCATTCCATTATGCTGTTGTCTACTACTGAGGCAAAATCTGATAATATGTGTGAGAAAAAAGACAAGATTTTCCACATATCATTTATTTATATATTTTCAATGTTTTAAACCTATTTTCATACATGCTATTTTTCCTTTTTCCAATCAAGTTTAATATTTTTGGCTTACCTTCTGAATTAGAATACCTTTTTGCCGCTACTTTATCACCAGTTTTAGGTACAAAACTGTGGAATTTCTGTGTGCCAGATACTGTCTTTGTGCTATTATATAGTTCTTCGAGTTATTCTGACATGTCGATGTACTGTTCAGTGGATGTGTTCTCGAAACGTAGTTTTGTGATATTTTTATCTGTTTGTTCAACTGCCCAGTTGTATAATTCTCGTGGAGTTGTTATGGTGTTTCCATAATCTCGAGCAAGACTAGCTTTCTTTGCCACCAATGGCAGACAGAGTTCTTCAGTAAACTTGGCCTGCACGTTGATATACCTCGTCCTGGTTTTGGCACAAGCAATACTGGCAACAACTGTTTTTTTTTTTAATGCCGAAATATCTTCGGCAATCACTTATATCGACTTGAATTTGATAATAAGATTTCGGACCCTGTTAAAAGCTATTTCTAGTGGAGAATCCATTGATTCTGAAAAGTTTCAGAAATATGCCACAGACACGGCTACGTCCAAATCTATGACTGGTACAACTTGCCGACATCGGTCCATAAGTTGCTGATTCACGGACATTCGATAATTCACGAAGCATCAGTACCGATTGGCAAGCTTTCAGAGGAAGCTCACACGCTAACTCTAGAGTACCCATTAAGTGAGTATCTTGTTCACATTTTTAGAACTGGTTCTAAAATATCAAAAAAAGAGTATTTTCGTAATATTGAAAAAATGGGTACTTTTTCCCCTTCTTTAAAAACCTGTTCTGGAATAAAAATGACTAAAAAAGATTCACTATCGATTCAGTGCGAAAGTGACGGCATTTTGCAAGTGCAAATCAGTTATATTTGACGGGAGAAGAGATTTCTCATAAGATTGGTGCATGTGCATGCGAATAGGATTTTTTTTCTGACGATCGAGAAAATGGAAGCCCTAAAAGACCAACTGAACCCAGAAGAGTACGGAAAACTGAAAGGTAGAATATTTTTCGTTTATTTGGATTTTTCTGTAATTCATTCAGCAATATCTTGTTTTGTTTCCGGATCCACTGTGTTAGGTTCAGGTTATCTGAATCCTTTTACGTTACGGTGCTGGTGTGGCTCAATACAGCTTTCATTTAAAGCTTAGAAGGTCCACATCCTGTACTGTCACCCCCAGAAAGCTGGACAAGATAATGACCATTTGCCGGATGTTTGGGCGATGGAAGTCAAGCAAGTGCAGGAGGAGGATAGGATGGACGAGTATCCCATAAAAAATCCCTTCTATTACCGCAGCAAACCGACAAAAGCAAAGCTTAGTGAACTTGCATCGGCAGCTATCTATAATCTATAGATCAAATATTTCATTGATTTTTGCTGGAATTGTTTTAATAAAGAAAGTGATTTGTTTGATTATTTTAAGTTGAGCTTTGTGTGATGATTTTAAGATAAATTTTGACGTATTTATTATTGATGGTAATAGAGATTGCTAAAGCATGATTGTGTTAGTAATTTGTTTTCATCGGGAAAATTTTTAGCTCTGAAAGATTTTTTCCCGATGAAAACATTTCTCGTATACGTATACGCTACCTAGTGTGTGTACGATAAACGTCAGCAATCTCTATGAGTCCTAACGGCTTGTTTTTTTTTCTAAAAAATGGGTACTTTTTCCCCATTACTGAAAAACACGATGATTAAAAAATACTCATTTTATGAAGTACTCGTCACATACTCATTAAGGAGTAAAGTTGGTTTTACTCATTTCATGATTTAAGCCACTTTTCTTTGAAATGGGTACTTTTTTACTCATTAATGGGTACTTCGGGGTTAGCGTGCAAGAAAGTCTGAATAACGAGCTTCGGAGGATGCGCAATAACAATGCCTGGAAAGGATCACGAGAAAAAACTCTACGCGATGTATTTTTCGGATTGTCTTGGAGGCGAACCAGCCCCAGGCTGAAAGCCTCCCTAATAAAGATAAATCAATCAATCAATTTTGCGGATTGTTGGTAGCATCAGATCCGATTGTCACCAGTTTTCGGCATGAAACAGCTAAAGCGTCGAGGAATTTGCCTGAAGAGGTGAAGTCGTTATTAATTTTTGATAAGAAAAATTATAGTAAGCCTGAATTCGAGCCCAGCGATGAGAGCGATGACAGTTAAATGAAGCACATCAATATGGTTTGAGAGTAAATAAACGTATTTGAGGATAATAACCCTATCTTTTTTTTTCTAAGACATATCAAAATTTTCATCGTTAAACATCATCTCTATGAAAAGTGGACTAACAAAAATCAAAGCATCGCAAAATCCTTTTGTGTTACAAACTACCATGCGTCTCCACTGGTTTTTTTTTCTTGAAAAATAGTCTCCAAAGTTTTTTTTTTAATCATACCTTGGGGCAAAAAGGGGCAAAACAAGATGTACATTTCCAAAAAGTACAATAATTTTCCATCATTGTGCACTACAACCGATCTTTTCGAACTGTTTCAAAAAAATGTACAAGCTCCTTAAACATTAAAATTTGCAATTTTCTGCATGCCTTATCATTTATAGTCGAATGTAGAAAAGAGAAGGAAGACTTGTATTGGATAAATCGAATGGCAAACACAAGCTGGATGAAAACCCTTCAAATTAAAACCATTTTGATCCAAATCGGAAATATAGTTGAAAAGATATATCCATATCAATGACAGAGGTTTGCTGTTGTTTTTTTTTAAGCAAATTCTCACAGTATTTCTCGACCTCCTCACCTTTGAATAGCTGCTAAAAAAAATAATCTTCTTTATAATGTTGTGATATTGTGGGAAAACTTTATTCAATATGCATGTAAAAATAAAAAAATTCAAACCATTGAAAACCAAAAAATAATTTTTTGATTAAAGTCCAGCTTGGCGCCATTGTGCGACGGTCCGGCGATTCTATTTCACCACATAGCTAAGGCACGTTTCTGGCAAATAAAATATATTTCATTATTGTTTTGGACTTCGAAGAGGTAACATCTAGTTAGTTCCCTTATAAAAACGTATCACAAAACCATGAGGTTTTTAATCATGGTAATTTAATCATGTGATGTTGTTTTTGCCTTCATCCACATCCAGAGGGCCAGTCACTTGGGAATGGTAGGAAATGGTAGGAAACCATTTGGAAATGCATGAAAATTTTCGGTTTTTATTCATTATCGTAGAAGTCATCATTACTATGGTGATAGTTTATTTTTTTCCTTCTGTGAAAGCATGTTTAGTCTCCCCAACTTACGCGTGACTGTGTTAGGCGTTACACTATAGGCTCGCGTCCAACAGCATCTAGGACACCCACCAAATTGTTTTAGCCAACACGGCCGATGAGACTAACTTAGAGAGAGAATCACTGCTCACATGAAAGATAAATTATTCTAAAAACGCAAGTCACCTGCGTTTTTAGGCATTCAAGCGTAACTATTCAAATCGACGTATCTGATTTTGCAAACAATCATTTCAATCGATGATTTATGGCAACTGCTAGGTCACTCACAGAAACTAACAACCCCAGCTGGTAGAGGAAAGATTCCCCTACCTGATGATGGTGTTTGTTTGCGTGGGTGAATTAGCAGTTAAGACAAATCGTCGATTGAAGTGATTGTTTCTGTCCATAATCGCATATCAGTCCCATATGGATAGGAAATCAAGCAAAGATGGGACTGATATGCTATTATGGGTAGTTTACAAAAGCAGATACGAAGATTTGAATAGTTACGCTTGAATTTCTCTTTCATCTGAGTAAAAGTGAGTTAGTCTCATCGGTTGTGAATGGCATCAGCCGAAATGCCAATTAGTGCTGTGAAGAAGTCGTTATTATCGATAATATCGATATCGGTCATTGAAAATTTCGATATCGGATTTTGATTATCGATATCGGGTCCAATATCCGATAATAATTAAAAAATACACTTTAAAAGTACTCTTGCTTTCCGGCGTTTATTTTGCATTTTTAATCTTAGAAGCATCAACATTATGGAGAAAAATTATTCGATTAACTTTTTCAGGATCGAGACTGCTTCGAGACTCACTCAAAATTCGCCCTGTTTTTGAAAACAAACGCTCTGATGGCACCGAGGTTGCAATCCTTGGCAAAAGCTTCAGTGCCACCTGGTATAAAAAAGGAAATCTGCTCTGCTGCTGCTCCCAGTACCGAAAAATGCGTTCGCATTGTAACCCTTCGGTTGTTGTAACGTTGAACCATGCCTTCGTGGCAACTCCATACCCCATTATCGGTAGGGATCTTCCTCGGCGGCTCCTCGCCAACAAAATCTTCTTCATCAGATCCTTCAACTTGAGATAGGACCATGTGGATGATTATTTCCGTAGTGGCGTTGCGTTCATCGGCACTCTTGAAATGAACATCTTTAAATCGAGGATCCAGAAGCATACTTGGTCCATAAAGAGAGGCGAGGCTCGGTAGCTTCCAAATCGGGATTGGGTTTCTCTTAACAAGGATGCTTGGAGGTTTTTTTCCAACCGATGATACTGGCTTCATAGCAGTGATGCAATTGTTCAGGCAGTTTATGATAGGCAGCACCCGACTTATTGTCGCATAATCTTGACCGCTCAAATCTTCAGTTTCTTCATTAAGGGGCTGTAGTAGCTTGACGACTTCCTCCAGATTTCTTTTTCCCTACAATTTAACCATTTCTGAGGAGCAATCTTGGTCCGACATAATGATCTGCATGAAGTTGTACAGCTCTAGAAACCGTTTAACCATGATGAACTCCGAGTTCCATCTGGTAGGCACAAATGAAGTAATTTTCAGAGGTGTTCTTTTAGCATCAATCTGTAGCTTGTGCAGTTTATCTGTTGCGATTGTTGATCTCCGAAAAAAAGGCAACTATCTTCTTTACTTTATCTATCAGTTCTGATAGAGCGTTTGTAGTTTCAATGGATTTTTTCGCAACGAGATTGATTGCATGGGCTACACAGCCAATATGTTTATCTTCAGAGAATGTATCCGCAACAGATTTTAACATATTAGACGCATGGTCTGTAACAATCATGCCCACGCGTTCTTTGGGAATTGCCCAATGTTTAAGAACTTCCTCAAAGCAAGTTAAAATGCATGCACTATTGTGCCATTCATTCATGATATAAACGCCCAAGTCAATCGTTTGGAGACTTGTGGAAATTTGAGGGCTCAAAAAGTGACAAGTTACTCCCAAATAGCTCCTAGTAGTAAGGCTATCGGTCCAGATGTCGGCAGTAATGGTCAAGTCTTTATCTTGAATTTTTGTTTTGACACACTCGACCACTTTCGAATACTTGTCGTCAACTAGCTTTGTCATGAGCTTTCGGTTGGGAATTTTGTATTTAGGTGCCAGAATTTTCAATAAATTAACAAAGCACTCGTCTTCCACAATCGAGAACGGTTGATACCTAATCTTTCACAATCATGAATGCGATCGCTTCGTTAATTTCTCTGGTTTTCGGTCCATCATCTAGAATGTTAGAATTAATTTCCCATTATTAATAAAATAACATGAGCTTAATAATCGTGCTATAAAATATATTATTTGATAACTGGTTCTGCGTCATATATATAGAGGTAGTATACTACCATGGTTGGTATCAGGAAATAATCTGTCAAACTACTACAACAAACCAATACACAATACACAACACGACTTCTCGGAACGGCGCCGGTTATGTAGTGGTATGCGTGATTACCTCTCACCCCAGCAGGCCTGGGTTCAATCCCAGTCGGAGCCGCCGGGATGTTCTGAGGCATAACATCTCTGATCACGCCTTCCTTCGGATGGGAAGTAAAGCCGTTGGTCCCCGGTTCATGAGTTGATGGGTCGATAGGTAGGGTCCAGGTGTGGGAGCTGCCTTCCTGGCACGTCGGTAGCATTGGTGCTCAGCACAGAAAACAAGATCGACGGAAAAAAACAAACCAAAGGAAATTCTCACGACTTCTCGGATATTCTACGGAGTTCTTGAAAGATCTACGGTCCTTTCAGATATTTTACTGACTTTTTAAGTTCTACGAACTTCTCAAAAGTTCTACAGACTTCTAGGAAGTTCTACGGACTTCTATATATATGACTCAGAACCAATTATCTAATTTTTGCGGAAGCTTTTGAACGGAGTTAGACTGAAAACCTCCATAGCATAATTCCAAATTCGCGTCAATATTTAAAAACGAGTGAATTTTTAACCTCAAACTTATTTTAAAACAAAAAAATAACATAAAATACCTGTCCAAAGTTGCGTTTCTTTGAACATTCGATCTATTGTGGATGCCGATGTGGATGGTTCTGCATATACGAAGCTTGTACTGGGAGTAGGAGGTTGAGCCAAATCTTGTTCCTGATCCTGACACTTGAAGTCGAAAAATGTTGACATTAATGATTCATTGATTTATCCGATGTTTATGTCTACCATATACATTTATGTATTTATCCGATTTAAATGGTAGAGAAGTGAGCTTGAGCTTGAGCTTGATTGACCGCCCACGGTTGCTACTCTGTTACTGCCAGATCAGCTGTAATTACACAGAGAACCAATAGACGATGCTTGGCACTAGCAATCATCCTCAATGTGTAAAAACTGGTGATCTTAAATTAGGCAATACCAGCGCCGGCCGCGCCTGAACACAGGTCAAGAAAGGAATGGGAAGGATTGTGTTGACATGACACTCGCTTTGATGGAAGCCGAGAACACCTCTGCACTTCCACGAGGAATCACTGGGATGTTGGATAAGAGGGTTGGGTTTGCAGCAGGGTTCGTTTTGGTAAACGATAAGCTGAATTGATGTCCTAACGATCATATAACGCGAAGGAGCTTGGGACTAAACCCACGGTCTTCTGCTCAGTAAGCAAAAACGTTTGCCACTAGGCAGACGAGCACCTTTTTAATCACCGAGTTGCTGTTATTAACTTATTACCATGTAGTCATATTAACAAATAAAGCGATTGACGAATCTTGAATGTGGATGGGCCAACAACAACGAGTTTCGCAAAATACACGATACACAAGCGATTTTACAATAAATCTCTTTGATATGTAAGGACCTGGGACCGCGTTTTTCTGCTCAGTAAGCAGGCCACTGTAACCGACGATCTTTCAAATCCGAAAACTAAAAACTACGAAAAAGTACTTAGGACTTCATTAAGTTCCACTTTCACGCGACGTTCAATGACAGGGTTCTATCCAGGATTACATCTGAAAAATCCAAATCTGGCCAACGCCCACCTAAACCTGTTCTAATCCACCTGAAATGACTAACGAATAGAAGACTTTGACTACCCAGCCATGCAATAGTCTCATTCCGTGCCTTATGGCAACTTGATGATTCTATTGCGCTCATCTTTTGGCACCACCCAGGGGAGACTTGGTCCTGTACCCAATGCTTAACTTATCTCCATTCCACTCAGCTACTCGCAATTTCTTGTGATATAGTGGGCGGAATATTATTATATGAGACGATTCAATGCAGACGTCTTTCCAAATTTGGCAGATCGACAGGTAATCGGTGAGTTACCACGATAGTTGCTATTCAACAACTCGACAACGTCCCATCGTCAACGCCTGCTCTGAGAATTTCCCATTGCAGACGTCAACGAAATGACGTCATCGAGCTATCGATCAACTACCCTGGTTATCGCCTGGTACCTTATAGCCGATGCTAGGAGGCGAACCGGAAGAATCGATGAGCTACCTCTCCCCCCCGATTTAAATGGTAGAGTAGTGTGTCAAAAACTCAATAGTCGTCTCTTTCATTACTGCGTAATTGGCGTTGACGTTGACGGCATTAGCTCAGCCGGGAAACTCTCTTTGCACCATCTTCCCCTCCTTCACTTTCTGACATAAAATCGCCAGCAAAAAGAGTAATGCCATCATCGCCAATATTTATAAACAGTGCTACCAGCAAACCGATATTCAATTCAGATTATCGTCGATATCGGATTTTGAAATATCGGTGTTATCGTATCGATAATTTGGATCCAATATTTATCGATAATATCGGATTTATCGATATCGTCACAGCACTAATGCCAATAGGCAAGAATTCTTCAAAACTGCGCAACCAAAAAAGAGATCCTTCATATTTATTATCAATATGCCTTTTATTAGTTTTTTTTTTGTTCCTTCTTCTTCATCATTACAATTAGACTTTCCATCATTTTCTGTGTGATTTTATAATCCTTACCCTATGTACACATTCTCTCAACGGTGATCTGCTATTAGTTTGCATCATTCTTGTTGTTCTGCTGGTTTGGACACAGTTCTTTGCAATTGAATAGCATAATTGTTTTACAATAGTTAATTATTATTAATCTTCTCGTACTGTGTTGCTTCAGTTTTGTTTTCTTTCCATGTGTTCTTCTTTGTAGTTTGTTTGTTTGTTTTTTTTTTAAATCATCACTAAGTTTCTGTTCGCATACAGAATGTTCTTGTGTAGTTATCAGTTCATAAAAAAGTAAGTGTAATAATTAATAATTATAATAATGATTCTTTTTTCCGTTTTGTTTTTTTTTCTCTCTATACTTACGAAGCCTTTCGTTTTCGCTACAAATCCTATTTTAATCAACTTTCTTCCTTCCTATATACCAATTAAGCTTAGTGTTGTTCAAATTCATTTCGATACCATTGTTTCCTGTCGGGACAGACTTTCATGTTGCCTTTCTTTTCTTTTGTTTTCTTTTTTTATTCTTCAGTTAATAACCGTTGCTGCATCAGTTCTAGAATAAAAAGTAGTCGCTTTCTTCCAGTGGAACGAAGGGAAACAAAAGTAATCGCTCCAGAGCAAATCCTTGTATGCTAATGACAATTATTGAGAACGTGTTACGTAGGTGTGTGTTTGTGTGGTGTTTCTGATTTCTCTTTACGGAAAAAAAAGCATCATGTTTCCAGTTAGTAGGTAATATTTGATTTATCGATTTCTATTTGATTCCCTAAACTCGTTATATCTAACATTGATAGTAAATGTTGATGCTTTTGTATTTTTTTTTATCTGCTGCACGATTTATGATTTTCGCTAATTTATGTTCTAGATCATGCGCGTGTTTTCTTGTTTTTTCGCTCTTTTGTTTCAGTTAGTTTCTTTCGCTTTGTTTTAGACACAGCTAATTTCTCAAATATTTTGTGTAGGTTTCTACGTTTGTTTCCTTTCATTTAGGTTATTTTGAACTCAGAGTCTCGCTTTATACTATGCTTTTCATAATATTCAGTAAATCTTAATATTATTATACGAAAAAAAAACATTAGAAAGTTCTTCTTATAAACACCTTTGAACCGATGAATTTGAACAGTGATTTTCTTGGCTAAATGTCAATTAGTTTAATTTGTTTAATTCGTTTTTCGTTAGTTAGTTTTCTTCTTCTTTGCGTTAGGGTAGTGAACATGGTATTTAAGAATGTATTAGCACAATTTTGCTTACTCTTGACTTTTTCTTCATCGAGGGGAAAAGAACTAAAGCGTATCGAAAAAAGAACAAAAACACCATCGTTTTCGTTACCTGCTAGCGCTTCCAGCGTCCAACTTCCCCGCTGATGGCCGCAGAGCCGGATCGATGATGGGGCACTGAGTTCGCATTTTCTTCTTCTTCTTTTTCTATCCACCAACACCACTTTCTCGCACTTTCGATTCCGGATTCCTCACACTATCACTCTCACAGTAAACTAGTAATCAACATGTGTAGTATCACAAATAGGTTTCCACTTGCTAAAGAGTGTCCATTTCGTTCGGTAGAAAACATGTCCATTTTAGCTTTCAGATTCGCTTCACGGAACTTGATTAGGTGTCCATTTTTTTGTTGCACGCACATTTCGCTTCGGCAGGAAGCCGGTTTCCCCTTTTCCCTACTGGTTGCAGTTTGTTCAGGAAAAATGAACTATTATTCTCACAGACTACATTTTGCAATGACGATGAATTTTTCAACTGTTACGGGAATATGTGTTGTTCATTGTTTTAAAAATTGCAGACACAAACACTAAAGTTATTTAAAACGAAAAGTCATCAACAAATAAAAAAAAAAAAACAATACATCGCTTCTTTACAAAAGAAAAGAAAAATCTTGCTTGAACTACTTAATACTTGGCAATTTGTTCACGTGTCTTTCTGTTGTTGTTTTTTTCAAGGGTACTACTTTCTTCGCTCAGTCGACATTTACGTTAAATCTTGTTTTGGTTCTTTGGAAATACACACACACATTTTTCAGTTTAGTTTCTTCTTCGGCAGTCTTTCTCGGAGCTCGTTGAGTATCTCGACTAATTTTACACTGTTCGAAAGCACTTGCACTTGGGTGTCTCTTTTTGCCTCTGCCTGCCACCGGAGGAGGCGATCCATTTGAATGTCTCACCAAAATCTCACAAAATCATCATCATCATCATCATCACCACCGTCCAGCAGCGGAGACGCGCACAATTGGGGAAAAGCGGCGAGTTGGGGAGAAAGAGAGATAGAGAGAGAGAGATAGTCCCGGGTGGTCGTAGCGTCCTCCCCTTGATCCTCTGCAGCATAACTTATAAAAAAAAAACCTTCCTCGTCATCCGAGATCAGGAACGGCTTCCGAAAACACAAACGAAAATCAAAGCAAAAACTGTGCATTCATTCGTTTACTTTATAGGTTTTTTCCTGTTGATGTTGGACTATTATCGTGTTGTAACTAACGGCAGCACTTTGTTTAATTTATTACCTTGTTTCTTCATCTTGCATTGGATTCGATTGAAAGTAGAAAATTAAAGCATATTAGGAATATTATAATCTGTGTTAACATTCGTGATAATACAAAGCAAAATTACGATTTCACTTCTTTGATTACCATTTTTGTTGTTGCTTCTAGGGGATTATATACGGTTTCTGATTTCCATAATAATTCAACAAGTCATAATCATAATTCTTGTCGTATTTGTTTTTAAGAGCATTCTTTTCTTAACTTTTATTAAATATTTGTTTTGTTTTTGTTTTCTTGTATCATCATAAATCGATATATATATATATTAGATTTGCAACTTTATCTCTTCCATCAACGTCCTCCTTTTATTCGTTCATCATTTATCAAACCTAGCAAATAGAGTTCTCGGCTTCTACCTCACCCGCGCTTTGAACAACAGAACTTCATTACTTATCATCATAGATTTCCGCGTGCTGTATTTTCTTAATTTATCTGTATCATTAATACGTGTTTGTTTGTCTGTCTGTCGCTACCTATTAGTATAAATCAATCAAGTGTTTAAAAATGTATGTTTTCGCAACATTATGATCATCATCATCATCATCATCATCACCGCCGCTGTTGGATTTGAGCGATAAGCACCATCTTTCGATAGAAACGGTCTACTGTTGCTGCTCCGATTGCTGGTGTTGTTGCTGTTGATGAAGCCTTGGAGCGCCACCCCGAAGGATACCGCGACCGCCGCCCTTCTGCTGTTGTTGGTCATTGCGGCCCTGTGAACGAGATGTACCGAGAATCTTATTTCTGTGAAATAAAATTTCGACGGCGAAAGGAGGAAAGGAAGAAGATTTAGAGAAGACGGAAAAAGCAAATCCAGAAGATACCGAATAATGCAGCAAAAGTCGCAGGTTCTATGCAGCGAATTACGAAGGATTTGTACTGTTGAAATGTAAAGTTAACCAAGACTATAGAGATGAACCAGCCTAAGGCTGAAAGTCTCGTTAATAAAGGAAAAAAAAAAAAGTTAACCAAGAACATTCGAGTATCACAATAACTAAGTTCAGTATCACTTATAAAGTATCGCGGAATTTTAACAGAAATTCCGCCAAAAAAAATACGTAGCTGTTCTAGAACCCATCTTATTTCCAAGAAAAAACTACAAATTTATTCTACAAAAAAATCTGTGATGTAAAGTTTTAATCGCAATCGACTTTGACTTTTTCCATTATTATTGCAACATTTGATTCATATTTGGTTCAAGATTTGTTTGGTATTAAAATTATAATTCTAGATAGAGCTGGAATCAGGGCGTAACAGCTTTGGTAAGCAATTACTTCTCTCAATAATTTCTTGGAATTCAAGGCACGCCCAAACAAACCAACATAACCATCGGGTAGAAAAAGACTTCCCCTACCCGATGGTGATGTTGATTTGCGTGGACGAGCCTTGACTTTGTAGAAATCATCGAGAGAAGAAATTGTTTACAAAAGCCGTTACGCCCTAATTCCAGCTCTATCTAGAATTATAATTTAGAATTTTATAATTGAAAATTGGCCAAACTTCGAAATCGAAACCAACGAATCCTGGTGAAGATAGGCACTCATCTTATTTCCTTTCAAAGGTAAGGGAGCAGATGAGTGTCGAAAGATCATATATGATTACCTTTGTATGGGTCTCCTCTCATTGCTCAATCCCAGGCAATGAGAAGGCGGACTCTCTCGCGCGTGCAGGAAGGCGAATTTTATGACAGGCAAATTTCACACCATGAATTTTACCATATAGTGCGTCAAAGTACCCTCTGGAGTTAGCAAACCGATTGAGACACTGGAAATCTTGGACGGTGGTTACATTCAATTATTTCTAATGTTTCTTCGAGAGCGTGGTTTAAAGGCTTGGGCTTAAGTCATGACTTCATTCACGCGATGAGTAGACTTATGTCCAACCACTACTCGCTAGATGCGCATCTCCATAGAATAAACCTCGAGGACAGCAACATCTGTCGGTGTGGAAACGGTTACAATGACATCGATCACGCAGTTTGGCAATTTACGGATAATGACGTTGCCAGAGAGCGACTTCCCTGCGCTTCGGTCAGAGAGCGTATAGGGCGTCGTTGTGCCAATTTGGTCGTGGCACATTTCGAGTATGAGAGAGTAATTGCAGTTAGATCAAAAGTGCCTGAGAAAAATGCAAATACTTTCGCAGATTACCCGAAGTTTCGATAGTGAAGGTATGATCACATACAAGCAGACATAACACTCTTAAAACCTTCATCGAAATTGTTTTTAACGGTCAATTTAGATGTTTCTTAGTTGGTAGTACCGCCACTTGTGGTGCACATAATCAATTCCCTAGCGTTTGCTGTTTACACACTACAACCATCTGTTGAGTGTATTGCCCATCAAAGTATATAAAACAGATGGCGGTAGGGTTCACAATGATAAATGTTCAATGTGTTGGGTCTGCTTGTCTGTGATATAACATGGAGGTAACGTTAGGATAAAATCAATACATTGACGGCCATATAAGTACCCAAGTAACCATATACTCGCAATATAGCTTGTATATTCTTACTTTGCTTGACTATGGTTAGTTGGGGAATCTGATGAAACTGTCACTTCTTGAAACTGATCCCTTTCGTATTTCTTTCATTCTCTTTTCGCACATGGAGCGCTCGGTGGAACAGCGACTTTGGACGTGAGCCTCGTCCCAGATCACCATGGCAATTCATTTCAATTCAATGAAACCGACCAAAAAAGGCGGAATCATATTAGAACCAACCAAGGACGATCTACGGAAGGAAATTGCCGGTGAAGCACGGAATGAAATACGAAGCGTTAGAGAAAAAGTCCAAGGGATTCCAAAAGAAGTAATCAACGACGGCGAAAGAGCAGAATATGGTGAGAGCTTTCCAATTATTAAAAAAATATATATATCAAAATTAAACTAAATACATGCCAGGTTTGAAAAAATATATTTTCGAACCTGGAAGCGTGTATGTAATACCAATATCCATTTGATAACGGTGATGCATACATGCGGGGCTTATTGTAAGTGAAAGTAACCTCGGAATGGGCGTGACTCTCCAGACATTCTGAAATGGGTTGCTGGATCTGCAATAGAGCTATCACCTTCTAACTCCCGGACTAAAGCTGTCTACAATGACCATAAATGCGACATTGTAGAGAGAGTTCTTCCATAATAACACTGCCGGCCAGTGGGGGTTAGATTGAATACACAAACACACACACACACAATGACGTTGCCAGAGAGCGACTTTTGAATACCCTCGAGGATTAAGGAAGACAACCCGATATCCCTATTAGAAACGTGATATATGCAGTTAATTTATGTGTTTCTGCAAATGTCTACTATAAGAATTTAATTCGTTGTATATCTTTATTAGTTTTTGTAAGAACTTCTACAATGTACTGTAATTTGTACAATAATACTCATATTACTCATATTACTTTAAACAATCGTCACGTCGGTCATAGCTTGTTATGATTGCCTAAACAATGCATAAAGAGCAAATCGAAACATTGAACGTCGCGTGATAGTGGAATTTAATCAAGGCCTGAATACTTTTTCGTAGCCTTTTGTTTTTGGATTTGAAAGATCGCCGGTTGCAGTGGCTTGCTTACTGAGCAGAAAAACGCGGTCCCAGGTCCTTTCATATTAAAAATGTATGGTAAGATCGCTTGTTTATCGCGTATTTTGCTAAGCCTAAAAAATCAAAACGTGACAAAGGTAGAACAGCTTAAAACGAAGCGCAACGGCGTGGTAAGTGCAACAAACTCGTTCATCATAACGTTCAACAGTGTAAATGCCCCCAAGTATGTGAAGGTAGGCTTCGTACGAATTGCTACTAGGCCGTTTTACCCTCGGCCAATGCGATGCTTTCAGTGTTTTCAATGCGGACACATCGGCAAAGCGTGCAAAGGAGAAAAAAGGTGCTACAACTGCAGTAAATCGTTCCATGGGGATTCATGTGACAACACTCCCCAATGCATAAATTGTGCTGACAAAGAGCAACAACAACAACACCGGCCTACAAGTAACAGCTGTCCAGTATGGAAAAGGGAAAGTACCATAATGAAGATCAAGGTTGATCAGAACCTAACATACAGAGAAGCAAAACAAAAAGTGGAAAAATCGGAAAAAAATGATTACTCTGAAGCGCTTAAGAAGAATCTGGAGACCAAATTTGAAGATACATTGAAGAAGAGGGAAGAATGGTTTCTCGCTGAATTGAAGAAACGAGATGAAAAAGAGAAGGAAAGGTTGGACCAATACAAAAATCACTTCAAAAAAATGGAAAAACAGATGAACGAGTACAAAATGGAGTTAGAAAAGATCAAAAGTCAATATCAAGCTGAACATGAAAAAAGGGCAGAACTTGAGGATCAAAATAAAGCCCAAGATTTGACTATTCAAAAACTTAAAAAAAAAACTTAAACTATACGCCGATTACGGGGACTACAAAAGCAGTCGAAAAACCAAGCAACATGAAAGTATCGGGGCCTCCCCACCTAGGAAACGAGGAAGTAAGCGAGGCAAAGAAGATAAACAAATTGAACAAGAGGAAAATAGTGACATGGAAGTTCAACAAATATCGGAAGAAGAGGATCAAAGCGATGAACAACACTGCGAACAAATTAATACAAGACACAGAGTAAACAGCAGGTAACCCCTCAACAAAAAAAAAACAAAATGCAAAGACCCAAAAAAACAAGTATCATAACATGGAATATTCAAGGATTACGCACCAGTAAACAGGAGCTAACAATGCTAAACAATGAAATTGAACCACTAATAATATGTTTACAAGAAACCATGTGTAAAACTGACGCACTGGCAACCATTGGAGGATACAATGTAATACACCGAAAAAGGCAAACCAATAACAGAGCAGCCGGAGGAATAATAACTGCCATCAAAGAAGGTATAGATTATAAAGAAATAGCAATCGACACACCGATGGAAATAACTGCTGTTAAAGTAGAACATCCCATTAACGCCACTGTAATAAACGTATACTTACCGCCAAACACAGTTATAGATAAAAATGAAGTCGTACGAATCCTATCGAAGGTACAAAAGCCGTATATCATGCTAGGAGACATGAATGCACACCACTACTTATGGGGAAGCGAATTTATTAACGCTAAAGGGAAAGTTCTAGAAGAAGTATTCGACGAAATGGAACTAACAGTGTTAAATGACGGAGAATATACATATATAAATAACGCAACAGGGAAAAGATCATGTATCGACTTAATCAGCTGTACTAACAACTTAGCAGGAATAATAGACTTCGAGGTACACGAAGATACGCAGGGAAGTGATCATTTTCCGCTCGTGATCACCCTACCAGCAAACTCAGAAATCAGTAGCAGCACACAAAACTGGAAAATAGACGAAGCTGACTGGGTTCAGTTTACAAATACAGTCTTTTTTAGAAGCAGAACAACAGTAGAAGAACAAATTGAAGAAATTACAAAACAAATTATTAAAGCAGCTGACAAATCCATACCGAAATCAAAAGGATTCCCGGGTAAAAAAAGAGTCCCGTGGTGGAATGCTGAAGTTTCAAAAGCCGAAAAACACTCAGAAAATTAAAAAAACAAAAATACTCTCGGAGAAGAAAGACAACTCGCATTACAAAAGTTTCAGACCAGAAGACAGGCAGCGCGAGACCTAATCAGCAAAGCCCAAAAACAATCATGGGAGGAATTTGCAAATAGTTTCACAGCAAGCACCCCTATAAAAGAAATTTGGACCAATCTCAGAAAGATACAGGGCAAATACAGTAAACCAACCATCAGACAAATCAAATTTAATGGTCAGGTAGCAAACGAGAACAAAGGAATTGCTGACCTTCTAGCCAAGGCCTTCAAAACTGTATCTAGTAACGAAACGTATGATAAAGAATTCATTGAATATAAAAATAAAATGGAAGAAATACCTTTAAACGTACCTGAAAATCCAGCTGATGAGTATAACAAACCCTTCAATCAAACTGAACTAGAAGCAGCAATGGAAAACCTCAAAGGAACATCACCAGGACCTGACAACATTCATAATATGATGATCAAAAACCTTCCACCAGACTGTAAACGGATCCTTATAAATACCTTCAACAGGATGTGGAACGAAGCTTACTATCCAACCCTTTGGAAAACAGCAACGGTAGTACCCATTTACAAAGGCAAGGGCGAAAGATCAAACCCAGATAATTATAGACCAATATACCTAAATAGCTGCTTAAGCAAAATCTTTGAAAGGATGATAAACAATCGTCTGGTCCATATCTTAGAGTCCCAAAACCACCTGTATGAACATCAATATGCTTTTCGAAAAGGCAAATCGACTACGGACCATCTAACTATGACCGAAGAATTCATTAGAACGGCTATGAGCAAAAAAATGATTACGCAAGCAGTTTTCTTGGACATCAAAAAGGCCTATGATACAACCTGGAGACGATTAGTCTTGAACGAGCTATCCCAAAAAGGGGTTGGAGCTTCATCCCAGCTTCATCCCAGACGGAGTAAAAATACTAATCTATGCAGATGATGTCATCCTTCTAGCAACTGGTACAAACGCCAAAATAACAGAACATCTATTACAAACCACATTAAACAAAATACACCACTGGGAGATGAAAACAGGATTCCAAATTTCGGCGGAAAAAAGTGCAACAATAATTTTCAGAAACCCTAAAAGCAGAAAACCAACGAACCTTGATGGCCTAATACTGAATGGACGATTAATTCAACATAAAAAACACCACAAAATACTGGGTGTAATTTTTGATCAACATTTAAAATTCAGAGAATATGTAGAAGAAACGAGATCATCCGGTTTACAAAGAGTACAGATTCTAAAATACATCGCAGCCAGACAATGGGGTGGTGACACTAAAACACTTACTCAATTATACAAAGCTACAGTATTGGAAAAGTTGCTGTACGCCGCACCAACAATAACATCCATCAACAAAACCTGTATACAACGACTTGAAACAGTGCATAACGAAGGCCTAAGAGTAATATGTGGAGCATTCAGAACAAGTCCCATCATCAGCATTCAATCGGAGACAGGCATCCCTAACCTCAAAACATTACTCAACCAAAGATTAGTAACACATTTTGCCAAAAAGAGAGCAACTCCAGAAAGCTTTCCCCACACACCTCAAACCGATACCCGCACAGAGGATCCTAGCAGCTACAGTTCCGGAGAAATGTGGAATGAATCACGAAGCCCAGACCCCAACACACCGGAAATAAGGGCAGCTGATGTGATGAACAGTATTGACCTAACACTACCCACGATTAAGTTCCTAACGGTACAAAAAATAGCACCCTGGAATAGAAAACCAATTATTATAGATAAGCACCTCTGGCACCTAAGCAAAGAGAATGCAAAACCCCCAGAACTGGTTCAAGCATTCAAAACCCGGAATAGTTCTCTATACAAATTTCATCGTGCAATATATACCGATGGATCCAAAAAAGATGGCAGAACAGGCTACAGCGTAGTGACTGCAGGCTTAACTATACGTAAAAGAATAAGAAACTTGAGCAGCATATACACAGCAGAAAGCCTCGCCATAATTGAAGCACTGAAATGGATTGTCCAACAGGAAACAGCCGGAGCATATATCATTTATACGGACTCCATAAGCGCAATAACAACACTGGAAAAACAAAAAATCTCCAGCGTCTGGAAAGACGAAATCATCGACCTCTATAATAAGGCAGCACACAATCATTCATGTGTAACTTTTGGCTGGGTCCCTAGCCATATCGGAATAATTGGAATTGAAAAGGCAAATACGGAAGCCAAAAAATCCCTCAATACTACGGAAATAATAAGTGCAATAGACATACAAGACGCCAAGGCATTTATTAAACAAAAATTCCTAAATAAATGGCAAGAAGAATGGACTAATACCACCGGAAACGCTCTACGTGAAATAAAAAACGTCATTACTCCTTACAAACAGTCCATGACAGGCAACCGTAAACAAGATGTAATGATGACCAGACTTAGAATCGGTCATACTCTTCTCACCCACAAGTACAAGGAAAATCCACCCAAATGCCAATTCTGCAACTCCAATTTGTCTGTCAAACACATAATAGCAAACTGCCCAGGTCTCGATCACCTAAGAACTTCAATTGGAATTTCAACAAGCTTAAGGGAAGCACTGGCGGACGACAGGGAGAGTATGGAAAAAATAACACTGTTCTTCCAGCAAGCTGGGCTAGCTAAGCAAATTTAATAAATCGTCGAAACATCAAAACCGTATCGCGCCATCATCATTTATTAGCTCGGTCACCCAAAATGCCAGCTATAAAAATCCCCATCGATCGGAAAGAGTCAATAGTCATACATCAAACTCCAGTCAACCATCATCATGGACAACAGCGACTCCAAGGACCAAGAAGTGCAGCAGATAGGTGACCAACAGGTTACTGTCATTGAAAACCAGGAGGTGCATACGGAGATGCACTCCCAGCATGAAGCGAAGCTGTGGATCATCATAGGCATGCTGACCTTTATCATCGCACTCAACCTAACAAAAATTGTAATCAACAAATGTCGGAAGGAGGCATACAAAGCAGCGCGGTCTATGGCGGCGGCTCAGAACGTATAAAATCGGTGGTTCACCAAGAACAGCAAAAATACCAAAAGTGAAGATTTGCAATGTAGACCAACAACAAAAAAAAAACGAAGAATAACAAAAGTGAATCTATATAATGTACTATAACTCTAAAGTCACAAGACCCGAATGACAACAGTTAAAAGGTCTTTAATAAAAAAAAAAAAAAAAAAAAAAAAATCTACTCGAAGGTAAAATTTTGTCAGACACAATTAGGTGTAACATCTAGTAAGAGACGCACATACCTTTTTGGTTGATACATTTTGCAACAACTAACAAGGTCTAGCTCTACAGAAATGGATTTTTATCAACCCTAAGGATATCAGTTCAACTCAGGAATATGGGAGTTAAATTTACATTAGACCCAAAATAATCGAAATATCCTTTTATTTGAGTAACTTTTGCTCAACTTCCAAAAATGCAACTACAAGCATTGAGCAACCACAAGTTCGCAACTCTATTTAAAAATCGAAATGAACAACCATCCTCAAACTCCACCGAATAATTAAGTTGTTTGAAACTATCGAAGCCAGTCATATTTTTTAAAGTGATTCGATGTGAAATTCTTATTCTTGGTCTCTACAAGGAATCACCTTAATAAGTGGCGAGGACATATTTTCTTGTATATGAATAAAACTCCCTGAGATTCCCTGATTTTCAAGGTCCAAACATTAATAATTGTCCAAATAATGGACTTGAATGTCGTCTACATTACGAAATTTAAAAAAAAAAATCAATATATTAGGGATTCCATCAACACCAATTACACAGTTCTGGTCTGTTTGCAGCACTTCTCTTAACACCGGCTTTATATGTTTTCGAACTTTTTTTTAGAACAAATAGCATGTGTTTATGAAATACTCTAAAAATACAAATCAAATTATGGCGTTCATTTTTTTAAAGCATTATTAGAGTTATTTCTAACCACTTATGGACTAGTTCATCACCAAATATGGCGTTAAGCGTCAAAAGCTCAAAATTGTCGAAATGTAACATGGAACAGTTATCCATCCACCGGCAGTATATCAAGAATTGCAGCGAATTCTCCGTCAAAGAATAGTCGGGTAAACAAAAGACACACCAAGCGGTGTTAAACGTCAAACTGCTTTACTGCCATTTATATATTGGTATAATCCAACTCGCTTGCATTTTGAAACCTTTGATACATAATATCTTCCAAATATAAAAATAAAATAAAAAGTAGCACTAACCCTTGTTTGACACCTTAGTTACCCACCCGATAGTGGTCTCTCGATTCCCCTCGATATCCACCACCGCCACCGCCGCCTCCGCCATTGTTGTCCGCTCCATCCCGGGAGCCTCCCCCATCGGAATCCAATCTACGATCCATGCCGCCCCGTGATCTATAACCGCCATCACTTCCACCGTCACGGTAGTCACCCCGTCCACGGTTGTCATCCCCCCGGCCGTAGTAATCCCGATTCGGTCGGCCGTAGCTGCGCTGGTAACCGCCACCACCCTCGTGGCCACCATCCCTCGAGTAGTTGCTTCCGCCATCCCGATCATCTCCACTGTTGCTTCCATTGCCGCTAATGTTGCTGTTGTTGTTTCGTCTGTCGTAGCTCTGATAGCCGCCACCGCCTCCTCGGCCACCGTCCTGGTTGTACTGGTTACGGTTATAACCACCTGAAATAAGGATTTTGTTTTCGGATTTCCTAAATTGAACTAACTGAGTAACCTTATTCAACTCACCATAGCTTTTATTGTAGCCCCCTCCGCCGCTGCCGGTGCCACTGCCACTATGATAATCTCTTCCATAGCCGCCCCGGTTGTAGCCATCGCCGCCACCATCACGATCGTTATACTTGTTGTAGCTGTTGTTATACTTGTTCGGTCCATCGTATCCTCCTCCGTACTGCTGCGGTCGATACGACGGTTGCGTGTCACGAACGTCATGCTTCTTGGTGTTCTCCTCCAGCTGACGTTTCTCGTAGTGGATAAAGTCATCGAATATCGACATCGTGTGCTTGTAGCTGTGGATGATCTTCAATGCCTGGATTCCCTTCGCATTGGGCACCTCCTGGGTGTCACGCGAGTTCGTGATGGGCTTGTTTTCGTTATTTTCCAGCACCACCCTTCGCAGCTGCCCGTTCGGGACGTCCTTGACGTAGATCCAGCGCACCTTAAACGTGCCCTTCCACTTGTCCTGCGACCAAACGCTCGATACGGAGTTGTAGTCCACAGCTGTCATCATCTGCGCTATACCGCAGAAATGCCCAGATCCGTTGACAGAGAAGAACAGATACACCATGCCACCTTTTTCCTCGCGTTCGCGATACGCCTGATCCAATCGCTGGTTGCCGTGTTCAGTTGAGCACCAGATCTCGTACTTGATGCTACGGTGGATGTCGTCCTCCGAGTACGATTTGATTACGAAGAATCTGAAAGTGGTTAGGAAGAAGGTAAGGATACGCCGACGGAATGAATTGGAAAACTTACCTGGCTAAGTGCGCCGTATCCAGCATGTCTAGATTGGTCGGATTATAGTTGTTTTTGGTCTGCAGCTGGTTGAGAATTGGGGCTGCATTTGCCGCGGCGGCTTCCCCGCCGCTCGGTGTAGGAGAGACAGGTGGTTGCATCGGCGGCTGTTGCTGCGGCGGTTGCTGTTGTTGCTGCTGCTGCTGCTGTGGCGGCGGCGGTTGAACAACAGCTGGTTGTGGTGGTGGTGGTGCTTGCTGTTGTACTGGTGTTACCTGCACTGGTGCTGGTTGTTGAGACGCCTGGTTATCTTGATTATAATTGCTAGGACCATTGCTGGGTCCTCTTCTGTCTTCTTGAGGCATGCGATGCTGTGGTGGCGGTTGCTGGTAGCTTCCGCGTTCATTCGGCTGGTGTTGCTGCTGCTGCTGCTGCTGCTGATGAGCCGGTGGTGGTTCATGATGGTTTTGATTCTGTCTCGGATGCGACTGATGCTGCTGCACCGCTGGTGGCTGATGATGGTATGGAGGGGGCTGATGGTAGCCTTGACCTCCCTGTTGGTTCATCGATGGAGGCGGCCCAGAGTAATTACCGCGGCTGTTCTGCTGCGGTCCCTGCTGGTACTGCCGATGATCGGACCGCTGCGAATGATGCTGTTGAGGCATCATACCTCCTCCGGATTGATTCGGTTGTTGTTGCGGTTGCTGCGGTTGCGGTTGGGGAGGCGGATTCTGCGCCTGACCCGGCGTTGGCCAGCGTGAATTCTGCACTCCCGGTGGTGGTCCCATGTTTTGTTGCTGATACTGTTGCTGCTGCTGCTGCTGATGGTGAGGATGGTGACTACCGCTACTGCCGCCCCCGTGGCCACCCCCGCCCATCGATGAGGCATTGCTGGGGCCGCCTTTGCCACCGGCTAACGGTGGTTCGGCTAACGGTGACGGTTCAATCACCGGCGGGGGAACGATCGGCGGCGGAGTCGGCGTCGGCACCATCGCGCTAGGTCCGTTCTTGGACGGCGAGTCCCAGGTGCCAATATCCATGTTGTGCTTGCCAGGAACCATCGGTGGTGGGGGCATTCCCGGGCCCTTCTTCTTCACCGTTGTACTCGTGGTGTTCACTTGCGGTTTAGCCGGTTGGGATGCAATCGAAGCCCAGGTCATCTTTTTGGGAGCTTCCTTCTGCTGCTGGTGATGTTGATCCGATTTGGATAGTGAATTGCTGCCGTGGGAGGAGGATTGATGGCTAGCGTCTCTGTTGTGGCGCATCGAGCCGAGGCCGAGTCCCTGCATTCCTTGCTCAACATTCTGCGGAACGGAAAAAAGTGAGTTAATTTTTCAAGCAAATAAACATACCTATTATAGAGCGAACTCTTACCTTAATTCCATCGTTGTAGGCTCCCTGATTCCGGTTGTAGTAATCATCGTACGGCTTTCTTTGCGATTGACCTCCGGCACCAGCACCAGCGTGACCGTGGCTCACTTGTTGCGATCCCCATGAGTTATTGTAATCATTTCCTGGTTTTCGAAGGGTGAGAGATAGGAAGGGAAAGTGAACGGTTCGATTAGTTCAACGCTCGGTGTACGGGATTTTGAAAAGATCGGGCATCAATAATCGGAGTGCGTGGATGCGGAATGGAACGAAGTGCAATCAACAGAAGAAAACTATAACCGGTGTCGAAATGAGACAATGAAACAGCTGTGGTGGTGTCGGTGTCGGTGTGTGAGTGTTTGTGTAGAATGCGAGTATTGAGTCGTTGAGTGTGGAAAATGTTGTGTACCAAAAGGACTGTTTTGACTATCTGAAAACATGGGAGGGCGTATTCGTTCTGTGTAAAAACTGAACCAGACTCCCTTGTTGTTGTTGTTGTTGTTGTTGCACGAATGGAACCATTGGAAAGAACTCAGAAGGCATTCCAAACCTCAAATACCGCCAATAATTAGCTTCAAGGGATAGTAGTAGTAGGGGCTGCTTATAATATATGTAGACAGTTTAAGGGAGGGTTGGGGGTGGGTGTTGATGAGCGTTTAAATTAAAAAAAAAAATGTATGGATAACTGTCTACGGTTTAAGGTCAGTCAAGGCAAATGAAAAGTTGTACTTGTTTTAAAAGTTGTGCTTGTTTTAATAAATATTTATGGATCAGTCACTTTCACTGTAACTGAAAGGTACCCATTCATAAGTACAATTTCACCCATTTTGAAATAAAGTAGGTTAACCCATTTAATGGGTAAACAAGTTAAACATAAATGAGTAATTGTTTACCCATTTAATGGATTAACCTACTTTACTTAAAAATGGGTGAAATTGTACTCATTAATGGGCACTATAAAGTTAGAGGGTTGAGAAGACCTAGAAGGAGTTTAACAAAACGCTCAGTTAATTTTAGGAGTACCGTAAGTGGGGGTGACATTGGGCTAAAAGATCAAAATGTTTCGTCCCCTTCCTTACAATATTCACATTTTAACAAGGAAAACCATTTTAAGCATATGAATATATGCATCAATGATATATTTACGACTGGCATGCAGTGGCGTCGCCCTAACCTAAATCTACCTGTTCGACAACTCTCAAAACGTAAACGAATAAAAAAAAAATTACTTCCAATGTATACAAATCGCGAAACTAGAAAAGCCTGTATCTGTATCTAGCCTAAACTGATTTGAATGTAAAAAAAAAAAAAAAAAAAAAAAAAAAAAAAAAAAAAAAAAAAAAAAACTTGGAAGGCTCAGAGAATTTAATAATTTTATTACTAAGGATATTTTAAAGATAATAATTAATTTTAAAATTCAAGCATTTAACTTTTCTCGTTATTTTCATTCACACTTTGAACATGGATGGAGTGAATTAATCTTCAGTAACAAAGAATTAAAAAAAAACCGAGGCATTAAATGTTTTTTTTTTTTGTTTTCGAACATGCATATTTCCTGGAAATTTTAAATTTGAACTAGTTCTGGACTTAAAAGCGATAATACTTCAAGAAATTTTCAAGAATCTGGAGTCAAATTCCAAGCACAGTTTTAAAAGCTTGTGGAATTTTATTATAATTTCTTAGGACCTCATTTCGAGGAAGTTCTGAGAAAAAAAATCTTTCAGAAAAACAGCAAATACAATCTGCTTTCAAGGTAGTTCTGAGGAATTTAAGATATCTTGTGAAGCCTGATAGTTTTCGAGTAGAATTTCAAGAAATCCTAAATTAAATTGAAAGCAAATTTTTATGAAAACTCTTAGTAATTTCTCCTTCAGAAAATTCCAAGGGTCTTCTGAGGATAATTTCACAGTTTGTGGGAGAAAACGAATCCGGGGCATAAGTCCTTGGAATCTTTTTGAAAATACTAAAAGGAGGATTACAATTAAATCTGAGAATAACCCCAGAACATCTTCAAAGGAATTCGGAAAATAAATTCAGGAATGTTTGCCAAACAAATTATGAGAAGAAATCTAAGGAATTTCTGAGGAGAAATGCCACTGAATTCTTACGAGACTTTCAATGTGAGTAGAATTCAAAGGGAAGGAATGAGATTCAAAAGGAAATTTGAAATGAATTCAATCAATATCCGGAGAATTTTTCCAAAGGTGGAATTGCGGTGAATTCCAAGATATTTCCGAGGAAAACTAAAAGAAAATTGAATTCGAAGCTTCATCGAAATGTTGAGGTATATTTCAATGGAAATCAGAATGGACTATTCTGAGGTCTTCAGAACTACTTAAAAGTTCAAAAATTTGTCCTGAAGGTAATGAAAGTGCTTTGCAGTTCTTTTTTGTTTGATAAACTAGCCTGATGCTTACAATACTTCTCATTAAATTCTTAAACTTTCCTGAACTTTATAGGACTTCCTAAAGTTTCTTCAATTTTTCTGAAGATCAAAAATCTCTTCTAAAGCAGTTATATGGATCTTCCATTAAGTTCCATAGACTTTTATTAAGTTCTCGAAATGTTTCTGACGATCTCTGTACTTCTGTGAAGTTTTCGAAGTTATTCTGAAATTCCAGGAATTTATTTAAGCTCCCGCAACGAAATAATTAATATAGTTCTACGATTTTCGCTGCAGTTCTCAATATTTGTCTGAAGTTCAAATTATCGAAACTAATTCATAACTTCTTCCACAGTCTAGAGTTTCCTGATGTTTTTATAACTGCCCAAAATATTTCTCAATTTGCTTAAAATTCTCTATACTGCTCTGAATATCTTTTTTAAAAGAACCCACCATTTTACTGGAATTGATTGAACTGCCTTTAACTTCTACAATTTTCCTTTGCCTTAAATCACTAATTTTCCCTGGAAAGTCCAGCCCTTAATTTCTCTAAATTGATCAAATGTTCCGTTTTCTGATATATATTTATAATTCCCTGAATCTTCTAAAGTTTTCAGATCAATCATACATTTCTCGGAACATCCCATAATTCCAAGGAACTCCTTGGAAGTCACTGCAAATTTCTTTAAGTTAATGGGATTTTTCTGATGTTATCTCATCGTCCTCGAAATACTCGGAACTTCACTGAATATAATGAAACAAATTAAAAATATTTAAATTTATTGGAATTTCTTGAAAATGTCGGTGCTTGCTAAAAGTTATCTTTTTTTTTTTTTAATTAATGGAACATCGTTGATGTTCTCTAATCAACTTAGCTCAATTTTCGAAATTTTTTAGATCTTGAAATTTCCATGATACAACACTCTTGAGAGTACTCACATTTTCCGGATGTTCGTATAATTTTTATTGCGTTTCACAAATTTTCTCTGAGCAAATTCCCAGAAATTTTCTTGAAACTTCTTTAAGGTTTCTGCAATTTCCATGATTTTTTTTTAATTGCCCTTTAAATCTATGGTCTGTCTTGATGTCCTTGGAGCTTTCCTAAAGCTCTCAGTTCTTATGAAGGTCTCGTTTCTGCTTTAAAATAAATGGAATTCTCGTGAACACCTTTAAACATCCCTGGAATTCTCTAGATTTTTGTGAAGTTTTCATAAATTTTTTGAAGGTCTGTACTGAATCTTTCGGAACATGGGTGCTTGATTTCATTTCAGCACATCATGGAACTATCCTGAATGTCTAACCTAACGCTTATAAATTTTAAAACCAATCCAATAGTCTGAGCTAAAGTTTCGGGGACTTCCCCTTAAGATCTCTGGAATTCTCGAAAGATCTTTAGATCTAGCTTTTCTGAGATAAATAAAACTTCTTATAAGTTTCCACAATTTTATTAGTACGGAATTTCAAGGCATTAAAAATGTTGTGATCTTAGACTTATTCAAATGAAGTAAAGCTGATTGTTTAAAACTGATTGTCAAGTCTTATAAACGTTTGCGTTAATTGTAATTGTTGATTTACAATAAAAAACATATTTTTAAAGCATTTCATAAATAACTTTCTTATTATAAAAATAAAACGGTGAAGTTATGGAAAACCCAGGGAACTGAGTGGGCACCCTGTAGATAGACAAAGACGATTAAACGTAAAAAAAACTCTATACAAGGGCGTCAACTTCAAAATTGTTCAAAAATTACAACAAAATGTAGGCCTATCCTACACACTGCAAGAAGAATGAGCACTCTTGAAATAAATTCATGTTAAAAAAAAAGTTTAAAATAGTGACTGATTACAAGAAAAAGTGACTTTAGTGACTTGCAGGGCTGGTAGTGCTGATGCGATATAATAGTAGTGACTTTAGTGACTAAAATTACGGAAATAGTGACCAAATAGTGACTAGTAAATACTAAATAAGTAACCACTTATATGGTAACTTAGAAATTCAAATAGGGTTTGATATTGAAATAAACTTTTTATGTCATGGAACTTAAAATCAAATTTAATAAATTCCTCTAATTTAATCGAACAACGGAATCTCCTGTGAAGAGCATTTGAAGTGGTTTAAATAATTTACTTTTGCTTACGTTATATATGATGACTAGCAAACAGTAATTCCCATTTTTTTTATGATCTTGTATTTGTTTCTGCGTTCGAAATCTTTAAAATTTTGATACATCTAGGTAGTTAGATAACTTTGATAATTTGCTAAGAACTTTTCACAGAATTTCTTCAGAATGATCTCAAGAACTTTTTTAGTATAATTCCCCTTCTCTTAAACTTAGATGCAAATTACCTTTTACAAAAATAATACTGCATTCTTGAAATTGTTTCCAGAACAATCAACAAAATTCTTGGAAATAGATCATTTCCGTAGTTGGAAATGCTGAACATCAAATATCAGAATTAAAGTGGACATTTTATACGATAGATGAGGAGATGAAAGTAAAGAATTGATAGTTCCGTTATAGTACGGCAGTGTGAAATTTGTATATAGAAAGTAGAAAGCGAACAAACGACAATTTTGAGGAGGGTACAAATCGGGTAGAGTATCTCCTTTACCAAGCTCATCCGTTAATGAGGAATGGTGAGGGGTGTTTCCCCCTGCCACCACTGACAAAAGGGATGATCGCCGATATGCTCATGTACCTTCGATGTGCGGAAACAGTTATATCGATTGTTTCACACTCAAGTCGCCTTTCTTCTTCTTCCTCGCATTTCAAGCTTATTGCGTATGGCATATTAGCTTATTGCGTGCTCTCAACTTAGTGTTCTAGATGCACTTCCACAGTTATTAATTGAGAGCTTTCGATGCCTGTACCATTTTTGCATTAGTATAATTGTGTGGCAAGTACAATCATACTCTATGCCCAGGGAAGTCGAGAAATTTTCCAACCCGAAAAATTCCTAGACCGGACCGGGAATCGAACCCAGCCACCTCCAGCATGGTCTTGCTTTGTAGCTGTGCCTTTACCGACTGAGCTAAGGGAGGGCCATCTGACGTTAAAAACTGCCCAATTCGTACCTTCCTCAAAATTGTTCTTGGCTCGCTTTCTACTTTGTATTTACAATTTTCACACTGCCGTACTATAACGGAACTATCACCTCTATAATTTAATCTCCCAATCTATCGTATAAAATCTCCACTTTAAGTCTGATATTTGACGTTAAGCATCTCCAACTATGCGTATCGTTAAATTCACGCCTGACGTAATAACACATGATTAGTTAAAGTAGGTAATTTTCGATTTTTTATTGATTCTTCTAGGAACTCCAGGGCTGGTAGCGCTGATGCGATATAATAGTAGTGACTTTAGTGACTAAAATTACGGAAATAGTGACCAAATAGTGACTTGTAAATACTAAATAAGTAAGCATTTATATGGTAACTTCGAAATTCAAATACGGTTTGATATTGAAATAAAGTTTTTATGTCATGGAACTCAATATCAAATTTCATAAATTCCTCTAATTTAATCGAATCTCACAACGGAAACTCCTGTGAAGAGCATTTGAAGTGATTTGAATAATTTACTGTTGCTTACGTTATACATTATGACTAGCAAATAGTAATTCCCATTTTTATGATCTTGAATTTGAATCTGCGTTCGAAATCTCTAAATATTTGATATATCTAGGTAGATAACTTTGATAATTTGCTATGAAATTTTCACAGAATTTCTTCAGAATGTTCTCAAGAACTTTTTTAGAATAATTTCCCTTCTCTTAAACTTAGAGGCAAATAAGCTTTTACAAACATAATATTGCATTCTTGAAATTCTTTGCAGAACAATCAACAAAATTTTTGGAAATAGATCATTTTCGTAGTTGGAAACGCTTAACATCAAATATCAGAACTAAAGTGGACATTTTATACGATAGATGAGGAGATGAAAGTGAAGAGTTGATAGTTCCGTTATAGTGTGGCAGTGTAGAATTTGTATTTAGAAAGTAGAAAGCGAACAAAAGATAATTTTGAGGAAGGTACGAATAGGGTAGAGCATCTCCTTTACCAAGCTCATCCGTTAACGAGGAATGCTGAGGGGTGTTTCCCCCTGCCACCACTGACAAAAGGGATGATCGCCGATTTGCTCATTTACTTCTGATGTGCGGAAACAGTTCTATTGATTGTTTCACACTCAAGTCGCCATCTGACGTAAACAACTACCCGATTCGTTCCTTCCTCAAAATTGTCCTTTGCTTGCTTTCTACTTTGATAAACAATTTTCACACTGCCGTACTATAACAGAATTATCAACTCTATAATTGAATCTCCTCCTCGGTCGTATAAAATCTCCACTTTAAGTCTGATATTTGACGTTAAGCATCTCCGACTATGTAAATCGTTAAATTCACGCAAGAAGTAATAACACATGATTAGTTGAAGTAGATTATTTTCGATTTTTTATTGATTCTTTTAGAAATTCCCTGAAGGCTCCTTCCATAAATCCATCCTTAGAATTTCCATGCAATTAACCTCAGAAGTTTTATAAATTTCTGCTTAGAATAATCTTGGACTTCTCCCTTTGCATTCAATTGGAAATTCAATTCGTATTCTCCTTAGAATCCCCATAGTATTTCCTCAGAATTCTCAAAACAAAAATCCATCACAAACTTTGAAACTCTTCTCAGAATTCCTTTGAGATTGAATCCTCAAAATTCGATTCCATTTGAATTCTTTTCGGAATTTATTTCGAACTCTTTAGAATTCTCTTGAAAGTATCGTCCGTAATCACCCCAGAATTCTTTTAGAACTATCCGCAGAGACCATCTTTGGAGTTAACGGGATTTTCATGGAATTTTCATCAGAGCTCCCTTAAGCAAAATTTCAGAACTAATTTTGAATTATTATTAGAATTGGACCTAGAATCCTCATCCAATCATCATAGAATTCTTCTCAGAACTCTCGTCAAAATGCACTCTCAATTACATTAGAATTATTTCCAAAATTGTTTCGGAGCTGAATTTTGCGTCTCTAATAATTTAAACAATAATCAAAAGCGACGCTCGTATGTGTTAACCCAAGTTTAACTATATAGAGAATTTTATAGAACACTTAATTTTACATGAGACTTTCGTAGTCTGTACTTTGGTATTCTTCTCTGATATATCTTGGTGTCTGCCCTAGAATCCTTCAAAATTCTCTTTTAAATCGAAATTGAAGGCATTTCCAAATAGTTTTCCTGGTGTTCTAACGTTTTGCGATTCACTGGTCACCCTGGTTAAAACTTTAAATTTTTTAGCAGATATGTATATTTTGTTAAAACTACTGTAGACTTTCTTTGTGCCTAGTACTCAATTTAAACATTTTGTGAAAAAGTGACTTTAGTGACTATTTTTAGGGAAATAGTGACTTTAGTGACTATTTTTAGGGAAATAGTGACTTTAGTGACTTTTTGGTGTAAAAAGTGACTTTTTGGTGTAAAAAGTGACTTTTTAGTGACTGGCTTCAAAATAGTGACCAAGTCACTAAAAAGTGACCTGCTACCAGCCCTGGAACTCCCATAAATCCATTTTAAATTTATTTGAATTCTCCTTAGAATTTCCATGCAATTAACCTCAGAAATTTCATAAATTTCAGCTTAGAATAATCTTGGACTTCTTCCCTGCATTGAATTGGAAATTCAATTCGTATTCTCCTTAAAATTCCCATAGTATTTCCTCAGAATTCTCAAAACAAAAATCCGTCACAGAATAACTTTGAAACTATTCTCAGAATTCCTTTGGGATTTAACCTTCAAAATAAGATTCCATTGGAATTCTCGGAATTCATTTCGAACTCTTTAGAATTCTCTTGGAATTTCTGAACTAATTTTGAATTGAGGGGGTTAGAAGGAAAGGGGTGTAAGTGACTTTGATCGATTCTCTTCATCGACTTTCTCTTTCGTTAATAATTCCGCTGCAAAGAAATTCCTTGAATCGTGTGCCATTCTGGATGCTAGATGAGAACCTCCTTTATCAAACTATGGGGCAGAAATAGCGCAAAATCTGATTATAAAGCTGTGACTATCAAAAGAGAAAGTCGATGAAAATAATATATACACCCCTTTTCTACTAAATTCTTATTAGAATTGGACCTACTATCGTTAAATGCACTCTAATTTATATTGGAATTATTTCCAAAATTGTCTCGTGTGTGGTGTGGGTGTGTGACGAATTTTTGCAGTAAATGGCATATTTGAGAAAAAATACACCAGTTAGTTATTCTAGCAATGAATTTTGTGCGATTTATTTTCTTTTGCAACATATGGAAGTTGTAAGTAAATTTATTTAAAAAAATTGCCTTCCCTTTCGACGACTGTAGTTAGACGCTTCCGGAAACTGCAGTATGCACGTTTTAAAATGTTTCGATCCATAGATGTCATCACTGCCTTGATTTTAGCTTTTAGCGACTTAAGGGGGTATTCCCAATCTTTTGCCTTTTTTCGGCCTGTTTTTCAATTAATTTTTTTTCAAGGAAAATGAATAGTAATGCGCCTAACTCTTTGGGATTCTTGTTTATTGAACATTAAAGTTTACAAATAAATTTTTTTCGACATAAAAAAAGACATTATTGACGTCACAAAATGGCGGCAAACAGACCCCTGTTCGCCGCAAACGCCTGGACGGGCGAAGACTTTTCTCTGGAACGGCTTCATCTGAAACAGATTTCGTGATGAAATTATAATCTGCATAAGATTCTCTGGAGCTTCTCCCGTTGGCAGCAAAAAATCTTGCAAATTAACAAAATGGCGGCCATATGAAAAAACAGGCGATTTTTAGCCCGCTTTTTTGCAGCTTTAAGGTGCTTCAAACAATGTTAAATGTTAATATTTTTGGCTGAAAGTGGGAGAAGCTCCAAAGAATTTAATAAGGAACAAAATGCGCAAAGATTCAAGTCAATATCTCTTATAGTTTCTGAGAAAAATCTTCGCCCGATAAAAAAAATGTGGTTTCGAGAAAAACGCGTTTAAAGTTTTGACTTTAGTTAAAACCATTTGGGGGTTCTTACCATTAGTCAGCTATGCCTGGACACCGAATTCGCTGATCGGAAAACAGCTTGGGGGGATGAAAGTATATAGTCTAAAGTACAAAAAAACGTGAAAAAAAAAATTTGATTTTTTGAAAAAAAAGATCGGGAATACCCCCTTAAGTGTGGTGTGAGGGGTTCTATTGGTATCCCGTTGGACGACGCCCTATACAAAATAATCCAACGGATTGATATCGGGACTGCTTGGGGGCCAAATTTCTTCCTCCCAAATTTACGAAATATTTTCCGTAAGCCATTTCTGTGCTTTATTAGCAGTATGAGCAGGTGCTCCGTCTTATCACTTTCCCAAGCCTTTTTTAATATTATACACTGTTCTTTCAGACACATTTACTGACCGAATTATTTCTTTCATGCATACTCCGGCGCGCAACAAAGCGACAACGGCTGACAGATTGCTCTCTTGTTTCGACATCTTTACGTTTACTCAACATTGTTTGTTTAAATCTTACACCTAACAGTATAAGCTATCCAGTGCTGCCAAATATATCTAAATCATGATGCACAAGCATGAGAAATTACTATTTGAAATTTACTGCAAAAATTCGTCACGCACCCTGTATATAGGGTAGAGAACTACTTCGGCCTAATCGCCCATTTTGGGCCTATGGAACAGAAAACTTCAAATAAATCCATGATTTCAGAGTTAACAAGTCAATTATGCGTTTCGTACGATACTTAAGTTAATAAGCTACCGAACGAAGTCAATGAGAACGCGTGATATCAAGGTTTGCACCCATTATTCCCAAAAACAAAAGAAGCGCTCCGACCGAATCAAATTTTATCTTCATCCGATAGGCCGAAGTGAATTCATTGACGTTTCAATGGCGTTTCAATACGTTAGGCCGAGTTTAGAATCCGTAGGCCGAGTGTGGGGTCAAGAAGCAGTGTTAGACTTTTGACAATATCTCAACGATTGGTTTCTCTTTATCAATTCTTACGATACGTACGGAAAGGTAAATAAATTTGGAAGCTATCAGTAATAATAACATTGCGTTTGGTACTAAACTGCGCTAGATTAAGAAAGACTAAATGCGGGTTGTGCTTAATAGGCCGGAAATGGGGTAGTTAACCCTATTGGAATTATTTCCAAAATTGTTTCGGAGCTGAATTTTGGGTCTCTAATAATTTAAACAATAATCAAAAGCGACGCTCGTATGTGGTAAGCCAAATTTAACTATACATATAGGTAAACCAGGCTCAAGATTTAAGCGGAGATGGAGAAATCGGTCCTCAGAGCATTTAATTTAACGTGAAACTTTCGTAGTCTGTACTTTGGTATTCTACTCTGATATATATTGGTGTCATCCCTAGAATCCTTTAAAATTCTCTTAAAATTTACTTTGGATTTTTTTAAAGTTCTCAATCATCCTTGAAACACTTTTGAAAATCTATCACAGACAAATAGCTTTGGAATGTTTTCAAGGTTTACAATTTATTTTCTGGGAAAGGAGGTATATTTTCTCCGAATTTTAATCGAAATTGAAGGCATTCCCCAATAGTTTTCCTGGTGTTCTAAAGTTTTGCGGTTCACTGGTCATTAGAGTGATGCAAAATTTAAAAATTTCGCTCCACAGTACTTAAACGATTCCAAATCGGATTCTGACTAACCTCTCAAAATTTGAACCCATTTGGTGAGAAACTGAGATGGCACAAACCATTTGAAGTTTGTATGGGGATTACTATGGTAAAACCTAGATTTTTGTTCATGTCTATCTAATAATTCACTATATGCTTCAAAAGCTTTCAACGTGTAGGAAATTTTCCCAGCTACAACTTTGCTCAAGACCACTTTCTGATTAAATGCAAGGATCGAAAGTTATCAATGGTTCAATGCGCTGATGTCTTATGATCATGCTCAATCAACTGCTCAGCAGGCAACATTGGTGTTTCTGGGGCATTGAATAGGACACAAAAATCATGGCTACTATGTAACACTGCAAAATACAATGTTGCCTACAGAGCAGCTGCTTGATCATGTCATAAGTTTACCAATCTCAGGGTGGCCAGTGAATTTTCATTTTTAAATTCCCGGTTTTTTCCCGGTTTTCCCGGTTCAAATCTTAAAAAAATCCCGGTTGTTAATATTAAAAAAAAAAAAAAACGAAATTGAACGCATTTTTAAGAACGTGCTAAACGGAATTTACAGAAAGCATAAAAAAGTGGTTTAAGAAGATTCCCATGATTCTGAAGCTTTAAAATTTGTGTAGAGTCTGAACCTAGACCTTTTTTCAAAATTTGTGATTAATAACAATCTTCGTGATGCAAGATTTGGAGTAAAAATAATTCAAATGTGAGATTTTGAAATTTTTTCAAGATAACTGATTTGAAAAAAATAAATATTATACTTATGCGTCGTGGAGTCATAATTGTCACGCTCTGAGACTTGGAAGCAGTTTAAGGGTTATAACAAATTACATAGCAATCTATAGAATAGAGCGGACAAACCCTGGATTTTTTAGAAAAATTTAAAAGAATTCAAAGTGTTGCTTTCAAACAAATATTGAGAAGGATTCCCACACAGTTTTCGAAGGAGAAGTTCTGAGCAGATTTCCAGAATTATTCTGACATGAAATCATTATAAATTGTTAGATAAATTTAGAAGAATTTCTGTGGAGAAGAATGCAAGTTCTAAATTAAATTGTTAGGTAATTTTAGAAGATTCAAAAAGGAGTTGTGAAAAACAAAACTTTGCGGAAAATCACTACGTGATTCTGAGGAGATTTGTATGACAGATGAATTATAAGAAGAATTCCAAGAGAAGTATGATCTTAATTCAACAAGAAACAGAGTTTTAAGAGTGTTCTGGCAATAATTTCAACCCTAGTGCGAAAGATTCATCACATAACTCCAACAAAATTAGTTGCAAAAAATTTGCTGATTAGAAAAAAAATTCTTTAAAATATTCCAAGGGGTTTCTAAATAAATTTTCGAAAGATTTCTGCTGTTTTAAATAGAGTTAAAAGACATTTTTGAAAAGATTTTCAAAGAAATAAAAAGTCTCCGTATAGGCTCAATGGAATTCTAAGAAGAACAAAACATTAAAACCCCGAAAAAGAATAATTGAATTTCAGTTTTTACAAATATTTGTTTCCTAAGTCCAGCATCTTCAATATTTTCTTTTAAGGACCATGCACTTTACATCCGAAAAAGAATAATTGAGTTTCAGTTTTTACAAATATTTGTTTCCAAAGTCCAGCATCTTCAATATTTTCTTTTAAGGACCATGCACTTTACATCTGAAATTGAGACGAAAAAAATCAATTTGGAATATTGCTGAGTGATTAAATTCTAAAAACAATAAGAAGGTAAACTGAAGAAAATTATGCAGCAAATAGAGCAAGACATTCATTTGGTAAACGATCACTCTGTTTTAATGGTTTATTCTGAAATTCTGGTGTAATTTTTTTTCCTAGGGTATAATTTATTTTCCCGGTTCTAATTATTTTCCCGGTTCTCTCGCTGAATTCCCGGGTTTTTCCCGGTTTTCCCGGTTACTTTTCAAATTCCCGGATATTTCCCGGTATTCCCGGTTTTCCCGGTTTGCTGGCCACCCTGCAATCTCTTAAATAATTAATAACTTTTTCCTGTCTTGGTTTACATAGAAACGATCTTCAGCAAAGTTGTAGCTGAGAATAAGAATAGCTATCGAACTGTTTCGCAGCTCAATATGGAAAAAGACTAGAAAGACTAGGCAATGAACAAAAAGTTGAGAATTCCCATAGTAATTTACAAGTAAACTTCAAATGGCTTGTGCGAAGTCTGTTTCCAACCAAATGAGTTGTAACTTTGGGAGGCTAATCAGGACCCGATTTGAAACCATTTAAGCACTGTGGAGCGAAAAAGTCAAATTTTGCAACAGTCTACTGGTCACCTTGTTTAAAATTTTATATTTTTAACAGATATGTATATTTTGTTAAAACTACTGTAGACTGTCTCAGTGGCAAGTACTCAATTTAAACATTTTGTTAATATTTTTAAATTTCACTCTATTTTAGTAGTGAAAAAGTAACTTTAGTGACTATTTTTAGGGAAATAGTGACTTTAGTGACTTTTTTTGTGTAAAAAGTGACTTTAGTAACTGGCTTCAAAATAGTGACCTGCTACCAGCCCTGGACTTGGCCTTAAAAAAGGAGACTTTTTAGTGACTGGCTACCAGCCCTGATACTATCATGGAGAACTATTACGTAAGTAGTGAGATTTTGAACGCGATAACAAAAAAAAAGAAATACTGTTCTTCATCATCCTGTTTTCACTTCCAGCCTTCCAGCCTCGGAAGAAAAAGAATAATCAAAACAATAATTCAACCGACTAACTAAAAAAGAATGATAGTGTTGTAGGTGTTGTTATTGTTGTTGTGATGAACACTACTGAAACACTACAAACTGTTGTTGCCATTGTCATCATCATTATCATCATCGTCGCCGTTGACTGTGCAGTACCCACCACCTATTATAGCTATACTTTCATTCCCATTCGACCAGGCAGTCGTTTCGCCTACACCGCTGCTGTTGAATGGAGGATATTGGAACTGTGCACCCGTTGTCGTCTGCTGCGAGCCATAACCATAACCTGGTCGACGGACGGACCGGCGGACGGACAGAGACATGAGAACAAGAAGGAAAGAGAGAGGACAAACACTGTACAATCGACTGTTGTTTTCGGTTTTAAGTAAGTACCATAGGGTAACGGTGTCTATTTTGGATCTAGGCTCCTATTCTGGTTCTCTCGCTAAGACCTTCGATAGCTTTAGACTTAAGCGATAGCACCAAAGTAGGAGAAAATAGGCTCCGTAACCCTATACTGATTTCAAATACATACATCGACAAGCGTTTCTTTTTTAAAGTTCTACAACGCAAGTGTCAAGTGACAGCAATGATGGTGAGACATACAAAAGACAAAAGAATCAAAACAACACACACGGAACACGGATTCGCCGCTCGTCTGCCAATTCGAGAACAATGAAGGTAACAAAAGAAAAGTAAGAAAGTGATGAAATTAGTCGGACATATCCAGAATAGTAGTTGTACGGAGACATGAACCTATGGAGACGGGAGTTCTAAAAATAGAATTTTTACATGCAGACTACACTACACTAGGTATCTACAATACACACACACACACACACTGAACGGGGGAACATCAGTTCCTGTTAGTCTTCCAATTTTTCAGAGTATGTCACCAATCGGAAGCAAGATGAACCGAAAGCATACATAGGGTTTCGAACCTGGAAATATGATAGTTTGTTTTCTAACATTTCCACAGTGGCCCAACACAGATACAATCATCACAAATACGTAAACGAAGGTTGTACAATTTTGCCTAAGGACCTACACGGGAGAATGCATTCTGAAGTGGACATTGAACGGAAGGAAGAAAAAAACGCTAAAGCAATTAAGGAATAGGGTTATGGAACTAAGAACAGGAAATACGTGCAATTCAATACAGCGAAAGATATGCAGTTATCATAATAAAAGGTAGGATGCTTGCGAGCGCTATTTGAAGTTTATGGTAGGAGCTCAAGTTGTATGAATAATGAGATGATTTGCAAATATGAATGACTGAACATTTACCTTTAAATGGAAGTTGCAAAAGGTCGTTTTTAGGATAGGACCTTTTGCAATATTTGTATAGGAAACTGATCCATTCGCTTGTGTTATTTATACCCAAATATAGCAACGACTGCAAAATAACAAACAGAATTTCCCGCCCCCCACCGTCACCGGTTCAACAAATTCACACAAAGCAGCAAAGGAAAAACAATAATAGCTCGAAGCAAATGAGAGCACCAGAAGAAAGGAACACACTGCGACATCTGTTTTTAACCCCACCTCCGGCGAATCAAACGTCAAGCTTCCGCTGCCTTCGAATTCGATATCGCTTCGTAGCAGCCAGCAGCCAAGTCAGCTTGGTCTCGTCGAGAAAATCAACAAAAAAATCAAAACAAATCACGAGACGTGACCGAACACTGTCACACGCGCACACTTCGGAGCCGCTCGTCGCCCCCGTCGTCACATCACATATTTATAAGCCAACCACCAAACACAAACAATATACGGGCTGTTTGAGGGGGAGTGCACTCCCGCATGGGAAATAAAATCACTGTTACCATAAAGTATTGCAACTAATGAATGAGCTGCAGTACGAACAGTAAATCTAATGCAATTAAAGCTCGATTCAAAGTAAATCTGGACGCACGGTTTAATACACCACCGCGCCCCTAGTGGTTGGAACAAAAAACGTTTGACAGGCATTTGTTGATGTTTCATTGACGAAGAAATTGGTGAAAAGTTTTTGTCCATTGATCGACGCATACCGAAATTACGGATCATGGAACTTGAGAAAAGAAAATTAATTGTGCACAAACATCTAGAGAACCCTTCGTGGTCTGCCTCAAAAATAACAAATGTGTTAAAATTCCCAAAGTCAACGGTGAGTCTTGTAATAAAACGTTACAAGGATACTCTGAGTGTGGATAGGAGCACAGCGCATCTATTATAAAAGTGGCACTAGGGACAAAGCGCTGAGGAGAAAGGTGTTGAGGTAGGTGAAAAGCAACCCAGGTGTCTCCATATGTGATTTGGCAAAGAAATACGATTCCAACTTTTCCACCATGCGTAACATCCTTTCAAGAGAACAGGGTGGCAAGTGAATTTTCATTTTGAAATTCCTGTTTTTCCTGGTCAATGATTTAACAATTTCCTGGTTTTATAAACCATAAATACAACAATTTTTAATAAAAAAAATAAAGTGAATCCTTGTACCATCGTTCTCCGCGCAATGCGGAATTTCACAAACCAAAATAGCAGGGCTGGTAGTGGGTATGTGATGTAATAGTAGTGACTTTAGTGACTAAAATTACGAAAATAGTGACCAAACAATGACTTTTAAACAATAAAAAAAAGTGACCAATAGTGACATTTATTGATCGGCAAGATGTGGTTCCAAGCATCCGTTATTCCGGTATTTCTCATGTTTTTTTTTTAATAAAACAAATGATTTAAGGACCACATAAATTTGTTATAGAAAAATAAGTATGAATTGAATAAGCAAGAGCACGTTCCAATTCTAACATCCATTTCCTCACTCTGCAGATCACGAATTTGTTGACCCTTATTACGGGTGTCACTTCACGGTGAAAACGAAGTGAAGTGACCAGTTGTCACTCAAGGTGAAGTGATTGCCGTGTAAATCAAATGGGAATCACTTCACCGTGAGTGATAAGTTGTCACTTCACCGTGAAGTGATATCGGTAATAAGGGCCGTTATTAGATCGTGAAATTAAGGCACAGAAAAGAATGTTCAAAGTACTGATTTTAGACATTTTTTTTTCAATTTTAGGACAGCAATTTTTGAAGATCTAGGATATTTATGAAGCGATGCATTTAGCAACATGAAGAATTAAATGTAAATAGATCTAAGTTAGCGATGATCCTTCTCTTCTTTGTAGTCGCTATAACGAACTGGTCGTCTTTTTACTCTGCTAATTCCTCCCAAGAATAGAATCTTCTGTAACACCTGAAACATAGAAAAAGAATCATAACTCTGGGATCCTGACAACTTTTCTAGATCGCAGTTTAAGAAAAAAAACGACAAGGGACAGCCCTATGGCGTTGTACGCATTGGTGACTTAGGACTACGTGGTCTTATATTATAAATCTTATTTGTAAACTGCAGCCGGAGCTTGTGTATTATGTAGGAATAGTAATTTGTGCGGGGTTCTCTCTGTTTATACTCTCAATTTTGAATAGTGGCATTTTGAAAAATGATGAAGTCTTGAATTTTTGCAGATGCATAGAAATATTTCTGATCGATTGGTGATAAAATTATTGAAATTGGTTCAGGGGCAACTAAGTTATTAACGTTCAAAATCTTTCATAATTGTGTTACATGTTCCATTTTCGGTTTTCGTAAAGTGTACCCTTATGTAGAAATCACAGACGTAGTCTGACGTCAAAACTCTCATTATTAAGGAAATTTTTCCCAGATGGAATGATCACGGACACAAAACAAAATTGAATGCGGCTAGGACTTAAAATCTCGATCGTGAAAAATTAGAGATTTTAAATTAGGAATAAATTTTAGAGTTTTTTTTTCTAAGACCTGGACCTGGAATTTTTGGTTTTGTATAGCCGGAATTTTAGTATGGAAAACATACTATACAATTTAATGGACTTAAAAAGGAACTCAAGAAACTGTGACAAGACTTTTTTATGCTTGGGCAAATACTAAAGCTACCGGGGGTCAAAGATAATTAAATTTTCTGACCTTTGGACAAATGTCGAGGCTTGACAATTTTCCTAGACCATTTTTCGACATTATACATTGAACCAACGGGAAATGTATTTTTTACCTGAAAGTTCAGGCAACCTCTTCAAAATAGGAATCCACGTGCCACACAAAAAGTTCAATGACATGGCAATGAATTCCACTGGATTCACTGGTCCAGTCCACATGTCATGCTGGTGAAGGTTAAGTGAAATTCACGCAAGTTTTTCGTGATTTCATGGCATGAATATTTTCTCGTCGTATTCGTTATTCAAAAATGGCGATAGAAGAAAGTGTACATTCGTCGTTGTTGGACGAGTTGGAATTCCCAGGCTTCTTCGTGTTTTCAAACGTAAGTTTTATAATGTTTATAAATTAACATTCATTTGTAAATTGAAAAGGAAAGTCCAGAATACGGAAATAGATATTTCGACGTGATAACAACTTCAACTTTGAGATCATCAGTGCCAATTATTAAATAATGTAAATTAGTGAATTTTCCTAGAATGCAATTACTTAATGACTCAAATAAATCGAAAAATATATCTATAGTCTGTCACACTAATTCACTTTAACATTACTACAAAATCCAATAACATTTAATTGCTAATTCCCGTAGCTTTTAAGTGATGCCAATTTGAAGATCATCGGAAAATCCAATAAAATTTTCATGACAATTGGTTTCTATGTGAATCACTCAAATGTAATCTCTCCCCCAAAACACGTATTATTCACCTGAAAAGTATGATGGAAAATATCTACGTGCCTATTCCGCTGAATTTTGCGTAACTCTTTGTTGCAGTGTAGGCTTGGACAATTTTCAAGATCTCAATGTAAAATAGACGGAATATTGGGTCTAAATCTTTATGATAGGTCTATGACAAATTCAAGATAAAAAATATAAATATTAGATTCCGTGAACAGTTAAAGTTTCCATACGTTCGCATCTCTTCTTGTCAGACTTTAACCTGAGTTTTTAAAGTCAATTTCTTCACTCTCAATATAGGTCGTAAAAAAGTGACTTTAGTGACTACATTTTAAGGAATAGTGGCTTTAGTGACTTTTTGATGAAAAAAGTGACTTTTTAGTGACTGACTTGAAAATAGTGACCAAGTCACTAAATAGTGACCTGCTACCAGCCCTGAAATAGGTATTAAGGTTCTTGTGAATGCCCGTGAAATCTTTATCTGATTGTATGCTGTAAAGAAGTTAGTAGGGAGCCGCGCTACTTCGGCGTATCATGGCGCCTATTTCAGTTGTATGTGCTAAAACTATAATAACAAAGCGTTTTCACTCATGTTTTTGCAAAAACATCTTTGCTTACAAGATTAATTACGATTGACACTGAAACATTTGCGATAACCCGTAAAATGAGCGATTTTAGGGGTGTATGATGAAGAAAAGCTGAGATACGAAGGACTAGCGCGGAGCCCTATCTAATGTCTGAAATTTAGAGATCTATAAGCCCCTAAATCTTGAGATTTCTGATGCGATTTTTTTAACTTTATTATTGAATAAAACAGTCTTCCATTTAATTCCACTTAATTAATGTTGGTATCCATGACAGATACGTATTTCGATTACAGTGTCATTATCACATTCCCACTAAAGAACTTATCAAAATCTAACCCCCTTAAGTACTCATCCCCTAGGTAAAAAAGTCAAGATCACAGGTATAAAAATGAAACTACAATGTGTTGAATCGGAACCTACCTAACTAATTAAAACCAAAGATTTAAGTAAACTAAAGGAGAAAAATCTATACAACTCTCTAATAAGGTAAATCCCAAAGGCCTGGTAGCTATCATCAGTCTTGTAAGCGGTCACCGTAGTCGACACATCTTCTATGATAATCGACTACCTTTGCTTCCGACACTTGCAAATCAAGCTATCAAATTACAGTACCAAACTAAAATGTCATATGACAGGCTCTGTCATATGACACTGTCACCGAAGACGTTCACGAATGTATGTATTTTAGATTTTCTCATAATAAGAGCTGCTGATGTTGTGCTTGTGTGAATTCTGAAGATAGCAAGCAACGTTAACACAGTTAAAACAATTCGGATTAGATTTAGTTTTCACCAGTAGACATAACCAGTTGAAATCATTGTTAGGATCCACTAAAGACCCAGTTAATGTTTTAGGTAAAGCAGGCGTATATAAAATAAGCTGTAATCATTGTAACAAAGTATATGTAGGACAAACCAAGAGAACTTTAGCAACTAGATTTAAAGAACATATAGCGGAGGTTAATAAGGCCAAAAAGCAAGAAGAAAAAGGCCTAACATATGATTTCAAATCAAAGGTTGCAGAACACATCTTCACAGAGGACCACCAACTATCGACGGAGGACATAACGATTTTACGAACCGTATCTACACCATGGAAATTGGATGTTGCAGAAAGCCTCGAGATCAACAAACAACGTAATTCAACTTTACTCAACAGGGATCAAGGAAACGGACACACATGGCTTTTCAAGTTACTACCTAGGACACATCAACGAGTAAGCAGCGGAGTACCTGTTCCTATAGAAAATTAAATTTAAGTTTACCTAGTTTCTAAGTGAAAATGTACCTGTGTTAATATATATTCGGTAAATGCGATGTTTTTCTTCAGTCGAGTATTAGTACAAGACACTGAAGAAGTCTGCACATTGTAGACGAAATACGCGTATCTGTCAAGGATAAGCAAATAAAGTAGTGGAATTAAATGGAAAATACTAATCCTTCTCTCTCTCATTATAAGCAACGATGTCCTAGTAATAACATTTGTGATCCGAAATGGTTTAATTTACACCAAATTGAGGAATTAGGACGAAATCACACATATCATATGACAGTTATTTGATAATTTTCTTTTAGCTCGAATGTTGTTCTACCGTTTGTGTTGTGTAAGAGAGACGACGGTAGAGCCTGAAAGTACGAATTCAAACAGACTGTCGCACACGACAACGAAGCGAGTGTACTAAAAAACGTCAACTGTTTACATCCCTGGCTATCATAATGAAGTAATGAAATTGGGTTGTTAGCGGAATGCTTAAATAAAACAGCAAAAAAGGTTGTCTTCCACTGATGAAGACTGCACATTGTAGTCGAAATACGTATCTGTCATGGATACCAAAATTAATTAAGTGGAATTAAATGGAAGACAACCTTTTTGCTTATTTAAGCATTCCGCTAACAACCCAATTTCATTACTTCATTCATTATTGAGATGTTCAGCCAACGGGCTAGTTTATCTCAAGGTAAAATAGCGAACTGTGATATGAATGAGGACTCTTTAAACAAACCTTTGCTTCAATTTTATGGATTTACAGTTTGTTTAAATTTTCCGCAAATTGTCAACGATTAAGGATCTTATTTAGCGGAATTTTGATGATGATTCCATGAATCATATGATTAAAAGATTTCATAAACAACGCTGGTTTAATAACTCTTATTATTAAAAAGACTGACTGCTGAAGTTCATAGAAACTTCCTAAAGTTCGTAGAACTTCCCTGAAGCGTTAAGGTCTTTCTTGAAGGGTTCATTGAAGATTGTATTGCCTGAATTTCACGGGACTTCCCCGAAGTTCGAAGGACTTTTTATAAGATCCTAGGACTTCCCTGAAGTTCGGAGTTTTTTGAAATTCATAGGAATTTCTTAAATATCGTAGAAGTACCACGAAGTTCGAAGGACTTTCTCGAAGATCTGACGACTTCCCTGAAGTTTGAAGGACTCAACTGAATATATAAGGACCCTAAATTTAGAAGAGCTTCCCTGAAGTTCATAAGGCTTTAAATATTGAAGGGTTTTTCAAAAGTTTTTGGGTTTTTCTTTAATTTCTTGGAAATTTCCTGAAATTTGGAGAACTCCCATGAATTTCGTAGGACTACCTGTAGTTCAATCGACGTCTCGGAAATTCTAGGAACTTTTTTGTGCTTGGAGAACTATGTTAAGTTCAGAGGACTTCCCAAGAATATTGAAGACTTCTCTAAAGCTCGGAAAAAATCCATAAGTGTCATAGAATTATCCTGAAGTTTTAAGCAATGCCTAAAATTCGTAGTTATTCCCCAAAGATTAAAGGACTTCCATGAAGTTCGTAAGACTTCTCTGATATTTGTAGAACTTCTCTGAAGGTTCGGAGAGAATTCCTGACCGTCGTAGGTCATCACAGTAGTTCACAGGATTTTCCTGTAACTTGTAAGACTTTGCCGAATTTTGTAGAACTTGCATGAAGTTCGAAGGCCTTATCTGAAGTTTTTAGAAATAGAACTTTTTTATTGAACATGTTGAACAGGTAGTTACGCGTCGGCACTGCTTAAGTCTCCTATCAATTAAGCACAAATCATACATGCAATTGACTCGAGAAAAAAATTAAATTAAAAATAAATACAAAATATATTTACTAAATTCTCAGGGTAAATTTTGTACATCAATGTTTAGTTATGTGAAAGATTTAGCTTGAACAAAATGGTTAGTTTTGACCTGATTATAAAAAGAAACTTTGACATACATAAAATTTAAAACCTACTTAAATTATACAAACAAGATTATTTTCCTGGTGGACTTATGAAATTTCTGGTTTTTTCCCGGTTTTTCCTAGTGAAAATAAATTCCCGACTTTTTCCCGGTTTTCCTGGTTTTCCTGGTTCACTTGCCACCCTGAGAGAAGGATGTAAGTTTTTTTGTGCCAGTAAACATCCGAATCGCTCCCTGAAACAAAATTTAGTAGCCAAAAAGCGAGCACGATTACTATACGAACGAGTTTTGACGAAATTTGATGGCTGTATTTTAATGGATGACGAAACATATGTCAAAATGGATTATAAACAAATCCTCGGACGACCATTTTACCTGGCAACTGGTCGTGGGGATGTCCCTTCCAGGTATAAATTTGTTTTTGCTGATAAGTTTGCTCGGAAACTAATGATTTGGCAAGGAATCTGCAGTTTTGGCCTTAAAACCAAGGTTTTCATCACATCTCATGCAATGACGTCGAAGGTTTACATTAAAGAGTGTCTGAAAAAGCGGATTTCACCCTTCATTCGGCAACACAAGACCAACGTTATGTTTTGGCCGGATCTAGCCAGCTGCCACTACTCTAAGGAGGTACTAGAATGGTATGCTGCAAACAATGTTAATTTCGTCGCCAAAGAGATTAATCCTCCGAATTGCCCTGAGTTCAGACCGATCGAAAAATATTGGGCAATTGTCAAGCGAAAACTTTGACGATGCGGTAAAGAAGTGACAAATGCACAACAAATGTATTTAAAGTGGAATAAGTTCGCCGGTACAGTGTCACCAGTGCAGATCATGATGGCATCGATCACAAGTAAAGTGAAATTTGAATCGGGCTTTACCATTTGATTAACTCTTTCAATTCCTAAGTTCTTTTTGAATGGATCCAATGTCCAACTGTTGATCGGAAAATCGATTAACTTGATTAGCTATTCTACTGCGACCCACCAGTGTAGTATTTTCGATTTTTTGATCGATAAATGGACATCGGGCCTATTCAAAAGGGACTTCAGAATTCATGGTGTAAGATTGATGACAATTCTCACATCAATTTTCAAAAGGTCCTAAAAAACAAATGTAGACAAATCGAGTTAAGCGATACAAACTATTGCTCTTCTATCATTGTATGTGCTACAAAAACACCCATCAAAATTTACTTTCATTTATTTAAGATAAGCATAGGCCAAAAATTGTCCAATGTAAAGTTTGAAATGATAGGTACATGATTGTTACTTCGATCATTTGGACTGCCTAACATGATTGGTGTTCATTTTCTAAAGGCTGGGCCAATCTAAAGTTAGGTACTCTACTCTGAAATCTGTGAAAGGGAATCTAGAATCATGTAGAACAAAACGCCCAATGCAGGGCTGTTACAAGATTTTTCTAAATTTGATCCGCGAAATCCGTGATTTCTCAAAAGAAATCCGCGACTTCAAATACTAATCAGCGACAAAAAAAAAACTGTTTTCAATGCCTAAAAATACTATTTGTATACTACTAGATGGCATTTCAAGCTTATTGCTTATAGCATTTTAGATTTTTGCCTGCTCTCAACTTAGTGTTCTTTGAAGTACCTTCACATTTTAATTGAGAGCTTTCTATGCCTGTACCATTCTATGCCCAAGGAAGTAGAGAAATTTTCCAAACCGAAAATTTAATAGACCGGACGGGAATCGAACTCAGTTTGTGACCTTAAATAACAATGTATCATGTTAAGTTATTTATGTATAGTATAAATTCTGAGTAATTAGTTAACATAATAAAACACCCTTACATTATTGAGGGATTCTATTGAATAATACCGGCCTAGATTTGATGAAACATTATTTAAAAAAAAATTAATGCATTTTCATTTGAAATGCCATTTTTCTTCAAAGTTAACCTTTGCGTCTCTGACGTATTTTGCTGTCCTAAATGTTGTAGTTAATTTGGCTCTAGTTTTCTAAATTTTTGACCGATTCAAACCAAACACCCTGCACATAATCGAGAAATTACCAGAGTTTCATGTCGCGGTTCTGTATTTACACGGATATTACTTGGGGTCTGTCCAATGGTGAGAAATTTTCATGATATTTTTTTATTTCTAATATGAACATTTTCGTTGTCAAATCATAACCGAATCGTATATATGTGACTTTGTGGATCATGCACGACTTATTACTATGTATACAGGAAATAATAGATTTTGCAAATCCTATCCCCACCTCCCCGCGGTGCCGGCTGGGGTATGAGTAACCATAGGGAAGATCGGGTAACCAACCCTTGGACCTTGGATGTATGCTGACAGGGAAGGGGGGACTCCTCTCTCCGGAGAGTGCAGTCTTCGAGCGTCTGTTCACCATGGAGGTGCGGCTCAAAACGGCGTCTGTTCTCTATGTTAGGAGCGGCTGATCAACGTCCTGGTGCCAGCGTGGGACTCTAAACAGTGCTGTACACGATGGTCCTCCGGCGAGACAATGGGGGTTGGTGCAGGCCCTACAAGCCAGCCGTAAAAAAAAACAAAAGTACAGGAAGCATGCAATGTAAATACGGACCGGAAAAATCGACCCAAGCAACGGAAACGGACTAACGATTGGAAACTCGGAACATGGAACTGCAAGTCTCTCAATTTCTTGGGAAGTACTCGCATTCTTTTCGATTTATTGAGAGTCCGCAATTTCGACATCGTAGCGCTGCAGGAGGTTTACAGGAAGGGATCATCGGTACATACGTATAGGGATGGTTACACCATCTAATACAGCTGGGTACAGCTTTCATCGTGATGGGCGAAATGCAGAAGCACATGATTGGGTGGTGGCCAATCGATAGCAGAATGTGCAAGTTGAGGATCAAATGCCGTTTCTTCAATGTCAGCATAATCAACGCGCACAGCCCTCACTTAGCAAATGACGATAACTATAAAGACGCTTTTGACGCGCAGCTGGAAAGAGAATACGACAGCTGCCCAAGCCATGACGTCAAAATCGTCATCGGAGATCTCAACGCTCAGGTCGGCCAGGAGGAGGAATTCAGACCGGTTATAGGAAAGTTCAGCGCTCACCAGCTAACGAACGCCAACGACCTTAGACTCATCTATTTCGCCGCCTCTAAGAGCATGGCCATACGTAGTACCTACTTCCAGCATAGCCTCCCATATCGGTACACCTGGAGATCACCGCAGCAGACAGAATCGCAAATCGACCACCTTTTGATCGACGGAGGGCACTTCTCGGACATTATCAGGACCTATCGCGGCGTAAATATCGATTCGGACCACTACCTTCTAATGGTCAAGGGGTGCCAAAAACTTTCCGTTGCCAACAACATTCGATACCGACGCCCGCCACGGTATAATCTGGGGCGACTGAAGCTGCCCGAAGTCGCAACTGAGTACGTGCAATGCCTCGACGCAGCGTTGCCGGATGAGGGAGAGCTCACCGAAGCGCCTCTTGAAGACTGCTGGAGCAACGTGAAAGCAGCAATTAACAGCGCTGCTGAAGGCGCCGTTGGGTTCGTGGAGCGGAATCGACGGAATGATTGGTTCGACGAAGAGTGTCAGACGGTTTTGGACGAGAAGAACGCAGCGCGGGCGGCAATGCTGCAGCAAGGAACCCGGAAGCCCCACATTAGTGGAGCGATATAAACAGAAGCGAAGACAGCAAACCCATCTTTTCCGGGATAAGAAGCGCAGCCTGGAAGAGCTGGAGTGCGAAAAAATGGAGCAGCTGTATAGTTCTCAAAAAACACGCAAGTTCTACAAGAAACTCAACGCATCCCGCCAAGGCTTTGTGCCACGAGCCGGAATGTGGAGGTGATTGAAAGGTGGAAACAGCACTACGATGAACATCTAAACGGCGCAGAGGCGGAGGTCAAGGCAGCAGGTAGAAGGGCTTCGTTGGTACAGCGGATGAGGGGGACATGCCAGCTCCCACGATAGGTGAAGTTAAGGATGCTATCCGACAGCTTGAGAACAACAAAACAGCTGGGAAAGATGGTATCGGAGCGGAACTTATCAAAATGGGCCCGGATAAGTTGGCCACTTGTCTGCACCGACTGATAGTCAGGATGGAAAGAGGGAGTAATATGCCCAGTATATAAAAAGGCGACAAACTAGAATGTGAGAACTATCGAACTCACTATTCTTAACGTGGCCTACAAAGTGCTTTCCCAGATCATCTTTCGCCGTTTATCGCCGCTAGCAAGCAGATTTTTGGGAAGTTATCAAGCCGGTTTTGTGGACGGGCGATCGACCACGGACCAAATATTTACGTTACGGCAGATCCTCCAAAAGTGTCGTGAATATCAAGTCCCTACGCACCACCTATTACATCGATTTCAAGGCCGCTTATGATACTATTGCCGGGAAGAGATATGGAAGATTATGGACGAGAACGGTTTTCCCGGGAAGCTGACCAGACTGATCAGGGCTACGATGGATGGTGTATAGTGCTGCGTGAAGATATCGGGTGCGTTATCGAACTCGTTTGAAACTCGCAAAGGACTTCGAAAAGGCGATGGTCTTTCCTGCCTCCTGTTCAACATTGCGCTAGAAGGTGTTATGAAACGTACGGGCTTTAACATGCGGGGCACGATCTTTAATAAGTCCAGCCAGTTCATCTGCTTCGCTGACGACGTGGACATTGTCGGAAGAACGTTTCAGGCCGTGGCGGAGCACCAGGCTGAAACGTGAAGCAGAGAAGGTTGGATTAAAGGTGATTACGTCGAAGACAAAGTATCTGTTAGCTGGATGAACCGAGCGGGATAGGGCTCGCATAGGCAGAAGCGTGACAATCGACGGAGATGTGTTCGAGGTGGTGGATGAATTTGTGTACCTCGTGCTTACTACGGACTCCACAAGACCCTGAGGTCGCGTAAACTTCACCTCCGTACTAAATGTACCATGTACAAGTCGCTGATAAAACCGGTAGTTCTCTACGGGCACGAGACGTGGACGATGCTCGAGGAGGACCTGCAAGCACTGGGTGTTTTCGAACGACGAGTGCTTAGGACCATCTTTGGCGGGGTATGTGAGAACGGTGTATGGAGGCGAAGGATGAACCACGAGCTGGCGCAACTCTATGGCGAATCCTGTATCCAGAAAGTTGCGAAAGCTAGACGGGTACGATGAGCGGGACACGTTTTAAGAATGCCGGACAACAATCCCGCAAAAATGGTGTTTGCCTCGAATCCGGCCGGTATAAGACGAAGAGAAGCACAGCGAGCAAGGTGGTTAGACCAAGTGGAGCAGGATCTTGGAAGTGTGGGACGGTCAAGAAATTGGAGACAAGCAGCCACGGACATTGTGATGCATGTGCAATCCTTAGAGATGTCGGACCAGGATAAGTATGTAAGTAAGTATACTAGTGGAAAGAAATATTAAGACACTTTAAAAGGACGACTCCTCCAAACCTTAAGAATCAGATTAATTCTAAATCATATGTGTTTGGAAGTCACATTCAGGCGTACCAAAAGTACCGCCTCATGACAGTATTCCAACGGTTGTTGCTTTCTTTTTCCTACGACATCCTTGAGATTGAGATATAAGCGACAACCCACAGTGAGGCTGTCATACGACATGCAACGCAGTACACGACAGCTCGTTCTTATTCATGTATTTTGTTCGTTCGGCTATGACAGCCTCGGATGGTCATTCGTAACGTTCCTCGTACATACAACAAGCAGTCCGTCAAACTGCCGATTCGTTGCTGCTGGCTTTAAAATTTTGTTCGTAGGTTGTGAGACTGCTACTACACTACCAGCGTGACGCCGAAGCTCGTTCGGTTGCTATCACGTTCGTGCTGTCCATTGCAAAATTTTCATCCGATATTTTTTTTAAACGAGCGGTTTTGAGCAGATCAGCCTACCCGACACCAACCTGACTTCTAACAAACCGCAACCCGATGTTGGTCCGGCATTGACCCGACATAAACGCGTAATTGGTCCGACATCGACCCGACATTTGGCGGACGTCGATCATAAATTGACCTTACATTGATCCGACATCGGGCCGACATGTGTGTTCGGGATCATTTTTCTGGGTTTCTTCCATACTCCACTGCCGTATATCAATTGTATATAATGTCTCGCAGCCTTTTCGTGACAGCCATTTGGATAAGCTGAGGGATGTCGTCGGTTTGTGAAGGCTGACATGACGACAGAAACATTGAAAACATGGTCATAATCATTTTGCATTTGATCATCAAAATCATCCCCACCAAGATGAAGAGGAATATTAATATTGAGTACAATAGAGACGATAATGAACATCCAGCCACGAATGAAGAAAAACAAATGTTAACTTCGATACTCAGAGGTTGCCTTGATCAAGAGAATGCTGTTGTGTCAAATGTCAATTCATGCAGGTAGTTGGTCTATCTGTTAAGGTTGTCTTAATATTCAGCTAAGTTGAGTGTAGAAGAAATGATTTTTATCAGCACTGATTTCCACTAGCGTATGTTTGTTTACGTTCCATGTTTTATATCATATCTGAATTCCATCACGTGTAAATTTCGTTATTTCTAAATGTGTAGTGTTGGGAAGCAGTTCAGAGGAGATATGCTTAGAACTCAAAAAAAAATGTTGGGAAGACTTTCAATATAGTTGACAAAATAGGGGCAGGTGTATTTTACCCAGAGAGAGAAGAACTCTTGGCGATTGGAGAAGGATTCCAGGTCCAATTCTAATAAGAAGCAAAAATAAGTTCGAAGAAAAATTTGAAGATAGCTCAGATGAGAATTCCAAGGAATTTCCGTGAACTCCATTGCCTCATATGGCCATCTTGCCCTACAATCCCCTACAGCGAATTCCAAAATAAAATTAGTAGAGTTCCAATTTAGAATTCAAAGAATCCCGACTTGGAATTCAGCTAATGTCAGTGTGTGATCCAGAAAATTTCACCGAAACAGTCAGGGAACCCTAACGTTGATTTATTGTTTTATTGTTGTTTTACATGAACAGGCTGGATGAAGCCCCAATGATGTTAACCTTATCAACTATGGTAAAAAAATACATTCAAGTATGGTCATAACATAAAAAACATTAAAAAACATATATCCGGAGTGATTTGAGATTTGGGCGTAATTGCATTTGTAAACAAACACGTCAATCATCGATTTCTCGCGAATAAAAGCTCAATCTCGAAAAGTAATAACACTACGAGGTAGAAGAATGATTCTTCTATCTTTTGGTATAGTTTGTTTGTGAGATTGAGCTTTTATTAAAGAGAAATCAGTAATTGACGTGTTTGTTTACAAAAACAATTACGCCCAAATCTCAAATCACTCCGGATATCTTACAGTCAGTTACTCCGGTCGGCGAAAAACAGAAGAAAGCTTTCGACGAAGCGCATCACGGGAGAGATGAAAGTTGAAAACAGAAGCAACTCTGTTGAATGTTCTCTGCAGTCCGCAAATCGCACCGTGTGCTCCATAATTTGTGTGACGTAGAGGCAGTCTTAGTATAAGGTTATTACGAAGCGAAGGTTATTACCCCGTTGAACATTCAGGTCAATTTGCCTCAGGAAAGCCTCGCAATCTGTCCTTCCTTGCAGAATATCGGCCACGGTTAGGGCTCTGCTTGTGTCTCTTCTAGTCCGGAGAAGTTCTAGGTCGATAAGTTGACAACGGCTTTCGTAACTGGGTAATCGAAACGGTTCATTCCAAGGCAATCTACGCAACGTAAAACGAAGAAAGCGACGTTGAACAGATTCAATTCTCTCGGCACCGTTGTTGTAGTTTGGGTTCCAAACCGCTGAACAATACTCAAGCGTCGATCGAACAAGCGAACAATAGAGAAATTTTAGACAGTAGATATCAGTGAAGTTTTTAGCTATCCTAAAAATGAACACTAAAGTTCTTGACGCCTTATCAACAACATATGCAATGTCAGAGTTGGTTGGAAATGCTAACATTAAGCTGTAGTGTGATAATTTATTAGTTAGAGAATGATCTTTAGAAGAGAGTAGGTGGATAGTTCCGTTAGAGTACGGCAGTATGAAAATTGAATAGAATTTGAAAAAGAGCGAAGGGCCATTAATGCGACAGTTTTTAAAGGTAGACGCACATCTTTTGCCTAACCCGTACGATGTACGCGGAGACTTGAAGTATGTCTCCAAGTCTACAGGCAAAAAATGTGCGTCCTTCTTTTGATCATAAACTGACTGCGGCTGTGGAATAGTTCTAGCGACGTTTTCATCACTACCTAAAGCCCCACGTTGCGAGAGCATTTCCAGTCGATGGTGTGTTATAATGCAATTCTTCTTTACCCAACTATTGTGTTGCTCCTCTCGCATAGCTAAATATTATCGGTTGTTGTTTTCGTGAGAACGTAATAGCGGAGCATTTGGCTGGGTTCACTACCATTCTGTTTAACCTGCACCAACCTGCACACGAATACATTCAGTTGACGTTGAAGAAAGTGACAGTCAGCAATGGAGCAGATTCATAGGAAGATTTTGATGTTATCTACATATGATAACCGAGGAGCTTCGATGACCAGATGCACGTCGTTGAAGTACAGTATAAAAATTAACGATCCCATGTGGCTTCCCTGAGGTAAACCTGATGTGGCGAAGAAGCTAGCTGATCTGCAGTCTCCTATGGCAACCTTTAGTTGCCGACCGGTAAGATATGATTGAAACCAACTCAGAAGATTACCGCATACACCGAGCCTGCCGAGTTTAGCAATCGCAATAGCATCGTTCAACTTGTCGAATGCTGCGGATAGGTCTGAATAAATAACGTCCGTTTGAAGCCGACCGACATGCTTTCGGTTATATACGATGTGAGACACAGCAGATTGGTGGTTGTAGAGCGGCCGACAGTAAACCCATGTTGATCACCACTCAAATACTGCTTGCAATGGGACAGCAACGGTTCCATAATCACTAGCTCGAATATCTTCGAAACGACACTTAACGATGTAATTCCTCGATAGTTATCCAGCAAAATGGAAATATGTCACTGGAGAGAGACATTCGGAACAGCCGAAGAAGCGGAATTAAAAAGCTAGATGTCTCTTCAAAAATACAGATGGAACTCCATCAGGTCCAGGATTGAAGGATGACGCGGCCTTAGAAATCATTTCTGCATTAACATCAATTGCACCCAGCGTTTGATCATTTACTGGAACGTTCCTGGCAGCCAGGTTAATATGGTCGTCAGTTAGTATCTCATTATGGAATACACTGGCAAACTTTTCGGAAAACAGGTGGCATATATCCTGAACGGTGTCAGCAACTTCTCCGTTGAATTCCATAGACGATGGTAGGCCGGATTCCCTGCGTTGCTCGTTCACGTAGTTTCAAAAGGATTTCGGGTGTAGCTTAAGTTTGCGCTGGATGCCTCGTTGGAAACTTGAAAAGCATTCACAACTGACTCGCTGGTACATGTGATTCAGCCTCACATAATGTAGTTTCAGAGGAAGCGTGCGATACTTCGTAAATCTTCTCACTGCTGCTCTCTTGATTGCCTTCAACCTACGTAGCTCTCTCGTCTGCCAGGAAGGGTGAGACACTTTGTGGTGAGTTCTTTTCGGGATGTGTCTGTCAATGACATATGCCAAGACATGTGAAAAGGTTTGCGCTGCAAGCTTCAACGTCATCTGGATCAAGGATGTTCTCCCATACCATGCTAGACAATAACATCTATGATGCTACGGTGGTCAGCTTTACGGAAGTCAAAAGAAACGGTAGCAGGATAGTCGTCGAAATCACGCACGAGTTTGTCCTCAACAGTGACAATTAGAGGAGGGTTATGTGGAACTAGCTTAGTTAGTGCACAAGGAGCCGAGGAAATTGATGGAGCCCTGTCCTGTGTGCTCACGAAGCGGAGGTCCAAACTACGACCATTTTTGTTAACTACATGGTTAATTTGAGAAACCGTCGCTGCGCTGTAGTTGTCGAGAAGGCTAATAGCTCCTGCGTGAAATGTAGAGCTATCAGGATCTGGGTACAGGAATCCGCTATGAGATGGACTCCACGAAACGCCTGGCAGATTGAAGTCACCAAAAATGAATATCTCATCAACTGGAGTGGCACTTTCGATAACTGTGAAAACTGACCGACAGTGAGTATCGATGAGTTCATTGTCGCGGACTCGATCAGGTGGAATGTACAGAGCGCATAGAAATAGTGTGCGATCACCCAGATTGATGGCTGTCCAAACCTGCTCCACATAGTTCCCTGAATCGTTCTCGATGGCCTTTGCCTCCAACCCGCTACGGACAGCTACAAGGACACCTCCACCAGTAGATTTACGGCGGTTGTTAGGATTCCGATCGCAACGAAAGACCTCGTAGTCAGGACCGAAGACTTGACTGGAAAGCGTTCGATAATCGAGCCACGTTTCGCACAGGACAATTATATCGTAGCAACGATCCGTTACAGCTAGGCGGTACTCTTCAACATCAGAATTCATTCCACCGGCGTTTTGGTAGAAGATCACGACGTCCTGCTTGCGGCAAGGAATCGAACGACTGCTCTCCCTGGAAATCACAGATACATCAGGCAATAACTGACCATCATCAAGTCTCATTGGATACTCGCCATAGTGAGTGGGTTAGAAGACCCCCTCTCCACGATTTCGAATAGTTCCGGAATTGCGGGAAGTAATTCTGAAATTTTAGGATTAGTTATAGTTAAGCCTCTATCATAGATCAGTTAATTTTCTAATATGTATGAATATTTATCCACAAACTGGCGAACAGATCTGGGAGTAGCCTAGAATGGGGTTCAGAGCTGTGCACTAAACTTGGTTCATTATAGTTTACCACCACATATTAGTTTTTGTTTTATTTTTTGAGTGCTCCATGAATTCGAGGGACATATTCTCAATTACTATATTAATCACTACCTAACGTAACATTTGACAACAAAACTTGTATGGCCCTTTTCGCGCTAACCGAAGTAGGAGGAATTACAAAACTTAACAAATTCTCGTTTTTATCACAAGGCTAACTCTTTCGACTGAAGTGTAATGAAGAATATCCGTAGAACACTTCCGAAAACATTTTTTTTTTTTAATAAAACAGTGTCAAATCTAGAGAAAATTCATGAAGTCTTCTGGGTAGCAAGCTTGAAGTAATCAACTCTAAATTCATCAGAACAACACTATCAGAATGAACCAGGGGAAGCTCACACGGCGAATGAGAACGACCCAAATTTGACTTTAGTTCACTCATAATCGCCAAAAGTGCAGGAACTCAGCGATGAGTAAATTTGTCTCATGGTTTCCTGTGGAAAACCTAAAAAATCTGCCGGAAAATGAGGAAATTGACGAAAATTTCATTTAGTCTCAGAGTAGTACCAATAGACTGAGTGAATCAAATCTTTACTTTTCTCAAATTCGGGAATTTTTCCCTGGAAAATCCTGGAAATACCTGGGAAAACATGAGGCAAATTTACTCATCGCTAAGTTCCTGCACATTATGTGATTTATGAGTTGACTAAACTCAACTTTGGGTCGTTCTCATTCGCCGTGCATAAGTTTTGACAGGCGCAACGGCGCAACCATCGGTAATTGGGAGATTTACAACTGACAAGAGAGTTAGAGCGAGCTTTTGCGCTCTCTTTCTCCATTACTCTCTTTGCCTGCAATCAGATATCCAAGTGCACAGCGAGAAATGCACGCTTCAGGCACCCATACATCACAAATGTTCTTCTAATTTAAATTCACACATTTAAACCGGTCTGCAAGTATGATAACGTCCAAAGCGTAACAGACTGCTGTTTCCGTGTTGCTCCCGTTTGACGCGTGACTGCTGAAAGTTTCAATAACAACTAGTGGTGCAAACCGCCATGTATTGTGGGAAATTTGTGGTATGTTTCAAGAGGTGATAGAAGGACTGCTTGGCTTACATCAGGCATTTGACCATTGACAAACTTGCCACGCACCACTCAAAAAAGCTCCCTTTTAGGAGCACTATTTGTCATGGTAGTGATGATATCGACATGCTTAGAAATCAATGCATTAGGGATTAGGCAGACCATCCGAACTGAACTGAATTCTTTTTAAAGCAAATCAAGGTCGAAGATTTAATTGAGCCACACTATAAAATAGTGTATTCACGGTCACTTGTGGTCTGGCGTAAAGAAGTACAGCTATAATGTGACCATCAAATCTATAAAAATCTAAACGCATTTTTTTAAATTATTTACACCTGTGTCGTGCACAGGTTGCACATGTGGACGCGACGCCACTGTTGTTACTTAATCGCTGAAGGATTAATTTTCTGCATGGGACTGATATGCGGTTACTTTGCACGATGAAACAAACTGACTGGACGTACTTTTCCCATTGTTCAAGAACAAAGTGCTTAATTTCATCACACAATAAAGGGTGATACGGTCAAAATTTGGTCAAGGGAAAACGCGTGTAAATCGGTGAAATCGTTTATTTAAAAAATCAAATTAAATTTCTTTTTCAAGTTCAATTAGTATAAAATTCAGGAAAAATATTCAGTTAGGCTTCCGCTTTTCCAAATCCGAATTGCCGGGCCTTACGCTTGACCCCTGCCATCAGATTTTGTACAGCCACCTTGTCCACCTTCTTCGCCGCAGAAAGCCAGTTTGCCTTGAACTGCTGCTCGCCCTTAGCAGTTTTTTTGGTCTTCTTTAGGTTCCGCTTGACAATAGCCCAGTATTTCTCAATTGGGCGGAGCTCTGGCGTGTTGGGAGGGTTCTTGTCCTTGGGAACCACCTGCACGTTGTTGGCGGCGTACCACTCCATGGCCTTTCTACCGTAATGGCAAGATGCCAAATCCGGCCAAAACAGTACGGAACAACCGTGTTTCTTCAGGAAAGGCAGCAGACGTTTATTCAAACACTCTTTCACGTAAATTTCTTGGTTGACAGTCCCGGAAGCTATGAAAATGCTGCTTTTCAAGCCACAGGTACAGATGGCTTGCCAAACCAGATATTTCTTTGCGAACTTTGAGAGTTTCATGTGCTTGAAAACATCTGCTACCTTTCCCCTTCCTTTTGCCGTATAAAACTCCTGTCCCGGAAGCTGCTTGTAGTCGGCTTTGACGTAGGTTTCGTCGTCCATTACCACGCAGTCAAACTTCGTCAGCATCGTCGTGTACAGCCTCCGGGATCGCGCTTTGGCCGTCGTATTTTGTTTATCATCGCGATTTGGAGTCACTACCTTCTTGTAAGTCGATAGTCCGGCTCGTTTTTTGGCTCGATGCACGGTTGTAGACGATACACCCAGCTTATTTGCGGCATCTCGGAGAGAGAGGTTAGGGTTTCGCTTGAAACTACCGGCAACTCTCTTTGTCGTCTCAGCGGCTTCCGGTTTTCGATTTCCCCCCGATCCAGACTTCCTGGCTACCGACAAACGTTCCCCAAACACTTTAATTACATTTGTAACGGTTGATTTGGCAACTTTTAGCGATTTTGCCAACTTTGCGTGCGAGTAGCTCGGATTTTCGCGATGCGCGAGCAAAATTTTGATACGCTGCTCTTCTTGCTTGGACGGCATTTTGACAACTGAAGAGTGAATTCCAAAATCAAAATAGGAGCAACATTCTACACACACACACCTTCAAAATGAGGGGTGTTCAGGTTTTTTAAATGCAAAATTGAAAGAAATACGTCAAGTTGATATTGACCAAATTTTGACCGTATCGCCCTTTATTATAAAATTGATGTCAAATAAAAGTGCATAGTGTTGTCAACTGTTGTCAATTCAAAATATGGGCATACCCGGGCAAAGTCAGTCAACAAAATGAATGCAAATCGGTAGTAAAGTTTGCAGTTCCTACCATGATGAAAACTAATTTTGATTTCAATTGTCGCGACATTACTCTGATATCATATTGTGCTTTCAGTATACAGTTTTTTAAATGAAAGCAACATAACTTAAAGTTTTGTTGCTAACGTCTTGTTGAAAATTTAATGTAAGTTCATCTGTCGTTGAATACTAAAGATTATTGTTTATTTGTTTGCTTTAACCCATTTTAGGTCATTCGTGACTTGTGCGGGATATGATTTGAACTCAAGTCTTTCAGCGCCTGTATTCAGTAAAATATTACGAATGCAGAATCAGTAATCACATTGATTTTATTAAAAGCAGGTTAGTTTTCCGTTTGATTCAACAGTGTGTGCTTTAATTTTTGCTGTGTAACCCGTTCAGTCAAACAAAATGAGATCAACTGGAGTATTCAAAATAAGTTACATCATAACAGCAAATTTTGATTTCAATCCAGCATTGCTCGGGTACACATTATTAGGTTTTTTCAAAAATGCGCGAAATAAGGCCTTAGGTGCGTAAAATTATGGTACTTTACGGTATCACTAGCTTAGCAAATATTGGCGCTGTGGCAAAAGATAACATCATTTCAACCATACACAAATTTAATACGGATTAGATATGAGTAAGATCCAACCCCTCTCGCCCCAAAGTAAATCTCACTCGCGAGAGCGCGTAAAACAAACCCGAAAAGAAAGAACTGGTTTAATGAACTCGACCGCGAACAAACAGCGCGCCAACCCCCATCCACCATCCACCAAACCCTTCAGGGAGGGGGAAGACAGATGCATTGAATAATTCCGCGAAAAGCGCGGCGGTTAAGGTCGTCACACATGTGCGAAATATGTACGTGCGCGGAGCACCACTACGGGAATGCTCATTCTCCTCTTTCTTACTCTACCTAGGTAGATTCGATCCCGTTGTCACATACTCCCCCCCCCCCCCTTCTTAAACAAACACGTGCAGGATTTAATTTTCCGTTAACCGTTTGACACGCACACTTCATCGAAACGGACAGGAATGACCTTGAACTTGCCACCAGCTTCAGTACCGCCGGGTGGCACGCCGGGGTTCATTGGTGCTACGATTGGGCGGGTGTGGGTAACCAACTGGAATGATTGATAATAATTGGCACGATCTTCCGCCGTCTCTCATGGGCGCTTTTCCAGTTAAATTCCATTCCAATACTGACATTGTCATAAAGGAACGGACGGACAGCGCCGCTATATGCTGCTGATTCCAACGAGATGTGAACTCCCGCGGCCACTCAAACTAGTTCAATTTCAAGTTCAATGTACTCTTGTTTCTTGTGTGCCTCCTCTTTTTCTCTGTGTGTTGTCCTCCCGTCTCCAGCAACCGGCGGATCCATTCAACTCGACTACTGCTGTATACGCGAATTTCCATTCCAAAGCAACCGACTGCGAACAGACTCGGAGTTTGAATGGTGTGTAGTGGTGTCTAGTTAAGATTGTGTTGCGGCGGTTGTTTCGATTCCTCGATAAGCCGCGGTCAGCTTTCAGTGGTGTTCCCTCCATCGTCGATCGTCATCAGTGCCCATACACACAGCCAAACCTTCCGTGTAGGTCGTTGCTTCATCGTGCTCGAGGGTGTTACAAGCTGTACAAGAGGGAATTACCTCCTCCTGCCCGTACGCGCGGTGCAAGTGGTAGTAGATGTCGGTAGTGTTTGGGTAGTTTTCGTTTTCTCTAAGCGATCGACGGTATTCTCTGATTTCCCAACCGGATCGGTGAGCCGGGTGATAACGGAAAGTTCAGCACACGCATCGGCCGGTTGGTTGCGTGAATGCGTTAGCGTTGCTTCGCTACTGGTAGAAGGTCGTGGACCGTTGCACCCCTCGGAGTCAAATCTGCAGAAAGCGATATAATGGCATTAATCTATTCTTTTGGAGGTACGAACGACATATGACTATATTATTGATCATTACTAAATACTTCCTGTTTGTCTAGCGAGCGATCGAGCGTGTACTCGATGGCGGCGGCGATCGCCATGTCGCATTTGGGATATTTATATACTCGCAATTATTTATAGATAAGAAGTATCAGCCATATGTGGTAGTAGCGCACCGCGGCTGTAGCTAGACAAATACTACACTGCGGTCGGTTGGTCACCGACAAGCGATTTATGATCACGTTGCCGCTACGATAGCGCATGGATTGTGTAGGAGTGTCGTTCGTAGTAAATCGCCGCAAGCAGATATTTATCGAGAGTGTAACTGATCATCGACTGAGTTCTGGAACGGGTTGTACTGACGAAGGGTAGAACAGGAAGCTTTGGGAACACCGATGACCTTCCGTTGATAATCGTGAACCATGCAGCGTTGCAGTCAAGTCGTACCTGGGCTTGATTCGATTAACTTTAATGAGTTTAATCTGCAGTGGCCATACTGGTCAACTTTTAAGACTGTGAGGATACATTCCACAGGGCTATGAGTCAGATCTTGTAGATGGTGTTCGTTGGGTTTATGCGCCTTTAATGCGAATGCCTTACGAGTTACATCCATACACTTTTTAGATTCAACCTAGCAGTCTATGGGTCAATTCAAGAATAGTTTAATAATTCCAGAGCACTAGGCAGGGCTGGAAAGCACCTCAGAGTGTTAGCAAAGCAACTTTGTGCATGCATCTCACAACACTCGACAAAGAGTGTGTGGTTCTCCCGTTTACTTCACACACTCTTTTCCAACTAATCCGTGAGAATGCGCAATGAGCGGTACACTCCGTGCGGCGCAGGGAGCGAATATAATACAACAAGCGCTAATGTCTTCTTTGAATTCTTTGCAGACTTTGTTTACCACGACTGCATGCATAGGAGATGAAGAAGGGCATAACAAAAAAGACTTTTGTCTTTTTGCTGTGTTTCCCATTTGCAACCCTACACTGAGTGGCGCTCTTTGCGTCGGAGTCATGGAAGCGATGGCTACACATTGAGCTTTCGTTATTTCTGAGTGTGTGTCTGTCTTCTCTTCTCCGCTGCTTTACACTTGCGCAGGGTGAAAAACAAGCCAACATTGTGTTTGCTTAATTCTCACTTTGTATATTTCAGAAAATCAGTACATTGCGCGCATTGAGTGATCAGATGGCAGCCCTGGCACTAGGGCATGTTGCCTCATAAAATACTTCTGATATCGTCCCATCATTCGCATAAACCAAGATGCACAAATTCGTAGGAGGTACAAGTGCTAGATTATTGTACGAGTGATGTACTGCCTATAATCGCATATTGATTTCCATCAATTTTGAGATAACAACGCTATCCACTATCAATTGGCATCTACTTTCATATTATGAGATAAAAATACGGACTTTGATCATGAAAAATGTGAAAACAACATAAAGTCAGTTTGTCCCATCAAGCAAAATAATCACATACAGTGTATCTCAAAAAGTGAGCGTACAGTTGTCCTTAAATTTTAGATAAAAACAGCTTTAAAAGCACAAATCAAAGAAATACGTTTCTGAATTTCTGGCTGCTGAACCACCGTAAATTTATCAATTATTGGTGCAGTGTTGGGCTTATTTAGTTGCGTTTTTTTTAAGTAAGAGCTATTTGAGAACAACGCCTTTTCCTTGAAAAACCTTAATATCTTGCAATATAATGAACTAAACTTTTTGAAATTTTGCTCATTTTTAGTCATAATAAAGATCATTCATATTCCACTAATTTTACTAAACTTTGTCCACTAGGTAAAAAGTTAAAAATCGTGCGTTTTACTAAAATAAATTTAGCTTCATACCGGTTATTCCAATAAAGTCCAATACTAAAACAGGGTGGCCAGTTAATTTTCATTTTCAAATTCCCGGTTTTTACCCAGTTCAAATCTTTAAAAAAAAATCCCGGTTAATATTCAACAAAAAACGAAATCGAACGCATTTTTTTTTAAATTGATTTAAGAAGATTCCCAAGATTCAAGGGCTTTAAAATTTGTGTAGAGTCTGAAACTAAAACCTTTTCTCAAAATTTGTGATCAATACAATCTTTGTGATGCAAGATTTGGAGAAAAAATAATTAAAATATGAGATTTTGAATAAATTTCAAGATCACAGATTTGAAAAAAAAAAATCATACTTATGAGTCGTGGAGTCATAATTGTCATGCTCTGAGACTTGGAAGCATTTTAAGGGTTATAACAAATTACAGAACCATCTATAGAATTCTAGCGTAACATTAATAAAATTTAAAAGAATTCAAAGTGTTGATTTCAAACAAATATTGAGAAGGATTCCCACGCAGTTTTCGAAGGAGAAGTTCTGAGCAGAATTTCAGAATCATTCTGACATGATATCCTTAGAAATTGTTAGATGAATTTGGAGGGATTTCTGTGGAGTTCTAAATTAAATTGTTTTTTAGAAGATTTAAAAAGGAGTTGTGAAAAATAAAACTTTGCGGAAAATTCCTACTTGATTCTGAGCAGATTTGTATGGAGGAAAATAACAGATGAATTTTAAGAAGAGTTCAAAGAGAATTACGATCAGAATTCAACAAGAAACATAGTTCTAAGAGAATTCTGGCAATAATTTCAACCCTAGTGCGAAAGATTAATCACAGAACTCCAACAAAAATTTTGCTGATAATTAGAAAGAAATTCTTTAAATAAATAAAATTTCGAAAAATTTCTACGGTTTCGAATAGAGTTAAAAGAAATTTTTGAAAAGATTTCCAAAGGAATCAAAGTCTCCCGATAGGCTCAAATGAATTCTAAGAAGGATTCCAATTAAATTCTTAGAAGGGGTTGCAAGCGAATTTCAAAAAGAATTCAACGATAATTATTACACTGAGTGTTTTCTGGTTTATTTCAGAACAATGTCAAGATAAGTCAGAGCAGAATTCCAAGTTAATTCTGGAATTAATATCATGATTGATAGTTCTACACTTAGGGCATGAATTGAGTACGCAAAGCTACATTTAGAGAAAAATCAACAACTCCCTCCCTTTCGGCACGTTTGTCCTATACCTAATCCATTGCTTGTTACACATTTGTAACTACCCCCTCTTTTCCCCTTAGATCGTGACGTACTTAATGGATGCTCCCTTGAGAGCGATGGCCAGTGCATTTTCATTTTGAATCTCCCGGTTTTCCCGGTTCAAATCTCAAAAACTTCCCGGTTTTCGGAGCGTGATCGACCGTTAATTTTTCGGCCATAACTAAAAAACGGTATCCTACCATTCTGAAATTTTCACACGCAAAACTGTGTTTTATGAAAATTTAGTTTAATTTTAGTTTACACTAAAATGGTTTTTCTTTGCAATTTCCCAACTGTGCAGAAATTTCGAGGAAAATTTCTTCAGATTATATTTTGCTGAGATAATTTCCTTATAATTTCACTAAAACAATACATAGTTAGGTTCCACAGGTTGCCTTCTACTTGTTCCTGTTGGGTCGCTTTCTATAACCATTTTCACTGGGTCATCGTGCGGCATTCTTACAACGTGCCCAGCCCACCGTAGTCGCCCAATTTTAGCAATGTGGACGATGGATGATTCTCCTCCACGTTCCGTCATCCATCTGCACTCCACCGTAGATGGTACGCAACACCTTCCGTTCGAAAACACCAAGGGCGCGTTGGTCCTCCACGAGCATAGTCCAGGTCTCGTGGCCGTAGAGGACCACCGGTCTAATCAGCGTCTTGTAGACAGTCAACTTTGTGCGGCGGCGAATTTTATTCGGCCGGAGCGTCCTCCGGAGTCCAAAGTAGGCACGATTCTCTGCCATAATGCGTCTTTGAATTTCTCTGCTGGTATCATTTTCGGCGGTCACCAGTGAGCCCAAATACACGAACTCATCGACCACTTCGATTCCGTCAATCTGAACTCGGGGTGGGAGGCTAACATTGTGTTCCCTAGAACCACTTCCTTTCATGTATTTTGACTTTGATGCGTTGATGGCAACCATGATTTCGATGTCATCGGCGAATCCAAAGAAGCTGGATGGACTTCCTGAAGATCGTGCCACTCGTGTCTATCCCAGCTTTTACAATTACTGATCACACCTTCTAACGCGATGTTGAATAGCAGACACGAAAGTCCATCACCTTGCCGTAACCCCCTTCGAGATTCAAAGGGACTCGAGAGTGTCCCCGATACTCGAACAACGCACATCACTCGATCCATCGTCGCCTTGACCAATCGCGTCAGTTTATCCGGAAATCCGTACTCGTGCATAATCTTCCATAGCTGATCTCGATCGATTATGTCGTATGCGGATTTGAAATCCTGTTACCGTAAGACGCAAAGCCAACGATCTCAACTCGTTTGGGTAGCTTCAGCGTTAGACCGCCGTTTTAAATCACGTTCCAAAGCGTTGGACCAAAGATAGCCTTGTGAAATTCCCACCGTGATCCTAATCGATCTCTGTCCCATATTTGACTCGTAGTTCAGAACCCGGTTCTGGAAGTAGCGTCGGCCTTCCAGCTGGAGCTGTTGAACGCGTTCTTGTCATCGATCGTTATCACGGCGTAATATCGACCTCCTCTCCACTTCTGTTTCGACGCCTTCTCGGCTCTCTCGGCAACTGTCTGAATTGCATCCACATTTGCTCTTCCTTTTCGAAATCCGAACTGCCTCTCCGACAATCCTTGCTCACTCTCCGTGCATTTCGTCAGCCTGTTTAGGATGATCCTCTCCAAGAGTTTTCCGAGTGTATCCAGTAGGTACTGCTACGAGCTGCTCGTTGGTGACTTCGTCGTTATCTCCCTCTCCGTCTCCGTACAACAATGTAGGTGGCCAGGTCGTTGGATCGTGCTTCGAGAAAAGTCCTTCCACGATGACTTTCAGGTTCTCTAAGCACATTTCTAGATAGAACTGGAATTAGGGCCTAACAGCTTTTGTAAACGATGACTTCCCTTGATGATTTCTAGAAATTCAAGGCTCGCCCACGCAAACCAACATCCTCATCGGGTAGGGAAAGACTCCAGTGGAGTCGTATTAACCTCAATCTACCTGTACAGCAACTCTCAAAACATACACAATTATCAATATATTGCTTCCAGTGGATAGATTTCGAGTAAACTAGAAGATTAAGAGTATTTTTCAACCGATTTGAGTATGGCAATAAATCTGGTTTTGAATGTTGGTTCACAGGTAAAAAGTGAGGTTACGCGACGCCACTGAAAGACTCCTGCTATCCGAATGCGTGGACGTGCCTTGAATTCCTAGAAATCATCGATAGAAGTCATTGTTTACAAAAGCCGTTACGCCCTAATTCCAGCGGGCATGACTTGACATCTGATCTTCGACATCACGACACGGTGTGCGTCGTTGGCAGCAGCTTCTCGACCCAGCTCCAGTTGATAGTTTGACTTGCTCTGCTTTACCTCTCGTTTATGTGCTCGGAACATTCCTCTACGTTCCTCTCTGCCTGCTTCTGTTCTTGCTTTCTGGACACGTCTTCTGGCTCTGAGTCAACTTGCGCGGAGGGTGTTAAATAATTGCCTCGTTGCAACAGTTATTTAGCTGTTATTTAGCTCCAGTTTCATCGGCATGGTCGTGTCACATGTTCTCCCTAATGATTCTGTCATCTCGTCTTCCACTTCAGGTCGCAAGTTCTCGTCCTCTGTACTGCCACAGGATTCCGTTGGCCGATGCCCCTATCGGACTGCCTATACTATAGGTATATCATCCACACACTCTTCAATTCATGTTTTCCACCAGCGACGGACTGCGGTAACGTCGATAATGGATTCCCGGTCATCTCTGCGAAAAGTGCTGGTGGTGCCTTTATTGAACAGCCTAATTTCCAGCTTCGCCAGACCTTCCAGCAGAATGTGCCCTCTTGCATTGGTACATCTGTTTCCCCACTCCACTGCCTAAGCATGGAAGTCCCCTCCGATGACTACCTGTCTTCGTCCGATCAGCTCTTCGGTAAGTCCAACCAGCGTCTCGTGGAACTGCTCCATCGTCCATCGGGTGCGTAGCAACGGCATATGAATATTCCGTTAATTTTGGCGATCACGAAACCTTCTTCTTGAATGGGGTATCTGCCCCTAACTTGTATTGCAGCCATCCCAGCTCTATCCGCCACCTCGTTACCTTTATCGGAGGGACTCGATACTGCTGTGCAGTGTTGCAATAATTGAGGTTTATTTGAGTTACCTCTGTTATTGTTACGACAAAACAATTAAGTGTCATTTGGAGCGAAATGCTTGAGAATTCATGCCAAACCAGCAAAATCGTCAGGCTGACAAAATCGGGAAAATAATACCACTTGAGTTCCAGATTCTACAACCATCCAGTGCCTCCGACTTGGCTACTTCCCCTCGTGCTGGAAGTTAGCTAAAGTCATCCCCATTCGAACAGCTGGGAAGGATCCTTCCTCTCCTTCAAGTTACCGACCCATCAGCCTTCTCTCCAGGGTTATCCAAGCTGTTTGAAAAGGCAGTTTACAGCCGGCTTCTAACATCTGCGGAAGAAAACAACTTAGCACTTCTAGGGTCAGTCCACAGGTCTTTGAGGAAGATTTATATGAAAAGTTATAAGATCTTCAAGGAACCAGTGCAGAGGTCTTCAAAAGTAAGCTCATGGAACTGCTGGAGTTAGTCTAGATGTGTTCGTGGACAAGTTCTGAGGTCTTAAAACGTATGGCCAGTCCAGTAGTCAGTGAAGGAAAGTCCAGAGGAATTCATGACCTAGTCCAGAAGATTTCTAGAGTAAGTTCAGAGATCTTCGAGGACAAGTTCAGATATCTTAAAAATAAGCTTAAATGCCTTATAGGGTCTTTCCAGAGGAGTCCATAAACTAATCCTGAAGATTTCGGGGCCAGTTCTGACATTTTCAAGTATGTTTATATTCAGAGATCTAAAAAACAAGCTCAAGGAACTTCCAAGTGAGGTTTTTGGGAAGATTTCTATGACAAGTTCCAAGATCTTCTGAGTTCTTAAGAACAGGTTAATGGAACAGGGCCAGTTCAGAGGTCTTTGAAAGAGATTTCTAGGATAAGTGCTGAGATCTTCAAGCACAAGAGGTCTTAAAGCAAACTCAAGCAACTTCTAGGGTCAGTCCAGAGATCTTTGAGGAAGATGTCTTGTTCTAGTATAGTCTTCGAGGAACCAGTGCAGAGGTCTTCAAAACCAAGCTCATGGAACTGCTGGAGTCGGCCCAGATGTATTCGTGGACAAGTTCTGAGGTCTTAAAACGTATGGCCAGTCCAGAGGTCTAAGAAGCTGAGTCCAGAGGAATTCATTACCTATTCCAGAAGATTTCTAGAATAAGTTCAGATCTCTTAAAAACAAGCCCAAAGGCCTTCTAGGGTCAATCCAGGGGAGTCCAAGAACTAATTCAGAAAATTTACGGGCAAGTTCTGTGATTTTCAAGTATGTATAAATTTAGAATGCTCAAGGAATGGAGGTCTTTGGGGAGGATTTCTAGGGCCAGCCCAGAGGTCTTTGAGGGAGAATTCTAGGCCAAGTTCTGAGATCTTCAAGCACAAGCGGTCTTCAAAACCAAACTCCAGGAACTTCTAGAAACGGTCCAGAGGTCATCGAGGAAGATCCCTGTGAAAAGTTTTAAGATCTTCCAGGAACCATTGCAGAAATCTTCAAAAGCAAGCTCATGGAACTGCTGGAGTCGGTCCAGATGTGTTCGTGGACAAGTTCTGAGGTTTTGAAACGCAGGGCCAATCCAGAGCTCTGTGAAGAAGAGTCCATACGGGTTCATGATCTTGTCAAGAAGATTTCTAGAATACAAACAAAGGACAAATTCACAGGTATTAAAAACAAGCCATCTAGGGTCAGACCAGAGGAGTCCATGAACTAATCCTGAAGATTTCCGGGCCAAGTTCTGAGATGTTCAAGTATGTATAAATTCAGAAGTCTAAAAAACAAGCTCAAGCAACTTCTAGGGAGGTGTTTGAGGAAGATTTCTATGATAAGTTTCTAGATCTTCTGAGGTCTTAAGGGCAGAGATTTTCATCCACAAGAGGTCTTTAAAAGCAAACTCAAGGAACTTCTAGGCTCAACCCAGAGGTCTTTATATAAAAAGTAATAAGATCTTCCAGTGCAAAGATCTTCAAATGCAATGATCGTGGAACTTTTGGAGCCAGTCCATAGGTCTTCGTGGACAAGTTCTGAGGTCTTAAAACGTAGAGCTTCTAAGGTCAGTCCAGATGAGTCCATGAACTAATCCAGAAGACTTCCGGGGCAAGTTCTGACATTTTCAAGTTTGTTTAAATTAGGAGATCTAAAAAGCAAGCTCAAAAAACTTCTAGCGAGGTCTTTGTGGAAGATGTCTATGACAAGTTCTAATATCTTCTGAGGCCTTAAGAGCAAGCTTATGGAACAGGGTCAGTGCAGAGAGAGGTTTCAAGGACAAGTTCTGAGATCTTCAAGCACAAGAGATCTTAAAAAGTAAACTCAAGGAACTTCTAGGGTCAGTCCAGAGGTCTTTGATGAAGATTTCTATTGAAAATTCTAAGATCTTCCAGGAACCGATGCAGAGGTCTCCAAAAGCAAGCTCGTGGAAGTCAGTCCAGATGTGTTCGTGGTCTTAAAACGTATGGCCAGTCCAGAGGTCTGTGAAGTCCAGAAGAGCTTATGACTCTATTATTTTAAAAGCAATCCCAAGAAAATTATAAAACTAGCTCAGAAATCTTTAAGAAACAAAGGAGTTCAGGAACAATCTGAGATGCTTTGTAGCTCTTTACTTATAGGAAACAGTTCAAAGGAGACCGTAGACTAGCATAAAAAATCCAGAAAATCTTCCAGGGATAAGTTTAAAGGCCCTCAAAACATTGCTTATGGAACTTTTAAATTTAGTCTAGAGGTCTTTGAAAAAATAAGAAGTACAGAGGAGTTTATTGACTAGTCCAGAACAAGTTCTGATATCTTTAAGGGTAAGTACAGAAGTCAGCGGCGCCGGTGGTGTAGTGGTAAACTCCAAAGGGCCTGGGTTCAACAATCCCAGTCGGCACCGCCGGGATTTTCGAGGCATACATTCTCTGATCACACCTTCCTTCGGTAGATAGGTAGGGAACAGGTGTGGGAGCTGCCTCCCTGGCGTCGGAGATATTGGAACTCAGTACGGAAAATAAATCAAGGAAAAAAATAGTTCAGAAGTCCTCCAAAAGCAAGCCCAAGAAAATGCTAGAATCAGCACATGATCCTTTGAGAAACAGTCCAGAGGCCATTAATACCAGCCTAGAAAATGTCTAGAACGATCTAGAAAAAAATGTGATCGTCAATAAGTTACATTTGCGTCGTACTTTTTTTCTGAAAATCTGTACCTACATCAATTCTTTTCGAAAATTTCTACAATATTTTGGCCAAGACTCGTCGACGGAATGGATTTACTCAACCTTCATTGGACGGACGTCAATGGAAAGTCCTTACGCTTTGTAAATCCCATCTTCTACATGATTATCGGCCGATGAATCAATGGGCTTGAAAGGCAAGATCAGAGGTCTTCAAAAGTAAGCCGAAAGATCAGCCCCAAGGCTTTCAAGTAATAGACCATAGTTCATGGACTAGCCCAGAAGATATATAAGCCACATTCTGCGATCGTCGAGAACAAGTTCTGAGATTTTCAAGAACATGTTCTGGTAATGTGGCGTTCAAGTACTATTCCTCTTTAGAGGTCTTTCAGAACAAGTTCAGAGATTATCAAAGACAAGTTCCTGGAGCCTAAAGCTGAATACCCAGAGCCCTTCTTATTTCGAGAGATAACCTCGGCCTTTATCAAGGCAAGCTCGAAATGAAATCACTTAGATCGCTTTTAACATGATTATCAATCAGCCATCATGGCATCAATCAATTCTGGAACTGAAGTTTTTCGTCGAGAGCTACAAGACAAGAAAATCTCTATTCACTCAATGCTAAATGTCTAGTGACCAACAAGGCTTTATACCAGGACTCTCCGTTACGACAAACCTTCTCAGTTTCACCAAGAAATGCTTCAAGGAGCCGTGAAGCGAATGGCTCCTTCTCCAAAGCTATCACATCCTAACTGGAACTTTGCGCCGACCCTCAACCAAGGGTATCGATCCGAAATCGGCTAACAGGCATTTTTGATAAATAATTTAATGACCACAGTTTGTTTGTACAGACCACAAAATAACACCGTCAAACCCAACGGCTTAAACGGATACGCTTAAATAATCCCCAAAATAAACTAGAAACGTAAAACCTGCTATCGAATACGCTTTGGTGTGTCCTTCAACACGTTGATAACTGAAATACGATGATACGATATGACTGATTCAAAGCATGAATGAATGTTCGAGTAGCAACAGCAACAACAACAAGAATAATATCAAAGGGAACGTTAAGGAAAGGTAAACATCGACCCGCACAGCACGGAAATCAAAGAAAAGAAAAGAAAAAATGCTGATGGATGCAGCCAGCAAAATAGCAAAAGTAAGTAGACAGATAGTCGAGGAGAGCAGTAATAATCTAAATAACGGTGAGCCATTCGCTGAAAATGGTTGGTTGCGGGATGCTACGCGTGAGCAAAGACACGACACAAATACAGAGAAGTTATCAAGTGAACGAAAAACGGGAACTTTGAGGACGAACAACACTTCTAGAAGTCTAAAACGATTGATTCCTGAAGAAAATGGTAAAATTGCTCCTTCCGGCCTTACCGTGATTTCCTTGTCCTTTCATCCGCTGGAAAGAAAACGAGGAAGAGAAAAAGCGACATTAGTAAATTGTCAAGCCAAAAATCCAACTGCGGCGACCTGACCACCCACCTGATCTGACACGGTTGACATTGGTGGATTTAGATTTCGTTCCGGCTCCTGGGTGTCAACAGAAAAACAATATCAGTCCGTTTCCTCGAAAACTTGGCTTAAATTCCGTACACAGTGCACAGAGGAAAAATCAGTCCTTTCTGCGCTCTTCTTGTTTCAAATAAAAATCAAAACAACACAAACAAGAATCACACGCACAGTAAATCCAAGCTTTGTTGTTGGACCTTCTTCGAAGGGGGGCGCTTTCTGCTTTTGCTTTTTCTTCTTTCTCCTGCTGCTTCCCTTCTGCTGTCACACACTCGCACTTCTTGTTGTTATTCTTCCTGACGACGGCCAGAAAGACGATGAGCACTTTTTTCCCCTCTACTACTTCTTCTTCTTCTTCCTCTTTCACTGACGACGAGGAACGAAACACTCTTTTCCCTGTTGTTTCCTTTTGTCGTCGTCGTCGGCTTCTTCTTCGTCCACTCGCGGCGGGGAGAGAATTTTTTTCTTCTTGCTCGAATCGAGTCCGAGTTCTTCCTTCAAACACAAAAAAGAAAAAAGAAAACTCAGCCAGTCACCAAAAAAAAAGCCACAAAGGCCAATTGCAGGCACAGAACCGGGTGCTTTTCCTTTTTTTTTAATTTTCCACCGGAGGGCGGCCTTTCCACAAATTCCACTAAGAAAAGGGAAAAACTTTCCACAACTTTTCGCTGATGTGTTTTGTAGTAGCACGGCGACAAAGAGAGCGTCCGCCACCGCACAAAAAAAGCACTCTTTCCGTCCTGCCAAGAGGAAAAAAAAATTCCTGCTTCACTTTTTCACTTCACTATGCTTCCAGAAAAGAGAGGAACACGGCCAATTCCAGGCCCAAAATCAGAAATTTTCCACCGCCGAAGCGTCGCACATAAACCAAATCGAAACAGTTCGAGAAAATGCAGCTGAAAAACAGCAAAATGTCCTAATTTTCCACAAAACTTTTTCCACACCGCGAACAAACCTCTGTCCACTCAAACTGCTAGAGCACGTATACCACGATCACGGACGATTTGTAACGGGAGAGAAAAAGAAGTTTGTATTCCTCCCGTTCCGGCGACGGCGACGTTTTACAATATGGCCGCCCAGTGTCGCTATCTGCTGTTGCAGGAGAGAGATGGCTTCAGTCATTTGCCATTAGCTTGCACTGACAATAGGCAATAGCATTGTGGTGCAAAAAGGATAGGAAGATGTTTTCGAGAGAGCAATCAATTTATTTTCATTGCTGTTTGGTTGGCAACGGTTGTCAGTTTGACAGACTTTGCAAGTTTTGTTTGTGTTTCCCGAAACGGCTCGAATTGCCCATGCAACAGATAAACTAACACTTACGAAAATATTTCAACCAAGGGGCAAGTCAGCTTTGCTCAGAGTAAATAGTTTTGCAGCGAGTAAATTTGAGTAACTTAGATTTACTCAAAATTGATCAAAGTAGTCTCACCTTTATCAAGAAATACAAAAATTCAGTGAAAATTAAGAAGTTTAGACTTGTGTCATCTATCCTCGATTCCTCGCATCTATCTTATAATAAAGTCACTGAGAATCTGGTTGTTCATGTCGGTTTGCCAGTGGTAAAATATTATTTTTTTTTTATAAAATTTGATTTCAATGATAACAAACCTGTTTATTTCGAGGTTTATTTGCAGAATGGATCATATATAAGTAAAGGAGCTGTCCAAGGAGACAATTGAATTGAAAAATATGCACTGATGATTGTCCACGCAGGGGAAAGTTAAAATCTGAATCTTGTCAAAATCTGTCCATGATGATGCATGCGAACAATCCCTAATCGATTGAGCGATGCTATATAATTTAAAACCAGCAATTAAGAGAATAAACCTTTATGAGCAACCCTAATAAAAAATAACCATAAACGAACGATAACCCAAATCATTGAACTATTCCACAAATGCTTTGGATAATACCCAGAACACGTCGTTAAGCAAATTAACCATACAATTTTTATTAGGGAAGAGCAAGAGCAAGAGCCTCGGCTAGAATAAGAGCTTCAAATCTCACTTCAAACAACTCATAGTATATTTTTCGTTTTTAACGTAGATACGCTCCAATACGCTTTGTGTCCCGCTTTGTGTTCAGAATTCCTGCACCCAAAATTTGAATTTCAATTTGAATACATTTTTCCTTTGCACTTATTCTGCTTTGAATGGCAAATAAATTATAAAATGTTTAATAGCAATTTCTATGTTTTTGTTGAACACTTTGTTTTATTTAATTTATTTATAAGTCAATTAATTTTCTTTATTGTTGTTTTAATATACATTTTTCGAGGGGTGCGACACATCTAAATCTCGATTTTAAATGGTCGAAAAATCTCACACTAGCGAATCAATCTACGAAAAAAAAAATCTGCATCTAAACCCATCTACTCGCAGCGCCCTCAACTTTTTTGCAGGAAATCTTCAAAATCATAATCAATCGTGTTTCTATCTATTAAGCGCGAGTGCATCTCACAACAGCAAAACAGAAAATTTCCTGCATCTTAGATAGAGTCGCCCCCCTCGACATTTTTATAGTCTTCCTTTAATAATTCATCCTACGATTTCATTGTAAATCGGTGCCAGAGGAAGCTGATATGTGTGAGTATTAATTTCTTCCATTTTTGATTCGGCTCTGGGCGGCAAACTTCTACACACAAAAAATAATCGTTAATAAATTAAAAAAAAAACCATTGGTAAAATTAAAAGTTAGCGTTGGTTCTTTTTGGTAGAAAGTATTTATCATTCAAAACTAAAGTCCCCTAACTGTCAATTCAAAAGTAGCTCTCTTTCTACTTTTAAAAGTTGAAATTTCAAATCGAATTGTAGAACTGTCAAACTGAAAACCTATAGTTTTTAAATTGACGTATAACAAATTTTAATTCAAATGATAAGCATTTTAATCGCAATTACATACGTTTTTATCTTAAATTTGAATAAATTTTAAATCAATTACTTTTATTTTTTAAAAGAAATAACCAGGGAAATTCCTTTTATTCTAATTTATTTTTTATAATAATTATATTGTCCATTACAAAGCAGCAGAAGTGACGCTCCCGATGCTTTTACAGTATGAATTGTATTATTTTAAAGATTGATGATCAAAGCTGGAATAATTTGCTCCTGACGGACTCGGTGTGGGGGTACTTGAATGAAAGTGGCATCTTGATGGGGGTGGGAGTCGAGGTGGGAGTCGAGGTGGGAGTCGAGGTGGGAGTAAGGCCGTGGCCAGGGTAGACGCAACACGCGACGCGATGCGATGCGACTCACGCAAGGAATAATAATAAATAATAAGATTCTTTTGAATTGGTCCCCTGGCCGTAACCTAACCTTCCTTTCCGGCAAGACTGAGGCTGCTGAAAATTAAAACATCTCAATTAGAACAATCGGAAATTCATTGGAAATTATACCAAATTACCGTCAATTCCAGCACGCCATCATTGTCTCAATGTTATGATAGAGTTTATGTTTCATCTAACATTGCTTCCCTCCGTTGGCTGCTTTGACTATCACCTGCAATCCGATGAAAATGAATTAGCGGTGGCGTACCACTTTTTGGGAACCGATTCCAGTTCGAAAGAGATACCGACGGAAGAGTAATGTGGAAACGTAGAAAACACAGCAATATGGTTTATTTTTCACGCTTTCAAATTAAGCGGCAAACGAAGGTCAAGTGATGCCAAAATCTTCGCAATGACGAGGAAGTTGTGAAAGATCTGCGACTTTTATTTTAAAAAATTAACTTTTGAAATTACAAGTTGAAATTGAAAGAAACACTTTTAATCCGAAAAAAATGTTTTGATTTTGAATATTTTCGTTGTTAAAACTACGAAATTGGAGAAACTTTTAAATTGAAAATTCATTATTTTTATAGGAACAATTTTTGTTCTTTGTGTGTAGGAAGACCATCCACACGGGCGTAGCTTTTGGGTAACTTGAATTTAATATGCCATGCAGAAACCAACAAACAACCATTTGCAGACATGAAGTTTAAACGATACTTTATTTAGATTTCAATGCTGCAACAAAATTCATAATTCTCACATCATTCACTGTCCTCATGTTTGTGTTGGAATATACTTTCTCCAATTTATCATTTTTCTCGATAATTGTATGAAGCTGTTAAGATCAACGATAAGAATTATTATCTAATGCAGCACAACAATCTCACAACATCGAACCTCATTTAACTTATAGATGATGCTGTACTAGACATTTAACGATTCTGCATTAATCCACTAATTGAAATTATTTATTGTCAATTACCAGATGACAGTTGAGAAATTAACAACAAAAATCAGGTTGCTGTGAGCATTGAATATTGAGCAACATGAGTTACTCAGAGCTACTCAAAATCAACTCAAAAATCTGTCGTGAGGATGAGCTGTCTTGCCCGAGGTCTTGCCCCAAGATTTCAACAGTGAGCATTCATAACATGTTCATTAGACTGATGCAAAATTTGAAATTTTCGCTCCATAGTGCTCAAACGATTTCAAATCAGGTCCAGATTAGCCTTCCAAAATTTAAACTCATTTGGTAAGAAACTGGCTTGGCACAAACTATTCGAAGTTTGTATGGAAATTACTATGGTAAAACCAAACTTTTTGTTCATTGTCTTCTACCCATTTTTCATATTGCTTTTTCGAAAATTTCTATAACTATACGCCTTTTTAATAGAAACTAAACGATCGACTTAACTTCTGGTGGTAAATAGGAGAACGTCAAAAAGAGTGTTGTTAGCAAAAAATTTTGCCGTGAGACATAGGAAGCGGAACACTTTTTTACTTTTCCTGATAAATTGATTCATCTGAGATGCTCCAAAACTTGATTTACAGTTGAAAAATTTAATTCTGTATCGTTTTTGCAATTTTCATCAATTTCCTGCTAGTGTCCAGGAATATTTTTGTTGAGAAAAATGGAAAATTATAAAAGTGCCTTAGTGGTTATGATCTTCCGGATTGCTTGTGTGTGAATAGTTGAGGTGCTAATCAGTTCAGATGTGTGGAAAATCGTAAAATAAAACAATTACTGATGGAAATTGGAAAGATGTTCAATGAAAAATGCTTTAATCTGCGTTGGGAAAAATCCTTCTTCTGATGTAAACAAACGGTTTGGTTGACGTTTCCTCTCGAACTCGCGTGGTGCCCTCTACCTTGGTAGTGCATTAAAAAGGCATATTCTAACGGGAAATTTTATAAGGTACAACTTTGCGGAATATTGTTTTTCAGTCAAATGTCAAATTAAATTGTTATTAAGGTGATTCCTTGTAGAGTCCACAAATGGCAACCACGTAGGCTATAAATGCATTTCCACCTCGAATTTTCAATTACACACATCTAGGAAATTAGAGTTCCATTTCACCTGAAATTGCTACTGCATGTATTTTGGAGGCGAACCAGCCCAAGGCTGAAAGCCTATCTAATAAAGATAAATAATAATAATAATACTGCATGTATGCTGCAGCGCAGCAAACGTAGAGTAACAGTTTCATTGTAGTACGTGTCGTAGTTAATGTGAGCGATTGTATGACATTCCCCCGAAAGCCATTCCCCAGAATTCTATTCCCCAGAATGTACCATTCCCCAGAAAGCCATTCCCCAGAACGGACTATTCCCAATAAAACCATTCCCCAGAATGTACCATTCCCCTGAAAAGTATGCCATGTATAAGATTGACTATTTTTGTTTATTATAGTCACTCCTGGAATCTTCTTTCGCATGTATAAAGAGAATGGAAAAAAACTTCTAATGGATCAAGGCGTTTTCCTTGGCGTTTTCCTTTCTTTGAAAATATAAGAAAAGGAAATAATGAATTCTTTGGATATACGATGAAGAAGGGAATATGCTCTTCTTTTAATATATGAAAGAGAACATAATTAATTCATCAAATATATGATAAAGAAGGGAATATTCCTTTCTTTGAAAATATTACAAAAAGAAAGATTTAATTATTTGGATATACGATAAAGAAAGGAAAATTCCCTTCTTTGAATAAATAGAAGAGAACATCATTATTTCGTTAAATATATGATAAAGAAGGGAATATTCCCTTCTTCGAAAATATAAGAAAAGGTAATAATTAATTTTTTGGATAAACGATAAAGAAGGGAATATTCCTTTCTTTGAATATATAAAAGAGAAAATAATTAATTCTTTGAATGTATGATAAAGAAGGGAATATTCCCTTCTGTTAATATATAAGGAAAATATATAATCGTAATATATAGGTCGTATGAATAAAAGCGTTTACTTTACTTTCCCCGTAGGAAAAGCACGGGAAAGTAAAGTAAACTCTTTTTATTCATACGGCCCATTAGCTTTTCGGAAGGGATTCGAGGTAATGACCATTTGGGATATTAACGAAATTTTATAAATTTGTAATCGGTAGTTCAACCGGTAGTTGCACCGATTTTTTAATCCATCGCAAGAAATTTTTCAACTCAGGTCGAACAATTCTTCGATAAGGTTTAACAGTTTCCGACTGGTTGAATTGGATTGCATAATAAACCCTTTGACTTATTAAATGATGAACGAAATGCTCGAAAACTTGAAGGTTGTCATTTTATAAAGAGCTAAAAAATGGGTTGGAATTGATAAATACATAGTTCCATAAAAGTATAGTGTATTATCAATAATAAAAAAAAAATAGAAGGGTCTGTGCCTAGGGGCACGAACGGAAGCTTGACGTAGGACCGCTAGTGGACGGAATAAATGTGAAGAGCATTTAGTTCTTTTAATTGATCAATTATCTATTATCTCAATTCTTTCCGTTTTTGAATTGTAGGCGTACCAAATTTGTAGTAATCTTTTTCAAAGTGAAAGTTGATTAAGAGAATCAATCAAAATCACTTGCACCCCTGCTTCCAAGTTTGGTTACAAGATAACAACTCTGGAGAGCATTTTGTGTGGTCGTTGAGGGCTTGTGGTTCTGAATATGGACAAACAAGCACAGATAAATTCTATTCCAACTCTTTACTGATGTAAGCTTGATGGCCCTGAACAGGGCCGTTTTATTTAAGAGGTCATCCATGGCCACTTACGCTTGGCGTGTTTAGTGTAGGTGACAGCATCACGGACCTCATTTTCCAGGAACACCTTCAGCACACTTCGTAGATCAGACCGGAGATACGTTTGACACCACCACGGCGAGCCAGACGACCGATGGCAGTTATCTCGAAGAACTTTGCGATGACGCTTGGCGCCTCCTTTACCAGACCTTTTCCTCCTTTGCCACGACCAGTCAATTGTTGCTTGTTAGGTGTGAAGGAGTGGACTAGCCACCATCTTCCTACTGCTGCTATTGCTGTTCACCACGCTGTCCGAAGCGAAAATGAGCTAATGCCTCTTCTTCTTCTTAAATGATCTATATTTCTTGAATTTGTGTGGTTTACATGTATAACTTATCAAGTGACACAGATGCGTCTTTTCAACTTTAGTTCCTGTGAAATTTCAATTATTATTAATTACAGTTCCTAGTCCTATCAGGCCTGTTTTAGAGAATGACCACCTTGGTGGGATTGGTTTGCTTGAAAATTTGAAAAAAGAAGACTACTTATAACTACTATTTACAACTACAACTAACCTACAACTACTATATACACCTAATCTACTATATACAAATTGCTTATCAAAGCATGTTCTGATAAATTACATTTTTGTGCAAATTTAGTCTTAATTTCGTTAATTCTGGAATCTATTTTGGCAATGCCTGCCTCTTCGTGTAAATTTGTTATTCTAGTGTCAAAAGGACGATCAAGTACCATCCTCAGCACTCTATTCTGAGCGACCTGGATTTTGTTCCTGTGAGTCTGTGCACATGATTCCCACACCGGAGCTGCGTAGAGGATCGCAGGTGCTATGATTTGTTTGTAGACGGCCAGTTTGTTCACCCTTGAGAGGCGGGATCTGCGGCAAATCAGCGGATACAGACACCTAACCAAGACAGAACACTTGACTACTGTTTTCTCTACATGCGAACGGAAGAGGAGCTTTTCATCGAACAACATCCCGAGATAGGTTACTTCGGCGGACCACTCAACCCTTGTGCCATCCATGATTACAGTACAAGATGGAGCCGGTTTCAGTTTGGGCGATTGCCGATGGAGGAACATGATCGCTTGTGTTTTGGTGGCATTGATTTTGATTTTCCACGTGGTGGCATAATCAGCAAAGGCGTTAAGGCATCGTTGAAGTTTGTTCGTTATTTCGCGAGGCATCCTTCCTTTGACGGCTATTGCGGTATCATCTGCGAACAGGAAGAACACGCAACCGTCTCCAAGGGGAGGAATGTCGGAAGTGTAAATGCTGTAAAGCAAGGGGCCCAGCAGACTGCCTTGCGGGACTCCTGCTGGGATGGAAAACGTGTCGGAAAGACAACCATTCAACGATACCTTAAACGACCTTTGCTGGAGGTAGTTACGGGTGATTTTAATAAGATGTAAAGGAAAGTTGAAGTTACAAAGCTTGTACACAAGTCCATCATGCCAACCATTGTCAAACGCCTTTTCAACGTCTAACAAGGCCATGGCTGTGGACTTGGATACAGCTTTGTTACTTCGGATGTTATTCATCACCCGTACTAGCTGGTGATTGGTGGAGTGCCCCTTTCTGAACCCAAACTGTTCCGGAAGGAGAATGTTATTTTCCTCGACAAACTTGAGCAAACGATTGAGAATGAGTTTCTCGAACAATTTGCTCAGCGCTGAAAGGAGGCTGATTGGTCTGTAGCTTGAAGACAATGTTGGATCCTTACCGGGTTTGCGGATCGGTATGATTTTTGCTACTTTCCAGATGCTTGGAAAGTAGTGCAGTTCCAAACATCTGTTGAAGATAGCGGTTAGAAGAGACTGCACTTTCATGCTGAGTCTCTTCAAGATCAAGTTGAATATACCGTCAAACCCGGGAGCCTTCATGTTCTTGGTGCATTTCAGCGCTGAGCAAATTTGTTGTACTGTAATCATATCCGCCGGAGGCACGACACAAGGGGAGGCATCTAGGTTTTGAACGCATTGCGCAACCTGATCATCGAGCGGACTTTGGATAGTCGAGCCAAGCAAATGCGATGAAGCGACATGCTTGCCGATCGCATTTGTTTTCTCCTGTGGGGTAATTAAAAGCCGATCGTCATCATTTTCGACTTTGAGAGGTGGAACGGGTTTGGGATGATTTTTCAGGACCTTGGCTACCTTCCAGAATGGTCTGGAGCGGTCGTCCAGATTTTGGACAACACGCCCGAAACTTTCATTTCGGAGTGAGTCCATTCTGGAAGCAATCTGCCTGTTCAGATCGGCCATTTCACGTTTTTTGCCCAGGTCTCCAGTCCTCTGAAACTGGCGTCTACGCACATTTCTCAATCGAATCAATAATTGGGTGTGGGAATCAATAGCAACAAACTTACCCCTCACAGGAACTTGTCGAACGCATGTCTCGTCAGCCTCGGATATGGCCTGTTGGAGTCCTTCCAACGCCCGGTCGATGTCATCTACGGTGTCGAGCAGTGGATTTTCATCGATGTTGCTGTCCACCATTCGACCGTACTGCACCCAGTTGACATGGTGGTAGTCTTTACGCAGGCAGCCTCTAGCAGGAACCACGTTGACACCGACTTCAGTCACCACCGGTTGGTGGTCGGAGCTGAGATCGTTGTGCGCCTCCGGCTTGGATAGTCCGATGTTTGACAGGAAAAAGTCTAGCGTGGAGGGATTTCCCGCCGGAGAGATGAAAGTTGGTTCGTCCGGAAATTGCACAGTGTACAGACCATGTTGTGCGTGGTCGAACAACAGACATCCGTTCCGGTTCCTCTGGTAGTTCCTCCAAGCTTCATGGCGGGCGTTCAGGTCGCCCCCAACGATGAATCGGGAGCTAGTACGGGTGATGGCGGTCAGGTCCTTCTTGAATTGGATTCCTAATCCGTTGCTTGCGGTACACTGGCGTGGGCAGTAAACAGCGATGAACCGGACGTTTCCAGTTGGTGATTCCACCTCCACACTAATGGTCTCGATGATAGAAGTGCGGATGTGGGGCAGAGTGCAAAACTTGATTCCCTTTCTGACGATGACCGCTACACCACCCCCCCTGGAGCTGGTGCGATCAAGCCGGATAATGTTGTGGTCAGGCAACCAGAAGCTGTCACCGGACTTTAGGTGGGTCTCGGTTAGAAGAACCACGTCGATGCTATGCTTGCGGAGGAAGTCGGCAAGCTCAATCTGTTTTGCTCTTACAGAGCAAGCGTTCCAAGTAGCGATGGTTAGCGGTTTAGACGCCATACTGGATGATGAACTTACCGAGCACTTGGATCTGTTCGGGCTTATTGCGGCACTTACGTAGAGCACCGGTCATGTTGACGAAAATTTCCATCAGTTCATCCGCTGAGAACAGATCGGGATTGTTTGTTTGAGCTGTTGGTTGCCTCCAGAATCCAGGGGGGGATGGAGAGCTTTGTCCAGCAGAAGATCCAGACGTTTCTTGAGGGGGCGTGGATCGCACCCTGGGATTCGCTTGTCCACGAAGAGGTGGAAAGTCCTCTGTCCTGAAAGCCGGGGCCTTATCCTTCCTTCGTGCTGGTTGATTGTTGGTGGACGCTTGATTTCGGATGCGCTTGAAATCCTCGCGTTTAGGGCACTGCTTGTTGGATCCTTGGTGAGCACCACCACAGTTGGCGCATTTGGACGCCACAGCTTCATCCGCAGCACATTCGGAGGTGGCATGGTCTTGAGCGCAATTTCCGCAGCGTGGCTTAATGTTGCAGTTGCGGGTACCGTGTCCGAAGTTCAGACACCGCTGGCACTGAGTCACATCGCGATGGCCGCCACGGCATGGCTCCCAGCGAACGATGATGGAATTGATGGACCGGATGGCTTTCAGTGCGTTGAGCGTCACCGTTCCCTTCTGGAAGTGTACCAGTAAAAGGCTATCCGGATACGCCTTCACATTCTCGTCTCTTCTTGTCATTCGATACACGGCACTTGGGGCCAGCTTGTACCGGTCCCTGATTTCTGATTCGATAAACTTCGGGTCGAAGTTTGGTAGGCCCCTGATGACGACCTTGAACGGCTTCTCACCGGGAATGTCGTGGGTAAAGAATTCCACCTTGGAAGTCCTCAGGTGGGCGACGACCACGTCAAACTCCGTTTTGGTACGGAGCATCACTTTAGTGCCGACTCTGCCCAACTTGTATTCGGCTTTAACACCCAGCGTCGCTAGATCCGCAATGAGCACATTAAGATGGGCATTTTTCACTACCAATGGAGGTAGCTTCACTTTTGCCGAGCTCATTTCGGCAGTATTCACGGTTTCGGCAGCGTCACCGAAATCTCCAACATCGCTGTTGTTCGTCGCAGTGACATCGGACTGGCCTCGATTCTTCTTCCTCTTCTTACTGCGTTTTTCCAACACAGCTGGCTGGATATTCCCATCCATGGGGAGAACAGCAAACCTGTTCGAGGTAGGCACACCGGAGCTTCCTTCTCCGGGGTTCTGGACCTTCGCCGGGCTTCGCGACCGATGCTTCCCCATTACGGGGCACACACACACGCACGACAAACCGCGAAAGAGAGAGCGCGAACACTATCGCAATGAACTTTTCAAGCAACTCGAGAGAGCGAGCTAACACCGAACTGAACTGCTTGACGATCAAGCAGAGAATGATGAGCTAATGCCATACAGCAGCGCTCTTTTATATCTTTTCAGGTTAAAGCAGAATGATGTGCAACCAAGTGGTATAAAAGCTACAAAGACTCCTCCCATTATGAGTAGTTTGCTATCAAGTAGCGACACTGGCTCTTTTCCTTTTGCGTACACGGCGAATGAGAACGACCCAAGTTTGAGTTTAGTTCACTCATAATCGCCAAAAGTGCAGGAACTCAGCGATGAGTAAATTTGTCTCATGGTTTCCTGTGGAAAACCTAAAAAATCAGCCATAAAATGAGAAAATTGACGAAAATTTTATTCAGTCTCGGAGTAGTACCAACAATCAATACGAAACTAACGATTTTAAATTGGCTCACCACTTTAGTAGCCTATTGGTCCCAAGCAAACGATTAACGTACCCTATTCTAGTTGAAATTCTATTACTACACTATGTTTGTTTTGATTCGCTATGAAAGTTTGACAGATAACATCAGGGGTGTGTGGATTCATGCAGAACATGCAGGGGTGAGTGAAAGAGCTTGGGACTGCTTGGGACCGTTGTTCTGGTACTGAGTGAGCCAAAAATAATAATGATTTTCTTCGGGACCCAGTGGTCTTAGAGTTATCTCTATGGTAGTACCAATACACTGAGTGAATCAAATCTTCACTTTTCTCAAATTCGGGAATTTTCCCTGGAAAGTCCTGGAAGAACCTGGGAAAAAATGAGGCAAATTTACTCATCACTGAGTTCCTGCACTTTATTTCTTATTTCTGAGATAATTAAACTCAAATTTGGGTCGTTCTCATTCGCCGTGATATCACCTTGAAAGATATCGGCGCCGGTCGTTAGCGTGATTACCTCGCATACCAGCAGGCCTGGGTCCAATCTCAGTCGGTGCCACCGGCATGTTCTAAGGCATAACATCTCTGATCACGCCTTCCTTCGGGAAGTAAAGCCGTTGGTCCCCGGTTGAGTTGATGGGTCGATTGATAGGGTCCAGGTGTGGGAGCTGCCTCCCTGGCGTCAGTAGCATTGGAACTAGCGTTGCCAGAATGTTTTAAAGCTTATCGGTATAATTTTATCGGTATTTATCGGTATTTACTGTTTTATTTTACTATTTTATTATGGAGGAAATTTGAGGAAAGTTCTGAGAGAAGTCGGAAAATCATCCGCGAAACTTTCAAGACATAAATTGAGAAACTTCTGGCGAACATTTAAAGAAACATTCAGTTTATGGAACATTCCTGAAATGTACCTAGGAATATTCCATATTTCCACGGGCTGTTTTGGAGTACTTTGATCATCTTTGAAATACTAGGAACTTCCCTGATTATAATGAGACTACCAGAATATCTCTAATCAACTTTGAAGGTCTCTAGACTTTCTTGAAGATTACGAAATTTCTTAAGCGCTTCCACAATTTTCATGTATTTATTGTAACATCAGCATTGAAGTTCTCTGATCTCCCCGATTTTTATAATTTTTAAAAGTTATCAACACTGCCATTAATAATCACGGAACTTCCCATTAAATGTTCTCTGCTTATGTTCATGTAACTTCCCTTACGTTTCTTAAATTTGCATGAGCCCTTCGGAACATTTCTGAAGTTTTCGGAAATTGCCTGAGTTTCTCAGAACTCCTTTAAAATTTCAGCGATTTCCTTGAAATTTATTGATCGGTCCTGATGTTCTCGGAGCTTCCTAAAGTTCTCTCAATTCTTCTGAAACTAATGGAACTGTCCTGAAAACTTTTGACTTGTGCAGTATCCAAAATATTTACGATGTTTTCTTAAGTTCACTGGAGTTCGCTGGACCGGGTTTTAGAATTTTAACAGAAGTTGTTGAAACATTCTTTAATTTATCGAAACTTACTCAAAAGTCTAGACTTTTCTGAAGTTTCAGAACTTCTTAAAAGTTCCTGCAGCTAGTGTGGATCTGCAATCAAAATCTGGAAGCATCCTTGAAGTTCCGGAAAAATTGGAAAACAGATGGAAGAATCATTCGAGGCGGGGATAAATTTCCGAGATTAATCGTAAAATAATTTACGATGTAAGGAGGAAGAAAGTTCAGGAAGTTAAATAATGTTTAAAAAGTATTTCCCGATTCCCCCAGAATTACCAGAAAGACCCATCGACTGTTTATCGATTCATGGGTAGCGAAAAACGGTGAGGAAATTGAAACATTAATCGAAAGAGTATCCATATGACATTTTTAAAGATGACTTTTTTTTTAATTTTAAAGTCTAAAAAAATTTGAGATGCTTAAAAAGATACAAGTCTCTCACAATAATCTTTTCCAAAATTCAAGCGCGGGCAGGCAATAATCATTTTGATTATTTAATAAAATCGGTATAAATCGGTATAAAACCTCAAAAATTGGTATTCTGAGGAACCTTATCTGTATATCGGTATCTAGTTCGGAAATCGGTATAAATACCGAAAAATCGGTATATCTGGCAACGCTGATCGGAGCTCAGTACGGAAAACAAATCTCACGTCACTTTTCAATAGGTCCTATCTACATTGATCGATTCTCTTCATCGACACTCTCTTTCGTAAATAACTCGGCTTCACAAATGTTTCCTGCCGTCTTCGTCGAATTAGATGCTACATTGTTGCTTCTTCCATCGGAAATATCCGGCCGTGGCGATTCAAAGTTGATCAAAGTTGATCAAAATAATTTGTACCCCTGCTTCCAGTTTGATTACATGAGCATTTTGTGTGATCGTTGGTTCTGAATATGGACAAACAGGCAAATGAATTATATTCCTACTCTTTACTGTAATCAGCTTGGTGGCCCTGAAAAGAGCCGTTTTGTTGCCAAAGTTGGTGATGATTTAACCTCCGAAACCAAACAGAGTGCGTCTCAGTCACTTCAAAACGTAGATGACATCCATGGCCGCTTACGCTAGGCGTATTTAGTGTAGGTGACAGCACCACGGATCTCATTTTTCAGAAACACCTTCAGCACACCTCGTAAATCAGACCGGAGATACGTCAGACACCGCCACGTTTGGTTCTGAATATGGCGATGCAAAATATTACGCAATTCCATCCTCCCTATTCGCACGCGCCCGAGGATCGGAGGCGAATGCCACTTCGACTTGTTTCGTCTACTTACTACTCTCTGACGACTGTGCTGGGGAAGCAGCATATGCATGTAGGTAATTGGTGGATTTGTTAGTTAATTCGACGCTTTTGGACAATGCTGGACATTTACCAGTTTTTCAATAGTTTCTTGTTGAAAATCAACATTCGGAAGCATTGTTATCGATACGTAGCCATATTTTTGATCGATTGGTGATAAAATTATTCAAATTGGACCAGGGGCAGCTGAGTTATTAACGTTCCAAATCTTTCTTAATTTGTTACATGTTCCAGTTTCGGTTTTCACAAAGTGTACCCCCATATAGAAATCAAACACGTAGTCCTACGTCAAAAGAAAAGTGAAAATTACTAATTTCATCATCTTTTCTGGGGAATGGTACATTCTTGGGAATGGTTTATTCTGGGGATTTTTTCTCTGGGAAATGCTGCATTCTGGGGAATGGTATTCTGGGGAATGTAATACAATCTATGTGAGCGGTATTCAGAGGATGTACACAAAGGCCTGAAAATGAATATTTTTATAGCAAAATAACTTGAAAACTAATATTGATCGACTCCGCATCGTTCAGGTTTCCATCATTTCGACAGTGAGCATGCAATGGGCCTAACTGTGATGATCGATTCTCTTCATCGATTTTCTCTTTAAATTGCTACAGCTAAGGAAAGCAATTTTCTTAAATTAGTCCAATACAGTGCTGTAACAGGTTGTATTGGCTATCAAAAGCAACAGAAAATGCACTTAAAAGTGATCCTAGCGAGTCATTAACAAAAGAGAAAATCTTCGAATAGAATCGATTATCGCAGTTAGGCCCTTATGCATGCTCACTGTTGATCTATTTTAATGTGTCTCGATATTATTCCAGCTTTTGCTGCAGGGGCAACTGTCGAGTGCACCGAATCGATATTTATGGCATCTCGAAAAAATGTCACTTTTTGACAGTTTTCATTTGCGTCAAGTTGGCAATCGGCACGCTGGCGACCGACCTCTTTATCATCCGGTCCTTGTCAAGTTCAGACGTGAGTGAAATTTTTTCCTGTTTTGATTCAGAAATTTAATAATTGCGTTTTCTTTGCCTTAAACACTAATTTTGTGCCATCTCCTTCCACTTCCAGTTGCTGTCTTAACATTTAAACCAGTGCTTTCAAAATGGTTACCGCCAAGAAGCAGGTAAGTTGCGATTAATTCCATTTTGGGAAATCCACGTGGGACTAACATCGTATTCCATCTTGCTTTGCTTCCCACAGAAAAAGGCTTTGGAGAGCATCAATGCTCGTCTGGCGCTGGTCATGAAGTCCGGCAAGTACTGCCTGGGCTACAAGCAGACCCTGAAGACCCTCCGCCAGGGCAAGGCCAAGCTGATCATCATTGCCAACAATACTCCCCATCTCAGGTAAAAAGTGATTTCCTCACCTCGATTACTGAGAAGTAGTATTTCCCACCATTCCTGGAGAAGTGCCGAGTCCGATTTTGGAACCATATGGAGTTTGCCTTGCCTAGGTCGAACTGAGAAGTATGCTTCCAAACGATGTCGTTGGGAAATCTATGGAGTAATCTCAAGTTTGGTGCAAGTGGACGGCGCGGGACTCCATAGTATGGTTCCAAGGTTGTGAAATGTTAGGCCACCCGGGTATTGGGTTTGTGGAGACGACTTCTGGTAAGTACCGTCCTTGATGTTAACGTAGTTTTTGATTTGTGAACAAACAGGAAGTCCGAGATCGAGTACTACGCTATGCTGGCCAAGACCGGTGTCCACCACTACAACGGAAACAACATCGAGCTGGGAACCGCCTGCGGAAAGTACTTCCGCGTGTGCACCCTGTCCATCACCGATGCCGGTGATTCCGATATCATTCGTACCCTGCCGGAAGCTCAGGCCGCCGCACAGTAAGGTGTCTGTTTTTTTTGGTTTAGCTTTTGGAAATTCGGCTTTTATTGATATTCAATAAAAGACGAAGAAGTTACTGTACATGTACAAAATGATTCAAGAACATCTGGAATAAAGCGATCGATCTCCTAGTTGGAGGTCTCCGAAGGACACGTTGGAGGGCATCATTTCGAAAGAACGCCAGGGGAGGGAGGTCTGGAATCTCTTACGATGTCGACGTATTGTATAGACTATCGATATGACTTCTCGCGTAACATTTGAATAGGGCCTATGATCAAAATGTAAACAAACCGATTTTTGATACCATTCTGTAGCACTGGTAATTAGCTACCAGTCGTATAGGAATGTTCCGCATTATCGATAAAAATCATTAAAAATAACTTGATTTTAAAAACGGCCGATCCACGAAATTTTTCCAATCATTCATGCTAAACCGGCCTAACCTCGGGCCTAACATATATTTTTTTTCGTTCGATGAGGTTCCATTCATAAGCCTAGCGACGTAGAAGGGCCGATGATTTAAAAATTTCAAATCAAAGCTAGGCCCTACTGCTTGAGGCAGGGCCGATGATTTATTTGACGTTAAGAAAAGGCTTAGCAAAGTGCCTACAATTCAGTGCCAACATTTCAAAGGGGCGTAATTGCTTTTGTAAACAATGACTTTAGCCGTCAATTTCTCGCGAATGAAATCTTACCTCTTTAAAATAACAATCCCCCCTATTCTGCGAGTCACGTGACTCTCTCTCACCGGTGAGGTGACAATAGTCACCTCGTGTGAGGTGACTCTCCATTTGATTTGCACGGAGAGTCACCTCACACGAGGTGACAATTGTCACCTCACCGGTGACAGAGAGTCACGTGACTCGCAGAATAAGGGGGAATGCTAGCTGGTAGAGGAAACATTCCTCTACCTTCTGGTGTCATTATTTTTCATGAGTGAGCTTTTATTCGCGAGAAATCGACGGCTAAAGCCATTGTTTACAAATGCAATTACGCCCCTTTGAAATGTTGGCACTGAATTTATGATGACAAGCACAACGGCTTAACAAAAAGGGCCTAACCATTTAAAGATTCACAAAAAGGCTTATTACTGTAATATTAATTTTTTATCGATTTTCATGTATTTTTGAAAACGTTTCGCATGTTTTGGATGTTGTGTACTGAGATACAGTTACTATTCCTCCTTATTCTGCGAGTCACGTGACTCTCTGTCACCGGTGAGGTGACAATTGTCACCTCGTGTGAGGTGACTCTCCGTGCAAATCAAATGGACCCCCCTATTCTGCGAGTCACGTGACTCTCTCTCACCGGTGAGGTGACAATAGTCACCTCGTGTGAGGTGACTCTCCATTTGATTTGCATGGAGAGTCACCTCACACGAGGTGACAATTGTCACCTCACCGGTGAGAGAGAGACACGTGACTCGCAGAATAAGGGGGGGAGAGTCACCTCACACGAGGTGACTATTGTCACCTCACCGGTGAGAGAGAGTCACGTGACTCGCAGAATAGGGGGGACTATTTTATTTTTTTAACGTGAATTTATTTTAAGATTGAATTTCTGGAAACTTCGGTTTACTCAGAGAAAATTTCTGGAACGCAATAACAATTATATTAACATCCGGAAAATGTAAGAGTAAGGGTGTTATATCATTGAAATTTTAAGATCTAAAAAAAATCGAAAATTTAGCTAAGTTGATTAGAGAACATCAACGAATTAACATTAATTAAAAAAATATGGGAGAACTTTTAGCAAGCACCGATTATTTCAAGAAATTCCAGAGAACTTCTAAAAAAATTTGATATGTTTAGATTATTTCGTTATATTCAGTGAAGTAACATCACAAAAATCCCATTAACTTAAGGAAATTTGCAGCACCTTACAAAGAGTTCCTTGAAATTATGGGATATTTCGTGAATTCTATGATTGATCTGAAAACTTTTGGAGATTCACGGAATTATAAATATATATCAGAAAATTCACCGGAACATTTGATCTATTTAGAGAAATTAAGGTAACCATAGAAAACTTTAGGGCTGGACTTTCCAGGGAAAATTAGTAATTTAAGGCAATGCTTCGTGAGCGTTTATAAACTTTATAAAACATAAGGAAAATTGTAGCACGTAAAGGCAATTCAATCAATTCCAGTAAAATGTGGGTTCTTTAAAACAAAAACTAAAATATTCAGGGAAGTCTAGAGAATATAAAGGAAATTGAGAAATATTTTGGGCAGTTTTAAAAACATCAGGAAGCTCTAGACTATTGAAGAAGCTGTTAGTTTCGAAAATCGACAAGTCTTGAGAACTTCAGTGAAAATCATAGAACTATATGAATTATTTCGTTGCGTGAGCTTAAAGAAGTTCCTGAAATTTTAGAATAGCTTCGAAAACTTCACAGAAGTACAGAGATCTTTAGAAACATTTCGAGAACTTCATAAAACTCTTTGGACCTTAAAGGAAGATCCGAGAACTTCAGGAATTATATGGACATTTCGGGAGCATTTCAAATAAGTTTAGTAAAGCTCCAAAATCAAGGGGAGTTTCAGGGGAGTTTAATTCCATTAGTTTCACATTCCACATTCACACAGTTTAATTCCATTAGTTAGCGGAAAATTTCAAGAAGTTCCCAAATTTTCAGAGAACATTATTGACAGAGTTGTGACCTATCACAATCACGATCGTCAAACAGCTGATGGTAGTAACGCTTTGTACATTCCTATCAATGTACTCGTCGAAGCTCTCTCCATGACCATCCATCAAGTTGACGAAAGAGGTAGAAAGCAACTGGTGAATGTCGTCTTCGGTTGTGAACCATCACCGATCTGGTCATTCCCGACAATCACGACACTCATCTGTGCTCGTTTTGAAGCAGTTGCTGCTTTGATTGCTTATGTGAGTGTGTTGGTGAGTGAACCCAGCAGCTTCCGTTTAATGTTGCCTGCTTTGTTTGTAACTCACACAGTCGCGCCTGCCGAGACAAACTTGGAATGCGTAGGCATTGTTTTCATTTTCTTCTGTCGTTTCGCTTTTTCTCATGATCGTACTGCAGAAGTCTTCACTGTTTTCGTTGTGCTTTTCATCATCAGCAGCGAGTGTAACGTTTTGCTTGTGAGCAGCGACCAGTAATGTGATTGTTGTTTGCCATCGCATGGCTATACCTCTCATTGCGTGACAAAACGTTCTGTCAGCGAAAGTCGATTGATGCGTTGACGAGTGTCGAGTGAGTGTCATGATATTTTGCATCACTGATTATTGATGTTAAGAAAATTATTTCTCATAAGTCCCGAAGTTCACGGAAGCCTAAATTTGTTTAGAACAGTTCAATTAAATTCAGGGTAGTACAACAAGCTTCATGAGAACTGCAAACACATTGGAAAAGTTTCGAGAACTTCAAGAAATAACAGATATCCTCAGAGCAGTGAATTGTTAAAACTTTAGAGAATACTCATGATCGTTAGGAAAATTGTGGAAACTTTAGGAAGTCCGAAAAAAGTTTAGCGAAGTTAAAAACAATGATGAGAAGTATTGCGAGCATCAGGCTAGTTTCTTAAACTACAAAAGAACTTCAAGGCAGTTTCATTAACTTCAGGAATATTTGAGAACTTTCAAGTTGTTCAGAAGACCTCAAAATAGTCGATTGCATATTCAATGGAGATTTCTCATGCAAATTCGCTTGGGTTCTCCTCATCATTTGCTCGCATTCTCCGGAAACTCTCATGGAATTATTTCAGAAATTCATTTGGAACGCTTCTCTGAATTCTCTAAAAAATATGTCAAGAATATAGTTAGAATACTTCTCGCAACTATCCTCCGAATCAAGTTTTCTTTTAATTTTCCTTGGAATCTTCTCAGTAAGAAATCTTATGTGATCACTTCTTCCCTTGGAATTCTACTCATATTGAAAGCCTCCTAAGAATTAATTTAATTTCTCCTTACAAATTCTTTAGATTTCTCCCCTTAATTTGTTTGGCAATCTCGCCTGGAATTATTTTCCGAATTTCTTTGAAGAGCTCCTGGAGTTATTCTCAGATTTAATTGTTATCCTCCTTTTAGTGAAGGGGATCACCCCCTAAGTATTCACCATAAAATTACGAGGACTTATGCTCCGCTTTCAAATGTGTGGTTGAAAATAACTACGAATATTGAATTATTTTTATTTTAAAATGCATTCTTTTCTTTGGAATATCCTTAGATTCCCTGAGACTTTCAGGTATTTTCAGAAGAAATAAAATTCCCTGAGAATTCCCGGTTTTCCAGGTAGTAGACACTTGGAGGTTTTGTCATAAATTTTCTATTGAATTTTTCGCTTTAAAAGTTCCTATCGTACATATTTAAGTGCTTATAAGACTCTAATTGCATAAGTCTAAAACATCAAACATTTATTTGGTATTCCATCAGAACGACTAATTTTCTTCCCTATGGTAACTTTAAAGTCACTTTTTTACAACTATAAGTCACTATTTGATCACTTATTTCTTCAACATGGTCACTAAAATCACTATTTTTGACAGCATTGATCGCTACCAGCACTGAGTTACCATGATATTCGTGAGAATATTATCAATCACGTCTCGCATTCATCATTTTAGAACCACCGAAATCATCTTATCAACAAACAGTTAGAATTATTCACATCACTCCCATATTCTTATTTTCGTTCAAACCGTATTTTCCATATAAAAACAAAAGTTTTTTTTTGTATGGAAAATACGGTTCGAACGAAAACAAGAATATGGGTGAATGAGAAAGCGATACGACTAACGTACACTTTTCACGGGTGACTTTTTGACTGTAAATGATCTTTATTTCTTGTATTTGTGTGGTTTACATGTCTTACTTATCAAGTGACACAGATGCGTCTTTTCAACTTTAGTTCTTTAGAAGTTTCAATTATTATTAATTACAGTTCCTAGTCCTATCAGGCCTGTTTGAAGAATGACCACATTGGTGGGATTGGCTTGTTTTAAATTTAAAAAAAGAGACTACTCATCTACTATTTACAACTACAACTACTATATACACCTAACCTACTACAGACAAATTGCTTATCAAAGCATGTTCTGATAAATTACATTTTTGTGCAAATTTAGTCTTATTTTCGAATTCTAGAATCGATTTTGGCAATGCCTGCCTCTTCGTGTAAATTTGTTATTCTAGTGTCGAAATGACGATCAATTGTACCATCCTCAGCACTCTATTTTGAGCGACCTGGATTTTGTTCCTGTGAGTCTGTGCACATGATTCCCACACCGGAGCTGCGTAGAGGATCGCAGGTGCTATGATTTGTTTGTAAACAGCCACCCTTGAGAGGCGGGATCTGCAGCAAATCAGCGGATACAGACACCTAACCAAGGCAGAATACTTGACTACAGTTTTCTCTACATGCGAACGGAAGAGGAGCTTTTCATCGAACAACATCCCGAGATAGGTAACTTCGGCAGACCACTCAACCCTTGTGCCATCCATGATTACAGTACAAGAGGGAGCCGGTTTCAGTTTGGGCGATTACCGATGGAACTTTTAACGGGTTTCTCTGCGCTGTTACTCAAGACAAACGGCATGTCCACAGTAATAAGGTGACTTAAGTAACATCAAAAAATATTTGGATCGGAGAGCAAAGCAATTTGACTGGTAAACTATATATTATATATACTAGCCTATTGGTCCCTAGCAAATCGACTAACGTACCCCATTATAGTATAAATTCCAGTACTACACTTATGTTTGTTTTGATTCGCTATGAAAGTTTGAAAGACAAAATGAGGGATTAGTGGATTTTCTTATGTTTCGAGGGGTGAATCGATTAGCTTGGGACCGAAGATAGTACCAGAGCGCTGAGCCAAAAAGTTGAGCACGTTCCTTCGGGACCTACTAGTCTTAGGGTTACCTCTATGGTAATATCATAGAGGTAACTCTAAGACTAGAAGGTCCCGAAATAACGTGCTCAACTTTTTGGCTCAGCTCTGGTAATCTCTTCGGTCCCAAGCTAATCGATTCACCCCTCGAAACAGAGGAAAAACCAATAACCCCTCATTTTATCTGTCAAACTTTCATAGCGAATCAAAACAAACATTGCGTAGTACTAGAATTTCGACTAGAATGGGATACGTTAATCGTTTGCTTGGGACCAATAGGCTAGTCAAGTAGTGAGCCAATTTAAAATCGTTAGTTTCGTATTGATTGTTGGTAATATGCCGAGAGTGGGTATATCACAAAAAACCACGCCGCAGGAACGAAAATCAATGGAGCTTAGGAATAGTGAGCTAAATTCTACACAGTATTTTAATGGAGCCAACTCTAAACAGGTAATAATAGCAATTAATAATCAAACAACCATAAAAAAGTAAGAATGAATTTTAAATACAGTAATGACCCGATTTTGTCAGCTCCTCCGCGCTTCACTTTTTTCGTTCAATAATTTCACATAACCATAATTCTAATTTTTTCTCATTCATCGTTAAGAGGGTTATTTAAAGTATTTATAGAACACTGGAAAACATTTTCAAAAAAGGGGGCTGACAAAATCGGGACATTACTGTATTCCATTTACATTTACATGATTTATCACATATTTATGGTCGTAATCTAATACACACATTTGATCACAATACGAGCCTAAAAGTTGCAGTGACCTAGTGAGCACCATAGCTCGAGTCGTCTGTTAGTATTGTGTATCGCATGGAGAGCCCAATCGAGATTCTAGACTATTAGGACTGCACCCAACTAATAATTTTCACAATGTACTCATTTCATCTATAAAGCCTCAAGCTGTATTCAAACGTTATACGATATGAGGCAACCTTTACTCAACCTCTAACAAGCAAATCTGGCGAACTTCCTTTACCTTTATTTAACCGGTCTCTGTTCCGCAATCTAGTGCCAATCACCGACGGACATCGATTGCCATCCATTGACGGCAATCGAATGTGCAGGAAGGCAGCTTCCACACCTGCGTAGGATATCGCACCCATTTAACACACATACACATGGGCCGGAACCAACGGCTTTACTTCCCTTCCGAAGGAAGACGTGACCAGAGATTTTTATGCCTCAGGAAAATCCCACCGACCTCGGCTGGGATTGAACCCAGACCAATCGGGGTGTTAGAAAGCAGTCACGCTTACCACTACACCACCGGCGCCGGCACATCTGGCGAACTTAGTCAGCTACTTTTGGCTGTTGGGACGGTTGGATCAAGCTCTAATTGCATTTCCATTTAAGCTTCTATATAGCTGCTATCCTGCTGTTTAGTTGTGTGCGAACTTGAAAGGCGCTTATTCAACCTTTTACTGATTATCCAATAATCACTACACAGCTTTCTCTTGAAGGCGGGTTAAATATTATTTACGCTTTTTTTGTTGAAGAAATTGATTGAGTTTATTTTGCTGTGAGAATCAAATTAATCGAAATTCCCTCCCCTTGGCTAGTTTTTGCACCTTGCTGTTGGTGGCCGGGCTTAATTTCATGCTTTATAGTGGAGTGTTGGAGACGGTAGGCTTATGGCCGGCGTTGCTGGCTCATGCCGCGATAGAATGGCGCCATGGGCAGGCAATGGGGATTACTAAGCTTCCCCTCTCTGATAAACCACTGCATGAGAGAACCAAAGATCTAGTCTAGCAGTGATAGTATCACACTTGTTACTCCTTTGATTGAGAGCCGCGTCGTAGTACGCTTACGTATAGGCACTGACGTTGGGTGTGATACTGGCGGGTTTCGCCGCAAATCACTCTTATTTTATTTATTTTTACGCAGATAGATTTATTTGCACTCAAAATAATGTTCACGTCAGTGCTACGTGAAAACATACGTAGATATTTTCCATCATACTTTTCACGTAAGAGCTACGTGATTGTCATGTAGTGGTACTCATTTTATTGAGCCCAAACGTCACTGGATTATCACGTAGAAGTTACATGAATTTGTCGATGGCATTCACTGGTGGATTTCAGTATCACATTTTTTAAAGTTGTTACAAAAGATTTTCTTATAATATAAAATCAATTCTGTATAGAAATCTAATAATATTCCTTTATTTATTAATGCACATATTGCCAAAAAAACACAGCATTAGACATTTTTTAATGATATTCAATGAGGATCCCAAACAATCCTGGTGATACGAGCAATGGGATAGGACTAATTTTCTTTTCACTGCCAGATCGGTTGCCGTCTTTCTATTGAACAATAAAACAGCCAATGTATGTTTGATAATCATTAGAAATAATCAAAATGTATACTTACATTATGCAATTATTTTACAAAAATAACGGACATAAGCACATCACAAAGCCACCATACTTTGCACCACTCTGAATGTAGAACTCTTTTTTTTTCAGATGTGGATATCACATAAGGTTTACGTGAAACGCACATAGAAACAGTGTATGTGAAAATCACGTAAATTGCATTGATTAAGTATGTGTGCTTAATCGGAAATCCCTTCGATATTCAAGGGGTATCACATACATTCTACGTGAGTCACGTAAAACTGAGGTGAGTGGAAAAAGAGAGAGCTTACGTGATTTTTCATGTAGTTTTAACGTGTCGATTATTTTGAGTGTGGGTTTCCAAGGGAATTATACTATTGAAATATTTCAGAAAATGCCCAACGGTGCTCCTTCTATTTGCGTGACAAGCTTTCATTGTTGTTTTCATTGAAGTATTACTCAGGAAACAATGTTAAACATCATTTTTCTACATGGTATTGCAACTAATCTTATATGTGCTTCATTTTGATTTGGGATAAGTGTTTGAACTATGGCTCAGGATTTCCACTGTGGCGTGCTTCTATTGTGACATACCCCTAAGTATTTTTGTGGTGCGACATAGTAGAAACGTAAGAGCGTAATTGGAACATTTACCCTATACAATATACAATTTAAAATTAGCTTGGAAACTAACTTCATAATGAAGCATTTTAGTCACTTGAAGGTGTCACCTGGGACGAACAAAGATATAATTAATATATGTCAGAGCCAGAAGTACTTGAAACACGTTAAATTTTAGTTTAAAAGCATGGTTTATGATTGTGTAGGTAGATTAGAGATTTCAGTTACTTATTAAATAAGACTAAATAATCATCAAATGAACTTCAATTAGAGTATTCAGAAAGTTAATTAACATAAGAGATAGGACGCGGGGGTCCGCTTAGGGAGGCGACTAGCCTTTGAAGTTGTATAATAAATCTGCCTATTTAGTGTATTTGTTAATTACAGGCAATGTCAATAGCGAAAGTCATATCTTCAATCAGGCGCTTACGAATAAGTGAAGTTTTAGGAAAGATGTGTTAAATATGTTGATAGGTTTGAAATAAGAATTAGGATTGTTGTGCTTTATTTTCGGTAAGATATGATGTGTCAACTAAACCCTTTTGAGCAAATTTTCAAAAATCAAATTGATTGAGTGATTTTTTGAAAGACATTGCGTTGCGTTAGAAAACAGTATTCTTCTCTAGCGAAAATTGACAAGTCATACATCTAACATAGTAGTAGTAGCAGTGTCGCATAATCTTATCACAATTGCTGCAAATAGTGCTGGAGGGGCCGGCAGCCCTGCGATCAAAACTAACATAACTCTTAACACTAAAATGATCCCAGAACTAACACTTATCCATTGCACTTTTTGTTATCTATGCTTCTTTCTATTATTTGGATCAAGTACAATTAATACTAGTCTACCTTTATGTATGTTTTACTCCCTTTTAACCCATTATCTTCATCAAGGGCGAATCATATGACGTGAGACACGTACAAGCTGGAACTCAAAGAAATAACATAACTCAATGGACTAAGGATAAGGAATATAAACACTTCGAACAGGATATCAAACAAATTCAGGACCAATCCAAATGAGACCAGACACCAACAAGGCATCGGGGCGTTATATACTCGGAGAGGTATTTGATAAATAATCAAAAAGTGGTAAGTTAAAATCATAGTGGAGCCAAGGATCATGAGAGGTAATTGTTAATAACTCATTAATTAGTAGAAATCTCGTTAGCTTTTTCAGGGGGACGTGTCGGCTTTTGTGGGCAGTGCATTTGATCGTCGATTTGGCGTAGCTGGTGGCTCGCCCACGCGTGCTAGCGCTACCATCAGATAGGGGAAATTTTCCTCTACCTGCTGGGTGGTGTTGATAGGCGTGTGCAGGCTGCCGGTTGCGCCGGGTCGGCGATCGGGTGCATTGTTTGCAGGAGCTGATACGTCCCTCTGAAAAAGTAATCGAGAAATAACCATATTATCCTATAATTGATATTACTATTTTTACATATCAATGAAATTAGTCATGACAGAGTAACAGAACGAGTTTAAAAACAGATAAGGAAGGACAATTTGCACGGTGATCGAAGTGTGCCTTGGCCGCGATTAAACGTGTTTGTTTTCTATTGTCGGGATTTTTTGCGATAATCTTCTGTCAGCGTTTTGGCTGGTGGCGCTACGCCATCCGGAAGAATTTTTTTATTTCCAAATGTATAGTCCAGTTCAGTTTTTACGTATTCAGTAACCGTGTTGTGCCAGTGTTAGTGATTTAGACCGTGAAATCAGCATGGAAAGAAAAGATTCCCATTGGTTAAACCCTGTTAAGCCGTGCCGTTCTTTTCTGGATACTAATTTGGTGAGCTCGTTCCTTAATTTTTGTGGTAATTCTATAGTAAATATTTTTTTAAATCATTAAATACGCGTCAATCAAATTTTGCGCTACTGTTTTATAGCAAGTTTCAGTACATTGGCCCTTATTATCGATGTCACTTCACGGTGAAGTGACAACTTGTCACTCACGGTGAAGTGATTCCCATTTGATTTACATGGCAATCACTTCACCGTGAGTGACAACTGGTCACTTCACTTCGTTTTCACCGTGAAGTGACACCCGTAATAAGGGCCATTATCAGCATCGATACTGTACCGGAGCGGGGCTTATTGTAAGCAAAATCTTCGGAAGCATGCGATCTTGAAATGGGCTAATGGATATACGGTAAAGCTATCACCTTCGAACTCCAGAGTTCAAACTTTTTGCAGTCATAAAAAAATGGTTACAGGTAGATTTTATACATAATACCACTGCCAGACCACTGCCAGACAGGAGTGTGATTGTAGATACATACAGTACATACAATAAATGAACGAATGAAAAATTGCATCAGTCAAATGTGTCAAAATTAGTCTGTTTTTTTTTTATAAAATCTTTATTCTGTCTTCCTAACATATAAACATGTCTTACAAGCTAAGCTATTCTAAACTAATTACAGGCATTTATTTCTAAGAAGAATTTGAAGCTAGGCAAGGAGATCATATGTCGTTCTGTTTCCAAAATATATTGACTAAACTGAACAAATTTTCTTAGAATCATAATTTTGTCATCCCTGCTAAACTCTTCTAAGGTTGGAGCTATCAAACTGGAAAAGGTTAAGAAGCGCATTAAACGAGGATCAAATCTGTTTAGTAAAGGTCTAATAAAATAGTTCCATGACTGATTGACCGAAAAACGTTTACAAAATATATGCTCAAGATCTTCGAGGAATCCGCATGATAAGCAATTAGGGTTGTCAGCAATACCTATGCGATACAAATGAGCTCTGTGATCAATTTTCCTATTATAAAGTAAATAAAGAATAGATTTTTCATTTGAGTTCAGGTTCTTTAAGTTAATATTATTCCAGACACGTGGCCAATTGTTTTGTTCTTTAGTTTCAATAGTTGGTCTAGGCAATTTTATCAGAATATAGTTTTGTCATAGAAAAAGGTTGTGTTAGATCATGTTCGTAAAACAAATTCATGAAAGAAGGATACATATGTGGTAATATAGTAACAGGTTTCCTAATGACTACTGACTACTGATATTAGGCAGAATATAATTTTTCAACAAACACGTGTCGGTCGAATTAGGATTTATCCCAGGCTACTATTGTAGAAAAACGTAATTGATAGATATTGGGCGGAACGCGTCGGAATGTTTAGAAAAATAGGGCGCACGCTTGATCCGGTTTAAGATACATTTTTGACTGCTTTCGGGAACGTGATTTCATTTTAATAACTTGTTTACTTGTTTAACCATTGAACGTCGCGTGAAAGTGGAACTTAATGAAGGTATCAGTGCTTTTTCGTAACTTTTAGTTTTCGGATTAGAAAAATCATCGGTTGCAGGACAGTGTTACCGATTTATATTGGATAATCCAAAGCTATGTTGATCATTATAACATTAAATTTTGAAAAACAAATGATAAGACAATACCTCTGACCAAGGAAAAATGATTTATATAGTTTTCATAAAAGTTGACGATACAAATACTAATGAGGAAAGGAATTCCGCATTTCCTTTTCCCAAGTCCTTTTCCTCTCCTTCCCTTCCCTTCTTCTCTTTTCAGAAAGCGAGTAATGGCGCTATAACCATATGCCATATAGGGCTAGGACAAGAGTTGGCGGTGCCGTCCACGCTTGTACGGAGGGAGGACTGTACGCTCGAACACAAGGGGTAAATACCTGTGTTCCATCCCAGGAGATCGGACAACCAAGGAGTGTACATTAACTTTCTTAGCTCTGTCACTCCCAACGATTTATATAGCCTATTTTCAAATCCTGCATACGGAGCGGTTGGTACGGTATGTCCCCGCTCTTTGATTACCTTTGGATTAAATGTTAACCACTGTCTATACTTATTAAGTAGACATGGTAAACATTCACTTCCACAAAAATTAACTAAACGCTACACAGTAGGCCTGGCCGCTTTATTGTTTGTTTCACATCCTTGATGTGCAGCAGGCATTAATAATGACAAGAAAAATGATAGATGTATCATTTTCCAGGATTCTTTCAAGTACTGGCTGTGTATGTGTAGACTAGACTAGACTAGATAAGGAAGGACAATTTGCACAAGTTGACACAATACACAAGACAAGTTGGGGTTGATACACAAGACAAAATGACAAAATAAGTGACGATAGAAGTCAAGACTGGGACAAAAATCAATCTTTAAAAAAAAACAAGAATGCGCAATTATATTATCAAAACTATTTGGATCAACACAAAAACAACAGTGACCAAACGGGCACCATAGCCTACACAGAAACAAAATCCATTGGCAAAAATACTATATTGATGGTTTAAATTAAATCTAACCCCCTTAACTCTTTGGAGTTTATAGAGACAGATAACAGCGCCAATAGGTTTGTGACGATACAACGTTGAACTGCAGCGTTGGAAGAAAACACGCACACCATCATACATGTACGAACCCAAACCACTGAGCGGAGGAGGGGATACAGCGCAAATCAAAACACGAAGCGGTGTCATCAATCAGCTTTCGGCAGCTTCAGTTTGCGATTTCATTCGCCGTCATTGAAAAATACCTTCGTTATAAAATAGAAAAGTAATCAATATTCCAACCTAAATTTTGAACAGCTAATAGCATGCTGCGTTGGTCAAGGAAGATAACATATTTTATTACGATTGTTTAGCAATGATTTCGATACGTTGCGTTTTTCCATGTATACTTCTATGCTTATAAAGATTATGTTGAGCAACAGCATCATAAATCACAAAATCTCATTACTTTTTCGAAGGGAAGTATCTGCATTTGCATCTTACTGATACCGGTGGTGATATTGGAAACTCGTTCACTCGAAAGCAAAACATATTACAAGCCCATCATGATGTGAGCTTAGATTTGATTGTTTTCTCAAGCGTTTCTGATGCGTATAACGTGGTAATGATTGGAAATCGATGCAACCATAACGAAGTGAGAATTTTGCTATAGCAATATTTATAATGATGATGACATCGATCCTCCTCTTCCCTCGGCTGATCATCAACGTCCGCGCTGGCATATGTCATACTGACAGCTGTCATTTATTGAGCCCTGGTGGTAAAGTTGGTGGGGGACTCCCAACAGTTTCAATGTGCACTCACCAGATGGCACTGCGATCACATAAGGGTGGTGTATCCATAGCCTTGTTCGAGGAATTGATTAGTGGGATATCTTGTTAATTAAATATCTTTGATTAAATACTCCCACCAATAGATTTGTGCAGAAACGAAATTCATTTAATTTTACTAATTTTTCTATCAAAACTACTATACCGTTTGAGTAACCATAGTAGTTTTGACAGAATTATAGTAAATTTGAATATATTTGTAGTAAACTATACTGAAATCATGGTAGATTTAACGGTATTAAGCGTAGTTATACCAACAATCAATACGAAACTAACGATTTTAAATTGGCTCACCACTTTAGTAGCCTATTGGTCCCAAGCAAAACGATTAACGTACCCTATTTTAGTTGAAATTCTATTACTACACTATGTTTGTTTTGATTCGCTATGAAAGTTTGACAGATAACATCAGGGGTGTGTGGATTCATGCAGAACATGCAGGGGTGAGTGAAATAGCTTGGGACTGCTTGGGACCGTTGTTCTGGTACTGAGTGAGCCAAAAATAATAATGATTTTCTTCGGGACCCAGTTGTCTTAGAGTTACCTCTATGGTTATACTGAAAATAAGTGTTTTCTGCAAAATAGTATTCCTAACTATTCTCTTTGTTTCAGTGTAGGAACGTCTGTGTGTTGATTTAAAATAGAGGTTCATAGAATCAAAATTTATCAATAAAAGAGGTCCAGTGTAGAGTTTAAGCAAGTGTATGCTGCCACTGTGATCACTACAAAGAAGAAAAAAAGAATCAAATTAATCGAAATTAGTTATGAGCACACCACCAAATTATTTACCCTGCACCGGAACCTGGAATCGAACTCGAGACTACCGTATTGGCAAACCTTGACACTACCAGCTTTGCTACGTCAACACTTTGAACTGAACTTTGAACAAATATACATGGCTTTCTACAATAATACCGCTGAGTAGAGGCTCTATAATAGTGCACATGAATCACTTTTCTCGGCTAGTTAATTCAGCTTTGTAAAGGAGCAGAGTGGAAGCTGTAAAATTTCACACGTCTAAAAATAAAACTAGTTGAATGTAAAAATACTTCCAAAGTAGTGCTAACACAGTTTATTAACTAAGTAAGGTTGTTTAGTTGTTAAAAAAGCAATTTTGATGTTCATGTTACTCAGCAAAAGAGTGGTTGGTTGTGTAGAAGCCATCAACTAAATAAAACATTCGCTTTATTAGTTTTGTTTTGCAGCTAAAAGTTGAAAGTTGATTAATATTTGCATAGAAGTGATTTTAGCGTTTATTGACTGATATTATTCGGTGCGACTGACAAATTGAATAATGGTTGTGAAAAAGTTGAGTAAACGCTCTCCAAAACTATTTGGCTAGCATCTGCTTGTAGCTATATCTGCAGCTTTTTTCAGCTACTTTACAGCACAATGCTGGAAAAGTTCGCTTATAAAGCAAAATATGTTAGTTGGACAGTTGGTCATCTCGAAAAAATAAATAAAATAGTTTGATGAACGAGGTTCTTATCTAGCGTCCAAAACGTCAAACACAACAGGAAAATGTTTTGCTTCGGAGCTATCAACGAAAGAAAAAGTCAATGAAGAGAATCAATCAATGCAGAATAGGACCTTTTGAAATGTTTATCTAGAAATGTGAACGCCAATAACCCTTATATTCAAACCTGTACACGCCAGTGTATTCTCCAGTCAAATGAACTAACGTTCATTCGTGGGTACTGTCAAACATTTGACAACTTCATTCATCTTCACTTTAATTCATGAAGTTCGGCTAATATTTACATTTTAATGAACTTGAAAACTAGCTGCCTACGATGACCACGCACGACGACGTTGCTGTGTTTATGACTTGACTACTGCTTCGGTCGTCGTCGCGTAAGTAACAACCTCTTTCTTTCTTCGGCCATTGCTACAATTCACAGGTTGTGCTAAGTAGGTAGCGGTTTTGTTTATCCAGTGTGTGCTTCACGGTTGATGTTTTTTGCTCGTGAGGTCAAAAGTCCAACAAGTCGATTACATAAGCGAAACGATGGCTCCGAAGGAACCGTCCCCGTTGGTAAAGTTGTACCTCATCCTGTATAATGGGGGTCAAGTTCTGGGGTAAGTAGTAACTTTCTTTGGTTGAATTTTTCGTTCGAGATAACTGTTCATGGCTGCTCTTCGATAGATGGTCGTATATGTTTTATCAGCTGCTGGCCTACTACACGTTCGATAAGGGTAATGGCCAGACGCTATGGGACTACCTCGGAACCACCGTAATCATATTTCAAAATGCTGCTGCATTCGAGGTAAAATCGGAACAACTTTCACTTTTATATCTCAATCGAATTTTCACCGAATTTTTTTTTATTATCTCATTTTCTCCAACACGCACACATACACGTACATGTGTAGATAATACATGCTGTGACGCGAATAGTTCCAAGCAATCCGGTCATCACGACCTTCCAGGTGCTCTCGCGAGTTATGGTCGTATGTGGCGTCGTATTGGCTACTCCAACCGGTAAGACCTCCCCGGGACTGCCCCTTGCCCTGCTCGCCTGGTCCATAACGGAAATCATCCGGTACGGCTACTACGCTCTCAACCTGGTCAATGCTGTTCCACAGTTTATCATCTTCCTCCGGTACACGACCTTCATCGCTCTCTATCCGATCGGAGTGACAGGTGAGCTGCTATGCTTCTACTGGGCCCAGAGCTACGTGCGCGAATCTAAACAGTGGAGTATCGAGATGCCCAATTCGTCCAACTTCACCTTCTCCTATTTCTACTTCCTGTGGTTCGTCATGCTGCTGTACATTCCCCTGTTCCCACAGATGTACCTGCACATGTTCGCCCAGCGGAGGAAGATCCTTGGCGGAGGAAGCCAATCCAGCAAACAGAAGGTCAAATGAAAAGAAAAGAAAATATGCACCTGACAATTTTTCTTCTAATCGCCTTCAACATTTCATTTGGTTTAAGGGTTCTCTTAGGTTGTAGTAAGAAATACTCCCAAATTGGTTGGAAATGTTTTCAATTGGTTTCAAACCAGATAGATGGCTATCAATTGCTCAAATGACATTCTCACATCAGTTCGAATGCATGACTGGTGAAGGACCGTTATAATTAATAAATGATAATTATTAAACTTAATCTTCTGAAATTCTTTTACTGATCAACACGCTTACAACGTTAAATGATTCTTAGGGTGGAGGCATGTAAGAAATTGCGCTTTATATATAGCATTCACAGCACTATTACATCTAACTTTACCGATTGACAGTGAAAAGGACCGTGAGGACGTGGCCGGTGTCGGTACTGATCTAGGAATGTCATGAATCACTGAACTTGTACATTGAAGATGGTAATATAATCCCAAGCTCCATCTGTGTGGTTTCTGTGCAATTTTCACTGTAACGGAGTAGCAACTACGATTCGCACGGTCATTAAAAGAACAGCATATTACATTTAAAGCTACAGGCCATTACATTTATTTCATCTTCCTGACTTTCCAGCAATCCGAAGCTGATGGTAACCGAAGTTCCTCCTTGGAGGAACCAGGAACTTTGCCGTCCGTAAAACCGGTTGAGCCATGCGCTGTTCAGGCTTGACAGTCCTAGCCTAAAGCTTCCTTATATACACTAAAATATAAATTATTAAATAGACTTATGCATTTTTTGCCACCGATGTTATTAACATAATCTGTTTTATGCAAGTATTTGTTTAAAAATATAGGTACTTCTGTGTTGTTCTTAGTTTGTTCAGTTTGGTTTTCTTTAATTGGTAGACAATGCCATACATTTGACGGTATATATACCACCTTCAAAATCGAAATTAACATTGCTAGAGGAAACATTTCGCTTCCTTTTGGTGACATTAATTTTCATAAGTAGGATTTTATCAAATATATCATATTAACAATATGATCCATTCATGCCTTTTCCAAATATTGCAATGGCGACTCGATAATATTGCTTCACGCACCATCTAGCGTTGAAAAAGGTCAGCAACAATCATTCAATTACAATCGAGGGGTGCGAATATAGCACTTATTACAGAAGTAAGAGTCACATTATTTTCATTATTACATTGTGTATATTACTTTAAAATTTGTCTGACATGTCTCTGTTGTCATCAAATAAAATAATATGCTGAAATACATTCATTTGAAAAATTAAACATATTTTCATTTGGGTTACCCCTCGTGACGATAAACAAATACATTGGTAGCCTTTTTGGCCACAGAGGTGCTTTCATCGCTAAAAATTTGGTTCGCCAGCTAAGCGAAAGAGTGGATCATATTGTTAATATAATATATTTGATTTTATTCGCGAGAAATCGACGACTAAAGCTATTGTTTACAAATGCAATTACGCAAAATTATTAAATTTGTTGCGCCCATCGGATACAAACAGTTTGATTTTATTTGGGTCGTCTTATGAATGCTCCTGTGAAGACAGCTACCTAAATTTCCAAAGGCATCAAATATACTCTATTCGCTCTCGAAATGGAGAAATATTGTTAAGCCACTGGTGATAAAAACAAAAGCTTGAAACAAATTCCATCGAATTAAAAAAAAAAGTGTATTGACTCTAGCATTGCTAGCATGTTATATTTACAGGAAAAAACCTCGGAAAAAACATAATCCGAAAATTTAAAAATATTTTAGAATGTGAATGTATATAGCACAGACAAACAGACATAACATTGGCAATTTGTTCATCGAATACGCATTTAACGGTCAATTTAAATGTTGTTAGTTGGTAGTACCGCCACCTGTGGCGCGCATAGTCAATAATCCTTGCGTTTGACGTTTCTACACTACCGCCATCTGTTCAGTGTACTACATATCACAGTATACTCAACAGATGCAGGGCTGTTACAAGATTTTCTAAATTTGATCCGCGAAATTCGCGATTTCTCAAATGAAATTCGCGACTTCAAATACTAATCCGCGACCAAAAAAAAAACTGTTTTCATTGCCTAAAAATAGCATTTTATACTAATACATGGCATTTTAAGCTTATTGCTTATAGCATATTAGATTTTTACATGCTCTCAACTTAATGTTCTTTGAAGTACTTTCACATTTTAATTGAGAGCTTTCTATGCCTGTACCATCCTATGCCCAAGGAAGTAGAGAAATATTCCAAACCGAAAAATTAATAGACCGGACGGGAATCGAACTCAGTCGCCCCCAGCATGGACTTGCTTTGTAGCTGCGCATCTACCGACTGAATCGTTTGTAACCTTTGAATTTTTTTAATAACATTGTATCATCTTCAGTTATAGTATAAATTCTGAGTAATTAGTGAACACGGAGGCGAACCAGCCTCAGGCTGAAAGCCTCCATAATAAAGAAAACTTAACTTAACTTAATTAGTGAACATAATAAAACACCCTTACATTATGAGATTCTATTGAATAAAACCGGCCTAGATTTGATGAAACATTATTTAAAAAATAATAATGCATTTTCATTTGAAATGCAAATTTTCTTGAAAATTAACCTTTGCGTCTCTGACGTATTTTGCTGTCCTAAATGTTGTAGTTAATTTGTCTCTAGTTTTCTCCATTTTTACCGATTCAAACCAAACACCCTGCACATAATCGAATGATTACCAGAGTTTCATAAGTCACGCTTGTTGGTCACGTCGCGATTGTGTATTTACACGGATATTCTTGGTGAGACATTTTCATGATATTTTTTTATTTCTAATATGAACCTACCACTTTTCGTTATCAAATCATAACCGAATCGAATATATGTGACTTTGTGGATCATGCACGACTTATTACTATGTATACCGGAAATTATAGGGGTTTCCAAATCCTCCAGAACATCAGTTGATTTGTTCTACTAGATCAACCAAGACTGCAATAATGTCTGTAGTATCGATATCCAATCAGATTCAAAGTGCGTATGTGGATCATGCATGATCTATTTCCGAGTAATCCAGATGTTCAAGGTTCTTCAAATCGTCCTGGAATTCAGATAATTTGATCTACTAGATCAACCGATATTGAGACAATGTCTTTAGTATCGAAATATTTCCATACAGATGCACTGTGTCTATGTGGATCATGCATGAAATATTGTCATGTATACCAGATGTTTTAAGTTCTCCAAATCGTTCTGGGCCTCATAGCCTAGTCAGTAAAGGCACGGTATTACCAAGCCGGAGGCGGCGGGTTCGATTCCCGGTCCGGTCGAGGGAATCTTTTCTCGACTTCCCTGGGCATAGAGTATCATTGTGCTTGCCACCAGGCATTCATTTCGTACATTCATTGGCATTCATTTGTCTCTTAACTTTTTTCATCAACAGAATTCCGTAAAATTATGCATGAAGCTTTTGTAGGTTGTATAATTAACTACAACTTTTGTTAATAACTTAAATCTGTATCTCTTATGCATGATGAACTAGAGCGCTCAAAACATGTTATTGTTTTTCGGTGAATGTAATTTACATTCACTCAAAAACAATGATGGGTACAGTTTGCTCTGGTTCATCATGCATAAGAGATACAGATTTGAATCGTTGAAAAAAGTTGTAGCTAATTATAAAACCTATAAAAGCTTCATACATTACTTTACGGAATTCTGTTGATGGTAAAAGTTAGAGACAAATGAATGTAAATGAATGCATGAAATGAACGTAAATGATTTTCCATCCCTGCTTGCCACACAATATACGAATTCATGCATTGGTATTGGCATCGAAAGCTCTGAATTAATAACGGTGGAAGTGCATTTAGAACACTAAGTTTGAGAGCACGCAATAAGCTAATATGCACTAATCAATCAGCTTGAAATGTGAAGAAGAAGAAGAAGAAGAAGAAGAAGAAGAAGAAGAAGAAGAAGAAGAAGAAATCGTTCTGGAGTTCAGATGATTTATTCTACTAGATCAACCATGACTGGGATAAAGTCTGTAGTATCAAAATATGTCCAAACAGATTCATAGTGTCTATATGGATAATGTTTAATTATTTCCACGTATACCAGATGATCTAGGTTCTCCAAATCGTCCTGCAGTTCAGATGATTTGTTTTACTAGATCAACAAAGCCTGGATAATATCTGTAGTATCGAAATATCGATTTGGAAATCTTAGAACATTTAGCATACAATACACGGAAATAGGTTGCCATGATCCACATAGACACTGCAAATTTGTTTGAGCATATTTCGATACTAAAGGGCGAACACGAAATTATTGCGACACCGAAAATGTCATGCCAATTTTCTTATAATGTTTAGAATCAAACCAAAATTTTAGGGTAGTTTTATACATATATTTACTTCAAAAATCAAATGAAAAGTTAATCGATGGAGCCTTGAGTGTAAAATTGAACGCATTTTCGCTTGATGCCCTCCATCAAAGTCTTTACAATGTCATCCGGTACCAGTTTCTCAGTTTTTTTTCCATTTTCTTAACATGTCCTTCTCGTCTTTGACTGTCTTCTTGCTCTTCCGAAGTTCCCGCTTCATTATTGCCCAGTACTGCTCCACCGGGCGCAGCTCCGGACAGTTTGGCGGATTCATGTCCTTTGGAACAAAATGGACAGAATTGGCCTCATACCACTCCAGGACACTTTTAGAATAGTGGCATGATGCCAAATCTGGCCAAAATAGCCGAGCTTCGTCGTGCTGCTGCAAGAACGGCAAAAGGCGCTTCTCGAGGCACTAATATTTGTAGATCCCGCCATTTACTGTGCCCTTTGTCACGAAAGGCTCACTCCTCAGTCCGCAAGAGCAGATGGCCTGCCAAATGAGATATTTGGAGGCGAACTTCGACATTTTCTTCTTCTTAAATTTGTCGTCCACATCGAACTTGCTCTTGCCGGTGAAAAACTCCAACCCCGGAATTTGCTTAAAATCGGCTTTTATATACGTTTCGTCGTCCATCACACAGCAGCCATATTTTGTCAGCATCTTCTCGTAGAGCTTCCGTGCTCGAGTTTTAGCCGTCGATTGTTGCCGCTCATCGCGGTTTGGGAAGTTCTGTACCTTGTATGTATGTAGTCCAGCTCTCTTCTTTGCATTCTGGACGTAGCTCTGCGACATGCCGATCTTTTTAGCCAAATCACGGCTTGAGACGTTGGGATTTGCTTTAATCATCCGCTTCACTTTTCCCTCCGTCTTTTTGTTCTCCGGTCCCGGTTTTCTTCCAGCTCCTTTGCCGTGGTCCAACGTCAACCGCTCCTGGAACCGCTTCAACACTCTGGAGACGGTTGAATGGTGAATGTTCAACATTTTTCCCAACTGCCGGTGCGACAGGTCAGGAAATTCCAGGTGTTTGGAAAGAATTTGTTCTCTCAACTCGCGTTGCCCAACAAACAATTTCAACTGCAGACTACCTTATACAGGCAAAAATTAGCTGTATAGGCCTACTACCTAAAGCTACAACAAATTTAAACAGCACTTTTCAGTGCTCAACCTGTAAAAATTTTCTACCTTGTTCAACTCCTCTTATTCCTCTTCGATCCTTGTTTGGACCCTACCCGAGGTAATCCTTCTTGGATATCGATTTGGAAAATTCCTCTTCGATCCTTCAGATTCTTATAGTAATCTGCTTGGAAGTCGATTTGGATAAAAAAAAATTACTGCCGCCATGGCGCCTAAACGCAAAAGAAAGGGGCAAACTCTTGATCCCCCTTCTGAAGAAATTAATTTGAGTAATCAATTTGATTTGCTCACGGATGATGAGAATGATCCATCATCCAAGAAAAATTCTAGTAAACTTTCCCGGCTTAATGCCAAGAAGGAAAAGATTCCCCCTATTGTGATAACCACTACCGATTTCCATGCTCTTCGCATGGAACTTTTGAATTTCGTGAAAGTTAAGTTTTCACTACAAATTGGACGTCGGGGTGAATGCCGTGTATTGGCTGAAACCTTGGACGGATTTAAATGTCTTCTCAAGTATCTTACTGAGAAGAAGCACAAATTTTTTACTTACGACACCAAAACTGAACGTGTGTTCAAGGTTGTCATGAAAGGACTGCCCAGTGGTGAATCCCTGGATCAGATCAAAGATGAACTGGCAAAATTACTTGGAGTTGTGCCACTCCAAGTAATCAAAATGAAAATGAAATCCCGTCCTGGCGATTCGCGCAACGGGATTTCTAATGATTTTTATTTAGTTCACTTCAAGTCTAGTGAACTAAACAACCTTAAGGCCTTAGAAAAAGCTAGCCTTATGCTCCATGTCCGAGTGAAGTGGGAACACTTCAGGAAGACTGGAGGTAATTTCCAAAACCTCACTCAGTGCCGTAAGTGCCAGGGATGGGGTCACGGAACTAAAAATTGCTACATGCCAGCTAAATGCATGAATTGTGGTGATTCCTCTCACGCAAAGGACGACTGTCCTGTGAAGGAAGATCCTAAGAAATTTAAATGTTCAAATTGTGGTGAAAACCACAAATCCAATTTTTGGGAATGTAAGACTCGCAAAGCGATCCTACAATCTCGTTCTAACCGACAGGTAGGAAACGCTCCACGTTTCCGACCAGGTACAAATTCCTCTGCTGTTAACAACGGTCAGCGAGAAACAAGGTACAAATATCACCCCTGCTTCAAATGTTTCATCCGTACCTACTCCCCTCGCTGCTAACAATGTTCAGCGAGTTAATGGAGCTACCTATGCTGCTATTGCAGCGGGTAGAAATCAAAATACTAACCAACGTTCTAACGGAAATTTTGACAATTTTGACTTAGGAAGCATTACTGCCCCTAAAATGGAATTTTTACAGAATTCATTAATTGACATGATTTCTGATATGCTTAAATCTAACTCCATGTTTGATGCTATTCAAACTGGAGTAAAATTTGCTAATAATATTGTCATGACTTTAAAATTCAGTAATGGATTTTAAAGCATTAAACATTTTAAATTGGAATGCTCGATCTCTTAAAGATAATGAAGACGAGCTATTTAATTTTTTGAGAGTTCATAACGTGCATATTGCCGTTATAACTGAAACGTTCCTTAAACCTGACCATAAGGTTAAGAAGGACGCAAATTACTTGATTTATAGAAATGATCGTCTTGATGGACCCTGTGGTGGCGTTGCCATCATTATTCATAGACGAATCAAGCATAAAATTCTTTCTTCATTTGAAACCAAAGTTTTTGAAACTTTGGGAGTTTCTGTTGAAACAAAATTTGGACAACTTACGTTTATAGCTGCCTATTTGCCATTCCAATGCGTAGGCCAGCAAAAGAATTTTCTCAAGGGTGACCTTCAGAAACTTACCCGCCATAGGTCTAAATTCTTCATTATTGGTGATTTTAATGCAAAACACCGCTCATGGAATAATGCTCAAAGCAATTCCAATGGTAATATTCTGTTTGATGATTGTTCTGCAGGTTATTACACTATTCAATATCCAAACAGTCCAACATGCTTTTCTTCTGCAAGAAATCCCTCAACTATTGATTTGGTCTTAACTGATTCATGTCAACTTTGTAGCCAATTGGTTACCCATACTGACTTCGGTTCTGATCACCTTCCAGTAACTTTTGAAATATCTCAAGAAATAATTTCTAATCCCAACAGCTCTACTTTCAATTACCATAGGGCTGATTGGGAGCAATATCGAACATTTATGGAATATAACTTCGATCCAAACATTCCTTTGCAAACCAAAGATGAAATTAATTATGCTCTTGAATCTCTGACTACTTCTATAGTTGAAGCAAGAGCTGCCTCAGTACCAAAATGCGAGGTTAAATTCGATTCAATTATAATAGACGATGATCTTCAGCTCTTGATCCGTCTTAAAAATGTCCGTAGGAGACAATTTCAAAGAACACGCGATCCTGCCATGAAAGTTATCTGGCGATCCTGCCATGAAAGCGATTCTCTGCCCTGAGGAACAAAACTTTTGAAAATAATGTTTCTAAATTAGACCCGAGTTCCAAACCCTTTTGGAAACTCACAAAAATTTTGAAAAAACCTCAAAAGCCAATTCCAGCGCTTAAAGAAGGTGGTAAAATTTTGATCACAAATTTGGAAAAAGCTCAGAAACTTGCTAAGCAATTCGAGAGTTCCCATAATTTCAGTTTGGGTCTTACTAGTCCTATTGAGAATCAGGTTGCTCGGGATTTTCGGAATATTTTCTCTCGGGAAAATATTTTTGATGATTCCTGGGGGACTGATTTGGACGAAGTAAGGTCTATAACTAAAAAATTTCAAAATATGAAAGCTCCAGGTGATGATGGAATTTTCTATATCCTCATCAAAAAACTCCCAGAGAGTACCTTGTCTTTCCTGGTAAAATTATTTAACAGATGTTTCCATTTGGCATACTTTCCTGATAAATGGAAAAATGCAAAAGTTGTTCCAATTTTGAAGCCGGATAAAAATCCAGCTGAAGCTTCTAGCTACCGTCCAATAAGTTTGCTTTCTTCAATAAGTAAACTTTTTGAAAAATAATTTTGAATAGAATGATGCTTCACATCAATACGAACTCAATTTTTGCAGATGAGCAGTTTGGATTTCGCCATGGGCATTCAACTACTCATCAACTCTTGAGAGTTACCAATTTAATTCGTTCAAACAAATCTGAAGGCCACTCAACTGGAGTTGCTCTTCTAGACATAGAAAAAGCATTCGACAGTGTTTGGCATGAAGGTTTGATTGCTAAATTGAAAAAGTTTAATTTTCCACTTTACATTATGGAATTAGTTCAAAATTATTTAACTGACAGAACTCTGCAGGTAAATTATCAAAATTCCAAATCTAATCGACTACCTGTTAGAGCAGGAGTTCCTCAGGGTAGCATTCTTGGGCCTATATTGTATAACATTTTCACTTCGGACCTCCCTGATTTGCCTCAGGGTTGCCACAAATCTTTGTTCGCTGATGATACAGGCATTTCCGCTAAAGGAAGAAGTCTTCGTGTTATTTGCAGCAGACTTCAGAAAAGTTTAGATATTTTCTCTTCTTATTTACAAAAATGGAAGATTTCTCCCAACGCTTCCAAAACTCAACTTATAATATTTCCACATAAGCCCAGGGCTTCCTTTTTGAAACCTAGTAGTAGTCACATAGTCACTATGAACGGAGTTCCAATTTGCTGGTCAAACCAAGTGAAATATCTTGGATTAATACTTGACCATAAATTAACTTTTAAAGATCACATTGAGGGCATTCAAGCCAAATGTAACAAATATATAAAATGTTTGTATCCTCTTATTAACAGGAAATCCAAACTTTGCCTGACGAATAAACTTCTAATATTTAAACAAGTTTTTAGACCGGCCATGCTTTACGCTGTGCCAATATGGTCTAGTTGTTACACTACCAGGAAAAAAGCACTTCAAAGGATTCAGAACAAAGTTCTGAAGATGATTTTGAAGTTGCCTCCCTGGTACACTACTACCGAAGTACATAGAATTTCGAATGTTGAGACTTTAGCACAAATGTCCAACAAAATAATTAATAATTTCCGGCAAAAATCGTTACAATCCTCAATTGCAACGATTAATTCCCTTTATACTTAGATAAGATTTAGTTTTAGTTATTTAGTTTTAAGCTATCAATTGTTATACTGACATGCAGGTTTAAAAAACCTGTTTAAAATACTGAATTGCCAAGACAGGAACAATGTAAAAACACTTAGATATATATCATAACAATTAAGGCTGGTAAGTTACTGTAGTAACTGGAGCACCTAGGTTAAAAATGAAATGTAATTTATTTTGAATTTGGAACAAATAAAGAGTTAAAAAAAAAAAAAAAAAGCTGTATAAGCCAATGTTTGGCTGTATAAGCTAATATGCAGCTAAAATTGTTAGTTGGGTGGTTCACCTCCATTTTCGTTGAATCGAAAAACACGAGAACATGAGAAAGTGTGCAAAATTTGGTTGATTTTTACCCAGGGGGGAGAGGTAGCTCATCGATTCTTCCGGTTCGCCTCTTAGCATCGTGCTATAAGGTACCAGGCGATAACCAGGGTAGTTGATCGATAGCTCGATGACGTCATTTCGTTGGCGTCTGCAATGGGAAATTCTCATAGCAGGCGTTGACGATGGGACGTTGTCGAGTTGTTGAATAGCAACTATCATGGTAACTCACCGATTACCTGTCGATCTGCCAAATTTGGAAAGACGTCTGCATTGAATTGTCTCATATAATAATATTCCGCCCACTGTATCACAAGAAATTGCGAGTAGCTGAGTGGAATGGAGATAAGTTAAGCATTGGGTACAGGACCAAGTCTCCCCTGGGTGGTGCCAGAAGATGAGCGCAATAGAATAATCAAGTTGCCATAAGGCACGGAATGAGACTATTGCATGGCTGGGTAGTCAAAGTCTTCCATTCGTTAGTCATTTCAGGTGGACTAGAACAGGTTTAGGTGGGCGTTGGCCAGATTTGGATTTTTCAGATGTAATCCTGGATAGGACCCTGTCATTGAACGTCGCGTGAAAGTGGAACTTAATGAAGGCCTAAGTACTTTTTCATAGTTTTTAGTTTTCGGATTTGAAAGATCGTCGGTTACAGTCCCTCCCCATGGACATGGAGGTTGACGGTACTGAAGCAAAGGGTTATGTTTAATTTCTTTATATTTGCAACGATGATGATTTCCTATAGTGACACATATCACCTTCTTAATGCTTCAGTATGCCTCAAACGATTAATTCTTGGTTGTTAATAGAACTTCCTTGATGAAATGGGCTGCTTCATGCAGACTGAGCAATTCTGATTATAGTATCAGATTTGTTCTGTATACGGAGGAACTGGGAGGGCTTATTAGAAACTTCTCACCAATAAAGTAATGATTTTCTAGTAAATTTTGCATTTAATTATATTAATACTTTATTTTTAGCATACAATACAAAAGTGCTCGTTTTTGCGTAAAATAATCAATATTTATTTTGTAATTACGTTTAAAAGTTTTTTTTTTGTGATCTGAAAATTTTCCTAGTTTGGTTAGAAGTTTCGAAGCTAACGCATGTCCGCAGGCCTAATAGAAAGATAGGCAGAAAAAGTGATTTTCGGAGTTTTATTCGTTAGGTGTTGTAGTGGAGATTTGTGTTGTTGGATGCAGGAGGAGATTGGAGGGCGGGAGTTTGACGCATAGAGCCTGCCAATTTCGCTTTCAGAATGTCGCAGTCAGCGGTTTTATGATTCGTGAGCGCTCGCGATTCGTAGAACCGTTGATTGTGACTGCAAGTGGATTTGGCAGGTTTTGTGAGTCGGACGTTTGCTTTTTGGCCTATTCTTGTGTCTTAACATGTGCAGAGTATCATTATAGGGTCTAATGGTTTTGAGATTCCTGGTTGCATGAAATATATTTGTGAGAATATCTTTTTGAGATTTTAGTAGTCACGTTTTGTTTGTAGTTTATATTTTATTTCTTTCATGTAATTATCGTAAATAATAGTTATTCAATAATAGATAGTTCATCCATATATTCGGACTTTGACGCGAAGCGCTGTGGATTATGAGATGCTTGATGACCCTGGAGGGATCGATTTTGCTTACTGAGCAAAAAATCATGGATTTAATTTCAAGCTCTTCCACAGCACAATAAATCGCCAACATCATTTGTATATTTGATATTGAACATTAATCTTGGAAACTATTTGCATATCAAGCGAAAACGTAGTCCTGTATTGTCGCGAAGCGTTATGGTTCTGAGATGCTCGATGACCCTGGAGGGACACTAGGTGTAGTGGTAAGCGTGATTACCTCTCACCCCAACAGGCCTGGGTTCAATCCCAGTCGGCGCCGCCGGGATGTTCTGAGGCATAACATCTCTGATCACGCCTTCCTTCGGATGGGAAGTAAAGCCGTTGGTCCCCGGTTCATGAGTTGATGGGTCGATAGGTAGGGTCCAGGTGTGGGAGCTGCCTTCCTGGCACGTCGGTAGCATTGGTGCTCAGCACGGAAAACAAGATCGACGGAAAAAAAACAAACCAAAGGACCCTGGAGGGATCGTTTTTGCTTACTGAGCAGAAAATCATGGGTTTAATCCCAAGCTCTCCGTCATGACTCTTAAAATTCATGATCACTAAACAAAATGAATATGTTCTTTCGATAGCCGGCCATCGATAGATTAAATAAACAACAAATTAACAATACATACTTTTGGTTGCATCGCCAACTTGAGGTGAATCCTAACCGAATACCCTACCCAACCCTCCAACTCCGTAGCACTTATGAGGGTGTCGCTAAGTCGGTGGCCTCTCGTTAAGTAAGTACTACATCAACATTTCCTTCCCTATCCCTAGTTATGGTAAAGATGGGCGTGGCCGGGAATAGCGACAGTCATGCTTCTGTTACTCTTGTTTTGATTGGAACCAATGTTTACTCCCCAGCATTATTCCTGAAAGTAGTCTTACTGAGAATTTCAGAAGAGACGTGAGTGTCGCTAGTATCCAATCTACGAAGTATATCATAACAACGCTAACGCTAAATTTGGTTGATTTTTACCCAATGGTAAAAAAGTTATGCCCTGTTGAATGTGTCGCAATAATTTCGTGTTCGCCCTTTACAGATATTGAATTAGTCTAGTAGAAACATAATCTGATCTCCAGAATGAGTTCCGAACCTATAACATCATGTATACCTAGCAATAGGTTGGGTACAATCCACATAGACACTTTGAATCTGTTTGGACATATTTCGATACTACAGACATTATTGCAGTCTTGGTTGATATAGTAGAACAAATCAGTTCAGGACGATTTGTAGAACCTAGAATATCCGGTATACATGGCAATTACTCGCATATATTCGTTTATGATTTGACAACGAAAAATGCTATGTTCATGTTGGAAAAAGGAAAATGTCTCACATTGGACAGACCTCAGGGAATTTCCGTGTAAATTCGGTGTGACTTATGGATTTGAGATCATTTCTCAATTATTTGCAGGGTGTTTGATTTGAACCGGTAAAACATTGAGAGCCAAATGAACAACAAAATTAATGACTGCCAAATTATCCGGGACGGAAAGGTTACAAGGAATTCCACAATTTTTGTGACAGCACATCAGTCCCTTCGCGATTTTCGCGACATCATTTAATGTTTCCGCGATTTTCGCGACTGAAAGTTCAAATCCGCGACAAATCCGCGAAAATCGCGAAATCCGCGAAATTCGCGAAATCCGCGCCTGTTGTAACAGCCCTGCAGATGGCGGTAGTGTTTTAGTGACGATGTCGAGGGGCACGCAATTGACTTTTTGACTACGTTGGATTTAAAGTACAAGGTGTTCAACTATGTAATTAAGTAATTAAAAATGAAAATTCTGTAATTAAATTTAATTTCGCGTAATCAAAGCAGTGCCAGTGTAATTACTGTAATTAAAACACGTACCTCGATTTGATTACGTAATTAATGCAATTAAAAATTTATTTTCTGTAATTAATGTAATTAAAGTTACACAGATGTAATACCTTGTACAGACATACAAAGTTCACTGTTGTACCATAGAGGTAACTCTAAGACCACTGGGTCCCGAAGAAAATCATTATTATTTTGGCTCACTCAGTACCAGAACAACGGTCCCAAGCAGTCCCAAGCTATTTCACTCACCCCTGCATGTTCTGCATGAATCCACACACCTCTGATGTTATCTGTCAAACTTTCATAGCGAATCAAAACAAACATAGTGTAGTAATAGAATTTCAACTAGAATAGGGTACGTTAATCGTTTGCTTGGGACCAATAGGCTACTAAAGTGGTGAGCCAATTTAAAATCGTTAGTTTCGTATTGATTGTTGGTTGTACTACCATTGTACCATAGAGGTAACTCTATGACCAGAAGGTCCCGAAGATACGTGCTCAACTTTTTGGCTCAGCTCTGGTACTATCTTCGGTCCCAAGCTAATCGATACACCCCTCGAAACATAGGAAAATCCATAAATCCCTCATTTTATCTGTCTTTCATAGCAAATCAAAACAAACATTGCGTAGTACTAGAATTTCAACTAGAATGGGGTACGCTAATCGTTTGCTTGGGACCAATAGGCTAGTCAAGCAGTGAGCCAATTTAAAATCGTTAGTTTCGAATTGATTGTTGATTGAACCATAGAGGTAACTCCATAGAGGTAACTCTAAGACCACTGGGTCCCGAAGAAAATCATTATTATTTTGGCTCACTCAGTACCAGAACAACGGTTCCAAGCAGTCCCAAGCTATTTCACTCACCCCTGCATGTTCTGCATGAATCCACACACCCCTGATGTTATCTGTCAAACTATCATAGCGAATCAAAACAAACATAGTGTAGTAATAGAATTTCAACTAGAATAGGGTACGTTAATCGTTTGCTTGGGACCAATAGGCTACTAAAGTGGTGAGCCAATTTAAAATCGTTAGTTTCGTATTGATTGTTGGTAACTCTAAGACCACTGGGTCCCGAAGAAAATCATTATTATTTTTGGCTCACTCAGTACCAGAACAACGGTCCCAAGCAGTCCCAAGCTATTTCACTCACCCCTGCATGTTCTGCATGAATCCACACACCCCTGATGTTATCTGTCAAACTTTCATAGCGAATCAAAACATAGTGTAGTAATAGAATTTCAACTAGAATAGGGTACGTTAATCGTTTGCTTGGGACCAATATGCTACTAAAGTGGTGAGCCAATTTAAAATCGTTAGTTTCGTATTGATTGTTGATTGAACTGCTTCAAGCTAGTACCACAAATTGTTCGTTTTGATGTACTAGATTAAAGAAGTACAGCCAACAATCAATACGAAACTAACGATTTTAAATTGGCTCACCACTTTAGTAGCCTATTGGTCCCAAGCAAACGATTAACGTACCCTATTCTTGTTGAAATTCTAGTACTACGCAATGTTTGTTTTGATTCGCTATGAAAGTTTGACAGATAAAATGAGGGGTTATTGGTTTTTTCTATGTTTCGAGGGGTTAATTAATTAGCTTGGGACCGAAGAGAGTACCAGAGCTGAGCCAAAAAGTTGAGCACGTTATTTCGGGACCTTCTAGTCTTAGAGTTACCTCTATGGTACAACGGTACTAATTTGTATGTCTGTCTGTGCTATAATGGATCATTTTATGTTCCAATTGCACAATTCTACCGGCAGAGGGACACAACAACGCCATCTGTTATTTTTGCTGCGAACCTCGAAGCATCCTCCAATTCGTCACAGATGGCATTGTATATAGTGAATGTATGTAAAATAAAGAGCCTAACTGCGAAAAATGCTCATCTTAAAATATTTTTGCAAAAGTTTTTTTTTACTGTATGTTTTAGTTCGTCTTATTGTTATCATGAATGTGAATATATTAATTTTCATTTTCTGCATAAAATCAAGCAGCATTACAGTAGTTTATTTCAAAATTGAGACATTGAAAAATAAAAAGTTTGTCTAGGACCTTTGCGTAGTTGCAATCAAATATATACCGATTAACAGCTAAGAATCAAAATGAACAAAACCAATCCGAGCTGAAATTCAAGAGTGTGGAAAGTCGTCGCGTGACAATGGCACATTTCTGCTGTGTTTGCGGTATTAAAAGGCATGCATCGACAGAAAAAATACGTTTGCATGCCTTTCCGAAGGAATCTGACCGGTTGTCAGTGTGGTTATCAAACCTAAATTTGGATAGAGTTCCTGATAATATTTTGGCAGCCCGAATCTGAAGCCAGCATTTCAGCAATCATCAATATGAAACAACTGTTTATCCTAATGGTAAGTAAAGCCAGCATTTCAGCAATCATCAATATGAAACAACTGTTTATCCTAATGGTAAGTAAATGTACGGCATCGCTCTAATTTAAAAAGCTTTAGAAAATGTTCATTTACTTAGGGGAAATGTTGGCTTCGGCAATATCTTAACCTATTATCACAGACAAACAGACATAACACATTGTATATTTCTCACTGTAAAACATCGTCGCTAAAACATTACCGCCATCTGTTGAGTACACTGTGGTGGGTAGTACACTGAACAGATGGCGGTAGTGTGTAAACGTCAAACGCAAGGGAATTGACTATGCGCGCCACAGGTGGCGGTACTACCAACTACGATACTTTTAAATTGACCGTTAAATGCTTGATCGATGAACAACTTGCAAGTGTTATGTCTGTTTGTCTGTGCTATTATCGTCAAGGGGTAAACAAAGTCCTAGAGCACTCAAATTTGGCCAATAGTTGCTCTGAAACACAATGTATCCACATGCGAAAATTGAGCTCTCAAGGACGTTGTTTACCCCCCCTGACGATAATAGGTTAAGGTATTGCCGAAGCCAATTTTTCCCCTATAGGCGATTCATTTACCAGACTCTCATGTAACGCTTGTCCCGATATCTATTTATTTATTTATTTATTTATTTATTTCGTCAACCAACGTAGACTAGTACAACTAATACAGTTTTGTTTTCTTAAATATACATTTATATAAAAAAAAGTAGTGTCAGCTTTCTTGTCTTTTCTTTTATGAGTTGTTATTTCTTATGGAATAAAAATATTGCTTTAGTTTATGCCGAGACATTGTAAAGTCAATGGTTTCGCAGTGTTTATTGTAAGAGGCCATCATGCGGTTTAATGGCCCATATTTTGCATAATTTGTGCGATGATGTTTTATGGTAAATAAATTTCGATTTCGGAGTTGCCGAGTGGGTGCATGGAAATTTAATTTTGATAAAAGTTCTGTTGAGTCAATTCGCTGCGAAACGATATCATTTACAAATGAAACCATTGCATATTCACGACGCTCTTTTAATGTTTGTATGTTTATAAGCATGCAGCGTGCTTCATATGATGGAAGAGGAAATGAAGTCCAACCGGTACGTTAGAAGCGTTAGGTTCCTATAGTTGTGTATTGAGTCTCCATGCACAACTATAGGAACCTAACGCTTCTAACGTACCGCAACTATAGGAGCGTTTCCCCTAATAGAAATTGTTTTTGTACTGATTCTAATCTTTCTTCGTGCGTGATTGAAAATGGAGACCATACAATGCTGCAATATTCCAGTATTGACCTCACATAGGCAATATATAGTGTTTTAATTGTGTAAGGGTCCTGAAAGTTATAGCAAAAGCGCTTGATAAAGCCTAGCATGTTATTTGCCCTGTGAATAATTGTATTGTAATGGTCTATGAAAGTTAGCTTAGAGTCTAAGATAATTCCTAAGTCCCTAACTCTTTCACATTTGTCTACAGTTTGATTTCCTAATGCAATTGAAATATTTGAAGTTGTTCTTTTTCTACTAAATGATATTAAGTTACATTTTTTTACATTCAATTCTAGTAGACTTTTTTTGCACCATATGTAGAATATTTGTATTTCATTCCGGAATATATTGATGTCTTCTTCATTTCTTATTTCCAAAAAGAGCTTCATGTCGTCGGCATAAATAAGCAATTTAAGTTTTTTGAGAATGTAAGATATGTCGTTTACGTATAGAATAAAAAGAAGAGGTCCCAAATGAGAGCCTTGGGGGACGCCTGAAGTGACTTGAATTGGACTCGATTTCTATCCGTTGAATTTAATTATTTGTTGGTGGTTAGTTAAATATGATTCAAGCCATTTTAGGAGCCCTGACTCAATTCCAATGTTTTGCAATTTAAAAAGTAGCATTGGTATGTCTATGCGGTCAAATGCCTTGCTAAAGTCTGTATAGAGAGCTTCTACGTGGTTTCCATTATCCATTGCATTCAATGAATAGTCTATAAATTCAAGTAAGTTGGTCGAGGTCGAACGACCCTTGAAAAAGCCGTGTTGCATGTCAGTAATTCTATTTTTGATTTGGAGAAATAATTTTTCGTTGATAATTGACTCGAACAGCTTAGGAATGCAAGAGATAATGGCTATACCACGATAATTACGTACGTCAGATTTTCGACCAGATTTAAAGATAGGTACTAGAAATGAGCTTTTCCAAATTTTAGGGAAGGTTCCGGATTCCAGGGACATATTAAAAAGCCAAAACAATGGAGCAGTGAGTTCCATTGCTAGACATTTAATAAATACTGGAGGAATTCCGTCAGGTCCAGGACCTTTTGAGGCATCTAAATTTTTTAAAGCCTGCAAAATGTCCTGCACTTGAAGTTGATTGAGACCAATGTCCCTTGAAAATTCTGGATAAAATGCAAAATAATCGCGGTCACGATCTTCTTCAGAAAATGTCGTATAAATTTCTTGAAAAAATTTTGCGAATAGATTACAGTTTTTTTTCCGAACTATCACCAACATTTTCGTCTAGATGCATTATTGAAGGAAAATTGTCAGATTTTAATTTCGTTTTTACGTAATTAAAGAAGTTCTTCGGACATGACTTTATTTCACGTTCAGTTTTTGCATTATATTCTTCAAATGCAGTACTGATAGCTAAATTCAGTTGATCGCATAGATCCAAATAAATTAATAAATTATTACTACTATTGTGTTTTTTATAAATTTTATGTGCTTTTTGCTTCCGATTTTTCAAGTTTTTTATTTGTCTGTTAAACCAGACTGGATTTTGTGTGTTTCTGTTACGTCTTTTTTTCTTCAAAGGTATTTCTTCCGAAATTATTTCTGTGAAAATTTTGTAGAACACGTCTATACCAATTTCGACATTTCCTACATTCCTTAAAATTAATTGCCAATTGACACTGTTTAATTTAAATTTTATTTTTTCGTAGTCTGCTAATTTGTATTCAAAGACTTCTTCGTATTCGCAGTCGTTGGGTCTTTGGTTTTCATGCACGCTTCATTTTTCCACAGTGGATTTAGTGATTCGGTCACACAGAAATCTACATAAATATTCGTTAGTAAAAAGTCCAAATAGCAATTTTGTTGGTTTTTGATGTGGTTAATTTGGTTCAGTCCTAAATTAGCAGTTTTGTCAAAAATGAACTGCAATGTTTCATTATCCCCAACGACTGGGAGTAAGATACATTCATTTTCAGAGTCCAAAATGAAGTCAGCATGGCGTTGATTAAAGTCTCCATAGATGTGAACGTTAACCTCAGGAGGAAGGTCAGATAGAATTTGTTCAGCACTTTGGAAGAAGGCTTCATAAGTGCTTTTATGAGCATGGTCTGGTGGAAAATACACTGAGGCGAACACGTGCGTTTCACCGGCTATGTGTGATTTCACCCAAATATGCTCAAATTCTGTAAATTTTGGTGTAAAGCTAATTTCTGAGTTAAAATTGGCCGAAAGAGCTATAAGAACTCCACCACCTGACTTCTTCTGTGTTGCATGAAAATTTCTGTCGTCTCTGAATACATTAAAGGCATTTCCAAAGATTTCTTCACTTTTTACGCTTTCGTCCCAGCTTGTTTCAGTTGCCAGAATGACCGAAAAGGATGAGCATAATAAATGTTGATAAATTTTCTTCATTTTAGCTGGGCTTTTCATGCGATTGAAGTTTTGACGATAAATCAAAATTTCAGTCGCATTCTGTCTGTGTGAAGAAATTGTTGGAAATACGTCGGTTGATAAAGTATGGTCATTGTTATTATTAGTTACCTCAGTCTCATGCCGAGCATCGTTATATAGAAATAATGAGTCTTCCTCAAGGTGCGTCAGCGGCGTTGAAAATTTACAGGATTGTAAAATTTGAGGGCGGCCTCCCTAGTAGATTGTAGCCGTTGCGTGCGTTCACTGGACAGGAATGTACGGTAGGATTGCAGGTCTGCCAAGGCGTCGTTTCGAGTAATTCCAAGTTCTTCATGGACGTCCAGGAAAATTTCGTGCAGGAGATTTCTGTCTTTTGGTAGTCCTTCAGCTGCTAGCATTAGAATAGCACTGGTTTTGGTGATTCCGCGAATACATGTTGATGATGGCTGGTCATGCAGAAAGGAGAGGTAGGTCCGAACAATGTCCATAATTTTCGGGTCCCTTAGACGCGCCTTCAGGAAGCGTTGGTCGCCAGTTACGGACTGTTCAGTAAGTCTCACTATTGGCGGACGCATGGGGTCCAGAAGAGGAGGGTGTTCTCGCTCAGTTGGTTTTTCAGTTCGATAAGGGTTAATAGTTTCCCCTTTTTCGAAATTAATGAAATTTAGTCCGCTTTCTTTGGGTGGCCGAGAAAATTGTATTCGTGCAGCAGCCAAAAGTTCTTTATCCAAAGGTAATGCAGTGCTGTTGTAGAGATGGCTGCTTCGGGTCCTGTTGTTGTTGTTGTTGTTGTTGTTGTTGTTGTTGTTGTTGTTGTTGTTGTTGTTGTTGTTGTTGTTGTTGTTGTTGTTGTTGTTGTTGTTGTTGTTGTTGTTGTTGTTGTTGTTGTTGTTGTTGTTGTTGTTGTTGTTGTTGTTGTTGTTGTTGTTGTTGTTGTTGTTGTTGTTGTTGTTGTTGTTGTTGTTGTTGTTGTTGTTGTTGTTGTTGTTGTTGTTGTTGTTGTTGTTGTTGTTGTTGTTGTTGTTGTTGTTGTTGTTGTTGTTGTTGTTGTTGTTGTTGTTGTTGTTGTTGTTGTTGTTGTTGTTGTTGTTGTTGTTGTTGTTGTTGTTGTTGTTGTTGTTGTTGTTGTTGTTGTTGTTGTTGTTGTTGTTGTTGTTGTTGTTGTTGTTGTTGTTGTTGTTGTTGTTGTTGTTGTTGTTGTTGTTGTTGTTGTTGTTGTTGTTGTTGTTGTTGTTGTTGTTGTTGTTGTTGTTGTTGTTGTTGTTGTTGTTGTTGTTGTTGTTGTTGTTGTTGTTGTTGTTGTTGTTGTTGTTGTTGTTGTTGTTGTTGTTGTTGTTGTTGTTGTTGTTGTTGTTGTTGTTGTTGTTGTTGTTGTTGTTGTTGTTGTTGTTGTTGTTGTTGTTGTTGTTGTTGTTGTTGTTGTTGTTGTTGTTGTTGTTGTTGTTGTTGTTGTTGTTGTTGTTGTTGTTGTTGTTGTTGTTGTTGTTGTTGTTGTTGTTGTTGTTGTTGTTGTTGTTGTTGTTGTTGTTGTTGTTGTTGTTGTTGTTGTTGTTGTTGTTGTTGTTGTTGTTGTTGTTGTTGTTGTTGTTGTTGTTGTTGTTGTTGTTGTTGTTGTTGTTGTTGTTGTTGTTGTTGTTGTTGTTGTTGTTGTTGTTGTTGTTGTTGTTGTTGTTGTTGTTGTTGTTGTTGTTGTTGTTGTTGTTGTTGTTGTTGTTGTTGTTGTTGTTGTTGTTGTTGTTGTTGTTGTTGTTGTTGTTGTTGTTGTTGTTGTTGTTGTTGTTGTTGTTGTTGTTGTTGTTGTTGTTGTTGTTGTTGTTGTTGTTGTTGTTGTTGTTGTTGTTGTTGTTGTTGTTGTTGTTGTTGTTGTTGTTGTTGTTGTTGTTGTTGTTGTTGTTGTTGTTGTTGTTGTTGTTGTTGTTGTTGTTGTTGTTGTTGTTGTTGTTGTTGTTGTTGTTGTTGTTGTTGTTGTTGTTGTTGTTGTTGTTGTTGTTGTTGTTGTTGTTGTTGTTGTTGTTGTTGTTGTTGTTGTTGTTGTTGTTGTTGTTGTTGTTGTTGTTGTTGTTGTTGTTGTTGTTGTTGTTGTTGTTGTTGTTGTTGTTGTTGTTGTTGTTGTTGTTGTTGTTGTTGTTGTTGTTGTTGTTGTTGTTGTTGTTGTTGTTGTTGTTGTTGTTGTTGTTGTTGTTGTTGTTGTTGTTGTTGTTGTTGTTGTTGTTGTTGTTGTTGTTGTTGTTGTTGTTGTTGTTGTTGTTGTTGTTGTTGTTGTTGTTGTTGTTGTTGTTGTTGTTGTTGTTGTTGTTGTTGTTGTTGTTGTTGTTGTTGTTGTTGTTGTTGTTGTTGTTGTTGTTGTTGTTGTTGTTGTTGTTGTTGTTGTTGTTGTTGTTGTTGTTGTTGTTGTTGTTGTTGTTGTTGTTGTTGTTGTTGTTGTTGTTGTTGTTGTTGTTGTTGTTGTTGTTGTTGTTGTTGTTGTTGTTGTTGTTGTTGTTGTTGTTGTTGTTGTTGTTGTTGTTGTTGTTGTTGTTGTTGTTGTTGTTGTTGTTGTTGTTGTTGTTGTTGTTGTTGTTGTTGTTGTTGTTGTTGTTGTTGTTGTTGTTGTTGTTGTTGTTATTGTTGCAATTGCCAATAGTGTAGTTGTTACTACCGCTGTTTTTGTTGGTATTGTTGTGGGGGTTGTTACTTGGTTTCTTTTCTCGTTTTTTGCGCCTAAGTCTGGCTTTTTCCTCATTTTTTCCTGGAGACGGCGGAAATGTTGCTTGGCGTCATATTCTGTCCAGTCACGCTTCCATGCTTTTTTATTTCCCAAGATTCGCCAGCTGGGGGCTGGTTCGTCAATTGTGTAATTCTTGGAAATGATGTCGGCTGGTGTTGAAAGAGATTTTGCCATTTCTTCTATGTGAGATTTTATTTCACATGCTAGAGTACTTTGGGAGTCCGCTAACTCATTCTTGAGTGTGGAAATTATTGCAGGTAGTTGGTTAATTGAGTGCGTTGTTGTTGTTGTTATTGCCGCTACTGCTGCTGTTCCCGCTGATTTGGCTGCCGCTTTTACAGCTGTACAGGTGTCCGCCGAAGGTGTGTCCAGAATTGATGAAATTGCATTTTTCATTTCAACAGCAATAAGTTTGTTGCTGCTGGTGACGGTCGACATGCTACGCTTAATATTGTCAAGCATTTCTTCAATGTGTTCAAGCACTGCGTCATGCGTCGCACAGTTTACATGTTATTTTTTGCAACTATAGTTTAGTAAACGAAAAGTTACCTGTTTCTAAGTAGCACTCCAAGCAAAGCAATATGGCAGCTGAATTTCCCTATCCTGCAGGGCATGTGCAAGTAGATTTGGAAATGTTTGCGATTGCGAGCTCAACTATTACGCAGTATAATACTTGCTTCTTCATCGCAGCCTTACAAAAGCTGCGAACTTGAAGACCTCCCGCAAATGTCTGAAATTGCGTTTATTTTAATGTTTAAGCTATACCCAAGTAACAATTTCCAGTTGAAGAAACGCTTTCGTTTTGATTTTGTTCAGCTGCATGTTGAATAATAATTGCACAATGTGTTCACCACAACTTTTATAAAACCCTTGTTTACACTCGTTTGGAGAACCTATACAACTGCAACACAAAGGTATTGTCTAACGTATTCAGTAAAACGTTTGCCTAAAATCAATTTCTTGTTGAAGAAACGCTTCCATTGTGATTTTATTCAACTGCATGCTGAATAATAACTGTACAATTTGTTTATTACAACTTCTGTAAAACTCTTGTTTACACTGGTTTGGAGAACCTGTTCAACTACAGCATTATATGTCTACGCGGTATAGGAGTAGACGCAACTTTTATACAACGTTTATAGATACATATTTAAACTCAAGCTTTATTATTTTGGTGAAAGCTCTTATACAACGTTTGTAGACACTTCTTGACAGCTGCTTTGAAATTTAGTAGAGAGTAAACCTGAGAGGCGTTTGTTGCACTCTTTTATGACTCCTAAATAATCATTGAACAGCAAGCGGTGAAAAGCGTTTACAGCACTTTTCAATGACTCCTTAACAACCGGATAGAAGCAACTTTTATACAACGTTTATAGATACATATTTAAACTCAAGCTTTATTATTTTGGTGAAAGCTCTTATACAACGTTTGTAGACACTTCTTGACAGCTGCTTTGAAATTTAGTAGAGAGTGAACCTGAGAGGCGTTTGTTGCACTCTTTTATGACTCCTAAATAATAATTGAACAGCAAGCGGTGAAAAGCGTTTACAGCACTTTTCAATGACTCCTTAACAACCGGATAGAAGCAACTTTTATACAACGTTTATAGATACATATTTAAAATCAAGCTTTATTATTTTGGTGAAAGCTCTTATACAACGTTTGTAGACACTTCTTGACAGCTGCTTTGAAATTTAGTAGAGAGTGAACCTAAGAGGCGTTTGTTGCACTCTTTTATGACTTCTAAATAATCATTGTACAGCAAGCGGTGAAAAGCGTTTATAGCACTTTTTAATGACTCCTGAATAACCGTTGTGTAAGTACTCACAATATTCACAGATTAAAATTAATTTAACAATTGTTGTGGTACGCCACAATAATTGCTTGTACAGTTTTTATTAATTTAATTTATTTGTGCACATTGACAAAATATGTAATTATGCCATAATTCACATTCTGTGATCATGGAGGAAGTAGTAGTAACTAGCATCGGTTTAATCTTTGATTGATATTCTTTCAATTAATCTCCCTAATAATTAATTGAGAGAATTTATCTAGAAATGTTATCGTTGATTATATGATATATGTCTTAAATTAATGTTAGCATTTATTAATAAACACCTATATATATAATTTACCTCTACTCCACCGAGGGTTTCTCGAAGCAAGATTCGAACTCATGATCCCGGATTGCCAGCCGCTTCTGTTTCCATCTGCTCTATTCTTGAATACATATTTTGATCATATGAGAGAAGTATATGAAGCTCATCTTGAGTGACTTCTCTTGCAGTCGAATAATCATTGCCTTATGGTCATATAAACGTGCCTATCACTTGTGCTATTTTTAGCAACAAAATTGTGGTTGGTGGTTGGTCGAACGTAAACAATCATTTAAGAGTGCTCCAAGCAGCTTTTGAAGCTTTTAACCAAATGGCAATACAACTACATTCTTGTTCAACTCTGGAAGCTATTATTCAACGTTTGATCAACTCAGGTGTTCTATAAGAGTTCCCAATGGTTTGTTTTGATGCGTTTATTCCACGTTCTATATAGCTCTTGTCAATCGGTTTAACTAAGGTGCTATAAAAGTTATCGTAGGTCTTATAAAGCATATAGTTAAACCAAACGTAAACAATCATTTAAGAGTGCTCCAAGCAGCTTTTGAAGCGTTTAACCAAAAAGGCAATACAACTACATTCTTGTTCAACTCTGGAAGCTATTATTCAACGTTTGATCAACACAGGTGTTGTATAAGAGCTCCCAATGGTTTGTTTTGATGCGTTTATTCCACATCCTATATGGCTTCTGTCAAACAGTTTAACCGAACGTAAACAATCATTTAAGAGTGCTCCAAGCAGTTTTTGAAGCTTTTAACCAAATGGCAATACAACTACATTCTTGTACATTCTTGTACAACTCTGGAAGCTATTATTCAACGTTTGATCAACTCAGGTGTTGTATAAGAGCTCCCAATGGTTTGTTGTGATGCGTTTATTCCACGTTCTGTATAGCTTTTGTGAAGCAGTTTAACTAAGGTGCTATAAAAGTTATCGTAGGTCTTATAAAGCATATAGTTAAACCAAACGTAAACAATCATTTAAGAGTGCTCCAATAGCTTTTAAAACTTTTAATCAAATAGCAATACAACTACATTCTTGTTCAACTCTGGAAGCTATTATTCAACGTTTGATCAACTCAGGTGTTTTATAAGAGCTCTCAATTGTTTGTTGGGTATACATTATTCACAAGTACCTACTTTTCCAAATCCAACTTGTTGCAAATGATTCGCCACATGCAGTTTTCGGAAACTGTTGAGCGCATTACGTAGATGGAAGAACCAACAATCAATACGAAACTAACGATTTTAAATTGGCTCACTACTTGACTAGCCTATTGGTCCCAAGCAAATCGATTAACGTACCCCATTCTAGTCAAAATTCTAGTACTACACAATGTTTGTTTTGATTCGCTATGAAAGTTTGACAGATAAAATGAGGGGTTATTGGATTTTCCTATGTTTCGAGGGGTGAATCGATTAGCTTGGGACCGAAGATAGTACCAGAGCTGAGCCAAAAAGTTGAGCACGTTATTTCGGGACCTACTAGTCTTAGAGTTACCTCTATGGAAGTGCTGCTTCATGGTTTCAAACGTTAGTCACTTAAGCTGTTCAGTCGGGAGGTCTGCCATCGCATTATATTTCTTCATATTCTCAAACGCGCTACTATCTGCTGCAGGAACTGGAGGAACAGCAACAAGAGTTGAGTTCAGGTTGTGTTTGTTCCAATTTTCGAACCTAAAAGTACATTTCATTGTAAAATATGGACTAAAATTTTCATTAAACTATCACTTACCTTTTCTCAAGCACTTTTTTATTTCCTGTTCTTTTTGCGCCCAGTGCAGCAAGCTCATCACGCAGAACTTTTACGGTTTTTTGGTTTAATTCCATTATTATTTGAAGTGATATTTGGTCCCGAACGTGCAAAACGATGCACCGGTAATGCACAAGATTTTTGTTAGTAAACAAAACCAGCTGATCGAAATCAAAATGTCATATACATTTGACGTCCGTCGAGTGTGTTTGACAGAACATGTCTATGCTGACGCCATTTCTGAGATATTTTGGTTATTTGGATGATGATTTCAGAAAAATTCAGGGAACTCCAGAAAAAAAAGCAGGAAAGATTTAATGATGTTCAACAAACTTTACGGAATAACCGAAGCGTTCAGGGAACTTTCAAAAACTTCAAGAAAGTTCTGAAACAGTTTAGTCAACAATCAATATGAAACTAACGATTTTAAATTGGCTCACACCTTTAGTAGCCTATTGGTCCCAAGCAAACGATTAACGTACCCTATTCTAGTTGAAATTCTATTACTACACTATGTTTGTTTTGATTCGCTATGAAAGTTTGACAGATAACATCAGGGGTGTGTGGATTCATGCAGAACATGCAGGGGTGAGTGAAATAGCTTGGGACTGCTTGGGACCGTTGTTCTGGTACTGAGTGAGCCAAAAATAATAATGATTTTCTTCGGGACCCAGTGGTCTTAGAGTTACCTCTATGGTTTAGTCCAGTACATTGGGGAAGATTAATGAGCTTTAAGTCGAGGGGAGTGACACATCTAAATCTCAAGTTTTGATGCTCAACAAATCTCACACTAGCGAATCTATTTTCGAAAAATCTTCTTTCATTTGTCGCATCTACTTGCATCGCGCATCATCTTTTTGCAGGAAATCTTCAGAATCGTCATCAATCTTCTTTCTATCTACTCAGCGTGCGCGCAGCTAGCCACAGCAAAACACAATCTTTTCTGTATCGTAGATAGAGTCGTCCCCCTCGCTTTAAGTGTAGGTTCCGAGAACTTCAGGTAAGTTCTATGAACTTCAAGAAATTGTTGTGAAAATTGTAGATGAAGATCAGACAACTTCATGACAGTTTCAAGAAAATTCTAGAAGACCTTTACAAAGATTTTTAGGTTAGAGAGCTTCGGGAAAATTCTGAGAATTTCACGGACATCTGGAAAATTCTGGAAACTTGAGGGAAAAGTTCCAAAAAGTTCTGAGAACTAAAGGTCCGTTCAATCAAGTTCATTTTAATTGTAGGAACTTAACAGATTTTCCAGGAACAAAGTCCAGAAAGAAGTTAAGAGTCCCATGAACGACAGAAAAATTGCGGGAACTTCAATGTTGTTCCAATAACTTTTGGAAAACTATGAAAACTTTATGCTAGTTGCATTAACATTAGAAAAATTGCGAGAATCTTCAGGAAGATCCGAGAATTTCATGGAAATTCTAAGAATATAAAGGAAGGTCCAAAAACACGAAGAACAACTAGGGTGGACAACCCCAAGAATTGTGCCAAATTTGATCGAATTTGGTTACGATCTGGATTTGCGGGAGAGCTTTATAATTTGTATGGGAACATGTATGGGAAACGGTCCGAAACTGTTCTATTGCTTGTCAAAAATTCACAAATTGCTACAGTAAAGCTTTGTTGAAGACCACACATCGGTTCGACATCTGTGCAAAATGTAACTGTTATTTTTTTTTACATAGGAAATAAGGGTAATACCTGTGGGAGGATTCCCATCAGACCGAAGCAAAAACTCCTGGAACAAATGACCGAAAAAGGGAATTCAGAGCGGAGAAACAACTATCACACGTGAAAGATACTTTGCGGAAGAACATTTATTGCATTGATGATTACAAGAATAAAAAAACACTGAACTGAAACATCATTTGACAGTTGCGCAAAGTTACTCGTATAGAAAGGTATAATACATCATAATCCAATGTATATCTGTCTTCAGGTGAGCATAGTATCTCTTCTACACTCCTCAATGAACACGGAGTTCTAGTTTCGCAGGCTGACACGCTTCAGCTGTTGTCCGAACTTGATTGCTCCTAGAGGCTTAGTTAGGACGTCTGCCACCATGAGATCCGTCGGACAGTAAACCAATTCCACTGCATCCTGGTCACTCAAATCTCTGATGAAATGTTGCTTTGTGTCGATATGCTTTGACCTTTTGCTAGTGCGCTCCACCCGAACAAAACTGAGACAGCTTTGGTTGTCCTCGAATACAGGCGTAGCTCCCTGAGGAACCTCCCTAAGGTCCGCCAGTAATTGTCGAATCCAGATGAGCTCTTGGCATGTGTCGCTCAAAGCGACATACTCCGCCTGCATTGATGACAGGGTCACACATGATTGCCGGCGACTCACCCAGCTGATTGGTCCCGTCCAGTACAGGAATATGATCCCGGTTGTAGATTTTCGGCTGCTGTGATCACCAGCCCAATCGGCGTCAGAATATCCCTTCAGCTACCATGCTTCTCCCGGTCCGAACACCAGCTTCAACTTCTTGGTACCCTTGAGATACCTCAACACGCATTTGGCTTCTTTCCAGTCTTTAACGGTTGGTTGGCTAGCTCTACGATCCAGAAACGAAACACTAGTAGCAATATCCGGCCTTGCGTTTACCGAAATATATAGCAGTGCACCAACCAAGCTCCGGTACCGAGTAACTTCATCCAATGGCTGGCTCTCCTCGTAACGTACGTATCCAGGGTCGATAGGCGTCTTACAAGCGTTGCAATCCTTCAGGCCGAACTTATCTACCAAACCTTCGATTTAGCCCGTCAACTGCAGACTATAACAGCCATCTTCGCGTCGAATCTCTTGTCCGAGAAAATGCTTCACCATGCCGAAATCTGTAATGTCGAAACACCTTCGCAGCAACTCGAACGCTTCTGCAATCTTCGATGCATCCTTGCACCCGACCAACAAATCATCGACATAGACGAGAAGATTGATCAGATCCTTACCATCGCGCCGAACATACAGGCACGCATCGGACTGACACTGCTCGAATCCCAGTTTCACCAACACAGCATGAATCGCACGATTCCAACAGCGCACAGACTGTTTAAGTCCATAGATACTTCTTCCCTAATAAATTTGTTATGGTTATTTTGCTTAACGACGTGTTTGGGGTATCATCCAAACCATTTGTGGAAAAGTTCGACTATTTGGGTTATTGTTCGTTTATGGTATTTGTTTATTAGGGTTTGCAGTTTATACACACATAGTCTTTTTTCTTCGCAACCTCGTAACCCGGTGGCTGCCGCATATACACTTCTTCTTCAATTTTCCCGTGAAGGTAAGCGGTTTCAACATCGAAATTATGCAACAACATCCCGTTATTTCCCGCCACAGCCAGTACCGTACCGGAACAATCTGGAAGTCTCAGTGAGGAAACCGGAGTGCCACAGGGTTCGCTGATCGCGGTCACCCTCTTCCTGGTGGCCATGAATGGGGTTTTTGACCAACTACCCAAGAACGTTTACATCTTCGCCTACGCGGATGACGTCCTCATTGTAACGGTGGGTCCCACCCTGCAGAGGACGAAACTGAGAGCACAAGCGGCAGTCTCCTCGGTGGTTAGATGGGCTGACTCTGTTGGTTTCCAGCTTTCCGCCGGCAAGAACGTGCGCTGCCATATATGTACCACCAGGCATCGCAACAACGGACAGACCATCAAGATTAAAAAACAAGCAATACCAACCCTTAAAAACCGTGAGGGTCTTGGGAGTGCTCATCGATCGGAATTTATCCTTTGAGCCGCACTTCCAACAAGTAAAGAAGGACTCTCGCAGTCGGTCCAACCTGATTAAGACCATTTCCCGCCCTCACCGATCCAACAACCGCGAAATCCGCTTCCGCGTAGCTCGAGCCATCATCGACAGTCGCCTACTGTACGGTGTAGAGATTACATGCCTTGCCGCCGAGAAAGCCATCCAGATTCTGGAACCGGTGTACAACGGCTACGTTCGAACAGTCTCCGGGCTCCTGCCCTCTACCCCGGCCGACGCTGCATGCGTTGAAGCCGGTATCCTACCTTTTCGGCTCGTTTTCACCGCAGTTATTGCTACCAAATCCGCTGCCTTTCTCGCTAAAACGTCGAGAAACAGCAGGATCGTTCTCCTCGACGAGGCGAACCGACTCCTCCGCACCGCCGCCGACGTAGATCTCCCTCCAGTGGCCAGGAACCTCGGTCGCTCTAAGTTTTTATTGAGTACCATTGCAACCAACGCCAGGGAGGCAGCTGCCACACACGGACCCTACCTATCGACCCATCAACTCATAGACCGGGGACCAATGGCTTTACTTCCCTTCCTAAGGAAGGCGTGATCAGAGATGTTATGCCTCAGAAAATCCCGACAGAGCCGACTGTAATTGAACCCAGGCCCTTAGGAGTGAGAGGCAGTCACGCTTACCACTACACACCCAGCGCCGTTGTGAAGATCGATTGGAATAAGCAAATTGACAGAGGTTTTCTTTCTCCAGAGTCATCGAAACAAAAGCTTTATTACCTACACGTATTTTTTTTATGTGATGGATGATGATGTGATGAAATCCTAAATCTAATACCATACACACTTAGCACAGACAAACAGACATAACACTTTGAATATTTATCACTGTAAAACATCGTCGCTAAAACATTGCCGCCATCTGTTGAATACACTGTGGTGGGTAGTACGCTGAACAGATGGCGGTAGTGTGTAAACGTCAAACGCAAGGGAATTGACTATGCGCACCACAGGTGACGGTACTACCAACTACGATACTTTGAAATTGACCGTTAAATGCTTGTTCGATGAACAACTTGCTAGAGTTATGTCTGTTTGTCTGTGCACTTAGTATTTTCTACCGAGCTCGGCTGTGCAAATCTCGGCAAAAAAAAAAGTTTTACTGAGATCTCAGCAAACATTTCATTTGTTTGCTGGGATTCAGCTAAGCATTATCCGAGACTCAGCAATCAAATGTCACTTTTGCTGAGATCTCGGTGAAACTTATTTTTGACGAGATTTGCACAGCCGAGCTCGGTAGAAGAAAAAACTAATTGTGTATATGGCTGACTATAGGCTGATTGAATAAGTCTTTTCATTTCAGAAATTGCGAAACAAAAAAGTTACTTCGGCGATGGTCACTTATTAGCTTTGGCACCGATCTACGATTACAAATCTTCACTGCTAATTGGCAGTCATTTGACCTTCTGCTTCTCTCCCACTGCCAGAACCTTCCGACGCTGACCGAACATGTGCAGGTACATATACGGGAACATCGGTAGGTATCCGATGCACATCATCCAGACAAAGTAGTAGAACGAGAAGCTAAAGTTGAACCGGTTGGGCATAGATATGCTCCACATATCCGTTTCGCGGAAGTACGGTTGAGCCCAGTAGAAGCAAAGCAGTTCACCGATGAATCCGAATGGGTACAGGGGAATGAAGATGGTGTACCGTAGCCAGGTCAGGAAGCGAGGAACTTTGGGTAATGCGAGGTGGAGAACGTAGTAGCTGTAGCGGATGATTTCCATCAAACTCCAGCAGAAAATGGCAATCGGGAGTCCCGGGGATACCTTGCCGCCCGGAGTTCCTTCGAGACCTGCGACGACAACCATACAGCGTCCGAATACTTGCAGCAGCGTAAAAATGGGATTGCTCGGAACCAGACGGAAGAGGGCGTGGAAGAACTAGAAATCATAGATAAAGTTTTTAACAGGTTCAAAGTTCGACGATAAGATGGAGAATGTTACCTCAGCTATGGCGAGCAATTGGAAAAAGTAAGTAGCCTGACCAACACGATCCCACAGGGTGGTCGCAGGTTTTCCCTCCAGGAATACATGCATCACGAATTGTACGAATATGTAGAACCATCTAAAAACAATCTGGATATCAGTGTTTCAGATTACGGCACATAATGGACTTTGGACCTACCCTAAGAATTGCACCGAGTTGTAGAGAATTAAGTACAGCTTAATTATTGCAGATGGTTCTTTTCGTTGACTCGCCATGATAGAGACTAAAGCCCTTCCACCAGTGTTCGGCAGGAAATGATATTCAGTTTCGAAATTAATGAATAATTGATGTCCCAAACAATTTCTACTATCGACAAGCAGCAAACAATTGCCGGTATCACCTCGGGTATCACACTAAACAACAAATGCAACAAAAACAAGCTACCAACATTACCAGCCAAAAGTCTCATTCATATAACAACGTTCATCGCATTCATCCGAGGCGAGTTCATCCCGATGCAAACATCACAATCGACCGTTCGATCGTCGTCGGTCACTGTCTGTCAAATCGTCATCGTAGTCAAGATGGGAGCGAGCACCATGACTGGAAAAATTGCCGTCGGATTTACGGCGTCCGCGTTCCTGTTTATCCTGATTGCGTTCTGCTCGCCGTACTGGCTGCAAACCGATGGAAAGCTGGCCAATCCCAAGTTCACCAATTTGGGTAAGTAGGTAGTTCGATAGAGGCGGGCTCTGGTATCCGTACTGCGCAGGGTGTGTCATTTATCATGGTTGTTTGGATGCATCAGTGGATAGGAGGGGATCGGAAAAGATTATTTGAAAGAAGGCAAAGTCGGACGCAGTGCTGAGGGAAATTAAGGGGCTGAGCGTAAACAAAACAAAGGTGTTTTGTTTATGCTCCTGGTGGAATGTTTGGTTGTAATTGTTATTTTGCATTTTAGGGCTGTGGGAGTTATGCTTGAACGATTTCCAGGATATTCATCGCTTTTACGATACCCGCTTCAGCGGGTGCATGTGGATATTTGAGGAGGAGTACTACATACTGAATGACTACATCCTGCCGGGATTCTTCGTTGCGGTGCAGTTCTTTTTCACGCTCTGCTTCACGCTGCTCCTCATGGGATGCATTATGACGTTGTTATTCCTGGGCTGTTCCAAGGATAACGAACGCTACATAATGCTGCTGCTGACGAACGGGACGACCATGGTAGTGGGAGCCATCTCTGGATTAATTGCCGTTCTGACGTTTGGATGCAACGGGGACAGTCGAGACTGGATGCCCAACTGGGAACGGAACGGCATGGGATGGGCATTTGCGCTGGGAGTGGTCGGAGTGTTTCTGTTATTCCCTGCCGGGATCCTGTTCATCGTGGAAGCCAGACGGGCGACCTACCGTCGATTGAACAACATTGCCAACGCTGAAATGGCCGCCTATACCATGGACGAGCGGAAGTACCGTGGAGGACACACGGACATATAGGGGTTTTTTAGTTTTTGTTTTGTTTTACAAACTAGACGTAAGAGAAGCAATCTCCTAGAACGATGTAACGAACGAATCATCAAGCGTAGGGTAGAGTTTAACCTAGGAAAGCGTAACATTCCGTCCAGATCGCGGCGTTGGCGATCATTTAATTAAGAAATGCGCATTTATGCCCAAATAAAGAGTATTTTTAGAATACTGCATCGTAGATGAAGTCGGAAAGAAAGCCTTGCAGACACGACAAAGTACATTAGAAGCCCATCAGATTGTCATTAAGTCTGAAGATGTGATTCATCGTTGGAATGTCAACTGGAATGAACTCGCTTAATTGCCGAAACCATCAACTGTCATCGAAACTGGGGCTGTATTGTTTTAAGTCTCTACAGTTGGCAGCTTAATTGCGTGATTTAAATGCAACCTGCTTTCATCGCTGGTAGTATGGAGCATAGTTCTGTGCTAGTGTGTGCGGCGAGCGCAGGTAACCGCGTTCATTCATTCATGGAACAAACAAAGGCCGAGATGAGAACTATTCAGCCACCACTACAGGGGCACAGGTGACACACCTCATACTACGGCTTATACGTGAGGAGTGTTCGTCGCACGTTGTTGGTGGTGATGGTAGGCAGCAGTTTGCTTGCAGTTACGCGGTATGTTGTATGTATATGGGCTCCAGTCCGGTTTTTGAGGTGCCCTCAGCCTACTACGACGACGACGACGGGTGGTTCACACGTATTAGGTAGTGCAGCGACACGAGTAGGCCCTGAGATCTCCGCTCCTCACACCGAAGTGTTTAGTGTAGTGTTGGAGGTGTTCGGAGGGGGCTGTTTTTTCTTAACGTTTCACTTTTATCTTGTTTTCCCACCGTGTGTATGCCGTGTAAATGCAAGCGGATTCGGAACTGATATCTGGGCGTGCCAAGACAGTGTAAGTTTTGCGTCAACAGAATTCAGAGTTCAGCTTAGTTTCGTTCCAGCATCCGAATCGTTCAGAATTCGGCGACTCTTAACGCGTGCCTCGCTAAGTGCTCGGGACCTGTTGTTCTAGTGGGAAAGTGTTTGCTAAGTATGCAAGTAGGGGTGCCTGGAGGTTTAAACTGTTTGTGAGCGGAAAATGGCGGTGGTGTTCCGTTAGAGTGTAACATTCTCAGATTCGTGAATTTTCGGCCGGAAAAGTGGAGAGTGCGTGATGAATTTGGCCTGGGCCGAAATGAAAAAAAATGAAAAGCGATTCCATCCAAGCAGAGTGTTAATGTCAATTGGCGTCGTAGAATTAATGAATGGAATCTAGTATGTGGGTTGCTGCAGTTGAATCACGATCAATCCTCGAAGTGAACTTCTTTCACGGACCGCGATGAGGAGGGGTGCGTGCCGTTCCAGTAGCCATGGAGAACAGTGGAGAACATGTCTCCAGTCCTCAGAAGCTATGGATGAGTAACGTTCCATTCTATCGCTGTATTGGTGTCAAGAAAGTGTGTGCTTCTGTATCCATCGAAAGTCGTCGCAAGAATGTGTTTACGATCAGGCGAAATCGTACAAGAACAACCTCCGCCCAGAGGGGCCAGATGGTTTTTGTTTTTACTACTAGGGAGCAGCTTTTGAGTGGGTGACAAACTCTATGGAATGACGGCGAGAGGTTCATGGTGCTCTCAATTGGTTTTAATGGATTGTCTCGTGTCATCGCCGCCGCCCGTTCCTTGTAGATTCGATTCGGAGATACCGATTCCGTTGATTTCGTGATACCGAGGTAGTGGAATGGCGCGTCGAGTCATGAACAGGTCATCAAATTGTTGGCAACGAATTAATTGCCAGTTGAGCAGTTTTCTGAACGATGATGAATGACAGGAGTAGAGAGCAGTTTTCTAAGCCTACATATATGTGCAACATTTGATCACCTTTCCCGATAAGACCCCGCCAAGCGATGGAAGCCTGCACTGATAGCAATCGACCGTAAACCTTCGTCGAGAATGTTTTATTTTAAAGTCTATTACAACCAGGCACGCCTGACCTCAAAATCGCCGTTCGCTGATTGTTGTGATATTGTGGGGCCTGTGCTGAAGCGACCGAGTCCGTTCCAGAAGAGCCTATTTGCGTCACGTACACGGAATCGCAAGAAGGGTAGAATGAAAACGGCTTGAATATTTATGGATGAAATTAAATATTGATTATTCGTCTAGTCCAGTTGTGTAACTACGGCGTTACCGCCGATGACCCGAGTACGCAGTGGGGCAAAGCCAGTCGTAATTGAAATTATTTTTATAATATTTTTGTTTTAAATTCGCTGATCGATTTTAGCCTCAAATGCACAGTTTCAGGATAATCCGACATGGACTGAATTCAGCGCATAGCGATGAAGATGAAAATTCATTGAAAGACCGTAAATTTTGAACCAAGGCATAACACAGTGATCTTCCTGGAAATTCAATAAATCTAGATAGAGCTGAAATTAGGTCGTAACAGGTTTTGTAAACAATGATTTATTTCGATGATTTATAGGAATTCAAGGCACGCCCATGCAAACCAACATAACCATCAGATAGGGGAAGTCTTCCCCTACCCGATGAGGATGTTGATTTACGTGGGCAAGCATTACTAGAAATCATCAAGAGAAGTCATTGCTTACAAAAGCTGTTACGCCCTAATTCGAGCTCTATCTAGGAATATGAATAGTTAACTGCAATCATTGTTTCAAATCCTTAACAAGGAAATCTATCACTGTATATGGTAAAATGAATTTGAATCCGTTATACGCTTTGTTAACTTAGATATTATACTACTATATCACTATTACCTTTGTTACACTTTCGTATAACTAAGGTTTTAAAAACGGTTTCAACGGAACTTTTTGTCTGCGACAAATAGCAACCCACACATATCATTTAACCTGTGTAAAACATTCCAATCGATGGTTATTCCACTCTTAACTCGAAAGTTGGATTGCGACATCGTCCTGTCTAGGGTTTGTGGGAAGTTTAAAGAAGTTTCAGTTACTTAAGGAAGTTAGGGAATCTGTGTGGTGTTTAGGAATGTTTTAAAAACTTCATGAACAATCATCCACATGGACACTCATCAAGGAAAGTCCAGACATTCGGTGAAGTTTAAAGATCTGTATGGTTAATTTCGATAAATTCCGGGCAATTCCATAAGTTCAATAAAACTTCAAGAAAGTTTAGAGAACTTTTAAGAAGCAAAGGAAATTTCGTTGAAGTTCAGAGAACTCTGAAAATATTTCAGAAACGTCACCGAAGTCCAGAGAACAGTGATGGAAAAAAATCAAAAAAAATCCAAAATCAGGAACGAGCGAAAATCACTGCTGATCTGGAGATCAGCAAAATCACACAAAGAAAATTACGGCTGATTTTATCTTAGCTGATCTTGAGAGTAGCAAAATCACACATCAAAAAATCGAGGCTGATATTATCTTTGCTGATCTTGAGAGTAGCAAAATCACAACGCAGAAAATCTAGGCTGATTTTAACCTTACCTGATCTTGAGGTAACAAAAAACCAAACGGAAAATCAATAGCTTGGTATTACAGTCAAAGTAAAAAACCGACATCCACCGCCATTTTGGAATCCAAGATGGCTTACCAAAATCCAATATGGCGGCCCCCGGACAGGGAATATTCATCTAAACCCATGCAATATGTGTATCTGCGGAATGGGCTCGATAAGTGGAAGTGGAAAATTGACATCCGCCTGGACAGGGGATATGCAGCTAAACCCAACATTGCTTGGTTTTAGATGTATATTCCCTGTCCAAGGGCCGCCATATTGGATTTTGGTCCGCCATATTGGATTCCAAAAAGGCGGCGGATGTCAATTATCCACTTCCACTCATCGAGCCCATTCCGCAGATACCCATATTGCATGGGTTTAGATGCATATTCCCTGTCCAGGGGCCACCATATTGGGTTTTGGTCCGCCATCTTGGATTCCAAACTGGTGGCGGATGTCAATTTTCCACTTCCCCTCGTCGAGCCCATTCCGCAGATACCCATATTGCATGAGTTTAGATGCATATTCCCTGTCCTGGGGCCGCCATATTGGGTTTTGGTCCGCCATCTTGGATTTAAAAATGGTGGTGGATGTCAATTTTCCACTTCCCCTCATCGAGCCCATTCCGTAGATACCCATATTGCATGGGTTTAGATGCATATTTCCGGTCCGGGGGCCGCCATATTGTGTTTTGTCCGCCATCTTGTGTTTTGTCCGCCATCTTGGATTTAAAAATGGTGGCGGATGTCAATTTTCCACTTCCCCTCATCGAGCCCATTCTGTAGATACTCATATTGCATGGGCTTAGGTGCATATTCCCTGTCCAGGGGCCACCATATTGGATTTTGGTCCGCCATCTTGGATTTGTCGAAGTCATCTTGGGTTGAAATCCACGATTTTGATTGACTTGAATTGACTAATGTTGACTTGAATTTCGGAATGCGCTAAACTCTAGAATTTAACATATCTTCTAATCCTATGATTTTCGATGATTTTGATCTTGGTTGATATTGATGCTGGTTGATTTTGGGAATCGAAAATTGGTCGAAAATCACGGGTGATTTTCGTGGTGATGAAGGCTAGTGATATTGGTGCCTGTGATTTTGCATTTTTTTAGTCTTGCTTATTGCTTATCGCAATACATGCTTATTGCGTGCTCTCAACTTAGTGTTCTAGATGCACTTCCACAGTTTTCGATGTCTGTGCCATTTTTGCATTAGTATAATTGTGTTTGCCACAATCACAATCATTCTCTATTATGCCCAGGAAAGTCGAGAAATTTTCCAACCCGAAAAATTCCTAGACCGGACCGGGAATTGAATCCAGCCACCTCCAGCATGGTCTTGCTTTGTAGCTGCGCCTTTACCGACTGAGCTAAAGGGAGAGAACAGAGAACATGCGGGAAGTTTAAAAATCTTAAAGACAGTTTCACTAGCTTCATGGCAGAATCAAGAACGTCAGGAGCAATACGAGAACCTCAAGAAAGCTCTGAGAACTTCAGACACCATCAAGGAAGTTGCATTAAGCCCTAGTTAATCGCAGGAGCTTCATAGAGGCAGGGAATTTCCAAAAGTTTTTATTAATAAAATTTTTTTTTTTTTATTAAAAAGAAGTATTTCCAGAAAAAATCGAAAACTTCAAGTAAGTTAAACGCACATTAAGAAACTGCATAAACCGGGGAAGTTCCGTGAACTTCACAGCTGTTTCTAGAACTTTAGAAAAAAAAAATGCGGGAAAAAGAAGTTTAGAGATTTAATTTCAAGGATGCTCCGTGTACTTCGGGGTAGACCAGGGACCTCATAGCATTCTCATTAATTTGAAGAAAATCACAGTTACTTTCCAGAAGTTCGGAGGAATGATTTACGGTAAATTCGGGTTGTGCGAGTATATTTTGAATTTTCTACCACTAAATGAAACAATTGACTGAAAAAAATAATGGAAGACGCTAACATTCACAATATTCTAAAATTTTATTAATTTTATGTGATAAAATGTGCAAAATATAGCCAGGTGGGCCAAAATACATCCATTACCCTATTTGCTACAAAAAAACGTTAAAAAAATGTTAGAACTACCCTAGAATATTAAATTTTTAAATACCTTATTTTGATCGTAAAATGTGGATTCCGAATTATCAAATTACTTAAAAGAATGTTGATTACGATTTAAAAAAGACATTTCGACCGGTTCTTGTATAGATTCACCCCACTGTGAAGTGGGGTCAGAGGCTACACGACAAACTGAAACCCCTCTTTTAACCTAGCAAACGTTTTAAAATCTTCCAGGAAGACTTCATAACCTTGAATAAATGTTATTTGCTTTTGTCTGACCGATCGCGACCGTTGCTTCGCCAAATTTGCATTGGTAAATATTGGTGTTGCCTTCCGCATATAGACAATATTTATCCAACGGAGATCATATGGCACCGCGCCATGTACCGGTTTATTGAATTGTCGAGTAAAACTCATCGGTCGCGTCATTTTGTTGTCCGGTGAATCCTGATATGTATTTCTCCAAGAGAAGAGGTGACAATACGGGGGCGAAAAAAACCACTTTTCTGTCAAACGTGAACCAGCTCCTGATTTCATGTGCGTAAGATAGAGATAAAGATAGTAAAGATAGAGATAGAGATAGAAGTAAAAGAGGAAGAAGCCAATTGTCACCTCTTCCTCTTAGGTATTTCTTTGCAAAAACGCCATAGTAGATCCTTCCCGCGAACAGCCATGGTTAGTCTTACGCTAGGGTAGTCTGACGTATTTTCGTCACAGTTTAGCAAGATTATAAAAATTTAAAGTTTCCTCAAATTGAAATCGAATCCTAATTTTCAAAGATTCCTGTGATTTCCAACCATATTCCAGAACAGTTAACCGAAAAAAGCAGATGACCCTTTCGTAACCGGACACAGCAGGCTTCCATCATGATGTCGGCAGAATACGCGTCATGGCATCACGTGAAAAGTTGAAGCGATATAAACAAGCGTGTCCATATAAAAATCCGTCGCGTTTATAGTATCATCATTCGGGGTAATTGCACGGAAAGACTACCAAAGTGATAATTTTGGCATAATGATAATCATGCCGAGGTGTTTGTTGTGAGCAGAAATATAATGGCATCTTAACTAATGGGATGTTCGACTGAGTGGGAAAGGGTGTGGCAGCACGGAAGATCGATAAACCTCACGCAGACCAAGAGTGGCTGTCGAACGCTTTTTGTCATATCTGGTGGCGTCATGCTAGCGTTGTTTTGTTGCGTGTGGATTGCATGATTTGACACTTAAATTTGAAGTGTAACAGTCTTTTCAGCACCTTCATATTTAGGTATTTCCAAACAAACATCACACGGTTTTTGCTCTAGAACAGTTCCAAACCAAAGAGCAAAAAAAAAAATGACGTGACCTTCTCCGATTTGTATGAAACTTTGTGTGTTAATAACTAAAGTCTTTCTGGAACAAATATACTGCCTATAATCAACAAACAATACGAAACTAACGATTTTAAATTGGCTCACTACTTGACTAGCCTATTGGTCCCAAGCAAACGATTAACGTACCCCATTCTAGTCGAAATTCTAGTACTACGCAATGTTTGTTTTGATTCGCTATGAAAGTTTGACAGATAAAATGAGGGGTTATTGGTTTTTCCCGAGGGGGGCGACACATCTAAATCTCAAGTTTAGATGGTCAACAAATCTCACACTAGCGAATCAATCTTCGAACAATCTTCTTTCATTTGTCGCATCTACTTGCATCGCTCATCAATTTTTTGCAGGAAATCTTCAGAATCGTCATCAATCTTCTTTCTATCTACTAAGCGTGCGTGCAGCTAGCCACAGCAAAACACAATCTTTTTCGCATCGTAGATAGAGTCGTCCCCCTCGGTTTTTCCTCTGTTTCGAGGGGTGAATCGATTAGCTTGGGACCGAAGAGAGTACCAGAGCTGAGCCAAACAGTTGAGCACGTTATTTCGGGACCTTCTAGCCTTAGAGTTACCTCTATGCTATAATCGCATATCAGTCCCAAATGGATTTTTGTCAATTTTGAGATAACAACGCTATCAACTATCAATTGGCATCTTCTATCATATTATGTGATAAAACTTTGGACTTTGATAATGAAAAATGTGATAACAACATCAAGTCCTAGATCAAGTCAGTTTATCCCCCCATCAAGCAAAATAATCGCATATCAGTCCCATCCTTAAATTCAATCGTCCATAATTCAAGTTCAAGTTTTGCTTTTCAAATTGCCATATTTTTCGCTAATTTAACAAAACATGTAAGCTTCATTGCAACAGATTTTAACTTGAATAAATGATCAATAAATTTATTATTATTTTTCAAATATTTACATGGGAATTGCACTTCGTAGCTTTGACTACCATTTTTTCAATGCCTACTTTTTTCCATATGGGACTGATATGTTATTATAGGCAGTATGTATCGTAATTTATTTTGGTAATTTTGAGTAAAAAAAAAAAGTTTAAAACTCAAACCGTAAGTCATTGATCGTTGTTAGAGTTGATACCGGAACGTTTGATAGAAATACATCAATGGTTGATGGATGTCCCGCCGGCAACAGGAATGTTGGTTGATGAGGAGCGTGGACGGCAAAATTAGAGTCGGTGAATAATGAGTCACGCCAATAGAAAAACAGTTGAACTCGCATCACGGTTTTCGGAAGATTCCCATTCTTTTCACTTGGCAACAGAGGACTTCTACAACAACTTCAAATGACTTCTAGCGAGAGAAAAAATATTGCGGCTGTAGTAAATCATTATATCAGTGATTTTGTCCAATTATCTTAACAAAAAATAGTAGAAATTCTCATTACTAATCATAACCGAGCGTATCCCATGACAATTTAGCGCTCACTGCGTGTTTATGCTCATTTCTTCGATTATATTTTATATTTTATTGCAATACCTTTCGTGGACCTTTCATAGCATCGTAATGTTTATATAATTTGCACGAGAGGTAGCCGGTTTGACAGTTCAATAGGTAGACTTGGCTTCACTCTTGGCGTGACTCATTATACACCGACTCTAGGCAAAATATCCTACGCTGAACGAAAACATCCGCAATTTGTCACTCATATCAATAGAAATAAAGTTTCAAACTGAAATAACTTCGGAGTTTCTTATCTTATCGATTTGGTATGTTCATATGAATTATTCAAAAACAATTTTTCAAACTCATAGGCATATTAAGAGATGAGGGGGGGGGGCTAACTATACCCCGCCCCTTCACTCATATAAATGGAAGTAAAGCTTCAAACTGCAATAACTTCGGTGTTTCTGATCTTGTCAAGTTGGTATGTTCAGATGTATTCAAAAGCATGTGCTACATTTAATAGGCGTAGTTAGATATGGAGAGGGGGGGGGCTTACTGTATCCTTTCCGCCCCTCACTTATATCAATGAAAGTAAACATAAAGACTGTCCTGAGCTATACTTGAACATATTTAGATGCGTGGTTTGGGCAAAATTGTGGTCCCTAGTAATGAAGATGCAAAAAAAGAGGTTTTCCCATACTAATTTCCATACAAATTTCAAACGCAATGCGGAAAGCCGGGTTACAACCAATCGTCTCCAAGTTTTGCATAGTTGTTTGGGACCCCAAATGGAACCAAAAAAACATTGTTCTGAAAAAATGGTCATGATGACCCATTAGAGTGATGCAAAATTTGAAATTTTCGCTCCACAATACTTAAACGATTCCAAACCGGATCCTGACTAACCTCTCAAAATTTGAACAAATTTGGTGAGAAACTGAGATGGCACAAACCATTTGAAGTTTGTGTGGGAATTACTATGGTAAAACCAAGATTTTTGTTCATGTCTATCTAATAATTCACCATATCGGTCTGCTTCAAAAACTTGTAGGAAATTTTCCCAGCTACAACTTTGCTGAAGACTACTTTTTGATTAAATGCAAGGATCGAAAGTTATCAATGGTTCAATGCGCTGATGTCTTATGATCATTCTCAATCAACTGCTCAGCAGGCAACATTGGTGTTTCTGGAGCGTTGAATAGGACACAAAAATCATGGCTACTATGTCCACTGCAAAATACAGTGTTGCCTACAGAGCAGCTGCTTGATCATGTCATAAGTTTACCAATCTCTTAAATAATTAATAACTTTTTCCTGTCTCGGTTTACATAGAAACGATCTTGAGCAAAGTTGTAGCTGAGAAAATTTTCTATAAGAATGGCTATCGAACTGTTTCGCAGCTCAATATGGAAAAAGACTAGAAGGCAATGAACAAAAAGTTGAGATTTCCCATAGTAATTTACATGTAAACTTCAAATGGCTTGTGCGAAGTCTGTTTCTAACCAAATGAGTTGTAACTTTGGGAGGCTAATCAGGACCCGATTTGAAACCATTTAAGCACTGTGGAGCGAAAAAGTCAAATTTTGCATCAGTCTAATGACCCATCCTAATGAACAGGGTTGCCACATTTAAATCTGTATTTCTTCTGAAAAAAAATCTGTAAATCTGTATCTTGATGCAAAAAATCTGTATTTAAAATCTGCATCAATCGTTGAACAAATATTATGAAAAATGCTACCGTAAAAAAATTGTTATTAGAAATTTTACTTTACTGAGCATATATTCCCAATTCATCAAAAAATTTGCATCCATACTAATAACCAACTAATTAATAGCTGATGTAATAAATTCTTTTATTTCAAATATTTTCAAACACCGAGCCTTGCACAGTTGAAAACTATTTGCTTTCCGCATAAATAACTGAATTCTTCTAGGTAAACAAAACATTTTATATTAAGTGTACCTCTTATAATGTATAATGTATATTGAACACACACTTTCTGTCATTTCGATATCATCATATTTTTGACAGAGAGGATCTTGAACTAATATTTGTTTAAGCTATTTAGTCAATTTTCAGAACATAAAGTCAATATCCTAAAGAAGCTTTAAGTTACTGGATGAACATAAAAACAACTCAGAAATTGGTAATGTTTATAAATTATCCCACTAAAGTTTCATGTAGCATTTCCAACCAACTCTGAAAATCGTACATTTCACGAATGAAGTAGCAAAAACACTTTGAATGGTAATGTATTTTGTGCACACTGAATACAATGTATGCTCAATGAAAACTTAAATCGTACTATGATCTAAAAATAATTAGGACATTTATTTGGAATTCAGTAAAAATCTGTATAATCTGTATTTTAGATAAAAATCTGTAAATCTGTATATACAGATTCTTGGTCCTGAAATGATCCAGAAAATCTGTAAAATACAGAATAATCTGTATATGTGGCAACCCTGCTAATGAACAGCCATTCATCATGGATACAAAAATGTAGTGTTGGTAGAGGAAACTTCCTCCACCACGAAATAGACAATTTACGATTTCCACCCTTTACCAATGTTCGTATCACCTCTGATAGCGATGGCTATGCTTCCACCTCATTTGCCTGCTCAGATAAGCAAATGACGTTGATAGAATTATTTACATCATCGATTTCAATGAGTTGCGTTAAGGGGCTTAACCAATACCAAATGCATTTCAATTTAAGAGGGCTATCATTCTGCAGAGAGCATGACGCATTCCAACTGAAGGCCCTATCCCTTTTCATAACAATGTCATCCTGTATTCGAGAGGAAAATCATCTGATTTAAAAAAAAAAACCATCATCCAGGTGCAGCTATCATTCGATGTTTCGTTTTGAATGGTCTGAGGTTTCATTCGAACAGAGGACGGTGGTTTGGTACAGTGCAGTTTTTCAGTAGAAAACTTCTGTGCTGCTTCTTATTGCTGTTGCTGATTGCCTCTTGGCGGCAATCTTGAGGAGTGTTCCGGCTCGAATCCCGGTCGTTGGTTTGCTGGTTCCCGTTCGGTGGTAGGAGAGGAAAGTTACGCCGTGCCTTTACACGACAATTCCTTGATCCATGACAAAAGTGCAAGCACTTCATCACATAACATATGTGGAACTCGATCATCAAAAATCGACCCAATTTCAGTGATTTCAAGTGGAATAGAAGGACATCGATCTGTCAAATTGATTATACCAGCTGTAAAATGAGATAGCGGATCAAGGGGCTTGTCAGTTCTTTTAAATAATTCTACCGTGGTTTATAATTCTATGTGTCCCTAGCACTCCTGAACTCGAGTCTCACTATTTCCTTAACCATTTATTTGCTTTATTTATAATTATATAGCTAACTTTAACAAATTCATCACCTTGATTCACACAGCAACTTAGTAAACTGTAGTAAACTTAGAAGAAACATGTATGTAACATTTCCATCTTTGGATGTTTTCTAATTTTTTGGAACCAATTGCATCAAACTTTGATTTCGTTAGGTTTCGTAGGAAGAAAAAGACGACCACGTAAATTTGGAATTAAGTGCTTACATTTTGAAATCCAGAGAGAAGCTGCAAAATTTGGAACAAGAGTCAGAATTCCAATTTTAAAAATATGCAGTGTTTTGAGCTGACTTTGCATCGTTCCATTCGCAAGAATTTTGCAAGCTGGACGATAAATGATATCGAGCGTTTATCAATACCTGCAATATCCAAGATTTCAACACTCCCTATGTTTTAAAAATCTCTAAAATAAAGAAAAAAAAAAAAAAAAAAAACTCCCTATGTTTCTCAACAGCCGTCAATTGAAAATTTCATCAAACAAAAAAAAACGTGGTAAGGTTGATCCTTGTTGATCGAAAGGCTAAGGAGGAGCTACACACAATCATAACTAACTTTTTTTCGACCACTATGGCTAAGATCCCAGGGTGGGACTCCCAGCTAGCTGTATCAAAGTTAAGCACTATCTACTAACGAAAATAATCGTTAATATGCATCAACTGGATATTTCGTGATGTAATCATAAGTTGACTCACTAAAATCACAGTTAACAATATTTCAACATATCCCAGAAAAAAATTATAATTTTACACCTATTCAACGTAATTAAAGAGACTGAATTGGGTAAAGAGGCGACATCTTATACATTTGAAAGGTCTTCTGCTCGATTGGAACAACTTTTCCTATGACTTTGACTGATAATCGATTGTTCCAATTTTAACGTGTCGTCTCTTTATAAATTCAGCCTCTTTAAACGTAATCATCAAATCTTCGATTTGTTTGCATTAAATTACATGCAATTAACATAATTTCCGTAATGAATCCAATGCAAACCGAAAATATTACTGAATAACAACGCTCTTGATTGGCTTCTGACCGACTGGAAAATACTAGTTAAAAAATCCTTTGAGAAGCCCCCTGTCGAGCTAGTCGTAAAAAGAATGCCCACACGTCAAACTCCTTCAAGCACAGTGGAAGAACAAATGAGACAAATCATCTGGGCCGCGTTTACGGCCCCGTCGAAAAATTGTGTCTTCTAAAAAAGATTGACAGTTTCTTATGGGATTTTTCGGTGGAGTGAAAGGATAGTACGAAGTCCGCCATGTTTCACGTACAGTCTGACGTTTGCTTATGGATTTTACCATAGAAGTAAAGAGCTACACAGTCGCCGTCAACGCCAATTGACAATTCGCCTCTTCGGTCACTCTGTAACTCTTCACTCCTATGGTAAAATCCCACAAGCAAACATCAGTCTGCGCGTGAAACTTAGTGAACATTTCCTTACCCTTTCACTCCTATGAAAATCCCATATAATTATGTCAATCTTTGCGTGAAGAGCGGCGGCTTACTGGAGGATTGAAGAGATAAGACAAAGCCCGCTAGATTTCATGCACTTGTCATTGGGTCGTTTGAATAAAAAGAGTTTACTTTACTTTTCCGTGCTTTTCTTACGGGAAAAGTAAAGTAAACGCTTTTACCCAGACAACCAGAATGCACGTATATTCAAAGTTGTTTCTGTGATATACAACCTTATATACAAACAAACAAATCGTATAGAATGCAAAAACAGGGCTTTGACATTAGAGTAGAGCGCTACTTCGTCGTAATCGCCCATTTCCGTTCTATCGATCAGAAAAGATCAATAATATCAATGATTTCACCGTGCACAAATCAATAATAAGTTTGTCCCGATGCGTTAGTTCATTAGCTACAACATAAATCCTGTTAGAGCGCATTGTATGAATATTTACGCTCATTGTTCTTAAAATAAAAGAAGCGCTCCTAGCGAATGCTCTTTTTCTACGTTTATCCGTAGGACGAAGAAAATCTAATTGCGTTTCAATGCGTTAGGACGGAATTGAAACTCGTAGAACGAATTAAGAATCAACAAGCAATGTTAGATTTTAGACAATATCTCAACAATTTGTGACTCTTTATCAAATCCAACGGTACGTATGGAAAGGTGAATAAATTTGCAAGTCATCTTTGACAGAAATATTCCATTTTTTGTTTAAACTCGTTCAGAAAAGAGAAGTAAAGCGCGGGTTGTGCTTAGTAGGACGGAAATTAGATCAAAAACCCTATATACGATTTAATCTGTAATAACAAATACCATTTGAAAAGCCTTACGATGTAATCCGATTTAATTTGTGATACAGTACGATGGAAAAATTATTCGTCGCATATAAGTCGGAAATTTGCATTCTATACGTTTTAACTTAAACATAATGCGATGTATGTCATACTTATATGCGATGTTGACTTAAACTGTAGTTATTTACGATACTGTCTGTACATTGTTATACGACTTCTGGTTGTCTGGGTATTCATACGACCTATTGTCAGATGCTTATGGGATTTTACCAGGAGTAAAAAGTTGCATAGTCGCTGTCAACGTCAATTACTTACTTACAATGCTGCAAACGTAAATAATTAATTGTTGCGTGAATTTCTCGAAAATGAAAACTCACTCATGAAAATCAACACCATGGTTGTGTAGAGAAAGAGTCCAACTATCCGATAAAGTGGGTAGATCACCTTTTCGTGGTACGTTACGGAATGTAAGATCTACCGCCGATTCCTAGTCCTGACTACTTCAAACTAGGGGAACAGGATTTTTCAGTACTTCAAGGAACACATCTTAGTCCTTGTTACTTTTTATGCCTTGTTGATAGTGACAAGACTCGGCTTTGTCTACCGAGGATGATCTTGAAACAAGGAAAAAAATGAGTTAGTTGACTTCATCTATGTGATTCCTAATCTTCTATTCGTTGTTCCCTAGTTTGAAGTGGTTAAGACTAGGGTTCTGATGCATGGTCATTATCGGTGTCATGTCTTGTTTTTTTTGCTAAGGAATCCAATTTTGACTGACAAAGGGGCGCGCCTTTGGAGGGTGTTTCAACACTCCGAAGGGTATAAATAGCGGGACCTTTCAATTAGAGTCGGATCCTTGCGATAAATGCAAGAGTGGCAACTGTAAAAAAAATCGAATACTTCATCATTTCTCAATAGTGATGGAGTAATACGACATGCACTAAACTAAGGACACGGGATATACTACAATAGATCAATTTACTGGTCGCAGTAGTGTTTGGTCCCGAACAGAGGAAAAAAAAAATCCGATAAAATTAGTGGCTTACATGGATTGGCTTTGACGTACGAGACATTAACGAAAGAAGCCATTATTTATGTTTTCGACATTGGTCCTTATGAATGCTCAGTGTCGATATCACAAAAATTTTATTTCGACAGATCGATGTCCAACTATGCCAGTTCTACCACTGAGGCAGAAAAATGTGATTTTACTCAGGCACTTTTGAGCAAACTGCAATCACTCTCTCAGACTCGAAATGTGCCACGACCAAATTGGCACAACGACGCCCTATACGCTATCTGACAAAGCGCAGGGACTGATAAATTTGTCTGACATGCTCCAAAACTTGATGTACAGTTGCAAAACTTAATTCTGTATCGTTTTTGAAAGGATCCTGCTGGTGTTCAAGAATATTTTTGTTGAGAAAATTAGAATAGTGCCTTAGTGGTTCTGATCTTCCGGATTTTTGTGTGTGAATAATTGAGGTACAAATCAGGTCAGATCTGTGGAAAGTCGTAAAATAAGATAATTACCGATGGAAATTGCCAATGAAAAATGCTTTAATTTGCGTTATAAAAAATCCTTTATCTGATGTAAACACATGGTTTGGTTGACGTTTCCTCTCGAACTCAACTGGCGCCCTGTAATTTGGTGGTACATTGAAAAAGCCTATAGGCTCTTTTCATGCACCATCAATATAGAGTGCGCTAGGCGATGTTGAGAGGAAATGTCATCCATTCCGTTTCTTTAAATCATGATAACGATTTTCAAAACTCTAAGTAATGCATATTTTATTGCACATATTTTTGGAAAATTTCGGAAGACAGTTTTATTAATCTTAATTTTTAAAAACAAAATATTCGAAGTGGATGACGATTTCAAGCACCTGCGATGGATTGATTAACTAGGAAAGGTGAAAATATTATCCGCTTCCTTTGCTTCGCGGCTAAAATATAATTGGGCTTTTTAATGCACCACCAATGTAAAGGGCACCAAGCGAATTCGAGAGGAAACGTCAGCCAAACTGTTTGTTTACATCAGAATGAGGATTTTTCACAACGCAAATTAAAGCATTTTTCATTCAACATCTTGCCAATTTCCATCAGTAGTTGCCATATTTTACGATTTTTCACAGATCTGAACTGATTTGCACCTTAACTATTCACACACAAGAAATCCGGAAGATCATAACCACTAAGGAACTTTTATAATTTTCCATTTTTCTCTACAAAATTATTCCTGGACACTAGCAGTATCCTTGCAAAAATTTTCAACTGTAATACCCCGTTCACATTACAGCGTATATCACGTGATATACGCTGTCTTGCAATGAGCACTCATACATAGGATTTCCAGTGAAAACTAGATGTATGAATGCTCATTGCAAGACAGCGTATATTACGTGATATACGATGTAATGTGAACGGGGTATAAAAAGGCGTATGGTCATCACTCTTTTGAGGGTTCCCCTATTCACCACCAGAGGCTGAAACGATCACTTAGTTTCTATTGGATTCGTCTATTGGGATGAACCTTCAACATAACAATATGATCCAGTCATGCCTTTTCCAAATATTACAATGGCGTCCCGCAAAATATTGCTTCACGCACCATCTAGCGTTGAAAAAGGTCAGCAACAATCATTCAATTACAATCGAGGGGTGTGAATATAGCACTTATTACAAACGTAAGAGTCACATTATTTTCATTAATTACATTGTGTATATTACTTTAGAAATTTTCTGACATGTCACTGTTGTCATCAAATAAAATAATATGCTAAAATACATTCATTTGAAATATTAAACACAGGGGTGCTTTCATCGCTAAAAATTTGGTTCGCCAGCTAAGCGAAAGAGTGGATCATATTGTTAATATAATTGCTTTGATGCTCTTCCACGAGCTTTTGCCTGCTCTCAACTTTTCACGGCTTTTAATTGAGGGCAAGTCAATGCTTCATATTTTTTTCCTTTATTTAACGTCGGTCTCTGTTCCGCAATCTAGTGCCAATCACCGACGGACATCGATTGCCAATCACCGGCAGTGGCACTAGTCAATGTATGACATTGTATATTATGTGGCATACACAATAATACCATAGAGGTAACTCTAAGACCAGAAGGTCACGAAGTAACGTGCTCAACTTTTTGGCTCAGCTCTGGTACTATCATCACGAACGAAGTGACAGACGGAGCGGCTCGAAAACTTTGGTGACTAACCTGCTATTCCAATTTTTCAGTGTACCACATGGCAACACCACTACTACTGGATTGCACCACATGGCAACACTACTACTGGATTGAACTAGCATTTTCACCAAATGTACTAGAGTGTTTTGGTTCTATCTCTTTCACTCTACTCAAAACTGAAATGCATAAAAAAAATTACAAAATGATACGTACTCTTTGCACACTGTCAAAGAATCATTGTACACAAAATCAACTTTGTGCAAAACCAAACAAAAATACTATCCCATCTGGTGGATGATGGCACAAGCTTCTAAGAAAATTCTATTACAGCGAACCACATTATTTTAATTGATTTCTTCGCCAGTTAGTCGTCTGTCACTTCGTTTGTGCTATCATAGAGGTAACTCTAAGACCGAAAGGTTCCGAAGAAAAGTGCTCAACTTTTTGGCTCAGCTCTGGTACTCTCTTCGGTCCCAAGCTAATCGATGCACCCCTCGAAACATAGAAAAATCCACGAACCCCTCATTTTATCTGTCAAATTTTCATAGCGAATCAAAACAAACATAGTGTAGTACTAGAATTTCGACTAGAATGGGGTACGTTAATCGATTTGCTTGGGACCAATAGGCTAGTCAAATAGTGAGCCAATTCAAAATCGTTAGTTTCGTATTGAGTGTTGGTACTGTCTTCGGTCCCAAGCTAGTCGATTCACCCCTCGAAACAAAGGAAAATCCACTAACCCCTCATTTTATCTGTCAAACTTTCAAAGCGAATCAAAACAAACATTGTGTAGTACTAGAATTTTGACTAGAATCGGGTACGTTAATCGATTTGCTTGGGACCAATAGGCTAGTCAAGTAGTGAGCCAATTTAAAATCGATAGTTTCGTATTGATTATTGATAATACTCTACTGGCTTTAGCCTACAGGGAAGTCGAGAATATTTTCAATCCGAAATATGTTCTAGACCGGATTGAGAGTGGAATATTTACACCGCCTCCGGCTTGTTAATACCATGCTTTTAATAAATAGGCTATTCGAGGCTCCCCAATATAAACTTCGGATGGCTACCTAAATCTGCTTGATTACTTGGCAGTGAGGAAGTGAACGAAATACGCGTAAAAATCTATCAAAAGATAAGCAATTATAACTGAATTAAAAGGAAATAACTCAATCCACTCAAAAGCTCTTGGTAAGGGATTCCGTTAAGAGGTTCGACAACATTAAAAGATATTTATCTAAATAAGCAAAAACTTTGTGAGAAGGGTTATGATCTGATTTTAAATCGATTGAGCTAAGTGTAGTAAAATTGATAATTTGAATCGCCCTTAAAACATTTGAGTGTGTAGGTGTCTAACGATTATAACACCAGCAGGCGTAGTTGGTCACGTCTTTGTTTTAGATTTTTCGCAACGTTATTTTCTTACGCCTGTAAATAACAAACGTCCACTGACGAGTCCAGTGACCCACTTCACAGTCACGGCATGTTTGCGCCTTTGAGGATCCATGTGTATATTCTTCATACAATGGTGCTGGTCATCATGCGCATATTCGTGTGCCATTCGCTAGCTTCGCATATTCTAGTCTAGCACAAGGCACCTACCAACCTATATGTGAGATAATAAGGGACAGTCATCAAAACAAAACGCTCACGCTGGAAAACGGGTCTGGATAGTTGAAAATAATGATTCTTTAATTACCTCATTGTTGTGTACGGTTGTGTTGGGTAGATATGCAGGTGGGAGCGAACTTGCTAAAAATGCAGCAGTTAAAATTCCCACATCTACCTGCCTACTTCAAGGAAAACTGCTCGCTCTGCTCGATGGTGATAAAGCGAGCTCCGTTGGTTTCGTCCCAGCAGGGATGGGATCGACCGAAGTACAGTTCGGCCACGGCTCCCTTGGAAGTAAGAGCACAGCAAGCTGCTTCGAATCCCACTTCGACGCATACCGCTTCCAGGCGGCCACCCAGCATGGCTGCAATGAACCCGCTGGAGAAACTGTCACCCGCACCGGAAACGTTGACAATGTAGTCCAACTTCCGGCCAGGGTAGAAACGTGTTTGCGGCTTGTCGGCGACTCGCCGTTGATAAGTTTCAGTGGAATCGAAAAAGGGAACTTGTTCACACGCTCTGCGAATGATCACAACTCCGTAGTACCCCAGGGTGACGATCACGTTGTCCACGTGATTGACGGTGAAAGATCCGAGTGTTCGCACCTCCTGCAGTAGGTCGTCCAGTTCGCTGAAGTTTTCTATCAGCGTATTGGCAATGGGCTGTTCCTTGAAACCTAAATTCTTGGCAATTTCTCTCAGCTCGTACAGGTTGGGGGTGATGAAGCGTATGACCTTACAGGCATTATCGGAGGCGTTGAAGGGTTTTGCGGCAAATCGCATGTCCGTTGGTTCGAAAAAGACTGCAAATGAAAAGAAGAAAAACATGCAATTCATTACATACTACAGTCATTTATAATTGTGACATTGAAACTGTTTGTGGTTGTTAGGTTTTTTGCTTTTCTGCTCTCGGTGGTGGCGGTGGCGGCGGTGGCGGCGGTCTTGTGCCGGCGACGACGCTGTCAATAGCGGTTGTTTATGTGAATACATCTGAATACCTACGTGTGAAGCTACTTATTGTAGAGTGGAGTGTCTATTAGCTTTTTTTTTATACTGCTAACTGATTAGCGCTTTGCGCATAATGCGGCTGAATGGCATGAGTCAGCATTCAGTGGAAATGTGGAATGGGATTTTTGCATGGTTCTAGAATTGGACTGGTAAAAAATGCAACTATCTTTGAACGGGGTTTTCTATTTAAAACAAAAAAAAAACAGTTCAACACATAAATACTATAAACGGTAACTTGAATGGCACACACAAAAAATGAATAACAATCAATGTAGCAGGTTTATCAGAGTATATACCGTGCAAAATATATCTCAGTGCATATTGTGAAATTTGCGTCATTTAAGACATCGGTGCAAAAAAAAAATGGATTGAATTGTATAGTAATTATTTTTTCACACGTGTCTGAAAATCAATAAATCTACACAATTGGTGTCTCAAATGTCGGTTTGGGATCGTATCGATTATTATCGTATCTGCACAGAATTATCAAGGGACCTCCTTATTATAAAAAAAGATCTGTTTTAAATTCTTGTCAAAATGTTCATGGAATTTTCCTTAAAAACCAGCTGGGTATCCTTCTCTTGATCCGCATTCAATTTTTCTCTGAAACACCTAGGAGTTCTCATTGAAGATTTTTTTTTACAACCATTGAATTTTTCTAATAATTACCTAACAAAGCTTTAGTAAATTTTGAACAAAGCTGACTAAAAGTAAATTTGTACGCACAAAAAGACCTGTTTGTCGTGATTCAATAAGTTTAAAAAGTCCATTAATGGTTGCTTTACAGTACTTTTATTAAAACTTCGAAGCTACAGCATTAGATGGTTACATTTCTCCAGTTCGAACAAAATCTCGAACCTTTCTCTGGATGGAGCCCATCTGCGCCCGCACAGTGGAAACGGACATGGAGTCAGCGCATTTTTTCCATTTTGCCCGTATTTGCTGGATATCGGGACACGCTTGGTCGAAGTCGCTGCTTTGAAATTGCCCAGTATTTTTCGTTTGGTCGAAATTCCGGGCAATTCAAAGGATTCATTAGCTTGGGGACATAATCGATCTTGTTGGCAGCATACCACTCTAGAACCACCTTGGAGTAGTGGCAGCTGGGTAAATCGGACCAAAAGATGCTTGCGGATGAACAGCAATACACGCTTTTTCAGGCATTCTTCGATGTAAACTTGGGATGTCATCGTCGAGGATGTGACGAATGGTTCCGTGTTCAGGCCACAACTGCAAATCGCTTGCCAAATCATGGCCTTCTTCGCGACCTTGTCGGCAAACTCGAACTTGAATCTTCCCGGCACATCCCCACGTCCAGCCGCGATGTGAAACTTTTGACCGGGAAGCTGCTTAAAATCGAGTTTGACGTATGTTTCGCCATCGATCAAAGTGCAGCCTTTGTGTTTCGTCAAAACACGATCGTACAAGAGCCTTGCACGCTTTTTGGTCACGGAATTCTGCTTCATGTGGCGGTTCGGATGTTTACTTGTTTTTTTTACGACTTGTATCCTTACCTAGCAAGGATGTTCCGCACCGTTTGAAAGTTGGCGTTGTACCTTCTGGCCACATCTCAGATCAAAAGACCAGGGTTGACTTTAACGCACCTCAACACCTTGCTGCGCAGCTGACGATCCCTGGTTCTAGTTTTTCTGTAGGTCCGCTGATTTCTTTCCACACTCAGGGTTTCCTTGTAGGTTTTGAGCACTAGACAAACTGTTGTTTTCGGCATCTTCAGCACTTTAGCCAGCTTGGAAGCGAACCACTCCGGATTTTCCTGGTGTTTGTGCACAATATGTTTTCTTCTTTCGAGTTCTATTTGACGTTATTCCTGAACGCGATCGACTACTTTGATCAAACTTGCAAAAGTTGTTCTCTATAGAAGTGTAAACAAACCACTGTCAAAGATTTTCGATTCCCAACACTAGAGGCGTGCTAGCGACGTGCGAGGGGCGTACCAATTTACCTTTAGTCACCCTTTATCAAAATATGCCCAAACACGTCCAAGGTGTTTCTGTGAGATTCTCAAAATTGTTCTGGATCTGAAATCAGATGATGAATTAGATCAACCATGTCTGGCACATTGTCCGTAGCATCGTAGTAGTAGATTCACAGAAGTAACAACAATCAACACGAAACTAACGATTTTAAATTGGCTTACTACTTGACTAGCCTCTTGGTTCCAAGCAAACGATTAACGTACCCCATTCTAGTCGAAATTCTAGTACTACGCAATGTTTGTTTTGATTCGCTATGATAGTTTGACAGATAAAATTAGGGGTTCGTGGATTTTCCTATGTTTTGAGGGGTGTATCGATTAGCTTGGGACCGAAGAAGTAACCAGAGCTGAGCCAAAAAGTTGAACACGTTTCTTCGGGACCTACTAGTCTAAGAGTTACCTTTATGCTTGTATGACAAACCTTGAGCAAGATCAAGTTTTGAATACTGTGCGTGATAATTTGATCTCGTGTTGCTGATGCAATGGTGCTTGGTCTTGCGTTTTTCTTTGTTGCCCCGTACGACCTCTAGCACGCTGATCTATTTTTCTGTTGCTGCGATGAGCAACGTCTTTGTGTAGTGTTAAAGAAGAAAGTCCGAAAACACATGACCTTGATTATGCGTGGAGTGTGTTCTTTTGTGGATGCGAGCTAGAAGAGCGTTATCAGTGATTGCGGTGGTTCAAGGAAAATTAAATAAAGCATTTCTGAAAACATGACGCTGCAAAGTCTCTAGGCCAATCGGGTGAGATCTTTCCATTTTATCTATTTATATTTCATTTTTGTCACTGATTAATCAAATGCTCTATATTGACGAATAGAGTTTCCAAATCATTCAAGCTCCCACTAACACAACTCTTTCCTTCCTGTGACACCTATGAAGGTAGTATGGGTTCTCTGCACCTTGTTAAGTAGATGTTGGATTAACTTTCCCTCCCTTCCCCTGCGATTGTAAGGATGTGGCCAGGTGTATAATGCGATGCTTGTATTGTAGATTTTATTTTTGAGTGGGGAAAATCACTAATCCCAAGTGATATTTTCTGCGTCAACACTCGATATTTTCTGCAAAACGTATTAGTTGACCATTATATAGCCACCCACGATTTGTACAATCGCATATGCTATGCTATGCTATGCTTTGACAAACCTTGAGCAAGATCATTATTTGCATTTCAAAATTGGGGTCCTTGAAATTTTTCAAAAAGTTGCACAGAAATGGCATTTCTGATTGAAATTACATCTGGGACAAAGTTGTAGTGAAAAGTAATGTATAACTGGGAAATGTTTTTTTTCATTAATTTTAAGTGACTATTAAATAAAACAAAATTAAATTCCAAGTATCTCAAAATGTCCTTGTCCGATTTTTGAAATCTTTATTAAAAAGTAAACTTATGGAATTTTCAAAACCATGGACAGTTGGAAACTGATAAAATTCGTTGAACATGAAATTTTGGTCAAACGTCATTTGTTGAACAAATTTAAAGACGCCATTTTAAAAATCTTACAAAATCCAAAATGATTGAATTTTAGCCACAATGCGAATCATTGTCCATAACAAACAAATATGCAAAATTTCATGCAAATGGAAGAAGGCCAAATTTTCCGATTCGTTATTCCTCACAAACGAAGTGACAGACAGAGCGGCTCGAAAACTTTTGTGACGAACCTTCTATTGCAATTTTTCAGTGTACCACATGGCAACACTACTACTGGATTGTACTAGCATTTTCACCAAATGTACTAGAATGTTTTGGTTCTATCTCTTTCACTCTACTCAAAACTGAAATTCATGTAAAAATGACAAAATGATACACTCTTTGCTCACGTCAAGATCATTGCTCACAAAATCAACTTTGTTTAAATCAAAAGAAAAATACCAGTCCATCTGGTGGCTGATGGCACAAGCTTCTAAGAAAATTATATTACAGCAAACAACATTATTTCAATTAATTTCTTCGCTAGTTAGTCGTTTGTCACTTCGTTTGTGTCAAAACGTACCAAACGATTCAAGATACATGATAATTCAAAAACAAGATCTTCGGTGGATATATTGAATACCCACTACCCCGTTCCTGGAGATGAACTAGCCACTCAGACATGTTCCAGGTACCCCTGTGGAAGCGGCCGAATCTGACTTGAACTACACTCGGACATATTCATGTTTCCCTTGGGGAAGTGATCAAAATCTGACTTGAACTAAAACCTATCATGCGACACCTCAAATCAAATTAGAATGAAAAATTAGATCATTGGTGGTCATATTGAGTGTAAAGGGTGTCCACGATGAAATTGCCACACACAAAATTGATTCGCAAAATTCGAGTTTTCATCCGATTGCCATCAAATTTTCAGGGATTGAGAAATAACTATTAAACTTCATTTTACCATTTTACTCGTATTTTATTTACAGTCCATACGCAAATGCCCGCACCTTGGCCTTAACCCCGGCCATAAGATTCTGCACAACCTGTGAATCAACCGTTTTTTGCATGTAAACCCATACTTTCTTCAGTTCCTCGACTGTCTTCACTACCTTAGGTCGTTTAAGAAGGTGCTGCTTCATAATCGGCCAGTACTTCTCGATGGGGCGGAGCTCCGGAGTGTTGGGAGGGTTGAACATTTTCGGCACGAAATTGACCTTATTGTCCGCATACCACTTCAGCACGTCCTTGGGGTAGTGGCATGAGGCCAAATCCGGCCAGAAGATTGTTGGGACGTTGTGGGCCTTCAGGAGAGGAAGCAGCCGCTTCTGGAGGCACTCTTTTATGTACACCTGTCCGTTCATCTTGTCCTGGGTCACGAAAGGTGCACTCCGCTTCCCGCACGTGCAGATGGCTTGCCAAACCAGGAATTTCTTCGCAAATTTGGACATCTTCTGAGTGCGGACATGCTCCGGAACGCTGAACTTATCCTTGGCCGTGAAAAACAGGTTGCCGGGGATCTGTTTGAAGTCGGCCTTCACATATGTTTCGTCGTCCATGATGCAGCATTCAACTTTCGTCAGCATGTTGAGGTACAACTTCCTGGCACGGGTTTTGGCGGACTTGTTCTGCTTCTCGTCGCGATTAGGGGCCTTTTGTACCTTGAACGTTCGAAGCCCAGCCTTAGTTTTGGCCTTCTGGACAAAACTTCGGCTTAGGTGCAGCTTCTTAGCCACATCCCTAACGGAGGCGTTCGGATTTCGGTTGAAGGCCCCAACTACGCGGTTGTGATTTTTGGTGTTGTACGGAATACTTTTTCCTTCACTTCTGGGCTTCCGATCGGTGGTCAACCGTTCCTCGAACCGCTTAATCACTCGCGACACCGTGGAATTCGCGATTCCCAACGTTTTAGCGATGGAACGATGCGAGAGATCCTTGTTCTCGAGATGAATGCGCAAGATTTTATCACGTACGAGCTGTTCTTTCGACTCCATTTCCGCGAGTTTTGATCACAGGACTTTACAACTTGCAGGATGTAAATAATGCACTATGAACTAAATCCACCCAAATTTTCATTAAATTCTACCCAACGGTTAAAAAGTTAGAGCAATTTCATAGTGTGGCAATTTCATCGTGGACACCCTTTAGTTCGATCTCCTCACCATAGGTGGATACATTCTGGTTTTTGTTAGAAACCGACTCAAGGTGACTCAGATCCAATCCAGTTCACTCAAGAATAAATGACCCAAGTAACATTGCAAGCTTTATAGAGGTTTTATAGCATTCTACAAGCCTACACACTTAATCTAGATCGGTAAAATCTCCAACAGCCGATTACCTCGGCATTTACTTTTGCTGATATCTCTGCAAAATATCTGTTTGTTAGCTGATATCTCAGCAAAATGTTATTTGTTAGCTGAGTCTCGGCAATTGTTTTACTGAGTCTCAGCAATATAAATTGCAGAACTACTCGGCTGTTGGAATCTCGGCGAAAAAATTTAAGTGTGTACATCATGATCTGCAGAACTCTCATAAAACCAAAAATTTTATTTGGGGATAGTAGATAAATATAGCTTTAATTTTCAACCAGTTTCATCAAATAGTATAAGTACTGGATTTTTATAGCCAAAACAAAACAGAAACCTCATTGGGGAAGTCGAAACGAAGCGATTTTCGTATGAATGCTTCTCTGAAAACGTCATTTCGTCTTGGTTACAAGGGGCCGTATGAATAAAAAGAGTTTGCTTTACTTTCCCGTGCTTTTCTTACGGGGAAAGTAAAGTAAACGCTTTTATTCATACGACCTAAGATGTAGCCCCAGGTGTCACCTCTAGGTTAATGGTTCCCTGATGGTTGCTGGAGGGTTAAGCACTTCGGTGGCAGAAACGTCATCCACCAACATTTTGCTTGAAGCAAAAGTTGTTGGTTCTTTGGCTCGATTATCTGCCAATCTAAGACAGCTGATGCAAACATTGAAAAATTATGCTCCGTCCACATACATACACACTTAGATTTTTCTACCGAGATCGGCTGTGCAAATCTCGGCAAAAAAAGTTTTACTGAGATATCAGCAAACATCTCATTTGTTTGCTGAGATTCAGCTAAGCATTATCCGAGGCTCAGCAATCAAATGTCACTTTTGCTGAGATCTCAGTGAAACTTATTTTGCCGAGATTTGCACAGCCGAGCTCGGTAGAAAAAACTAAGTGTGTAGATGTTTGATTTTTTGCGCGGCAAAATGATCGCGATAAATGTTCAACAAGCGCGCACATGTAGGAATTAAATATTTATTATATTAATTTTTAAATTAGGCAAGCTAATCATGAATTAATTAAGATTTTTTAACGCAAACGTGTCGTCAATGCACATATAAACATAGCATACAAACTGTAGGCTACAGTGCTGACAGTTCAGGGATCGGGGACATGGTGGGTATATAAATGGTGATACCGCTTTGTCACTATATAGGCGAGGAGGTCGCGGGGGGGTAAAGTGCGGTTTTAGAGCAAATTGTAAACAAACTCGGTCGCTGTCCCATGGGACATTTCTTTATAAATTCAACCTCTTTACTTAACCCCGATCAAGGTGACTATATATAGGTGTTCTAATGTGTCAAATTCATGATTCAGCCATGTTGGCTTTTTGTATGTACAAAAATCCAACATGGCTGAATCATGAATTTGACACATTAGAACACCTATATATAGTCACCTTGATCGGGGTTAAGTAAAGATGTTGAATTTATAAAGAGATGACATGTCAAAATTGGAACAATCGAATATCTGTCAAAGTCATAGGAAAAGTTATTCCAATCGAGCAGGAGACCTGCACATAGAAAAGATGTCGCCTTTTTACCCAATTCCATCTCTTTAGGGTTAAGCAGTTTTTTGAGATATAAAATCGATTGAACAATCCAACTGAAATTCTCAAAAGTACACGCCTTCAAACGCTGCCGACAATCATCAACTATGGTCGCAAGCCCTCCAGTAATATTTCTTTCCAAACTTTTTGCAGATACGATATAAGATGACCCAATCAGTTATGATTTGTTCTGCAGTTTCAGACTCAAGAATAGGTCAAACTTAGAAATTGTTCGGATTTCAACGCAGCGAGAAAATTTTGTTCAAAGACTAACAACATTTGGCGGTAACATTTGTCTTCATCCAAAGGTCTTACGAGACACATCAACTAATGAGAATTCAGAAATAAGATGGTTGACAAAGAACCCAATAGAGATTCTGGAGAATATTATGAGAAATTTCTTGTGTTCTCACAGTTTTTCTGAAGTTCTCGAAATTTCCTCAAGTTGTCAGAATTCGTCTAGAGATTCCGAATTTTCCCTGATATTCATAAAGTAGCCCATGAGATCCCTTCATTTTACTTAAAGTTCTTGAAACTGTCTTGAAGGTTACGTAACTTTCATAAAGATCTGTATATTTTCGAAAATTTCTCTAGACTTTGGAAGTTCTTGAATTTTTTTGGACTTTCCTGAAGCTTTCAGTATTTTTTGCTTAAGTTCGTGGAACTGTATTGATGTTATTTGTTCTTGCCGGAGGTTCCTGCACTTTTCCTGATGTTTTCGAAAGGTTGATAGCTAATTAATAAAAAATCCTAATGTTTATGGATCTTTTTTGAAGTTCCCGCAATTTTTTTCGATTTTCGGAGCATCCTTGAAAAATATTCGCTATTTCGCTGAAGTTTATAGAATTGCTCTGAGGTTCTTTGATCTTTCCTGATCTTCTCGGAACTTGTTTTTAGTCCTTGAGATTCTCCTAAAGCTTATTGAACTGTACTTCCTTGGAGTTCTCTGAAATTCTGTGAAATCCATGAATTTTTTTCTATAGTTCTGTAAAGTTCTCTGGACTTCGTGAAAAACAGGAAGCTTCATAAAATGTACTTCTATTTTCCTGAAATTAATGGAACTGCAATGATCTTACCTGAAGTTCCCGCAATACTTGAAACTGCCTTCAAGTTTACGAAAAAAAACTTAAAACTTAACATGTTTCTGAATCATCCTGTGATCATTGAAATTATCCAATGTTTTTTTTGCAATTTCCTCGAAGTTCTCGAAACTTTCCTAAACATAACTGGAGTTCTTTGGACTTCTGCGGAGTTTCAAAACTTATTATATAAAAAATAACTGGATTTCTAAAATTCCAGGAACTCCTGGGAGGTTCGCGTTATTTTCCTGAAGTTCAAATGAATAATAAATGCATTCTTAAGATTTCGTGTGGAGTTCTCGAATGTTTTCAAAGTTCATGAAACTGCATTAAATTGATCAAACTAATTGTTCTAGATCTTTAAAATTCTCCGAAAGTCTAGGCATTCCTGAAGTTTTCAAAAGCTTCTGATGTTATTGGAACTGTCCTAAAGTTCTCTAGACATTGCCGAATTTCTATGAACTTTTTAAACGTTCCCGCCTATTTCTTGGAGTTTTAGAAACGTTCTTGAAGCTCACGAAACTTATTTTCAAATTTCTAAACTCTCCTAATTTTCCAATTCAACAGTTTCACACCAACTGACGAATTGTTTTTATTTTTCCTTCTCTGAATCATATGAAGCTTCACATAATTGTTCGCTAGGGGCAAAGAACCAAGGTTGTGCCGGAATACGGCTATTTTATTTTGACACTCGCCTAATTTTCTCAAAATGACATATGCGATATATTTTAATAAATCATAGCACGGAAATTGCTCATCAAATCAAAATTATGTCAGCTACAAAGTTGTAGGAAACTGGAATGCCTTTCCTAAAAAAATACACACTGGAAAAAAATCTCAAATTTCCGTCATAAAAAAACAACATAAACTGTTAGAAAGTGATTTCTGTATGTTTGTGGACTGAACATATTATATAAAACTACAAGGGACAGCCCTATGGGGTTGTACGCAATGGTGACGTAGGACTACGTGATCTTATATTATAAATGTTATTTGTTAACTGCAGCAGGAGCTTGTGTTTTGTGTAGTAATAGGAATTTGAGCGGGGATTGCTCTGTTTATACTCTTAAGTATGACGCGCTTGGCATAGATGACCCTCAGCGACTCAGGAAGAGCTACTCATCCCGATCAATAGCGGTGCAGCTTCTTCCTCCTGCTGCTGCTGATGCCGACGACCGGACACAACCACACACGGTGATTGGAACTGAATCCGATCAGTGGTTGTGAGCACCCATGATAGCTAGCTGCTTGCGGGAAGCCTTTCGTTGTGTACTGGAGAACACCACCACTCACCACGCGGTGATTGAATAAACACCGTTGGGTGAGACCGGATCGAATTCAACTTTGAAATCTGTGCTTGGGTGATAATTTTAATTATCACAGCAACAGTTGCACATCTGTGCAATTTTCAATAGTGACATTTTGAAAAATGACAGTCTTAAATTTACCAGATGCGTAGGAATATTTCTGATCGATTGGTGATAAAATTATTGAAATTGGTCCAGGGGCAGCTGAGTTATCAACGTTCAAAATCTTTCATAATTTTGCTTCATGTTCCATTTTCGGTTTCACAAAGTGTACCCCCATATAGAAATCACAGACGTAGTCCTACGTCAAAAAAATCAATTTGTGAATAAAAAAGTTCAAAATGTTTAATAAATGTTGATATTTTATGGTTTTGATCAATTTTGAAGTTAACGTTGTGCCCATTTCCAAAAAGTTAGCATTTGCTTAGCAATAAACATATATTTAAAAATCATAAATATGAACTTTTTTTGTCATTGAAGGTTTTGACAGTTTTTTTAAAAAAATTTCACAAAAATCCGAGATTTTTTTTTCTGAAAAAGCGATCTAGTTTCCAACAAATTTGTCGCAGACATCATTTCGATTAGATGCACCGTTTTCGTACTATGATTTAATGAAAAGCTGCTTAAGCCACAAAAAGCCTTTTATTAGAACTTTTGGCTACTTGGGTTTTGTCGGCTGTGAAAGTGAAAAAGAGATTAGCTTAAGATTTTTCGGTGTAAATCGGTACCTTCACAGACGTACAGTGTATCGAAAAATTGAGCGTTGAACACTTTTTATAACATTCTGAACAGAGATATTTTTTTGAAATCTTGGCTGGTGGTTAAATAGATGTTTATTGATTTATCGGTTTAGTTGTGGACTTTATTGGAATAGTTAGATTTATTTTAGTAAAACGAACGATTTTCAATTTTGTTAACTAGTGGACGAATTTTCGTAAAATTAGTGGAATATGAATGATCTTTATTATGACTAAAAATGAGCAAAATTTTAAAAAAGCTTATTTCTTTAAATTTCAAGATATTAAGGTTTTTCAAGAAAAAGGCGTTTTTCGCAAATAGCTCTTACTTTTAATAAACGCAACCAAATAAACCCAACACTGTACCAATAATTGATAAATTTATGATGATTCAGCAGCCAGGAAATCCGAAATATATTTTTTTTTAAATTTTGCTTTTAAAGCTATTTTTTTTCTAAAATTCAATGACATCTTTACGCTCAATTTTGAGATACACTGTATGTAACATAAAGATATGTTTTGATTGACTGGTACATACGACAAAAAAATTTGTTTGGTCTGAATTGGTAGAATTGAACAATAACAGAGAATTTTAAAAGTAAAAATAATACAAAGAAAATCACTCAGAGGTAACGAGATCACAACGACAGGCCTGAAGGACGAAAGGATGGTGTTTAGGGCAAGTCGGAGGAGCGATTGAAGACGATAGTGTTGGGGAAACAAGGTCTACCAAAGATAACGATAAGCAGACCATTTGCGTATTTGAACTCTGACAGTGGCCAGTGTTGGAAAAGTTCGCGATATTTTACGAAGTTCACCAAGGGAGAAATTCGCGAGTCATAGTGAGTTTACGCGAACTTTTCCATCACTGACAGTGGCAACTACGGTACTGTTCAGATCGAATAGATAAACGTATCTCCGGATTCGGGACATCAACAAACAATCACGTATCCTGTTTCTGAAGAATAAGCTACAATATTATGGATTCAATAGTTATCAACTCTGATAGGGGAGATCAACTTAATCTCGGAAGCAAAGAAAGAGATAGCGTGAATAATGCGTTTTAAAAGGTATCAAAACGAAATTTTAAATCAGAAAACTAAGCAATGTTAGCATTTTGAAGCTAAGTAAAAGGAATACCATTAACAAAAGAAGCTTGATCTGTGGAACAGATCGTATCAATTTTTAATGAAACCAAACGGAAGCGAAGAGGTGCAAACCCAACGTAAGCGTGTTCGAGAAGCTGCGGCTACATAAACAGAGCAAGTCACGGTGATGATGATGATGGTGATGGAAGATGCACAATGATGGAGTCAAGATGGACGATGATGATGGAATTCCACATGCCGGACATGAATGGGAAGCAAAAAAAAAAAAAAATGGTAGCTAATAAGCAAGCTAAACTCGAAGCACTGGCCGAAAAAGGAGAGCTCACGGGGACCACGAATTAGAAATGCTAGAACCGAATGGAGAACGAGGACTGCCGCGCTAGCAGTCTGAAATCAATCCGACGACTAGCCCAGAATCATTGAGACGAGTGGGGATCAGCAGCAGACGGACGACACGATCAGCGCAAGGATGGATACCTCTGAGGAGCAAATATTAGGCTAAGTAGGTTTGTTTTTACGTAACTGTTCCTATTGAACCCATTTCTTTTTAACGCGATCCTTTATAGATCACGTTCAAACTAATCGAGTAGGGGTAGATGAGACGGCCCCCGTTCCATGTTTTGCATTTTATCATGGGTCATCACATTACGTCACAGACAGTGACCTAGAGTTATACAATTAAGAAGGAAGCTAGGGTATACCGATGACATCCCCAGGGGCGGGCCTTTAAATTTTGCTTCTGCTAATGATAGCAGTTTTTTTTCTTCAAGTTCACACAACAGCGCAACGCGCGCCGCAGCAGGTTGTTTTGATATTATTCTCTCAGCAAGCATGTGGCTCTGAGAGAATAGAGTGTAGAATGAACTGTTTAGTACAGGAGAAGTATGCTAGGGTATACATAAGTAGAAATGAATGAATAAAGGTTGTCTGATTGTACCTAAAATTGGTGCGGGTAGTGCTTTTGGATGACCGCCGGCCACGCGGGTCAGCTAATAAAACAGGAAGTTACGTCGTGTATTCGGAGCAGCGATTTTTTTTTTAAATTTTGTTACACGCGACCTTTTGAAAATTTACTCCAGAGTAATTTGAGACTTCTTGGTAGTTTTTTTTTAAACTTTCCTGAAATGAGTTAAAGTGCTTTGAAGTTTTTTGATCTTGCTCGAAGTTCTCTAAACTTTCCTGAAGATAAAGAAACTGCCTAAAATCTCTAAACTTCTCTGACGTTGTTTGGGTTGCCCTGCAGATCTCGGAAGTTCTTGAAAATTCTCTTAATTTTTGTATTTTTTTATTTAATTGGACTGCCTTGAAGTTTTTTTGAGCTTCGCAGAAGTTCCCGCATTTTTTCAGAAGTTCTCGATGCCATGAAGTTATCGGAACTCTCCGCAGTTTTCCCGATGGACATGAAACTTCCCTAAACATTCCAAAATGTTCTTGAAAGTTTTCGGAAATACCTGAGGTTTTCTGAACTACTTACAGGTTACAGGACATTCAACTGTAATGAATAATAACATAATTTTTTGTTGTTGTGGAGGGGAGTAAAACCACTGCGTCCATTATTTGAACTTTTGTGGTACTCCTATTTGCTGTTTGTATCATGCAAACCGACCACTATTTAACAAGTTGATGTCTACTTGCATGTACACATCTTTTACCAGTCCGGTATAGTAAGGTTTGAAAAACCAACTACCTTTCCAGGATTTGCAGATTAAATTTCACTAGGTTGTAAGCTTATACTTCCAAGAAATTTAGATTTACTGAAGAGCAGATGTTCCGAGGTTTCGCGTTCCAAATTACAGAAACGACAGATATCACTCTGAACCCGACCAATGTTCTTCATCATTCATTAAACATTAAGTGAACTGAGTTTCTCTGATCTTCTCTGCGGTTCTTTGAGCTTTCCTGATGTTCGTTGAAGCTTTGAGATAAATGAAAAATGCCGGAAGAATGTTTAAATATCCTTGAAGTTCTCTGTAGTTCTCTGGACTTTCCTGGAATTTCCGGAACTTCTTAACAATTATCGATTTTTTTCTAAAATTTTCGGAATGTTCCTTATGTTAAAAATTATAATTGTAGCATGTTAGGGTAAATAAATATTTTTTAAATTTAAATTTGGCGACCTTTGTTCAAACGTTTGTTTTTATCAAGATGTGCGGAGCAACATTTCTTCACCTAAAAGACTTCCGGTGTACGCATTATTGTCCCATATGCTATGGAGTTTCATATACACATTGAACAATTATCCTTCCAGCGGCAGAAGATCGCCTGTTGAAAAATCATTTGGGGATGCAGGTACCGTCAAAAGTAGTGAAGTTGATCACCGTTCAATTTTCGTGCTCAACAATGCTTTTTCATAATAACGAGAGACAATTAGTTCAGGATTTCATTGAGTATTTATTTAAATAGTGCCGTCAAACGGGGTATCTTTGATAATGCGGGTAACTTTGATAGTATAATGTAAATATTAAATTTACTCGCTACGCTTTTTTTCCAAATTAGAAACATTGGTTCCATATTGTAGCTTAAGGTATTTCCGTTGGTATCGTATATAGTTTTTGTGTGGTATGTGTTACATATTAAAAAAGCACTCAAACCATCAATTATGACATGTATTTCCGTCAGAGCCATCACAAATTCAATGTTGTATTCTTATTGCTTATGATATTTTCTGATTATATACTCTTCAAAGTTTCATATTTAAAGAGCTTCGTCCATTTTTTCTACATTATTTGAGCATTATCAAAGTAACCCCAAATCAAAAAACTGAAGTTCGGCCCCAAAAAAAAAAAAAAAAAAATTGGTGGGGTTCTGTATAAGACACGACCGCAGGGTTGATGTAGACTACGTTAAGCTGTGTAGTGAAATTCTCGTGCATTTTTTCTAGAAATTGATTTAAAATACAGTAGAAGTAACCTATGTAACAGTAATTAAATTTTAAAGTCAGAGCAGAAGCTCGTATACTGGTTATCCCACTTGTTAAATGTTTTGTTAGTATGAATCATAGTTACGTGTCGAACGTATGCAGTTCCAAAGGTTGTTAATAATTAATGTGAATTTCCTACCTCGAGTTGAAGGACCTTCTCCAGCGTCCCAACCAGTAGATGGTGACGCATTACCTCTGACTGCTTTTTTGTTGGCCCGATATAACCGAGCTCTCTCTGCAGTGGTCTTGGGTCGTTTTGGAGAAACGTCTGCCTGACGATCCTTCACGCGCTTCCGGTAATTACGCACGTATTTTGCACTCAAACGTTGATTCGCTGTTCCACAATTTCTCAATAATTGCTTATTTTACTCCAAGAAGTTTTTCGTTATCAAACAGGCACTTCTGAGAAATAATGCGTGAAATGCAAGTAGTAGATAGAGTTATTTCTCTATTTTGCACTATATATGCATTTATATCAACATCCGAAGTCCTTCACCTTTTACATATTCTGCACAAAAAATACTTTCCAAATCCCGCCCCTGACAGGATTTCCCGCCGTTTTTTTTATGAATGGAGCGGAGCAGAAAATATATTTTGTGCAGAATATGTAAAAAAGGATGGACTCTAGATGTTAATCTAATTGCATATAAAGAGGTACCCAGACATTTTGCTTGATTATTTGGCTCTTTTTGCGGGTGAAAAAATTGACTCTTCATTTATTTTTCATGTCTTTTTATAGGTTAGTTAAGGATGGGGGGTTTGTTTTACAAAAATTACATTTGTCCCCTGTCGTATTATAACGGGACCCAAGAAAGAAACAGTCCAATAACTCTTTTTGTAAAAAAAATGTGGTCCTGAAAAGGACCAATTGGTAGGTCTTCACATATTTTACATCCTCTCCTCCACCACTCCACTTCATCGCTGGTTGCCATCAAGGTGATCAAGGCTACTTTACCACTGACTCCTGCTCTTTTACCGTCCGTCCGATGCAAAAATAAGCGGATTCGCGAACAGCAGATAGACTGCGATAGTGTTCAGCAAAGGGAAATTCCACCTTTTCCTGTATTTGCTTCTTTTTCCTACGCCGTTCGAAGCTATAATGAGCGGAAGAAAGACAGCAGCGCTTTTATATAGCTTCACAGGTTCAAACAAAACGATGCGCAATCAAATTGTACTTGATTATGAGGACTGGGTTTGGGGAGAACGTTTATTTCATGAAAACAGTGATAAAATTATCACTTTTTATTTGTCCATTTTTAAAACAGTGTTTTATGAAAATTTGAAAAAAAAAGTTTATTGCAACAGCTTACAAAAGGTATTTTCTATCGATTGCTGTATACGGACTTTAATTTCATTTATAAATGACAAAGCTTATAGCGTTCAAAAAATTACACCTTTTCGTGACGGTCGCAATTTTAGATTTTCGATTTACCCCCAGTACCTTCCCGTAAGACGTAGTCTACATAATAAAAAAAATAGTGCATATGCTTTAATTTCCGTTAAACATTTTACTAACGGATTGACTCTTGGATCCTCAGTAATTGTTTTTAAAATATAAAATTTGAAAAACCATCATTGCTGTAGAAAATATATAGAATATACTTTAAGAAACTATCAATGCTTTTTTTTCATAATCCCCGTTTTTGTACAAAAAATTAAAACCAGACTGCTGAATATTGCATTGTATCAAAATCTGCAAGAACAACTTCATCCTAGAAATGAAAATTTGCATTCTTAATCTAATTTGAATTCTAAACCCCATATTGATCCACCGGGCAGGCGAATAGAACCTTTGTTACACAGTATAATCTCTTTTTTGATATTATTCCTAGATAGATTGTCTTACTAGCTTTGTTCGTGATTTTCCAGTTCTAATAGCGATTGTAAAAATTTCTGATGATGTATAGACCAAGATTCAAAGCGCCAGTTACACTTATCAATATATTGATACAAAAAATAGGGAAATATTGTCAAAAATATTGATGACATAAAGTTAACCTGTCATTATTTTTGTCAATCTTCATACATTGAAGAAAATGTAACAGAATACGATTATTGTGAATATATGGACATGTTGAACGTCCGCTTTGGATGCGAGGCCGCGCTGCGAAAATGACGTGTTTTTGTTTTGCTGCGTCGTTTTCGTTCTAGTGAAAATGTTATAAATTTACAATTTCATTTTAAAAAAGTGTTAATTTGAAAGTACAGAAGTGATGTTGAAAAGTGTATCAAGTGAAAATGTTCAAATTTTTATCCGTTGCATGTGGTGCCGACTGTTCTAACCTACGCGTAGTTACGCTCAGCTAAGTTTATTTACATTTTCGTTCCTCTGTTCTCGATAGCAAATATCCATCTAATTCAAGACGATCATTTAAAAACTTACTAATTACGCGTCAATCAAGTATTGCACTACTGCTTGATTGAAAATGTCAGTACATAATCAATGGTATATATGTACATCGATAATGTATTGGAGCGGGGCTTATCATGTGTGAAAATAGCTTCGAAATGCTTGCGTTCTTGAAATGGGCTATTGTAGCTGCGGTAGAGCTGTCACCTTCTAACTCCTGGGTTCAAGCTTCTTGCATTCATAAGGAATGATTGCAGGCAGATTTTATCCATAATGCCACTGCCAGACAGTGGGAGTTGGCTAAGGGCGAATCTTCATTCTTATCTATTACATTTAATACTACTATTAATAACCTTTTACACATGAGAACCTCCTATCGATCAGAATGAATTGTGCATATGTTTAGGTTCAACAAACATTTTCAGGCGCAAAGGAGCAACTGGATCGAGCTGATAACGTTTCTTAATTCCAAAATCTGAAGACTGTTTTGAATAATATGTTTAGGTAATGGGCAGCAACAATGGACAGATAAACTACTTACAGTTTCTATTTATTAAATGCTTGATATAAAGATTGCCAGCAACGCCGGCTGGGCGTATCCTATGGCTTACCCTCCCTTCTAACAAAAATCCACCATTCCCGTGACACTTATGAGGGGTCGTAAAGTTCTCTGCATCTCTCTTAAGTAAGTGTCGGACTAACATTCCTCCCCTTTCCCCTCCAGATGCATGGACGTGGCCAGGACAGCTCTGGTCTGTTGGAGGGAGACACATCCTTTATCTAAGAGGTAGTAATTAATCACAAATTACTATCTAACAGCAACGGATGAAGGTAGGTCTCCTTCTTAACAACAGTTTGGAGCTCGTACCACTTACGACATTGTGCAACCTGGTTTATGCTATGCTATGCTATGTGTAACGTCCGCTTTGGATGCTTAGTTCAAGGTTATGCGAATTGCTCAGTTTATGCACGGGTGCAAGCATTTTCCAAACAAACCCAAATTTGAGTAGGATCTACTCATATCCACCAACATTGAGTAAACAAAGTTGGGACTGACGAATGAACAACATCGACCTGAATCCGAATGTTAATTTGTTATTTTATCAGTTACAATCTTGTTTGCTCAATATTGGGTAGCCCTTCTTCTAATGGAAATGAGTAGATCTTACTGAATTTTCGATGTTTAGAAAAAAACGTGTGCAGAAAGGTGGAAAAACTAGCTGTCACGGCCAAACAAAAGTCTGGGAAAACTGGCAATTGGCCAATTCCTATATCGAGTGTGGTGTCCCACTAACTGCTACCAGGAGGACTGAAAGAACAAAAGAGACGGCAAGTTACTATATGCTACATGACAGATAAGCTCGTATTCGCTTTCCCTCTCATAAGTCGTAAACAATGGGGTCATCCGTCGTGAATGGAACGATTTTTTTTCTACGCCGAAATGCATTATCATTTCGCTTTTTCTGGACGACGGTTTTTACGCATAAAAAGTAAAAGAAGGAAGATGTTATGCTTTTTAACACAAACGCACACGGCTATGAGAAATGCCATTGGAGTAAAGAGAGTGTCCCTGCCATTCCTTCGACATATTAAGACCAACAATTGAAATGGCCTTAACTCCATTTTGTAAACAAACCTTGTAAGGTCTTTTCTCGCGAACCGAAACCTTCGTTCGCAATCCTAAACCACAATCGGGTAGAGGAGAATTTCCCCTACCTGGATCATTATGTTGGTTTGCCTTTTCGGACTCCGATTTGCGAGAAGATGGCCTTACAAGGTTTGTTTACAAAATGGAGTTAAGGCCATTTCAATTGTTGGTCGTGATATCCTCTAACAACCCAAGATATTTTCAAATCCTACAGGTAGAGCGATCTGCATGTGTATTGAATACGAGGGGGGCGTCACATCTAAATCTCAATTATGGATGCTCGAAAAATCTCACACTAGCAAACCAATCTACTTAAAATCTTCTTTCATTTCTCGCATCTACTTTCATCGTTACTTACCTTACCAGTCAGGCTAAGGCCTTGATGTCCTCTGCTGTCCGAAGAAGTCGTCTCCACTCTACTCGATCCATGGCCACAGTTCGCCAGCCTCGTAGTATGCGAAGGGTCCGCAGGTCACCTTCTACTTGGTCGATCCACCTTGCCCGCTGCGCGCCTCTTCTTCTTGTTCCTGTTGGGTCGCTTTCTAGAACCATTTTCACTGGGTCGTCGTGCGGCATTCTTACGACGTGCCCAGCCCACCGTAGTCGCCCAATTTTTGCAATGTGGACGATGGATGGTTCTCCCAGCAGCTGGTGCAATTCGTGGTTCATTCACCTCCTCCACGTTCCGTCATCCATCTGCACTCCACCGTAGATGGTACGCAACACCTTCCGTTCGAAAACACCAAGGGCGCGTTGGTCCTCCACGAGCATAGTCCAGGTCTCGTGGCCGTAAAGGACCACCGGTCTAATCAGCGTCTTGTAGACAGTCAACTTCGTGCGGCGGCGAATTTTATTCGACCGGAGCGTCCTCCGGAGTCCAAAGTAGGCACGATTCCCTGCCATAATGCGTCTTTGAATTTCTCTGCTGGTATCATTTTCGGCGGTCACCAGTGAGCCCAAATACACGAACTCATCGACCACCTCGATTTCGTGACCGTCAATCTGAACTCGGGGTGGGAGGCTAACATTGTCTTCCCTAGAACCTCTTGCTTTCATGTATTTTGTCTTTGATGCGTTGATGGCAAGTCCAATCCGTCTAGCTTCAGCCTTCAGTCTGATGTACGTTTCCGCCATCATCTCAAAGTTCCGTGGCATAATGTCAATGTCATCGGCGAAGCCAAGGAGCTGGATTGACTTCCTGGATATCGTGCCACTTGTGTCTATCCCAGCTCTTCGGATCACACCTTCTAACGCGATGTTGAACAGCAGACACGAAAGTCCATCACCCTGCCGTAACCCCCTTCGAGATTCAAAGGGACTCGAGAGTGTCCCCGATACTCGAACAACGCACATCACTCGATCCATCGTCGCCTTGACCAATCGCGTCAGTTTATCCGGAAATCCGTACTCGTGCATAATCTGCCATAGCTGATCTCGATCAATTGTGTCGTATGCGGATTTGAAATCGATGAACAAATGATGTGTGGGCACGTTGTATTCGCGGCATTTCTGCAGAACCTGCCGAATCGCGAAAATTTGGTCCGTGGTAGCGCGGGCACTCATGAATCCCGCCTGGTATTGCCCCACGAACTCTCTTGCATATGGTGACAGACGGCGGCATAGAATTTGGGAGAGTACCTTGTAGGCGGCGCTCAGCAGTGTGATCGCGCGGTAGTTGCAGCAATCCAACTTGTCGCCCTTTTTGTAGATTGGGCATACGACACCTTCCATCCACTCCTCCGGTATTATCTCCTCCTCCCAAATCTTGGCAATTACCCAGTGCAGCGCTCTAGCCAGTGCTTCACCACCGTATTTCAATAGCTCACTTGGTAGTTGATCTACACCAGTTGCTTTGTTGTTCTTCAGCCGACCGATCTCCTCCTCTTTCATCGTGCATCATCTTTTTGCAGGAAATCCTCAGAATCGTCGTAAATCTTCTTTCTATCTACTCAGAGTGCGCGCAGCTAACCACACTAAAACAAAATCGTTTCCGCATCGTAGATAGAGTCGTCCCCCTCGATTGAATATAGTTTTGAGAATTCAGGATGAATGAAACATTGGATATTTTTTAATTAGGGGGAATGTCGGCTTCGGAACTTCTTTCCCTTTTACCGCAAGGGGAGTAAATGATGTCTTAGAGTGTTAATTTTTGCAGAACAATGCATTGGAACATGATACAAATAAATACCCACTGATGATAATAGGTAAATTCTATCGTTAAAATTTGAATATGTTTTATTCCAAATGTGTTTTTGAATATCAAAGTGGACGGAATTATGATAATCGTACTAGAATCAGCAGAAAAGCTTGCTTTTGCAAGAAGCATTGTTGAAATCTGTGGATAGGAATTGATCTGAGCATACAATAGATAGTCGATAGATTTAGAGGCTTGAAATGTAAAATATTTTGCGTAGAGTGATTCGCTAGGGTTAGATTTTTCGAGCATCTAGGATTGAGATTGAGATGTGTCGCCCCTCGATAATGTCACTATTACTAAAAAAAAAATGCTCATACCAAGAAGCAATGTTTGAAGAGAAATTGCCGATTTTTTCTAAAATCTCCACACCGTTCGAAAAATTCATGTGAATTTCTGCGAGATATAGCGCACATAAAATTAACGCTAGATTTGACATAAATTTATGCTATATTTCGTGTAAATTTAAGCGCAATACCGCATAAATTAGAAATATTGTATGCAAGATTGTAAGCGATTTCGCTGTTTATGCCAAGTAAAGCTCAAAATTAAACGAAGGGAGATTTTACGCAATAGTTAAAATTCAGATTTTTTTTCTGTGCATACTGCAAAACAGCTTTATCCACTGCAGTATGTTTTGGTTGCGTATGTTTTGGTAATAGAGCTAATAAACTATGGAGGCAGCGCTACAGTATCTCTTCTGGATTCTGGCAAAGTTGCCAGTCTTCTTGATAATTGTACTTGCCACACAATTATGCTAAAAATGATACCGGCATTGAAGGCTCTCAATAAATAACTCTGTGGAAGTGCATCTAGAACACTAAGCTTAGAGCACGCAATAAGCTTATATGCGATAAGTAATAAGTTTAAATGCGAAGTAGAAGAAGAAGAATAAGAATTCAAAACAAGCATATACTCTTAAAAATGAATAAGATGTTCTCATTTTTCCTACAGACACTATACATAAGCACCAACAGAAGTGTACACACCTTTCAATATATGAATCTTGGGTATGTTTGGTATAAATCTAAGAGGAAGAGGTGACAATTGGCTTCTTCCTCTTTTATTTCTATCTCTATCTCTATCTTTATCGATCTCTATCTCTATCTTACGCACATGAAATCGGCCAATCAGGAACTGGTTCTTGTTTGACAGAAAAGTGGTTCATTTTCGCCCCCGTATTGTCACTTCTTCTCTTAGGTATAAATGGAAAAAGGTGGTATAAGTTAGAAATACTCAGAGGGAGTGATAGGCGGAAGGAATGTTTTGAGCCAAATGAACTGTCAAAATCTGAGCCAAATTAACATTCCCATTAGAATTTTTCTTATTCTTACTAGATTAAATTTGAGAGTATTACAATCGATCAGAAATTCAATCACCTCTATGTTTCGTGTGTTTCTCAAATTCAACTAGTTTTTTGAATAAAAAACAATATTCTATCTCTATTGATTAATTGATTTCAGTTGGTTAATCAATACGCCTTTTTAATGCACCACCTACGTAGAGCGCGCCACGCGAGTTCGAGAAGAAACGTCAACCAAACCGTTTGTTTACATCAGAATAAGTATTTTCCCCAACGCAAATAACAGCATTTTTCATTCAAAATCTTGCCGATTTCCATCGGTAATTGTCTTATTGTACGATTTTCCACAAATCTGAACTGATTTGCACCTTAACTATTCACACACAAGAAATCCGGAAGATCATAACCACTAAGGCACTTTTCTAATTTTCTATTTTTCTCAACAAAAATATTCCTGAACACCAGCAGGATCTTTTCAAAAACGTTACAGAATTAAATTTTTCAACTGTAGATTAAGTTTTGCAGCATCAAGTTTTGCAGATGAATCAATTTATCAGGAAAAGTGAAAAAGTGTTCCGCTTCAAAAATGTATGCTCACAACCACAAACGAAGTGACAGACGACTAACTGGCGAAGAAATCCATTTAAATAATGTGGTTCACTGTAATAGAATTTTCTTGGAAGCTTGTGCCATCATCCACAAGATGGGTTAGTTTTTTTGTTTTGATTTGAACAAAGTTGATTTTGTGTACAATGATTCTTTGACAGTGTGCAAAGAGTGCGTATCATTTTGTCATTTTTTTATGCATTTCAGTTTTGAGTAGAGTGAAAGAGATAGAACCAAAACATTCTAGTACATTTGGTGAAAATGCTAGTTCAATCTGGTAGTAGTGTTGCCATGTGGTACAATCCAGTAGTAGTGGTGTTGCCATGTGGTACACTGAAAAATTGCAATAGCAGGTTAGTCACCAAAGTTTTCGAGCCGCTCCGTCTGTCACTTCGTTTGTGCTCACAACACTCTTTTTGACATTCTCCTATTCACCACCAGAGGTTGAATCGATCGTTTAGTTTCTATTAAAAAGGCCTATGGCACAAAGAAATGTGCAAAATATTGCGATGTAATCAATTATTAATTTGCACGTAAATCGAATCAAAAGTAACAGTCCTGTGAAATGCTAGCTTCTAGCAAGGGTTGCAAGATTATTTAGGTACAAATTCCTGCTGCCGAATTGTATTTTGTTTTCTCCGCCCATTTCTCCCTATGAGTATTTCTAGTAAAAGTGTAAATAAATTTTGAGTGTAAAAATCGTTCTCTCCACCGCTAGGTGTCACTACCAATTGAAATTGAAATGCCTCCGTTTCTGATTCACATGTTACCTATCTGTTCTGTGACTCTATGAGCTCTTTCGAAAATCTTCTCAGAAGACCTCTGGAATTATTTTTAGAACTCTTCTTGACTTTTGGCATAATTGGAACTGAATGAGCTAGAAATTATCCTCGGAATTCGCTTGATAATTTGCTTAAAATCCCTATGGAATTTCACTTAAAATTTGATTTTCTCGGTATTCTTTCGAAATTATCTTGGAACTATCTGCAAGATGCACTAGAAATTATCCGCACTAGAAATTATCCTGTGGTGCAGTATTGGATGCATATTGTAGTCAAATGTACAAAACGCTTGTTTTGACATTCTAAACAAACGCCTTTTTTGATTTTGCTCTGAAGTGCCTAGATCCCTCTCGGCTACAACCCTGGATTTTCGAGATTTTTAAAAATTTAATCTTTCAGAAGAGATTACTCTACAACCAAATAAGCTATTCGTGATCTGAGAACGTTAATTTGAAGGTTTTTTAATGTAGATTCTTATAGATGTACCCACATTTTGTTTTTGTTATAGTAACTATAGTAAACAGGCTGATTAGCGGCAGGTATTCAAATTGTAAAAAAATGGCCTATTTTCACCATGGGCGGGATTTTTTGCTTATTAATATTTTGGGCTCAAATTTTCACCACACTTTGGAAAACTATTCTACTTGATGTCTTTTCAAGGGCAAATGATTTGGACAAATAGTTTTTGAGATATGTCCAGATGAGTGAGTGGTAGTTTTGAGCTTTTCTGGTGGAAAATCAATGCTATTTAATATTTTATTTTATATTTTTTTTCTTGAATTTCTTCGGCGTGATCTCACGAGCAAAAATGCTTTTTTATTATAGTTATAAAGAAAAATAAACGGTGAACCTTTATTTTTAGTTTTTTGAAAACACACTTTCCATTCATGAACGTAACTGTCATGTTCTTCTTCTACGCATTTGAAGCTATGTACAGGAAACAGTTGCAGACTTATATTTATGTCTGATAATAGAATTTTAGGCTTGCATGCATACGAACCTGCACTTATACGTGTTCATTTAGAGAAATAAAAAAACAAAACAAGTAGTAAGTTGTGTTTGTGCTCTGAAGACAAAATTCGCCTGGGACATAAGAAGTGGTATATTTTCAGTTGTCATTTAACCAATCGAACAGATTAATTGTAGATGACGAATTTAGAGCAGTATAGCACTAGTAAAGAAAATAGTTAGATTTTCCAAAAGACAGAAATAACGGTGGGTGGATAAAGATTAGACCTGTTCTTTTTAACAGAATTGTTCGGGATGCACCGATTTCTTAAAAAGTGAAGAATTTTATAGTATTTGTTCTATTAACTTTCCACCTATATGATATTTAAACGTGTAGTCTACGGCATAATGTTCCTTTTACTGTTCTAGAAATTTCGATCAAACATAGTTTTCATGTAGATTCCATAGATTGGGAGATAAAAATCAGAAAAGAGGCCGCTATAGCTAAACAACAGAGCCAATAAAAGTTTCAATTAGATTGACAGAACATAGTTACATTGCTTTTCAATGACAACCGATGACTGTTTCATTGATAGATGATATTTTTAGAAGTATGAATCCCAGTAGACGTGTTTTTTTATCAAAGACAAACATGAATTCATGTTTTCAAAAAATGAAAAATAAAGGTTCACCGTTTATTTTTCTTTATAAGTAAAATAACATTCTTACTCGTGAGATTGTATCTAACATAATAAATTAAATACATTCACATTACATAAGGGTATTATTCATCCACAACTGAAATTTTATATACCTGCTAATCTATCTGATTTCATCGTACTTCTAAAGCACAACGTTTTTCTGTATTCCATAGGAACGTATTTTCACTTTTAGGACCACAATTAAATTATGAACAGAAGTAAATACATTAGCTAGTAATGATTTCTTATAACGAGAATCCTGTCCAGAACATGTTAAAAATAACATAACAATATTATTGTGCCATCGAAGGAATTCAAGAAAAAAAAATATTAAATAGCATTGATATTCTACAAGAAAAGCTCAAAACTACCACTCACTCATCTGGTCATATCTCAAAAACTATTTGTCCAAATCATTTGCCCTTGGAAACACATCAAGTAGAAAAGTTCTCAAAAGTGTGGTGAAAATTTGAGCCCAAAATATTAAGAAATAAAAAATCCCGCCCATGGTGAAAATAGGCCATTTTTTGACAATTTGAATACCTGCCGGTAATCAGCCTGTTAAACTGGCGTGCACAGGGTGGGGCAAGGTGGGGCAATTGCCCCACCTTTTATAATTAAGATTTTTATTTCCACGTTTACAAAATTATGATATAAAATAACTTTCTTGATAGCGGCGCCGGTGGTGTAGTGGTAAGCGTGATTACCTCTTACCCCAGCAGGCCTGGGTTCAATCCCAGTCGGCGCCGCCGGGATGTTCTGAGACATATCATCTCTTATCACGCCTTCCTTCCGGAAGGGAAGTAAAGCCGTTGGTCCCCGGTTCATGAGTTGATGGGTCGATAGGTAGGGTCCAGGTGTGGGAGCTGCTTTCCTGGCGTCGGTAGCATTGGTGCTCAGCACGGAAAACAAGATCGACGGAAAACAAACCAAGAAAAAAAAAAAACTTTCTTGATAACTTGATTTGAAGGAAAAATAATATCATTTCATAATATAAGGGCACTGGGAACCTTTTATTGCGTCAATTCCTTTGAGGTGGTGCCTGAAAATTGCACCACAAAGGTGCATGAAGGGACAAACTTCAATGAAATTTTTTGGTCAAATAGGCCATTTCTGGTGTAATGTTTTTTTCAAGGTGGTTCATGGAGGGTTAAAAGAAGAGGGTAAATTTAAGGTTGAAAAAATTCAATTCGTGGTGGTTAATCGAAAAAAAAAGCTTTTTATTGAATATTTCTGGTGTAAAAATATCATCAAGGTGGTGCATGGAGGGATTAATCAAAATGAATAACTCTGGTGGAAAAATTGAATCACGCTAAAAATTTGGAGGTTCACATTAAACTTAAAATTTCTAGTGGAAAGTTCGCAACACTGTGGTGAATGTAGAAGCAAGGTTTATTCATTTTTCTGGTGCATAATTTGCAAGCTTCATTGGAAATTTATGGTGGAAAATTTGCACCATTTTGGTGCATGAAGAGGCAAAGCCTGAAAATTGCACCACAAAGGTGCATGGTGAAACAAAATTGACTGACAAGTTTTGGTGCACCGTTCTGGTGAATGCAGGAGCATGCTTTATTGAAAATTTCTGGTGCAAAATTTGCATTGCTCTGATAAATGGAAATATTTCTGGTGGAAAACTTGCACTGGTATGGTAAATTAAGGCACAAGTTTTATTTAAAATTAAGCTACATTGAAAATTTCTGATGGAAAATCTGCACCGTTCTGGTGAAAGGATGGGCAAGTTTTTTGGAAAATTTTTGGTCTTAATTTTGCATCCTTCAGCTGAGTAGAGAAACAAATTTTAATAATAATTTCTGGTGTAAAATTTGCACCATTCTGATGATTGGAGGGAAGCTGCTATACTGTAGATTTATGATTACAAATCTGAAAATAGGGGCAATCTTTATTTAGTGGACAACCTGCAACATTCTGATGATAGGAGAAGCAATCTATATTGAAAATGTCTGGTGGAAAATGAAAAAGGAAATCTGCACCAATCAGAAGATTGGAGAAGCAATTTTTATTGAAAATTAACGGTGGAAAATTTGCATGGTTCTGGTCAATTGAAATTTTCTGGCTTAAGTTTGTATTGAAAATTTCTGGTGTAAGATTTGCAACAATCTGCTGCATGGAGGGGCAAGCTGAATTGAAAATTCCTTATGTTAAAATTGCACAGTTCAGGTGAATGGAGGGGCTAGCTTTATTGAACATTTCCGAGAAGAACCTCAAGGGTATTGAATTCTGAGGACAGTTTCAAAAGAAAAGATTTCTGGGGATGATTCCATGAGAATTCTGAGAATAATTTCTAGTGAATCCTGTAGATAGTTCAATGATAATTTTGAAAAGAATACCGAGCGAATCAAATTTTTAATGAAATTCCAAAGGGATGTTGAGGAAAATTTCAAGGAAATTCAAGCTCATCCTGATAACAATTTTTGGAGAATACAGAGAAAAATTCTTCTGAAACATTAGGGGAATTTCAGTTCCAAGTTCAAAAATATTCCGAAAAGAATCTCAAGGATATTGAATTTTTAGGACAGTTCCAAAATATTTCTGGGGAGAATTCAAAGAAAATTCTGCGGATAATTTCTAGAGCATCCTGCAGATAGTTCCAAGATAATTTCGAAAAGAATACCGAGAAAATCAATGTTTGAGTGAAATTCCAAAGGGATTTTAAGCAACATTTCAAGCGAATTTCGAGGATAATTTCTAGCTAATTCCAGAAGAACCTCAAGGATATTGAATTCTGAAGACAGTTCCAAAGGATTTCTGGGGAATATTCCAAAAAATTCTGTGAATAATTTCTAGTGAATCCTGCAGATTGTTCCAAGATAATTCCAAAAAGAATACCGAAAAAATTAAATTTTGAGTGAAATTCCAAAGGGATTTTGAGGAAAATTTCAAGGGAGTACCGATAATTTTTAGCTCATTCCGGGAATAATTTCTGGATAATACTGAGAAAATTCTTCTGAAACTCTTAGGGAATTTTAGTTCCAAGGTGTTGTGAGTAAAAGTCAAGAAGTTCTAAAAATAATTTCAGATTGAGAAGAATTTCAAAAGAGCTCATAGAGTTCCAAAAATTTCGAAAAGAACCTCAAAGAATTCTGAGGATGGACTTTTTCACAACTGTACAAAGTTTAAAAACAGCTTTTAGATTCCCTTATCTAAAAGTAGGTATTAGATTGCCATTGAACCTTGTTGTCTTACTAAGAATTCGTCTAAGAATCTTCTCTGAAAATTTCAAGTCATTTGTTACCGTGGTTAAAAAGTTACAGCTGTTTCTGTGCGTTGCAATAAGTTCAGAATTGTCCTTTATATCATCTTTAAAACATGTTGAATGTTCGGCATTATTTCCTGTCACCCCGACTGGCGGTACTTTGCGGTACTCAATCCTTCGCACAAGTCGTCATTCCGTTAAAAATCCTGTACTCGCTTGTCAAAATAGTTTTGTGCGCTTTTGTTCCAATCGTTACATATTGTTTAAACCTTTTTAATGCTCCTATACGCTTTGGCATTTAGGTCAAAATTTGAAAAAAATAGAATTACAATTTTCGCTGAAAATGACCAAGTTTAACGGACTCTCAACGGTAATAGTAAAGTGTAACTACAACAGCATATAATACCCCGTACAGACTATGGCTTATATCATGTAATATAGACTGTCTTGCAATGAGCACTCACATATAGGATTTCCAGTGAAAACTAGATGTATGAGTGCTCATTGCAAGACAGCCTATATTACATAATATAAGCCATAGTCTGTACAGGGTTGTAAGGCAAAGCGGCTACAAAATCGCTATATAAAGGAACGTTTCATCGATATTGTGCGCATACTTAGCAAAGATGGCCGACCACTTCGTGAACATTCTGGGAAAATGTGCCTCCCAGTTGGTGGCTAACTACGATCTTGTGCTGGAAAACACTTGGCGGAAGGTGCCAAAAGTTGCCAGTACACAAGTAACCGTATTCAAAAGGACATGATTACGTCGTTGCACAATGTAATGTTGCAGAACATTGCGAAAACCTTGCGAGGAAAATCAGTGGCAATCATTGCAGATGAGACGAGCGATTGTGGCCACCACGAGCAGTTGGCGATTGTCATCAGGTATATTGATAATGATCGGCAGACGGAAACATTCGTGGGTGTGAGACTGGTGTTGAAAACATACGCGACGACCATCTTCAATAGCATTTCTGAGGTCCTGACAGCGATGCAGATTTCTTGGGAGCCGTTGATGGCAGTATGTTTTGACAGTGCCAGCGCAATGGCTTGCAGCACTGCTGGAGTACAAGCCAAGTGCAAGGACAAAAACAGCAATATACTTTTATGAAGAGCTTTGAGTGTGTTGGTTTATTTCCTTTTAATTCCGTTATAATTGCTTATCTTTTGACAGATACGCGTATTTCGTCTACTACTTGCAGACTTCATCAGTGCCAAGTACTCAACACCACTGATCAAGATTGGATTGATCAAGAGCAATATACTGTTTGTTCACTGCTATGCTGTTTGAACCTTGTACTTGTCGACGCAGTGTGCAAGCGAAAGGAGAATGCGATTCTTATTGGTCATTTATGTCGGTTTGTCGGTGCTATCACCACCATCTGATGTGACTTCAGCTGAAGCAAACCACCAAGGCAACAACATTGCAGCAAATGTATCATTTCGGTTATTATTGCAACCATTTGACGAACCGACCATCATCGACATCGTCGATAGGATTAAATTGCCAATTCCATTGGCTATGTGAAAGCAGTTTGCATTGCAGAAGATGAACCACCACCGGAGCAAAAAAATAATAAAATTATCTAAATTGAACAGTATAGGGAAACAGTGGACATCACCATCCACCACGCACTTTGAAGTACCCCCATCCCCAGATTAAATGCACCATAGAAAAAAAAATGCCCCTCCTTAACAAGATTCCTGTGCACGCTAGGGGTTAACTGTAGCTACTATAACAAAAACAAAATGTGGGTACATCTATAAGAATCTACATTAAAAAATCTTCAAATTAACGTTCTAAGATCACGAATAACTTATTTGGCTGTGGAGTAATCTTTTCTGAAAGTTGAAATTTTTAAAAATTGTGAAAATCCAGGGTTGTAGCCGAGAGGGATCTAGGCACTTCTGAGCAAAATCAAAAAAAGCGTTTGTTTAGAATGTCAAAATAAGCGTTTTGGCCAAGTTTGGTTCAAATCTGTGACATCAACCACAAATTTTAAAAATTCTGTACACACTTGAGCACACCCATGTTCCATTATCCACAATAAACAGTTATGGCGTAATATTCATGATGTCCAAAAGATTAACAGGCTAAATTGATTGATTGATTTATAATTGTGGGATGACTGAAATCAAATTAATTCCCATAACTGCTTCAGCCAATCAACTGTTACAATAATTTTCTCGGAGTGATTCATGTGCATCATTCATTCATAATCAGCTGCACCGAGTGTATCGCGACAATCTTTTGATTATCTCCCATTTTACTTCATCATTGTTATCCATCCACGATGCGGTGTGGGAAACGCTCGCTACTTTGCATTTTCTATGACGACGTACATATTGTGTCATGCAACGCGATTACAGTGCCAGCCACTATGATAGTGCAGCGACTACTAACATTATCTATAATATACTCTTTCCCGTTCACGGATGGCGATATTACGATTGACCGAAGAACTGAGGGGAATTTCTGCGGTTAACCGGATGACCTTTCCGCGGCAGTGCAACTCAAGAACAATGAAGCATTCTAAAGCCGCGAGCGGTCCGTGTGTGTGAGGGTCACACCGGCATGGAATTCCATTTGAACAGTTAGTCATTTTGTATGCAAAGTCAAAGTTAATTGGTTGTTGCGTATGTGACAAAGGCACGATCTCGGACTTCGCAACAATACCACTTTTTTTTCTCTAGTCGTCTTGGACATGACCTCCAAATCAAACAATCGAAGAACCGTTGCCATCGTAAAATTTATCCGGGTAATGGTTGGCGTTAACCGGACTGCAACAGAATGCAATTGGAAGTCCAATGGGCACATATAGACGTCCTTCGCGAGAAAAAATGCCACAAATTACGCGCGGTTAGGTCACGACCTAAACCGACCGGATGCGGTTGGATGCACAATGTTAACATCATGTTAATATCGGTGGAAACATAATTGAAGCCCGAAGGGGTAAGTTTTCCGCTCATTGCACTTATAACTGATCGATATTCTAAAATTTAATAAAGGGTAAAACACTCCGATATCCCTTCATCAGTTTTAACTCGACTCCGTTCGCTACAACTGCTGGTGATTTTTGCGAAAAGGAAGAAGAATAGGAAGAATTCCCCTACCAACAACATGTGGAATTTCAAAAGGAGGTAATTTCCGATAGAATCAGCCGTTTCGCGTGCTTGTGCGATATTATCGTGGAAAGTTTTTCTTCCTCCTTCCAATGAAGTGCAACAAGTGCAGATGATTGGGTCGCTGAGTGTGGCGCAAAAACAAGTGTATGATAAATGGTGGGAATTTTCGACGTTCTGCTTGGATGGAGTCCCTTTCCGGTGTGATGTGCGCGCAAAAAAAACAGTATTTCCCCCTCGTTTGGCGTTCCCATCGAAAATTGCAACTGGTCGTAGTGAAGAACAAGTTTCGCGAAAAGTGCCACCGCCAATTTGTGATTAATTAAGCGAATGAGGGTTGCCTTTTTATGTGCCATCGGTGATTTATAACACACAATTTTCCTTTCAATTTCCCCCATTTACAGTGAGATTCAAATGATGAAGCGCCGCTCGTTAGCCGGAAACTGTGGAGTGGGAGTGTTCGTGATAGCCCTGGTGACGGTGCTAGTGGCTTTTGCGACCCCGAGCTGGCTGGTCAGCGACTATCGGATCACCGGAGCCAAGCTGGATCGGTTGGGCCTGTGGACGCACTGCTTCCGCTCGCTGCCCGACGTGAACGATGACTACCAGAGGAGATTCTTCGTCGGGTGCCGATGGGTGTACGATCCGTTTACGACCGGGTACGACGAGATCCGGGGATTCTTGATTCCACGTGAGTATTGATTTTTTTTATCAGGGCATAGCTTGAAAATCTCTTACCGAAGTAGAAGGGCAAAAGACGTCCGCAACCAATCAAACCATGTGTTTTGCGTTGATTACTCATATTTTTGATTGGACCGTTTTCTGAGCTATGAATACCTACTAAGCAAGCATCACCTTAAATTTTGTGTGTGTGAATGTTCCCTTTTCATCCGTTCTGCTATCGATTTATATGTATAGGGGAAATGGATGTAATGTCGGCCTAAATGCCCCTAATTTGGGCCCATACAAAAATTCAGCAATCGACTAAATTTTCAATAGCGACCAAAAATATTCATTAGTACCGTCCCATTGACGCGTTCATCTAGATAAAATTGATAAATAGCCGATTTTTAGCGATGGGCCCATAGGCCAGATCCATAGGCCAACATTAGTGCCATTTCCCCTATATTGATACATTCAAACCATTGGCATTTGTTATTCGAGATAAGACAGAGAAAGGATGCGGAGGGCCAGCTTAGGGGGAGCGTAACCCATGCTAGGGTTTCCATTTATTAAATAGTTCGGATAGGCTCGAAATGACAGGTTTATAGTAAGAGAATCTACCATATGGTGCCCATTCATTGATCAAAATCAGATTCACAGCCTCAGGCCTTGCCCAAAAATAAAGGGAAATCATGTAAATTTAGGTGCTCTGATACTGGCATAAACAATTTTAACATAAAATTGAGTCATAACAGACACAACATTTAACTCAATCAAACGTACTTTTCGTCGAGTAACGAACTTTTCAGTCTCAGAGCACTTATTTTACATGAAATATTTGTATACGTCTGATGCTTTATGTCAAAGATGGATTCCGTCACGTGTAAAATTAGTTATTTCTAAGTGTGCAATGCTACTACATCATTTTTTATGGTCTTAGGGATCTTTCGTTAGATGATGGATGAAAAATTATAACGAATTATCTCTGATTCCTAAAGAATGATGAAGTAAAACCACAAATTGAACTTAACGTTCGATGGATTTTATAGAAAACAAATTACATGTTGCCAAAAACAGGAAACAGGCTGTATTCTAAATGTCCGGGCTTCGAATTGTTTTTGAGATTGTGAACTCCAAATATTATCAAGTGTCTGAGATTTCATGTTTTTAGGATTCTGGCAATTTATAAAAAGATCATGGAGCATTTCCTCGCCATAGAACAAAACGGTTGGATACGACCTTTACCGATTTGAATGAAACATTGCTTATTGCTACACTAAGAGAAAAAGTCACGTCACATTAAATCCATGTTAAAAAAAAATTAAAAGTGGATTTTCTTGATGAAAATGCCCTTCGATTTTTTTCATTTAATGTGTGCAGACGTTTTTTTTCTTCCTTGATTCGTTCTCCATCGATCTTGCTTTCCGTACAGACTAGCAATGCTACCAACGCCAGGGAGGCAGCTCCCACGCCTGGACTCTACCTACCATTATAATTCTCCAGTTCGAACGAAATCTCGAACCTTCCTCTTGATGGAGCCCATCAGCGCCCACTCAGTGAAAAAGGACATGGAATCAGCGCATTTCTTCCATTTTTCCCGCATTTGCTTGAAGTCCTTGGTGGCCCCGTCGCTTCGTCGAAGTCGCTGCTTTGAAATTACCCAGTATTTTACGATTGGTCGAAATTCCGGACAAGATCGATTTTGTCCCCAAGCTAATAAATCTCCGGATTTATTAGGTTAGGGACAAAATCGATCTTGTTGGCAGCATACCACTCCAGAACCACCTTGGAGTAGTGACAGCTGGCCAAATCGGGCCAAAAGATAACTTTGCCCCTATGCTTGCTTGCTTGCTGAACGGCAATACACGCTTTTTCAGGCATTCTTCGATGTAAACTTGTTCCGTGTTCGGGCCACAACTGCAAATCGCTTGCCAAAGCATGACCTTCATCGCGAACTTGTCGACACACACGATTTTGAATCTTCCCGGCACATCCCCTCGTCCAGTCGCGATGTAAAACTTTTGACCTGTAAGCTGCTTAAAATCGAGTTTGACGTATGTTTCGTCATCTATCAAAGTGCAGCTCTTGTGTTTCGTCAAAACTCGGTCGTACAAGAGCCTTGCCCACTTTTTGGCCACGGAATTCTGCTTCATATGCCGGTTCGGATGTTTACTGGCTTTGTACGACTTGTATCCTTCCCTGGCAAGGATGTTCCGCATCGTTTGAAAGTTGGCGTTGTACCTTCTGGCCATATCCCGGATCGAAAGACTGGGGTGGACTTTAACGCACCTCAACACTTTGCTGCGCAGCTGAAGATCCCTGGTTCCAGTTTTTTCGTAGGACCGCTGGTTTCTTTCCACACTCAGGGTTTCATTGTAGGTTTTGAGCACTCGACAAACTGTTGTTTTCGCAATCTTCAGCAATTTAGCCAGCTTGGAACCGGACCACTCCGGATTTTCCAGGTGTTTGTTCAAAATATTTTTTTCTTCTTTCGAGTTGCATTTGACGTTATTTCTGAACGCGATCGACTACTTTGATCAAACTTGCACCAGTTGTTCTCTAGAGAAGTGTTAACAAACCACTGTCAAAGATTTTCGATTCCCAACACTAGTGGCTAGAAGGAGATTCTATATCATCCCGTGGAGGCGTATAGATGAATTTACCCATCGCTCCACCAAATCCGTTTGTGGCCCTTCATACAGTGACATGTTGAGGACAATCAGTGGTTATTACGCTTGATCAAATCAAACAGTGAGGAGCGCCCACTGCTATTGGACTTAGTTTTCGTACTACAATGAGTGGTAGACAATTATCATACATCAGCATACATTATCAAGGATTTCCTGAGGATTATTTCAAAATGCCTTCAGTATTACGTTAACTATCAGCATCAATAATCTTATGCTTCTGTACGTTGATCCCTAGAAATTTTCTCCGGAAAGGCCGTAGTATCAACCAGTGGAAACTAACGATTTAAAATTGACTCACTACTTGACTAGCCTATTGGTCCCAAGCAAATCGATTAACGTAACCCATTACAGTCGAAATTCTAGTACTACACTAAGTTTGTTTTGATTCGCTATGAAAGTATGACAGATAAAATGAGGGGCTCGTGGATTTTCCTATGTTTCGAGGGGTGCATCGATTAGCTTGGGACCGAAGAGAGTACCAGAGCTGAGCCAAAAAGTTGAGCACGTTTCTTCGGGACCTTCTGGTCTTAGAGTTACCTCTATGGTAGTATCAACAATCAATACGAAACTAACGATTTTAAATTGGCTCACTACTTGACTAGCCTATTGGTCCCAAGCAAACGATTAACGTATCCCATTCTAGTCGAAATTTTAGTACTACGCAATGTTTGTTTTGATTCGCTATGGAAGTTTGACAGATAAAATGAGGAGTTATTGGTTTTTCCTATGTTTTGAGGGGTGAATCGATTAGCTTGGGACCGAAGAGAGTACCAGAGCTGAGCCAAAAAGTTGAGCACGTTATTTCGGGACCTTCTGGTCTTAGAGTTACCTCTATGGTAGTATTGTGCAGAACACAGGAATTCCATCCAGAATTTGAATTCTTAAAAACTCTCTTTTTTTCCTTGATTTGTTTTCCATCGATCTTGTTTTCCACCTGAACCCTTCCTATCGACCCATCAACTCATGAACCGGGGACCAACGGCTTTAAAAATTTCCTGCATTGCATGCTTTACAATTGATAAGTTCCTCGTCAAATGACGAATAATAAAAATTCGACGTTCAGTTTTCACTCGGCTGTCGACAGAAGCAGACCACTCTCGGTGTGTCACGTGATCGTGTGTTTACTCGGCAGCAACCATTGTGTGGTCTTCCTCATTGTTCTTCATTAGCAGTGCTTTCGGTCGATGCGTCGTCGAGTTTGGAAAGCGACTGTTTTGTGATGAGTGTGTGAGTGCTGACCACGTTTTGCTTCCATTGATCACCCCAGCAGGCCTAGGTTCAATCCTAGTCAGCGCCGCCGGGATGTCCTGAGGAATAACATCTCTGATCACGCCTTCGTTCGGAAGGGAAGTAAAGTCGTTGGTCCCCGGTTCATGAGTTGATGAGTCGATAGGTAGGGTCCAGGTGTTGGAGCTGCCTCCCTGGCGTCGGTAGCATTGGTGTTCAGCACGGAAAGCAAGATCGACGAAAAAAAATCAAGGAAAAAAGGAATCTTCGGCTCTGTGAAGGTAATTCGGTTGAGCCTCATCAAATTAATTAATGAAAAAAAATGCTTGTTTTTATTATTCGTTCTTTGGCGTGGAACTGCACAATTTTAAAGAATATATTGAAATTTATTGAGTTTTTTGGAGGGAATTCCAGGAGTGTTCTGCACAATATTACGGCTAGAGGCACGTAATAACCTTTAACTCCAACGCAGGCAACGGCTGTAATTAAATTAATTCCATTAACTACTGCTTTAATTACATTAATTACACAATGTAGAACATTAACTACTTTTTAACTCCATTAATTACAGTTGAAATTTCGTAATTAAAGTACATTAATTACATTTTCAATACTTTTAATTACTTTAATTACGTATAGATAATGTTAATAACCTTCAGTACTACTTCAAAACGCATTAATTACTTTAAGTACTTTTGATTGCACTGGTTCTTTGTATTGCGTGCCCCTCGTATTACGGCCTTTATGGACAAAATTTCTAGGTAAAGTTTCATAAAAGTCGGAGAAGCCCGATTCAATAATAATTTCTTTTAGCTATTTTGCCTGGAATTGCTCAATTTGCTTGGAATATTCCTGGAAATCTCTTGGTATGCCATTAAGAATTTAAAAAGGGTTATACCATAACTTTCTTGGATTTCACTTTGTAATTCCATAGAAATTTTCCTCAGAATATTGTTGTTCATTGCTTCTGCTACTGCTGTATCTTCTTTTCCTTGCTTCGTTCCAATACATATTCATCACTTCAGATTCAATTCGTTGCACTCTTTGTTTTCTTCTCTATTTCATTCATTTCGTCACCATCATATTATACATAATTTTCTTCCTCTCCGTCTGCTGCTAATTCCCTTCGTCATCTCATATTTTTTGCTTCTTGTATTCCCATCTGCTACCATATTATTTTCCTCTCCGACAGGTTCTGCTTCCCAAGCATGGGAAAAATCGTTCCATTTTGCATTCTCAACTCACTCACACGCATATAACATCAGAAACGAACAGCAGCTTGTGCGAGTCGCACTGATTTCGTTCGTATTCGCACTGCTTCTATTTTCTTCGATGAATGCAGAATTGAGCAAAACAGACAGCTGAGCGTAACATGAATGATTCTGAGTGTAGTAGTGTGGATGATTCCTCTCTTATTATTTTTTCCATGCTGAGCCTTTTACGATTACATTCTGCTGAGTTAGCTGAATGAGAATGTTGCAGAAAGAATCACTTTTTATTTTCTAGCTTTAAACATACATTGACACATTTAAATTTCGAGAAAACTGTTATACTGTAACACATAAACATAAACGTCACGCAAATAACTTAAAACTGCTGTGGCCAATTCAACTGATTTAAATCAGTGAGCCAAAAACTATCTGACTCGGCTATTTAAATCGTTAGCATTCGGATCTAACGCATTCAATCTGGTTCTCCCTCGCTAGAGAAAATTGTTCGGCTGCCTTTCAGATTATCCTTCTTCCCTTCTACTGCTGTCAGTTCTGATTCGAGCTGCAGAGTCACTTGGTAGGAAAAATTTACACTCGTTCGGCAATCTGTTTGTAGGCGAGGATGGCTATTTTGATTCTGTGGTGCTCGCGCGAGTGAATGAATTTTCCCATGCTTGCTGCTTCCCCTTCATCATCTTTTCATTTCCTGCTTCTTGGATTTCCATCCGCTTCAATCTTCTTTTGATATCCGATTTCACCTTCTTTATCGCCATCTTCTTCATCCGTGTTTGTGTCTGTATTCACCGTTCTGCGCTTTACTTCATATTCTGCATAACCATCTTCTTCTCCACCTTCTTCTGCTTTCTTCGCATCATCTTCTGTCATCTTCATCAGCTTCCATTATTGCCCTTAGGTAGCGGCAACTCTTCTCCTTCGTCTTCTCGATTTTCCTTAGTTCTTCGCTTGATCTTCTGCTCCGCTTTCTGCATCTTGTTCTCCATTTATGTCTTCTTCTGCTTCCACTTTGTATGTTTCCGCTTCTCGCTTTTCCTCGTTTTCACAATGTTTGATAGATATTAGCTTCATGCAAGAACTTCAGTAGCCGCTTTTCACTGTCACCATCGTTGCATAGTGCCGTATAAAGACTAGTTGGATCGATCTCATGTTTCGTCCTGACTGCTTCAAATTTCCTGCAGTGTAGAATTACGTGCCGGACATCCATAACCGTTCCACAGCATTCGCATGTCGGTGGCGATGATTTCTTCAATAGAAATTCGTGTGTCAGCCTGGTATGGCCGATGCGCAAACGAGTGAGTACTCGCTGGTCAGTAGAACTTCTCTGATCGATCCTCTTTTTCGTGTCACGTTTTATCTCCTTGAGCTTGACTTCTGTAAGTTGCTGTTGACGGACGGGCTTGGTTCATTACCTTAATGGCATCTGGAATACCGATATTGATTGCCGGAAACCCAACACAAGAGAATCGGACGGTTTCGAAGCAGACATTCAATTTCTTGGATCCAGGGATGCTGCGATTTGCCACTCTCTATTGCTGAAAGACAGCTAGCCGAATCGGACAGAATGATCACGTCAATTATTGTACTCGCCTCGTTGACAGCCGATTTGATCGCATAGGCCTCCGCCGAAAAAAAAAACGGTACATTGTGACGGAAGGCCTATTGCTCTCTGCACGTTGCCGCTGAATACTCCTGCTCCTACTCTGTCTTCACACCTAGAACCGTCGGTATACATAGCCGTAGCACGGTGAAACCTAAGAGGAAGAGGTGACAATTGGCTTCTTACTCTTTAATTTCTATCTCTATCTCTATATTTATCTATGTCTATCTCTATCTTACGCACATTAAATCAGCCAATCACGAGCTGGTTCACGTTTGACAGAAAAGTGGTTCATTTTTGCCCCCGTATTGTCACCTCTTCTCTTAGGGTGAAACCGGTTTGCCAGCAACTCTTGAATGATGGGACGCACTGTATCTGGGGGTCTCCCGCTTTCACCTGTCGTTTCACAAAATGCTCTTGAAGAGGATCGCTTGGAAATCTCTTGAAACTCTCCTTAGAATTCCATTGTAAATTTCTTCAGAAGCTCCTACTCAGAGTTTCTTTTGAAATAAGCATAACATGTTAAGCCATATCATCCCAAACTTTTCGATATTTCTTCAAAATTCTTATGAATTCTTTTAGAAATTCGATTAAACTACCTTCGAACTAGCTTAAAATTATGATAAGATTTGTTTTTTTTAGCTAAATTACGAATTAGATTTCTTTGTAGTTATCATCAATATTTCGTTGAAGCTCTCCTCCAAATTTCTCTTTGATTAATTGATCGATCAATATTCAATAGATTATCAGCCGTAGATGATCGTTTGGTGTAGTTTCAGGATTGTAGTTATATTATCATTATATTTTCCTCGTGAACTGTTCCAGGCCAAATCATGAAAAAAATAAGCAAAGGTACATAGTTGAAGATGCTAACTTTCAAATAACAGACTGTAGTGGTAATTTTTATACGATAGATGGAGTAGATGAAATAATAGGGTTCATAGTTCCGTTAGAGTACGGCAGTGTGAAAATTGCATATAGATAGTAGAATAGCGAGCTAGGACAACTTTAAAGGAAGGTACAAATCGGTTTTTTCATCTCTCTTTACCAAACTCCCCATTTGGAGAGGGATGGTGAGGGGTGTCCCCCCGCGCCACCACTGGCAAAAAGAGATGAAAACCGACCGCTCAAGTACCAACGATGTGTTTGAAACAGTTCTACCGATTTTTTACCGTACTTCAGTTGTTATTTGAAGGAAGGCATCCAGTCGTAGGTTTGGAAACTGCAACTATTGTTTACCCCTACCACGATATGTGCTCCTGTCATCGTCGACTTGACGATCTCGAGGGGACACGCCAGTGGTGGCGGGGGGGGGGGGGGTAGGGGACACCCCTCACCATCCCTCTCCAAATGGGGAGTTTGGTAAAGAGTGATGAAAAAACCGATTTGTACCTTCCTTTAAAGTTGTCCTAGCTCGCTATTCTACTATCTATATGCAATTTTCACACTGCCGTACTCTAACGGAACTATCAACCCTATTATTTCATCTACTCCATCTATCGTATAAAAATTACCACTACAGTCTGTTATTTGAAAGTTAGCATCTTCAACTATGTAAATCGTTGACTTCACGCAGAAGTAATACTAAAACATATAGTCAAAGTAAGCAAAGGTAGATTTTACCTCTCTGAATTCCATGAAACTTCGCAATGCGTGTTGGGAAAATATCGAAAAATCAAATCTCACCAATGCCCAAGATTACGCTTTCGTAGACAAAAATCAACAAGCAAACAACTGCGGTTGATTTTGCAATCTGTGATATTGCAGCTCGAAACTGTGGTGAGATTGAGTTTCATGATTTTTGCCTAGATTTTTGCTATACACCTGAACGCAACCGAAACATTCATAACGGCTGGCAGCAGTCGCTTCGTGTCTGCCATCTGTAGAGAGTAAAAAGAGATAGCAAACGATACTTTCTCTTTCTAAGAAAACGATGCACAACGCAAACATTTTTGTGTAGAGTCAACTCTCAGCTTTTTGATTTGTGTGCGTTGTGAATAGTCTCGCAATATCAAAGGAGCTTGTAAAATCAATATCAAGCATGATATTTTGTTCCAATATCACGTGTGATAGGAGAAATGGCTCTAATGTTGGCCTATGGATCTAAGATTGGGCCCATCGCTAATAGTCTGCTATTTATGAATTGTATCTAGATGATCGCGTCATTAGGACGGGATTAATGGCTATTTTTGGTCGCTATTGAAAATTTAGTCGATTGCTGAATTTATGTATGAGCCCAAATTAGAGACATTTAGACCGACATTACATACATTTCGCCTATTAAAGGGTGATACGGTCAAAATTTGGTCAAGGGCAAACGCGTGTAAATCGGTTAAATCGTTTATTTAAAAAATCAAATTAAATTTCTTTTTCAAGTTCAATTAGTATAAAATTCAGGAAAAATATTCAGTTAGGCTTCCGCTTTTCCAAATCCGAATTGCCGGGCCTTACGCTTGACCCCTGCCATCAGATTTTGTACAGCCACCTTGTCCACCTTCTTCGCCGCAGAAAGCCAGTTTGCCTTGAACTGCTGATCGCCCTTAGAAGTTTTTTTGGTCTTCTTTAGGTTCCGCTTGACAATAGCCCAGTATTTCTCAATTGGGCGGAGCTCTGGCGTGTTGGGAGGGTTCTTGTCCTTGGGAACCACCTGCACGTTGTTGGCGGCGTACCACGTACGGAACAACCGTGTTTCTTCAGGAAAGGCAGCAGACGTTTATTCAAACACTCTTTCACGTAAATTTCTTGGTTGACAGTCCCGGAAGCTATGAAAATGCTGCTTTTCAAGCCACAGGTACAGATGGCTTGCCAAACCAGATATTTCTTTGCGAACTTTGACAGTTTCATGTGCTTGAAAACATCTGCTACCTTTCCCCTTCCTTTTGCCGTATAAAACTCCTGTCCCGGAAGCTGCTTGTAGTCGGCTTTGACGTAGGTTTCGTCGTCCATTACCACGCAGTCAAACTTCGTCAGCATCGTCGTGTACAGCCTCCGGGATCGCGCTTTGGCCGTCGTATTTTGTTTATCATCGCGATTTGGAGTCACTACCTTCTTGTAAGTCGATAGTCCGGCTCGTTTTTTGGCTCGATGCACGGTTGTAGACGATACACCCAGCTTATTTGCGGCATCTCGGAGAGAGAGGTTAGGGTTTCGCTTGAAACTACCGGCAACTCTCTTTGTCGTCTCAGCGGCTTCCGGTTTTCGATTTCCCCCCGATCCAGACTTCCTGGCTGTCGACAAACGTTCCCCAAACACTTTAATTACATTTGTAACGGTTGATTTGGCAACTTTTAGCGATTTTGCCAACTTTGCGTGCGAGTAGCTCGGATTTTCGCGATGCTCGAGCAAAATTTTGATACGCTGCTCTTCTTGCTTGGACGGCATTTTGACAACTGAAGAGTGAATTCCAAAATCAAAATAGGAGCAACATTCTACACACACACACACCTTCAAAATGAGGGGTGTTCAGGTTTTTTAAATGCAAAATTGAAAGAAATACGTCAAGTTGATATTGACCAAATTTTGACCGTATCACCCTTTAAGAGCGTATGAGAGTGGAAAAATATCATTTGATTGATGATTTTGCCAACACTGCTTCGCATAATTGTTCGCTAGCGGCAATGAACCAATGTTGTGCAGAAATTCGGACATTTTGATTCTTGTATAGTTTTTCAAAATGGCCTATTCGATATTTTTCAATAAATCATAGCTCAAAAACGGCATCTAAGCGAAATGAGGTCTGAGACAAAGTTGTACGAAACAGAATTGCCTTTTCAGAAAAAATACGCACAAACATTGAAAAAAAAAAAACTTAAATGAATAAATGAAGAGAGGTTTCACTCAGTCTATTGGCCTCCTGCGCTGAGTAAAATTTTCGAATATTTGCCGCATATTCTTGTAGATTTTTGAGCAAAACCCAGGATTTTTTATTCAGTCTACGAGTAACCTACGTTTTCACAGTTTTGAGTAAAAAGCCACTACATTGGAGGAAGTGAGATTGAAAAATTTAATCCTTCGAGGTGAAGATGAGTTACTCAGACTCATGGATCCAACCCCATCTGGTGACCGGAGGCTTTCAGTGAGTGGATCTAAAATTAAGCAGATAATTTCATTGTGTCACGAACTGCACATTTTATTTGTCAACCTAATAATCTAATCACCTGTTGAGTAACGTCTTAATTAAGTGCCAAGCCATAGTATGGCATGAAGCACTCAAGCTTCAACAAACAACCTCCATCGCATTGATGTGTATTCCAAATTGTTCCAAGTTCTCTTTTTTTATGAATGAAAGTCATTCAAGCAGAAGCACAAAGGCATATGTACATATCGCGACAAGTTGCTCTGTACCGTAATGAATGTTTACACTTCTGTCGTTGTGCTGCTGCACTCGCTGACTAGCTATTTCCCATATGCTAACTTGTGGCTAGATGTACATTTCATTTTCGTTATTGCATTGCGTGTCGAAATATGTTTAGCTAATCTTTTGGTCGTGAACGCGAGGTACGAGTGCAACCTTACGTGTCACGTCACATAAAAGCGAAGCTAGATAGGTGTCCCAGCAGTCGGAAGGGCTAACGGGCTTCACCCACAACTGAAAACTGACTGACATGCATTCAAGTGAACAACATCCGAACGGTAATTTCTGTTTTTGACAAAATAATTCCACACAACGATGACAATTGTTTCCGCGCCTCCAACGGTTCCACGGTCTTTCATGTGACCAATTTTATGATCCAACGCCTTCGACACTGTTTCTGTTTCTCACGCTAGATGTTTTTCCCTCTATTTGCAGCGTTCATGATTGCTACCCAATTCTTCTTCACGCTCTGTACGATCGGGGTCATACTGTCCATGATAATGGTTCTGTTCTTCTTCCTCTGCGCCGGGCCGGATCAGAAATTCTTCCTCAAGTTAATTCGGGTAAGTCGAAGATCTGCTTCGTTGAAACAATGATCGGTTAACTAATCTGACGAATCCTTTTTTTCAGACCATGGGTTTCCTCACGCTTGCGTCGGGGATTTTTGGCGGAATCGGCGTTATCGTGTTTGCCATCTTCGGCAACAAGGACAAATGGATGCCGGAGCACGCCAACAATTGGTTCGGTTGGTCGTTCATCCTGGCCTGCATCGGAGCCATCGCTTGCGGAGTGGCGTCGTCGCTGTTCCTCACCGAAGCCCACGTGCAAACTCGAAGGCGACGACAGCTGAAGGAATCGCAAACCCGATTCCAGATCGACAGCGAATCCAAGGCTTAGACGTAGACTAAAGTGTGCTCATTCGAAGGAAAGAAAAAAAAACCAACGAAATCGAAACGCACATCAGTTGTTGGAAGGAAGCAAAAATCAAACAGTACAATCTCGAGAATATGCCTTTTTTTACGACGTTTGAAAAGTCTTTTAACTGAATAATCTGTAAATACGAATCGTAAATTTACTTTTACAATTGAGCTGTAGTGTCTGCACATCAGAATCAGCTATTTTTAAAGTAATTTTGATCGTACTTGTTCGAAACACGAATCCGTCCGTAAGAAGAATCTCTATGTTTACAATCTATGTTGCGTCAATTTTTACATGTTGCGCGTTATTTTACCTTTGAATGTAGATAACTTTAATAAAAAAAATAGAAAACATTCCACCAACACACAAGCTGCAATCATAAATCGTCGTTCATTCAAAGCAACCTAGTAGATTTATCGAAATATAGAATGCCAAATTAATGTGTCGACACAGTGACGAAGAACAATCGGCAACAATCGATTTACCCTCACCCTATCATTTCCCGCCATCTCAACTGACGATCGCAGGTGTTTGGGTTTACTTAAAAGCGCGCGAATTTTTAAGTTTTTCGTTTCTTAAAACTTTATAATTTTCCTGTCCTTTTGTTGTTTAGATGTCCCACGACATCGGCAATTGCTGCCTTGAATAAGATAATAAATGGTAAAGATGTAAGCTGAAACGAAATGACGTTTTATGCGTTCGATTCTAAGCAAAACTGTCACGGTGACGATTGGATGACTCGTCGAAACGAAAATGCAATTGGCTCATGTTGTCTCCATTTTACGAACGTATGTGTCTGCTCTGGCAGGATGGAAACGTTTTAGATGTAAGTTAGATTACTAAGAGATAGATTTTCTATTGTAGAATAAACATTCGAATCAATAAATATTTTTTAGTATTATTTTTTGTGTGTATTTCTGATAAGAGAAAGTCTTCAAACTAAAACGTAATGGTTGGTCATATTTTTCTGATTTGCTAGGTCGTAACTGTTCCATTTGAATAGGAAAGCAAGCAAAGATGTGACTGTTATGCTTTTATGGGCAGAACAACAGTGTTAAGTGTTTCCTACCGGTGACATCCAGGATTTTATTTCCGGGAATTTGACCAAAAATCACGACTTGCAATCTTAGGCATGCAAAATATAAATTTCAAGTGGATGCAGATGGAAACTTTTTGGTGAAATCTTCCAGATACTTTACAGGAAAAGCATCCAGCAAAAGTAGGAAGAAACATCCGGGGGAAGCTGTGTTGTAATTAGTACTGTCGGCGAATACCATCTTGCTGGTAGGCTAAAAGAAAAAAAAACAAAAGGCCTTTTCCATCCACAGTGTGAATGTTTGTTTATTGTTTGTATGTAGGGTAACTGATGATGGTTGGACCTATTTAGGCCGGTTGCGCACGACGTCAACATTCATATCGTATTTTTTTTATGAATTCAACATATAATTATGAAAAATGCGTGATTAGGGGAAAGATCTACCTTTCTTTTTTTCTAACATAAAAAGTTAAATATTATGAACAAATGATTTTATAAAACGTTTTTATTCAGCAAAGAATTATGATGCTGGTTGGACCTATACTGATCTTGGTTGGACCTAAAAAATGATGATGGTTGGACCTATTTTTGCAAATGCTAGTTTAGCCCATATTTGTTCAAAAACTTTGTTTAGAGCCTATTGGTATCATGAAAAAACCCTTTCTATACAGTTTTTATGAATTTGCTATTTAAAAAAATCAAGAAATTTGAGTTTGACTTCGTTTTTAAAAAAGTTCACTTTCCACGCATTAGCTATTCATCATGGCTCATTTTCTCGGAAATCATTGACCCTATTTGGGAATTTTTAAACGTCTATACGTTGTGGTCCCATTGAAAGCTATCGAATATTTTTGGACGCGGTCTACTGGTTCCGGAGATATGGCCGGAACAAGTTCCAGGGTATATGGAACATGGACCTAATTTTGACATGGAAATTCGATAACAAGATCAATAACAAAACTGAGTGCCTTGGACCACATTGGCCACTTCCGGGCATGTTCTGGGTGCTCCCGGGGAATTTAGTGGCTTAAAATGACAGAATATCAGAACTCAATTCCGCTTTTATAGTTTTTTTTTCTCTTAGGAGTTTTTTTTTTCGGAAATAAGTTTCAGTTAGCAATTTTTAGTTTGTTAACATTTTATTTCAAGTTAATTCACACACAGAAGTTGTATGAGAAGTGCTTAATGTAAATTCATATTAACAGATTCTTTCGGCGCTTTCGTGGTAGTTCGGAAATCGGTGGTTACCCTTTCAGCCAACCTGACGATGGAATTCCTCCTTTAAATTTACGCCCAACTAGTGACTCAAGGTCTTTAGCAGCTTCCAAGATCTTTTTGGTCATCTTGGGACTGCCAGAAGCAGCGCGCATACAAACCCAATCCCCTAGATGGTTCTCCAAATCAACACTCAACACTATTTCCCTTCCATATTTCTTGCCGTGGCTTCCCTTAATTTTTGCGTGAAGTGTCGTTTTCGAAATATTGTACCTTTTTTGTGCCTAATACGCGGTAAGTGATTTATTTCTTACTAAAAAAACAGTCTCTTGAAGATTTTCGACCGTATAACTCTTTTCTTTAGCCATTTTTTTCAATCGAAGAAACTGATCACTCGGCCAAAACGAAATCGAATTTCAAATCAGCTGCGCATGAAGGATGTACACAAACCGAGCGGCCGTCTTAGGAAACACATAGGTCCAACCATCATCATGCGTAGGTCCAACCATGATCATATTTATCTATTCGAATTTCATCAATTATTCAAACATTTTAGTGAAACCAATGGATAAATGACGTACTAACGTGTTGTTTACACCTTAAAGCAGTATTTTACTGCATTAAAATAAAAATAAATGTAAAAAATATTACTTTTTTGTATGTTTGAAAGTAAGGCATGATGACGAGCTAATGCGTGGAAAGTGAACTGTTTTGAAAACACATTGAAACTCAATTGTTTTGAAGTTTTTTCCTTAAAACACCCATGCAAATTGAAGAAAAGAAGTTTTTTTTATTAAGTAAAGTGATCTTTGAAAAAAAAAAAATTTGCGAAGATTGACTAAACTAGCGATTGAAAAAATAGGTCCAACCATCATCAGTTTTTGGATAGGTCCAACCATCATCAGTTACCCTACATATGGTAGAGCACTACTTCGGCCTAGTTGCCCATTTTGGGCCTATCGAGCAATTATGCGTTTGGTACAATACTTTAGTTCAAAAGCTACCAAACTAAGTCAATGAGAACGTGTGATATGAATGTTTACATCAATTTTCTAAAAAACAAAAGAAGCGCTCTGACCGAATCAATTTTTATCTTCATCCGGTAGGCCGAAGTGAATTCAATGGCGTTTGAATGAAACGGCATTAGCCCTAATTTATAACCCGTATGCCGAGTTTGGGGTCAAGAAGCAGTGTTAGATTTTTAACAATATCTCAACAATTTGTTTCTCTTTAGCAAACCTTAGGGTATGTATGGAAGGGTAACACAATTTAGAAGTCATCTGCATTCCATTTTGTGAAAAAAAACTTCACTCGAAAAATAGAGGCAAAGGGCAGGTTGTGCTTAGTAGGCCCAAAAAGTAGATCCAAGCCATACTTGATTGTAAATGGTTATTGAAAATGATTTTGTATTCAGTTTGAATAGTGGTTTTGTTTGTAGAATATTTGTATTGTAATCGTTTTTCTTAATATCATGAGCATGATTGACCGCCCGTGGATGCCACTTCTTTATTGCCAGGTCAGATGTAATTACACAGAGACCCAATAGACGTTGCTTGGGACTAGAAATCATCCTCAATGTATATTTACTGATGATATAAAACTAGGCAATACCAGCGCAGGCCACGTCCGAATGCTGATCAAGAAAGGAATGAGTAGGAATATGTTGACGCAATACCGCTTTAATGGGTGAGCTGCGCACCCAGAGGAAAGAGTGGATCACAGATGAAACCTGGCGGAAGATTGAGGAGCGTAGAGAAGCAAAAGCCGCGATAGAGCGGGCGAGAACCAGAGGAGCCGTCAACGGTACTCGGCTCTAGAGAAGGAAGTCAAGCGCTCTTGCAGACGGGACAAGCGAGCGTGGGTGAACTCCCTGGCCGACGAAGGGGAGAAAGCCGCAAACACTGGCAATATGCACCAGTGTTGCCAGATTGTTTTCATGATTATCGGTATCAAATGATTAAAAAATCGGTATTTATCGGTATTCACTATTTAATTATTTATTTTTACTTAAATCGAAAGATGTACTTTCTATGTAAGTCGGAAGAAACTTCTGGGAAATATTTGAATTAGTCTCTTTATGGTACCAACAAAACTTCCAGAGGAAGAATAAAGAAGATTTAGTGGAGGAAGTTTGAAGGAAGTTCTAAAAAATGTATAAAAAACATCCAATGGGGATCTTCCAAGACAAATATTGAGAAACTTCTGGCAATATTTTTTAGAAACTTTCGGAAAAAATCCATAAGCCAGAAAAGTTTGGAACTCGGAAGCCAATCACGGAGGAGCCATTTCCAGGGGAAGTTAGGAGAAGCTCGGAAAAACCTTCCAATAAGTCGGAAAAAAAACCTACGGAGAGTGACTTATGGAGAAACTTCCAGAGGAAGACGAAAGAAACTTCTGGGAGAACTCAATAGATACATCCGGTAGAACTTTAATTGAACTTCTTGGAGAAGACGGAAGAAACTTCTAGGAGACACTGGGAGAATCTTCCTAACACCAGAGGACTTACGGAACAGTCGACTACTTAGAAAAGAATGGGAAAATATCTGAAAGAAATAGATTTCTGGGGGATGTTAGCACAATATTCTCTATTGATCCAGCAACTTTCCTGATATTCATAAAACATCCCTGAAAATTTCACAATATTTCTGGAGTTTTCGGAACATTCCTGAATTGCACTTTGGAATATCTCAAAATTCTTCGGAACTCCTTGAAAGTTCTTACAATTCCCCTCAAGTTAATAGGACTATTTTTAAGTTCTCTGATCATCCTTGAAGTACTTTTAACTTCCTTGATTATTATGGAAATACTGGCAAATCTCTTATTTTATTTAAAAGTCCCTGGATCTTTTTTTTTTAAATTGATGAACATCAGAACTTTCCGATATTTTTTTAAAGTTCTCGAAACTGCCGATAAAAACACAGAACTTCCCTTAAAATGCTCTCACAATTTTCTAATGTTCATGTAACTTTCCTTACGTTATCAAAATTTGCATGAACCTCTTGGATATTAACTGAAGTTTTCGGAACTTATTTAAAGGTTCAGATGCTTCCCTAAGGTTATCTCAATTCTCCTGATACAAATGGAACTATCCTGAAAACCATTAAATTTCCTTTAAGTTCTTTGGGCTTGTGAGGTTTCCAAAATATTTCAATTCCCTTAAGTTCATTGTAGTTCTCTGGGCTTTGCTGAGATTCCCGGGTTCTCGGATTTGAACAGAAGTTGATGAAACTGTCTTTAATTTATCTGAACCTACCCAAAAGTCCGAACTATTCTGAAGTTTCAGAACTTCTGAAAAGTTCCTGAAGTTTTCCTGAAACTAATGGAACCGCAATCGTAGAAGTTGAAAAAACTGACGGGAGGAGACGGAATAACCTGTCGAGCGAAGCCAGAAGAAGCTTCCAAGGGAAGTCTAAATAGCTTTCCGGAAGGAATCGGAATATAATTTACAGGGTAAGGTGGACGGAAATGCCTAGGGAAAGTTGGTAGAAACTTCAAAGGGAAGATTAAAGAAATTTCAGGAAGTTCAAAAATTAACGTTTTTATGGACCTATTTTTCCACTGAATAAAAGTATTTCCCGATTTCCAGAAATTACTTGGATGGAGCCATTAGCTGTTTCTCGACTCCTTGGTAACCAGAAACGGCGAGGAAATGGAAACATTAGTCGAAAGAGTATCAAGCATAAGACATTTTTGAACATGATTTTTTTAGTGCAGGCTCAAAAACTGTAATTAAAAGATAAAAGTCTCTCACAATAGTTTCCTCTGACAATTCAGTGCGGGCAAGCAGTAATCATTTTGTATTATTAATATTATTATTATTATTATGGACACTCTTGGGTCATTCGTGACTTGTCCGGGGTGAGATTTGAACTCGTGACTTTGGCGTGAGAGGTATGGATGTTAACCACTAAACCGGTATAAATCGGTATTGTAACTCAAAAATCGGTATTTTGAGAAACCTTATCTGTACATCGGTATCAAGTTTGAAAATCGGTATAAATACCGATAAATCGGTATGTCTGGCAACGCTGATATACGTCTCCTCTACGATATCCCACGACGCCTGAGTGGAGCAAGGATGAACCCGAGGATGCCAGTGAAGGACACGACTAGACAATTGCTTACCGACCCCACTGACCAGCTAAAACGCTGGTTTGAGCACTTCGAACAACTTCTTCAAGTTTCGACGGCCAACCAGCCATCAACATCTCGGCATGATCCGCCTAGGGTGCGGCGCATCACTCGCGTCAATTCCGAAGCCCGATCACTGCATCATGTTACTGTGTATTTTTCTCAAAGTTCTGTGCAAAGTTATCCTGAATCGGATACAGGAGAAGATCGACGCGACTCTCCGACGGCAGCAGGCAGGATTCCGTGCCGGAAGATCTTGTGTGGGCCATATTGTCACGCTCTGCATCATCCTGGAGCAGGTCAATGTATTCCAAGAGTCCCTTTATTAGGTATTCATTGACTACGAAAAAGCTTTCGACCGTCTCAATCACGAGAATCTGTGGGGCGCCTTGAGACGCAAGGGAGTCCCGGATAAAATCGTCAACCTCATCGAAGCGCAGTATGAGGCTTTCACGTGCAGAGTTCTGCATAACGGAGCCTTGTCCGACCCTATCCGGGTAGTCGTTGGTGTGAGACAAGGATGTATACTATCACCGCTACTGTTTCTCATCGTAAACGACGAGATCATGGTAGGTGCAATTGACCGTGTACCGAACCGTGGGCTGCTTTGGCAACCTATCACCATGGAGCATCTCAACGACTTCGATTTGGCTGATGATGTTGTTCTACTAGCACAATGGCGCTCTTCTGCGGCGGGTCTCACCATCAACTTCAACAAGACCAAATCGTTGTATATCAACACGGGCAACCCTTCCAACTTTACGGTAGCGGGGCAAGCAGTGGAGAAGGTCGAAAGTTTCCAATATCTTGGCAGTCAAATAGCGTCGGACGGCGGTACCAAGAGCGACATAGGTGCACGAATCAAGAAGGCTAGGGCTGCCTTTGCGAGTTTACGAAACGTATGGAGATCCAACCAGATAAGTCAACGCATCAAAATCCGAATTTTCAACTCGAACGTGAAATCTGTGTTGTTATACGCCAGCGAGAGGTGGTGTGTATCAGCGGAGAGCACTCAAGAGCTGCAGGTCTTCATCAACCAATGCCTGTGGTATATAATTCATGTCTGGTGGCCTCACAACTGGATCTCGAATGCCGAGCTCCATCGTCGATGTCATCAGAAGCCAATAGCAACAGAAATTCGAGAGCGAAAGTGGAGGTGGGTCGGCCACACACTTCGACGGGGCGGAAACGAAATCTGCAAGCAAGCGCTGGATTGAAATCCGGCAGGACATCGCAGTAGAGGCAGACCCAGGGGCTCATGGCGGCGGAGCATCAATAAGGAAATTAAGCAGGTTGTTAGGAATCTGACCTGGGCCCAGGTCAAGGCAAAAGCGAACAGCCGCCCAGGATGGAAGTCTTTCACGTTGGCCCTTTGCACCGCTGGTGGTGCACAGGACCCTTAAGTAATACCGCTTTAATGAAAACTGATACAGTATTGCTGCGTTCGAGGGAAAGTCGAAGCAATGCATAGACACATTATCAAATACACAAACCTTTCTACTAGGGTTTGAATCTTTGCTATAAAATTCGATCGGATCATTACCCTTGAGCGGCAAATGACGCCATTCCCGAGCAAAGCTGGTGGTCAAATTGAAATTAAAATTTGCTGTTAAGGTGTAAGTTATTTTGAATTCTTCAGTTCATCTCATTTTGGTTGACTTAACAGTTAACACAGCAAAAAACAGAGCAACATTTTATACTGTGGAATCAAACGGAAAACTAATCCTGCATTCAATGAAATCAATTAGATTACTGATTTTACATTCATAATATTTAACCGAATACGGGCATGACATGAATCGTTAGCATCCATGCTTCTAACACTAAAAGACTTGAGTTCAAAACTTTCCCCGGACAAGTCACGAATGACCTAAAATGTGTTAAAGATTAGCAATAATTGACAGATGAACTTAAATTAAATTTTCAACAAGACGTTAACAGCAGAACGTCACGTTAATTTGTTTTCATTTAAAAAAAAATCTTTGCTGTATAATAAAAGAACAATATGCTATCAGACTTATGTCGCGACAATTGAAAGCAAAATGAGTTTTCATGTTGAATTGCAAAATTTCATTTTGTTAACCGACTTTGCTCGGGTTGTGTCTGTCCCATTGTGGTCATATGAGACAGAAAGGAAGTGTTGCTAGCCTTATTGATATGTGGTCTTCGATGAATCTTCCGAGGGAAATTGTAAAAATTAAAATCGGAAAATCGGAGAAACTTCCAGAAGAACCCAGTAGAGCAAATCCATGCCATCCGTCCGAGCATCCATAAATTACATCACGCATCTTGTTTAAGAAAACGTGATAAAATGTAACAAACGGGAGGAGCTTTTTCAACCGTGAATTCACATCACCATTTTTTTTAGTGTGTATTTGTGAAATCTTATAGCATGAGTACATTGAAATAAGTCAAATTCGATAGAAATCACAGTTTTAACATCGATGTTAGGTGAAACATTTCGACAGTGAGCGTTCACAAGGGCTTAATTGGAATTTTCGATTCTCTTCATCTGTTTGCCCTTTAAATTGCTACAGCTAAACGAAACAGAAGATAATTGATAGTTGCATTTAGAGTAATGCGGGGCAAAAGTACGCACTTAACTTTTTTAGTAAGTTAATATTAAGGTTCCATGCAAAACGGGTAAAATAATCTTTGAAATTCGACCACGTGCATTTCTGCCGACTGGTTTTGCGCTTGTAGTTCCTGTACGAAAACATAACCATTTCAATGCGACATCCTGTGCGTAGTTTTGCCCCACATGCAGTTTTATCAATGATTCGATTTATTACAAAACTTATGAAACTGTTTGAACGGAATGACTGCACCAGTCAAACAATCATAGAGTAAAGATATTTTTAGCATTTTTATACCCATTTTTTTCTAAACTTTAAATGTTCAAAACCTAATCTCCAAAATGTTGAAAATTAGATCAAAACTGCACAAAACACAAATTACCTCATAATTTCACTCCACTACGTTCAAATCACTTATATTTACACCTGTGATCAGCTGGTCGAATGATGTGTCAGATTTTCATGTTCGAACATTTCAAAAAGTCCTATGCGTACTTTTGCCCCGTGCGTACTTTTGCCCCGAATTACTCTACACCCTTATGAACGCTCACCGTCATTCTATTCTTTTTCAAAATGCACGGATGTCTCATTTGGTTTGAAATGGCTAAATTTTAATTATCTCGAGAATTTGACAATTTAGAAGTTCATTGGTTGGAAAAAAAACCATTAGAAATATTGAGAGTTTCGTGAACTAACCATTAGTAAAAAAAATTAAAGGGTTGTGTCCTAGACACGACCGCAGTATGACGTAGAACCACGCAAAATTGATGTTTGGCATGCATTTTTGACTATTAAACTTATTATTATGTATGGGGCGGGGCAGAACGTATCTTTTGTGCAGAATATGTAAAAAAGGATGGACTTTGGATGTTAATCTAATTGCATATATAGAAGTACCAGATATGTTTTACAGTCAGCTGTGTGTAATTTACCAACATAAATCATCGAATATGCCTTTCAAGTAATTTTTTTCTTAAATTTTAAAGTTTTGGTGCGGGAAGAAATTAACGGAAAAACTTTTGTTTTACTAATAATTGTGGTTTTGCTTAAAATTTATTTCCCGGAACAAGTGATCGTGTATTTTTCGGGTTGTTGTTAGGGGTGGAGAAGTTGTTGGTAGGGAGGGAGTTTAACATGCATAATTTTCCAAGTGTCATTCCTCATTGTGGTGGACACCCCGTGATCCAACTTTAGCCGCTGACTTGGTCATGATTGCTGCAGGAGCCGTCCGAAGTGGCAATGAGCTGAGGCATTTTTTTGCCATTTAAATGATCTTTATTTCTTGTGATTGTGTGGTTTACATGTATGAATTTGTTAAGTGACACAGATTCGTCTTTTCAACTTTGGTACATTTGAGATTTTAATTATTATTTACAGTTCCTAGTCCTATCAGGCCTATTTTAAAGTATGACCACCTTGGTGGGATTGGTTTGATTTGAATTGGAAAAAGGAGACTACTTATAACTACTATTTACAACTACAACTAACCTACAACTACTATATACACCTAACCTACTATATACAAATTGCTTATCAAAGCATGTTCTGATAAATTACATTTTTGTGTAAATTTAGTCTTAATTTCGTTAATTTTGGAATCTATTTTGGCAATGCCTGCCTCTTCATGTAAATTTGTTATTCTAGTGTCGAAAGGACGATCAAGAACCATCCTCAGCACTCTATTCTGAGCGACCTGAATTTTGTTCCTGTGAGTTTGTGCACATGATTCCCACACCGGAGCTGCGTAGAGGATCGCAGGTGCTACGATTTGTTTGTAGACGGCCAGTTTGTTCACCCTTGAGAGGCGGGATCTGCGGCAAATCAGCGGATACAGACTCCTAACCAAGGCGGAACACTTGACTACGGTTTTCTCCACATGCGAGCGGAATAGGAGCTTTTCGTCAAACAACATCCCGAGATAGGTTACTTCGGCGGACCACTCAACCCTTGTGCCATCCATGATTACAGTACAAGAGGGAGCCGGTTTTAGTTTGGGTGATTGCCGATGGAGGAACATGATTGTTTGTGTTTTGGAAGCATTGATTTTGATTTTCCACGTGGTGGCATAATCAGCAAAGGCGTTAAGGCATCGTTGAAGTTTGTTCGTTATTTCGCGAGGCATCCTTCCTTTGACGGCTATTGCGGTATCATCTGCGAACAGGAAAAACACGCAACCGTCTCCAAGGGGAGGAATGTCGGAAGTGTAAATGCTGTAAAGCAAGGGTCCCAGCAGACTGCCTTGCGGGACTCCTGCTGGGATGGAAAACGTGTCGGAAAGACAACCATTCAACGATACCTTAAACGACCTTTGCTGGAGGTAGCTACGGGTGATTTTAACCAGATGTAATGGAAAGTTGAAGTTACAAAGCTTGTATACAAGCCCATTGTGCCAGACATTATCAAACGCTTTCTTAACGTCTAACAATGCCATGGCTGTGGACTTGGATACAGCTTTGTTACTTCGGATGTTATTCATCACCCGCACTAGCTGGTGATTGGTGGAGTGCCCCTTTCTGAACCCAAACTGTTCCGGAAGGAGAATGTTATTTTCCTCGACAAACTTGAGCAAACAATTGAGAATGAGTTTCTCGAACAATTTGCTCAGCGCTGAAAGGAGGTTGATTGGTCTGTAGCTTGAAGCTAGCGTTGGGTCCTTCCCGGGTTTGCGGATAGGTATGATTTTCGCTGTCTTCCAGATACTTGGAAAGTAGTGCAGTTCCAAGCATCTGTTGAAGACAGCAGCCAGCAGAGAGTGAACCTTCATGCTGAGATTTTTCAACACTAGGTTGAATATTCCGTCAAACCCGGGGGCCTTCATGTTTTTGGTGCATTTCAGCGCTGAGCAAATCTGTTCCACTGTGATTCTATCCTCCGGAGGGATGGCACAAGGGGAGGAATCAAGGTTGAGTACGCATTGCTCAACCTGAACTTCGAGCGGACTTTGGATGTTGGAGCCAAGCAAGTGCGATTTGGCAATATGCTCACCAATCGCATTTGCTTTCTCCTGAGGGGTGATTATGAGCCGATCGTCATCATTTTCATCTTTTAGTGGCGGAATGGGTTTAGGGTGCGTCTTTAAGACCTTGGCAACTTTCCAGAATGGTCTGGAGCGGTCGTCCAGATTCTGGACAAGCCGCCCGAAACTTTCGTTCCGGAGTGAGACCATTCTGGAAGCAATCTCCTTGTTCAGATTGGCCATTTCACGTTTCCTCGCTAGATCTCCAGTCCTCTGAAACTGGCGTCTACGAACATTTCTCAGGCGAATTAAGAGTTGGGTGTGGGAATCAATAGCAATAAACTTACCCCTCACAGGAACTCGTCGGACGCACGCCTCGTCAGCCACGGTTATGGCTTGGTGGAGTACTTCCAACGCTCGGTCGATGTCCTCCACGGAGTCAAGCGGCGGGTTGTCGATGATGTGCCTGTCTACCACGCGTCCAAACTGGGCCCAGTTTACGCGATGGTAGTCCTTGCGCAGGCTTGGAGCAGCAGCTACGTTGTATCCCAGTTCAGCCACCACTGGTTGATGGTCGGAGCTGAGTTCGTTTAAGGCTACCGGCTTGGACAAGCCGGTATTTGAAAGAAACAGGTCTAGCGTCGATGGGTTGCCTGCCGGTGAGATGAATGTTGGCTCGTCCGAGAACCAAACGGAGTACAGCCCATGCTGCGAATGGTCGAACAGCAGACGACCGTTCTGGTTCTGCTGGTAGTTCCGCCATGCCTCATGACGAGCATTCAGATCTCCTCCAACAACGAAGCGGGAACCGGTACGGGTGATGGTGGACAGGTCCTTCTTGAATTTAGCCGCTAGTCCACTGCTGGCGGCACACTGTCGAGGGCAGTAGACGGCGATGAACTGGACGTATCCAGTCGACGACTCCACCTCCACACCAAGGGCCTCGATGATAGTGGTGCGGATATGGGACAGAGTGTGGTATTTTATTCCTTTCTTGACGACGACCGCAACACCACCCCCCCTGGAGCTGGTGCGATCAAGCCGGATAATGTTGTGGTCAGGCAACCAGAAGCTGTCGCCGGACTTTAGATGGGTCTCGGTTAGAAGGCCCACGTCGATGCTGTGCTTGCGGAGGAAGTCGGCAAGCTCAATCTCTTTTGCTCTTACAGAGCAAGCATTCCAGATGACGATAGATAGCGGTTTAGACGCCATACTGGATGATGAACTTACCGAGCACCTGGATCTGTTCGGGCTTATTGCGGCACTTACGAAGAGCACCGGACATGTTGACGAAAATTTCCATCAGTTCATCCGCTGAGAACAGATCGGGGTTGTTGTTTTGCGCTGTTGGTTGTCTCCAGAATCCAGGGGGGGATGAAGAGCTTTGGCCAGCAAAATCACCGGAAGCTTCTTGAGGGGGGGCGGGTTGCACCCGCGAATTCGCTTGCCTTTGCTGGGGAGCACGAAGAGGCGGAAAATCCTCCGTCCTGAATGATGGGGTTTTGTCCTTCTTGCGTCCTGGTTGATTGTTGCTTGACGCCTGCTTTCGGATGCGTTTGAAGTCCTCGCGTTTGGAGCACTGTCTGTCGGAACCTTGATGTGCACCACCACAGTTAGCGCATTTTATCGCCACGGCTCCATCCGCAGGGCAGTTGGAAGTGGCGTGTTCTTGAGCGCAGTTGCTGCAGCGTGGCTTGATGTTGCAGTTGCGGGTACCGTGTCCAAAATTGAGGCACCTCATACACTGCGTTACGTCACGATGGCCGCCACGGTATGGCTCCCACCGTACGATGATGGAGCAGATTGATCGGATGGCTTGTAGCGCATTGAGCGTGACTGTCCCTTTCTGGAAGTGCACCAGGAAAAGACAATCCGGGTACGTCTTCACGTTTTCGTCTCTCCTTGTCATTCGGAAGACAGCGATTGGGGCAAGCTTGTACCGGTTGATTTCAGCTTCGACCATCTTGGGGTCGAAGTTTGGTAGACCCCTGATGACTACCTTGAAGGGCTTCTCACCGGGGATGTCGTGCGTGAAGAATTCCGCCTTGGTATCCTTCAGATATTTCACGGCCACTTCGTACTCCGCTTTGGTTCGGAGCATCACCTTGGTGCCGATCCTGCCGAGCTTAAACTCAGCTGCAACGCCCAGCGATGAAAGATCGCCAATCAGCGTGTTGAGTGGGACTTGCTTCACCACCAGTGGAGGAAGCTTCATTTTTGCTGCACTCGGGGTGGCAGCAGTTTCGTTGTCGACGGCGTCGCCGAAATCACCAATGACGCTGACGTTCGTCGCGGTGGCATCGTCCCGTCCACTCGCACCATCGGACTGGCCTTGATTTTTCTTCCTCTTCTTTGACCGCTTCACCGTGGCTGAGGTGGTATTCCCTACATCGGTGGGAAGAGTAGCGTACCTATTCGAAATAGGTACACTCAAGCTACCCTCACCGCTGTTCTTCTTCTCCGTTTTCTCTCGGAGCCTGCTCCGGGAGCGCTGTCTTCCCATCACACGAAGCGACCGACACTACTGACGACGCGATTAAACTGCGAATGTTTGGAACAAACTAGAAACTTTAGAACAACTCGACAGAGCGAGCAAAGACCGAACTGTACTGCTTGACGTACAAGCAGAGAATCGAGAATGATGATGAGCTGAGGCACGACAGCAGCGCTGTTTTATATATTTTCACCTGACAGGATTTCATGCTGTTTTTTATGAATGGGGTGGAGCAAAAAGTTTCTTTAGTGCAGAATATGTAAAAAAGGATGGACTTTGGATGTTAATATAATTTCATATATAGAGGTACCAGATATGTTTTACAGTCAGTTGTTGGTAATCCATCGAGTGTATGTCTCCTGTTAAGCAATTGTTTTTTGAAAATGTTGGCTCTCCATGTAAAAAATTAATTGTTTATACATAATTGTGGTTTGCTTAAAATTTATTTCCCGGAAAAAAATGATCTTCAAAGTCCATGTCTTTTTCGGGTTATTGTTAAGGGGGGAGGGAGAGAGGTTGTTGTTAAGGGGGAGGGGGTGTAACATGCATATTTTGTCATTCTCATTCCTCATTGTGGTGGACACGCCGTGATCCACCTTTAGCCGCTGACTTGATCCTGCTTGCTGCAGGACCTAGTGCCACGCCGTCCGAAGCGGTAATGAGCAGAGGCATTTTTGCCATTTAAATGATCTTTATTTCTTGTGAATGTGTGATTTACATGTATGAATTTTTTAAGTGACACAGATGCGTCTTTTCAACTTTAGTACATTTGAGATTTTAATTATTATTTACAGTTCCTAGTCCTATCAGGTCTATTTTAAAGTATGACCACCTTGGTGGGATTGGTTTGATTTGAATTGGAAAAAGGAGACTACTGATAACTACTATTTACAACTACAACTAACCTACAACTACTATATACACCTAACCTACTATATACAAATTGCTTATCAAAGCATGTTCTGATAAATTACATTTTTGTGCAAATTTAGCCTTAATTTCGTTAATTTTGGAATCTATTTTGGCAATGCCTGCCTCTTCATGTAAATTTGTTATTCTAGTGTCGAAAGGACGATCAAGAACCATCCTCAGCACTCTATTCTGAGCGACCTGAATTTTGTTCCTGTGAGTCTGTGCACATGATTCCCACACCGGAGCTGCGTAGAGGATCGCAGGTGCTATGATTTGTTTGTAGACGGCCAGTTTGTTCACCCTTGAGAGGCGGGATCTGCGGCAAATCAGCGAATACAGACTTCTAACCAAGGCGGAACACTTGACTACGGTTTTCTCCACATGCGAGCGGAATAGGAGCTTTTCGTCAAACAACATCCCGAGATAGGTTACTTCGGCGGACCACTCAACCCTTGTGCCATCCATGATTACAGTGCAAGAGGGAGCCGGTTTGGGTGATTGTCGATGGAGGAACATGATTGTTTGTGTTTTGGAAGCATTGATTTCCACGTGGTGGCATAATCAGCAAAGGCGTTAAGGCATCGTTGAAGTTTGTTCGTTATTTCGCGAGGCATCCTTCCTTTGACGGCTATTGCGGTATCATCTGCGAACAGGAATGTGAGCAGAGGCAGGAGAGCAGCGCTGATTTATATTTTTTCAGGTTCAAGCAGAATGATGTGTAACCAAGTGGTATTCGTTTATGATGACTGGGTTTGGGAAAAAGGCTTATTTTATGAAAACAGTAATAAAATTATCATTTCGACATTTTCAAAAGTTTAATTACAGAAAAATTGGAAAAATATTCATTTCAGAAGGTTTGTAATGTAATATACTATCGATTGGCATATTTGGATTTTATTTTCATCTATAAATGACAAAGTTACAAGCGTTCAAAACCTAACATTCCTTCACCACACATATTTTTTGATTTGCACCCCAGTATAGTCGACAAAGACGTAGTTCTACGTCAAAAAAACAAAACAGTCGTAAGATCCATGAATTAGACAGAACTTCTGTTGGACTTTTTGGAGGTTCTGTGTACTTGTCGTAAAATTCGTGAGTTTGTCGGAAGAACATATCGGACGATCTATGAAATTTTTAGAAGTTCTGTGAATAATAGAGTTAGTCAAATTTTTCGGATGTTTCGGGTTGTTTCTGGAGCAGTCGGGGAATTGTAAAGATGTTGTTCGAGATGCTGGAAATGGGAGTAATATGAACTTTTATTTTGAAACTTGGGAAGTCCAAAGCAAATCCAAGATGTGCGTAGAACTTCCGGGAAGTCCGAGATTTCCGTAGAATATCCTAAAAATCCCTAGAATTTTCGATAAGTCCGTAGAACCACCGAGAAGTCCGTATATCTTCCGAGAAGTCCGTAGATCATCCGAGAAATCCGTAGATCATCCGAGAAGTCCGTAAAACTTCTAAGAAGTCTCTAGAATTTATCAAAATGAGTATCCGACCCGTCCATAGAACTTCCGAAAAGGGTATGGAGCTTCCGAGAAGTCCATGGAATATCCGATAAGTCTGTACAATATCATCTAAGAAAACCGTAGTCTGTATAGTAAGAACTTCCGAGAAGTCTGTAAAACTTTTGAGAAGTTCGTTGAATTTTGAGAAGTTTGTTGCACTTTTGAAAAGTTTGTTGCACTTTTGAGAAGTTCGTAGAACTTTAAAAAGCCAGTAGAATGTCTGCAAGGACCATAGATTTTCCGAGAAGTCCATAGAATATCCGAGAAGCCCATAGAACTTTCGAGAAGTTCTTTCAAATTACGAGAAGTCTATACAACTTCTGAGAGGTTGGCACATCTTCCAAAAAAAAAAAACCTTGAACTTCCGAGAAATCCATTGAACTTCAGTGTAGTCCGTTTGGTTCAATGCACGATTTTTTTTACATCGCATGAGAAAAATGTGACAATATCTGTGACATAAAGGAGGCGGGACGTAATTAATGGATGCTCCCAAATATAGAAAAAATTATTGATTTTCAAATTTTACCTCTCAGAATTCCATGAAACTTTCAATAATTGTTCGCTAGGGCTAATAAATCAAGTTTGTGCAGGAATCAGGCTATTTTGACTTTTCAATAAATCGCACGAAAAAAGCTCATCTAATTGAAATGATGTTGTGGGAAACTGGATTACCTTTACCAGAAAAAAAAAATCAAACTGTAAAAAATTCACAAATTTCGGTGAATAAATAAAAAACAAAAACTGTTTAAAACGTCAAAAGCAAAAAAGCTATGAATGTATTGATTGATTGAATCGCCATTTTTAAAAATAAAGCGGGCGTCAAAATGGTCGAATTCAACAACAAAGTTGGATTACTCTTTGTAAAAATAAAGTTTGTAGAAGTTAAGAAAATTCTTAGCAGTTTTGAGGAATTTTGGATCAATTTTTAGGAATTTTGTAGCATTTTGTAAGGGATCTAGCTTCACAAAAGCTCAATGAACTTTCTCGAAGTTTTGGAAACTTTATTTGGTTTCAACGGAGGAACTTCCCAGATGTTCGTGAATATTCGTAAACAAAAGGATGAGGATCTTCTCGGGAGTTTTTAGAAGCTCATGTGTGTTCTGAGATATTGGTTAAGAGATAAGGGAGCTTAAACAATCTCATAGATCTTCTTAGAAGTTTAAATTCTATTTCTAGGAAACTTTGTATGAGCGATGAATATATTGCAGAAGTTGGCTGAACCAACCAGAGATTCGCGAAACTATTCACAAGTTCATGGACCATTATAGAAGCTTAGGAAACTTGGGATAAACTAAAGGGATACATTAATGACCCAATTTTGCCAGGCCCCCCTTTTAATATTCCTTTCTAATGTGCTACGAAATCCATGTACTTTTTCATTGGTCTTATTGCAACAAAGTATACCTAAAACATTAATCTTCAAGATGAATGAGAATTATTTGGGATTACGGTTATGTGAAATTATTGAAAAATAAAAGTCTGATACGCGGAGGGGATACTAAAAGCGGGTCGTTACTGTACAGGAATCTTGGCAGAAGTTCAGAAAGCTTTGATAATTTTAGATAATTATGTTGATATTCGTATGTGATAGTTATCAAATAAATCTTCTAGACATTTGTGAAAATGTCGTATCTCTGATATTTTACCTAGACGGAATCAGGAAGTTAAGTCCTCTGGATGTTTTAAAGAGTTCAGGTTGATGAAGTTTTATTCTGATATATCCAGCTGATCGTGGTTTTTAATGAAGGCTTCACTAACTTTACACAAATTTGTATCAGTGCTTTCTGAATAATATTAGATTTCTAACCATCTCTTATTCATAAAGATAAGTCTAGTGAAATCACGCATTGGACAAAAGCAATGACGCACCGTTAACTGAATTCAAAAGAAAACCGTAGCAATCAAAATCAGTAGTTGTCAAAAATGGAAAAGCACTCACCTTATTAAGCAACGCACAGAACAGAATGTTTTCATTGTCAACATTTTCAACAGTAGGACCTCAAAATATCAGGTAAAAATCTTAATTTCTATAGCAAAAAATTTCGCTTGTCTGCTTCAATATCAAAAAGCCTATGGAAGTCTCAATATCAACATGTCTTCTAAAATCTTCACAAGACATGAAATGTCTTCAAAATGTCTGCAGGAAAAAAATGACTTTACAGAATTTCAAACGTCTACAAAATGAAGACATGTTCATGTCATCAAATCCTGCGTCCCTGGAGTGTAAAATACATTGACCATAACCATTTAACCATAACCATTGCACTTTTAGTTGAGCTCGGTTCGAAATCCTGCTGACAAACTCACAAACTATTTGAATATGCATAAGAAAGGCACCGGTAGGTGGATTTATCACTGTTTTTTACAATAAGAATAAATTACTGGATGTGCATTGAGGTGACTTCAGCAGGATTTTTTCGCTGCATCTAATTGATTGAGACAAAATAAGTAGGCATATTCTTAATTGTTTACAATGCTCCCCACCATCATCTCACAGGAGAACACACATACATTCACACAAACTGTGTACGCTTAAATTCGGGAGACTTCTACGTCCTGCAAGTAGCGAACCCTGTTTTAAAGTCGTCTAAAACTGTCAATTTGAAACATTCCTCTTGAAACCACCTGCATACATCTTTGGGCAACGGCTATTTTCAGAAGAGCACATCAACTCGTGACTCATCCATTTAGGTACCTACTACGCATATAAACATGTACCCATGTACACTTTATTTGCCCAGCGAGGTGTGCCCCTTCACATGACACTAACACACCCGTGTTCGATCGCTCATTAGCTCGTTCATTCGATTATGCCATCCATCATAGCTTCTGCAGACGGGTGTCGCTTGCTTTCACCCACCCCATTACCCGCCTCTTACGTATTGCGGATGCTTCATTATGTGACGAACGCACGGTCGTTTGTTTTCGATTTATGCATTCCATGCACATTCTCGCCGGAGGAAAGTTTGAATGAACATAAACAAAATCTGTCTGGTTGGTAGGTGAGTTCATGCTGCTTTTTCGTTTCGTTCAAGTTGGCAGCCCGATAGTTATTTCATCTGTATGGCAGTACTAAGCTTAAGCATTCATTTTGGTTATTTAGCTAGAAGAGTGTGTTCACTCAATCAACAGAGTGCAGCGCTGGAGGAACCATCATCGTCAAGTCAAGTCAAGTCAAGTGTCTTGTCTGGAGGTATTTTTGTCCGGTTTTTATCACAGGTTGCAGTGCCTTAACGATGTCCTCGACCATCGAAAAGAACGAATATCCGAAGGCTTCAAGTGAGTATGTCGGGCGGAGGTGGTAGAAGTTTGTGCAATGTGGACATTTTTGAATTAGACACCTCCGCCTAGTTTTGCTGTTGATGTTGTTGTTTTTGTTGCTCTACGCGGGGCGGCGGTGAATCAAGCATACACACCCACCTACCTGGTTGTGTACGGTCGATACACTGCGTAGCGATGGTTTCGAACTATCCCTATTGAATGTTCTCTATTGCAGATGCTTTGGTAGCCGGAGCCATCCTATCCTATGTCGCATCGATATTCCTGATGATGAGCTTTTGCTCGCCGTATTGGATCGAATCCTACGATGAATCGTTCAGTTCGTTTAAAAACATGGGTCTATGGGAGTATTGCTTTAAGGATTTCAGCTATCCGTACTACCAATTTCCGAAACTGTTCAACGGGTGCCATCACATCTTTAGCGAGGTCAGTTAGGCATGGGATGAGCCTGGTTAGGAACGATGAATGCAACTGGAATTTTGTTTTGCAGGAATACTATGTCATTCGGGAGTACCTGCTGCCCGGTTGGTTGATGGTGGTTCAGGCATTCGTGACGCTATCGTTCCTGTGCACATTCGGTTCGTTGGTGATTATGGCCTGTGAACTGGTGAGATGGCCCCTGAAGATGGTGCTGCGCTACGAGTGGATGCTGACATCGGTTTCGTTCGTGGGAATCGCTTCCTCGTGTGAGTAGTTACGTTTAGGTTTGAATCGTTGAATAGAGACTTGCAGCAGGTCTTTAAGGGGCTGTTTTGGTTAATTGTATGCGAGCTTAAAAGTGTTTCAAGGAAACATCCATCGCACATTGGGTCGTGTCGATTCCTACCAATTGCATAATTAGCAAGGCACGTACAATTATCTTTTCCACAGTATATGAAGAAAATAACTCACTCAGTATATGGGAAAGCAGCTTTAGTAAAAAGCATGTCAATCCGTACTCCTGGAGTGTATATAACAGCCATTCCTGATCATATTAGCAGAAGATAGTACCGTGCCGATTCAAATTTCGGACACTTAAACTCGAATTTCGGACACTTTTAAAAGTTGATTATCTCGGTTGAATATGATCCACATGTCTTGTAAATTTTAAATTTTTTTTGACTAGTGCCCTCCACGATCATCTAACATTATTACTTTGTTTCTAACTGGATGTAATATTTAATTAAAAATGAAAGTGTCCGAAATATAAGACTGTCCGAAATATGAATCAGAACGGTACATCAATTGAGCTTAATATAAGAAAGTTCAGAGCTAGGAGGAAATTTTATACCTATATCAACTTGAAGCTTTAGTGCGATAATTTATCAGCTAAGGAAAGTTCTAATGAGGATAGATTAATAGTTCCGCTAGAGTACGGAAGTGTGAAAATTGAACGCTCATAACTCTGAAAATCGTAACTTTCACGTACGAAGTAACCACACACTTTGATTGAATGTAATAACTCAAGGCGGAAGTAACCGTCAACAATGCTGATGATGGTACATCACGCAACACCACCCTACTGCTTCTCTCTGAGATGATTACGTTGGTCATGACGAGAGAAGCATATCAATAGTTGGATAATGAAGAATTGCATTACAGTTATCCCTCGAAGAACGCGTTGCACCCACCGCTTTTTCTCGGTGGGGTTTCAACCAGTCGGTCTGATTTTTTGTATGTGAGTAGTGCCAATTGACTTCTCGACGCAAGATCTCACTGATACAACCTAGCTAGGGTAGCCATGCAAAATCGATTTGTTTATTACAGCTTTCCTCCGAAGAACGCGTTACCCACTGAGTTCTACCCACCGCTTTGCCTCGGTGGGTTTTCAACCAAGCGCTCTGATTTTCTGCGAGTGACTAGTTCTCCATTGGCACTACTTACATGCAAAAAATCAGACCAACTGGTTGAAACCCCGCCGATAAAACGCGGTGGGTGCAACTCAGTGGGTAACGCGTTCTTCGGCAAAAAAATAGAGCGCTTGGTTGAAAACCCACCGAGACAAAGCGGTGGGTAGAACTCAGTGGGTAACACGTTCTTCGGGGGAGAGCTGTATAACACACCATCGCCTGGAAATGCTTTCGACAACATGGGGCTTTAGGCAGTGATAAACATCGCAAGAACTATTCCACAGCCACAGACAGTATATGAGCAAGTAAAACACGCACTCTTTTGCCTGTGCATTTGAGGACATACCTCAAATTCCCTCATCCATGAATGTATGAGCTAGGTAAAAGAATATGTGTTTGATTAGTGTTGTCGCATTAATGGCCCTTCGCTTAATTTCAACTTCTGTTCATTTTTCACACTGCAGTACTTTTACGGAGCTATCAAGCTTCAAAACTTTCTTTAGCTAATAAATTATCACACTAAAGCTTCATGTTGATAAAAGCATAGCATTTCCTCACATCTATGAAAATCGTTAGAGCTTAACGTACGAAGTAACAAGATATTTTGATTGAATATTTCGGTTGCCAGTTATACTATTGTCATACCTAGATTTGGTATTCACAGGATATTTTATCTTGCTCCAAGCACTCAACTTTCGGTTATGCAATCGCACCTCCAAACTTTCAGCGAAATCATTTATAGTAAATAAGTGCATTTTCTGAACAGAATAACTTTATGTTTTCGTTTTTGTTTTTCTATGTACTCCTGGAGTACGTTTTTTTTTGCTTTTGAAAAATGTGTCGATTTTTCCCAAATCCTTAATTTAAATCATTTTCCCCCATATACTGAGAAACTGAGTTTGCCATGAAACATTTTATATCAAGATCTTGGGTGTCTACCACCTGAAAAAAAAACCTGAAAATCTCTGTATAACTGGGATTTTTCGGGGAATGTTACTTTTCCTGGAAAAAACATGGAATTCACAGGAAATTCCATCATTACTCAAGGAATTTTTAAATTCTCCTGCCTAACGGATTTTTAAGAAAATAATGAATCAATTTAAATATTTCATAACATTTTAAAATGCTATTAACTGTACCTTTCTCCGTATTTTCTTATTCTTAATGAGCTTAATAATGCTGGATTTATTTTAAGTTCATAGATTTTAAGCTTAAACAATTACTCCAAAACATGGACTAAACTTGAAAGAAATTTTTGGAAATCTTCAACAGAGATTCAAGATGTCGGACATGGAACATTTTGCAAGAACCCAGATTTGAAAAAAATATCAGTTTCATTTCTGAATTTTATGAGAATATTCATGGAATTTTAGGGATAACTTGAAAGGAATTTGGAGTGGAATTCCAAAGAAGTTCTGGGAAGAATTTTGAGGGATATTTTAAGTGAAATTTAAGGGCAAGTTAGTTTTGAGGAACTTAAAGTGTCAGGTTTGGTTAGGTTTAGTTAGTTCTGAATAGAGTTCTAACCGAATGCTGAATGTTATTCAAAGGAAATTTTGTAACGAGGTCCGGAGAATCATCATGGTAATTTCACGATAATTTTAAGGAGAATTCAAAGAAATGTATAGAAGTATAGAAAGGGAATTCGATGCACAATTTCATTACACTTTTCGTATGCTAAGGAGGAAAACGATTAAATGTCCCTCCCCATGGACATGGAGGTTGACGGTACTGAAGCAAAGGGTTATGTTTAATTTCTTTATATTTGCAACGATGATGATTTCCTATAGTGACACATATCACCTTCTTAATGCTTCAGTATGCCTCAAAAGATTAATTCTTGGTTGTTAATAGAACTTCCTTGATGAAATCGGCTGCTTCATGCAGACTGAGCAATTCTGATTATAGTATCAGATTTGTTCTGTATACAGAGGAACTGGGAGGGCTTATTAGAAACTTCTCACCAATAAAGTAATGATCTTCTAATAAATTTTGCATATCATTTTATTAATATTTTATTTTATTGAAGCATATTATTTTTTTACAGTCAATCAGCTTTAGCATACGATACAAGAGATTTAATATTACTTGCTCGTTTTTGCGTTAAATAATTAATATTTATTTTACTTGTAATTACCTTTGAAAGTTTTTTTTTTTCAAGTTTTTTTTTGTGATCTGAAAATTTTCCCAGTTTGGTTAGAAGTTTCGAAGCTAACGCATGTCCACAGGCCCAATAGAAAGATAGGCGGAAAAAGTGTATCATGAAGAATGGTTGCATGCACTTGCTATAGATGAGTGATTTTCGGAGTTTTGAATTCGTTAGATGTTGTAATGGAGATTTGTGCTGTTGGATGCGTGAGGAGATTGGAGGGCGGGTGTTTGACGCATAGAGCCTGTCAATTTCGCTTTCAGAGTGTCGCAGTCAGCGGTTTTATGATTCGTGAACGCTCGCGATTCATAGAATCGTTGATTGTGACTGCAAGTGGATTTGGCGGGTTTTGTGTGTCGGACGCTTGCTTTTTGGCCTCTTCTTGTGTCTAACATGTGCAGAGTATCATTATAACGTCTAATGGTTTTGATATTCCTGGTGGCGTGAAATATATTTGTGAGAATATTTTTTTGAGATTTTAGCAGTCACGTTTTGTTTGTAGTTTATATTTTATTTATTTTATGTAATTATCGTAAATAATAGTTATTCAATAATAGATAGTTCATCCATATATTCGTACTTTGACGCGAAGTGCTGTGGATTATAAGATGCTCGATGACCCTCGAGGGATCGATTTTGCTTACTGAGCAGAAAATCATGGATTTAACCCCATGCTCTTCCACAGCACAATAAATCGCCACCATAATTTGTATATTTGATATTGAACATTAACCTCGGAAACTATTTGCATATCAAGCGAAAACGTAGTCCTGTATTGTCGCGAAGTGTTATGGTTCTGAGATGCTCGATGACCCTGGAGGGATCGTTTTTGCTTACTGAGCAGAAAATTATGGGTTTAATCCCAAGCTCTCCGTCATGACTCTTAAAATTCATTATCACTAAACAAAATTAATATGTTCTTTCGATAGCCGGCTATCGAGAGATTAAATAAACAACAAATAAACAATACATACTTTTGGTTGCATCGCCAACTTGAGGTGAATCCTAACCGAATACCCTACCCAACCCTCCAACTCCGTAGCACTTATGAGGGTGTCGCTAAGTCGGTGGCCTCTCGTTAAGTAAGTACTACATCAACATTTCCTTCCCTATCCCTAGTTATGGTAAAGATGGGCGTGGCCGGGAATAGCGACAGTCATGCTTCTGTTACTCTTGTTTAGATTGGAACCAATGTTTACTCCTCAGCATTATTCCTGAAAGTAGTCTAACTGAGAATTTCAGAAGAGACGTGAGTGTCGCTAGTATCCAATCTACGAAGTATATCATAACAACGCTAACGCTAACGCTAACGCTAAGGAGGAAAACGATTAAATGTGAGAAGAATTCCAGGGGAGCTTTGGAGCAGAATTTGTTTATTGTATGTTGAAAAATTCAACTGACCATTAATAAATTAATAAAACTTAAACTAAATAGTTACGGTCAACGGTACGGAAAAGGCCAAGTAACCGATGACGAAACATTCGGAACAAGTTTTTCTCGAACCAATTGTTACAATTGGATTACAAAATGGCGTCTAGCATCGAATTTACAGCCTCTACAACGTCGTCCCCCTTACGGAAATACCCATATTGTAGAGTATTTGACATTTTTTCTTGAAGTGTTGGTTGCCATCTTGGATTCCAAAATGACGTCTGGCATCAATTTCCGGGCTCTACACGTCATCCCCTTTCCGAAAATACCTACACGCAAACCAAAAATCTATTACAATGAATGTTAGTTCAGTTTCCTATCATCCTCTGTTCATAAACATCGCAACGAATGTTAGAAATTGACCATGCAGGCGATGTAATGGTTTTTAGTCTTTTTTTATTTCGTGTTCTATGTACGCTTTCAACTATACCAGTAAGCTTGTAGAACGACGCACACACTTGCCTCGAATCTCTCCAGCAGAAAAAGCATACAAAGTCGAGTATGCGAGAAAATGACCGCCTTATGTTTGCTTTTAGGCTATCCATATTCAGAAGCATGGAGAGAGCAGTGGAGAAAGCACAGGTCTGATAATCGCAACGTTCGTGGTTCGAGTGCAGTCGGCAATCTGTTTCCTATTTTTTTCGACATAACTAATTTACCTCACTAATACACTCTACATTTTTCGGTCTCCAATTTTCTTGCATTGGTCCGCAGCTAGGTATATCGCATCCTCGATTCATGCGGTCTCCACTAACATCCTCTGATGATGAATCCCACATAATTGTAAGCGAATCTTACATCCTCCGGTTGGGTGTATATTGTAGCGTATTTGACAGTTTTTCTTGAACTGATGGCCGCCATCTTGGATTTCAAAATGGCGTCTGGCATCGATTTCCAGACTCTACACGTCGTTACCTTTCCGAAAATACCCATATTGTAGGGAATTTGACAGTTTTTCTTGAATCAATGACCGCCATCTTGGATTTCAAAATGGTGTCTGGCATCGATTTCCAGACTCTACACGTCGTTCCTTTTACGAAAATACCCATATTGTAGGGTATTTGACAGTTTTTCTTGAATCAATGACCGCCATCTTGGATTTCAAAATGGCGTCTGGCATCGATTTCCAGACTTAACACGTCGTTCCCTTTCCGAAAATACCCATATTGTAGGGTATTTGACAGTTTTTCTTGAATCAATGACCGCCATCTTGGATTTTAAAATGGCGTCCGAAATCGATTTACAGCCTCTCTACACGTCATCCCTATTCCGTTTCGTGTCCTCACATTGCACAGCAACATCTTATATGGACAAGCTTTCTAGACATAATATATTAAGGAAGTTCATGTGCACACTAGCACCGCGTAGTGAGAGAGTTCTTAAATAATATGACCACCATCCGAAAGGAATTGGTCACCTGAACAACTTTGCTCAAGACAGCAACGTTCTATATGGCCAGGTTCTCGATATACAGTTTATATAGGAAGTTCAAGTGCACACTAGCGCTGCGTAGTGAGATAGTTCTGAACTAATATGAACACCATACAAAAGGACATGATCACCTGAACAACTTTGCTTAAGACAGTAACCTTCTATATGGCCAGGATTTTGAGATACAGCTTATATAATATGGCCACCATCCGAAAAGACTTGGTCACTTGAACAACTTTGCTCAAGACAGTAACTTTCTATATATGGCTATGATCATGAAATATTCTATGTTGGACCTATGATACATACATTATAGCCCCCGTCATAAGTAACATAAAAGTGAAGCGCCTCTAGCGGCGTAGTTCCAAAGGAAACCTGAATCCAATAACACCCAGTACAACAACTTTGTCGAAGACAGTATAGCTCTATATATTGAAACAAATGAGATAATCCACCACAGCCCCTATTAATGAAAATCCCATAAGCTGTGGGTATCCTTATTCGCGGTTTCTTATTCCCGCCCTTGTTACCCCGGCAATAAGGATTCCTGACTGTACATATTTAGCTGAGCCAGCAGTGTTGGACAGTAAATGTCACCCGTAAGCAGCTTTCCAACGAACATAGCTTGAACGACCGTCTGTCTCACCTCTAATGGTTCGATTCCCAAGAGACGGCAACGCTCCTCGTACGGTGGCAAGTTCGTTGTGTCACGCCAGTTGAGGAAATGAAGAGCATATCTCACAAACTTGCGTTGAACGGATTCCATTCTAGTGATCCAGCTAGCATGGAAAGGGCACCAAACAACTAAACTTGACTCCAAAAAGGATCGCACAAGCGAGCAGTAGAGTGGCATAGTGGGTCATGGAACTCGTCGGCAATTGTCGATTAGCTCTGGAGATGATGTCATTGTAGTGGGGTCTGAAAGTGAGTCTGCAGTCCAAGGAAACGGCGAGATCCTTAATGAGCTCTACACCAGCAAGACAGCGTCCGTAGCGAACATAGTCAAACATGATTGGTTCGATTTTTCGGTGATAGGAAATAATGTTACATTTTTCGATGCTTAGACTCATCAAATTTCTTGACCACCAGTCAGCAAAAATATCTAACTTATTCTGGAGATCCCAACAGTCCGAGAGACTTTTAATAATTTTGTAGATTTTCACGGCATCCTGATGGTATCAGCAAGGCGACGTCGTTTAAAAAGATCGAAAACAGTCCTAGGTTACTGCCTTACGGAACTCCCGAGTTGTTTGAGAAAACATCCGATTCCGACGCGTAAAATCCTCACCCGTACATAGCGATTCACCAAGTAAATTCTAAACCAATCCACAGCCGTTGACGAGACGCCAAGTATATCCAGATTGGCAAGCAACATATTATGGTCCACCGTGTCAAATGCAGCATCGACTTGCCATCCTGAATCCATGCATCGCAAACAGTTAGAAGTAAACTGCACCAGGTTCGTGGACACGGAGCGCTTCGGTTATGCAACACGCGAACAGAGCATCATTTATGATAATCTCGAACAGATTTGAGCAGGCACACAGAGAGGTGATTCCACGATAATTTGCGACATTCCGTTTATCTCCTTTTTCGTAGACTGGGAACAGATAAGAAAGTTTCCAGCGGCAGGGAAACTCACATTGCTGTGCCGAGAGATCGAATAGCCTCGCAAGTGGAAGGCAGAAATAGGCTACACAACGTTTTAGAACTGATGACGGAATGCCGTCCGGTCCGGCATCGAACAAGAGCTTCACAATGTCTCCTGAAATGTGTGGAATATCGAAGCTAAACACATCACATAGCATCCGGCACTTGTGTCGGCGAAGCGGAGAAATCGTGGAACACTTGCTTGAAATGACGAGCAAACAAGTTGCCTTTTTCTCTTTTGCTATTAGCCGAGTCACTCTCGAGAAACATGGAACAAGGCAACCCGGATTCCTTCCGTTTGGAGTTGACAAACGTCCAAAAACTTTTCGGATTCGTGCGAAGGTTCGCTTCCGTGCGTTTCACTTGTCGATTATAGAGAAAACGATTGTAATTTCGATAACTACGACTCGCAAAATTGAACAGTCGTTTGTAGTACTGCGAGCGAGAGTTATACCCCGCACTCATACATCTAGTTTTCACTGGAAATCCTATGTATGAGTGCTCATTGCAAGACAGCATATATTACGTGATATAGGCTGTAATGTGAACGGGGTATTACAATACTTTCGAAGTACGGTAGAGCGTTTACGTTTTAGCTCACGTAGGCGTGAGCAGGCATGGAAAATCATTTGCAATCATTTCGTACATTCATTGACATTCATTTGCCTTTAACTTTTTTCATCAACAGAATTCCGTAAAACAATGTATGAAGCTTTTGTAGGTTATATAATCAACTACAAATTTTGTCAATAACTCAAATCTGTATATCTTATGCATGATGAACTAGAGAGAGCAGAACATGTTATTGCTTTTCGGTGAATGTAATTTACATTCACTCAAAAACAATGGTGAGTTCAGTTTGCTCTCGTTCATCATGCATAAGAGATACAGATTTGAATTGTTGACAAAAGTTGTAGCTAACTGTAAAACCTACGAAAGCTTCATACATTACTTTACGGAATTTTGTTGATGAAAAAAGTTAGAGACAAATGAATGTAAATGAATGTACGAAATGAATGTAAATGAGTTATACATGTTATAGCGCTATCTTGATGGTGGTTTCTGTGTTGCAATTATTTGACAACCGTTATAACATGTTATAACTGCTCAGTCTGGCCAGCGTTTTAGACCATGGAGGCTTTTGCGGGGCTCGTCGTGCTGAGACAATGCGGAAAATATCATCTTCCCGTGCAGTACTGAAAAAATCCACAGCATCATTAACGCTAGCGGCTGTTTCGATAAATTGTCAATCAATTTCCGCAAGCGCATTGTTCAATGCAACATAATCAGTAACGATATCTTTAGAGAAGTCCCGAATATCGGGAAAGTTCAAAGATCTTCAATAGAATTTTCACACAACTTTGTACATTTCAGGAAAATGTTGAAAACTTCATCGAAGATCTAGAGAAGTTTTAGGAGAACTTCATAGTAGATCTGACGAGAACTTAGTTCTGAGGAGAACTTCAGAGTAGTTCTGAGGAGAAGTTCAAAGTAATTCTGAAAAGAGATTCAGATTAGTTCTGAGCAATGTTGCAAATTTTCGCATCAATGAAAGCTCAGTACCAGTATTTGAGAGATACAACTCACAATGTTCATTTTCCAACCAGGCTCTCACTACGAATAGGACAGAGGCAATAACAAAAATATTCCGACTCAACTCAGCTGGAGAACAGACAAATGCTGAGAATGTGTTCATCTGACCAGACTTGCTCTCTCTCAGTCATTGAGCTTATAAGCTATAGTCGTTCTGATTCACCATGCATCTAACTCGAGGTCTGAGTCAGAGTGTGTTGATAGAGATAAATTGAGTCAGAGTGAGTCTATCTGTTCGTTGAAGCAGTTGTACCTGGGACGTTGATAAAGGGGCAAGGGAAATAAAACAACTTATTAGTAAGCGTGCAAAGGGACTATTGAACCTGAAAATAGATTCAGTGTCACTTCGGGGTCGCCACATTTTTGCAATAAACACACAATGCATAGATGAGAATGAGAATGTTGAAATTATTCATTTGGGTAAGTACAGAAATAATTATTTTTAAAACTGAAAAAGAAATATAAAATAATCTATTGTGATTTGCATTACAAATTATGTAATGTATGTGGGGAAAGGGTGATTTTTCGTTACTTATTATTACATAGGGGGCGGGGAATATAGGGACAGATGGAACAAGAGTGCCACAGAAACGAAAACTATTTTTAAATAAACTTTCGGAGATTGAAATGCCAAAATTATGCTCGATTTTTTTTAAAACTTGTTTATTAATGTAGGAGTGGCATTCTTGCTCTATAAAGGTTTGATCTTGATGTTCGAATTAATCAATTATAAATAATTGACTATTCGAAACAAAATAACCATAACGAAATAAAATATAAATAAATGATACACGAAGGCGTTGATTTCTCAATATTTTCAATACTTTGTCATACTTTTTTTCATAACTCTGATTCATAGACATTTTCTTTAACAAACAATACCGCATTCAAGTTAATGGCATCAAGTTAGTTCAAATAAGTTCTGAGGAAACCTTCAGAGTAGTTTTGAAGAGAATTTCAGGGAGTTTCTGAGAAATCCAGTGAAGTTCCATTGGCCTCAGGAAAATGTCGGGAAATTTATGAAACTCCTCGGGAGCACCCGGAACATGCTCCGTTCGAAAAAACAGTATAAATTTCTGTTCAATATGATGCACATAAATGGAGCGTCAAATATCATATACGTTTACATTATATATCATGTAAAGTTCTGATACATTTCATGCAATGTAGCAAATATTGTGTACAAAAGCTCATCTTTGTAAACAACATTGTTTGCAAGTTGCTCGGTTGCGTGAAATGAAATACAAGTCTACGTGAATTAATGTTTACATCACAATTAAAATTCAGAATTTTTATCAGTGTACTTATAGCTGTTTGGACGGTTGGGACAAGCTCTTATTGCATATCCATTAACGCTTCTATGCAGCTGATATCCTGCTGTTTAGTTGTGCGTGAACTTGAAAGGCGCTTCTTCAACCTTTTCATGGTTATCCAATAATCACTACACAGCATTCTCTTGAAGCAAGGTTAAATATTATTTACGCTTTTGTTGTTGGAGGAATTGATTGAGTTTATTTTGCTGTGAGAATCAAATTAATCGAAATTAGTTATAAGCACACCACCAAATTATTTACCCTGCACCGGAACCTGGAATCAAACTCCCGTATTGGCAAACCTTGACACCAACTTCGCTACTGCCGTAAACAAATATATATGACTTTCTACAATAATACCGTTGAGTAGAGGCTTTATAATAGTTCACATGAATTATTTTTTTCGACTTGTTACTTCAGCTTTGTAAAGAAGCAGAGTAAATGCTGTAAAACTGCACACGTCTAAAAATAAACTTAGATGACTGTAAAAATGCTTCCAAAGCAGCTCTAACACTGTTGATCAGCTGAGTACAGGTTGTTTAGTAGTTGAAAAAGCACTTTTGATGTGTATGTTATTCAGCAAGAGTGGTTGGTTGTAATATAAGCCATCAAATGAGTAATATATTCACTTTATTAGCTTTGTTTTGCAGCTACAAGTTGAAAGTTCATTAATATTTGCGTAGTAGTACCATTGGCGGCTGCTGTTATTCAGTGCGACTGGCAAATTGAATTATGGTTGTGAAAAAGTTGAGTAAACGCTCTCTAAAACTATTTGGCTAGCTTCTGCCTGTAGATGTATCTGCAGATTTTTTCAGCTACTTTACAGCACAACGCTGGAAAAGTTGGCTTATTAAGCTGAAAATGTTACTTGGGTTATATCTCACAGCAATCTCATCGACAACATACGTCGACAGGAATTTTACCAGTGCGGCTGATAGAAAAGTCAATAGAGAGGCATAACTTTTATGCCCTGTTCAAATATGGACGGTTCTTTGAAGCTTCCAGTCATGTGTGATTGGAAAATACAAAAATCCTCGACCACTGAAGAACCTAAAGGATCTTTCTGTCTACTAAAGAGAATTCAAAAATGCGTGGATGAGTTTTTGAGCAATTCGTCCCGATAGTTACTGATTTTTTTTTTTTTAAGCTAGGCCATCCTGTGAGAGCTGTTCTCGTATTAGATAACTGTTCGGCTCATTATAGAACAAAGGAGTTGCGAACAGATGACGGAGCCATATTTTGAAAAATTTTGCCATCCAGTTTCACCGCTGTAGTCCAACCGATGGGTCAGCATGTTATTCAGATGGTGAAGGCTCGTTACAAGAAGATCATGACAAACGAGATTCTGGGAAGAGGGGTTGATTTTCACGATAACGTCAAACGCATCAACATGAAAGACGCCATGTTTTGGATTGCCCAAGCATGGGAAGCTGTTCCGGAATCTGCCATTCAGAAGTCCTGGAAAATATTGCATACGGAGACACCGGGTGATGATGAGGACGAATTGCCATTGTCCGTATTGCAAGAAAGGCTGAGGGACACAATTAATAATATTAACCAGCTGGAAACAATTGACGAAGAAAACGCAAAGTTCAAGATCCTGAAGGATGATGAAATCGTTGAGAAAATACTCAACCCATCAGTTGATGACTTCTCTTACACAACGAACCAAGATCATGAGGATAGCCTTCAGCTTTCTACATCGTTGTATCCTGGAGATGAAAATGTTAACGTTTTTGATGAAGCTGCTTTGAATGGAGGTTGGCCGCTTAACACTCAGTTTTTTCTGCGTAAAATGAGACAAGACATCTTAGACAACAACATAGTAACTAGAAAGACGACTAGTGAAAGAGTGAATATTTGTGCAAGAAAAATATGAAATTTCTTAAGAAAGGCTGTTTTGCACTTCTAGGTGAACAATATTACCAAAATATGCTATATTTTCTCATAATTTATCAAAATAATGCAAAATTAACTGTGTTTCTCAATTTAAAAATCATGCTTCAATATAAGATACAATTCGATATAACATACATTCGTGACCTCCCTTAGCTCATTCGGTAAAGGCGCAGCTGCAAAGCAAGACCATGCTGGAGGTGGCTGGGTTCAATTCCCGGTCCGGTCTAGGAATTTTTCGGGTTGGAAAATTTCTCGCTGGGCATAGAAGTATGATTGGACTTGCCACACAATTATACCAATGCAAGAATGGTACAGGCATCGAAAGCTCTCAATTTAATAACTGTGGAAGTGCATCTAGAACACTAAGTTGAGAGCACGCAATAAGCTAATATGCGATATGCAATAAGCTTGAAATGCGAAGAAGAAGAAGAAGATACATTCATGAAATCAAAATATATGTTATATAGAAGTTTACCTTACCTGGAAATTTTACGTTTAAAGTCCAGGAAAAATCTGGAAAATTCAAATAAGTAGACACTCTACATCTACCAAGCTAGAGAATGTTTTAAAATGTGGATGCTTACAAGGAGGGTTTTTTGGCAGCTTTCCACCTTTTGTCCCTTTGCTAGTTATGCAATTCGAAAAAATCGATTTGTTCTTACTGAATAGTGAATACCAATAACAAGTCCGGAGGGCTTAAGGCGGGCGTTCCGGGAAATTTTCTCAAAGTCCAAGGGTTGTGTTCATAGAAATAGAGGAACGAGTATCCTGAAATTTTAAGGTACAAGCCGAGCTTTTAGGAATGCAAATTTTAGGTAGGGGAATTTACGTATTCTCGGCAACCTAAGCAGCGACCTTCTTTCTATAGCCTTTTTCTCTATGGAACGCACACATATGCAGTATTGGTTTGTTTACAATCTTTTGCTGCCAGCTGCTCTAACAATTTCAGTCGAAAGAATTGTCAAAAACTATTTTGAAACGCTTTTACAAAGCTCCAATCTTCTCTAGTGAGAGCGAGTATTGTCGGCAACCAGTTTTTCTTCGGCAACCGTTCCATTTGAACTGCATGTAAATCTGCTGTTCTATTATCGGCAACTCGAAATCAGCTACAATTTATAGTGCGTGTGTTTCATTTCAAGAAAACCCTGCTAGATTGCTTTTTCTCAGTGGTAAAAATATAGTCAAATTGAAGCTGAAAGCATAAAGAATCGTTTGCATGCATTCAGCGAAGTGTTTTCGTAAGAAAATCCAGTGAAAATAGTGTTTCAATTTGGGTTGCCGAAAATAGTCTGTCATGCCGAAGCCGTCATTTCCCCTAGCTTTAATTAAAAAAATACCCAAATAACTTCATCGTTTTTTCCCTTTCAGCATTCTTCATGTTCCTGTCGGTGGCCATCTTCGGGGGAAACGCCTACCGCCGCGATTGGCTCATGTACCCCAAGTTCAACGTTCTGTCCTGGTCGTACGCCATGGCCGTGATTTCCTTCATGATTCTCGCCATGGCAGCCCTGCTGCTCTACAAGGAAGCCAAAAAGTCCTACGAACTGCGTCGTGAAGCCAAGAACCTGGTGATGCAGATGCAAATGCATGAACCCGGCTATCACCCGTCGCACCATGCCAGCCGAAGTCTGCACAGCGGTGGCTACATATAAATGCCCTACTTCCGGCTCTTATCGGCTCTTTATTTTATGTAACTTTATCATCGTAGAATGTTTCGTCCTATAGATGTGCTTCAAATCAAGCTCACGGAATAAGCAGCACAATCCATCACGCGCCGAATCAGTTCTAGCAGTTTGTAGCAAATCCAATAAGAAAACCTCAACGAACTAATCGTCAAACAATACCTTACTACCATTATCAGCAGGTCCACGCACAAAGGACATAAAACAATGCACTAAATGTGGCCTTATAAGAACACACATACCAACCAACACGTATACACAAAGCACGCAAGCAAACACTGACGTCACTAAAAGGATGTCCTTTTTAATGTTCGCTTGACGTAAACATCGAAATTTATGACTTCTAACTTTCAAAGACCATTCGATGGGATAGTAAAGCCCGGTAGAAATGAATTTCGAATTTTTCTAATTAGTGCATAAAGACATTTTACGACGACGATGGTTCTCATTAACGTACTTTTTACTTTGACCACACGTTCTTCCAATTTCAACCTTTATTTTGTGTATCTACCTGGTATTGTAGTTTAGAACGTATCGACCGCCCGTTCTGTAGTCTACCTAGCTTTAGCGAATGTCAAGTGCAAAAACGTATTCTCGAATCAATTCCATTTATACTTAGTTGTTAAGGTTCAACACTGTTGACGAAACTCGTTTGAAAGTTTAATTAGCTCTATCGGAAAAAAAGACAATTCTTAAACTGTAAGAATCTCAGTTCAATACTTTGCCGTCCAATTAGTTTATTTTTTATACGACCAATAAATAGCATGTAATCCTCGGTTAGAATTTGTTTGTAACTTTTGGAAACAATTTTTACAACCACAATATACAGCACGTTAGTGTTAAGGAAGCTGCTACTGCGGAGTAGCTTTTGTATCACTTTTTTAATGTAACGAATCATATACAACTTACAAGTGTAACGAAAATAAATGTTGTAGTGAAAATAGTGTTTGATTATTTTTAACTATAAGAGAATCTCCAAATCGTTCGACATTGCGACATCAGAAGATAAAAATAAGGAAAATCTGGTAAAAACTTGAGACTTCACCTTATCGATCACCGAAACTACTTTGCTTTCCAAATGTTTCTAAATGTGTGTTTCCAGTTAATTTGATTTACACGAAAGAAATCAAGGTAGGAATTTAAAAAAGTGCCAAGTAACATTTCTTGTCGTCTTGATTTAATTCAATTCTAAAAATAAAATTAGTTTTCAAAAGTATTCAATTCCCAAAAATTTGATTTTTTCAAACATTCGAGGCTAACGGCGCCGGTGGTGTAGTGGTAATGGTGATTACCTCTCACCCCAGCAGGCCTGGGTTCAATCCCAGTCGGCGCCGTCGGGATGTTCTGAGGCATAACATCTCTGATCAACGGAAGTAAAGCCGTTGGTCCCCGTTTCATGAGTTGATGGGTCGATAGGTAGGGTCCAGGTGTGGGAGCTGCCTTCCTGGCGCGTCGGTAGCATTGGTGCTCAGCACGGAAAACAAGATCGACGGAAAACAAACCAAAGGAAAAAAAAAAAAAAAACATTCCAGGTATTAAATTTTGCAATTTCTCATTTCCAAAATTCCAGATTAAAAAAAAAAAGTTGGAAATTATGAATGTTTTTGTTTATCTCAGAATCACTTCTCCTTCCAATTATTACTTATTGAATTTGTTTTCTGCTACTGCTACTGCTACTGCTACTGCTACTGCTACTGCTACTGCTACTGCTACTGCTACCTCACCTCAATACCCTTAAACAACCCAATTTTTCGGGATGGAAAATTTCTCGACTTCCCTGGGCATATAGTATGATTGGAATTACCACACAAAAAAAATGCGAAAATGGTACAGGGATCGAAAGCTCTCAATTAATAACTGTGGAAGTGCATCTAGAACACTAAGTTGAGAGCACACAATAAGCTAATATGCGATGAGCAATAAAGCTTGAAGTGCGGAGAAAAAGAAAGAACTCCCGGGCTTCTCCTTACAATCTCATACCCAGTGTTGGCAAAATCAGAAATCAATTGATATTTTGCCGCTCTCATGCGCTCGCAATATTACGCGCTCCTTTGATATTGCGAGACTATTCACAATGTGCAAAAATCAAGCTGAGAGTTGACTCGACGCAAAAATGATTCCATTGTACATCGTTTTTTTAGAAAGAGAAAGCATAGTTTGCTATCTCTTTTCAATCTTCACCGATGGCAGACGCGAAGGGACTGCTGAAAGCCGTTATGGAAGTTTCGGTTGCATTCGGGTGTAAAGCAAAAATCATTAAACTCAATCTCACCACGGTTTGGTGAGATTTGCAGTTGGTGAGTTTCTGTGAGCTTGATATTCCGAGCTGCGATATCACAGCTTGCAATATCAACCGCAGTAGTTTGCTTGTTGATTTTTGTCTACGAAAATCAAGCGTGATCTTGGGTGATGATGAGATTTGATTTTTTGATATTTTCCCAACACTGCTCATACCGGTAGTCATTCGAGGAGACTTCAATGCTTGGGCAGTGTAGTGGGTAAGCAGATGTTCCAATGCAAGCGGGCACAGTCTGCTGGAAGCTCTGGCAAAGCTTGAAGTTATGCTGTCCAACTAAGGCAGCAGCAGCACTTTTCGCAGAGATGGCCGGGAATCCATTAGCGACGTCACTTTCAGCAGTTCGCCTCTGGTGGCAAACATGAATTGGAGAGTGTTCGAAGGGTATACCCATACCGACCATCAGGCGATCCGATATGGCATTGGACAATGGCATACCGTGGGGATAGGGGCCCCGCGGATCTGAATGCGGACGAGCTGACAGAAACGTTAGTGAGAGCATGTGGCACGACCATGCCGAGGAAACTGGAGCCAAATAACATACGACGTCCAGCTTACTGGTGGAATGAGCCACTATAATGAGCCTTGCTCGCTAGAACAGCAAAAACAGAAGCAGATAGAGAGGAACGAAGAGGACTGTTCCGAGTGGCCTGGCCCGCACTTAAACGAGAGATAAAGCAGAGCAGTCAAACTGTTTTAAGGAGGCTGTGTCGAGACGCCGATGCCAACCCCTGGGGCGACGCATACCGAGTCATGATAGTGAAGATCAGAAGTCCAACGATGCCCACTGAAATGTGCCCAGAAAAGCTGAAAATCATCGTGGAAGGACTTTTCCCGAAGCACGACTCAACGACCTGGCCGCCTACACCGTACGGAGAGGGAGATGGACATACCTTAGAAATCACCAACGAGGAACTCGTAGCAATGGCAAAAGTATTGAAGACAAAGAGAGCTCCCGGTCCGGTTGGAATCCCCAACGTAGCGTTGAAAGCGGCGATCCAGGCGTCCCCGGACATGTTCAGTTCTCTGATAGGTGGAAGGCACAAAAGCTTGTGCTGCGGCCAAAACCAGGAAAACAGTCCTATATGCCTGCTGGGTACACTCGGAAAGCTCTTGGAGAGGATCATTCTAAACAGACTGACGAAATGCACGGAGAGTGAGCGTGGATTGTCGGGGAGGCAGTTTGGATTCCAGAAAGGGAGATCAACGGTGGATGCAATTCGGATAGTGGTCGAGAGAGCCGAGAAGGCATCCAAACAAAAGCGGAGAGGAGATCGATATTGCGCCGTGATAACGATCGACGTCAAGAATGCGTTCAACAGCGCCAGCTGGGAGGCCATCGCCGAAGCGGTGCAGGATCCTGAGGAGTTATTTACAGAACCGGGTTCTGGCCTACGAGACAGACATGGGACAGAGATCGATTAGGATCACAGCGGGAGTTCCACAAGGCTCCATACTTGGTCCAAAGCTCAGGAACGGGATGTACAACGGCGTGGTAACGCTGAAGCTGCCCAAAGGAGTTGAGATAGTTGGCTTTGCGGACGACGTCGTCTTGACGGTAACAGGCGAGTCGCTGGAAGAGGTGGAAGTGTTGGCGACCGAGGCGATCGACATGATTGGTAACTGGATGCAAGGAGCAAAGCTGCAGATAGTCCACCACAAAACGGAAGTGCTATTGGTCAGTAACTGTAAAGCGGTACAGTTATGGTTGAAATACCTGGAAGTGATGATCGATGACCGGCTAAGCTTCAACAGCCACGTCGAATATGCCTGTGAGAAGGCTTCGAAGGTCATCAACGCGATAGCTACAATCATGCCGAACAACTCTGTTCCCAGCAGCAGCAAGAGGTGTCTTCTGGCCAGTGTGTCGTCGTCGATACTGAGGTATGGAGGTCCAGCCTGGGTTCCAGCGCTGGAAACGAAGCAGAACCAAAGGAAAGTGAGTGCGTACAGAACCATCTCGTCGGAAGCACAATGCGTTATCGCCGGCATCGGCATCACCCTGGCGGAGGACAGCGAGTGCTACAGGCGGAGAGAAGCCGGAAAAATAACACGGAGAAGTCAACTTTCACCAACCGCAGTTCCTGTCTGGCCATAGCTGCTTCAGGAAATACCTGCATCGGTTCGGACACGCAGCGTCACCCCTCTGTCCGGAGTGTGGCAACGTCGATTAAACGCCGGAACATGTGGTCTTCGACTGTCCAAGGTTCGAGGCAGTGCGAAGGGAGATGCCCGTCCTTAACTTGGAGAATGTCGTCGATGAAATGTGTCGAGAGAAGGGCACTTGAAATGCCGTCAACAGAGCAGTCACTGCAGCGTAAATGGAGAGAAGAGCAGCGATATAGCAACGCCAGCTAGTGCTGAGAGTATGAGAAATGCATGAGCACAGCCAACCCCCGAAGTAGTGGCTTCACCGGGGTGCCGGGGGGATCCAGACAGAGAAGCGAGTAAGGAAAGGGTTTTAGTGGAGCTGCACTAGGCAGCTAGTGGATACCACACCGTGCCAACTTCACTACAGGCCAGGCTTTTAAAGTTTTCCTAAACCTTATTATACAGAAAAAAAAATAAATAAATGCAAACCTCGGACTAACTAACTTGTAAGATCACGGAGTTCGATATAAAATCAAGATTAAAGCAACAAATTTAACTTTAATTCTAATCGAATGGAACGAACTCCAAACTCGTATGATTGTGCCCCTGTTGAAAACTAGATACTATTTGAATTTCTTTCTACATTTTTTATTTGAAATGTAGTTAGTTTTGGTTAAACCCATTTGGTGGAAATTTATTATTTACTCGTAGTTTATACGGATAAGAGTTTTTCGGTGTTTTTTTTTAAATTTATCATAAACACATAGGGGAAATGGCTCTAATGTTGGCCTTTGAATCTAAGATCGGGCCAATCGCTAAAAATCTGCAATTTATCAATTTTATCGCGTCATTGGGACGGTACTAATGGATATTTTTGGTCGCTATTGAAAATTTAGTCGATTGCTGTATGGGCCCAAATAAGGGGCATTTAGGCCGACATTACATTCATTTTCCCTACATAAAATAACATAAATTTTATTTAATGTTGTAAACCATCCACACTATCCTGGAGTGTTGATTTTTGATAAAAGAACTAAATCACCAGTCTGATTTCGAAAATACTCAGAAGCCACCATCTTGGATTTTAAGATGAAGTCGGACATCGATTTCCGGTCAGTATACGTCATCTTAATTCCAAAAATACCCATATAGAAGGGTATTTGATAGTATTCCCTAGTGTTCATATAACCAGAAGCCGCCATATTGAATTTCAAGATGGACCACGATTTCTGGTCTCTATACGATATCCCGATTCCAAAAATGCCCACATTGAAGGGTATTTCACAGTATTTCTCAGTTTCTATTTAACTAAAACCCGCCATCTTGGATTTCAAGTTGGCATTGGACCATTGGACTTTTTTCTTAGTGTGCCGCAAGTGTGCTGCAGGTGTGCTGATTGTACCGGTCATACAGCAAGCTGCGATTCTTTTTAAAATGTAAAATACGAACATAATGATATAGGGGAAATGGATGTAACGTCGGACTAAATGCCCCTAATTTGGGCCCATACATAAATTCAGCAATCGACTAAATTTTCAATAGCGACCAAAAATATCCATAAGTACCATCCCAATGACGCGTTCGTCTAGATAAAATTGATAAATAGCAGATTTTTAGCGATGGGTTCAATCTTAGAGCCATTTCCCCTACTTGGCAATCCGATAATTTTGACAGCTTGAATGTTTTGGTTTGCAATCACAAGGATATCATCGGTATAGTGACAACCAAGGAGGAATGCTGGCGAGGTGAGCCGTGAGCGGTTTCAGCAAATTAAAGGCAGACCAGATACCCAGCATTTCGAGATGTGAAACGCAACTGTTTATCAGCGGCCGGAAAGTGTTGGAACCGGTGGGGAACATTGTAGGAGACTGAATATAGATTGTAATGAGTATGACTTCTGTAGTTTTGTGCAAGTTGCTCCATCATTTGAATTACGGGTACTTTTGGGTCTGATTAACTGCCCCTTTCTCTAGAGCCCTCGCTAGAACCTACATTGCTGTGAATTGCTGGTCTGGTTTCCTGTGGTATATTCAATTAGGGGATGTTTCTGAAATATATAGTCAAACAGCACGTAATATTGTGAACAACTTCAATGACAGCTGCCCAGCTGTGCTCCCATTTTATTTAATGAACAATCCAATGCCTACGAGATTGTGGCACACCTGCGGCCCACTGTGCTGAGTGACTTACCCGTTGCATTGAACATTGATTTCAGGACTCTTAGCGTCACCCCGATTCCAAAAATACTCATATTGAAGGGTATTTGACAGTATCTCCCAGTTTCTATGTAACCAGAAGCCACCATCTTGGATTTCCAGAACACCCATATTGAAGGGAATTTGTCAGACTTGAAGGGCAATCAAATATTATCGAAGTTAGTCAGGTAAGGAGTAATTAAAACATATTTTTTTCAATATTGGCATACTCAAAATATCAAAGTTCAGAATATGCAGTTGATGAACAAACCCATTGATTACATTTCAAGATAATGCATTTTTTATATAGTTGTAAATTTTATCATGAGTAAGTAGCACACTCGTAGCACACATTGGTTTATAACTTGTACTAAATATACATAAACGAGATTTGACTAGGTACCCCTCGGTACCCAAAGCTCAAATTTTTAGGAGTACTATTTTATAAGGTGATCTTCCAAATACAATCAGTTTTCGACTACATCAGGGCCCGCCTACCCTATTTTTGAGCCATTGAATATGACGTCACAAAAACGCATGATGGGCTACATTTAACATTGACTATTTCGACTCGAGATTTGACTAGATACACCTGGAAACCCAGCACTGAACTTTTCAGGAGTACTATTTTATAATGTAATTTTCGAAATTCAATCGGTTTTAAACCCTGCCAGGGGCCGCCTACCATCTTTTCGGGCCGTTCAATATGGTGTCACAAAACCGTCCGATGGGCTGTATATAATATTGACATTTTCGAATCGAGATTTGGCTAGGTACCCCTCAGTACCCAACGCTGAAATTTTCAGAAGTACTATTTTATAAGGTAATCTTCAAAATACAACCAGTTTTAGACCCCGCCAGGGCCCGCCCACCCTCTTTTCGAGCCGTTGAATATGACGTCACAAAAACGCTTGATGGGCTGTATATCACATGGATGTCAATGAAAAGCATTGGTGTATTCAGCAAAGTTGTATATTTTAATGATGCCAACAATTTCTTAGAACATGATAAATTGATCAAATTTGAAAAAAGCACTAATTAACTTAAAAAACCAATATTAAGGTAGTCTTAAAAGGAAATCTATTATAACTCTACAGAGTTATGATGTAGAAATTTGGTGTCTTTAGCAAATGTTCATGAAATCAACTGCTCTGCAACTTTGTCCAAGACATGGAACCATTATCTCGTAACTGGAAAAAGTTAGAATTTGGATGTGTAATACTAGCTTAAAGATTATTCAGGTGTGTATTTCAAAAGATGCGAGTTATAATTTTGAGCAACTTCTCCCAAGACATCCAGTCTCTAAAACGTCGAAAAAGGGTAGAAAATATTTTTGACCGTCTTTATTCATATTCGTGCCACTGTGCGCCGGTGGTGTAGTGGTAAGCGTGACTGCTTTCTAACACCCCAATGGGTCTGGGTTCAATCCCCAGCCGAGGTCGGTGGGATTTTTCTGAGGCATAAAAATCTCTGGTCACGTCTTCCTTCGGAAGGGAAGTAAAGCCGTTGGTCCCGGCCCATGTGTGTGTTGAATTGAATAGGTGCGATATCCTACGCAGGTGTGGAAGCTGCCTTCCTGCACATTCGATTGTCGTCAATGGATGGCAATCGATGTCCGTCGGTGATTGGCACTAGATTGCGGAACAGAGACCGACGTTAAATAAAGGAAAGAAGGGTACACGCTTACATAAACACAGGAGTATTTTTCAAACCCGAACCAGTTGGATCAGTTGCCCATCAAAAAGATTTCTAACAGTTTGAGATCTTCACAACTTGATCAACCAGAAGTCCTGAACAAATATTCAAAAAACTATACTAATATCTTCGTCTATCTGGGAAGAAGTTCATTATGTTTTTTGAAGTAAGTTCCCTAAGATGAAGCGAGGATCCCTGAAGATCTTAGAAGTTTGCTGAACTATTTTTAGATCTTCTATAGAGTTCACTGCACTTATATGAAATTTTATGCAGCTTCTCAATATGCTACGAAATTCTCATAACTCCTACAAAGTTGGCTGCACTTTTACGTTTCTCGTTGATTTTTAGTGAAGTTCCACGTATGAAATTTCTTGAACTTGTACGTAATTGCTTGAACAATTCCAAGGTCATGAGACTTCAAAAACGTACCCTGAAAGCATATAAAGATCCCAAACAATAATGAGGTTCCCTGAAATTTAATATTTTTTTTTTAATTCGCATGTTATCTTTTACAAACTGAAATCTCTTCGAAAGAATAAAACATTTATTTTTCGCATCATTATAGCGGTAAAAAAAGAACCATGCATGGAAATCCGTCAGAGCTTAGACGCATCGCCAGGACTCAACGTTCTGGAACTAAAGTGTGCATGCCCAAGGGGTATTCAACTCTGCACACCTTAATCTGTGCCGAAGGATTTGGCTGTACCGAAAGCTGTGCCGAATGAGCCAAAATCTGTCAATCAAGGCGTTAATATCCCATGAGTTTGGCAATCCTGAATGTATAATGACTTTTGTGCTTGTTTATGTTTACATCGGTTTTTTAGTGGAAAATACTGGTTGTTCTTGGCAGCTTTCCTCAGGGGAAATTTAATTACGATAGAATTAATTTCCCCCGAGAAAGGCTGCCAAAAACTGCCGAAACGCTGGGCAGTTAAGCTACGGTTTGAACTATCCAGACCAGGGCGTCTGAATATCAGCTTCAATCGACCAAATCGATGCGACGAAGAGACTGCTGGCTTTCTTTTTCTGTTAAAGTCAAACAGCTTCGCAGCATTCTAGAACCTCAGTCGGCGTGCACAAACAAATGTTCAATCGCTTGTCTCTCTTTCTCCCGTTGCTCCATTGGTCTTCCTTTCAAGCTTCGGTGAAACGGATGAGGGAAAGAGCGCTCGACTTTGATAGTTTTCTCTTTCATGAAACACATCAACAGAGGTTTCATGACGTATATGAGGGAAAATGAAATTACATATTTAAAGCATTTCTCACGTGAAAACACTTGAAGATTACACGTAATATGTTTAATTTATCTTCCATCCACATATTTATCTAAAAAAAAATAACGAAAACGGGACATAACGCATTTTAAACAAATTGAAAGAGCTGTGATAGAGTGTTCGTGAAAGGGGATTGAAAGCCATAATGAGGTTTCGTTTAACTAGAAAATCGACATCACTTACATTGAAAGTGTTGAGCAAAGCAACGACGAGAAGATCCACAGCCAGCGTTTCCTTCTAAGCGTGATTCTTTTTCATTATCATTTGTTGCTGATAGTCTAGCAAGGCGTTATAGAAATGAAGCGTTGAACACGTTTGTATGAGAGAAACAAAACTCGAGCTCATTTTAGAGCTTCGAAAATGTAGAGTCCTGATCCAGACTGCATAGCCGAAACTCCAATTATTTTATTTTATTTAATGCTGATGTACTATATTCCTTTAGAACTATGAACTTGATTGAGACAATGTTTTTTGTCTCTGAATGACATCATTACATTCTTCCGAACCTTGGCGATTGTTATCCTAATCAACCGTATTTTGCGATCTTTTGCTGCATACTGTAATGTCCTTCTTGGAAGCATTTTTCATGCTGTACGAGAAGAGCCGGCGGGGAAAAATCGGGAGAACTTGAATTTATTCGTAGCACAGTACAATCAATCCAGCACGTAGTGATCTCAATAGAAATCATGTTGCCCCAATCCGTGTCCGTCCGCCAAACGTCCTAAATATTATGCTGAATTTTCCCTGTAATAGAAACGGCAGCGTAAGAGCAACCGTACCAGTGTGTAAATAAAGCACATTTACCAACCTCTACCATAACGCTACTTACGTACCGGAACTTGCTATTCAGGTGCGAGAAATAGCAATCCGGACTTCGGGAAGTAGTGAGTTCACAAATTTAGCAACACGGCAGCAACGCATCAGAAGGTTTCTACTTTGAATAAACGACAAAAATACTCATGCCAAAACGTCTACGGAACTGGTCGTGCCTGTAGATGCAATTATCAGAAAAATAATCTGACACCAAATGTTCGGCTCCTTCGTGTGCCAGACGTTCGATACATGTTTTTTTTTCCCCTATACGAATTCTATTTTGTTTACCCGTATCTTCGATTTCCGCAATGGCATGTTCCTGAATCAAAACATCGCTCATTAAATCCAGATCCTCTTCACTTGAATCAGATAACAATTCCAGAAAATGATCCACGTTTGAGTGCGATGTTTGCAAGCACCACGTAAAACTGTAGATTTCAAGTATTGCGTTCCGGCCGGTGTGGAAAACGGTAACTTAAATTATGACTCTTATAGCAAGAACCGGTGTGGAGAGGAGTGATTAATCCAAAATGGAAACGCTATGCGTAAGTAAAATAGTACCGCAAATTGCAACGACTGGTACGGTTGCTCTTATAGGTAACGTTAGACAATCTCCTGCAGAAGACTCCGAGATGATTCGGTCTGGATAATGGTTCACCAGGGGTGTGATCGAAAGTCAACTGTCCATAGAATGTTTTTCTATTTTTTTCAGTATCTGAAGTAAACAAAGCAGTAATCATAGTAATGAGTATGATTGGCAAAACTCAACAGTGCTGCCGTTTTATATAATATTGTTTGTGTCATACTTGTCAACGTATGCCCTACGTACTGGAGAGTGCGCCGTACTGTGTTTCGGCACAGTGTGTAGAGTTGATTTCCCCTTGTGCGTGTCAGCTTTTGTTCCACTAGATTGCATTTCTGAACCACTGTGCACTGACAACAACTAGCATTACCGTGACCCACATACGATGATAACGAAAAAAGGACAACAGACTCGACACATCGACACGCAACCCGTCATTCCATAACTCTGTGAAACACAAAAAAAAAATCTCTGCAATTTGGGAAGTCTCCCCTCTGGAGTTTTCACCCTATTTCTAAGATTTCCTAAACTACGGCTGAAAGTCCCTCAAATAATGATAATAACAATAATGATCCCCGAGAAAAAGGGTCCTTTATGGTTCAGTTATGGACCATCTTCGGCATCGGAACATTCCAAATAAATTTACGGATCTAACATATTTTCCACTAACCTGGTTTATCGTACTGCAAACACAAATCGAAAGTCGCCTTCATTGCTTCCTCGCTTATGTTGGCATCAATTATCACCAGTGGAGCGTCCTGAATTAGTTTTGCGTGCGTATTGATCTGTTTGAATGAATAAAACAAAATGTTTAAATTAGCATCCAATTGCCGAGGTCAACCCAACCCAACGACCGGTTGTGATTGGTTGACTAATGAAACTGAGTTGTACCCTTCTACATAGCGCTACGCAATTTTCACGCACAATGAAATGTTTAGCGCTTTAATTCGAAAACAAAGTTTCGGTGGCTTTCAATCGCTGCGGTTGCATTTTTATGATAACAAATTTATTGCGCCCATCAATCCGAGTCGGAACGGCGATTAACGTTGACGGTTTAGCGATACGAGGGTTCTAGCTCTAGCCACATCAAAAATAAATTTGTTGATTGATTGATATCGGCTGCGGTGGTGGTCTGAAAACCTTACCCAGTTGGTGCTGATGGCATTGTGGACGGACATGTCCCCCACGACCAGCTTGCAGTCTCCGTTGTTGTCCAGCAGGACGGAACAGTTGGCCGTTGGATGGTCGCCAGCGGTGAGAATCGATGCCCCGCAGTGGTTTGGCAGCAGTCGTTTTATGTAATCTCCGTTCTATCAACGATACGACGACAGGGAAAGGGGATGAATAATTGGAATCAGATAAAAATAAACATTTGCGGAACCAGTTTGGCTCCGGGTGAGATGGTGGGAATGCTTTTGGCAGCTGTTGAAATTATCACCGTCCGTCCACAAGAACAAAATTGGGTTGGAAGCCCTGCTGGCATGTTTGCTTGCTGCTGTACTCACTTGATCATTTCCAACGGCCGAAATCAGATTGACGTTGCCAAAGATTTTCCAGATTCCTTCGGCAATGTTGCGGCCCACTCCACCACAGGACGTGTCCACGGTGGCGTGATAGGTGGCACCATTCAGCTGGAAAATTAAAAATGTTTTTTCATTAGATGAATATTTAGATTTTAATTTACTAGTTTTTAATTATTTGTGGTAAACTATTGTGCATTTTGACTCCTGTACAAAACATAATAGCTCAGTTATTGTTTCGCACAGGTTGCCCATGCCTATTTTTCTTGTGTGGGAATTACTAGAGAGGGTCTATCATAAGAGAGGAGCGTATTCAAAACAAACTGCCTTGGCAACCTATGCCTAGGTGATTTCTAGCAACACTGCCAATTCTTTGGTACAAGCAATGTAAATATTTACCTTGTTTGACAAAACCCAGGTAATCATGACGTTTGATTATTGAAAACGTGTGTGTGTGTGTGTGTGTTTTTTTTTAGTAAGGTTTAGGAAAGCTTCAAGAAGCCAGGCCTGTAGTGAAGTTGGCACGGTGTGGTATCCAGTAGTTGCCTAGTGCAGCTCCACTAAAACCCATTCCTTACTTTCTCCTCTGCCTGGATCCCCCCGGGACCACTGTGAAGCGACTACTTCGGGGGGTGGCTGTGCTCATGCACTTGTCGTACTCTCAGCGCTAGCTGGGGTTGCTAGATCGCTGCTCTTCTCGACATAATCTGCGTGACTGCCCTGCTGACGGCATTCCAAGTGCCCTCCTCTCGACACATTTCAACGACGACATTCTCCACGTTAAGGACGGGCATCTCCGTTCGCACTGCCTCGAACCTTGGACAGTCGAAGACCACATGCTCCGGCGTTTCATCGACATTGCCACACTCCGGACAGAGGGGTGACGCTGCGTGTCCGAACCGATGCAGGTATTTCCTGAAGCAGCCGTGGCCAGACAGGAACTGCGTTAGGTGGAAATTGACTTCTCCGTGTTTTCTGTTCACCCAGGTCGAAAGAATCGGTATTAGTCTATGTGTCCATCTACCGTTCTCCGTCGTGTTCCACTCCTGTTGCCACTTAGCCAATTACTCCACTCTCACAACTTTCCGTACTCTTCCGGCTTCTCTCCGCCTGTAGCACTCGCTGTCCTCCGCCAGGGTGATGCCAATAGGGATCATACCTGCGATAACGCATACTGCTTCCGACGAGATGGTTCTGTACGCACTCACGACTCGCATGGCCATGAGCCGGAACGTACTGCTCAGTTTCCTTTGGTTCTGCTTCGTTTCCAGCGCTGGAACCCAGGCTGGACCTCCATATCTCAGTATCGATGATGACACGCTGGCCAGAAGACGCCTCTTGCTACTGCTGGGACCAGCGTTGTTCGGCATAATTCTAGCTATCGCGTTGATGGCCTTCGAAGCCTTCTCACAGGCATATTCGACGTGGCTGTTGAAGTTTAGCCGGTCATCGATCATCACTCCCAGGTATTTTAACACACGCTTCGAGGCTATGGTGTGCTCCCCGACGGTGATTTCTGCCCTGTGTGTGTGTGTGTGTGTGTGTGTGTGTGTGTGTGTGTGTGTGTGTGTGTGTGTGTGTGTGTGTTTTTTTTTTTTTTTTTTGGCAAGGAGGAAACCTTCAAAAAGGCCATCGTGCCACCGCTTGACGACTGGGCGCACAGTCGCGGTGACACGGTGTGTGGGATTCTTACCGCACTAAAACCTCCTTAGACGCCTTGCCCTTTTCCCCCGGAACCACTTGTCGTATTACTTCGGAGGGGGCCGTGCATTACGCACCTCACTTTACCTCAGCTAATTGGCGCTTCCAGTTCGCTGATCGTCTCTCCAATTTGTGAGCCATTTATCTCCCAGCGTCACGTTCTACTCGGTTATCCCTGGTGGTGGATACAGCCTACTCTGACGGAGAGTTCTCCCGGCTTCGGCTTTCAGTTCGCACTTGTGTGAGCACATTACTACTTTCTAGTTGGTCTTCCCGCCATTTTCGCTGCAGCGCTGACATGATCTGCGTTACTGCTCTGCTGACGGCGTTAAAGGTGCCCTCCTCTCGACACATTTCTTCGACGACATTCTCCGTGCTAAGGGCGAGCATATCCTCTCGCACATCATCAAATCTAGGACATTCGAAAACCACGTGCTCTGGTGATTCTTCCACATTCCCACACTCCGGACAGAAGGGTGACGTTGTGTGTCCGAACCGATGCAGGTACTTCCTGAAGCAGCCATGACCAGACAGGAACTGCGTCAAGTGGAAGTTGGCTTCTCCATGCTTCCTGTTCACCCAGGTCGAAAGAGTCGGTATTAGCCTGTGTGTCCATCTACCGTTCTCTGCTGCATCCCACTCCTGCTGCCACTTAGCCATCGACTCCGTTCTCACCATTTTTCGTACTCCTCTGGTTTCTCTCGTCATATAGCACTCGTAGTCCTCCGCCAAGGTGATGCCGATTGGGATCATACCGGCGATAACGCATACTGCCTCCATCGAAATGGTTCTGTACGCACTCACGACTCGCATGGCCATGAGCCGGAACGTACTGCTCAATTTCCTTTGGTTCTGCTTCGTTTTCAGCGCTTCAATCCAGGCTGGACCTCCGTACCTTAGTATTGATGAGGAAACACTAGCCAGAAGACGTCTCTTGCTGCTGCTTGGACCAGAATTGTTCGGCATGATTCTGGCTATTGCGTTGATGACCTTCGTCGCCTTCTCGCAAGCATATTCGATGTGGCTATTAAAGTTTAGCCGGTCGTCGATCATTACTCCCAGATACTTAAGCATGCGCTTCGAAGCAATGGTGTGCTCTCCAACGGTAATTTCTGCCCGCTGCACTGCTTTGCAGTTACTGACCAACATCACTTCTGTTTTGTGGTGGGCTATCTGCAGCTTCGCTCCTTGCATCCAGTTACCAATCGTATCTATCGCCTCAGCCGCCAACATTTCCACTTCTTCCAGCGTCTCACCGGTTACCGTCAAGACGACATCGTCCGCAAAGCCAACGATCTCAACTCCTTTGGGCAGCTTGAGCGTCAGCACGCCATTGTACATTCCGTTCCACAGCGTGGGACCTAGAATGGAGCCTTGGGGAACCCCCGCCGTGATTCTAAGCGATTTCTGCCCCGTGTCTGTCACGTAGACAAGGACCCGGTTCTGGAAATAACTACTTAGAATCCTGCAGAGGTAGCCTGGAACCCTCATTCTATGGAGCGCCTTGGCGATGGCCTCCCAGCTGGCGCTATTGAATGCATTCTTGACATCGATCGTAATCACGGCGCAGTATCGATTTCCTCTCCGCTTCTGTTTGGAAGCTTTCTCGGCTCTGTCAATCACTGTCCGAATTGCATCCACCGTCGATCTCCCTTTCCGGAATCCAAACTGTCTCTCCGACAATCCGTGTTCACTCTCCGTGCATTTCGTCAGCCTGTTGAGGATGATCCTCTCTAAGAGCTTTCCTACAGTATCCAGCAAGCATATTGGCCTATACGATGCAGGATCCCCCGGCGGTTTTCCGGGCTTCGGCAACAGCACAAGCTTTTGTACCTTCCACCTATCAGGGAACTGACCATCGTCCAGACATTTCTGCAGCACCATCCTGAACATGTCCGGGAACGTCTGGATCGCCGCCTTCAACGCCACGTTGGGAATTCCATCCGGGCCGGGAGCTTTATTCGCTTTCAACCCTTTCGCTGCTGCTATGAGTTCCTCGTTGGAGACTTGTTCAACGTTGTCTTCATCTACCTCGCCATATGGTGTAGGTGGCCAGTTCGTTGGGTCATGCTGTGGGAAAAGTCCCTCCACGATGACTTTCAGCTTGTTGTGACACATTTCAACCGGCATCGTTGGGCCTCTGATCTTCGCCATCGCAACTCGGTATGCGTTGCCCCAGGGGTTGGCATCGGCATCGCGGCACAACTCCTTGAAACTATTTGACTTGCTCAGCTTTATCTTTCGTTTCAGTGCAGCCCTGGCCTCTCGGAACACCACCCTGCGCTCCTCTCTGTCTGCTTCTGTTCTTGCTCTCTGAGCACGCCTTCTGGCTAGAAGACAAGTAGCACGGAGGGTGCTAATTTCCTCGTTCCACCAGTAGGCTGGACGCCGCCTGTTCGTTGGCTCCAGTTTTCTCGGCATAGTTGTGTCACATGCCCTTGCTAATAATTCGGTCAACTCATTCGCGCTTAGGCCCGGGACGCTGTTGTCTACCCTTAGAGCTTCGATGAAGAGATCCTTATTGAATGCCTTCGTCTTCCACTTCCGCTCGCTTACTTTCGTCCTCCGCATTTCCACCGGTGTTCGTTCGCCGATACTGTACCGGATCGCCTGATGGTCACTATGGGTGTACTCCTCGCACACCGTCCAGTTCATATTTGCCATTAGCGACGTACTGCAGAAAGTGACGTCGATAATGGATTCCCTACCATCTTTGCGGAAGGTGCTGATGGTTCCTTCGTTGGCCAGACTGACGTTCAACTTTGCCAGAGCTTCCAGCAGGCTATACCCTCTTGCGTTGGTACATCTGCTCCCCCAATCCACTGCCCAAGCATTGAAGTCTCCTGCGATGAAGACTGGTCTCCGTCCAATGAGCTCTTCGGTGAGCCCATCTAGCATCTGGTGGAACTGCTCAATTGTCCATCTCGGGGGTGCGTAGCAACTACATACAAAGATTCCATTGATTTTGGCGATCACGAAACCTTCATATGAGCTTGCCACCACTTGTTGTATGGGATACCTGCCCATGACTTGTATGGCCGCCATTCCTGCTCTATCCGCCACCCAGTTACCATTATCGAGAGGGACTCGGTATGGCTCTGCAATGATTGCAACGTCGCACTTTGTTTCCGTTGTTGACTGCCACAACAGTTGCTGTGCTGTGTTACAATGATTGAGATTTATTTGGGTTACCTTCATTATTGCTGGCCCACCATCGCCTTCTTGAACTCAGGGCACCTGAAACTTCCCGTCACATGGCCATTTCCGTCCTCCTTTTTGCAGAGCATGCACCTCGGTTGCTTTGTACAGTCTTTTGCAACGTGCCCCTTCTCTCCGCATTTCCTGCACAGATCAGATCTGTCAGGGCCTTTGCAGTGTCTCGCCTGGTGACCGAAGCCCATGCATTTGTAGCATCTCTCCATTTTCTTAGATACCCGAGGAATAGCTTTCAACGGGCACACTGACCACCCAACCTTGATTCGGCCAGTCTTCAGCAGCTCGTTAGCTGCGTCCGAAGAAAGTCGTATCGACGCCGTCTGCGTGCCACCATACGCCTTTCTCAACCGAATTGCCATCGGTACGTCTCCCAGGTTGCATTGCACCTTTAGCGCACTTTTCAACTCGTCTTCTGTTGTGATCTCGTCCAGATCCCTGCACTCGACCACTGACTCCTGGGATAAGGCTCTTACGTTCGCCGTCTCGCCAAGAGATTTTTCGACGAGCTCCTTAAAAGCTGAGCTCTTAACCGTAGGGTCCCTTTTCGGCTCGAATAGCATCTCGCCTTTCTGGGTTCGCCTGGTTTTCACCACATTCTCGCCTAAGTGTTTCAACTCCGGATCATCTCTCACTTTCCGGAGGAGTGCTGCGTAGGACGTTTTGTCCTTCGCCTCAACAACCAGAGCGTCACCCTTGCTTCTCTCCCTACGAGGCCTAGGATTCTCCTTATTCTTCCTGTCTTCCTTCTTCTTCTCTTCCTTCTTCCTCGCTTCTTCTTCCTTCCTCCTCGCTTCCTCTTCCTTCTTCCTCACTTCATCTTCCTTCTGTTTTTTCTTCCTCTCCTTCTGGTTCTCGACTTTACGCCACGCACCATTTTCTCCCATCTCCTTGATGCCTTCCTCGTCGTCCCTGCGTTTTTTGGGCTCCTCCTCATCTCCTGGCGTGTCCCTATCTCTCTTTTCAGGACGTGGATTTGTGGGTCCCTTCGGAGTCTCATGTGCTTGAGCCAGTCTTATGCTCTCCTTGGCCTCCAGCAGAGCCTTTTCGGCATTTTCGGCCCTTTTTCTCCACTCTTGACATTCCCGATCTGCCACTGTTATGCCGGATTTGATACCGGTCACAAGTTGCTTGATCTCTTTGTGTACGTTGTTTTTATCCTTCACGAACACATAGAGATCATCGATCTTCCTCCTGACCTCCGTCATTTTGGTTCTCCCGAGCTGCAGTTCTTGGGATTTGCTACTACTGGATATTGGTGTGAATATCTGGCTTAGCCCAACGCCTGGCTGCTCTTCTTGAAACTTACTGCTGCTGCTGGAACTCGCAGTGACCCCCAGGTTCGACACTGGTGATCTCTGCAATATCCCACTCCTTGCGAACACGTTTGCTCCTCCGTTTTCACTGTCTGGCGTATTGCCGTCGTTCTTCATATTTTTTTTGGTTTTTTCTTTTTCTTCATTTTTATTTTTTTCTCCAATTTTATCCATTCTGATGGGTCCCCCCTTCGGGCCGCTATCTCCACTCGTTGTATGTAGTCTCCTATCGTGATCCCATGGTTATCTATGCAAGCAGGGAGGCCATGCTAGGGTTGACACGGTCCTTCATGGGGGCCGTGTTCAGAGCCAGATCGGCGTAAGTCAGGAATGTTACATCTGAGCCTACTACTCACCAATCACCAATTGGTGACGAGTTTTGAACGTATCCGGAGGCCTGCCAAGGTTTTACCGGGACGGGGGCAGCCGCACTATTAGCCCACTCGCCATTTCAAGAAGGTGTCACCCTTCTTTACTTAGGGAGCAGAATAGCACGACTGTCAGCCCTGTAGCGTGGTATCCAATCCATTGTGCCGTGTCGTGTCCATAGTTCCATGCCGTATCCAGTATGCCGTAATAAGGATCTTACTGGCGTCGATCCTAATGTGCCGGTTGGCACTCCTGCGGGTTGACGAAGCATTTCCTCTATCGCCGTGTTATGGTTACCGCGCCAGTGTTCGCGTCGCACCCCCTCACTTTGCTATTGTCAGAAGGACAACATTGCCCAGGCTACACCACGGGGAGGCGTGAGGTAGGAACTTGTGAGAACCAGAGCTAGGTTGTCAACTCACCATTTGTAGCCCTGTGTGTGTGTGTGTGTGTGTGTGAGTGTGTGTGTGTGTGTGTGTGTGTCTGTGTGTGTGTGTCATCCTCTATCCCTCACCCAGCCGGGGGCGTTGGACAAGTAAAACTGCGAATAATTTGATCAAATCTCATGCTCCGTAATGGTGCCCTTTATGTTGTGAAGACTAGTACTTCAAAAAGGGTAACTTTTGAGGCAACACAGGATATCCTCAACAAGTTAAGGGAACAGGTTGCACTAGATGTCCACAACAGGTACAGCAAAACATCACATAGACGCCCTTATTCACACTAACTACTCAGGGGGTAGAAGGTCAAGAAGAGCCTCCGCCGCCAACTAAAGCTCGAACCGGGTACCTGGGACTCCCACGATATAACCGCGGCAATGGTCAGCAGACGATGCCCTGTGCGTATTTAGTATGTAATAGGGAAATTTACGTATTCTCGGCAACCTAAGCAACGACCTTCTTTCTATAGCCTTTTTCTCTACACGGTTACCAGCGTAAACACATAAATGAGTAAAAAAATACACATTTTTTATATTTATATGCAGCTGTCAAAAAATGTGTAAATTTGGAAATCCTAATACCCCGTTCACATTACAGCGTATATCACGTGATATACGCTGTCTTGCAATGAGCACTCATATATCTAGTTTTCACTGCAAATCCTATGTATGAGTGCTCATTGCAAGACAGCGTATATCACGTGATATACGCTGTAATGTGAACGGGGTATAAAATGTGTAAAAAAAATACACATTTTACGAATGTAGTACCAGTCAAAAAATGTGTATTTTTATACTCATTAATGGGTAAAAAAAAACTTCAAACTTTGCTGCATCCTACTTTGTTGACGCACGCCATTTGCTAAATTTCAGTGAAGAACAGCAGGAACATTGAGGAACTACGGTCCAAACTGGACAGTGCACAACGATGGACATGCTAGAGGGTAGGTGATTTGTACTTTTTTCATAGCTTTTAGTTTTAGTTTAGTTTATATACCTACTTCATATACTGATTTTTGTTTTTCTTCCCTTGATTTGTTTCCCGTGCTGAGCATCAATGCTACCAGACGCCAGGGAGGAATCTCCCATACCTGGACCCTACCTTTCGACCCATCAACTCATGAACCGGAGACCAATGGCTTCACTTCCCTTCCGAAGGAAGGCGTGATCCTCGGCGCGATCAGAGATGTTATGCCTCAGAACATCCCGGCAGCGTCGACTGGGATTGAGAGGAAATCACGCTTACCAACACCTCCGGTGCCGCTACTTATTTTTGTTGATTATATTTCTGTTTTTAATAAAATATATAGGGGAATTTACGTATTCTCGTCAATCTAAGCAGCGTCTGCACTTCTACTAGCATTTTCTCAGCGTCACGCACATATATGATGTGTCTGTTTGTTTACATTCATCTGCTGCTTGCTTCTCTATCCATTCCAATCGACAGCATTTTTCAAAACGTTTTGACAGCGTTTTTACAACGCTCCAAACTTCTCAGGTGAGTGTGACTATTGTCGGCAGCCTCTTTTTCTTCGGCAACCTTCCCATTAGAACTGCGTGTTAACCAGCTGTTCTATTATCGGCAACTCGAAATCAACCCCATTTTGTAGTGCGTATGCTTTATTTGAAGAAAAATGTAGCATTACTGGATTGCTCGATCGTTCAAATATAATCAGATTGAAGCTAAAAGGCTAAACAATCGTTTGGACACATTCAGGGAAGTGCGTTGATGGGAAAACATAGTGAAATTAACGTTTAAATTTTGGTTGCCGAAAACAGTCAATGGGTGCCGAAGCCAACATTTACCCTACAATAATCGAGCAATCTTTATTTTACCATTGACACAAATAAGAAAATTCCGAAGTTAATAAAAAACCATGAGCACCCATTATATTTAAGTTCTAGAAATGGTTACTTTTTACACACTTTGCTGTAAAAACCGTTCTTGAAAAATGTGTAAAAAATACACTTCTTTTGACGTTTGCTTGGTTTACACATAAATGTGTAAACGCAGTTTACACATTTTTTGAGTAGGCCCCTTTTTTCACGAAATGTGTGAAATTTTACACATTAATGTGTTTACGCTGGTTACCGTGTAAGGAACGCACACATATGCAGTATTTGTTTGTTTACAATCTTCTGCTGCCAGCTGCTCTAACAATTTCAGTCGAAAGAATTGTCAAAAACTGTCTTGAAACGCTTTTACAAAGCTCCTATCTTCTCTAGTGAGAGCGAGTATTGTCGGCAACCAGTTTTTCTTCGGCAACCGTTCCATTTGAACTGCATGTAAATCTGCTGTTCTATTATCGGCAACTCGAAATCAGCTACAATTTGTAGTGCGTGTGTTGCATTTCAAGAAAACCTTGCTAGATTGATTTTTCTCAGTGGTAAAAATATAGTCAAATTGAAGCTGAAAGCATAAAGAATCGTTTGCATGCATTCAGCGAAGTGTTTTCGTAAGAAAATCCAGTGAAAATAGTGTTTTAATTTGGGTTGCCGAAAATAGTCTGTCATGCCGAAGCCGTCATTTCCCCTATGTTTTATTTGGATACTCAAAATGTTTGAAGCCATGCGTCATCTAAACCATAATTTGCATCACCACAAATACACTTTTCAACAATCTTCAACTGGAACGTACTCACCAAATCACTACACCCGGGAGCGCATTCCCGATGCTTCCACGCATATTTTTCTCTAGTCATCCCTAAACAATTCCTCCTCCAGCGACTCCAACCACACAACAACCAAATATCACTTTTCTTCGCTTTTCTTTTTCAAGTCACTCCGTGTACAAAAGCAATGCACATCGCAAAACCCTAAAGCTGGGTTTAGATTAGGCAAGTCAAATGATCAACTCAGTTGAATTCAATTGGCTTGAAAAGTTGAGCCTGGTTCAACTTTTTTCAATTCAAGTGAGTTGATCAAGTCAGTTGATCAAGTCAGTTGAATGGCATGGTTTACACGTTCAATTCGTGTTCAAGTCAATTGAATTCAACTGACTTGATCAATTGACAATAGATCAGCGTCGTTCTCATCACCGCGTACATAAACTGAAATTAAAATTTTCACTCGCCATGCCACAACTTTCTGGTCCGGCAGAAAAAAATCAAATCACGCAGATAGCGCCAAATCTTCTGATGCTTGCAATTTTGCAAACATGATGAATCACGTTTTCTTTCTCGATTCTAAAACTTCTCGGAAAGCGAGAAAACCACAGGCAGAGTGCCAGCGCTAATCCGGCAAATGCAGCCGAAAACTATGAATGCGAACGCACGCACAAAACAGAGAAAAACTTAAAACACAACCGTATCCAAAGGAATTCGAAACTGCACTCCGATTATTGAAAACAATTTGAATGAAGAAATGAGACCTAGGGTTTTTGATCTAATTTCCGTCCTACTAAGCAGAACCCGCACTTTACCTCTTTTTTCTGAACGAGTTTAAACAAAAAGTGGAATATTTCTGCCAAAGATGACTTCTAAATTTATTCACCTTTCCATACGCACCGTTGGATTTGATAAAGAGTCACAAATTGTTGAGATATTATTTAAAATCTAATACTGCTTCTTGGTTCTAAATTCGTTCCACGAGTTTCAATTCTGTCCTAACGCATTGTAACGCCATTAGATTTTCTTCGTCCTACGGATAAACGTAGAAAAAGGGGATTCGCTAGGAGTGCTTCTTTTGTTTTGAGAATAATGAGCGTAAATATTCATACAATGCGCTCCAATAGGATTTATGTTGTAGCTAATGAACTAACGCATCGGAACAAACCTATAATTGATTTGTGCACGGTAACATCATTGATATTATTGATCTTTTCTGATCGATAGAACGGAAATGGGCGATTACGACGAAGTACCCTACTGCTATCATGATTACCTGAGAATTGTCAAATAATGTAAATATGCACACCGATTGCATCGAAGAATGCAATCAAGATAGGCGTTGCTCGATTGGCTCTAGCTTTGACAATTCTAATCCGACTGTCAAATCCATACTAAAAAATCAAAACATACGGACAGCATGCCTACAACACAAATCTGAAAATTGACAGCACAATGTATTCAAACACGTGTTTATACCTTTAATCCGAAGGGTGCGACACATCTAAATCTCGATTGTAAATGGTCGAAAAATCTCACACTAGCGAATCAATCTACGAAAAATCTTTTTTCATCCCTTGCATCTAAACCCATCTACTCGCTTCGTTCTCCACCTTTTTGCAGGAAATCTTCAAAATCACAATCAATCGTGTTTCTATCTATTAAGCGCGAGTGCATCTCACAACAGCAAAGCAAAACAATTCCTGCGTCTTAGATAGAGTCGCCCCCCTCGCTTTAATCCGACATTTCTTAACTGCTAACTCTCTCACGCAAACAAGCACCAATCTTTCCCCTACTAGCTGGTGTTGTTAGTTTCTGTGAGTGAGCTAGCAGTTGCCACAAATCGTCGATTGAAGTGATTGTTTACAAAATCAGATACGTCGATTTAAATAGTTACGCCTCGAGTTACGCTTGATTGTGTGGATTAACGGGGTCCGTATTATCGAGTCGTCGGATTATCGAGTGTCGGATTAGCGGGGGGATACTGTATTCTGAATCATAGCAAGCCATTATATTCGACCGTCAAGATTTTTCATTCTGCCGGAAACTGTTACTGAATAACGCTGCAAAATTCCTAATTCCACCATTCATCAAATTTTCAAACCATGAATCCTTCGTCCGGTAAGAATGTTCTTTTAATTTCTGATTTGAATTAATTAAAATAATGCTTTCCATATTTCCCATTCAGGAAATAACCAACAGAACCCCAACTGCAACGTTCCGTCCACCATGCAGGACGTGTATTACACGCCGCAACAGTACTACCAGCAGCAGTTCCCTCACCAGCGGGCACAAACCTACTCGGCTTCAGGTCATATGAATAATTCCGGACTAGCGCCAAACATGCCTACCATGCTGCAAAGCCATCAAGCTCAACGACCTCATCAAGCGCAAATGCTGCCAACGACACCAGCCTTCCAGCCGGCGACGCTGCAACAACCGGGCACAGGTCCACTTCCGGGTGGCATCCAATATTTCATGGGTATGTTCCACCTCTACCTCCCCTCCTCGCAAAGCTGCTAATGCTTCTCTGATCACGTCCGCTTTTCTTCCTTTCCCGTTAAAAATTTGCATAGACGCCGCCTGCACGGTTCCGGCCGGATCGCTACCTCAGCAACCGCAAGCTCTGAATCAATTTCCGCCCCATCAACAAAGGCTTCTCATGTCACAATCGTCGTCGTCGTCCCTGGCTAAGGAGAACTGTACCAATCCCCACTGTACCCATTGCTGCAAGCCCCAAACGGCCCCGGCCGGAGCAAACTTACGGCGGCGATAAATTGGCGCGGCTTGTTGAATCAAATTTATGCATTTCAATAAAACTGGACGAGATTTTTTGTTCGAGTTAGGCAGTAAACTTGCGATGGTTTTTCTTTTCGAAAGTTCAACGAACCCAGACATTTGCAAGAACGACTTGTAAATTTGTTTGGTTCACTTGAGACAAGAACCGGATGGGACCGGTTTTCCAGTACGCTGTGATTGTTTTTGCTGGCTTAGATTTATGTTTGAGACTGCTTATATTTATGTAGGAGCTTTTTTTGCCAAACAAAATGGGTGTTTTTATAAAACTTGCATGATGTGTAATCAGCAACAGTTCCATTTTATATGAATTTTCAGAAATTTACAGAGCCAAAGGTGAAAAAGAACATTTTTGAGCTGTTCACAACTCACGTTGGGGACTGTTCATTAATTACGAAGACCTTTTATGGGATACTTTAAACCTAAGAAGAAGAGGAGACAACTGGCTACTTTTTGTCTGTGACGTGTTCTTCTTCTCTCGTGGAAACGACCGTGAAAACACTATTTCATTATGGGCGACGCAGTCGACTGTCAAAATACAAAAAAATAATTTCCCTGCTGTAAAAATTCTCGCGTTCTATACGTTCGCCCGACCATTAATAGTTTGCGTTTGACAGAAAATTGATTCATAAAAGTCCCCCTATTGTCTCCTCTTCCTTTTAGCTTTAAACATTCCTCTCCACATGTAGAATCGTCCAACCAATTCAACAGTAAATTTTCATTATGTCGTAAGTAACATTCGCATTGATCCGAGAAAAATAAAGTTTTGTTTTGATGACCGAAAAGGTATTCCTATTTCCAATTAAACGCATATAATCTCATAGTGATACCAATGTTTAACAAATTTAACAGGGTTTTAATCATACAATCAGCGATCTGCTGCTAGCTTTCATGCTCGTTTGGTAGCCCCCTAAAGGCCACCCACATTAGATCCGTTTGCGTTGCGTTGACGTAAATTTGACACGTACTTAAGTCAAAGTGCCCAAGTAACCAACAAGCCCGCTAATTCGCCTTTTTGCAATATAAGGCTCATACATGGCTTACATAGGGCATGCTAAGTTTTATACTAGCCGCATATTGGCCTTATATTGCAAAAAGGCGAATTAGCGGGCTTGTTGGTTACTTGGCTGTATTTACCAGGATATTTGGGAGAATTATCAACAACCTTCTCCTTACGTTCAGTCCAGCCCATTCATCATTTTAGGACCACCGAAATCATCTTGGCAACAAATAGTTCGATTTATTCACTTTTATAATGAGAAAGCGAACGACGGAAGTATACTTTTCACGGGTTTCTCTGCGCTGTTACTTAAGACAAACGGTATCCCCATAGAAATCGGGTGACTTAAGTAACATTGAAAATATTTAGATCGGATGGTGATTACTTCAAAAAGCAGTTTGACTGGTAAATAAATTTAAAAATTGGATGTGATCCTACATTCGGACAGTATATAGTGTAATAGCAGGAGCATCGATTGACACTGTTTGCTTGACTTTGTTTACCTTTGTTACTTTCGACGTATTTCATGGTTTGGTTTGCTCTTGAATTTTTTGTTGCCCATAAAAGCATAACAGTCCCACGTGCATTTTTATCATAAATGAGTTATCCATAAGAATTCCTACGTTTTGGTCAGAGAGCGTTTAGGGCGTCGTTGTGCCAATTTGATCGTGGCACATTTCGAGTCTGATGTCGACATCAACCCGCCCGACATTCTTGATCGGGATTTATTCCGAGGCTAATACCGGTTGGAGCTTACCACCATGAGAAATTGATTGCAGTTAGGGCTCATTCAAACATTACGTAACGCAAGAGGGGGTGGGGGTAGTCTGAGAATGTATTAACCACCATGTATATTGTATAGGAAAAGTGCGTGGTGGGGGCTCTTTGCTGTTTCCTAGCAGATAATCATGTTGGTGTTCGCTGATTCAATAGCATTGAGCTGTCCATAGTTGGGCGTTGTTGAACTTGTGGTACTTGCACAAAATTTCATGTGAGTACCAAAGTAACCATATAATCACAAAATAACTTTAAATATAGGTTCAGAGTGAGTCAATGTCACTGAGATACGATATGATTAGTTGGGTGTTCAGATGAAACTCAAGGGGTGGTCACTCTACACACTTATTTTTCGCCAATTTTTTCTCAGTGTGCTTTTACGTACGCCGCAGCTGTGCCGGAAGTGCCAAGAGTGTCATCAGAATGATTTTTTTTTTGTATAATGGTATGTTTGACATCCCGGTTAATTTGACAGTTCCCATGTAATGTTTTGAAGAAATAAAACAACAAGCAGTGGAATCCTATCCCAGATTCTAACTGTCGTGACTCTTGGTTCGTTGCTCCCAATTTTCTCGGAAAAGGACTCCACTGAACCTAATAAGCAACGGCCTCGGCCACCAAATCGAAACTTCGAGCGAGAACGTTCTTTGGGGAAGGCACTTTCAATGTCCGACAAAACAATAACTTCTATTGGATTACTACACCACCGGCGCCGTTAAAAAAAAATTAACATTGAAGCTTATTTGGAATATGCTTTGAATTAGTTTTAAGTTTTCTGGCTGAAAGTCGGGGCTCTTGAGCATTCCTGACATTGCTGAAAATTATGATAGCATCAAATTGCGGGGTTGCTAGCGTATTAGGATGCTTTGTTGATTGTTCATTAACTCTTGATCGCTTGTAATATTTATGAATATTAAGAGGTGGACGCCCTAGAGGGAATTAATATCTGTTTTTTTTGTTTGCTAACCTGGTTAAAATGTCATACTTAATTATCTTAAAGATAAATTCGTTATCTCAAATCTTTGTAGGGGTAAAATGTAGGAACATCATCATCATCATCATCATCATCATCATCATCATCATAACCTGAAAAAATTAACCATACAATTACCTTAAAATAAAATAGAATTACAACAAAATCTATTGTCAAGATTGTATATCATACAAGTCAAATTAGCCTAATGTTATTAAAATATGTTTAATTGTACCTCTATGGTTGTTTTTTTTTTTACGGTAATACGTCAAACCAACAAGCAATAGTTCCTGAATTAAATCTCATCAAAAACATCCACTTTTGCTCGTTTGTATTCGATAATCACAATTTTTGCTACAAATAGCCAGTGCCATCTATCAACGATCGCTAACAAGGCGATTCGAATATATCATACATTCACAAACTGTTATTTTTTTTCACGAACGGCTGCTTTCTGCTCCCTCATTCCTTATTGCCATTTAATGCTGCGTGTGCAGAATGAATGCGTGGGATGAGCGAACGAGCGAGCGAGCGGATGTTGATTGATTGAACGGCATGAAAATTGAGGCAAATCGTCGTCGTCGTCGTCGTCGCCATCATCGTCGTCATGACGGGCACATATAGCTTATAACAACAATCAATGGAATATCGGCCGGTGGCGTCAATATGTTATGGTAGGGAACCCAAGCTGAATATTAGGGTGGTTCAACATATCATATTCTGCTCCACCCCACTCAATCGATTTCAAATCGGGTCCTGGTCATTCTTCCAAAATTTGAGCTCATTTGGTTGAGGACTCATACTGCACTCTGGCCATTTGAAGTTTATTTGGGAATTTTGGAGAAATTCGAGATTAGGGTGTAATTGCTTTTGTAAACAAACACGTCATTTGCCGATTTGTCGCGTATGGTAGAGGAATGGTTCCTCTATCATATGGTATAGTTTGTTCACGAAATTTGTCTTTTATTCGCGAGAAATCGGCGATTGACGTGTTTGTTTACAAAAGCAATTACGCCCAAATATCAAAGTTCTCTGGAATTACTAAGGGTAAAAGTTATCTTTTTTTACTCATCGACCTAGCCTTTGTCATAATTATATACGGCAAAGTTTGCTGCACGTAGTTATGTGAAATTTTTCCAGCTTCAATTTTGCTCAAGACAAACTACATTTTGATTGAACGTCAGAATAACTAGCTAATAAATAATTATGAAGACAACGATCTTGTGACTTGAGACATGCTTCTTCAACTGCTCAACAGGCAGCATTGGTATGCCTTGCGAGAATAATAGGGCAGTAAAAAAATTAGCTCACGTGGAGAATAGCCCGAATAAAAATTGTAATGTAGGAAACATCAGCAGACATCTTCAATACATTAAATTTTAACGTGTATTGCTGTAACCTTAATGTATTCAGACTTCAGTGTGACGTCCAAGTACATAAAAATACATTAGCCTCAAACGTTACATCAGAATCAAACGTCTTGACGATGTAAAATTTGACATCAGAATACATCCAATGACAACAGAACCTAACGTTACATTAGAATCAAACATCATCACGATGTAATTTGTTGCACGCATAAAACATCAGAACACATCCAATGACAACAGAACCTAACGTTACATTAGAATCAAAGTTCATCACGATGTAAAATGTTGTCCCTCGGTCTCTCGCCGCATGCAAAGTTTGTTTTGTCCTGAGTCAGCACTACACGGCGAATGAGAATGACCCAAATTTGAGGTTAGTTCACTCATAAATCGCAAAAAGTGCAGGAACTCAGTTTTGAATTAATTTCCCTCATGTTCCGAATATGAGAAAAGCAAAGATTGGATTCTCTGGATTCTCGTAAATTTTCCTTATTTTAGGGCAGATTTTTGAGGTTTTCTACAGGAAAACATGCGGCAAATTTACTCATCCTGCACTTTTTTCGATATTGAGTACACTGTACTCAAATTTGCGTTGATCTCATTGGCCGTGTACAGTTTTTTTTCGCAGTGGGAAAAGTTTGATTTGTTTACGAATTAGCCCGGGAAAGTGCCGATAATGTGTCCGTCGCGAGTTTTGGTGGCGATGCAATGTTTTTCTGGTAAGTAAATGTGAATTTATTAATTTAATGTAATGTAATTATGTTTTTTTTTAGGAAAGTGTACCAGTCCCAAGCCGAATCCCGGTAGGGAATCCGAAGCTGGATCCCGGGCGGGGAGTTTGCAGCCAGATCTCTTTGCAGGTTAGTCAGTGTATTTACTAAAAGCTACAAGCCCGATGACGGGTTCCGTAAACGGAGCCCGATGGGGATTCCGTAGACGGATCCCGATGGGGAAACCGAATACGGATCCCGATGGGAAAACCGAATACGGGTCCCGATGGGGAAACCGAATACGGGTCCCAATGGGGAAACCGAATACGGATCCCGATGGGGATTCCGTAGACGGATCCCGATGGGGATTCCGTAGACGGATCCCGACGGGGAAACCGAATACGGATCCCGATGGGAAAACTGAATACGGGTCCCAATGGGGAAACCGAATACGGATCCCCATGGAGTAACCGAATACGTATCCCGATGGGAAAACCGAATACGGGTCCCAATGGGGAAACCAAATACGGATCCCGATGGGAAAACCGAATACGGATCCTGATGGGGAAACCGAATACGTATCCCGATGGGAAAACCGAATACGGAACCCAATGGGAAAACCAAATACGGGTCCTAATGGGGAAACCAAATACGGATCCCGATGGGGAAACCGAATACGGATCCCGATGGGGAAACCGAATACGGATCCCGATGGGGAAACCGAATATGAATCCCGATGGGAAAACCGAATACGGGTCCCAATGGGGAAACCGAATACGGGTCCCAATGGGGAAACCAAATACGGATCCCGATGGGAAAACCGAATACGGATCCTGATGGGGAAACCGAATACGTATCCCGATGGGAAAACCGAATACGGAACCCAATGGGAAAACCAAATACGGGTCCTAATGGGGAAACCAAATACGGATCCCGATGGGGAAACCGAATACGGATCCCGATGGGAAAACCGAATATGAATCCCGATGGGAAAACCGAATACGGGTCCCAATGGGGAAACCGAATACGGATCCCGATGGGGAAACCGAATACGGATCCCGATGGGAAAACCGAATACGGGTCCCAATGGGGAAACCAAATACGGATCCCGATGTGGAAACCGAATACGTATCCCGATGGGCTTCCGTAGACGGATCCCGATGGGGAAACCGAATACGGATCCCGATGGGGAAACCGAATACGTATCCTGATGGGGAAACCGAATACGGATCCCCATGGTGAAACCGAAAACGTATCCTGATGGGGAAACCGAATACGGATCCCGATGGGAAAACTGAATACGGGTCCCAATGGGGAAACCGAATACGGATCCCCATGGAGTAACCGAATACGTATCCCGATGGGAAAACCGAATACGGGTCCCAATGAGGAAACCGAATACGTATCCTGATGGGGAAACCGAATACGGATCCCGATGGGAAAATCGAATACGGGTCCCAATGGGGAAACCGAATACGGATCCCGATGGGGATTCCGTAGACGGATCCCGATGGGGATTCCGTAGACAGATCCCGATGGGGAAACCGAATATGGATCCCGATGGGGAAACCGAATACGGATCCCGATGGGAAAACCGAATACGGGTCCCAATGGGGAAACCGAATACGGATCCCGATGGGGATTCCGTAGACGGATCCCGATGGGGAAACCGAATACGGATCCCGATGGGAAAACTGAATACGGGTCCCAATGGGGAAACCGAATACGGATCCCCATGGAGTAACCGAATACGTATCCCGATGGGAAAACCGAATACGGGTCCCAATGGGGAAACCAAATACGGATCCCGATGGGAAAACCGAATACGGATCCTGATGGGGAAACCGAATACGTATCCCGATGGGAAAACCGAATACGGAACCCAATGGGAAAACCAAATACGGGTCCTAATGGGGAAACCAAATACGGATCCCGATGGGGAAACCGAATACGGATCCCGATGGGAAAACCGAATATGAATCCCGATGGGAAAACCGAATACGGGTCCCAATGGGGAAACCGAATACGGATCCCGATGGGGAAACCGAATACGGATCCCGATGGGAAAACCGAATACGGGTCCCAATGGGGAAACCAAATACGGATCCCGATGGGGAAACCGAATACGTATCCCGATGGGCTTCCGTAGACGGATCCCGATGGGGAAACCGAATACGGATCCCGATGGGGAAACCGAATACGTATCCTGATGGGGAAACCGAATACGGATCCCCATGGTGAAACCGAAAACGTATCCTGATGGGGAAACCGAATACGGATCCCGATGGGAAAACTGAATACGGGTCCCAATGGGGAAACCGAATACGGATCCCCATGGAGTAACCGAATACGTATCCCGATGGGAAAACCGAATACGGGTCCCAATGAGGAAACCGAATACGTATCCTGATGGGGAAACCGAATACGGATCCCGATGGGAAAATCGAATACGGGTCCCAATGGGGAAACCGAATACGGATCCCGATGGGGATTCCGTAGACGGATCCCGATGGGGATTCCGTAGACAGATCCCGATGGGGAAACCGAATATGGATCCCGATGGGGAAACCGAATACGGATCCCGATGGGAAAACCGAATACGGGTCCCAATGGGGAAACCGAATACGGATCCCGATGGGGATTCCGTAGACGGATCCCGATGGGGAAACCGAATACGGATCCCGATGGGGAAACCGAATACGAATCTTGATGGGGAAACCGAATACGGATCCCGATGGGGAAACCGAATACGAATCTTGATGGGGAAACCGAATACGTATCCCTATGGGGAAACCGAATACGTATCCATTAGTTTTCGTTTCGTGTGGAAAACCTGGAATTGGGTTGTATAATTTCGAAAAACATACAAATTTTTATGCATCATCTGAACGAGCTTCGTTTTCTGAGCACAAATATATTTTTATCGTTCCCATAGACATTCATCTCGATTTGTAAACCAAGATTTAAATTGTCGATAAATTGCATTAGATGACATTAATATCCTTTTGAATGACAGTTCGCTCTATGGCGAGGGCCGCTAAAATGGTGATGTTTGCAAATGTAATAACACTGATTTATCATAGTTCATGTGAACCAAAATTTATGAAGATGAGCTATGAAAGTGATGATGATTTAAAAAATGTTCACGAGGAGGTATTAGCAACAATCAATACGAAACTAACGGTTCTAAATTGACTCACTACTTGACTAGCCTATTGGCATAGAGGTAACTCTAAGAACAGAAGGTCCCAAAGAAACGAGATCAACATTTTGACTCAGCACTAGTACTATCTTCGGTACCAAGCTAAACGATGCACCCCTCGAAACATAAGAAAATCCATGAACCCCTCATTTTATCTGTCAAAATTTCATCGCAAATCAAAACAAACATAGTGTAGTACTAGAATTTCAACTAGAATGGGATACGTTAATCGTTTGCTTGAGACCAATAGGCTAGCCAAGTAGTGAGCCAATTTAAAATCGTTAGTTTCGAATTGATTGTTGCTATTGGTCCCAAGCAAAACGATTACGTACCCCATTCTAGTCCAAATTCTAGTACTAAGCTTTGTTGGTTTTGATTCGCTATGAAAGTTTGACAGATAAAATGAGGGGTTAATGGATTTTCCTTTGTTTTGAGGGGTGAATCGATTAGCTTGGGACCGAAGATAGTACCAGAGCTGAGCCAAAAAGTTGAACACGTTTCTTCTGGACATACTAGTCTTAGAGTTACCTCTATGGTATTAGAGTGCAATATTAAAATTCTTTAATTTTGTATATGGAGCATTTTTCTAATCTGGTGCCTGCTACGGTGGTACAAATACTGAAATTTATGTACACAACTAAAAATTCAAAAAGAGATTTTTTTTAAATATATGTCAATTGAGTTGCCCTTATATTTTGCAGTAGCGTAACATTACCCAGATTTAAAAAAAAAAATTGTTCGAAAAATAAATGGATTTTAAGATTGCACTCGTATACCACACCGTGCAAAATTTTGAAATCATCATCACTTTCATAGTTCTTCTATTCTCCACGGTGGCCAACTTTGGATTTACCAATAGAAATTCCCATTACTTCAAAGGGCCAGTACAGTATGAGTTCCCAAACCAAATGAGCTCAAATTTTGAGAGCATAATCAGGACCGGATTTGGAATCGATTTAGTGGGGCAGAGCAAAATCGAAATTTTGAACCACCCTACTGTGAATGCGCATTGCTCATTTCATTGCTGAAACGTTAACTTTACGTAATAAATCACTCTGCGTATGCATGCCTGCCGTCAAGTAGGAGTACGTTCATAAATGTGCTAATGAGCATGGAAAAAGTGGAAAATTAAGTGATTATTGGTGCTGTGAGGCTAAGGTAGAGTCTAAAATCCAGGATTAATAGATAAACTAGTTGCAGTTTAGTTATTATTATAACTACTTTACCACTCTAGGGTCATTCGTCACTTGTCCCGGGATGAGATTTGAACATATAACTTTGGTGTGAGAGGTATGGATGTTAACCATTACGCCGGGCTGTCCCTTAATGTTAACTTTAACTATAAACCGGATGGTGGTAAAGTTTTGCATGTGCCCGGCTAGCAAGAAGCCATGACAGTTGCGGTGCACATTGAGTGCACACTGTCCTGACAGGAAGAGTAAAGTAAAGCATACAATTGAATCTACTTACAAACAGTTTGTGCAAATTTTCAACTCATTTCAGTTGTACTTGACATGGCTTGACTTGACTGGACGTAGTTTCTCTCATTTGCCCACTGGGTGAATCCAAAAATCGTTGCTATTAAAATAGGGTACAATGGGGTGAGTTTTCAACAAAACGATTCAAATTTCAAATAGAAAAAACGAATCTTCCTATGAAACGCTACGAAATCCAAGTCCGGCTCACCCTATACCGAAACAGTAGCTTCCGTGCACGGGCCCGAGGAAATGCTTTCAACGTGGAAGCAAACAACGAGCGCTGTCCAACCTTTCCGAGAGGCCACTTTTGTGCGCTCTATTTGTCGTAGTCATTTTTCTCCGAGTTGGAAATGCATTAACAAGTCTTGTTCGGTGGCGTAGTTGTTGTGCTCTACCCTATCCTATCCCGACAGGCGACTGTCTGTCCAAAAAATAGAAGACACAAACTCGCGGCTTGCTGTTTGTAGCGGAATGCTTTAAATCACTACACATTTTTAAGGTTCAAGCCAGGACAACAAGGCAGCAGCAGCAGCAGCCTCAGTGTAACCATTGGCAAAGAGCGTCCACTTGAGTGAATTTCATGTACAAATATGTATCCAGCATCGTTGTGCCTTGTACTAAACTGGGATCCGAATGTTGAACTTCAGTACCGGAAGAAGGTTCCGGGGAGGGGGGCTACGGCTGGCGGATAGGCAAACGACTTGTTCAGCAAGGAAAACAAACTCGAAGTGGTATGTAAAATCACCGCCAGTGTATGAACAGCAGCAGACGCAGTAGGGACAGTAAACAAACGGAATGTACCTAGCTGCTGGAATGACTATGGAACTGATTGTGGATTTTCTGAAGCGTTGGAGCACAGTTAGACGATGGGTTTTCGTACAGCATTGTTGTTCAATCGTTCAATTTCGAATTGGTCATTTGGAATTAAGGAATTGAGTGTTTTAAATAACAACACAGAAAAAAGTGAATTTTAATCATCGCGAATAATCTCTCCTCGTTTTATATTGTTCTATAATTGGCATACAGAATGCTATTGTTTTCTTTAACTTAATCTATTGTTTTCTTTAACTTAATTTAATACGTGGCGGAATCCATCTTTGGCATAAAAGATGAGACGTAAATAAACATGTCATGTAATATTAAGTGCTCCGAGACTGAAAACTTCGTTACTGGATGAAAAGTACGTTTGATTGAGCTATATTTCGCGTCTGTTATGACTCAAATTTATGTCAAAATTGACGTTCGTATATGTCACTCTCAGAGCACCTAAATTTAAATGAATTTTTCTAAGTGTGTGCTTGTATACAAAATTTCTGATTTTTGCGATATTTTGATAATTTCGTGTAAAATTACGCCAAATCTAGCATTAATTACGTGTGCACTATAAATCACAGATATTTACATGAATTTTTCATACGGTGTAAGGCACAGGGCTCATCTCCGATTCGAACAAACTACATAAAAACGTAATTCAACAAAGTTCGGTTGATTATGTACTTAAGATAAGATTGCAAATTTAAACAAAAAAAAAAATCCATGGGTTATAGCTAGGATACTGATTGATTGAGTTTTTCAAGATAATGCGAATGTTTTTCAAAGAGATCCTTGTTCACTGATTCTAATTTTTGCTGTATATGGAAACAAATTACATAATCAAATAGAGTACACATTTAGAAAAATTGATTTAAATTTAGGTGCTCTGAGAGTGACGTATACGAACGTCAATTTTGACATAAAATTGAGTCATAATAGACGCGGAATTCAGCTCAATCAAACGTACTTTTGAACTTTTCAGTCTCGGAGCACTTAATTTTATATGACATGTTTGTTTACGTCTCATCCTTTATGTCAAAGATGGATTCCGTCACGTGTAAGATTAGGTATTTCTTAGTGTGTATCAATACACACTATTTTAAAAATTCATGTAAATTTCTACGATATATAACGCACACGATGTTAACACTTGCCTTGGCGTAAATTTACATGAAATTTCATGTAAATTGAGGCACAATATTACATATCTCTGCAATGCTGCAAATGATTTCGTTGCTTATGCCAAGTTTAGCACAACATTGAACTAGGGAAGATTTTACGAACTGATTTAAATTCAGATTTGTTTTTATGTGCGGCAAATCTGCTACGTATTTGGGAGAATAGTGGGAATACATTTATGTAAAAATGTTCTATAATTTAAATGATTTTTAAATTAATATTTACTATTGACGTAGGACTACGTCTGTGATTTCTATATGGGGGTACACTTTTTGAAAACCGAAAATGGAACATGTAACAAAATTATGAAAGATTTTGAACGTTAATAACTCAGCTGCCCCTGGACCAATTTTAATAATTTTATCACAAATTTGTCAAAAATATTCCTACGCATCTGTTAAAGTTAAGACTTTATCATTTTCAAAATGCCACTATTGAAAATTGCACGAATTCCCAACTGTTGCTATGATAATAAAAAAAATATATCTGGAAAAGCGATTTCCCTAACACAGATTTCAAAGTTGAATTCCATCCGGTCTCATCAAACGGTGAGTGGTGTTCTCCAGTACAGAACGAAAGGCTGCCTGCCAGCAGTGAACTGCAGCCCACATGACCATCCATAGAAGGAGGAAGAAGCCGCACAGCTATTGATCGGGATCAGTAGCTCTTCGTGAGTCGCTGTGGGCCACTCGGTGAGCCATCTATGTCAAGCACGTCATACTAAGGCGTATAAACAGAGAGAACCCTGCTCAAATTCCTATTCCTACACAAAACACAAGCTCCTAATTTATTATTTTATACCACGTTGGCCTAAGTCACCATTGTTGCATGCAAGATAAACAAAATATATAGAAACGTCAAAGTGATCCGATGCGTTGCGGTGAGTACTTCGCGGGAATGATAATATTCAAATCAATCTTTCAATCGTTGAACGATGATTCAGGGTGAAGATTACGTCTGTTTATCTGTGGTAGTATGTTCAAAATCATATCGATATTGAACCTACTACTCGTTGATTTATTTCGAACAATTAGAAATTTAAGGCAAAAGTACAGGATGCTCATTGTGCCTCATCTGTTCGCTATGCCCCTCCTTCCCCTTGTGGTCCGAAACGGAAATTTAACGGGAATACACTATTTTCTCCGCTTCTATTAACTGAAGGGGTTTAGTGTCTTGACAGAGGTTGTTCATAAATAAAGGAGCCTTCTTTTCACCTTTGCGTGCCAACGCCTAAATTTGCATACATTACCTAATTAAATAAGGTCTAAAGCCATCATTTATCTATATCTTATTGCACGACAAATTGCATTAGGAAAAATTTGGATTGATACATGGTTCTGGAGTTACTTCGGTTTCCGTTGGGGTTACTCTAGGTCGACATTCGGCTTTACTGTTCTGTAATAATTATACACACGGTGAACAAAATATTTTCTCACTCAAATGATGTAATTTATTTATTATTATTATAGTCCATCTGACTTGATAGTCTCAATGAAACACTTAAATCTAAATGTAGTCACTCATTAAAAAATAAAAATTGGTCAACAGCAAACGATGACGAAACATCGAGGCATTGATGTCAAAGTCAAATAGGTCAGAGGCTTCGTTGAATTGATGAATCATGGCGACAAAGGAACTGTTTGCAGCATAGTTGGTTGCATGTACTACTTCATGTAGCAAGGTTCTCGGACGGAGTGTTCGGGCAGGAGCATACAGATTAATTTTGGCCTGTAACTCAGGAACATCATATTCTGCGAGTAAAACTTTAGCAACGAAGACGACCTGCGATATGTTTCGTCGCTTAGCAAGAGTATCCAAACCCAGTAAACGACAGCGGTCAGCATACGGTGGTAAATTCAGCGGGTCACTCCATGGAAGATAGCGCAGTGCGTATCTGACGAATTTGCGTTTAACAGCTTCGAATCGTCCACTCCATACAACTTGGTAGGGATTCCAGACTACACTCGCGAATTCCAGTAGTGAGCGTACCAATGAACAGTAAAGGGCTTTAAAACACAGGGGATCACGAAATTCCTTAGATATCTTGAACATGAATCCAAGCTGTCGATTAGCTTGGACCAATTTTGGCTAAACCGATGGTCCATCATCCCATTCGGCATCCCGGAAAAGTTCCGATGTTCTCGGGGAGTAGCCAATTCTCAACAAGAACCAAAACCCGTCGTGCGACATACCAAACTTAATGATTTTAGAAAACTTGACCGGTAATGGCTTTATTTACAATCCACGGTCACACTAGCTCTCGTGGACATGTTCCAGTGCCCCCGGGGAAGTGACCAATTCTTATCAAGAACCAAAACCCGTCATGCGACATATCAAACTTCCCCCCCCGGGAAGTGGCCAATTCTCAACAAGAACCAATTGTACGTAACCTTGCCGTTATGTTGCATGAATGTGATGTCATATAGTCAATGTCTTGCCCAACTAACAAGTCCAATTATGTTCATTGGTGGTCAAGAAATGTGGACTCTCAATAAGGCTATTTCTGGCCGAATTCTACAAAATCATGAAGTTTGATATGCTGTATGACGGTTTTTGTTCCTTGTTGAGAACTGGCCACTTCCCCGAGGTCACCGAATCATTTCCAGGGCCCCAGAACATGCCCGGCAGGGCTTATGTGTTTTAATTCTTGCCGCACGACGAGTTTTAATTCTTGTTGAGAATTGGCCACCGGGCACCAGATCATTTCCGGACTGTCCAATGTAACCGTGGTCTCTCAATAAGGCCATTACCAGTGGTTGCGCACGACGATTTTTTGTTGTTGTTGACAATCGGCTACTTCCCGGGAAGGTCGAAACATTTCCCGGCACCGGAACATGCCCAGGAGGACCAGTATGACCGCGGACTGTTAATGAGGCCATTCTCAGCCGTGTTTTGTAAAATCATGAAGTTTGATATGTCACCCGATGGGTTTTGTTTCTTAATAAGAAGTGGTCACTTCTCCGGAGGCACTGGAACATGTTAACGAGGGCTAGTGTGACTTAACGAGGGCTAGTGTGACCTTGGACTGTAAATAAAGCCATTACCGGCCAAGTTTTGTAAAATCATGAAGTTTGATATGTCGCACGACGGGTTTTGGTTCTTGTTGAGAATTGGTCACTCCCCGGGGACACTGGAACTTTTCCGGGATGCCCAATGGGATGATGGACCATCGGTTTAGCCGTAATTGGTTCAATTACATCATTTGAGGGCAAAAATATTTTGTTCACCGTGTGTATAATTATTACAGAACAGTAAAGCCAAATGTCGACCTAGAATGACCCCAACAGAAACCGGAATAACTCCAGAACCATGTATGATTCCAATTTTTTCCTAACGGGTTCAAAAACTTGAATTGCTTTCCGATAAAATGCAATTTGTTGTGAAATAAAAGATCAATAAATGATGGTTTTAGACCATATTGAATTAGGAAATGTCGGCAAATTTAGGCGTTAAACACGCAAAGGTGAAAAGTAGGCACATTTATTTATAAACAACCACAAAATTGCATGTAAACTTAAGTAAAATATCGTAAAATCAGCAATTTTGTATACAAGCATGTAAACAATAGCATTCCATATGCCAATTATAACACAATTTTAAACGAGGAGAGATTATACGCGATGATTAAAATTCAGAACTTTTTTTTCTGTGTAAAGATTGACACTCAATTCCTTAAATTAAGCTTTAAAAATTCCTAAAATTAATTATTAAACTAGTTCTAAGACTCTTCCTTACAAAAAATTCTGGAGCAATGTAAAACAAAAAAAAATTATATAAAAAATCTGCCCGAATATAAAACAAAACAAAAAGTAGAAGGATCTGTGCCTAGTCTGCATACTTTGAAAGCAACCGTTTGAGTGCGCTGCAATGTAAGCGCTCTGCCCCCCGTTGGCGATACTGCCATACAATGAAACCAAGTGGAAGTGGATTCCGTTCTGATGGAGGAGGCTTATTGGATAGTGGAAGATAAAGTGTTTATTGTGTTGTACCTTTTGACTCTAGTTTTAAGATGTTTTGTATGGTGAACAAGAATCCTCGGCTCTGTAAAGTTAATTCGTATGAGCCTTATGAAATAAATCAATAATATTAAAACATTAGCAAAAATCAGCATCTTAGGACATTGTATGTTAGCGAGCTATGAATTTGATAGTGTAGAGTCAAACAGTCAAGTATTGAATTAAAAATCGAGATGGAAATCTAAGGGTTTGAATAAAATATCGTTTTGCTCAGAAATCGAAGCTCTTTTAGACGATGTAAAAAAATCAAAACTTAAGAAAAAAAAACACATGTGAGCAATTTTCAATTATGTTTCATTCTGGATTTCACAATTAAACTCAAATTTTTCGAGCAGTCCAAAACGCATATGATCACCCCTTGAAAAAAATATATGTTCGATTGCCAAATCCAATTTGATATGAGGTTTTGATGTTCATGAATATCAGTTACTTTTTAATTGTACTATGGCCCAACCAGCGGAGCAAGTTGCAGCAGCCCAAGTATTAAAAGCCCAACTAGCGAATTTCGACTGTATTAGAAATAACTTTTTTAGGAAACACTTTTTATCTAATGTTTCAATTTCAGGCTCCAAATGCGTCTTCCCTGCTAAATTTCCATTCTGGAACACTGTGAAGTGGCAGAGAACGCAGGTTTGTCTCTTTGTATCTCTTTATTAGTTTTTGTTTGTCTTGATGAGTCTTATCGTCGCCCACTGGTCAACATAGCCGGTCGAACTCCAGACTAAACTAGAACCGCCCTACCGTTCATACTGGCGACAGTGCTCTGATGAGACAACGAAACCTTACCCCCAAGCTCCTCCCCTTTTCCTATCCTTCGACAGTGTACCCCTCTAACCTCGGGTTAGCCCCGAGTATTCCGCCCAACTCCTACTAGACATGGAAATAAGTGAATTTTGTTACAAACAATGAACAATGAACTATCGGCTCCGTAAAGTTAACGCGATTGAGCCTTCCAAAGAAACAAACTAGATAAAAAAAGTGTGTGAGGGTCACCTTTGAATTTGCCCCAAAATCATTACCATCAGGTCTTACGTTCTTCCCATTTTATGTTTCCAAAATGTCCATTAATTTTAATCCGAATCATACGACATTCATGAAAATTATCTACATCAATCATCCTAGGAGCACATAAAGAAAGAAAGTGGCAGTGAATCCTCATCTCCTTCAAGGCAGTGCAGCTTTGTAGCGCAGAAAAATGATGCAAACTCAGTGGCGGACACACGTTCGAATAACGGTGGACTTAACATTAATATTGATTACGTATACTGCATTCGCAATGACTACAGCATACCCTCCATAAGCCGATATTCTCTTTGTGTCCTAGCGACCTAGCCTTTCCGGTCTACTACATTGGTCTCTTCTTCAGCAGGGTTTCCGTGGGTTTGCTTGATAGTTTCGTTTGTCGATATTCCCATCGATATCGACATATGCAGGGTTCACTGTAACATAATTCCGGCGAGAACTTATTCCATGTGCGCGTTTTATTCAACCGCACTCAAAATGTGTACAAGTACACTTTGCATACGGTGCCTGTGTGTGTGTGTGTGCATGTCAAGCGTACTATCATCCTTGGCACATTTGAAGAGCCTCCTGCTCCTTCGAAGCAGGCCATCAACACGCTTCGATGGACTTTCGATGTTAAGAGGATGAAAAATTGATTTTCTCTTGGTTGTTCTGCTTGAGGCTGAGGCTGTGACCGACGGACGTGAATATGTGTATGTAGGTACTGCGCGGCATCATGAGTCTTTCTTATTCACTAACCACTTCCTAGCGATTGGTACCTATACCTACTAGCGGACTAACAGTCCCCACTACTTGCGAGCGTGGTTGACAACTTCTTCTCCTTCCAAGTTCGTGATGAAGAACGAGCATAAGGATGTACCGATACTTCTTTCGCTACATGGCCAAGAAGTTTGCCCCACCGTCTGTTTTGTCTGATTTAAGACAAGATCAGGAGCGTCGCAAGGAGGATTTGGTATGGCTAATTAATACAATTACGCTGCTGCTTTTGCTTCTTGTTTTTGTCCTTTTAGTTTTATTTATTATTAGTCTTACGGGAAGGTACTAGGGGTAAATCGAAAATCTAAAATTGCGACCGTCACAAAAATGTGTAAAGTTTTGAACACTTATAACTTTGTCATTTAAAGGTGAAATTAAAATCCAAATACACCAATCGATAGAAAATAACTCTCGTATGCTGTTACAATAAACGGTTTTTCAATTTTTTCATAAAAATACTGTTTTAAAAATGTACAAATAAAAAGTGATAATTTTATCACCGATTTCATGAAATAAACGTTCTCCTCAAACTCAGTCGTAATAATCGAGTACCATTTGGTTGCACATCGTGCTGCTTGAATCTGAAAAGTTATTTTCGCTTCGGGCGGCGGGTGAGCAGGTAGCAGCAGCAGCAGTAGAACTTTGCGCGTCGTTACCGTCGAGATCACTGGCTGCTGGTAGCGGCGTCGCCTCGATGGCGCAAGCGCTCCTTGCCTGAATGATAACTACATATCTCGATTACTTTTGCGAAAGGACATATCAGCTTTTGTAAACAACGCATTTTATCGTCGGTTTAGGCATAACTGATAGCTCGCCCTACATACTATATCACGTAAGGGAAAATTTCCTCTATCTCATGGTAGTGTTAGTATGCGTGGGTAAGCTACCAGTTACGCCAAATCGGCTATCAAATGCGTTGTTTACAAAACCTGATACGTTCCTTCGAAAAAGTAATCGAGAAATACTTCTTGGGCTGTGTACCAATTGCCGAGTTAAATTTAACTCGTGGTTAAACGTTACATTTCAAAAGTTATTTTCAATGTTCGAAAATGCCGGAAATTGATCAGTTTTCAAACAGAACTCAGCCACGGTTAACAAAATTTAACTTCTAGTCGGTTCGAAATAACTACGCTCGTATAGTAGGATTATTCGATAACTCATCTGTCACAGTGTTGGTTGGAAATGCTAACATGAAGCTTTAGTGTGATGATTTATTAGCTAGAGAATGATCTTTAGAACTACACTCAATAGACCAACGTGATCATCTCAGAGAGAAAGCAGTAGGGTGGTTGTTGCGTGCTGTACCATCATCAGCATTGTTGACGGCTACTCCCGCCTTGAGTTGTTACATTCAAAGTGTTTTTTATGTTACTTCATACGCGAAGTTAACGATTTTCAGAGTTGGTTGGAAATGCTAACATGAAGCTTTAGTGTGATGATTTATTAGCTAGAGAATGATCCTACTGCTTTCTCTCTGAGATGATCACGTTGGTCATGACGAGAGGAGCAACACAATAGTTGGGTAAAGAAGAACTGCATTATAACACACCATCGACTGGAAATGCTCTCGCGACGTGGGGCTTTAGGTAGTGATGAAAACGTCGCTAGAACTATTCCACAGCCGCAGTCAGTTTATGAGCAACAAGAGGGACGCACATTTTTGCCTGTGGACTTGGAGACATACTTCAAGTCCCCGCGTACATCGTACGGGCTAGGCAAAAATGTGCGTCTATCTTGAAAACTGTCGCTTTAATGGCCCTTCGCTCATTTTCAACTTCTATTCAATTTTCATACTGCCGTACTCTAACGGAACTATCCACCTACACTCTTCTAAAGATCATTCTCTAGCTAATAAATCATCACACTAAAGCTTCATGTTAGCATTTCCAACCAACTCTGAAAATCGTTAACTTCGCGTATGAAGCAACATAAAAAACACTTTGAATGTCATCTGTCACTTTAAACCACGAGTTAAATTTAACTCGACCATTGGGACACAGCCTTGGAATTAAAATTAGGGACCATCTTTAAATAACGTAGAATTTGTTTGACCAATTAACCCCCCTTCTTCCTCGTAGCGTGTTTTGCTATACCTAATACATGGCCGGTCACAACTTCTGAAACCTCTCTCCCCCCTCAACTACTACGTTATTTATGAAAGTTCCCTAAGCATTGGGCAAAAGTGAAAATCAGAAGCACATACACACAACGGGGTGGACATTTTTGTGAAATGTCGGTAATAATCGTGAATATCTCGCGATAGGAACTTACATTTTAGCTTGAAATCCCTCCATTTGATTCTCCATTATTTTGCATAAGAAAACGTTGTGTTTATGTGGTGGGAAAAAAGATTTCCCTACACAGATTACCAAGCACTGAAATTATCAGACGGTACCTCCATTCATGCTTTTAGATGAGCTATGAAAGCCCATCCTACTTGGAAAATTATGCTATAGAACGGTTTATAAAATCCCAGATTTTTTGCTGATGGAGGTGAGGCATAGCAAGCCGTTCTATTTCAAAATTCTCCAAGTAGGAGGGACTTACGAGGTAAGCATCAACAAATCAAAAATCCCAAATGAGAAAAATGACTCATAATTACATGAACATAGCGAATTTTCATGTTATGAAAATACACCATGAATGATATTCATGATATCATGAGCTATGTGTGCGTAACGCACTCAAGATTCCCGAAATCATGAATCATCCGAGTTAAAATCATGAACTAAGTTCATGAGTTTAACTTTTAATTTTTGAACCAAAACATAAAAAAGTAAAATAAAGCAATAGACTGGATTCGAACCAAGAACCTTACGATCATTAAACCCATTCTTAGACCAATAGACTATCAGTACTTGTATAAGATAGAAGGCAAAAGGTGTATAAGAGATACCTTTGTAGTGCGGTGAACACGGTGGTATTCCAGGTAACGCTTGAAGTGGTCATGATTCCGGTGCATTATAAAATCATGAATTTCCAAAATGAAATCGTGAATCATTGTTATGATATCATGGGCTGTCAAGTTTTTTTGATTTCATGATTTGTTATTCATGAAAATGGAATCGGATTTTTTCCCGTGCATCAGCAAAAAATCTGGGATTTTATAAACCGTTCTATTGCATTAAAAAATGTACCGTTGAGTTTTTTTTTCAGTACTAGGTACTGAAATTCGACAATGTTACATTGCTACAGCTAAGGAAAACAATTCAAGCTGAACATGGCATCAGGTTCTAATTAACATTGACAAGATTTTCTTCGTCGACTTTCTTCTTGTATCCTCTCGCCCATTTAAAGACATTCCCATGTAGAAACGGTTATATCATAGAGGTAACTCTAAGACCACAAGGTCCCGAAGAAACGTGCTCAACTTTTTGGCTCAGCTCTGGTACTCTCTTCGGTCCCAAGCTAATCGATGCACCCCTCGAAACATAGAAAAATCCACTAACCCCTCATTGTCAAACTTTCACAGCGAATCAAAACAAACATAGTGTAGTACTAGAATTTCGACTAGAATGGGGTACGTTAATCGTTTGCTTGGGACCAATAGGCTAGTCAAGTAGTGAGCCAATTTAAAATCGTTAGTTTCGTATTGATTGTTGGTTATATGCTCAAGTTATTAACGAAAGAGAAAGTCGACGAAGAGAATCGATTAAAGTTACTTAGGACCTAATGAAATGTTCAGCTTGAATATTATTTGATTTTTTTTTCAATGTAGTTCAGGTTGTATTGGCTATCAAAAGCAACAGCAAACGCACCGAGAAATGTTAATCCAAGCAAGTTATTAAAAAAGAAAAAAATCGATCATCGCGGTTACGTCCTTATGCCACGCTGAACATTGCATTAGGTCCTAAGTAACATTGACGGATTCTCTTCGTCGACTTTCTCTTTCGCTCAGTGTTTTTATGCCAAATGATGCATGTGCGTCTAGAAAACGCAAACAAAATCTTAAAAAACAGCAATGTTTAATAATTTTTTTTCTCAATCGGTAGATAAAAGATGTACCGATAACTTATTGGAGGGATTTATGGCTAATCAAGACATTCCCGATCAACTACGAAATGTTGCATAACATTGGTGCAAAATTGTGCTCTCCGTTTTTGTGTGTGCATTTTTTTTAGCGTTTTGAAGTTTTGATCGGTGTGGAATCCTTATTTCTAATCAATCTCATTAGGGTTAATTACCCCATTCCCGGCCTATTAAGCACAAGCCGCACGTTTGCTGCAGTGTAGTACACAAGGAGTTTCAATTTCATGCTTGATGTCACAAACATCCAAGATTTGTGCCGAAAAATCGTGAAGTGAAAGGGAATATCAATCATTATGACGGTAATTGTTAGACGCTTAAATGAATCACCTGAAGCAAGCCTTACTCATATCTGATTGTTATTTACGAACCAAATATAATAGAATATGTATTCGAATTTTTATGAGGTCCTAAATTTTACAAAGTTTTACTAAGTAGGAAATCCAAAATACAGTCATACCTCGATATAAAGCAACCTCGATATAACGTAACTCGATATAACGTAACTTCCACCTCGATATAACGTAACTTTTTTTTTAAGTCTAAAAATTGAAAAATATCAACTCACAATCAATTATTAACGTTACAAATCAATTTTAAATTATTTGATGCATAGGATTATTAAATTTTTCATGTAACGCTGGGTTGAATAAACATTTTTTTTGCTTTATTATAGAGACTTTCAGCCTGTAACTGGTTCGTCTCTTTGAAGGATTGGGGCTCCTGAGGGGGTCCCGGAGAGAGAAAATAAATAAATTACATAGTGTTTGTTACAGAGTTTAAGTATCTCAGAGTTCTGTGTCGATTGTTTTAACAGTAAGGAAGGTGAACGAAGTTGTGGTTAATTTCCGAGAGAGAGAGTCAATGTCCGTAGCCTGCGGGGTTGTCATCGTTGTTCTTCCGTTTGACATGTCATTTAGAGAGCTGGTGTTGTCCAAGTGCCGTCGTTCGTCCGTTGTCGTGTCATTGTTCGTTGCGGGGTTCTACGTATATTGATAATAGCCTGTGTCTTTAAGGAAGTTGGGAAGTGATCTTTACCTGTATGGGTCATTGGATAATGATTCTCTGATGCTGAGACCGATACCGCATTGGTCTCGGAGGTTTTTAAGTGCGGGGCAATTTATTATGAGATGCTCAACTGACATTTTGGTTGAGCACCCCATACATTGTTTGTGGAATCCATCACGGGATCCGAGATCGTGTGAGAATCTGGTGTAGCCGCAAGTGTAATCTGGACAGTACTCTCTGGTCCTTCCAGTTTTTGGTGTCGGACCAGCATTTCGCATCTCCTTTTATTTTGCGTAAGAAAGGGTCTCGGGTATTAGCCCATTCCTTGTCCCATGCCGAATCGTTTTGATCCAGATTTTTAAATCCGCTGCAGGGACTTCCGGTTCCACTGGGGTTTTCGATCTGCCGATCGCTGCCAGCTTGTCCGCAGCCTCGTTTCCACTGATATTGCAGTGGCTGGGAAACCAGACATATACGGTGCTACTGTTCGAAGCCATTCTGATTGCCTGCACCAACGGGTGTCGGTTCTTCGGACTCTCAAGGGCCTTCAGCACACTGGCCGAATCGGTAATGATGGCCTTCCAGGAAAAACTGGACACCGTAACGGCTGATAAGATGGCAGCTGCCTCAGCCGAGAAGATCGATGTAGGCTTAGGAAGGCCTCTGCTGGTATCTAGGTTGGGGCCGAATACGCCATAGCCGACTTCTTGAATAAACATCATTTTTATCCTAGAGAGAGAAGCTAGCTCAATGACGGATGGTTTGTTTTCTTTGTCTTCTTTTTTTCTCCCCTACCCAATCGTGTTGTTGGTTTGCGAAGGCAAGCCTGGGCCCGCACGAAAAAAGTTGTTTTCAAAAGGATGATAGCCCCATTTCTAATGTTCGGCCTAGTTTGCAGTGACAGTTCATGGCTGGATCTCGATGACGTTTGCGTGATCGATAGCAAAGCTGTCTTCTCTCTCTCAGATTTTTATTATTTCAGGCATGGGAGGCATGTAACGAAAAGTTTATAAATGGAGAAATAAACCAATACATACTGGGAAATATTTCATTCGACGGAGAAAACATCCAGCAAATATTGAGAAAACCCAAAATGGAACATGTAACAAAATTATGAAAGATTTTGAACAGTTATAACTCTGTCCATATCGGATGGATTTTAATTCTAAACAAGTCAACGATTGGAAAGTCATCTACAAATTTGTTAAAATGAACACTTTATCAATTGTCAATAGGTCACTATTGAAAATTGCACGAATGTGCAACTGTTGCTATCATAATTTAAATTATCACCGATTGCCTGCGAAAAGCGCTTTTCCTAACACTGATTTAAAAATTGATTTCACTCCGGTCTTGCCAAACGGTGTTTATTCAATCACTGCGTGTGGTGAGTGATGGTGTTCGGTCGTCATCATCAGCAGCAGCAGTGCTTTCGGTGCTTGGCGTTGTCCAGTACATAATGAAAGCCTGCCGGCATGCAGCTAGCTGCATGCTCTCGATTCAGCCTTCGATTCTACGAAGAAAGAGGACGAATCCTCACCGCTACTGATCGGATTCAGTTGCGCGTCGTGCGCCACAGTGGGCCATCTATTCCAAGTGCATCGCCTTCGTTCCAAACAACATACAGCTCGCCAGCTTTATCTGTATTGAACACCCTAATAGTAGCTCAGCATTACTCAACCATTACGACAAAACGTTCCTTTTCAGGACCACCATAAATTTGTTAAATAGTTTTTTTCTTGACATTTATCAAGGTCACTAATCGGATATCAGTTCCCATAAGTTTCAATCTGATATATCATGTATTTTTAGGACAACCCACAATTACAAAAACCAAAGTTGGTCGCGGCATGAAAGTGATTTGATTTTGATCCAGGGATGATGGATTTTAATTCGTAAACGCCAATCGATTGGAAATTTTTCTACAAATGAGAATAAGACTATCAATTTACAAAAGGTTACTATTGAAAATTTCACGAATGTGCAACTGTTGCGAGGGCGATCAAAATTATCACCGATTGCCTGAAAAAAGCGCATTCCTTAACACAGATTTAAAAATCGAATTCCCTTCTGTCTCGCCGAACGGTGTTTACTCAATCACCGTGCGTGGTGAATGGTGGTGTCCGATCGTCATTAGCAGCAGCAGTGCTTTCGGCGCGTGGAGTTTTCCAGTACATAATGAAAGGCTGCCCGCAAGCAGCTAGCTATCAAGGCTGCCCACAAGAGCCCTGGATTCACCGAAGAAAGAGGAAGAAGCCGCTCCGCTACTGATCGGATTCAGTTGCGCGTCATGAGCCGCTGTGGGCCATCTATCCCAATTGCGTCAACCTCGTTCCAAACAACATACAGCTCGTCAGCTTCATCAGCGTTGAACACTCTAATAGTAGCTCAGCATTACTCAATCATCACGACAAAACGGACCACCATAAATTTGTTAAAAATCTCCTTCTGCAGTTAACAAATAACATTTTTCATATAAGACCACGTAGTCCTACGTCACCATTGCGTACAACCCCATTGGGCTGTCCCTTTTAGTTTTTTGATGTATGTATAGTACAAATAGTGAAAATAGAACAATTGAACAATTAAGAAATTTAACAAATAAAATATAAATATGTCGCGTACTAATCAGAATCGCGAACGGATGGATGAATCTATATTCTCTCGCACGGACATCACAAACTAACTCTAACAGTGTGTGGCACGTTTCATTATGTTCCTAGATTCGCCTCAATGCATTACCAATGCATGAATTTGTATATTGTGTGGCAAGCACTATGCCCAGGGTCGAGAAAATTTTCAACCCGATCCCTCGACCGGACCGGGAATCGAACCCACCGCCTCTGGCTTGGTAATACTGTGCCTTTACTGACTAGGCTATGAGACTCCGCTAGAAAACTCATCGGTAATATTAAAACAATGCAGCGGTTGTACTAAAAAGTTGATTTACTTTTTTTTTTCCTTCATTTGTTTTTCGTCGATCTTGTTTTCCATACTGAATACCAGTGCTACCGACGCCAGGGAGCCAGCTCCCACACCTGGACCCTACCCTATTGACCCATCAACTCATGGACCGGGGACCAACGACTTTACTTCCCTTCCGAAGGAAGGCGTCGTGATCAGAGATTTTATGCCTCAGAAATGCCCCACAGGCACCGACTGGGATTGAAGCCCATTCCTTTAGGGATGAGAGGCAATCACGTTTACCACTAAACCACCGGTGCCGCAGTTCATTCACTGTTAATATCGATTCCATGTTCACACAAACGGCACCATTTGAAATATTTAAAGTGTTTTAAGAATATAGATTTTAAACAACGAAAAGAACTAAGCACAAAAAAGACCTATTGCGGTCCTAAATCAACCTTCCGTTCGTGCCCCTAGGCACAGACTCTAGTACTTTTGTTTTCATTTTCATATCTTACATGTAAGCTTTGGGAACTTATCTAATAAAATTGGGGAAAATTATATAAGGTAGGTTTTGTAAGCTTGTTAGATGACTAGAAAAAAAAATGGGTCATCTTTGGGTTACAATAAACAATTTTCGTTTTAAAAAACATTTTCTTTTTTTTTGCTTCGATATAACGTAACTCGATATAAAGTAACGTTGCTTTATATCGAGGTACGACTGTATGTGCATAGGACCAAACTCATGGGTTAATTCTACTGTATTTTTAATCAATATCTAGAAAAATGCTCGAGAATTTCACACACAGCATAACGTAGTCTACGTTAACCATGCGGTAGTGTCTTATACACAACCCCACCATTTTTTTTTTAAATTTCGTAGCTCGTATTTTCCGGAGAATGTTTCGATTTGAGAAAACGATTCCCAAGAAGTTGGATCCTAGAATTTTCACATCAGCGACTGCGTACCGAACCCCTCCTCTACCTACGACACTGAGCACGAGTCGAGAAAAAGTCATAGCACAGCTACACCGGAGGCTCGTAAAACAGTCGCTTGCGATCGTAAAATGATTCCCATAATTGCATACTTTGCCAAACGACGAAAGTGATACCAGTACATCTTGTTTCTTTTTAACCAGGGCCCATCTTCTGAGGTATTCCGGTTGGGACGTTGATCATGTCCCCGGGATGTCAATAGTGGAACTGTACTCTGTTGATGGATTTTCTTCTCCCCGCCACGTGAAATGGAGCCAACTATGTGGATACAGATAAAAAACAAACACTAGATTAGCTTTGCTTTTATAGCTTCAGACCAACCTACTTTTCAACTGCCCGCGATTAACAGCTCTTCCTCGACGAATATAAACAGTTTCAACGCATCTTATCCAACTTCAGCAAAAGAAGCATTTCTCTCAATGAAATGTGCTATTTATCCTCTTTTTTTTGCCACCCACCCACTTTTGAAGCATCCTACGACGTGCTCATAAAAAATGCAACCTTCCATAAAAACGACAGCGCGATCCCAAGAGAAACAGTTAAGTGCACTTTCTCACTTCAATGAAATATCTGTAACTGTCGGTGGCATACATACTTCATTGTTCAAGGCACCCTCTCTTCCCTAATGAAATTATGCAAGCTATTTATTTACTGACCCAGCAATTTTCCAACACCCACTCGCATCAAACAGAATGAGAGTCAGTCGCTTTGATGCTATAACAAAAACGGGATGAAGTCCTTCGGCTAACTGCAGACAATTCATAACGAGGACATGCTTCTGGCATGGATTACATTTGAGATTCCATTCGGAAAAATTAAATTAGCCAGTGGCAATTGTTGTTGTTGTTGTTGTTGTGCAATCGGGAAAAAAGTTTTTTCTTCGCTCAAAGCAACAAATTCATATAAGCTATTGTCCGTTTGACATTGGCACAGGAAGCACGCAGGACCAAAACAGAAATAGAATGATAGCGCTACATGGCAGCAAACAGTACGGTTCGGTTTTTGGAACCGATCCAATCGGAAAACTCGCTGGACCATTAGCCGGAAGTAATTTGTCGCATTTAATTTGATTTTGAGTTTCCAGGGTAACCGCCTCTCCACTGGGTCCACTCAGTTGCACATTCGATGCATGTGCGACCTTGCAACTTTGGAATGAAATTAGCCTGGAAAGATTAGGAATCGGGAATCGAAAATTGGCATATGATATCAGAAATTAAATAAAAAATAACTTGAGGGTTGCCCGTAAACTACGTAGTTTTTTTTTTAGATGAGTTGGACTTCTGTTCAGCTCAGGCAAATTTAACAAAAAAATATGGTCCGTAGAAACTATTCAAGCCACTCCCATTCATTTTTGACGTATTTTATGGACAACCAATTAAAATCCAACTAAATTAAAAACAAATAAATACACGGTAGATGCAGGGTAATGAATCTAGTCGGATTTGAAGTGAGATGATGGATTTCATGATGATTTAGGTTTGAAGTTGAGGAATTCAGTTCACCAGCAATGAAAGCGAGAGAGTGCTTTTATATTGAACCCTTACGGAGCCGATAATTCATTGCTCATTGATTGTAACAAACAAACACTTATTTTTATGTCTAGTAGGAGTTGGGGGTGAAGTTTTGTTTTCTCATCAGCGTCTTGTCGCCTTTATGAACGGTAGTGCGGTTCTAGATTCGTCTGGAGTTCGACCGGCTATTATGACCAGTGGGCGACGATGAGCCTCATCGCGATGGGAAGACAACCCTATAGTTCCCGAATTATATCGCATTCTAGCAAATATGGAAAGTGGGGCAAGTTTATCAAATTAGCTTACAGAACGTTTTACTAATTTTCCTTTTAAATATCGCACAATTTTCAACCAACATTTGAATTGCAAATGCAAGAACCAATATTCTGAAATTTACTGTGGATAGCGTATATTGACATTTCTTTTTTATGGCTTTCTCAGTCTAGGGTAAACCAAACGGTCAATTATGCATTGCCCGACTGACCGTTTGCATTACCCTAGACTGAGAAAGCCAGTTAAGGGTTGTGTCCAAAGTACGACCGCATTGTTGACGTAGAACTACGAGAATATTTTAGCTGCTCCATTCACTAGAAAATAATAACAAAATAAATGGTTAAGAAACTTAACTCCAAAATGAATAATTCATTGTTCAATTTTTTTTTAATTGGGCGGTTTTTAAATAGATCCTCAAATTAAGATTCAATTTTTGAAATTTGAAAATCTGTTTCTTTATTATGCATAATTAGGTTCCAGATATGTTCACCCAACTTTCGGAAACTTTCCAATGCTTATTAAATTAAATTTATATATCAGGCGCCGTCGGAAATTTCTGAGGTATAAAATCTCTGATCACCAAACGTGGATGTGGTAGCTGCTTCCCTGACGTCGGTAGCATTGGTACCTACTCAGTACGGAAAACAAATCAAGAAAAAACAGTTTATTTCACCCAACTAGGTACTAATGTGTGGGAAGCCATAAGTATGTAAAGTCACATGTACTCAATTAATCATGTTTTGTTGTTTTTGACATCATCCACATCCAAAGGGAGTCACTTTCGAATGTGTGGGAATCGTAGGAAACCATTTGGAAATGCATGAACATTTTCAGTTTTTATTCATTATCGTCTCTAGTGCACAAAAATTGCACTATGGTGATAAGGTAAAAACAAATTTGTTTCCTTCTGTGAAAGCATGTTTAGCCACAAATCGTGGATTTTCTGATATTTTTCATACTGCAAAAATGATTTTCCTACCAATGAAAGGGCGACATCTCTAGGATCTTCAGTATAGCTACTACTCAAATCATATAATTAATTTTAAGTACTCGCAACAAAGTGCTTGGATGGGTAGAAATAACTTGATGGTGGGAAATGATGTTTTAAAAAAATTAAAAAAAGAAACAGACTGCCCTCGAACCATAAACCATGATTATTAGGCCTGTGTCTTCACCACTCGTCTGTCAATACTTGGTAAATCGACTAGTCTTAAGGTATATAAGAAGCGTTTTTTTTTCACGAAATGTGAAAGCTAGTAACTAGAGAAACATGTAAAAAGGGTCTATTTACCAAATGTAAACAATTACTTTTAACGTTGATTTATCGTAAATATAGACTCAATCTGGTAAACCGACACCAGCATCTGAGAGATTTTTATTTGTTTAAACTCTTTATTTGTTTCAAATTGAAAATAAATTACATTTCATTGTAACCTAGGTGCTCCAGTTACTACAGTAACTTACCAACTTTTGCATCTGAGCGATAATTTGCTCTATCAGATGATATAGTTAGCTAGAATAAAAAACAGAAAGCTCATAAACTATACAAAAAAGAAAAAAACTGAAACCAATTTGCGAAACTATCACAACTTATGCAACCAATTAAATACAGCCATCAACTCTGCATATGAGGACTATAACCGCAAAGTCGAAAATGAAGTCAAATCATGTCCTAAGATTTTTTTTAATTATGTAAACACGAAATTAAAAAGCAGCAATTTTCCTTCGCGAATGAATTTGGATGCAAATGTAGGTGAGAATTCTTCTGAAATTTGCAATCTCTTTGCAAATTTCTTCCAAGAAGTATACACCACATTTTCCCAAGAAGATCGTGACTGCGATTTCTTTGCATTCATTCCTGAAATTTCTAAAAACATCTCTGTCAACCAACTTTCTCAACATGAAGTCCTCAATGCACTAAAAAACTTAAACGGCATCGCACCCATATTTTTGAAAAACCTTTCTGAAGAACTCGCATTTCCTCTAGAGCGTCTTTTCAACATGTCTCTGAAAAATGGAAAATTCCCTGAAATTTGGAAATCATCTTATTTGGTACCTATTTTCAAATCAGGTGCAACATCAGACATTCGAAATTATCGTGGAATTGCTATTATTTCTTGCATTCCAAAACTTTTTGAATCAATCGTAAACGGCAATATTTTTCAGCAGGTGAAAAATCTAATTACAAGTAAACAGCACGGCTTTTTTAAAGGTCGCTCAACCACCTCTAATCTTCTAGAATATGTATCTTTCATTATTAAAGCGTTGGACAGTGTCAAGCACGTTGAAGCGCTATACACCGACTTCAGTAAAGCATTTGACCGCATCGACATACCATTATTAATCCTCAAATTGCAGAAAATAGGAATGGAGCCTGGATTTTTGAATTGGCTTCAATCATACCTAACACATCGTAAACAAATAGTCCACTTTCAAAATAAACTTTCAGAATCAATTTCAGTCACCTCTGGGATACCCCAGGGTTCTCATTTAGGCCCACTTCTTTTTATTTTGTACATAAACGACATTTCCTACATACTTAAAAAAATTGCTTGTATATGCAGACGACATGAAGCTCTTTATGAAAATAAGTAATTCTAGCGATGCAGAAGAATTTCAGAATGAAATCAATATATTTCACACCTGGTGTAGTAAAAGTCTACTTCAACTGAACGTAAAAAAATGTACTGCAATAAAGGGTGTCCACGATGAAATTGCCACACACAAAATTGATTCGCAAAATTCGAGTTTTCATCCGATTGCCATCAAATTTTCAGGGATTGAGAAATAACTATTAAACTTCATTTTACCATTTTACTCGTATTTTATTTACAGTCCATACGCAAATGCCCGCACCTTGGCCTTAACCCCGGCCATAAGATTCTGCACAACCTGTGAATCAACCGTTTTTTGCATGTAAACCCATACTTTCTTCAGTTCCTCGACTGTCTTCACTACCTTAGGTCGTTTAAGAAGGTGCTGCTTCATAATCGCCCAGTACTTCTCGATGGGGCGGAGCTCCGGAGTGTTGGGAGGGTTGAACATTTTCGGCACGAAATTGACCTTATTGTCCGCATACCACTTCAGCACGTCCTTGGAGTAGTGGCATGAGGCCAAATCCGGCCAGAAGATTGTTGGGATGTTGTGGGCCTTCAGGAGAGGAAGCAGCCGCTTCTGGAGGCACTCTTTTATGTACACCTGTCCGTTCATCGTGTCCTGGGTCACGAAAGGTGCACTCCGCTTCCCGCACGTGCAGATGGCTTGCCAAACCAGGAATTTCTTCGCAAATTTGGACATCTTCTGAGTGCGGACATGATCCGGAACGAACTTATCCTTGGCCGTGAAAATCAGGTTGCCGGGGATCTGTTTGAAGTCGGCCTTCACATATGTTTCGTCGTCCATGATGCAGCATTCAACTTTCGTCAGCATGTTGAGGTACAACTTCCTGGCACGGGTTTTGGCGGACTTGTTCTGCTTCTCGTCGCGATTAGGGGCCTTTTGTACCTTGAACGTTCGAAGCCCAGCCTTAGTTTTGGCCTTCTGGACAAAACTTCGGCTTAGGTGCAGCTTCTTAGCCACATCCCTAACGGAGGCGTTCGGATTTCGGTTGAAGGCCCCAACTACGCGGTTGTGATTTTTGGTGTTGTACGGAATACTTTTTCCTTCACTTCTGGGCTTCCGATCGGTGGTTAACCGTTCCTCGAACCGCTTAATCACTCGCGGCACCGTGGAATTCGCGATTTCCAACGTTTTAGCGATGGAACGATGCGAGAGATCCTTGTTCTCGTGATGAATGCGCAAGATTTTATCATGCACGAGCTGTTCTTTCGACTCCATTTCCGCGAGTTTTGATCACAGGACTTTAAAACTTGCAGGATGTAAATAATGCACTATGAACTAAATCCACCCAAATTTTCATTAAATTCTACCAAATACTTTACGTAAATTGAATTGGACTGCATTTCCATTACCATTCCAATGTGCATAGATTCGGCAGAAATTCTCGCACAATTAAACTTTTACACACCTTGTCGATATCTTAGAACACGGAATTTATTTTCAGAAAAATTGTACAGAACAAACTATGCAAAAAATAGCCCAATCAATCGAATGATGCGCCTATATAATTTGCATTGCGGAACTATTGACATCACTATGTCCAAGCAGCAAATAAAAACTAAGCTAAAACAGAATAGAATTAATGCATAGTATGTAAGTAAACATTGTAATAATCATTGTATGTTTTTTTTTTGTTTATTAATTTTGTTTGATAAGGCTCAACCGAATTAACTTTACAGAGCCGAGGATTCTTGGTAACTATACAATACATCTTAAAACTATAGTCAAAAGGTACAACACAATAAACACTTTATCTTCCGCTATCCAAAAAGCCTCCTCCACCAGAACTGGAGCCGCTTCGAGTAGTTTCATTGTATGGCAAATTGTTGTACGCCAACGAGGGTCAGAGTGCGTCCATTGCAGCAATGGACGCAAAACGTGGTCAGCACTCACAAACTCAGCACGAAACGGTTGCTTTCCAAAGTCGACAACGCATCGACCGAAAGAACTGCTGATGAAGAACAATGAGGAGGACCACACAATGGTTGCTTCCGAGAAAACAGACGATCGCGTAGCACAGAGAGTGGCCTGCTTTTGTCGACAGCCGAGTGAACACTGAATCATTGTATGTAGTCTACACTGGCTTGACGCAATCTAAATGGAAATAAAGAGTGGGCATGTTGCAATTCGGGAACAACCGACGTTTAAATGCATTGCTTACATTTGGCTTGTATGCCTTTGCACTATAGTCGCTATATTCATAGTCTGGCGGATATTTCGATCTATCATAAAGCGGAACCAATTCAATATATTTTAGACCATCAATTGAAAAGGTGCAATGAACTTTTATAAACAAAACGATGATTATTCTTTCCTTGCCAATCGAACGCAAATTACCGGCATCATCGGATAGGGGAAATTTTTGCCAACCCAAAGATGGTGTTAGTTTGCGTAGGCGAGCCTTGAGTCACGAGAAATGGGTGTCCGAAGTTTTATTCGCAATAGCCATGTGCTCTTTTCTGTTGTTGGTCGTGATTTGCTCAATTGGTTCCGCTATTTGACAGCTCAATTCGTTCCCGAGATTCTATCCGCCAGACTATGAATATAGCGACTATAGGTATTACCAACCGGTGGAAACTAATGATTTTAAATTGGCTCACTACTTGACTAGCCTATTGGTCCCAAGCAAATCGATTAACATACCCCATTCTAGTCTTAATTCTAGTACTACACTATGTTTGTTTTGATTTGCTATGAAAGTTTGACAGATAAAATGAGGGGTTAGTGAATTTTCCTATGTTTCGAGGGGTGCATCGATTAGTTTGGGACCGAAGGTAGTACCAGAGCTTAGCCAAAAAAGTTGAGAACGATTCTTCAGGACCTACTAAAGGGTGATACGGTCAAAATTTGGTCAATATCAACTTGACGTATTTCTTTCAATTTTGCATTTAAAAAACCTGAACACCCCTCATTTTGAAGGTGTGTGTGTGTAGAATGTTGCTCCTATTTTGATTTTGGAATTCACTCTTCAGTTGTCAAAATGCCGTCCAAGCAAAAAGAGCAGCGTATCAAAATTTTGCTCGCGCATCGCGAAAATCCGAGCTACTCGCACGCAAAGTTGGCAAAATCGCTAAAATTTGCCAAATCAACCGTTACAAATGTAATTAAAGTGTTTGGGGAACGTTTGTCGACAGCCAGGAAGTCTGGATCGGGGGGAAATCGAAAACCGGAAGCCGCTGAGACGACAAAGAGAGTTGCCGGTAGTTTCAAGCGAAACCCTAACCTCTCTCTCCGAGATGCCGCAAATAAGCTGGGTGTATCGTCTACAACCGTGCATCGAGCCGGACTATCGACTTACAAGAAGGTAGTGACGCCAAATCGCGATGATAAACAAAATACGACGGCCAAAGCGCGATCCCGGAGGCTGTACACGACGATGCTGACGAAGTTTGACTGCGTGGTAATGGACGACGAAACCTACGTCAAAGCCGACTACAAGCAGCTTCCGGGACAGGAGTTTTATACGGCAAAAGGAAGGGGAAAGGTAGCAGATGTTTTCAAGCACATGAAACTGTCAAAGTTCGCAAAGAAATATCTGGTTTGGCAAGCCATCTGTACCTGTGGCTTGAAAAGCAGCATTTTCATAGCTTCCGGGACTTTCAACCAAGAAATTTACGTGAAAGAGTGTTTGAATAAACGTTTGCTGCCTTTCCTGAAGAAACACGGTTGTTCCGTACTGTTTTGGCCGGATTTGGCATCTTGCCATTACGGTAAAAAGGCCATGGAGTGGAACGCCGCCAACAACGTGCAGGTGGTTCCCAAGGACAAGAACCCTCCCAACACGCCAGAGCTCCGCCCAATTGAGAAATACTGGGCTATTGTCAAGCGGAACCTAAAGAAGACCAAAAAAACTGCTAAGGGCAAGCAGCAGTTCAAGGCAAACTGGCTTTCTGCGGCGAAGAAGGTGGACAAGGTGGCTGTACAAAATCTGATGGCAGGGGTCAAGCGTAAGGCCCGGCAATTCGGATTTGGAAAAGCGGAAGCCTAACTGAATATTTTTCCTGAATTTTATACTAATTGAACTTGAAAAAGAAATTTAATTTGATTTTTTAAATAAACGATTTCACCGATTTACACGCGTTTTCCCTTGACCAAATTTTGACCGTATCACCCTTTAGTCTTAGAGTTACCTCTATGGTATTACACATATTTTGCACTACACGAATACCATTTTAAGATCATTTCCTCACCTGTATACATCTCATTGAGCCCATTGACGAATCCAACTTAAAGTAATGCGCGCCTGGTGACAGGAATAAGCACTATCCGACGGTGATCAGCTAGTGACAGCCCTTGGAAATTTCATTATTTTTATGAAAATTTGTTAAATTACAGTGCTAGTTCGTGTAAATATGCTGTTAAAATGAATGAATCTTGTACAAAACCTTAAAAACTATTGTGATATGTGTCGATCCTAAAATAAAAATTACCAGTTTTCAAATAAAATTGAAAAAACATGATGAGGTTATGGACATGGTTATGTTAACAGCCATACCACATCGATTAATGTTGATATGGAGACGTGACCAATCAAATCAAATAAAAATAGAAAAGAGCCCCTTTTAAAATGTAGTCCAATACAGGCATCCGATGCTGGTTATTGACTTAATACGGTAGTATTGTATTCGGATATGATTTGCAACCATCGATTGCAGCATGCAAGAATTTCGTTGGTTTTATCATGTTAGTTCTACGATTTTTATTTTATTTCAATGCTATTTCAATAATTTAGCACTTAAATATCTAATTCTACTTACCAGAGAGATTCTACTTATGCCAGAGAAGAAAGGGTTTCCGCTCGGTTATATGCTTGGTGATCAGGCAAACTATCCAGGCACTTTTGGTTCTGCCTTTGTTGTCCCGCTCGTCTGAATCTACCAAACCAGGCGTGATTACCTCCTAATGGTTTCGCAGCGGATTCAGCTATAAGAAAGATGATGTTCCTGTGGATGGAACAATATATTGTTTTGATTGCTTCAATATGTAAAATTGTTATAACAACTCACCTCAAACAGTCAATTTCCGATGGGATGATCCTTCAGTATTGCATTCTCAGTTTGAATGCTGTAAGAAAATTGTTAACATTATTTGTTGATGTTTTGCTGGGAGCAACCTATTTTTCATTTTGACTAAATCTCAATGATTTTGCATTTAAAAATTAGGATTTACTTACCATTCTTACCGGCGCTACTTTTCTGTTCATATTTGCTTTCTGTTATTGAATAAAGCAATTACAATAACACGTAAAACATAGTTTTCTTATCACAAACTTGAAAATATATGCAGTTTGACAGATGATCTCAAGTTCATCACCGCTACGATTACAGCGCCGCGGTGGCCGGCATAAACTTGGATTTGTCAATATATCATTATTCTTCTAACACTTCGATCTATAGTCGCTATATTATTGAATATAGCGACGGTCGTACTAACTAAGCGCAACCCGCGCATGACCTATCTTTTCTGAACGAGTTTAAACAAAAAATGGAACATTTATGTATAAGATGACTTTTAAATTTATTCACCTTTCCATACGTACCGTTAGATTTGAAAAAGAGTCACAAATTGTTGAGATATTGTTTAAAATCTAATACTGCTTCTTGATTCTAAATTCGTTCTACGAGTTTCAATTCCGTCCTAATGCATTTGAATGACAAAATCCAAACTGTTCATCTGCAAAAAATGAGTTTGTATTGAAGCATCATTCTATTCAACATTATCTTTTCAAAATGTTCAAAATGTTATTGGACGGTAGCTAGAAGCTTCAGTTGGATTTTTATCCGGCATCAAAATTGAAGCTAGAATTTTTATATTTCTTCCAGCTGCAATAGCAGCATAGGTAGATCCAAGGTGACTATATATAGGTGTTCTAATGTGTCAAATTCATGATTCAGCCATGTTGAATTTTTGTATGGGATAGCGACCGAGTTTGTTTACAATTGGCTCTAAAACCACAATTTTCCCCCCCGCGACCTCCTCGCCCATATCCAGCATTTTACGTGTGGTTATGGCTGCCACAATCTGGCTGAATTTTTGGTAGGGAACATATGATTTGACGTTTGGGTTGTATCGTTTGACGTGTAAACGTTCAAATTTGATCGTTTACACGTCAAGCGACACAACCCAAACTTCAAATCTTATGCTCCCTACCAGAAAATCAGTCAGATTGTGGCGGCCATAAGCGATCGTAAAATACTGGATAGCGATAAAGAGGTGATACAGCCCACAACGGGTAGATCCATTTACCCGCTGAACATTGTTAGCAGCGAGGGGAGCAGGTATAGACGTTGTTAACAGCAGAGGAATTTATACCTGGTCGGGAAGCGGAGCGTTTCTTACCTGTTGCTAAGAACGAGATTGTAGGATCGCTTTGCGAGTTTTACATTTTTAAAAATTGGATTTGTGGTTTTCACCTCAATTTGAACATTTAAATTTCTTAAGATCTTCCTTCACATGACAGTCGTCCTTTGCGTGAGACGGATCACCACAATCCATGCATTTAGCTGACCTGTTACAATTTTTTGTTCCGTGCCCCATCCGACACTGGGTGAGGTTTTGGAAATTTCCATAAGCATAAGCCTAGCTTTTTCTAAGGTCTTAAGGTTGTTTAGTTCACTAGACTTTAAGTGAACTAAATAAAAACCATTAGAAATCCCGTGCATGAATCGCTAGGACGACATTGCGTATTCATTTTGATTACTTGGACAGGCTCAACTCCAAGTAATTTTGTCAATTCATCTTTGATCTGATCCAGGGATTCACCACTGGGCAAACCATTCAAGACAACCTTGAAAAGACGTTCAGTTTTGGTGTCGCAAGTGAAAAATTTGTGTTGCTTCGCAGTAAGATACTTGAGAAGACGTTTGAATCCGTACACAATACACGGCAATCACCCCGACGGCCGATTTGAAGTGAAAACTTGATTTTAACAAAGTTCAAAAGTTTCGTGCGAAGAGCATCGAAATCGGAAGTGGTTACCACAAGCCGGACATGTTTAATGGAATTTTGCCTGGATGATGGATCATTCGTGAGCATATCAAATTGATTGCTCATATAAGTTTCATAGGAAGGGGGATCAAGCGATTGCCGGTTTCTTTTGCCCTTTGCTTCAATAAAATGCTAATAACTTTTCAGCATCAATTCGGATCGTCTTCCGGTCTTCGAAAAAGCCATCTAGTGACAAAACTTTGAAAATGGTGTTTCTTTATACATTTGAAACTTCAACTCGGAAAAAATAATTTAAAATGGGTACCGATTCGGCTAAAATTTTGAATCATGATTTCAAAATAAACAAGTGGTATTATTACGAGGTTCAGTAAAATCACCATAAATGTATATACAGTGTATCTCAAAATTGAGCGTACAGATGTCTTTAAATTTTAGAAAAAACAGCTATAAAAGCACAATTTAAAGAGATACGTTTCTGAATTTCTGGCTGCTGAATCATCATAAATTTATCAATTATTGGTAAAGTGTTGGGCTTATTCGGTTGCGTTTATTAAAAGTAACAGCTATTTGAGAAAAACGTCTTTTCCTTGAAAAACCGTAATATCTTGAAATATAATGAACGAAGCTTTTTGAAATTTTGCGCATTTTTAGTCATAATAAAGATCAATCATATTCCACTAATTTTACTAAAATTCGTCTACAACGTTAAACGTTGAAAATCGAGCATTTTACTAAAATAAATCTAACTTCATACAGGCTATTCCAATAAAGTCCAAAACTAAAACGATAAATAAATAAATGTCTGTTTAACCTTCAGCCAAGATTAAAAAATATATAACCGTTTAAAAGCAAAAAAATGGTTGAGCATTGATTGAATTACTCTTAATAGTATGCGATAGCTAACCAACAATTGTTTTTTACAATAACTTTACATTTTGGGAGTGTTTGAAAAAAATTAAAATGTAATCGACTAGACCAACAACCTACAATAGGCTACTTCAAAAGTTCTTTATTTTTTTATATTTGTAACACTGTGTTATGTATTGGCTCCTCACAAACGAATCACAGTAGTACACATGCTCCAACAAAAATCCAATTCACCAACGATGAAACCATCCAAGGCTCGCACACTTCACCCGGCAAACGAACATCAGCTGTGCTCCTATCCTGAGTTATGTGTCCAATTTCCTCCTGTCGACCTCTTCGAGTTGTATCATTGCGGTCTGTCTGTAAGGACATCATGCACACCGATTGCAAGTGCGACGACCACGTTGTCACAAACACAAAATCAATACGGCACCACACGGTGAGCAAAGTAACGGCAGCGAAAATCGATCAACGAATAGGTAGTTATGTAGGTATGTATAGGCCCGTCCGTTGGCCGTCGTGTCTGTTGTCACTGCTGCTGCTAGCAAAAGACACTGGAAGCGGTCGATGTGGGGGAACGAGCGGAGGGTGTCTTCTTCTTCTTATTTTCTCGAAGTTGTCCCCTGGATTGATGCCAAGCCCGGAAAATATGAAGGACAATGCTGATGGGTGTCCTGGTCGTGGCGTTAGTCATTGGATTCGAAAAGAAAAGTGAAGGAAAACAAAATCAATTTAACGAGCATGAAAATGGTTGTTTGCTCGTTCGGTCGAAATTCCGGGCAGCAGCGATCGGGCCCAGAGGTTTATTGGATCTTGGAATTGGTATTTAGAAGGATTAATATCTTTTCCGAACGATCCTTTCCGAGCGGAGATTAATTGCGCCCTAACCGCAGGCACTGGTTTATTGGTCGATATGGGAGGTGGTTTGCCCTTGAGGAGGAGCAGAAGAAGAAGGAAATCAAACGATTAAAAACAATAAAATACCCAAAATTTATTATCCATGGGAGATTATTTGGCTCGATGGTTGCTTCCACTGGGATTTATAATCTGACCACACAGAAATAGCATCAATTCAGCCGGTTGACTTTAATGGGAGCAAAGTTTAATCTGGTGGCAATTTTTCTGGACATTGGAGATCTCTTTCATTTTCCAATTGCTGCTCTGCTGCACTGATAGGGGAGAATTGACTTTGTCCGGAATGGAGTCTGCGAGGCTATTAATTATGTCTGAATAATTGGAATATCAAAACGGGGTTATTTATCGGGGGCGAGAAGTACTGCCGAAATGGCTTCAGTGTGTGATGATTGCGGAAGTTGCTGCTCGCTTTTTCAGGCCAATTGCAGATCTCCAAATTCCATTTAAATGCTTCTAAAATGTTATTGAAGTTAACCTCACACATTTCGTGGAATTCAGTTCACAGCTCCATTGTAATTTTCTTAAGGATTGCTTTAGAATTTACTCAGAATTTCTTTGAAACTATCTCCAGAAATTCCTTAGAATTCATCTCTACCACAATGCACAGTTGTGGGGGCGGGGAGGACAAACTCACTGTAGATTACTTTTAGGCCAAAACAATTCGCGTGTATCCATTTAATGTGCCACAAAGTTCTAAAAACTGCTCTCAAAGGATCATAATGATTGACGGTGCCAGTTTGTGTGCCAACCTTTATGAGCATGCTAATGGAATTTACTAAAAATTATCATTAAAACTGTCTTGTAGTGCTTGTCAGAACTCCCTCGAAATTATCCTAAAAATTCCCCTGGAATTCTACTTGGAAGTAATCCTTAAAATTCAATTGAAGTTGTCCCTACAATGTCCTTGGAGGTCTCTTCTGATCTAAATAAATGCTGGTTCTATGCTAGATGCTTTTTAATGATGCTGTTCAGTTTTGATAATCGGAAACAGTTTTTAAAGTTGTTGAAAATTGCCCTCGAAGCCTCGAAGAATTCTAACTTGGAAACTGGCTAAATGTGAAATCCATGAAGGTTCCCTTAATCCCTAAAATATGCATTCTAGATTTCCGTAAATTCACCACAACAGACCCGGAAGTTGTATGACCCAGCATGTAGTCTAATAACATATATTTTGTCCCCAAACTCTCTCAATATTCCTCTTATGTTCTCCAGGCCTATTCTCGAAGCTACTTATACTAAGACAATTCTCGAAGTTCTCTGAGTCCCAATAGAAATGTAATGGACTTTTTCCAAAAGGCTCTAGCCACTCGATAAGTCTATTGTTCAAAACAGAATTACTTCTATTGTAAAGCAATCTGTTGAATCTCTTGGACGGGATCAGTAGGATTCCTTGGACTGGGGGATTTTATAGAATCGCTGAGATGGGATTTGATTGAATTCCTAGGACGTGATTCTGTTGAATCCTATGTCTGTCTGGAATGATAATGGGATCCTGTAGAACCCCTAGAGCGGGATTGTGTAGATTCCCCAGGGCCACACTCAGCTAATTTTTTGGTGACAATCGCTCTATTTTACGCCATCCCTGCTCTTTTATTTTTTAGATGCCATCATCACATTCCAAAAGGGATCATACAACAACAACGTAAGCAATTTCCCTGAAGCACTTTAAATATCCTGAAACTCACCAAAAGTCTCTGAAATTCACAGAATTTTCCTGAAGTTCGTAGATTTTCTCTGAAAATCTTAGTATTTCCTGGAAGTTTGCAGTTCTTTTCTTAAAGTTTAAAGAACTTCTCTTAAGTTCAAAGCACGTTTTGAAAGATTGCAGAATTTCCCTGAAGGTGTAGAACTTCTCTGAAAGCTGTTGAACTTCTCTATTTCTCTGGAGTTTGCTACAATTTCCTGTCGTTCACAGTAACTTTATCAAGTTCTTCAAGTTCTTAGAAATTTCCTGGAGTATATAGAACTTACTTTCAAGTGCGCAGAATTGCCTTGAAGTTCGCCAGTGGAGTGTTTCACTTGAATTCAAAGAAAATTCAAAACGTGCCCTAAGTTTGAAGTAGTTTCCTAAAATTCTCAAAATCTCTTTGAAGTTCACAGAATTTCACTGGAGTTTTCATAACTTCCTGGAGTTCACCACTTCATTGAAGTTCGTATTTTTTTTTATAGATTTTTCCTGAAGTTTACTATACCTTTTTTAAGTTCGAAAATCTTTTATAATGTTTACATAACTGCACTGCACCGCACATCGTCTTTAATGTTTGCAATGTAACTGATCTACTCTGTTTTTCTTAAGTTTGCAAGAATTTCCTGGGGTTCACAGAACTTTATTGAATTTCATAAAAGTTTTCTTGACTTCAGAGATCTTCATTGCATCTTGTAGAACTTTCATGGAGTTTTTAGAACTTACATGTGTTCACAGAAGTTTTCTCAAGTTCGTAGAATTGCCTTGAAGTTTGCAGGTTTGGAATTTCACTTGATTTGTAGATCGTCTATAAAGTTTGCAGAACTTTCCTATACTTCACTGCAGTTCCTTGAAGTTCGCTACACGTTTCAATAGTTCACAGAACTTCCGTGAAAGTTTCAGAACTTTCAAGAAAGCTTCCCGAGAGAAAATAATAATATTTTGGGGATCTGGCAACTCTGTAGTCACTTAAGCTAAGGGCTAATGATATTCACATGGCAATAAATGTTCCAAAAACAAAGTCCAGAAAACTTCAAAAGATTTATCAATCCCATGAACATGAAAATTGCTGGTAATTTAATGAGACGAGAATTTCAGGAAAATTTAAAAAACTTTATGTTAGTTCCATTAATTGCAGAAAAACTGCGGGAACCTTTAGAACGTTCTGAGAATTTTAAAAGAATTTCAAGAATTTTAAGGACAGCGACGCCGGTGGTGTAGTGGTAAGCGTGATTGCCTATCATCCCAAAAGGCATGGGTTCAATCCCAGTCGGTGCCGCTGGGATTTTCTGAGGCATAAAATCTATGATCACGCCTTCCTTCGGAAGGGAAGTAAAGCCGTAGGTAGGGTCAAGGTGTCGGAGCTGCTGCCCTGGTGTAGGTAGCATTGGTACTAATACGGAAAACAAGTTTGACGAAAATCAAATCAAGGAAAACAAGAAAGAACATGAAGAAAGTTCCGAAAACTTCATAGTAATTCTGAGAACGTCCAGAACTGCGGTGAAGTTTTATAGTTCTTTTTGTTAGGTTCCGATGTCATCAGGATAGTTTTATAGGTTTTACGTAAATTTCGAGAACCTAAGTGAAGATTCAAAGTGTTTTTTATGTTACTTCATACGCGAAGTTAACGATTTTCAGAGTTGGTTGGAAATGCTAACATGAAGCTTTAGTGTGATGATTTATTAGCTAGAGAATGATCTTTAGAAGAGGGTAGGTGGATAGTTCCGTTAGAGTACGGCAGTATGAAAATTGAATAGAAGTTGAAAATGAGCGAAGGGCCATTAAAGCGACAGTTTTACAAGATAGACGCACATGAGCAACAAGAGGGACGCACATTTTTGCCTGTGGACTTGGAGACATACTTCAAGTCCCCGCGTACATCGTACGGGCTAGGCAAAAATGTGCGTCTATCTTGTAAAACTGTCGCTTTAATGGCCCTTCGCTCATTTTCAATTTCAACTTCTATTCAATTTTCATACTGCCGTACTCTAACGGAACTATCCACCTACCCTCTTCTAAAGATCATTCTCTAGCTAATAAATCATCACACTAAAGCTTCATGTTAGCATTTCCAACCAACTCTAAGTGAAGATCATTGCAGGAGTTTTACGAAAGTTGTCAAAACTTCATTTGAGTTGAAGGTAAGTTATATGAACTTTGGGGTGGTTCTGAGAACTTTGGTAAATATCAGAAAATTTTCGGGAACTTCAGAGAAGCTTGGAGAAATTCAGGCAAATTTCGAGAAAATATCGAAAACCTTCAAGGTGTTCCAAAAATTACCAGAGATCATCAGGGAAGCTTAGATAACGAGAGAAAAAAAAAAATCGGAAAATTAACTGATACTTCGAGAAATTCACGGAGCATCAGAGAACTTCGGGTAGTTAAGAGATATTTTACGCAGATTTATCAATTTCAGGGAAATTCCAGGAGCATTACCAGAAGAGTATCGAGAACTTCATGGTGGTCCTCCCTTAGCTCAGTCAGTAAAGGCGCAGCTACAAAGTAAGACCATGCTAGCTGGGTTCGAAGTTGAGAGCACACAAAAAGTTAATATGCGATAAGCAATAAGCTTGTAATGCGAAGAATAAGAAGATGATGTAGAATAAGAAGGGTGGTTCTCAAAAAAATTACGAAGCTTCCAAAAATGAAAGGAAATATCGAGGTTTTTGGGGAGCTTTCTTGAACAGACGGTGGCATAATAAGGGGAGTTTCAAGAACTTCTATAGCGTTTGTGGAACTTCAGAGAAGTTTTGAGCACTTCAAGGTAGTTGCAAAGCCTTCAGAGAAACTGCAGGAACTTTAAAGAAGTTCTAACACCTTCAGGGATATTCGGAGAACTTCAAGGAAGATAAGGAAACTTCAAAAAGATTCAGAGAACTGGAGCAAAATCGTGGAAACTTTAAAATAATTCCAGAATAATGTTCGGGAAGTTAGATCTGGAGATTTTCCTTGAAGCTCAGAGACCTCAAGGACAGTGCCAATAATTTCAGGTAAGTCCATTATTTTGGGAAATTTAAAGATGAAGTTCCGAAAATTTCAGGTAAGTTTAGAGATTTTCAACGAAGCTTAAATATTTTTAGGAAAGTATATTTAATTTCTGTGGAACGGCAAGAAGAATCAGGGAAGATCAGAGATCCTAAGGGTAGATCAATTAACTTCAAGGAAATTAGAGGAGTTTTACAGATGTTTGAAGAAATTCAGAAAATTTTCTAAAACTTCAGCATAGATCCGATATCTTCAAGGATGTCCATAGAAAAAAAGAGACGGTGAGGGTTTTAGGAAGCTAAGTTTTTAACAGGGATGTTCCGAGTACTTCAAGGTAGATCAGGGAACTTCAGAGCAGTTCATGATTTTTCGAGGAGTTATGAAAAACCCAAGAATTTCTAATGCCGTAGTCTTCGGGGCAGACCATGTGTTGGAGGTACTCATATTTGTACATTGTAATTAAGAATATTTGAATTCAAATCTTTTGACCCAAACGCCCCGTTCCAAATGACACAGATTGTTTCATTGACTTGTCTAAATGGCTAACCAGAAAAAAGAGCAAGAGAATTGAGCACGACCGATAGGTAGCCGATGGTCATCATGCCAAATTGGGAGCAAACAAACGCAGGATAATGTTATGTCAGTTCCCATTTTTTTTGGGATCAACATTTTGGCTATATCTGTCCAGAATTTGCCCAGACGTCACTGTGGAAGCTGTACGCGCCATGACGAAAGCCAATCTTGAAATTGACAGTGATCCACCGGTAGTGAAGCTCGTGCCGAAAGACAATGACACCAACACGCTTTCGTTCGTGTCTTTCAAAATAGGACTCGATCCTTCGCTTAAAAGCAAAGCACTTGACCCTGTTACTTGGCCTGAAGGACTGCTGTTTCGAGAGTTCAAGGATTACGGATCGCTCTGAAGACCAAAAAACCAATCACGCCGTTAGTACCGCCGGAAGCTTCATCATCCCCGATTACTCCCATTATGGATCTGAGCTGATCTCTTCTAGCCCGGGACGCTATAAATCAAGCGATCTGGAAGACCTTCATCCCCCTACTACAGTCCAGCCTCTCCTGCCAGCGCTCTTCAGTCGTCCCGGCCCTGTGTTTGGGTGCGGAGATGGGGTCTTCCACACCGCTTCAAACAATTCACTTCCGGTAATACCCATCGCTTCCAGCCGTTCATCGCCATCAGATTTGTTTACAAACATGGATGTTCATGGCATATCCAGTCGATCAACATTATCATCGTCAGCACTTATGTCACCGGGATGCACGCCTGCAAATCTCACGGAAGCCCCTAATCCCCTCGTCACAGTCGAGCCACTCCTGCCAGCGTCCATCAGTCATCCCGGTCCTGTGTACGATATTGGTAAAGGGGTCTTCCAGCCTGTTATCTCAGGCAAGTATACACTCATTATGAACGTCTCACTTCCGGTAATGCCAATCGCTTCCAGCCGCACATCGCCAGGATATTTCAGTTCAAGCTCTCGCCGTTGCTTCTCAGATGATCTTGGTGAATCCAGTCGAGCGTTGTTCCCTACTCTCGCATCATCAGAACTGATGCCACCGAGATGCACGCCTGCAAGCCTCACGGAATCCCCTAATCCCTTCGCAACAGTCGAGCCACTACCTACCATCCCGGTCCTGTGTGCGAAGTTGGTGAAGGGGTATTCCACTCTGTCGCAGCAGGCAAGTATGGGGAAAACATGAACATTCCGCTTCGAGTAACGTTTGTCGCTTCCAGCCGCCTGTGCTCGTCAACTCACTTCCACTCAGCCACACGTCGATGCATCACAGATGTTCCAGTTCCGGCCGTCACAGCAAACCCAGTCAACCTTAAAACGTTCCATCAATGCCAGGGGGATAATCCCCCCGCTGCTCCTGAATTCGAAACGAAAAAAACATCTTCTCAACGCCTCATTTCTGTGTACTATCAAAATGTTAGAGGCATGCGAACCAAAATTATGCAGTTACGTTTGCTTCTTTCCAGCTGCGACTACGATGTGCTCGTCTTCACAGAAACTTGGCTTCGAGCCGATATTGATAGTGCTGAAATTTCATCCGTCTATACATTTTACCGTTGTGATCGTAGTGCGTTGACTAGTCAGCATTCTCGAGGAGGAGGTATTAATTGCGGTCAAAGCTCATCTCAACTGCGAGCCTATTCCACTGTTGAATTGTGACCACCTTGAGCAAGTCGCCGTCTGTGTACGATTGGATTCTCGGTATCTTTATTTTGTCGCTATTTACCTACCACCAAACTCATGTGCCGACCTGTACTCTGCACACGCTAACGCAGTGCAGCATATTGCAAACTGTGCTTCTGCTGCTGACATAATTGTATCTCTGGGTGACTTCAACCTCCCCAATTTGCGTTGGCAATTGAACGAAGATGTAAATGGTTTCATTCCCTTGAACGCTTCTTCCGAGCATGAACAGGCACTCACTGAAACTATGTTTGCTACTGGTTTGCAGCAAGTTAACCGATATGTGAATGCGAACGGAAGGCTTCTCGACCTTGTATTCGTCAGCCTTCCAGAGCGATTAGCCCTCATTGAACCCACCACGCCTCTGTTGCCCGTAGACAATCACCACGTGCCTTTTGTTTTGCTGTTCGAGGAGAGTATCGACGATTTAGTAGTACAGAACGAGTCGGACGATAATCTTTACTACGATTTCCGCTCGTGTGATTTTGGCCAGTTGAAAACGGCTCTAGCTGCCATTGACTGGGATTCCTTACCGCTAACCGGGCCATTGGATAGAACATTATCAGCATTCTATGACAAGCTTTATGCAGTGCTTAACGACTATGTTCCTCGGAAAAGACGATCGTTCAATTCAGTTTTCAGCAAGCCATGGTGGACCTCCGAACTACGGCATCTTCGTAACATCCTAAGGAAAGCACGTCGCCGTTTCTTCCTTTCGAAGTCTGAGCGCGACCGTAATTACCTTCGTTGCAGTACAAAACAATTCTATTATCCACGTACGATAACTACTTACTCAGGATCCAGGACAGCGTAAAACAAAACCCATCGTGCTTCTGGGATTTCGTGAAAAAACGGCAAGCATCTTCTCGCATCCCATGCAACGTTACCTTCAATGATGCCCAGGCTAACACAAATGTGGATGCTGCAAACCTTTTCGCCATGTTCTTCGAATGCGTTTTTAGTAAAATGTCACCTGTACCAAGGCACGATTGTTTTGCTCACGTTCCTTCACACAACATCAACCTACCCGTTATTCAGTTTTCCGCAAATGAAGTAGTAGAAGTCATCGATTAGCTTGACATCAAAAAACGAGCTGGGACGGACGGAATACCACTCCTGTTGCTGAAAAACTGTTCAAGAGAACTAGCGAACCCAATTACTCGCTTATTCAACCGATCACTTCACGAAAGAACCTTTCCGACAGCTTGGAAAGCTGCTTGCATCGTTCCTATTCACAAATCTGGCAACTGTAATCAGGTGACAAATTATCGCGGCGTATCTATACTTTGCTGTCTCAGCAAAGTGTTTGAAAGACTGGTGCACAACGTTCTATACAACGTAGCGTCTTCCATCATCTTTGATGATCAGCATGGCTTTACGAAGCATCGTTCTACAACAACGAACCTCATGTGTTACGTCACAGCACTGTCTCGAGAAGTAGAAGAGAGGCGGCAAGTTGACGCGGTGTATGTTGACTTTGCGAAAGCCTTCGACACTGTACCGCACATTCTAGCCGTGGAAAAACTGAAGCACATAGGTTTTCCAGATTGGATTACAGAGTGGATACATTCGTACTTGTGCGATCGTACTTCATATGTTGCGGTCAACTCGACTCGATCCCGTACTTTCAAAATCACGTCTGGTGTACCCCAAGGAAGCGTTCTGGGACCATTAATATTCAACATTTTTATAAATGACCTGTGTCTGCTGCTTTCCTCGTTTAAGCTTTCATTCGCAGATGACCTAAAAATGTATCGTGTCATAGCTTCTCTTCCGGATTGTATTGCCCTACAAGAAGATATTGGTACTATACTGGTATGGTGTGGCGATAACGGCATGCGGGTCAATAACATGAAGTGCAAAGTTATTACCTTCGGTCGCTGCCATAACCCCATTCTTCATCAATACAAAATGAAAACTGCATCATTGGAACATGTGTCGTCCATCTATGACCTTGGCGTTACCATCGATTTGAGGCTCAGATTCAACGAACACGTGAGCATTACCACTGCCAAAGCCTTTTCTGTGCTGGGATTCATCCGTCGCCACGCTTCCGAGTTCACCGACATCCACGCTTTAAAAACTCTCTATTGCTCGTTGGTTCGTAGCATTCTGGAGTACGCTGCTCCGATTTGGTCCCCTTATTACGTAGCTCATGTTCTCACGATTGAACGGGTGCAGAAAAGGTTCTTACGGTTTGCACTGAGACAACTTCCTTGGAACGATCCGACCAATCTTCCTCCTTATTCTGACCGATGCAAGCTCATAGGATTGGAACCACTATCTGTCAGACGAGTAACGATGCAGCGACTATTTATTTTCAATGTCATTGGAGGATCTATAGATTGCCCTGAACTTCTCCCACAGATCCCGCTCAACATTCCTCCTCGACGGCTTCGGAGCTCAGCTTTAATAGCAGTCCCATACCATAGAACAAACTACGGCTACAACAACCCTTTCGATTCGTGTCTTCGCTTGTTCAATGTTGTCTGTGACGAATTCGATTTTAACTTGACTAAAAACGTTTTTAGAAATAGGATTAGTAGTAATTTCTAGTTTATAAGTAAAATAGTTCAGTCTGTACGGCTAGTCGAAGACGGTGATAAATAAATAAATTATCTGTGTTTGGTGGTTGTCTTTCGCGAGTTGTAGTTTTCGATGCTGGTCAAGGGCCAGCGAAGTAAGTCGTTCGACTAACGGCACGGCGACCCAGGTAACAATTTGTTGCTGTTTAAACATTGTTACAACCGTTTTTATTCAACCTCAGGCTGGACAAATGTTGTACTTTAGAAATAAAAGCCTTTATTCAGCTCATAAACATCTAGATCTGGTGATTTTATCAAGCTTCACGCTTATAAGGAGCTTTAGTTGAAGCTGAAAATAAGCTTAACAAGCACTTCCTCACTTTTCTTAAAAAGCGATTGATTCCTTCGCTGCTTAAGATATGTATAAAAGTGCTTGTTAAGCTTTCGATCAGCAAATGTTCATCTGTAAACAAGCTTTGATCTGTAAACAAGTCTATTTTTAGAACATGAAGCTGTTTTGAAAAGGTGTTATAATTACTTGATCAGCAATATTTCAACCTTTGTTCAGGAAATTTTCAACCTTATTTTTTAAAATAAAATAATCGAATGGCATACTTTTCACGATGTTATACACTGTATGTGATTTAGGCTTTTTGTCTATGAACACTCATTTGTATATATTTATGTAAATTATACATAGACTGAAAATGCCCGTTTTCATCTGGGAATTGAACTGCCATCCTTGGATTAATAGCTGCACACTGTACTATCTGCTCCATTTGCGCCTGCATAGTCGTCACCCAATAACATGACATAAAGTGGAAATGAATTGCTTTCTAAACGGGCAGCAACATTTACTCATAAAGTGAGTTTACGTTGCTTACTTTTGGTTTATCTATGGAAATCCTATTTAAATTTCACTCACTTTTGCCGAAAAATAGTGAAATTTATGTTTGATATACACGGATTACCCAAAAGTTAGTATGCTTAACTCACTTCGTGAGTCACTTTTACTGGTCGTGTACCTCAAGGCTGCTTTATCGCTGTGCAACAGATAAACAAAACGGCATATAGAAGAGGAGCATGAAAACTCTGACTGTCAACAGTTGTTATTGTAGTTCTGTGTCTGGTGGATTTCGATTCATTGTGTCGTGGTGAAGATTGTTTTAAAATGAAGAAAAGTACAGGTAAATGCAAATAAAATGTTGTAAGAATTAGAAATCAATGCAACTTTATTCTATTCAATAGTTAACAAACATCATTTTACCATTGTCGAAACTATGGAGTGTGGAGGACCACTCCTGTCCATTGTACCCCACCAGTGGGTGAACGGAAAGTTTTTGATGTGGCCAGACAAAAAAGCCGAACTTTTGGTCAAGGACCAGTCTTCAACACCGACCCCGAAATGGAGCAAGATCCCATGCGCCGTGAAAAGAAGATTCATCAGAACGTTTTCGGAAGCTGAGTTCGAGGCGGCTGAAATGTCTGGTCATACGGACTCGGACTCTCAGCAGCTACCACCATCGTAGAAATTCAAAACAAAGGGGGCCGTCAAAGGATTTCAAACCGATTTCAACGAGCTCATGAATCAAGGTGATTATGCAATAAATTCGGCAATGGACACAATTTCAATAACAAAGTAATCATAACAGGTCCTTCGACGTCGCATCACTCTGTCACCCAACCAAGAAATGAACCACCAGCCTCAAGTTCTGGTGTGTCAGCTGAAATCCTCGAAGCACCGACCATCACACAGCCAGACAACGTACCGATTCAACTGTCCCAGCCAACCAGCGATACCGAACAGCCCGTTGGATACATTTTGAATGCAGAGCCGGTGAGTTTCTTGTACAAATTCCATCTGAACCTGTGGTGGTACCGTCCACCCCCCTTTTTTTTGTTGTCCTTCAACCAATTGACGGGTTTTCAATAGGATTTTCTAAGCAAACTGTCCCATATGAATTGAAAATCAAGCAAAGATGGGACAGTTATGGGAATAGCGGCTGCCTATCACGTATACAAAATCAGCTCAATTAGTTGAAGGACGACAAAAAATACCGATGGGCGGAAACACCCACCGCAGATATGGGAGGAAGGCTGTATGTTCCTCTATTTTTTATCATTTCCTCCATAGCATTGGGGGCCATGCACTAATTACGTAAGCACTTATGGGGCAGGGGGTGTAGCCTTTTCTTACGCTCCATATTTTTGACGTTCCCTTTAAAAGCTCTATATAAAAAAAAAAACAATTTTATATGAAGAAAGTCTTACAAAGGGGGGATATATACTTACGTAATAAAAGCATGGCCCCTTGAGTGGAACGGTAAAAAGGTATATGGCTATTTTATACAAAAACCTAAACCTAATTGAACTCTTTTTTATAGCAACTAATTGACTGAGACGAACTTAAAAAAGAAATTTTTGCGAAAATTGAGGAAGAACGTGACCACATCATTGCAGAAGTTACTAATGTTACATTGAATGCCATGGAAACATTAATTACTAAAACAATCGCAGCTGTTAAGTGCGATTTCGACAACAAAATGATGTTGTTGCAACAAACCAGGGAGCAGGAAAATGATTATGGAACTGAATTCCAATTTATTCCTGTTTCATCAGCCGCGGAATTGGAGCAACTGGAAAATAACCTGGACGATAAGGAATACGCTGAAGAAGTGGTAAGTCTATGCATATGTTACAAATTTGCCTAGTTTGCCTGAAAACGTGTTTTTGGTGTTAGGGTCCATTCAATAATTACGTAAGCATATTTTCGATTATTTTACGCCCTCCCTCCCTCATGTGTAAGATTTTCTTCATATATAATTGATTCTTTTTATATGGAGTGACAAGCCCCCCCCCCCCCTGTGGGCTTAAGTAATTAATGGATGGCCCTTTACTCATAAGCCGCACGTGTGCTACACCAGAACCCCTCCACCCTCCTCTCAACCCTGTCTCTGCATTGTCGTTGTAGATTGACATTATTGAAAATCATTCATTTCTTTCTAGCTTACTAACATGATTTATTTCTCAATATTTTCCTTACAGATGAAATTCATTCGAAACATCATTGGCCAGAATGGTGATGACTGCAATGGTTTGAATACTTGCTATCAAATCATTGATTATTTCTTTGATAGAAAGTTCATGCCCAATTGCTCCTGGACTGGTGCGAGCCGTGGAGAGAGTGTAAAATGCTCCATTCAAAACTGCAAAAACATACAAAATGTGTTTTTTGCGATCGTTAAGAGTGTGAACGATGGTTTTTCGGTTAAAATGATGGAAACATTTTTCAAGACAATGACAAAAAACGCGAAGAAAAGGAGTGAGACAAAGGGTTTGAGACAGTCGTCTTCTCATCATCGCGCAAGGAAGCCTACGATGGCCGCAGTTGGTGTAAAGCAAGGTATTGTAATACAGGGTGACTGGTATGTCATGGTCAATACTGAAAAGGGTAGTAGATGGCCTTTAACTGAGCAAGCAATTGTTCTACATTATACCTCAATTCTCTATTCTAACGGAGATATTAAGGTTCAAAGTTTTGGGCCACCCTATTTTTGAGCCACCCTAGTGCAAAGTACAAACCGCTTAACAGGTCCAAACAAAAATTCTAAAATTATCTTGAAGTCTGAGCTATCTGATGAGCAGCTTACAACTTTCCGTTGAATAAGTCAAACATTTTTAAAAATCGAACATACTGCAAAATCCCCTGTTTTTTAGACATTTTTTTAAGAATAACTTTGGCATACAATCAATTCGCATGGAAATTTTTCCATAGTCATGTAGCCCATGAAAAACCATATCAGATAGCTCAGGCTTCAAGATAATTTTAGAATTTGTGTTTGGACCCGCTAAGTGGTTTTTTTATGGCACTAGGGTGACTCAAAAATAGGGTGGCCCAAAACTTTGAACCTTAATATCTACGCTAGAGTTGAAAATTCATACCTCAATTGAAGAACAATTTTTTTGCTCAGGTAGAGGCCGTCTACCACCCTGTTCAGTATTGACCATGACATACCAGTTACCCTATATATAACACTAATTTGTTAAATTCTCCTTATGATTTGTTTGAAAAAACCTATAATATTGTTCTAATTATTTTTCAGCCTTCTGTTCCGATGGACGTACCATGAATTGTGCAGATGAAACAATGTCTGAGATTGACGTTGAAAACTTCAGTGGTGGAAGCGCTGGCGATTGATAATCCGAGGTCACTGATGAATGTAATCTGATTTGCTTAAGTCAAAACTAAAAGACGTTACTTTTCCTTTTTATTCGCTTCTTTACATACATGTTACTGAAATGAAATGATTTTTTTTGCCTCTTTTTAATGAATAAAACAATTCGTTACAAATTTCATTGGCAGCGTTTTATTAGCAAATGACAGTTTAAATGTTTCGAATGGTATGGTGCAATGGTATAAAGACGGTGTATGTTTCGTTGTAATGAATTGCTACTAGCTTACAGAAAATGTCGTTTATGTTGTAGTGATCTTTGCGTTTCAAATTGCATTTGTTTGCTACATAAATATGCAGGAATGACGAGCGAATAGGTAGAACAAAAAAGTCTTCCTTGTGTAAAATTGATCTTCCAGAGATAATTATGTTGTGGTTTTCATCATAGAGTGCTGATTTCATTCTTACGATTTCCCTGCTCTTTGTCATAAACCATGCATTTCTAAAAATATTACTTAGCAAAAATCCGTCGTTAATACGTAGATCTGTGATTTTGCCCCGATTTTTGATTCTAGGGAAATTATCTTGAATGTTTTCATCATTGCAATTAGAGAGAATTGCATCCCTTTCAGCGATTCGGTTTGCAATTTGCTCTAATTTACGGTTACCTTGACGCAACAGTTTTTTAATTTGAAACAAAGAATTTTCGAAGGGGTATGCCAAAATCGTTTGTAAAGATCCAAATCTTTTAACGTCTGCAACAACATGTTCTAAGTTATGAATATTGCTCGTTATGTACTCTGCACCGTAAATATTTTTGAATTCCTCTATATATGTTTCGAACATCAGTTGAGCAGTTGAAATATGATGCTTATAAACATCATTGGAGCAAATCGTAACTGCTACAAAAAGAAGCAAAAAATGTTTATAAACATGGTCTTTTAGAATGTCCTTCAAAACAACTATTCCAACGTAATTCAAAAAACTTCGCCATTCTACACCTTTCCAGAATGACAAACAGTCCATTCCTCGCATCGATCGGTGAATCTCTGAAGGGAGTTTAGTGTTCAACAAAGCAATAGAGAGTTTTTGTATATCAAGGGCACACATCTTTCCTTCATATCCTAAAGTGCCATCTCTCCAGCCGATAAGACATCGCTTCATAAAGGACCTAAAAATGTATTTAAAATCAAGCAGCGAAAATAATATTTATGAACTTGCATACGTACTAGGAAATATTGAGCACTGCACGGGATCAGCAGTCCTTAGCGATTTTGGAGCAGGAAATGGCGATTGATGCTTGTAGATTTCAGAACACATGCCTTTTAAAAACATCTCACATTTTTCGCGGCTTTTTTTCTTGTTCCTGTAGTATGTTCCATTTTTTTTTAGCTTTTGGAGAGACTTTCTGTTCATTTTTGATCAGACAACTTTTACGAATAACTCCTGTAAGGCCGTAATTGTAAACATTTCGCTGTCATTTCTAATAGCTTAATAAAAGAGTCTTGCAGATTGTAAAAGCTACTAAACAACTCTTCAGCAACCTTAAACAAGTTTAGCTTACTTTACTGATTTAAAGTGTACTATTCAGTTGATCAATCTTTTATTCAGCTTGTTAACCAGCTTGAAGCAAAAAGCTGATTTAAAGATCTTGAAATAGCTTATGTGACAGTTAATCAAATATTAACTAAGCTTTTATTTTATTCAGCCTTCAACACTTTAAATCAACCATTAAACAGCCATTGCTCTCGCAATTCAGCTTTCATTGTTACTTGGGGAGTATCGCCATCACCATGAATATCAGGAAAATTGTTGGAACCATAGAGAAGTTCTGATAACTTCATGAAAATTTAGGGCACATTCTGAAAATCTTAGAGATTTTAAGGGAAGTTGCATGAGCTTCAAAGAAGTTTCGAATACTACAGGAAAAATAACTTTAAGGCTGTTCAATTAACTTCAGAAAAATGGCGAAAAGTATAAAAAAGTTCTAAGAAATTCAGAGATTTATCGGGCAGCTCCAATAACTTCAGAGAAGTACCGAAAGCTTCGGAAAACTCTTTCAGGGAACTTTAAGTAGGGTAGAGAGCTACTTCGGCCTAAGCGCCTATTTTCGGCCTATTGAATAGCAAATATCAAATATATCTATATTCACGCTTTCTTAAATCAAACTTTAGTTGCTATAATGTACTGAACTCTATTTGTCGTAGGAAAGCAATGAAAAAAAAAATCACAAATTGTAAAACACATAATAAACCGTTGACTTAAAATGTGCGATGCCTCATCATCTGGACTGTTTTGCCAACTCAATAGGCCCAAGTAATTTTTTTGTCATCGCACTAGCACCGCAGAAGATTTTTTGTAACTTTAAATATGTTATTAAACATGAAAATTTACTCACGTTGACTGAATTTTCCATGCATAAATGTTTTCATATTTATGATTATCAATTTTATCACTTCACAAACATTCACAACTGTTTGAAAGCTTCAGATTTATCACTCGAAATTATTGCTAAAAATCAACGAACAATTCCTTTCGGCCTAATGGTTCCATGATTGTCCTTGTTGCCAAAGTTAATGTTCTTTTAAAAACATGAAACGTCATTGAAACAAAATATAGTTTAATTTCATCTTTTTATCTCAAAACTATTGCGCAACTATTTTATTTGCAAAACACTAACATAATTTACCATTTTACAACCATTTTTAGTCAATTTTAAATCGATATTTGTGTTTACACTATCAATTCGTAATTCTTCCAAACTTTGTAATGCCAAGGAAGCTGACAACACTGGTGCATGTGAACATAGAGATTGCTGACGTTTATCGTACACACACTATGTTGAGCGACGTTGCGTATACGTATATACACAATGTTTTCATCAGGATTCATCCCACAGCAAAATATTTTCCTGATGAATATAAATCACAGACACAATCGCACTTCAGCAATCTCTATACTCGTCTGATTCTGTTAGCCGAGTTATCCAAAGGGCGTAACTAGTACATATTTTCTATCAAATCTTATGGAACCAGGTTTGACAAAGTGCATTTGACCTTCTCTTTTCCCATGGTGCCTTATGAAGTGAATTTGTGACGTCACATTCAATGCACAGCATTGGAGAGACTGTGGCGACAATGTGTTTCTTTTCATAAGATAATATTAGATGTCAAAGCATCTTCACGCTAAGAACAGATAACCCAAATGTAGGCTTACTTTACTCAAAATTAATTAAACCAAACAAGTTTAGATTATGTGTTGATTTTTAACTCAAAAATGGGTAAATTCAAGTTAAATTTGCGTATAAATAACACATATATGGATTATATTTACATTTATTTGCGTTAACGAAATAACCCATATTCTGAGTTCATCCAGTTTTGGGCCAATCTGGGTAATCTTTTTGCATCATCTGGGTAAGATGATCTCTCCGTGTACGGGCTAGTACACTCAAAAAATTCCACACGTCATCATCATGTGTCTCACACTTAATTTTGCGCATATTGTGGAACACATCCATTTCATGTGTGAATCTTATGCTATGAACCATGCCTGAACACTATGGATTTGAATTGTGACACACTTGGATTCTATGTGTCTCATATGGTGATAGCTTTGCACACCATAGTTCAATATTCTACAATATTCTACTCTATCGAATTCTACTTTACCGACTCTAAAAATGAATCGACAAATATATAAACAAAACTGCCAGAGGCCAGAGCTTTCACATATATTTTTAATGGGTCTGATTTGGGATTCGATCATGGACTGTTTAGGTGGTATGTTGCAGCCAGAGTCTTCGTTCGATCTCACTGTGCCACGGTTGTTCTCATATATGAGGCAGGTTGATAGGATAAAGTCACAACGCTTGTTATCGATGTTTACCTTTCTGAGCAAGCAATTCACATCGTATTGAAATGCAAAACACTTTAAATCCATCTGTTTTGAACAGTAGCGTGATTCAATGTGCAATACACTTGAATAGATAGTGAAAGATTTTCAACATTTCAAAGTTTAAAACACTATAAATTAACGTGTATAACACATTGAACCAAGGTGAAATACAGTTAAAGTAAATGTGATTGTGCATTTAGAAAATCAAGTGTTTAAACACTTCGATCAAACGTGTGAAATTTTTTGAGTGTAGCAGTAATCAATGGTGGAAAAAGTGCGAGGAAATATTTAATACACGCAGTGTGAATAACCTACTTGTGATTGAAGGTAAGCATTAACCATTTATAATACAGAAATGTTCTTAATGTAGTTTTCCGTTTTCAGCGAATGATAACCAGTCCAATGGAGTGGGTGGAGCATTCTGGCCCGATCGATCTGTCGATCCGTCACACACGTAAGTTCACTGGATTTATATACCGGCATTCTGTATCATGTGATACCGCTCAAATCACAGTGCAGACCAAGCCTTCCCTAATAAAAATATCCATAAAAGGGAGCTTAACGACGTGTTCAGGGTATCATCCAAACCATTTGTTGGATAGTTTACCCATCCGGAATACAGTTCGTTTATGGTATTTGTTTATTAGGGTTATTAAGTGCCCAGGAACTCATTGGAGAAATTCGGCTATTTTCCAGCTTCCAGTGAAGATATTGAATGTTTCTGTTTTGGAACAAAACGTTTCGAGCGAATATGTTTGTGTGGAAATTCATTTAATAAACAAAACGACCGCATATTAAATATTATTTTCGTAAAAAAATACTATCTTTACTAATATTATTTTCTCTAATTGTGGTGCTTTGTAGGAAAAGAACAACATACGGTTATAGTGCTACAAGAAAGCCAAGCTATCTCCAGACCCAATGCAGAAATATTAGCCATTTCCGGACCTTCCACTAAGCAATGTCAGGCGATATCAGGAAACGATTCTGAGCCAGTGAGTAATCTAAAAAGACGAAATAAGAAAACATATACTGAGGAACATTTGAACAAAATCTTCAATCAAATCCGAGAACGGAAACTCACTCTTTATGCTGCTTCGAAGCTGTCTGGAATTCCTCGTACCACGATTCAATTTCGGCTGAGTGATAAATTTAAACAGAAAGGCTCAAGAGGTCCATACACAGTTTTTTCACTACAAGAAGAGAAAGCGATGGTTTCGTGGCTGAAGGATATGGAACGTTAAGGGTTTCCCATAACCCAAGACAGTTTGAAATACACCTGGTGAGTTATTATTTTAGCAGTTTTAATAAAAAAATACCAAAACAAGTTTGTTTTCCCACATTTTCAGGTAAATCCTGGTTCAAATTATTCCTGGCACGTCATTCCGAAATCACTATCAGGACTCCTGAAGCCGCCCAAGTAACATTTTAAGTTTTATGGAATACTACAAAGCAACTATAAAACAACATTCATAAAACCCTGATCAAGGCTATTTTGTCATTAATGCATCTACCAAAACCTCATTAATAGTACGTTCAGACTACAGAGTTATAACATGTTATAGCGCTATCTTGATGGTGGTTTCTGTGTTGCAATTATTTGACAATCGTTATAACATGTTATAACTCTCCAGTCTGGACAGCGTTTAAGACTAGAATATGTCTAGTTGGCCCACCCTGGAGAAGGTTCTGAAGGGTGTATTCTCGAAGCTCTTCAAGATTGATTTACTGCAAAAGGTTGTATGACGAACGCATTGAGAACCATTTGAAAGCTACAATAAAAGCTATTTAGCAACAATAAAAACCCTTACCGAGCCAGTTCCCCTAGCCGCATGCTGAATCCACTAGGAAAGCATCAATCAAGATATAAAAGGATTTATGAATCCGATCTTATCAAAATAATTAAAATAGATACTGATGGTATAACAATCTTGTTGAATATCCAAATTTATTACAATAGTTCTTATTAAGTGGCCTTGTTTTAAGTGCCATATTAAAATTAATGTGAAATTTACGTGAAAACATCGAAAAAATTAAGACCACCCTCATAAAACATCGATATGGCTAATTATTGAACAATGAAAAAAAAAATATTCTTCAGATCGAACTTCACCGAGATTTTTTTTATTATTTTCACATTTAAATGTTGGCTCATTGCTAAATTTACCAAAATATAGCTATATCTAAGGAAATATTGATTAAAAATCGAAGATTGTAAAAAACAAGCAAATTAATTGTAACATGGCGGTGGCATAAAAGTTGATTTTCATGGGTCATTTGTGAAAAAGTTGTTTTGCTTTCAAGAAGTCCTTAACAAATTAATAAGGTTTTTAAATAGCTTTTATAAAGAAAACTTGCAGGCTGAATTGTATTTATCTAAAGCCATTTTGCTTGATTCTAACCCATTCAGATTTATAGCAGCATTTATGGAGGCAACGTTGCCTGCAAAAAGTTAAACGTCAAAGTTTGTTTATCTTTCGATAGTTGCGCTGTGAGATCCAGGATTCTTCCAGGCGGATTTCTCCCGATGGATTGGGAGCAGTTACTCAGAGAGTTTGCGATACTGTTTTACAACATATCGCATTTCGAACAGCTGGAAGCGCAATCGTTCCCGAAAAAGATCCCCTTCTTCCGGATGGTTACAGAAGTGCACCATCCAAAGATGCAGAGATGTGCGGTTGAATGAAATTTTCGAAGAGTCTATCGCCGAATAAAATCGATGCTTTGGATCGGAAACCAGCTAATCTCCTCTAACTAACAGTTTCAGTGGTTTGCTGTCGGTTGTTATTTCGATTGTCATCGCAAGATCTGGAGAAGGCTGGTATGTTTTTCAATTTTAGACAATGTTTTATGAGTTCGAGGGCCCCACTCACTTTACTCTTCTCCGACAGATGGTCAGTCGTTGGTGGTGTACTGATTCTTCTAAAGAAGTAAATTTATCTGAAATTGACTTGATTTTTTCATCGTACTTCATCTATCCTTCGAGATTTCCTTGTCATAAATTTGGCATTTATTAAGCATGAGGACCTATCTTTTAACCTCAATTTGTAAACAAAGTAATTGGGGAGGTAATGATGCACTTTAAAAAGGCTAAAAAGCTACAATAAATGCTTTTTTCTCTAACGCAAAATCTTATTGTTTTATGGTTGCTTTAATAATGATAGAACACGTTTATAAAGTATTTTATCACGACATTAATAAACAATCATCCCACTGCGACCTAGCAAGAAGTACAGTCGACTTGTTTCGCGCTCCGGTATTTCGGAAGTTTTCTCGGTATTCGGTTGGTTTAAATTATCAGTTTTTTCTCGCTTAGTGATTACTGGCATAGTTACCGGCTAAACAATTATCTGAAAGTGAGTTTTTCTGAGAAGAAAGTGGTTTTCGGCGTCATCGGAAAGAAAATTGTTCACTTGCAATTGGATATTCGCAAACCAATTTGCGCTTCATCGGTGCGTGATCACGCATACCTGCACACAGATCATCGTCATCGAGTGTCAGCATCTGCCTCCGCATTTATACCGGTCATCCATCATCGTGTGTCCAGCTGAGTGCCGAGCCTCATACAAGCACACCACTACAAAGATCGCCCGCACACGCGCATCGAAGGTCACCCACGCTGCGCGTCGCTCCGCGTCGCTCCGCTGCTGCTGTGTAATCACTCGGTGGTAGTAGTATCGCAGATAAGTTTTTTTTCCTGTTTCTTTCTCTCGCCCATCAGTTAAATTTAATTTTGTGTTTCTGTGTTTGTAGTTTTTTTTTTCTGTTTATTGTGTCTGTGTGGTTTTAAGCATCGTTTCAGTGGTAGAGCGTTTACCGCTCCCACTAGTACGGCAAAATGGACGTCTCGTCAGAAGACGATATGGACATTTTGTCGGAAGATGACACCAGTTTGCCACTCGATGGCAAGAAAAGACGAAAACGTCCTGTCATTCATGGTTCGTCTCAGAAAAGCCCCCGATCGCGAGCCTATCCAGATGACTCGACTGGGCCATGGGTTGTCTACTTTCAGCCCAAAAACAAACCTTTGAACTTGATGCAAATTTCCAATGATCTGACGAAGCGATACTCGGCCGTGACCGAAATCACGAAGGTTAGGCATAATAAACTTCGTGTTGTCGTTTCTAACCTGAAGCAGGCTAACGAGATTGCTGCCTCCCAGCTCTTTACGATTGAATACAGGGTTTACATACCAGCTCGTGATGTGGAGATCGAAGGTGTGGTCACCGAAGCGAGTCTGACCCCCGAGATCTTGGAGAAGCAGGCGGTTGGCCGTTTCAAGAACCCCTTGCTCCCCCCGGTGAAGATACTGGATGTCCAAAAACTGGGCTCAGTATCTGTCAGCGAGGGTAAAAAGAGTTTTACCCCCACAGACTCGTTTCGCGTGACCTTTTCTGGTTCAGCCCTTCCTCACTACATCGAGTTGGGAAAACTTCGGCTACCTGTGCGCTTGTTTGTTCCTCGGGTCATGATCTGCCAAAACTGCAAACAGTTGGGACATACGGCCTCTCACTGTGGCAGCAAGGCACGCTGTTCCAAATGCGGGGAGAAGCACGAGGATGGCGCCTGCACAGTCACGGCACCAAAATGCGTGTACTGCAAAGGATCTCCTCCTCATGGTCTCTCGTCGTGTCCGGTGTATAAACAACGCGGGGAAAAACTAGAGCGCTCTCTTAAAGAACGTTCCAGGCGGTCTTTTGCAGAAATGCTTAAGACAGCCAAGCCATCGACCAACGAAACAAATCCCTTCGCTCTTTTGTCAGATGACGAGTCTGGCTCTGACTTGGCTGAGGAGGGAGTTTCTTTCAGTTTTCCGGAAGGTTCTGCCCGGAACCGAAAACGCATCCGTTCGCGGAAAGTTGCAGATCAAGAACCCCAAATCAGCTTGCCCAAATCAAGGAGTGGTGGAAAAAAGGAGACTTCTACTCCTCCTGGATTCCGCAGAACTGATTATACCCAGGATTTTCCACCTCTCCCGGGGACATCCAAAACCCCCGATGCCCCAATTTTCAGAACAGAAACCCCTTCTTCATCTGGGTTGTTCTCATTTGATAACATTGTGGACAGTATCCTCAATTACCTCGATATTTCTGATCCTCTGAAAAGCATTGTTCTGGCAATGCTTCCTACTGTGAAAACCCTCTTGAAGCAGTTGACATTGAAGTGGCCCCTCCTTGCAGCAATCATCTCCTTCGATGGATAATTTTCCAAACGAGGTCGGGGATTTGATCACTGTTCTACAGTGGAATTGTCGAAGTCTTATTCCTAAGATAGAATCGTTTAAGTTTTTGGTTCACAATAATGATTGTGATGCATTTGCTCTGTGTGAAACTTGGCTCTCTTCAGATATCGATCTTCCTTTTCATGATTTTAACATTATTCGACTGGATCGTGAGGATTCGCGTGGAGGAGGAGTACTTTTGGGGATCAAAAAGTGCCATTCCTTCTATAGAGTGAATCTTCCACAATTTCCAGGTATTGAAGTTGTCGCATGTCAGGCTTTTGTTAAAGGCAAGAGCCTTTGTATTGCTTCTGTGTATATTCCTCCCCGAGTTTCGATTAGTCAAAAACAACTTTCAGATATCTGTTCAGTTCTTCCTACTCCACGGTTGATTATGGGAGATTTTAATTCCCACGGTACAGGCTGGGGGGAACTGTATGATGACAACCGTTCTACTTTGATATATGACCTCTGTGATAACTTCAATATGACAATTCTTAACAATGGAGAAGTAACACGTCTGGCTGGTCCATCCTCAAATGGAAGTAGATTAGACCTCACACTTTGCTCTAATTCATTATCGTTGGATTGCACGTGGAATGTGATCCAGGATCCCCACGGTAGTGATCACTTGCCGATCGGCATTTCGATTGCCAGTGGGTTCAATTCTTCGGAATCCGTTAACGTCGCGTACGACCTCACCCGTAATATCGATTGGACAACGTTCAAGACCGCGATAGATGAAGCCGTGTCGTCGGTAGAAGAGCTTCCACCGTTGGAGGAATATAACTTCCTCTCCAATCTGATCTTGGACAGCGCGCTTCGAGCTCAAACTCAGCCGGTTCCAGGAACGTCTTTTCGTAGGAAACCTCCTACCCCTTGGTGGGACCAGCAATGCACTGAGGTTTATCGTAAAAAGTCCGACGCGTTTAAGCTTTTCCGGAAACGCGGAACACCCGAGTATTTCGAAGCGTACTCGACTCTTGAACACGAACTCAAGAGCCTCATCAAAGCCAAGAAACGCGTATACTGGCGGCAATTCGTGGACGGTTTATCGCGCGAAACGTCGATGAATACGCTTTGGAACACGGCGCGAAGGATGCGTAACCGGTCTTCAAACAACGAGAGCGAGGAGTACTCGGATCGGTGGATTCTCAAGTTCGCGCGAAAAGTATGTCCTGATTCCGTGCCGGCACAGATGATTCCTCGCGAAACGACGAATTCGGTAGACGAGATCAGCCAGCCTTTTTCAATGCTGGAGCTCTCACTCGCGCTCCTTTCGTGTCGCAATTCGGCTCCGGGGGCTGATAGGATCAAGTTCGACTTGTTGAAGAACCTCCCAGACGTCGCTAAGAGGCGCATGTTGAACTTGTTTTGTCAGTTCCTGGAGTTCAATATTGTTCCAGATGATTGGAGGCGAGTGAGAGTTATAGCCATTAAAAAGCCTGGAAAACCCGCATCAGATCATAACTCGTATCGTCCCATCGCGATGTTATCGTGCATTCGAAAATTGTTGGAGAAAATGATCCTTTTTCGCCTCGACAAATGGGTTGAGACGAACCACCTACTCTCAGATACTCAATTTGGTTTCCGTAGGGGTAAGGGAACGAACGACTGTCTCGCGTTGCTTTCCACAGAAATCCAGTTGGCTTTTGCTAAAAAAGAGCAAATGGCTTCTGTGTTCTTGGATATTAAGGGGGCTTTTGATTCAGTATCGGTTGAAGTCCTTTCAGACAAACTCCACGCTTGTGGCCTTTCCCCATTAATTAATAACTTTTTGTACAATTTGCTGTCAGAGAAACATATGAGCTTTTCTCATGGAAACTCTACAGCTTCTCGATTTAGTTACATGGGTCTCCCCCAGGGCTCATGTTTAAGCCCCCTTTTGTACAATTTCTATGTCAGAGAAATTGACAATTGTCTAAGTGACAACTGCACGTTGAGACAACTTGCAGATGATGGCGTAGTGTCTATGACAGGGCCCAAAGGGGTCAACCTGCAAGGACCCTTACAGGATACCTTAGACAATTTGTCTACTTGGGCTATCCAGCTAGGTATCGAATTCTCCACGGAGAAAACTGAGTTGGTCGTTTTTTCTAGGAAGCATAGCCCAGCACAACCGAAGCTTCAACTTTTGGGTAAGCCGATCACTCATTCCATGTCTTTCAAATATCTTGGGGTCTGGTTCGATTCAAAATGCACCTGGAGATCCCACATTGAGTATCTGAGACGAAAATGCCAACAAAGGATCAATTTTCTCCGAACAATTACCGGAACGTGGTGGGGAGCTCATCCGCAAGATCTTCTAACGTTGTACCGGACAACGATTTTATCGGTTTTAGAGTACGGTAGTTTTTGCTTCCAGTCGGCGGCTAAAACTCACATCATCAAACTGGAACGTATCCAGTATCGTTGTCTTCGTATCGCGTTAGGATGCATGCACTCGACTCATACGATGAGCCTCGAAGTGTTGGCGGGCATGTTGCCACTATCGGATCGGTTTTCGGAATTGTCCCTTAGGCTCCTCACCCGTTGTGAAGTTATGAACCCACTGGTAATCGAAAACTTTGAGAAGCTTCTTGAGCTAAACCCTCAAACTCGTTTTATGTCATTGTACTACGTGTACATAACTCAGGATGTCAGCCCTTCACAGCATAATCCCCATCGTGTATGCTTCTCCGACTTCGGCAATTCAGTTAGTTTTGATTTATCTATGACGCGGGAGATTCGTGGAATCCCAGAACATCATCGTTCCATGATTGTTCCGTCAATTTACGCTGCAAAGTTTGGCCAAGTTGATTCCGCAAGATCGTTCTTCACAGATGGATCACTAATAGAGTCGTCCGCTGGTTTTGGTATTTTTAACGAATTTCATAGCGCCTCTCGAATGCTTCAAGCTCCTTGTTCCGTATATGTTGCTGAACTGGCGGCAATATATTATACGCTAGAAACGATCGCCTCACTTGCACCAGATCATTATTTTATTTTTACGGATAGTCTCAGTTCTGTCGAGGCTATTCGCTCTATGAGGCCGGTAAAGCACTCCTCGTATTTTCTCATGAAAATACGAGAGCTTTTAAGTGCTTTATCTTTAAGATCTTTTGTCATCACCTTTACATGGGTCCCATCTCATTGCTCGATTCCGGGCAATGAGATGGCTGACTCACTTGCTAAGGTGGGCGCTATGCAAGGCGATATTTACGATCGACAAATCGCCTACAATGAATTTTTCTTCATTTATCGTCAACAGTCGCTCGCCAGCTGGCAAAATAAATGGAGTGAAGGAAGTTTGGGACGATGGCTATTCTCGATCATCCCTAAGGTGTCGAAGAGTCCTTGGTTCAAGGGGTTGGATGTGGGTCGAGACTTCATTCGTCTGATGTCTCGCCTCATGTCCAATCACTATTCGTTAAACGCTCACTTGTTTCGTGTTGGGCTGGGAGACAGCAATCTCTGTGAATGTGGACAAGGTTACCAAGACGCCGATCACATCCTTTGGTCTTGTGCTGAGCATCGTGGAGTCAGATCTGAGCTGTGCGATTCCCTTCGGGCTCGAGGTAGACAACCTAATGTTCCAGTTCGGGATATTTTGGCTAGACGTGATCTGGAGTTTATGAAACTCATATATGTTTACTTTAAGAATACTAACCTTAGATTGTAAGTTTGATTAACCTTGTGTTTAGTTTGTGTATTGTGCGTGTAGGTTTTTTTTAAATGTTTGTCTTCAAGATGAATAGAAATAAGTTCATGTTTTAGGATTAATTAAATATTTGTATAATAAATCATATTTCAAACCTCCTTCTCCCTTTCCCATCCAAAAAATTGTAAATCTCCACTAACCTCGAGACGACCGCGAGTAATCGGTTCAATTCCTTTAACTCTAGATTTAAGACATTAATCATGCATAATGAAAATGATAACTCGGCTCTGTAAAGTTTATTCGATTGAGCCTGTACAAATAAACTAATATAAAAAAAAAAAAAAAAAAATTAATAAACAATTACTAATGACGTTTATGCTTGAGTTACAGAACAGTTTTAAGGAGGGATTGATAACTGTTTTAAATTTATGTTTAAAACAAGACAGTTTTTGACTTTCTTGCCAGTCTATAAAAGGCTAAAACGGCTAAATCGTCAAACCTGCATAGATAGGCGCTCTGTTTTCGAATCGGTTTTAATAGTATCGTTTAATACCATTTGGACTACAACTTCAGTGAATCGGTAAACAATTAGCTCCTGTACCATCCAACATAAAGTACGCATCGAGTTTTGCCCAAATCGAAGTGGTGAGTTGGTTTGAAAATTCACTCCCTGCTTCTATTCTGCCGCCATTGACAGTGATATTTCGTTGCCAGGAGTGCTTGTGTTTTCTTTAGGGAACGATCGGTGGTGTTACTCATTATCTGCTTTGTGCTCATACTGTATCCAACAATCAATACGAAACTAACGATTTTAAATTGGCTCACTACTTGACTAGCCTATTGGTCCCAAGCAAACAATTAACGTTCCCCATTCAAGTCAAAATTCTAGTACTACACAATGTTTGTTTTGATTCGCTATGAAATTTTGACAGATAAAATGAGGGGTTATTCGACTTTCCTATGTTTCGAGGGGTGAATCGATTAGCTTGGGACCGAGGATAGTACCAGAGCTGAGCCAAAAAGTTGAGTTCGTTTCTTCGGGACCTTCTGGTCTTAGAGTTACCTCTATGCTGTATCTGTGTTAGTTGCTCTTTGGGTAGTACTAGAATTTGCTGTTTCTGTTTTGCTCCAGTTATTCACACGTTCCACTGTTTACGGTTAGACAGGATAGCGAAGGTGTTTATATACGACAGTCTCAAAAGTCGTGTTGTTCAACCTGAGCCAGTCCTGGTCAGAAGTTAAACAGTGCGTGCGGTGCTGATGCGTGAATAGAGTCGCTGTTGTTGTGTATATCGGCGGTCTCAAAAGTTGGTATACATCAGCTCGGCTAGATTCTGGTTCTGGTCGGATGCTTTGGTGGATTCTGAGCGAGACGGTTATTTCGCATTGTATAGGAAACCTAGCTTGCAATTGTACAGTGCAGTTCTAGTTTCAGGGTAGATTTCTGAGTTTTGCTATCTCCTGTTTCCAACTGAATTTACATACTTCTCCTGGTAGGGACTTCTCTCTGAAAGTGTGCTGCAGAAACGTAGGGTGAATTTGATGATCATGGATCCATGTAGAATTTGTGGCAATCCAACTGAGCCCACGGATAAGACCGTCCTGTGCAGTGGATCATGCGCAAAATTTTTTCACCCCTGCTGTGTTGGATTAAACGCGACGAATCACAAAGCCTGGACGGCGAATGTGGGACTACTGTGGTTTTGTGACATCTGCCGAGTAAATTTCAATCCTGTTGTCATGGACCGAGAGACAGTGCTGCTGAAAACTTTAAGGGATCTTCTGGTACGTGTGGATTCCATGGACCTGCGCATCGGACAATATGGAGAAAATTTGAAAGTTCTCAATACTATGATCGGATAAACCTGGACAGTTCCTTACAATCGCAGTTGGAGAACTCATCAGCTGGTGAGGATGGTCTGGCAGCTCTATCACCTATCGTGGAAAACAATTCTGTGAACCAACTCACAGCCACCCAAAATACTGCAAGTTCCGTTTCGACTGCATCTACCAATACTATTGCAACTGTTACTGCTACTACCGCTGCTGCTACTGCCATTACTCCTGCTCCAACTACCATTGCCGCCACTACTACTGCTGCCACCTCTGCCACGTCTACTGCTACTGCTAATGCCACTGCTGCTGCCAGTACTCCTGCTGCCACTTCAACTGCTACTACTGCTTCCACTTCAACTGCTGCTACTGCTTCCACCTCCACCGCTCTCTCTTCCTCATCATCTGCTGCAACGGTCACCACTAACCCGGGAGATGATGAACAACGAAACCCACAAACGGAACGTCGTCTGAGAGTTGCAAATAGGAACCAACGTCAACGTGATCAGACTGAAGAAGTGCTGAGGTTTTTCTATGTAACACCATTCGCCATTGATCAAACAGAAGTCGACATCCTGGAATACATCAAAGAGATTTCGAACGCTGGGAATTCTACACTTCGCTGTGCCAAGTTAGTTCCGAGAAACAAAAACATCGATGAGCTAACATTCATCTCCTTCAAGGTGACGGTATCTGATGACCTGGTTGGTATTGTCAGTGATTCCTTCTACTGGCCCGAAGGCGTTCAGGTCCGTGAATTCGAATCAAAAAAACGCGAATCGACCAGTGAGCCTTCAGCAGTCCTAACAAATGCTATGGGGCATCAACCCGGATCTGCACGGCAGCGACCACTATCCGGTACAGATCCGGTTATCCGCCGCAATGGCACCGGAGAACACCAGAAGACCACGGTGGCGGTATGGAGAAGCCGACCGGGAGGGCTATCAGCTCTCTTACCGAACTCGCAGACTGAAGAACCTACGGACATCCCAAGTATCACGGGAGTCATCCACAAAGCAGCCAGCACCAACATCCCAAGAACAGGCAGTATTCCCGGGCGGAGGGCACTCCGATGGTGGAATGAAGACACGAAAAGTGCTGTAAAAGCCCGGCCGTTGGCACTCCGTAAACTCAAGCGAACCTCTACGAACGACCCTGCGAGAGAGGAAATCCTCGCAAACTACCGCCAGCAGCACAACAAATGCCGACAGGAAATCCGGACGGCGAAGCAAAATAGCTGGTCGGATTTTCTGGAAAGCATCAACGCCGAACAATCGTCAGCAGAACTGTGGAGCCGCATCAATGCCCTCAGCGGCAAGCGGCGATCATCGCCGCTACAAGTGCAAGCCGACACCGTTACCATCACCGAACCAAACGCCGTAGCAGATGAACTGGGAAAATATTTCGCCAAACTATCAGGAATCGCGGAGTACACCGAAAGTTTCCAACGACGAGTCGGTCCTTCGCTGTCCTCGGTGCCCACTTTCGGAATTCCCACAGACAACGACGACCTACCGATCAACCAACCATTCTCCTGGGAAGAATTCTCGTTCGCTCTTAGCCGGAGCAACGGAAACTCGGCCGGACCGGATGAAATCGGATACCCACTGCTGAAGCATCTACCGCTCGAAGGGAAAACACAATTGCTCGAACTCTACAACCAGCTATGGACCAACGAAGAATACCCGGACAAATGGAGGGAAATTCTCGTGATCCCGATCCCCAAAACAAATATAGGGACCAAGGACGTCACAGGATTTCGCCCCATCGCGCTGACCTGCTGCATGGCCAAAGTCTTGGAGCGGATGGTCAACAGAAGGCTCAAGCAATACCTGGAGTCTAAGGGACTGCTTGACCATCGACAGCACGCCTTCAGGCAAGGGTACGGTACCTCCACCTACTTCGCCACTCTTGGAGAAGTCCTGAAGGAGGCACAGGACCAAGGCCATCATACGGAGATCGTCTCGCTGGACATCTCCAAAGCATTCAACAGAACGTGGACACCAGCAGTAATGAAGAAGTTAGCCGAATGGGGACTAAAAGGACGCATCCTACACTTCGTCCGAAACTTTCTGACCGACCGATCTTTTCGGGTGTCGGTCGGAAACGTCCAATCCAGAAGGTTCAGCGAAGAAACCGGAGTACCACAGGGTTCGGTGATCGCGGTCACCCTCTTCCTGGTGGCCATGAACACCCCGACAAGCTACCCAAGAACATATATATAGGCCCCATCGGACCCAGGTTCTCTGACAATGTTCCGTTCCAGGACATCAAGAAATGGATCAAGCGGACGGTTCGGAGAGCGTGGGACAACGAGTGGAGGAACAATCGAACTCACCAACTACGAAAAATCAAGGCGACCACCGATCCCTGGAAGGATCGACCGAGCCTCAAGGAGCAGCAAGTGGTGTCCAGGCTGCGCACCGGGCATAGCAGGGCCTCCCATAATTTCGGAGGAACACCGTTCCGGAGAACCTGCGAAACCTGCGGAGTGCCAGCCTCCATAGAACACATCCTCATCAACTGTGTGGAGCTCGAGGACCTTCGGGTTGCCTTCGGTCTGGAGGGAACCAGCATACGAAGTCTGCTTGGCGACGAGTCCCCGGCAGCAGACGCCCTCTTCGCCTTCCTGAAGGAGACGAATCTTTTTTACAACATTTGAGTGTTTTCTGTTTGTGCTTTTGAATTCGTTGGCCCTTTTGGTAGTGTTTTTACAATATTTTATATAATTAAGCTAAATGCCCACTTGCCAAGATTGGGATCCTCCTTTTGAGGTCCCAATTCTTTTTTGTAATTTTTAAAAGAGATGAACTAGCCTTAGGCTAAAAATCTCTCTAATGAAGTAGAAAAAAAAAAACTTAACAAATGAGATGATGATCAGTTCCGAGGTAAGGCCCGATGATGTCTATGAATCGGTTAATTCACGTTGCATTTCTGATACGATCATGAAACACTTTATTGAGAAACCCGCTAGGAACTACATTAAAATTGCCTTCCATAATGTTCGCAGCATTGTTAAAAATATTGATTATTACAGAACCTTCTTTCAGAACTCAAAGCTAGCTGTGTTGGGGATTGTTGAGTCTTGGTTGAAGTCTTCAATAACAAACAAATTTGTTGAGTTAGATGGCTAAAAAATTGTTCGTTCTGATCGACTTTTAGACAATAAGAAGCGAGGCGGAGGAGTTGCTTTCTATCGAAACAGTAAAGCAAAGTATAAGGTTCTTGCTAAGTCTGATGCTGGTGATGAAATTGATTACCTTTTTGTTAAATTAGTTCATTCAAAGCTTGTGTGTGGCATTGTCTACAGACCTCCAGATGTAAGGGTTTCTAAACTTAACAGTATTTTCGAACTTGCACTGGAAATCAGTGCTACTGAATCTCATTTCGTATTGATGGGCGATTTCAATATAAATTTGTGTGACACTTCTTCACCTGTTACAAACAAGTTAATCGATATGGTTAAATCGCTTTCTGTTAAAATTTTACCTCTTTCCCCCACTTGTCATAAATCAGGCTGCAGTTCATCTTTTATTGATTATGCACTTGGAAATTGTACGTTTAACGTTAGCAACATCTTTCAATCTTCTATAGGAGGTGTTAGCGATCATGATTTGATCTGCTTCGATTACAGAGTTAAGGTACCTCATCAACCTCCAGCTGTGTATTGGGCAAGAGAATATCACAAGATAAACACCGATAGTTTAATAGCTGACTTGCAAAGGTACAATCTTGATGCTATTTATTACTGCAACTTAGTTGATGGAAAATTACAAATTTTAAACGATATGCTTTATTCTGTCATTGATGATCATGCCCCGTTGAAAATGAAAACTACTGTTGATCCTAGTGCTCCATGGATTAATCCATACATCAAAAATCTCTTCCAAAAACGATCTGAAGCTTATGATAAATGGAAAACAGATAAACCCAGCGCAGCTAAATGGAATGCTTTTGCAAGGTTGCGAAATAGGTCAAACCGTGTAGTGAAACAATCTAAGTACACTTACTTCTCTCGGCTCCTTAACCCTTCTCTTTCTTCCAATAAACTTTGGGAGAATATAAAACGTTTGGGACTTTCAAAAACTCAAAGTAGAGCAGGTGGTGGTGATGTGTGTAACATCACTGCCGAATCATTGAATCAGTTCTTCATGTCAAATCAAGCTCCTATTACTTTTGATGAACAATCTGTGGCTGGTAGGTCCTCGTCATCTTCTTTTTCATTTAGGAATGTAACGAATGAAGAAGTCCTGACCGAATTCAATTACGCGTCCAGTGATTCTATCGGCTTTGACCAGTTACCACTCAGCGTTTTGAAAAAAACTCTTGTTGTCATTCTTCCTACCATAACGAACTTATACAATCACATTATAACAACTTCAACATTTCCACAGCTTTGGAAGATAGCACGTGTTGTACCTATTGGCAAAATTGATAATCCAATGAACAACAAGGACTACAGACCGATTAGCATCCTACCTGCTATTTCCAAAAAATTTTAAAGTCTTCTGACTAAACAATTAAACGATTATCTGATTCATAATACGTTACTATGTCCTTTACAATCTGGTTATCGTAAACATTGCAGTACTACAACAGCTTTGATTAAAATAGAAAACGATATAAAAACTGCGCTTGACAAACGTAATCTAACAGTTCTAGTTCTTTTGGATTTTAGTAAAGCTTTCGATTCTATCAATCATAAATTGTTATGTCGGAAGCTACGTAGTTTTTTCTATCTCGATACAACTTCTGTAAACTTACTTTCCTCATATCTTACGGGACGAACGCAATATGTTGAATTTAATAATACAAAATCGGAACTTTTGAATGTAACAAGTGGTGTGCCACAAGGATCTGTTCTAGGTCCACTGTTATTTTCCATGTTCATCAATGACCTTCCAAGTATTTTAAATTATTGTGCTTACCATCTCTATGCTGATGATGTTCAGTTATACCTCTCTGGTAAAGTCGAAAATTTACAAAATATCGTACGTTGTGTTAATTCGGATATTTCAAAAATTTGTGAATGGAGTGTAACAAACGGCTTACAATTAAATGCAAACAAAACTCAAGCAATCATATTTAAAAATAGATCAGTAAACATTTCAGATGCTTCTTGCATTATGATAGGTGATACCGCAATAGCATATTCAGATGTTGTTAAGAATTTGGGAATAATAATGGACTCGCATCTGAACTGGACTGCACAAGTAAACAGTGTTTCAAAAAAAGTATTTTTTGGTCTACATTCATTAGTGCTGTATACATCTACTTCCTCCAATAATACTCGAAAATTACAACTTGCATTTAATGCTGTTACAAGATATGTTTATAAAATTCCTCGCTTTGAACATATTGCCATCAATCACAAGGGGATTTTAGGTTGCACTTATGAAAATTACGTGAAGCTGAGAGTATGTACCCAAACTTACAAAATTCTGAATGAAGGTCCTGTTTATTTGCATAATTTCTTTTCATTTTTGAGGTCATCTCGCTCAAGAAATTTAACACTCGCTAGATGTCGTACAGAGATCTACAGATGCTCTTTTCATCAACGTGCTGCGAAATTATGGAATGAACTGCCTATGAATTGCAAACAAGCTGCCTCATACGTATACTTTAAAAATCAATGTAAACAATTATTTTCGAGACGGAACTGATCATCTCTCAGTGTAGTACGAGCTTTGAGAACACATGTGGTTATTTGTACTACGCTTAATACTTGTATTAAATAAATAAATAAAATAAAATAAATAAATAATGGAAGAGACAATGTGGTTATCAACAACCAAGAAATTATTAATGACCTCCTCACCCTTCCCGGTCACACCGGATTTTTTTTGCATAAACTGATTAGCCCATTGTCTGTGTCTCAACAATTAAGCAAAGCTTATTGTCCTAATTCTTCAAACCGTGCATATAATAAAAATCTAAATATGTCTCAAATAAGAGTTAGCCACACCAAGAAAACAAAAACATGCAAACCTCACATGATATGGTTGCACTATTTCTGGAAACGTAGATGTACAGAACTGCTTTTTCGGCTAATCTAGACTAACGGATTTATTATTTATTAATTTTCTCAACCGCCTTTTCAATTATTATTACATCCTTTTTTAGCCGATGGGCCCTTTGTGTTTATCGATATTCCGTTTATTGTTGTCTTCAGATTTGACATTTCTACATTATATGTTTCACACAGCAAATGAAGTTTTATTGTAAACATTGAACGATTTTTTGTGTAAGCCGAAGACAATCTAGATAGGCCGAGTTTACAACTCATAGGCCGAATTTAGGCGCTGGAGAGTTATTAGGTTTTTCGATTTTTTAAGGTAAGAAAGATTAATTCAAACTGATAGTTACCTATAAAGCAACAGGTTTATCAATTTAAAATAATCCTGTGTATAGATATGTGTGATTTGGTAAATACTAAGCTATCAAATACCGTCATGAAATTTGCTTATGCTTAATAGGCCCAAAATGGGATACTTAACCCTACATTGTAGAATTAGTAAACTGTTTCGGCTTTTAAGTTTTCAAGGAAAAGTGCTGAGTAAAGTTTAATCATCGCCAACGTTTTAGATCGTAAAGCATCTTTAAGTCAGGATCCTGTTGAATTCCTACATCAGGATTGTGTTTAATCTTAAGATACATAAAATATTTTGATGACGGCGTCTTAAGCAAACTCTAATAGAGGTAACTTTGGATAACACTCTCTTGTGTATCCTGAGCACCCGTAGTTGTGCATAGGGCCAAAGTAAAAGTAATGATTCTGTGAAATTCTCTATCGTTATTCTGTTAGATGATGATGAACCTTCTCTTGTGTTCTATGAATAGTAGATTCTCCTCAAAAATATTGTCCGACTCCGTCATTTCAAGCAACAAAATTTACACAACCTATCAAGCACAATCCCAAACATTTGCGTAAATCATAGCGGGACTCTCCAATACCCTTGAGTCAACATGCCATCACCGGGAAATCACTCTCCCAAGTGCAAACATCTTGCTCCGACAAAAGACAAAAATTAACCGTTCCACGATGTCGGCACCCTACGCAATCATTCTCAGCTCTAATCCCAAAACAAACTTCCTCTTCTTCTCTACGCAGCCAGAGCACAGAGCAGCACACCGAACACCATCATCATAAGGTGCGGAAATTCTGAAACACCAACGTCACCCACTTGTTGCATGCAGGTATCGGGCAGCAGTCCGGCTCGTTCGCCCCCTTTTCTTCCCTCTAACTCCTCGTTCGGCAACGAACCGTGTCTTATAGAGCATGAAATATCTGACCACGGTATGTAAGAAACCACTTTTCTCCAAAAGTTCGACAAGACCAGTACACTGCATTTTCTCACTCTTGTTTAAGTTTTCCACGCCCGGATCCTTCGCCACTTGGGCTACAAAATTGGGAAACTTAGTTAGCCCACCCCACTGAAACTGGACGTAAATTGGTTTGACATTAAATTGAGAGTTGGCCCCATCGATCTCGGGGACACAACACTTGCGGATTAAATTTCCAATTAAAAGTGCAAACATCTCGCCAATTTGCGGCTCTCCAAGAAGGAGACGAAATTGGACAAGCAGAGTGTGCTAGTGGTTTCTGTTCTGATTTCTTTTTTTTGTGTTGAATCGTTGTCTTCTTGTGTATTCCAACCTCTACCACGGGTGATGGAAGCGCACAAATACAAATCTGTTCGAAACCGAAGAACACGAACGGAGTGGAATAGACGGAAAAGCAAAAGGACTCCGAAGGATAACACGGGACTGTGTTTCGGTGGTAATGGTTGTTGTTTGGATTTGCTGGCCAGTTATGGCCGCTTCTCGAGGGAGACTCTCGCGCAATTTTCCGACCTTAAAGGGGATGAGAAACAGCTGTTCGGCACGTTCTTTCTCGTGAGCGAGGGAAATTCTCCTTCCTGAGAGAATGAAAAGCGCTCACCGGCGAGAGTCGCTCTCTGGGTGGGAAAACTTGAAATGTGTGGAAAGCAAATAGATGGAGAGAGTGGGAATAAATCGATCACAACGGGAGAAAAACTAAGATGTTGTTTAAGGATGGTGGCAACACAGTTCCAAAAAAAAAAAAGAGACCGGACAATGTGGGACCAGAAGAAACGGCAACATGTAACATGGATTCATTAGTGATGGAAAATCGCTTTTTTTCTCTCTCGAGATACCACTGTTCTGGCCACTACAACCGCAGTAAGATGAAGGAAAATGATGATGTTTTTGTTTGTGTGTGAGATGGACAAAAATGATGAGTTGGTGAATAAGTTAGTATTTTTCTTGAATAAATACTTTTTGTTGTGTAGGTACACAACCGGAGTAGGAATTAATTATCATTAGGATTTTCATGAATGGTAAAAGTTCGGATAAACTGTCATGACCGTACACACTTGTAGGATAGATATAGCACTTAATTTTTTCCATCCGCAAAATTTATCGCAGTTGAAAAAGGCTTGATAACAATTTTTGTCATCAGCTAGATCATTAGCGCTAGAAAAACCAGGACACGTGTCAACCTGGCATTAGCTTTATCGTAAATGCTGACCAGGGGTTTGACATATAGCTGAATACACGTACTCAACATCAAAACAACATTGTTATATCATGGTACCGCTGACAACGTTGCAGATGTTCGGTACGCAGCAAACTTAAGCGATATGACAGCCATATCCATCTCCTGATGCTGACTAAAAGTAAATTGGTACGCCCCTCGCGCGCCGCTAGCACGCCTCTAGTGTTGAGAATCGAAAATCTTTGACAGTGGTTTGTTTACACTTCTATAGAGAACAACTAGTGCAAGTTTGATCAAAGTAGTCGATCGCGTTCAGAAATAACGTCAAATGGAACTCGAAAGAAGGCAAAATATTGTGTACAAACACCTGGAAAATCCGGAGTGGTCCGGTTCCAAACTGGCTAAAGTGCTGAGTGCTCAAAACCAACAAGGAAACCCTGAGTGTGGAACGGAATCAGTGGACCTACGAAAAAACCGGAACCAGGGATCGTCAGCTGCGCAGCAAGGTGTTGAGGTGCGTTGAAGCCAACCCCGGTCTTTAGATCCGAGATGTGGCCAGAAGGTACAACGTCAACCTTCAAACGGTGCGGAACATCCTTGCCAGGGAAGGATACAAGTCGTAAAAAGCCAGTAAACATCCGAACCGGCAAATGAAGCAGAATTCCGTGGCTAAAAAGTGGGCAAGGCTCTTGTACGACCGTGTTTTGACGAAACACAAGGGTTGCACTTTGATCGATGACGAAACATACGTCAAACTCGATTTTAAGCCGCTTTCCGGTCAAAAGTTTTACAGATTCTCTGCTTGAACGTCAAGCAGCTTAGTTCGGTTTGAGCTCGCTCTCTTGAGTTGTTCGGAAAGTTTTTCAGTTAGTGTTCGCACTCTCTCTTTCGTGGTCTGTTGTGCGTGAGTGTGTGCCTCGAAATGGGGAAGCATCGCTCGCGAAGCCCGGTGAAGGACCAGGACCCCGGTGAAGGACGCTTCGGTGTGCTCACATCGAATAGGTTTGCTGTTCTTCCCATCGATGGGCATACCCAGCCAGCTGCAAAAGGAAAGCGCTGCAAGAAGAGGAAGAAGAATCGGGGCCAGTCCGATTGCACGATTTCTCGCGACGATGCCACTGCGACGAATGGCAGTGATGTCGAAGATTTCGGTGACGTTGCCGACATCGCAGATCTGGTCTCGCTGGGCGTTAAAGCCGAATTCAAGTTGGGCAGAGTCGGCACCAAGGTGATGCTCCGTACGAAAGCGGAGTATGACTTGGTCGTCGCCCACCTGAGGACTTCCAAGGTGAAATTCTTCACCCACGACATTCTCGGTGAGAAACCATTCATCAGGGGTCTATCGAACTTTGACCCGAAGTTGATCGAAGCGGAAATCAAGAACCGCTACAAGCTGGCCCCAACTGCCGTCTTCCGGATGACAAGGAGGGACGGGAACGTCAAGAAATATCCGGATTGCCTTTTCCTCGTGCATTTCCAGAAGGGAACGGTGACGCTCAATGCGTTGAAGGCCATCCGCTCCATCAATTCCATCATTGTCCGATGGGAGACATACCGTGGCGGCCGTCACGACGTCACCCAGTGTCAGCGTTGCCTGAACTTCGGGCACGGTACCCGAAACTGCTTCGTCAAGCCGTGCTGTGGTAAATGCACCCAAAACCATGTCTCCTCCGAGTGTGTTGTCGACGAGTCGGAGACGGCCAAATGCGCCAACTGTGATGGCGCTCATCAAGCGTCCGACAAACAGTGCCCCAAACGCGAAGATTACAAGCGGATCCGAAAGCAAGCGTCCCCAAGAAATCAACTAGGACGAAAGAAGGATAATATGCTGGCATTCAGAGTGGAGGATTTCCCACCTCTTCCTGCTACGCAACACGGTCAAGTAAATCGGCGGGTGCAATCCGGTCCCCGTCAAGAAACGTCTGGTGCTTCTGCTGGACAAAGCTTCCCATCCCCCCTGAATTCTGGAGACAACCACCAGCCAATCCCGATCTCTTCTCTGCGGATGAGCTTATGAAGATTTTCGTCGACATGACCAGCGCTCTTCGCCAGTGCCGCAACAAGCCCGAACAGATCCAAGTGCTGTAACCAGAGGTGGCAACAGTACATTTTTTGAAAAACCATTGTCCAGAGCGAAACAAAACAGCCAGCACACGGGCGGCCGTTTATAACTACATTCCAAGCGAACAGCGGAGATAGAGAATAAATAAAATCTCGCAGCCTGATTTTTCCAAACAGTTTATAGTAATGAAATTTTAGCTGCAGGCTTGCGTGTGACAGTAAATTACCAACTCCCTTATTTACGCATAATTTTAACATCAATGCTTATGAGTGGTCAGTCTTCATTCTTATCTTTTTATTCCATGCAATAAACATCAAATACATGCAGTAATTAGCCAGAAATCAGCAAAATTCTACACGACATAAATTTATGTCACGCGTGCCGCCGGTCTTGTCTGCTTCTTTGTACGAAAATGTTCTGTCGCTGGCAGAAAACAGTTTAGAAATGTCATGACATTTTTGCCGCTTACCAGTTTGTTTTTGTGTGTCGTCACAATGGTTATCGCAAAAAGTATCAAATGTTAAGGAAAAAATGTTAAACTCCAGGACTCGTGCCACCACTGGCTGTAACCGATAAGTGATGGTAGCGCAGAGCGGTCGGTGTTGAAACTGAACACATAAAAACAGGTACAACAGAAATTGAGAACTCCCGTAGATTGGCCTCGGATCGCACTATTTTTTTGATGGTTGTAGTCTTCGCTAAATATTATTGTTTCACAATTTAAATTTGTGAAGCGCAACATCGTATGATGTTTTTTACCTAATCAGCGCAGAACACGTAATGAATTTAATTCAATTCTCGTACCCACGAAGTGGAAGATAATTATCCTGATGTGAGCTACATTTCATTCCGGTGAGACCTGTGCGAGCGATCGGATCGTTAAGCAGATTTTCTGAAGTCAGTAGAAAATACCGTGTGTGCTTGAGAAATTTGCCACAAGTGTAGTATAGTGCGATTAGGTGAAGCCTAAAAGGCTATAGGCAAAAAGGTAACAATATACTGCAAATAGTTAGACCGACAGGTTTCCCTAAAAGTTTTCGTTATCGCCTGAAGAACCTTCAGGCGAAGGTTTTTTTTATTGGGTTCGCGGTCATACCGAGCACCCTGCGCTCCCAGATCTGCGCGTGCCACGTGCGGCTCCGAGTAGTTCTTCACCGGCGTCCGAGTCGAACTAGGCCCACGTGTGGACTTGTACACCATCGACCGTTTGTGAGACGACGAAATCGAGCAGTTGCGATAGTCGCACCATCGACTGTTTGGTAACCGGAACGCTACGCTCCCAGACCACAGACCAGCGCGGGAAACGAAAACATACCAGGCACCCCACGCTTCAAGATCTGCGCGTGCCTCTTGTGGCTCCGAGTAATTCCTTGGCGGTGACTAAGTCGAACTAGGCCCACGAGTGGAGCTGTTTCACCGTCATCATCGACCGGCCGGGTAACGACGATAGTGAACGGCGTCGATAACAGCACCGTCGACTGCGCTCCCAGGCTAGCGTTTGAAACGTGGTTGCTCTGAGTAGTTCAACAAGTAGCGAACAAGTCAAACTAGGCCCACGTGTTTCATCGAGTGCATCTAAGTCGGCGATCGCGGCGTCAACAGCGAGCACCGTTGGCAACGGTAACTGCAGCAGAAAAGACCAGGTTAGATCGAGCCAATTTTATATAACGTGCATGTTTAGGGCCTTACTACAAAAACCCCCAGAATAAATTGAGTGTCAAAGTTTAGTCCTTGCTTCACATTTTCTTGTCGACCGCTGGGTTGATCTGTGGAAGAATCTAGCCTATATCAGGAGATTTTGGTTTTGTTCGCGTTTTGGGTTTTGCCGGTAATTTTTGGTAGTTCTCACCTGACCTGCCCTGAGAGGACTAGCCGGGTACGGTATTTGAACACGCCCTCTCGCAGTACGATTTATCGTATTGGCGCTTAAGCGAAAGGGTAGTTCGTTGAGGAGCTTGCCGATTTTGCGGACATAGTTCGAAATCATTCTGCTGTAAAAATAACTATGGTTTAGTGAATATATCCGCTGTTTTCTGCTATTTCCGCCTTACCCAACTGTTACAGTGCACGGTAAGTTCATCATCTAGTATGGTGTCTAAACCGCTAACCATCGCTGCCTGGAACGCTTGCTCTGTGAGGGCAAAAAGACTCGAGCTTGCTGACTTCCTCCGCAAGCATAGTATTGACGAGGGCCTCCTAACAGAGACCCATCTTAAATCCGGTGACAGTTTTTGGTTGCCTGATCACCACATTATCCGGCTTGATCGTATCGACTTCAGGGGGGGGGTGGTGTTGCGATCATCATCAAGAAAGGAATCAAGTTCTGCACGCTGCCGCATATCCGCACTTCTATCATCGAGGCCCTTAGTGTGGAGGTGGAATCACCAACCGGATACGTCCGGTTCATCGCCGTATACTGTCCTCGTCAGTGTGCTGCCAGTAATGGATTAGGCATCCAATTTAAAAATGACCTGACCACCATCACTCGCACGAGCGCACGATTCGTCATTGGAGGCGATCTGAATGCCCGCCACGAAGCATGGTGGAACTATCAGTGGAATCAGAATGGACGTCTGCTCTTCGACCACTCGCAGCATGGGCTGTATACAGTGCAATTTCCGGATGAACCGACATTGATCTCTCCGGCGGGAAACCCTTCCACGCTGGACTTCTTCCTGACGAACTTTGGGCTATCCAAGCCAGTTTCAGAGGACTGGAGATCTGAGCAAAAAACATGAAATGGTCGATCTGAACAGGCAGATTGCTTCCAGAATGGACTCATTCCGAAATGAAAGTTTTGCGCGTGTTGTCCAGAATCTGGATGACCGCTCCCGTCCATTCTGGAAGGTAGCCAAGGTGCTGAAAACTCATCCCAAATCCGTTCCACCTCTCAGAGTCGGAAATGATGACGATCGGCTCATTACTCCACAAGAGGAAGCAAATGCGATTGGCAATCCTATTGCTGCATCGCATTTGCTTGGCTCAACTATCCAAAGTCCGCTTGAAAATCAGGTTGCACAATGCGTATTTTGACGGTATATTCAACTTGCACTCTTAGAAATTACTAATTTTACACGTGACGGAATCGATCTTTTACATAAAAGATGACACGTAAACAAACATGTCATGTAATATTAAGTGCTCCGAGACTGAAAAATTCGTTGCTAGACGAAAAGTACGTTTGATTGAGCTATATTTCGCGTCTGTTATGACTCAAATTTATGTCAAAATTGACGCTCGTATATGTCACTCTCAGAGCACCTAAATTTACATGATTTTTTCTAAGTGTGTGGTATTGAAGAAGCTGAGCACGAAAGTGTACTCGCTTTTGACTGCTATCTTCAACAGATGCTTGGAACTGCACTACTTTCCAAGTATCTGCAAGGTAGCAAAAATCATACCAATCCGCAAACCCGGTAAGGATCCATCACTACCTTCCAGCTACAGACCAATCAGCCTCCTTTCAGCGCTGAGCAAATTGTTCGAGAAACTAATTCTCAATCGTTTGCTCAAGTTTGTCGAGGAGAACAACATTCTCCTACCTGAACAGTTTGGGTTTAGGAAGGGGCATTCCACAAATCACCAGTTAGTTCGGGTGATGAATAACATTCGAAGTAACAAAGCTGTATCCAAGTCCACAGCCATGGCCTTGTTAGACGTTGAAAAAGCGTTTGACAATGTTTGGCATGACGGACTTGTGTACAAGCTTTGTAACTTCAACTTTCCACCACATCTTGTAAAAATCACCCGAAACTACATCCAGCAAAGGTCGTTCAAGGTGTCGTTGAATAGTTGCAATTCAAACACCTTTTCCATCCCAGCATCCCTTTGCTATACAGCATCTACACTTCCGAGATTCCTCCCTTGGGCAACGGTTGTGTGTTTTTCCTGTTCGCAGATGATACTGCCATATCCGTCAAGGGAAGGATGCCTCGTGAAATAACAAACAAGCTTCAACGATGCCTTGACGCCTTTGCTGATTATGCCAACACGTGGAAAATCAAAATCAATGCTTCCAAAACCCAATCAATAATGTTCCTCCATCGGCAATCTACTAAAACCGGCTCCCTCTTGTACTGTAATAATGGATGGCACAAGGGTTGAGTGGTCCACCGAAGTAACATATCTTGGTATGTTATTTGACGAGAAGCTCCTTTTCCGCTCGCACATAGAAAGGGCAGTAGTTAAGTGTTCCAATTTAGTTAGGTGCTTGTATCCGCTAATTTGCCGCAGATCTCGTCTCTCTAGGGTGAACAAACTGGCTATCTACGAACAAATCATTGCGCCTGCGATCTTCTACGCAGCTACGGTGTGGGAATCATGTACACAAACTCACAGGAACAAAATACAGGTAGCGCAGAACAGAGTATTGAGGATGATCCTAGATCGTCCTTTCGATACCCGCATTCCCAACCTCCATCAAGAGGCTAACATTCCGAAAGTAGATTTTCAAATTAACGAGACTAGGATCAAATTTGTGCAGAAATGCAATACACCAGAACATGCTTTGATAAGCAATCCGTATATAGTAGGTTAGGTGTATATAGTAGTTGTAGATTAGTTGTAGTTGTAAATAGTAGTTTTAAGTAGTCTCGTTTTCCAATTGAAAAAAAGAACCAATCTCACCAAGGTGGTCATACTTTAACAGGCCTGATAGGACCAGAAACAGTAAATAATAATTAAATTTTCAAAATAACTAAAGTTGAAAAGACGCATATGAGTCACTTGAAAATTCATACATGTAATCCAAACAAATACAAGAAATAAAGATCATTCAAAGTAAAAAAAAAAATCAAAAGTTTTACATCGCTACTGGATATAGGGATGTGCTGGGAAGATTCAAGTTCGTGTTTGCCGACAAGTTCGCGAAGAAGGCCATGGTTTGGCAAGCGATTTGCAGTTGTGGCCTGGAAATGGAAGCGTTCGTCTCATCCTCGACGATGACATCTCAAGCCCCATCCATCCGCAAGCATAGGGGTTAAGTCATCGTTTGGCCCGATTTGGCCAACTGCCACTACTCCAATGTGGTTCTGGAGTGGTATGCTGCGAACAAGATCAATTTTGTCCCCAAGCTAATGAATCCTCCGAATTGTCCGGAATTTCGAACAATCGAAAAATACTGGGCAATTTCAAAGCAGCGACTTCGACGAAGCGGCGGGGCAGTCAAGGACGTCCAGCAAATGCGGGCAAAATGGAAGAAATGCGCTAATTCCGTGTCCGTTTCCACTGTGAAGGCGCTGATGGGCTCTATCAAGAGGAAGCGATTTCGTACCAACTGGAGAAATGTAACCATCTAATGCTGTAACTTTGTAGTTTTAATAAAAGTACTGCAAAGCAACCCTTAATGGACTTTTTAAACTTATTGAATCACGAATTACGGAAATGAACTAGCCTACGGCTAAAAATCTCCTAAATAGAGAAAAAAAAACATAAACTCGAAACTCTTTGACATCGAAATTTTTGGAGATGTGTAAACAAAAAACAAAAGTACAGGAAGCAAGCAATGTAAATACGAACTGGAACAATCGGCATGGACCCAAGCAACGGAAACGGACTAACGATTGGAAACTCGGAGCATGGAACTGCAAGTCTCTCAATTTCTTGGGAAGTACCCGCATTCTTTCCGATTTATTGAGGGTCCGCAAGTTCGACATCGTACCGCTGCAGGAGGTTTGCTGGAAGGGATCGTCGGCGAAATGCAGAAGCGCGTGATTGGGTGGTGGCCAATCGATAGCAGAATGTGCAAGTTGAGGATCAAAGGCCGTTTCTTCAATGTCAGCATAATCAACGTGCACAGCCCTCACATAGCAAGTGACGATGACGATAAAGACGCTTTTTACGTGCAGCTGGAACGGGAATACGACAGCTGCCCAAGCCATGACGTCACAATCGTCATCGGATATCTTAACGCTCAGGTCGGCCAGGAGGAGGAATTCAGACCGGTTATAGGAAAGTTCAGCGCTCACCAGCTAACGAACGCCAACGGCCTTAGACTCATCGATTTCTCCGCCTCTAAGAACATGGCCATACGTAGTACCTACTTCCAGCATAGCCTCCCATATCGGTACGCCTGGAGATCACCGCAGCAGACAGAATCGCAAATCCACCACGTTTTGATCGACGGAAGGCACTTCTCGGACATTATCGACGTCACGACCTATCGCGGCGCAAATATCGATTCGAAGCACTACCTTCTAATGATCAAGGTGCGCCAAAAACTTTCCGTTGCCAACAACATTCGGTACCGACGCCCGCCACAGTACAATCTGGAGCGGCTGAAGCAGCCCGAAGTCGCAACTGAGTACGTGCAATGCCTCGACGCAGCGTTGCCGGATGAGGGAGAGCTCACCGAAGCCCCTCTTGAGGACTGCTGGAGCACTGTGAAAGCAGCCACTAACAGCGCTGCTGAAGGCGCCGTTGGGTTCGTGGAGCGGAATCGACGGAACGATTGGTTCGACAAAGAGTGTAAGACGGTTTTGGACGAGAAGAACGCAGCGCGGGCGGTGATGCTGCAGCAAGGAACCCGTCATAATATGGAGCCATATAAACAGAAGCGAAGACAGAAAACCAATCTTTTCCGGGATAAAAAGCGCCGCCAGGAAGAGCTGGAGTGCGAAGAAATGGAGCAGCTGTATCGTTCTCAAAAAACACGCAAGTTCTACATGAAAACTCAACGCATCCCGCCAAGGCTTTGTGCCGCGAGCCGAAATGTGTCGGGATAAGGAAGGGGGTATCTTAACGGACGAACGTGAAGTGATTGAAAGGTGGAAGCAGCACTATGGTGAACATCTGAACGGCGCAGAGGCGGAGGACCAAGGCGACAGGAGGAATGACTTCGTCGGTACAACGGATGAGGGGAACATGCCAGCTCCCACGATAGGTGAAGTTAAGGATGCTATCCTATAGCTTAAGAACAACAATGCAGCTGGGAAAGATGGTACCGGAGCGGAGCTTATCAAAATGGGCCCGGATAAGTTGGCCACTTGTCTGCACCGACTGATAGTCAGGATCTGGGATACAGAACAGCTACCGGAGGAGTGGAAAGAGGGAGTAATATGCTCAGTATTTAAAAAAGGTGACAAATTAGAATGTGAGAACTATCGAGCGATCACTATTATTAACGTGGCCTACAATCAGTCCGCATCGTGCTCTCTTGCCGTGCGGATCTATTTGCTTTTTGCTGAAGGAAGTGTTACTACTACCTAAAGCTACAACAAATTAAAACAGCACTTTTCAGTGCTCAACCTGTCAAAAAATTTCTACCTTGTTCAACTCTTATTCCTCTTCGATCCTTGTTTGGACCCTACCCGAGGTAATCCTTCTTGGATATCGATTTGGAAAATTCCTCTTCGATCCTTCAGATTCTTATAGTAATCTGCTTGGAAGTCGATTTGGATAAAAATTTACTTCTGTCATGGCGCCTAAACGCAAAAGAAAGGGGAAAACTCTTGACCCCCCTTCTGATGAAATTAATTTGAGTAATCAATTTGATTTGCTCACGGATGATGAGAATGATCCATCATCCAAGAAAAATCTAGTAAACTTTCCCGGCTTAATGCCAAGAAGGAAAAGATTCCCCCTATTGTGATAACCACTTCCGATTTCCATGCTCTTCGCATGGAACTTTTGAATTTCGTGAAAGTTAAGTTTTCACTACAAATTGGACGTCGGGGTGAATGCCGTGTATTGGCTGAAACCTTGGACGGATTTAAATGTCTTCTCAAGTATCTTACTGAGAAGCAGCACAAATTTTTTACATACGACACCAAAACTGAACGTGTGTTCAAGGTTGTCATGAAAGGACTGCCCAGTGGTGAATCCCTGGATCAGATCAAAGATGAACTGGCAAAATTACTTGGAGTTGTGCCACTCCAAGTAATCAAAATGAAAATGAAATCCCGTCCTGGCGATTCGCGCAACGGGATTTCTAATGATTTTTATTTAGTTCACTTCAAGTCTAGTGAACTAAACAACCTTAAGGCCTTAGAAAAAGCTAGCCTTATGCTCCATGTCCGAGTGAAGTGGGAACACTTCAGGAAGACTGGAGGAAATTTCCAAAACCTCACTCAGTGCCGTAAGTGCCAGGGATGGGGTCACGGAACTAAAAATTGCTACATGCCAGCTAAATGCATGAATTGTGGTGATTCCTCTCACGCAAAGGACGACTGTCCTGTGAAGGAAGATCCTAAGAAATTTAAATGTTCAAATTGTGGTGAAAACCACAAATCCAATTTTTGGGAATGTAAGACCCGCAAAGCGATCCTACAATCTCGTTCATACCGACAGGTAAGAAACGCTCCACGTTTCCGACCAGCTACAAATTCCTCTGCTGTTAACAACGGTCAGCGAGGAACAAATTCTCCATTCGTACCCGTAGGTACAAATATCACCCCTGCTTCAAATTTTTCATCTGTACCTACTCCCCTCGCTGCTAACAATGTTCAGCGAGTTAATGGAGCTACCTATGCTGCTATTGCAGCGGGTAGAAATCAAAATACTAACCAACGTAATTCTAACGGAAATGTTGACAATTTTGACTTAGGAAGCATTACTGCCCCTAAAATGGAATTTTTACAGAAATCATAAATTGACATGATATCTGATATGCTTAAATCTAACCCCATGTTTGATGCTATTCAAACTGGGGTAAAATTTGCAAATAATATTGTCATGACTTTAAAATTCAGTAATGGATTTTAAAGCATTAAATTTTTTTAAATTGGACTGCTCGATCTCTTAAAGATAATGAAGACGAGCTATTTAACTTTTTGAGAGTTCATAACTGAAACGTTCCTCAAACCTGACCATAAGGTTAAGAAGGACGCAAATTATTTGGTTTATAGAAATGATCGTCTTGATGGACCCTGTGGTGGCGTTGCCATCATTGTTCATAGACGAATCAAACATAAAATTCTTTCTTCATTTGAAACCAAAGTTTTTGAAACTTTGGGAGTTTCTGTTGAAACAAAATTTGGACAACTTACATTTATAGCTGCCTATTTGCCATTCCAATGCGTAGGCCAGCAAAAGAATTTTCTTAAGGGTGACCTCCAGAAACTTACCCGTCATAGGTCTAAATTCTTCATTATTGGTGATTTTAATGCAAAACACCGCTCATGGAATAATGCTCAAAGCAATTCCAATGGTAATATTCTGTTTGATGATTGTTCTGCAGGTTATTACACTATTCAATATCCAAACAGCCCAACATGCTTTTCTTCTGCAAGAAATCCCTCCACTATTGATTTGGTCTTAACTGATTCATGTCAACTTTGTAGCCAATTGGTTACCCATGCTGACTTCGGTTCTGATCACCTTCCAGTAACTTTTGAATTATCCCAAGAAATAATTTCTAATCCCAACAGCTCTACTTTCAATTACCATAGAGCTGATTGGGAGCAATATCGAACATTTATGGATTATAAATTCGATCCAAACTTTCCTTTGCAAACCAAAGATGAAATTAATTATGCTCTTGAATCTCTGACTACTTCTATAGTTGAAGCAAGAGCTGCCTCAGTACCAAAATGCGAGGTTAAATTCGATTCAATTATAATAGACGACGATCTTCAGCTCTTGATCCGTCTAAAAAATGTCCGTAGGAGACAATATCAAAGAACACGCGATCCTGCCATGAAAGTTATCTGGCGAGATTTGCAAAAACAAATTAAATAGCGATTCTCTTCCCTGAGGAACAAAACTTTTCAAAATAATGTTTCTAAATTAGACCCGAGTTCCAAACTCTTTTGGAAACTCACAAAATTTTTGAAAAAACCTCAAAAGCCAATTCCAGCGCTTAAAGAAGGTGGTAAAATTTTGATCACAAATTTGGAAAAAGCTCAGAAACTTGCTAAGCAATTCGAGAGTTCCCATAATTTCAGTTTGGGCCTTACTAGTCCTATTGAGAATCAGGTTGCTCGGGATTTCCTGAATATTTACTCTCGGGAAAATATTTTTGATCATTCCTGGGGGACTGATTTGGACGAAGGTCTATAACTAAAAACATTCAAAATATGAAAGCTGTAGGTGATGATCAATTTTCTATATCCTCATCAAAAAACTCCCAGAGAGTACCTTGTATTTCTTGGTAAAATTATTTAACAGATGTTTCCATTTGGCATACTTTCCTGATAAATGGAAAAATGCAAAAGTTGTTCCAATTTTGAAGCCGGATAAAAATCCAGCTGAAGCTTCTAGCTACCGCCCAATAAGTTTGCTTTCTTCAATAAGTAAACTTTTTGAAAAGATAATTTTGAATAGAATGATGCTTCACATCAATACGAACTCAATTTTTGCAGATGAGCAGTTTGGATTTCGCCATGGGCATTCAACTACTCATCAACTCTTAAGAGTTACCAATTTAATTCGTTCAATTGGTAATCAACAAACAAACAAATCTGGAGGCCACTCAACTGGAGTTGCTCTTCTAGACATAGAAAAAGCATTCGACAGTGTTTGGCATGAAGGTTTGATTGCTAAATTGAAAAAGTTTAATTTTCCACTTTACATTATGAAATTAGTTCAAAATTATTTAACTGACAGAACTCTGCAGGTAAATTATCAAAATTGCAAATCTAATCGACTACCTGTTAGAGCAGGAGTTCCTCAGAGTAGCATTATTGGGCCTATATTGTATAACATTTTCACTTCGGACCTCCCTGATTTGCCTCAGGGTTGCCACAAATCTTTGTTCGCTGATGACACAGGCATTTCCGCTAAAGGAAGAAGTCTTCGTGTTGTTTGCAGCATGCTGCAGAAAAGTTTAGATATTTTCTCTTCTTATTTACAAAAATGGAAGATTTCTCCTAACGCTTCCAAAACTCAACTTATAATATTTCCACATTAGCCTAGAGTTTCGTTTTTGAAACCTAGTAGTAGTCACATAGTCACTATGAACGGAGTTCCAATTTCCTGGTCAAACCAAGTGAAATATCTTGGATTAATAATTGACCAAAAATTAACTTTTAAAGTACACATTGAGGGCATTCAAGCCAAATGTTATAAATATATAAAATGTTTGTATCCTCTTATAAACAGGAAATCCAAACTTTGCCTGACGAATTAACTTCTAATATTTAAACACATTTTTAGACCGGTCATGCTTTACGCTGTGCCAATATGGTCTTGTTGTTGCACTACCAGGAAAAAAGCACTTCAAAGGATTCAGAACAATGTTCTGAAAATGATTTTGAAGTTGTCTCTCTGGTACAGTGCAACTGAGGTACATAGAATTTCGAATGTTGATACTTTAGAACAAATGTCCAACAAAATAATTTATAATTTCAGGCAAAAATCGTTGCAATCCTCAATTGCAACGATTAATTCCCTTTATACTTAGATAAGATTTAGTTTTAGTTTTTATTTTTAAGATATCAATTGTTATACTTACATGCAGGTTTAAAAACCTGTTTAAAATACTGAATTGCCAAGACAGGAACAATGTAAAAATACTTAGCTATATATCATAACAATTAAGGCTGGTAAGTTACTGTAGTAACTGGAGCACCTAGGTTAAAATGAAATGTAATTTATTTTGAATTTGGAACAAATAAAGAGTTAAAAAAAACGCGGCCTACAAAGTGCTTTCCCTGATCATCTTTCGCCGTTTATCGCCGCTACCAAGCAGATTTGTGGGAAGTTATCAAGCCGGTTTTGTGGACGGGCAATCGACAACGGACCAAATCTTTACGTTGCGGCAGATCCTCCAAAAGTGTTGTGAACATCAAGTCCCTACGCACCACCTATTCATCGATTTCAAGGCCGCTTATGATACTATTGACCGTGAAGAGCTATGGAAGATTATGGACGAGAACGTTTTTCCCGGGAGCTGACCAGACTGATTAGGGCTACGATGGATGGTGTACAGTGCTGCGTGAAAATATCGGGTGCGTTATCGGACTCGTTTGAAACTCGCATAGGACTTCGACAAGGCGATGGTCTTTTCAAAAACAGATGCTTTTTTAGATGCCAGAATACCTTAATTTGTTATTTTGAAGGTCTTCTAGTGCCAATCACCGACGGACATCGATTGCCATCCATTGACAGCAATCGAATGTGCAGGAAGGCAGCTTCCACACCTGCGTAGGAAGCTGCCACCGACCTCGGCTGGGATTGAAACCATATCCATTTGTGTGAGAAAGCAGTCACGTTTACCACTACACCACCGGCACCGGCTACTCTTTTGGGTGTTATTGTCTAAAAACTTAAAGATCACATTTTGTTATTTTGGTATTAATTTGATATTTTACAAAATATTGCGATAACTGAATAATGGTTTAGGTTAGCTTATCTTTATTAGCGAGACTTGAACTGAATAATATCAAAACAAGATTTAATACACTAACATTAGTTGTAAGAAAATGATATTCACACACAATCATGTAAAAAATATTCGGCTCCGCAAAGCTAACGCATTTGAGCCTTGACAAATAAATGGATTATAAAAAAAGATTTAATACCACAAGCATACTAAAATCTGGTATCATACCACATTAAGATGTTCATTTGTTATCGATAAGCTATCGGTTCCTGCTCGAGATACGACGCCTGGAGCCGCATTTGGTTGCTTAAAAAGAGGGACGGTTGCATAACATATTTGGAATATTTAATGAAATGTCTCATAGATCTTCACGATCTATAATGTAACCTTGTATGATATATGACGCACAAATTTACACTACTTTTTCAAACTACCTTTGCAAGCTTACGTCCAACTTTGTGTCAGATGTGACCTTTTCCAAGCTGCTTTTATAGAGCTCTGATCCATACTTAAGGCCTAGATAGCCACATTTGGGTTTGATACCTACGTTGTGGAAAATAAAAACTCCAGCATTTCGATTTGCCGCTATACATTCCCGGATACATTTAGTGTGGATCTTAACTGATGTGCAGTGCAAACTCGCTTGGAAAGAACTTTTCCATCGCACCATGCATACGCTCATGTATCATAAAATTTATGGAGGCGCGTTGTACTTTATTCACAGTTCTTCCGCAACTGCAATGCAGTTTACCTTCACCGATGTTGAGGTTATGGTTTGGTCATGACCCAACCTCAATCTTTTAGTGTAAAATTTGAAATTAGTTTCGACACCTTTTCCTCAAAACGCCCCGTCAACGTTCAGCTAGTTCATTATCCCGCGCTCAGACCAGAAGCCGTCAAGCAGCTGCTGACCGTAATTGAAATTTTCCCATGGCCCACGCTATTCGTTACCGGTATTTTACAGATCGAAAAAAATCGGTAAAGGCAAGCAGCAATTCTCGCACCGAAGAGCAATCGCTTCCATCCACTATTTAGTGCCGTATATCTCTTATCCACCTCGGCATCATCGCGCAGTACAGACGAACTAGACTCGAGGAAAACCCCACACTGGGATTGATTTATTGGGGCGAGCTACCTAGGTAAGGTGCTTAACTGCTAGACGAAGCACCTACAGTGAGAACCATCTAGCCAGTTCGATCGGTCGTTTTCGGATCGAATTTATCAAAACAAGATGGGCAACATCAAAACATTCTCACACCAAGAGTTTCATCGATGGATTGGAAGGGTTCGGGGGAAAACTCAAGTGGTCTAAAAATAGCAAATCCCCGTCTGAAGCGAGAAGAGTTTCGCGGCTGCCGATGAGAGATGGTGGCCAGGCAATTGAAGGAGAGGAGCAGTTTTCACCGGTGGCACTAATTAATTTGCAATTTGTAAGTAACCCAGTAAGGGGGTTTGCTCGGTCTGTAATTTCTGTGTGGGAAGATAGAAAAGAGAGAAACACGAGTCTGCAATGGCCTGTTGAGGATAATCCACGGGTGAATGGAAATCGTCCCTTCGATAATCACAATTTTCGAAACATTTTTGAATAGGTCTTGAATGCTTTCGCAGTGCCCTATACTTTAAATCGGAGGAAAATTCAACCACATATGGACCGTACCCAACTGCTGCTCAATGAATCGTGGAATGACCCGTCGAATGCGAATTTAAAGTGCTTCGCATGGGAAAATTTATCTTTCTAGTGAGAAATTACGATTTCAGCGTTACGCTCTTTAAATACCCATACAGGAACCATCCTCCCGGACCAACTAGGAGCTGATCCCTCGAACGATTCAATTGTTGTTTGAGAAAACAAGACTTTCGATGAAGTTGGTTAGACATTTACTTCCTTTTGCATGATCGGTCCTCCGGGGCCCGACTTTTTGTGCACTCTCTCCCTCGCTGTATGTGGTCAATATTCTCGTGGCGTTCGTGGATAAATATTTACTTGAAACTTAATTACGTTGAAGACTCACGTACCACCCAGCCCAGTCAGTCTCGAGGAAACTAAAATCAATATCTATAAAATTGCTCCGTGCTGCAGTGCGCTGTATGTGCGTCTTGTTCGGTTGCCAGTACTACTCAGTCAGTTACTGTGCTTCGTCAGGAAAGTAATGACTGTTTGGATAGGGTTACGTTTCTCGTTTCTTGTATTTTTTTTATTTTTTGAGCTTCTGGAGGATTTGCCCCAAGGTGCATGGAATGAAGCACACGAGGTGGCGATATTTTCTCTTGGCATCGGCATTTGAGAGTTGATTACTGCTCTTCTGGTAGTTCGAACGAACAATTTGATGTGTTAATTGGAGGCATCCGTGAGCTGACGTTTGATGGACAGGGAAAATAGCAATCGAAATGGGTGTCGGTTCAGTTTGTGGGAGATGGAGTTGCATGAATGGTGCGTGTTGAAATCATCAGTGACTAAACAGAACTGACAGTAAATTTACAACTTCTTATGGCTTTTCTAGTTATTGCTACTGTAACTCAAAGGAGGTATAGGAGTTTTGGGGACATGGCTCAAATGTTCGCCTGCTGAAAATTATTATTATTTAGCTTTATTAAGGAGGCTTTCAGCCTGCTGAAAATGCATTCATTCGAAATTTATGTATTGGCCTAATATTAGGGACACTTAGGCCGACATTAGGGACATTAACCAAGTAGTAATCAACTCTGCGCACTGTGCCGAAACACAGCATGGTATACTAAACAGTACGATAGGGCCCTTTTTGTTAAGTAGGACGCACACAATCTATATATTTGAAAATAAATGTCTGTCTGTCTGTCTGACCCCTATTGACTTAGAAACTACTGAACCGATCGGCGTGAAAATTTGTATGCAGGGGTTGTGGGGCCGGGAAAGGTTCTTTTGAAAGTTTGAGTCCCATACAAATGAAACAGAAATTTCTGTATTCTTTCCTTTATTTAACGTCGGTCTCTGTTCCGCAATCTAGTGCCAATCACCGGCGGACATCGATTGCCATCCATTGACGGCAATCGAATGTGCAGGAAGGCAGCTTCCACACCTGCGTAGGATATCGCACCCATTTAACACACATACACATGGGCCGGGACCAACGGCTTTACTTCCCTTCCGAAGGAAGACGTGACCAGAGATTTGTATGCCTCAGAAAAATCCCACCGACCTCGGCTGGGATTGAACCCAGACCCATCTGGGTGTTAGAAAGCAGTCACGCTTACCACTACACCACCGGTGCCGGCAAATTTCTGTATTATTCGAGAACCAATCAAACAAATGGAACCAAATTTGTCATGTGAGGGTATAAGGAGATGGTCATGCGGGGGAGATAAGAGGGGGGGGAGGGCTACGTAAAATATAGCATGCTCTGATCACGCCACTCAAGCAAAGCCGTTGGTCCATGAGTAGATGGGACGATAGGTAGGGTTCAGGTGTGGGACCCGAGCAAAGTCGAACATCAAAATACTATCAAAATGATATCTAACTTGCTTTTTGAAATCATGTTGACAACATATGTTTTAAATTTTGGTTGAATTCATTTGTTGATATTGTTTTGATATTTCTAAAAAAATTATTTAAAACCAAATTTGATATTTTATAAAAAAAAAAACGCATCCACACTTATCACTAAAATCTACATTTATTTTTGTTTTTTATTCTTACGAGTCAACCAGGTTTCTTTATGAACATCACAAAGACAATTATGATCCTTATAGTGTTGTTTAACGACATTTATTGATATTAATCTGCCTGTGAATTGAATTTACAAATCGATATAAAATTGATTGCGTCCAGTTCGTCTGTAATACTTATACTAAAACATTGTCGAGTATTGCAATTTAACTTTCGTAGACTTAGTCGGTTTCTTAGCTCATATTTAAATATGTTGTCATAAATTTTATTAATTATCACATTCAAAGTGTTTTTATGTTACTTCATACACGAAGTTAACGATTTTCAGAGTTGGTTCGAAATGCTAACATGAAGCTTTAGTGTGATGATTTATTAGCTAGAGAATGATCTTTAGAAGAGGGTAGGTGGATAGTTCCGTTAGAGTACGGCCTGTAGACTTGGAGACATACTTCAAGTCTCCGCGTACATCGTACGGGTTAGGCAAAAATGTGCGTCTATCTTTAAAAACTGTCGCATTAATGGCCCTTCGCTCATTTTCAACTTCTATTCAATTTTCATACTGCCGTACTCTAACGGAACTATCCACCTACCCTCTTCTAAAAATCATTCTCTAGCTAATAAATCATCACACTAAAGCTTCATGTTAGCATTTCCAATCAACTCTGATTAATTATCAGTTCTCTCCCAATAAAATAAATATCGTCATTGTCATTCATAATAATATAAGAGTCATCGTAGACTCATTTTTTACACAATTCGTGTGTCCTATTCCTATATTGAATATAATTCCACTAGAATTTGTCATGAAAACGAAACTCTAAACTTACAAACTTCACATCCTATATTTCTATGCTATTGGATCTAATAAACTTCAATCGTTCGTCATATTTTAACTTTTGTTATTTGTCTATAATGACAAAAGCGATTCATTATATACTTTCTTGTAATGTGTACCACTGGAAGATTGTTTTCAGTTCTGTACTTTAATTTGGCACCATTCTCACTTTATTGACAACATTATTTGATTTTGAATCTTGTGGGGGAGAGGTAGCTCATCGATTCTTCCGGTTCGCCTCCTAGCATCGTGCTATAAGGTACCAGGCGATAACCAGGGTAGTTGATCGATAGCTCGATGACGCCGTTTCGTTGACGTCTGCAATGGGAAATTCTCATAGCAGGCGTTGACGATGGGACGTTGTCGAGTTGTTGAATAGCAACTATCGTGGTAACTCACCGATTACCTGTCGATCTGCCAAATTTGGAAAGACGTGTGCATTGAATTGTCTCATATAATAATATTCCGCCCACTATATCACAAGAAATTGCGAGTAGCTGAGTGGAATGGAGATAAGTTAAGCATTGGGTACAGGACCAAGTCTCCTCTGGGTGGTGCCAAAAGATGAGCGCAATAGAATCATCAAGTTGCCATAAGGCACGGAATGAGACTATTGCATGGCTGGGTAGTCAAAGTCTTCCATTCGTTAGTCATTTCAGGTGGATTAGAACAGGTTTAGGTGGGCGTTGGCCAGATTTGGATTTTTCAGATGTAATCCTGGATAGGACCCTGTCATTGAACGTCGCGTGAAAGTGGAACTTAATGGAGGCCTAAGTACTTTTTCGTAGTTTTTAGTTTTCGGATTTGAAAGATCGTCGGTTACAGTGGCCTGCTTACTGAGCAGAAAAACGCGGTCCCATGTCCTTACATATCAAAGAGATTTATGGTAAAATCGCTTGTGTATCGTGTATTTTGCGAAACTCGTTGTTGTCGTTGGTTCCGGGTTTGAATGGATACAAAAATTTGAGCAACGGTATTATGTGATATGAGGGGCTCGGTGGCCTTAAAGCAACCGTTTTTGCTTACTGAGCAGAACATCATGAGTCTAATCTCAGGTCCATCCACATTCAAGATTCGTCAATCGTTTTATTTGTTAATATGACTACATGGTAATAACAGCAACTCGGTGATTAAAAAGGTGCTCGTCTGCCTAGTGGCAAACGTTTCTGCTTACTGAGCAGAAGACCGTGGGTTTAGTCCCAAGCTCCTTCGCGTTATATGATCGTTAGGACATCAATTCAGCTTATCGTTTACCAAAACGAACCCTGCTGCAAACCCAACCCTCTTATCTAACATCCCAGTGATTGCTCGTGGAAGTGCAGAGGTGTTCTCGGCTTCCATCAAAGCGAGTGTCATGTCAACACAATCCTTCCCATTCCTTTCTTGACCTGTGTTCGGGCGCGGCCGGCACTGGTATTGCCTAATTTAAGATCACCAGTTTTTACACATTGAGGATGATTGCTAGTCTCAAGCATCGTCTATTGGTTCTCTGTGTAATTACAGCTGATCTGGCAATAACAGAGTAGCAACCATGGGCGGTCAATCAAGCTCAAGCTCAAGCTCAAGCTCAACATTATTTGATTTTGAATCTTGATATCAACCAAAAGATTTCAAAACATTCAGATTTCTAAATTTGATATCATGATATCAAAATAATAACTAATCCAGTTTTTTATTTTTTGTGTGTTTTCCTACCATAGTTATAATAACATATTAGTTACTTATTTTGTTTATTATTAACGAAATTACTAATATCAAAACGCATACATGGATTTGTTATCAAGAAAACATCATTTGTTATCTTTTTAATATCCTTCATATACCATTTAGATCTCATTTTTGTTATGATTACTGTTAACTCGACCACACGGTAGGCAAAATATGTTATCACGAACGCTTATATCAAAATATCAAACTTAGTTTTCATTTTGTTTTCATTCTCTGCTCGGGGAGCTACCTCCCTGGCGTCAGTAGCATTAGTACTCAGTACCTAGGACATGACGCGTCAGCTCAAATGTAGCATCCCTGTTGTAATTTAACGTTTTGTGACACGTAGTCCCGTCCAAAGCTATAGTTTGTTTCGAAAGATAAAAAAAAAAAACATTTTTGTTGTATTATTTTTAAAAAGCGAAACGGGCATCAATAGTATTTTCGGATAGAGTAATAGATGTGTTAAATAGAGTTGATAAAAGCGAAGTCGTGCCAAAATTGGTCCCCATTTTTAATTTGATATTATTTGATCTATTCGAAAAGTTGATATCTCGTAAAGTCATCCACAAGAAAATTTATGTGTGTAAAATTTTGTGAAAATTTATTATGTGTAAAATTGTGATTTTTCCTCTGTTATTATGTGTGGACTTACCTTACCAATCAGGCTAAGGCCTTGTTGTCATCTGCTGTCCGAAGAAGTCGTCTCCACTCTACTCGATCCATGGCCACACTTCGCCAGCCTCGTAGTCTGCGAAGGGTCCGTGGGTCACCTTCTACTTGGTCGATCCACCTTGCCCGAGCATAGTCCAGGTCTCGTGGCCGTAGAGGACCACCGGTCTAATTAGTGTCTTTTGTAGACAGTCAACTTCGTGCGGCACGAATTTTATTCGACCGGAGCGTCCTCCGGAATCCAAAGTAGGCACGATTCCCTGCCATAATGCGTCTTTGAATTTTTTCTGCTGGTATCATTTTCGGCAGTCACCAGTGAGCCCAAATACACGAACTCATCGACCACCTCGATTTCGTCACCGTCAATCTGAACTCGGGGTGGGAGGCTAACATTGTCTTCCCTAGAACCTCTTTCTTTCATGTATTTTGTCTTTGATGTGTTGATGGCAAGTCCAATCCGCCTAGCTTCAGCCTTCCGTCTGATGTACGTTTCCGCCATCATCTCAAAATTCCGTGCCATAATGTCAATGTTATCGGCGAAGCCAAGGAGCTGGATGGACTTCCTGAAGATCGTGCCACTCGTGTCTATCCCAGCTCTTCTGATCACACCTTCTAACGCGATGTTGAACAGCAGACACGAAAGTCCATCACCCTGCCGTAACCCCCTTCGAGATTCAAAGGGACTCGAGAGTGTCCCCGATACTCGAACAACGCACATCACTCGATCCATCGTCGCCTTGACCAATCGCGTCAGTTTATCCGGAAATCCGTACTAGTGCATAATCTGCCATAGCTGATCTCGATCGATTATGTCGTATGCGGATTTGAAATCGATGAACAAATGATGTGTGGGCACGTTGTATTCGCGGCATTTCTGCAGAACCTGCCAAATCGCGAAAATTTGGTCCGTGGTAGCGCGGGCACCCATGAATCCCGCCTGGTATTGCCCCACGAACTCTCTTGCAATCGGTGACTGGTGACGGTCTTGTTCTGGATTCTTTGGAGTTTACTATGTTACAGTCGCTATAAATCAATGGAGACACATGGTAGTCTAGTCGCATAGGAGTATTGAGTGAAACCCCAAAACTTGATAGATCAAAAACGAAAAAAAAACATGGCTGATTTGTTGATGTGGTGTAAAAAAGCCTAAATTTTCAGGGAAAAATATAAAAAGGTATTACGCCCTCTGTTTACAAACAATGAAAACCATCAAAATCAAGTACAATCAATGTTATATATTTTCCCTAAAAAGTATATTTAATTACATTTCATTTGATATTTTGACATTGGCGTAGCTATTGGGAAAAAAATATGTATTCGCAAAAATAAATTCGATTATTATCTTGTTCCAATCAGGGACACAATCATTCAAGCTTCGAGTTCATTCCTTTCGATAAGAATTAAAGTTAAATCTTAATTTTATATATAACTCCGATTGTTAGTCCGATGCATCGAATAAAAACTGTTCTGACTAAATGCTTTATTTCTTTCACTTCTCTTCAAATATCAGAATCATGACATTGGAAATCCGGTGTCTTAAAAACCCAAGGAAATTAAACTGATTTTTCATAATTTTTGTCAGATGTCAAGATTTTTCGTAATTTTTTAATTTAATTTTTTTTTAAATCTTATCTCGAAGAATTTTTCTCTCGAAGTTAAGTTTCCCAAGATCTTGCATTAAGGATTTTGAAGTGCAGGAGATTCAGAGCTTGTCCAAGCCTGTGATATTAGAACCTTTTTTTATTCCTAAAATTTATTTTGAACAAAATTTCGTCATGTTTTTTAGGAATATTTATTTGTGGAGTTTAGAGATAAAATTTTTGATTAGGTCAAACAGTATTATAATTTAAAAAAATATTATTTCATTTGTTTTTAATATTCTTGTAATTTTGTGGATTTGCTGCCACCTCGGTAGAGATGAAATTTTGCGCACTTTTTTATTAAAAGAAGCACACCAAAATCAGAGATGTGTCATTTTTTTAATTACTCGATTAACAACTAATCGATTATTTTTTGTTCACTGTGCTGTCATTTTTCCACCAATGAGAGTGCAGCCCATGTTTGAAACGATTGGTGATGATCCTCCGGAGAAGTTAATGCTTATATCGGAATGATATAAGCGATTACAAATATTTTACTTTTTGGTTCGTTAATCGATTAATCGATTATTCGAATGAAAATTGGCCATCACTAGATGAATGTGAAACGTCATTTCTAATATATGGACCGTACATAAATAATGAAACAATTTCAAAGGGACCGGGGCTAATCACAAATTATGTCCCCACGGTAACTGAAATAAACACGAGTGCTGACCGGTTGATAAAATGTTCAAAATCTAAAAATCAAAAAAAAAAAAAAAGATTGTTACAAAATTCATGGAATAACCTACCTTTGAGAATTTTCTTGAGTTTAAGATGCTTAAGTTGTTCAAAATCAGCCGCCCCCAATCGAGGTCCCAATCGTTGTTATGAAATAAATGTAGTCGAATTTATTGGTTCACCATTAAAATTATAGTAAGCCTCAATGTCAAATTATTGGTCACAGAAAAAATGTACAGTCAAGATTGCTATAGTGCGGATTCGTTCTTGCCGAATTCCTATAGTACTAATGCCACTGGATTCCTATAGTACGGTCGATCCGGCATTAACGAATACACGTAGCATATGGGATTAGAGCTAATTGGGACCAAACACTGATTGTATGGCAATTTGAAGAGATAACTTCCTGATGTCTTTTGAGAAGTTGTTAAGCAGAAAGTTAGCCACCTTTTGGGATGATTCAGTTTCCGGTAGAACACAAGTCTGATCCTGTGAAAGATCCGGAATATCCGTAAATGTGGTCAATTCATGAAACTGATCCTAGAGCTCCGCAGATTTTTTGAAACCACTCATAAACGTCTTATCAGAATGTATTCAGAATTGTGATCGAAATATGGGTCCTGGGGACCACGGGATGGTTCACCGAAAGATCCGGAACATCCGTAAAAGTGGCCAATTCATGAAACTGATCCTAGAGCTCCGCGGTTTTTTTTAAACCACTCATTAACATCTTATCAGAATGAATTCGGAGTTGTGACCGGAATATGGGCTCTGGAGACCACGGGATGGTTAACCGGAAGATCCGGAACATCCGTAAAAGTGGCCAATTTGAAACCACTCATAGACGTCTTATCACAATAAAATCGAAGTTGTGTTCGGAATATGGACTCTTGGGACCACGGGATGGTTCACTGGAAGATCCGGAACATCCTGAAAAGTGGTCAATTCATGAAACTGATCCTAGAGCTCCGCGGTTTTTTTGAAACCACTCATTCTTCTTCTTGTTCGCATTTCAAGCTTATTGCTTAGCGCATTTTAGCTTATTGCGTGCTCTCAACTTAGTGTTCTAAATGCACTTCCACAGTTATTAATTGAGAGCTTTCGATGCCAATACCAATGCATGAATTTGTATATTGTGTGGCAAGGCAAGCACAATGATACTCTATGCCCAGGGAAGTCGAGAAAATTTCCAACCCGAAAGATTCCCTCGACCGGACCGGGAATCGTACCCGCCCCCTCCGGCTTGGTAATACCGTGCCTTTACTGACTAGGCTATGAGGCCCCTTGAAACCACTCATAGACATCTTATCAGAATACATTCTGATAAGACGTCTATAACTGGTTTGAAAAATCCACGGAGCTCTAGGATCAGTTTCATGAATTGACCACTTTTTCTGATGTTCCGGATCTTCTAGTGAACCATCTCGTAGTCCGCAGGGTCCATATTCCGGTCACAACTCCGAATTCATTCTGATAAGACGTTTATGAGTGGTTTCAAAAAACCGCGAAGCTCTAGGATCAGTTTCATCAATTGGCCACTTTTACGGATGTTCCGGATCTTCTAGTGAACCATCCCGTGGTCCCCAGGGTTCATATTGCGGTCAACACTCAGAATTCATTCTGATAAGACGTCTATGAGTTGTTAAGAAAAAACCGCGGAGCTCTAGGATCAGTTTCATGAATTGACCACTTTTACGGATGTTTCAGATCTTCTAGTGGACCATCCCGTAGTCCCCAGGGTCAATTTTTCGATCACATTTCCGAATTCATTCTGATAAGACGTTTATGAGTGGTTTCGAAAAAATCCACGGAGCTCTAGGATCAGTTTCATGAATTGACCACTTTTCAGGATGTTCCGGATCTTCCGGTGAACCATCCCATAGTCCCCAGGGCCCATATTCCGGTCACAACTCCTAATACATTCTGATAAGACGTTTATGAGTGGATTCGAAAGATCCGCGGAGCTCTAGGATCAGTTTCATGAATTGACCACATTTACTAATGTTTCAGATCTTCCTGTGAACCATCCCGTAGTCCCCAAGGCCCATATTCTGGTCACAATTCCAAATTCATTCTGTTAAGACGTTTATGAGCGGCTTCGAAAAATCCACGGAGCTCTAGGATCAGTTTCATGAATTGACCACATTTACTAATGTTTCAGATCTTCCGGTGAACCATCCCGTAGTCCCCAAGGCCCATATTCTGGTCACAATTCCAAATTCATTCTGATAAGACGTTTATGAGTGGTTTCGAAAAATCCGCGGAGCTCTAGGATCAGTTTCATGAATTGGGCACTTTTACGAATATTCCGGATCTTCCGGTGAACCATCCCGTGGTCCCCAGGGCCCATATTTCGGTCACAACTCCAAATTATTTCTGATAAGACGTTTATGAGTGGTTTCGAAAAATCCGCGGAGCTCTAGGATCAGTTTCATGAATTGGCCACTTTACCGGATATTCCGGATCTTCCACAGGATTAGACTTGTGTCCTATCGGAAACTGAATCGTCCCAAAAGGTTAGGCTCCCTCTGTTCAATCTTTTAGCTACGCCAATGTATTCTGATCTTTTTAATGATTCAAAAGACATGAATTTTTGAAAAAAAAATCGATTTTTCGGACTAACCTAACATGGAAATGGTCACCCTAATGGCAAAATAAAAGAATACGGATCTAATATTTTGCGATAAGGAACAAAACTATCAACTTTTACGAAATTATGTATGCTTATATGTACCACCATCTGATATTCCATTATCAACCAAATTCCAGAAAACCGAACCAGGAGCCAGGATTCCTATCCCTTTCCATTATTCATAGTGTCCATCAGAATCAATCCATTTCGGAATGTGGAACTATAAATAATTCCTTATCCCCGGCAACTCTCAGCCCATGGATGGGAAAATCTTATTTTCACTTCACGAAAACCCATTAATACATAAGTAGGCGGCCAGCATCATTCCAGGTGGAGTTGCAACATCAACAAAAACCTTAATTTTACTCCTCAGGTGTGAAAGATTTAGCAGCAGATTTGATTTCACTTTCACGAACTCCTTCCGTCGTTACACTTATCCTGGTGGGCATGCCTGTTAGGATTCCATTCGCCAAAGATGGGCATGGGAAGTTTCGGTATCCGCACCGACTCTAAAGGGTGTCCCACATCAAATTGCATCACGGAAAAAAACGCTGTAGAAAATTACCTAGTTGACCGATCCTTTTCAATCTTTCAGACAATAAAATACAACCCATTAGTAAGCTTTTGGCATATTTATTTCATTCAACTTCAATACCATAACCGTACGCTTGCACCTTACGCTTATTAGGTTCTGTACATATGGCTGCAGCTTCTTCTGTACGGAAACCCACTTTTTCTTCATGTCTTCCTCAGATTTGACCTGCTTGGGATAATTTCGTAGTGCCTGCTTCATAATAGCCCAGAGAAGGAGGGGAGGGGGGTCATGTCCTTGGGTACGAAAGTGACCCCGTTGGCTTCGTACCACTCCAAGACAACATTTGAATAGTGGCACGAAGCTAGATCCGGCCAGAAGATCGTATGGCCCTCGTGTTGCTTCAACAGAGGAAGCAGACGCTTCTGTAGACACTCCTTGAGGTAGATCTCCCCATTTACAGTCCCGGTAGTCACGAACGGCGAACTCCTCGATGAGGCAATGAGGCTTCGTCAGCATCTGGCTGTACAGTTTCCGGGCCCACCGTATTTGCCGTTCGTCACGATTTGGAGCCTTCTGCACTTTGTACGTATGCAGTTCCTCCCGGTCCTTGGCTCTCTGAACGAAAGACTTGGACAGATTCAACTTTTTGGCCACATCCCTGACCGAAGCATTGGGATTCCGCTTAAACGCTTTCACGACACGCTTGTGATCCTGATCACTAATAGAACATCCATTTCTGACTGCATTTCTCCTTCCGTTCGATGTTCAGAGTTTCGTAGTAACGTTTAATCACACGACTCACCGTTGACTGCACGATTCCGAGTTGTTTTCCGATGTCCCGGTGAGAGAGTTGAGGATTTTCCGGGTGCTTGCGCAAAATCAATTCGCGGCGTTCCTTTTCGGGTGACGCCATTTTTTCCAACTTTCGAAAAACTGACAGCGATAAAAATACAGTGTAAACAATACACTCTTAACTACTTCTACCCAAATTTTCATTAGAAACTACCCAATGGGTAATTTTCTACAGTGTTTTTTTTTCGTGATGCAATTTGATATGGGACACCCTTTATTGCATACCAAGATGCGACGTGTGCAGGTTTATTGGATTCCACCCGTGTTGTGTACGGTTTGTAGGTTCAGCAAAGCGAGAAACTTATTACGTTGCATATCCAAGAGCAAACAACCAAAGGCGTAGTTTCCCTACGTACAGCTCACAGCATGTATTCTTTTATGTTTCGACTATTTTGGCCCAAGCGGTTGCGCTGCTCTTTCTCAAAGGCGGAAAACCAGGGAAAGACCATTCCGAGAAAGGTTATTTCACGTGTGGAGAATATGTAAATTTAGCTCCAAATTTACAACCTGTCTGAAGCCGTTAGGTAAGACAAACGAGACGGCTCCGTGGACATGGGGATCTTCAAGCAGGGTGTTACTACTACCTGGATGTGTTGGAACAGTAGGTACATGTTACACCTTTTGCACCAGGAATGCAATTCCATTCGTGGAGAAGTTGAATAAAGTACAAAGGGAAATGCTTTCGCGAAGATGGATGTAACTGTTTCATATTGCAGTGGTTCTGCTCCGTTCCTGGGCTTAAGTGGCATTCGGGGAATGGAATCGCCTTGTCGGGAGGCCTCGTGATAGTCTTATCAGTAATGGGTACCGGTTATATTCTCGGTATCATCGATGATATTTTCGGATGGAAATTCCTCGACTCCTGTTAGGTTTATTTGAAGTGTTTTGAATTGTAGATATTGCAATCCTGGAAGTTTGGAAGACCACTTAGTGAAAAATTAATAACCCAATCGAATCAGCACAGGAGAGAGTCAAAATCACAGCCATGAATTCAATAACCGAAAATCCATTTCAATCTACCAACTTCCAATTAGATCGCAATTCGCAGCTGCCCGTCCATCGCTCTTTCTGAGGTGCATTAACGATCACACAATTGTCACTCACTGTCAGTGTGGTGTCACTGCAGCAAACAGTATAATTTGCCCCATCGTTCTCGGGACAATCCACAGTAGCAAACGCGCAGAGTGTCGTCTTCGGTCCACGGGGCGGTTCGGGAAAGCATAACGAGCGAAAAAATTGAATAAACCGAATGAGCTTCACGTGACAGCACATTTTTGCGGTGCATCGGAATGATAAATATGACTGCGCGGGTCCCACCTGTGAGCGCTTTCTTTCTTCGGTCAGCCAGCACCGAAAATGACAGATGGCGCCAAATTTGCACAGGGCGCGAATGGTCCTCTGTTCGGGTTGCCCCCACCGTCGAGGCGATTTACGTGGCATTAATCAAATTCCCAGCATACCGTCGTCGCTCAGCAACAGCAACAAACCGAGTCGCATTTTACGCTCGACTTTAGCTCATCCAGCTGGATTTATTGGCTCGTAAAAAGTCCACTACCCAGTTGGCCGGCGCGGTATTTTCCCCCGTAGTGAGCGTGTGTGTTTAGAGGTTTGGCGGTTGTCTTTTGGACATGAAACCGCGGGGGGAAATTTGATGCATATACTTTACCACCGTCATCAAGAGAAAACTGTCAGAGGATAAACAAGGAGGGAGGGGGGTTTCACTTGATGTTTTAATTAGAGATAGGGTAGAGAACTACTTCGGCATAAACGTGCATTTCCGAATATATAAATGATTTTGACATGAACTAATCAATCATGCGTTTGGTACGATAGGGTAAAAGCTGGCTTCGGCACTCATTGACTGTTTTCGGCAACCAAAATTTAAACGTTAATTTCGCTGCATTTTCTCACCAAAACACTTCGCTGGATGTATTTAAATGATTCCTTAGTCTTTCAGCTTCAATCTTTATGACTGAGCAAACCTGTTATACCAGAGTTTTCTTCAAATGAAATATACGCACTACAAAATACGGCTCATTTCGCACAATAGTGACACTCACCTGAGAAGTTTGGAGCGATGAAAAAACGTTTTCAAACCGTTTTGGACAATTCTGTCGATTGGCATGGATAGAATATCAAGCAGCTGATAAATGTAAACAAACAAACACGTGCATGACGCTGAGAAGTTGCTAATAGATGTGCGGAGGCTGCTTAGATTGACGAAAATACGTAAATTCACCTATTTTAGTTCAAAAGCTACAAAATAAAGTGAATATTTACAAAACTAAATAAGCGCTTCTAGCGAATATTTTTTTTCTGCGTTCATCTGTAAACCAAAGTAAATGCAATGACGTTTCAATTTGTTTGAACGGAATTGAAACTCGTATGACGGAATTGGAATCAGGAAGCAGTGTTAGATTTTTAACAATATCTCAACAATGTGTGACTCTTTTTCAAATCCAATGGAAAGGTAAATAAATTTAGAAGTCATCTTATGCTTAGTATGACGGAAATTAGCACTCAACCCTATACGGCTTTATTTTTACTGCGCATAGAACACGGATGAGTTACGGTTGGAGAGTCGAAAAAAATAAATCAATCGTTTTTTTTTTACGGGTGCTGATTTTCGATTGCGGATGAAAGTCGTCGATCGGTTGTTTGTTTTGACTGCTGCGAGTCAGATGATTAATATGCTAATTGGCCCAAGTTGAATGGAAGGCGCGCGCGAGCAGTTCCGTGGTTCGACGATGTCTGATACCGCGTGGGCGGGTGTAAACAAATGCAAATCAATCATTATAAAAAATGATGCCATGTGGCAAGGGTTGGAGGAAGGCAATGCAAATAATGCGAACAAACTAACAATCTATTGAAGCAAATATTGCAGAGTTATAATATTGATAATTTATTTGCAGTCTGTTCGAAAACAAATCCTAACAAGTATCACATATTTCACACAAAAAAAAAATGTTGGCTTCATGGCGACCGTGACAATGTCAAACAGAATCGTTTCAGGCAATTGATATGCGGCTGGTGCAAATACTTACCAACAAGTGGTGCAGAAAATAAATGATTCATTTTGGCGAAAATTTACCTGAAAATGAATAGAGAAATACAAATGAAAATGTTCGTACAAAATATTCACACACTCAACGAAATTTTTTATAGTTGTTCACTTTTCGTCATATCTGTGTTGTTCCCATTTTAGGAAACACTTGATGGAGTCCAAATGTAGCCAACATGATGATGGACTTGCAGCATACGTTGGAATCCATTTTCATACTATTATTGTGGAGCTGATATTTATGCTCAAATTTTTTTCTTAGTGAAGATGGGACTCGTCACAAATAAGGCCTTAACAGACCTTAACCAGAATCAGCAGCAAATAAAGAAAGCGACATTATGCTTTACGCACTAAGATTTTGTTTCCGTGTTCGGTAAATTTTACCGAAACCAGAACAGCTGAACGTTCGTAACATTTTGACCTTCATTTTAAAGGCTATTGAATTTGAAAATAATTTCAAAACATGTTCAACCTTGTTTTAATGATCAAATCTTTTCATTTTAGTGGAGATTTTGTTTCAAAGTAGCTGAAAAGCAATTGAATTGAATTGCATAAATTTTAACGAAAAGTTCAGCTGTTTAGATTTCGGTCAAAATTACCGAAGTCGGCCATAATTTCTAAGTGTATATGCATTGTTCTTCCAAGATGGCAAAAAGCCCCAAAAGAGCTGCTCGTGTATCAAAGTAGGAAAAATTTGTAGCTATAATCAGATACAAATTTTAAAAACTTGGCAAAAATGCTCATGTCTGAAAAATCAAAGGCTAAAAATTCCTTATCTGAAAATGTTTCTATTTGCGAGGCAGGTAAAATATTTTTTAAGTCTTAGTTATTAAAACATTTTTAAGCCTATAACCTATATTTAAGCGGTTTAAAAATTCACAATCTTGGATTCCAAACTGACAACTTGAAGATTGGAGGAAAATTTTTCGATATCTTAGGATGAGATTGCTTAAATGATTGAAAGACACAGAATTGTGATTTTTTTTCCTAAAGATTTAATTATTTAAATGAGAGATTATGATATTTTGTCAAAGATCCTGAATCTTTAAATTGTTACAATAAACAGTTTCGGTTTGGCAGTCTGGCAATCACTCAATCAGAACAAATTAATTTTGTAATTTGTCCCTACGTTATTTAAATTTAATGTTTAAGACGGCAATTCACGAATAATTCAAAATGAATAAAGGACAAGACTGGTAGAATCCATAAATGGGCACTATCGTGGCTTATTTTAGAAGGTTAATTAACCATGAATACGGACATTTGTGAATTCTATCAATGTTGTGTAAAGGTTGAACACGAAATAATCCAGACATGAAAATCTTATTGGGTGTTAAGAATACGTTTTATTTTTCATAGTTCAATACAATAACTATACTTTAGACAAGGTTGCAAAGACTCATTTCAGCTAAAATAATGTTTTTCGGAATAATAAAACCAAAAAATGGTATGATGGCATGTTTTACTTGTAACTTACAAGAAGAGGTTACAAAGTATGCGTTGGAAACATAAAACCTGTAAATTTTGCTTTCTATGAGTCACAATCAGCGATTTGCTGATCGCTGAGTGAGTGAGTGAGTGAGTGAGTGAGTTCGTGAAAAATCGCTGATTGTGACTCTCATGAAGTGAAATAAACAGTTTTAATATGTCAAACACATTCTTTGCAACCTCTTCTTGTATCCTACCAATTCAAAATTTGATCATGGCATCTAATTATTTCATAATTTATAAAAACATTGTTTTAGCTGAAATGAGTCTTTGCAACCTTGACTTTAGTAGGTATTATACTTATTGTAAGACCGTTGTTTCAGTCTTCCTTCTTACCATAGGCCATTGCTCGCACTTTTCTTCGTACATCATCTTTTGCACGAACCCTGTTCCCACTTGTTTGGCTGCCAAATTCCATTTCCACTTGAAATCCTTCGGTTCGATTGCAGTTCCAACCCTTTTTCTTCAGTACAGTATGCTTCACAATTGAGCGGTATTCCTCAATTGGCCTTAGTTTCGGAGTATTGGCCGAATGCCTCTTCTTAGAAACCACTGTGACGCCATTTTCGTTACACACTGGAACCTCCATTTACGAACCAAGCATGTTCGTAAATCGAATTATTTGGGATTTGCTATGTAAAAATAGGTTTTAGAAAATCAGAAAAATACTGTTAAATACCCCACAATATGGGTATTTTTGGAATCGAAGTGACGTGTAGGGACTGGCAATCGATGTTTGACGCCATTTTGAAATCAAAGACAGCGACTCCAGGTTACAGAAAAACTGGAAAATACTGTTAAATATCAAAATGGTGACAGACATTAATTTCCGGTCCCTACATCTCACTCCGATTCTAAAAATACCCATATTGTAGGGTATTTCCCAAAATTTCCAAGTTTTTCTGTAACCGGGAGCCGCCATCTTGGATTTCAAAATGGCGTCAGACTTTGATTTCCGGTCATGCTGCTGCTCATGCTGCTCCAGATAATACAGTTGTTTCTTCCGTAGGCACTCCTCCTGGTAAATTTGTTGGTTCATGGTCCCAGAAGTAACGAAAGTTTCACTTTTCAGCCCACAACTGCAGATTGCTTGACAGACAAGTATCTTTTTGGGGAGTTCCGACTTCTTTTTGATTTTAAATTCTATTCACTATTCAACCGAGGTACGAAATTCCTGCCCAGGAATTTGATCGAAAACTGCCAGGAGCGGAGAGATATATTGATTTCCTATGCCGATCGAAACAAACATTATGACGTCACTAAAGGGCGAACACGAAATTATTGCGACACCGAAAATGTCATGCCAATTTTCTTATAATGTTTAGATCAAACCAAAATTTTAGGGTAGTTTTATACATATATTTACTTCAAAAATCAAAAGAAAAGTTAATCGATGGAGCCTTGAGTGTAAAATTGAACGCATTTTCGCTTGATGCCCTCCATCAAAGTCTTTACAGTGTCATCCGGTACCAGTTTCTCAGTTTTTTTTTCCATTTTCTTAACATGTCCTTCTCGTCTTTGACTGTCTTCTTGCTCTTCCGAAGTTCCCGCTTCATTATTGCCCAGTACTGCTCCACCGGGCGCAGCTCCGGACAGTTTGGCGGATTCATGTCCTTTGGAACAAAATGGACAGAATTGGCCTCATACCACTCCAGGACACTTTTAGAATAGTGGCATGATGCCAAATCTGGCCAAAATAGCGGAGCTTCGTCGTGCTGCTGCAAGAACGGCAAAAGGCGCTTCTCGAGGCACTCAGATTTGTAGATCTCGCCATTTACTGTGCCCTTTGTCACGAAAGGCTCACTCCTCAGTCCGCAAGAGCAGATGGCCTGCCAAATGAGATATTTGAGGCGAACTTCGAAATTTTCTTCTTCTTAAATTTGTCGTCCACATCGAACTTGCTCTTGCCGGTGAAAAACTCCAATCCCGGAATTTGCTTAAAATCGGCTTTTATATACGTTTCGTCGTCCATCACACAGCAGCCATATTTTGTCAGCATCTTCTCGTAGAGCTTCCGTGCCCGAGTTTTAGCCGTCGATTGTTGCCGCTCATCGCGGTTTGGGAAGTTCTGTACCTTGTATGTATGTAGTCCAGCTCTCTTCTTTGCATTCTGGACTTAGCTCTGCGACATGCCGATCTTTTTAGCCAAATCACGGCTTGAGACGTTGGGATTTGCTTTAATTATCCGCTTCACCTTTCCCTCCGTCTTTTTGTTCTCCGGTCCCGGTTTTCTTCCAGCTCCTTTGCCGTGGTCCAACGTCAACCGCTCCTGGAACCGCTTCAACACTCTGGAGACGGTTGAATGGTGAATGTTCAACATTTTTCCCAACTGCCGGTGCGACAGGTCAGGAAATTCCAGGTGTTTGGAAAGAATTTGTTCTCTCAACTCGCGTTGGTTCACCTCCATTTTCGTTGAATCGAAAAACACGACTTCGAGTTTGACAGCATGTACACAATACACATCAATGAGAAAGTGTGCAAAATTTGGTTGATTTTTACCCAATGGTAAAAAAGTTATGCCCTGTTGAATGTGTCGCAATAATTTCGTGTTCGCCCTTTACAAGGGTGACTGAGTAAATGAATCGTGCGAATCGAAATGAAAACCGAGTGAAAAACGAATTGCACCAATACATTCAGGCCTACAATTCCACACCTTCTATAGACCAGGTTGAGCTTTGATAGTTAGCTGCTTGCGGGAACTGACATCCCTTGATTTGTTTTCCGTCGATCTTGTTTTCCGTGCTGAGCACCAATGCTACCGACGTGCCAGGAAGGCAGCTCCCACACCTGGACCCTACCTATCGACCCATCAACTCATGAACCGGAGACCAACGGCTTTACTTCCCATCCGAAGGAAGGCGTGATCAGAGATGTTATGCCTCAGAACATCCCGGCGGCGCCGACTGGGATTGAACCCAGGCCTGCTGGGGTGAGAGGTAATCACGCTTACCACTACACCACCGGTGCTGTTAAGAACTGACATCCGATTGATGACCTTTACAATATCCAAAACATACTCGTTAACAAATTTGTTGGGTCCTGAAAAGGACCGTTTAGTCGTGATGGTTGAGTAATGCTGAGCTATTAGGTTGAGGCTGGCGAGCTGTTAATTGTTTGGAGCAAGGTTGACACGCTTAGCATAGATGACCCACAGCTACTCACGAGGAAACTGATTTCGATCCAGCGGCTTCTTCCTCCTTCTATGGGTGCTCATGTGGGCTCTGCAGCTCACTGCTTGCAGGCTGACTTTCGTGGTGTACTGGAGAACAATGTTAACGCCACACGCTGAAAGCACTGCTGCTGCTGATGCTGCTGCTGATGCTGCTGCTGCTGATGTTGACGACCGGACACCACCAAGAACATTTCTAATTTAATCAAAAACCATCATTAAATGTAAATAATACATTTTTTCAATATAAGATCAATATCCTATTGGTTTGGAACACACTTTCCGGCTGCCTCTTTTAACTTGTTTTCTTTTTATAAATTCCTGCCGGATAAAGTGCACCGGAAACTTCTAGTCACATAGTCAACATATTTAAACTTTTTAAACTACTCTGGTATTCGGTTGACGTTTGAAAGATTATTTCACACTTTAGGGTGATTAGTTTGCATTTTTACTGGTTGTTGACGTCAAAAATTAACTCATCATCCAAAAATTAACAAAATATGAAATAGCCGTAAATTCGAAATCACCGTAAAACCCGGGAATTTCGACGACAAAACGGGAAAAATGTACTTCGTCCAGTTGCTTAGGAAAAATAAGATCTTGGACCTTGAAAAAATGTCAAGACCTTTGGACTGGACTAGATATTCAGGATACAGTCAAGAGAACTTTAGAAAAAACAATTCCAAAGCAACTTTGAGCAGTTTTAAGAATTAATTCTAGAGATGAACTTTAATGGTGGATCGCCGGTTTAAATTTCGATCAAAAATGTCCGGCTACGTTGATGTCGACATTAGAGTTAGCCAACACGACTCTAAGTTCACATTTTGTAGATCATTCAAACAGGGTCAGTAATAAAAGTTAATAAGTATGGGATTTCAGAGTATTTTTCTTATGTAGCTCTGTTGAAAAATGCATGGCGATCGTGAAGAGGAATCCACGGCAGTCTTATTTTGGTAATACAATTCCAGAGGAATTATAAGAAGAGTTTAACGGAAATTCCGATGATTATTTTAAGGGGGGAGTACACTTTGTTTTTTCAAAAAAATGCATTTTTTTGGTTTAAAATGTTCCTTGGGATGTATACTTTAATTTAGAAAAGACTCCAAGTCCGCCAGAATATTCCCTACCGCTTCACGAAGCGATTTTCTACAACATGTACCGGCGCGCTGAGATCATACCGGCGCGCAATTATCATCAAATTTGGATATCGCCTAGGTTTTCTTGTTCAGCATTAAATTCTGCTTAGAAATACGTGTCCACATTTTCGATTTTGTCAAAAATGGATTTTTAGTCCACGATTTTGTAAGCATTTTTAGGGTGAAAAAATTGACTTTTTTTTTCCTAAGGCCACATCTTTAAAAAAAAATAATTTCAAAAAAATCGGAATACGTATTTCTAACCCAAATTTTATTACTAATCAGGATTTTTGTTCGATTTATATTCCAGGATCACATGGAAAGGAGTATTTTCCCACGCCGTTTTCCGACTTCCACGCGAGGACGCCCGCGTGACCTGGTGCACCGGCCACGGGGAGACGCCAATCGAGTTCAAAAAAATACAAATTGTAGTTCGAAAGATGACAAATAAATGGGTTATAACATATTTGCCCTCCCTGAGTGTTTTATTGCTTAAATTAACGAAAATGTTTTACTTTTTGGACGTTCAAAGTGTACTACCCCCTTAAGGGCATCTCGGAATTAATTTCTAGATAATTATAAAGAGAGTTCCAAGTAGATTTCTAGAATAGTTTAAAACAGAGGATGCTTCAGTGAATTCTTTGAAAAAGTTGAAAATTCGATGAGAATCTTTGGATGAATTTGATGAACTTTATGGAGTGCTCTACAAAGACTTTCTGGACTGTGTTAAATAAATTTTCAAGGAACTCCAAAGAGAATCTCAAATATATTTCATAAGGATTCTGAAACGAACATTATCCCGAATGGGTAAACTATTCCACAAATGGGATAGCTCTCACCATTCCTCTCCAACGGGGGAGCTTTATAAAGGAGATGATCACCCCGATTCATACCTTCCGCAAAATTGACCTTTGCTCGCTTTTTTCTCAATATACAATTTTCTCACTGCCTGACTCTAACGGAACTATCAACTTTATACTTTCATCTTCCTCATCTATCGTATAAAATGATCACTTCAAGTCTGCTTTTTTACGTTAAAGCATCTCTAGCTATGGGAATATATTGTTTACTCCGTTTCATGCTGTATAGTGGAGTGTTGGAGATGGTATGTTTATGGCCGCCGTTGCTGACTCATGCCGCGATAGAATGGCGCCATGGGCAAGCAATGGGGATTACTAATCTTCTCCTCTACACCACTGCATGAGAGAACCTCTACAACCACTGCATGAGAGAACCAAAGATCTAGTCTAGCAGTGATAGTATCACACTTGTTACTCCTTTGATTAAAAGCCGCGTCGTAGTACGCTTACGTATAGGCACTGACGTTGGGTGTAATACTGGCGGGTTTTGCCGAAAATCACTCTTATTTTATTTATTTTTACGCAGATAGATTTAGTTAGGTTTGCAAGGGAATTATACTATTGAAATATTTCAGAAAGTGCCCAACGGTGCTCCTTCTATTTGCGTGACAAGCTTTCATTGTTGTTTTCATTGAAGTATTACTCAGGAAACAATGTTAAACATCATTTGTGTACATGGTATTGTAACTAATCTTATATGTGCTTCATTTTGATTTGGGATAAGTGTTTGAACTATGGCTCGGGATTTCCACTGTGGCGTGCTTCTATTGTGACATACTCATACGTATTTTTGTGGTGCGACATAGTGTAATTTAAAAATCAGCTAGGAAACTAACTTCAAAATGAAAAATTTTAGTCACTTGAAGGTGTCACCTGGATCGAACTAAGATATAATAAATAGGTATGGGTCAAAATCAAAAGTACTTGAAACATGTTTAATTTTAGATTACAAGCACAAGTGCAGGTACTTAATAAAGCATGAGTTATGATTGGTTAGGTGAATTACACTGAGGCAAATGGACTTAAGAATTTCATAAGGCTCGACTTATGAACGACACATATGAACTTCATAAATAATTTATTTATTATTTCTTCATCAACAGCATTCTTGGCCCGAATGATGGATAACCTGTTGCCAATGAACTAAATTAATATACATTAAAAACCACACATATGTTTCAAATTATCTAAAAACATTAAGAAATCTAGCACGTAGCAAGTCACGCTGAACGTTAAAATCGAATTTACTGGCAACCCGGTTGAAAACGCTCTGTAACCCAGTAATGGCACTGTTCATTCCGTAATTGGTGCGGTGAGGTTGAGGTCGTAGCCAGAGTTGCGACCTATCACAATCACGATCGCCAAACAGCTGATGGTAGTAACGCTTTGTACATTCCTATCGATGTGCTCGTCGAAGCTCTCTCCATGACCATCCATCAAGTTGACGAAAGAAGTAAAAAGCAACTGGTGAATGTCGTCTTCGGTGTTGATCCATCACCGATCTGGTCATTCCTGACAATCACGACACTCATTTGTGCTCGTTTTGAAGCAGTTACTGCTTTGCTTGCTTATGTGAGTGTGTTGGTGAGTGACCCCAACAGCTTCCGTTTAATGTTGCCTGCTTTGTTTGCAACTCACACAGTCGCGCCTGTCAAGACAAACTTGGAATGCGTACACGCTAACTTGAAAGTACCCATTAATGAGTAATAAAAGACCCATTTTGAAGAAAAGTGGCTTAACTCATTAATGATTAAACAATTTTACCCATTAATGAGTATCTGTTACCCATTAATGATTAACAATTACTCATTAATGGGTAACAGATACTCATTAATGGGTAAAAAATTTACTCATTTAATGAGTTAAGCCACTTTTCTTCAAAATGGTTCTTTTTCAACCATTAATGGGTACTTTCAAGTTAGCGTGTAGGTATTGTTTTCATTTTCTTCTGTCGTTTCGCTTTTTCTCATGATCGTACTACAAAAGTCTTCACTATTTTCGTTGTGCTTTTCATCATCAGCAGCGAGTGTAACGTTTCGCTTGTGAGCGGCGATCATTACTGGTGATTGTTGTTTGTCATGGCTCTGCCTCTCACTGCGTGACAAAACGTTCTGTCAGCGATAGTCGGTTGATGCGTAGACGAGTGTCACGTGAGAGTCATGATATTTTGCATCACTGGTCGTAGCATCGCATTGTTCCGTAGAGATCTTGGTCGCACATACAAGTTGATTCGTTGTAGGATTTCAGGACAATCAACTCGACCCAGCATGACATCAGAAACCAGCATAGCCTTAGCACCGTCTCTTCGTGTACTAAGTGTATCCAGACGAATTAGCTGACATCGGTGCTCGTAGTTTGGGAGACGAAATGGATCCCGCCATGGTAGTCGACGAAGTGCAAATCAAACAAACCGCCGTTGCACTGATTCTATTCTCTCAATCCCATTTTGGTAGTGAGGGCTCCAAACAGTCGAACAGTACTCCAATGTCGACCGAACTAATGCACAGTAGAGCGCCTTTAGACAGTAAATGTCCGTGAACTCTTTTGTAAACCGGAAGATAAAGCCTAGAGATTTTGAGGCTTTATTCACTAAGAATGACACGGGCTTCTTGAAGGTCAACTGGGAGTCGAGAATAATTCCCAACTCCTTGATTTCGTTCACTCTTACCAGTGGTACTCCAGAAAATGAATAATCGTGAAGTTTTGGATCTTTCAGTCAAGAAAACTTAATAACTGAGCATTTTGCAGGATTTACGGTCATACGATTCATCTGGCAACAATGAGCGAATGCATCAAGTTGTTGTTGTAGAAACTGAGCGTCAGCCTCAGAACGAATCTTGAAGTCATCAGCAAACGAAAGCCTTGGTCCATTCAGCACTGCATTGACATCGTTGAAGTATAAAAGGAAGATGAGTGGTCCAAGATGACTTCCCTGCGGAATCCCTGACGTGATTGGAAATGGAGCTGAAGTGGATTCGCCAATGACTACTTGCGAGCGACGACCGTTCCAGTAGGACTGGAACCAATCCAAAAGAGTTCCATGAATTCCAAGCTTTTCAAGCTGGTTGATGGGTGACCTTATCGAATGCAGCGGATAAGTCCAAATATAGTACATCCGTGTGTGCTCGTTCAAGCATACTGTCGGTTACGTAAGAAGTGAGACATAAAAGGTTTGACGGGGTTGAACGACCGGGAATGAAACCATGCTGGTCTGGGCTTAAAAATTGCTTGGAATGAAAGAATAATTGGTCCATCACAACATGCTCAAAGAGTTTGGAAACAGCGCATAACGAGGATATTCCGCGATAATTATCAACATTCTTCCTATCGCCGTTTTTGTGTACAGGGAACATGTATGCACGTTTCCAGCAGGACGGAAACACTCCGGATGAAAGCGACAAACTGGAGATCACTTGAAGTGGCTCGAGCAAGCTGTCAATGCAGTTCTTCAAAAATACCGACGGAATCCCATTGGGACCTAAGCACGTTGACACTTTTAGTTTACGTGCAGCTGCCATAATCGCATCATTGTTGACAGTGATTTCAGGCATAGCTAGCCCCGACAGCTGTGTGTTACTAGATGCTGATGATATCTGTCTATCGGATAGCAATTCATTGGAGAAAATCCTAGAAAACTTCAAGGCAAACATGTCACATATGGCTTGTGGTTCAGAGGCTACGGTCCTATTCCACTTTATTGAAGAAGGCAGATCACACTCGTTACGTTGCTGTTTGACATGATCCCAAAAAGTTTGTGGATGGGATTTGAGTCGTCGTGGTAAGCCCGTCTGATATCGATGATATCGTGACTTATGAAAGATTTTCGTCTAACATAAGGTAGCTCTTATACGCCCTTAGCCAATCCATTTACCCAAGCGTCGACAAACGAGTGGTCCAGACATAGGACCCGTAATCTCAACGTCCATGGTTCGGTTCCAGCCTGCTGTATTTTATTTTTGTTTTGTTGACATTATTTTTCACAATGCAAATCTATGAAACTCATATCGATTTCTTGTGGTTAAAATTCATAAGTGGTTCTAATGGAATTCTTACGTTCTTTTGTCTCGGTGTAGAGCTTTTAATAATTTATTAAATTAAACTAATGAGATATCATAATCATCAAATGAACTTAAATAAGAAACTTCAGAACGTCTAATGACATTATGTAGATTAACAAAAGAATTAGGATGCGGGGTGTCCGTGTAGGGAGGCAACTAACCTTTAAAGTTGTAGAATAAATCTTCTTATTTAGTCTTGAACTTTAATAAGAAAACGTAAGCAGACCAATAGCATTAAGCAGATTAACAAGGAGAGGAATAGTTTAGGAAATAAGTAAAAGTAGAGATATGTGACAATTAATAACTTTTAAGCTTTTGGAGGTATTGTATTCCCCTGAGTTTGTTGTACTCGATTACTACATTATTCTCTCAATACACGAAATCTCTTATATATGGGTCATTCCGCGCCAAGTGGCCACAAAAAATTGCAAAAGTGAAATTGACCTCTTCCGATTTGGACCAAATTTGGAGGGAATGTTCATTTAAGTTCGAATTCTAAAAATCCAAAGTTGTATGCTGATCGTGGCACCCCTAGATAAAGGGGCACATTTTCATTTTTCATTATTTTTTAGAAACCACTACTTTCTTTGGTTCATATCTCCGGAGCGAATGAAGCTATACATTGCATTAGGTATTTATTTAATATGGAAATTAGACAAGGAATATAAATTTGTAACCTTTATTTCTTTACAGTGTTGCCAAATATTTTTTATTTTTGTTTGAAAACTTTAAATGCAGTTTTCTTATAATGCATGTCGTTTAATTTTCATTTTAAGGACACCATCGTGTTCTTCATCCTTTTTTACATAAGAAACACTTAACGACAAAAAGTAATTTAAGTAGTTCCTGAGATATTGCATTTTGAATGACTTTCGATAAATTATGAGGGTTATTTTTTTAACGTTTTCTCGTAATAAGATTGATTTTCATGACTTACTGTGTTAAATAATACTTGATGGAAAAAAATAGGTATGATAAAACCAACAATAGTTTTTATGCAGTGTTGACAAATTTAAATATTATTTAGTGACTGAAAACTTTACACTAGTAATAATCTAAACGAATTGCATTATAAATTAAGATACTCCAATACATAAAATACTTTATCAAACACTGATCGATTTGTTTCTTACATTTTATTATAACAATGTAAAACATAATTTACAATTTACCTATTGTTCTTCTCAAGACTAGCACTTCGTGATGATTTCTTCCCATTATTATTCGAATCCACTTGCTTTGTACGTTTCGTTGCCACAACTCTAAAAGCTGAACCAGTTGTGGCACCAGAAACAGTTTTCATATGAATAGTATCAATACCAGAAGGAGCTGCTCCATTTATTGAACGAATACCGGGAATAGATGCAGCTGATGCAAAACGGTGGAACAGTATTTGTTTTTCTTCGGAACAGATCTCAGATGACACAAATCTAACGGTTGTATTGCAATTCTTTATTGCCCAGTCATAGAGCTCCTTTGGCGTGTGAATAGTGGCTCCTTGTAAACAAGCTCGCGTTGCCAATCTCTTCAAAGTTCATCCCAATCCGTCGCTTGGTCCTTTGCCATGTGCCGTAACAAAGTAGTACCACTCAGTGGGCACCCCAAATTTGCTTTCGTGGAAAAACAGGGTACCGCACAATCGGAGAAGTACGAGATTTGGGACAACTGTGATATCTAGGATTTGAGATACTCTATGAAATGGCGCTGGAAAGCATGAAATGTTGTTGTGCTGTGCTCTAAAGTTTCGGACATTATAACGCAGTTCAATGGTACAACTTCATTCTGGTGTACAGTGTAGGCAGCAAAAGTGTGAACGGTTGCCAGCAAATTATTATAATGAATTCCCTGTACACTTAAAGAACAAAAGAATAGTTTTCAGAGAAATCTGCCACTACAACGACTTCACCTTCACGTAAGCTATGACGAGTGAATTTGAAAAACTCGGATTGTTTCGCTAAAATATAGACGTGGTTTCGTACGGCTGGGATTGAAATGAATAATTCAATATGAATTTTACCTGCAGATGGCTGGTCATTATCCATGTTTTTTTAACCGCCAGATGACATTGTACGCATACTTTCCGACCTACGATAATTTTTGGCAAAGTTCTTATTGTACTCATCATGAAACCGTGCAGAAATTGCGACGAATAACTGTATGCAGATTCAACGGGTTGCAGCACTGTCGTTGCATTGTCGCATACAGGTCTCCATATTGCTTAGCATGGCCATCACAAACATTTTTCAGTTCCGTAACACCATTACGAAGCTTGTAATTGTGTTCCACTGTTCGGGATCTAACACCACTGTGACCAGTAATTTGATCTATTGTAGTATTTCCCGTGTCCTTAGTCTAGTGCATGTCGCATTACTCCATCACTATTGAGAAATGATGAAGTATTCGATTTTTTTACAGTTGTCATTCTTGCATTTATCTCAAGGATCCGACTCTAATTGAAAGGTCCCGCTATTTATACCCTTCGAAGTGTTGAAACACCATCCAAAGGCACGCCCCTTTGTCAGTCAAAATTGGATTCCTTAGCAACACAATTAAGGAATGACACCGATATTGACCATGCATCAGAACCCTAGTCTTAAGCACTTCAAACTAGGGAACAACGAATAGAAGAATAGGAATCACATAGATGAAGACTAACTAACTCATTTTTTCCTTGTTTCAAGATCATCCACGGTGGACAAAGCCAAGTCTTGTCACTATCAACAAGGCATAAAAAGTAACAAGGACTACGATGTGTTCCTTTGATTACTGAAAATCCTGTTCCCCTAGTTTGAAGTAGTCAGGACTAGGAATCGGTGGTAGATCTTACATCCCTTAACGTACCACGAAAAGGTGATCTACCCACGTTACGGGGGGTAATTGTGTTTCTTGTGTGTTTTAGGTGTCGGAAGGTGTTTATGGGTGTTTCTGCATGTCGACCTAGCTGTCAAAACTTTTTTTTTTGAAAATTAATACTTACTGGCTAGCATTACATCCACTTTTGTAAATAATCAGAATTCTTTTTTTTTACTCTCCAAAAATTTACCAATTTAAACATGCACACGTCTACGTAAACAACTTACAGGAATTCAAATTCTCATCCCTGATCGTCATCCGCAACACCTATCTAAAAGAATGTGCTGTGTATGTATGTCTGGAGTTCCACTGCGATCTCAAAAAGTACTCCCTCAGCCGTCGCATTCTCATGTCATGATGCTTGACATCCTGGCTCAAACCAGTAAAGTCCTTTCAAATCCATCCTAACCGAATTCCAGTCGCAATCAAGCCCAGATAATCAAACCGAGCACGCCCCTTTCTAAGCAATCTCTGGATCTAAATTTCGCAAAAAAGCGAACCTATTTTTAAGTGGCAGCTAATACGATGGATCTCTCTGATTTGGTATTGTGTATATGAAATCCACGACGAAAGGGCATCAAACACATTAAAAGAAATATCTGTCTTCAGCTATCGATCAATAATTGATATGATAATTATTCCGCTTCATTCATATACAGTTACAGATATTCTAGCTTGTTAGCGGTTGAAATTATCTGTTTTTTCAATGTTGAACTTGATGTTGAATCTTCTTTCCTAATTGCGGGGGTGAGGGCTACTTCGGTGTCCCGATCAGTTTTTTTGTGGAATCCTACCGATTTCTGGAGGTCCCTCCTTCAGAAAAAAAAATCAACAAAAACAAAAAAGGGCATCAAATGAATAGCAGTGCTGCCAGAAAAGATTGAAAAGTTGGTTCTCATGGTGGTTGAAGGGTGTTTGAGTGTGTCGAAGAGTGTCGAAGAGTGTTTTTGATGTGTTTAACACAAGGTGGCAAAGTGGCTTACCCCCTGAATAGAACACACTATTTTCCACTCGGTATCTGCAAACTTCTAATGAACTAGACAAATGCGCCAGAGATGCTTAAAACATAGACGCCTAATATATAAAAAAAATCAAAAATATCATATTTTATACGTTAATACATGACATCTTCAAAGAAATCTATTTGATCTCGAGATTCTGGATCGTATGCAAAAAATGAGCAAATTACAGTTTTGTCCTATATTTCACATTTTTGTCTTGTTTTATGACTGACCATAAATAGTTATTTTGGCGTTCTTGTACCAAACAATATAGCTTTAGGTCCGTTGTGCGCTTACCTTTTGAAAACTTTAAAAATAATAGGTTTGGATATTAATTCCATTGCTTTGGAAAATGCATAAGAAAAATATAAAAACACTTTTCTTTAAATTGTTTTCCCAAAATGTTACATTGCGTTGCATTTTGTTTTAGATAGTCGTATTTTAAAATGCTGTGGGACACGATGGTGCAATCAAACCAAATATTTAGATGCATCAACTTAAAAAATCTCGTTTAAAGTTTTTAGTAGCTAAATATTATTTAAATTTGGCAACACTGTTCTTGGTAATGCAATCGATTTTTTTTCTTCAAATATTATTTCACACCATAAGTCATGAGAATGAATTCATTTATAGAGAGGAAATGGAAAAAAAAAATTAAAAAAAAAGTTTTACCCTCATAATTTATGACAAAATAAATGATTTTTTCATCAAATGCTAAAACTGCTTTACATTTCCACGTGTTGTTGTAATCCCAGTAGGAACTTTTCACAATGGACCTCATTCCATCGCATTGCAGTCGAATCTCTATACAAATCCCCCTTCAAATTTACTAACTCCTGTCTAGCCTTGATAACACTCTGCCTCTACGCGACAATCTAACCGGAAAAGGTCAGTTCCCTCTTCAACTAACTGGTACAAAGCCCAAAAGTGCAAATACAGTGATTTATTTCCCCCGAACAATCGCATCCAACGACGACGATGACGACGACGACAATGACGATAGCATAGACCCAGAAATAAGTGGTTCTGGTTACACGAGTGCAAATACCCTTAGGCTTTGCTTCGGTTTGTAAGATATACTTTCCTGCCGCCGTCCTATAAGCTAGGCTTTGCTATTGCGGGACGACATTGTACCGAAAAGTTCCTTGATGGGGCCAATAAATTACGGTCCCGTCAAATGGAAACCAACCCCCAGCCTCGCTCTACAAACATCGCACCGTTTGAAATCAACCAGACGGCGAAACTGCATCTACACTTGTGTGTTGTTTCTTCATCTCTGGCCCTTTTTATGTTCCTATTGGTTATTTATTAACTTTGAATCCACAAAGTCGTACTCTGAAAAATTGCTCGTTGAATTATTTTTGAATTTTTAAGCAAGCTTACAAGTAAATTGGTTTTGGGACTTCCACAGTGTCCATCGAAAACGGGAAAAAACGGCACCAGCAGGAATTCCACCGATATTGATTCGATTGCACTCGAATCCTATGAAAATCCACCTGAGCCACGTCGGTCGGTTGGTCGGATGGTCGGCACCTAGTGCAGTAGGTTAGCAGTAGTTCCCAGAATTGATGCACCCTTAACGAACGAGAATGCTCTCCTTTTCCTACACGTCACACTCGATCACCATCACCAACGGCTTCACCGGGTGCGCTTGTTCTCCTCTCAGCAATCTACGGTCTGAAATATTTATTGTCTGATTGATTTATGCTCATTGCACTTTGCTTGAACGTATTCCCTTTGGACAGAACCTATGTGGAGGGAAGAAAGGCACACTGGTTAGCTTGTCTGTTCAAGCTCCTTGGATGGTCCGATTGCGGACTATTTGGATGGAGCGTTTGAACGATTGTCAATTGGTTGTCGATTTTTACTTCCAAGGCTATTCTTCAAACAACTCTTCCCCAGTCGGTGCATCAAGTATTAGTATTGATTTAATTTGTGTTTGTATTGTTTTAAAAGATCAAGGTAAGTTGAAAGAGAATCGCACACAGTACGGATGGGTAGGCTCACAAATTTGTGTGTTCCAAAATGGAAAAGACACAGAGCGTGTAGTTACTTAGGGTTAGTGCTCTAATATTTGTGCGCACATGCACATATAATAGAAATTCAACAATTTTTGCTTTTAAATTTCACTTTGTACAGTTCGAAAAAGTAGTGTAGATTTCTTTTCAATTTTTTCAAAATCTTTATTGGTTCCAAAATCAAAATAAATTACATTTCATTTTACCCAAGGTGCTCCAGCTACTACAATACATATTGGCACAGCATAACGCATGGTCGGTCTAAAAACTTGTTTAAATATTAAGAGTTTATTTTTCAGGTCAAGTTTGGATTTGGAGAGTTTATTTTTAAGGTCAAGTTTGGAGGATACAAACATTTTATATATTTGTTACATTTGGCTTGAATGCCCTCAATGTGATCTTTAAAAGTTAATTTAAAAATCCGAGATATTTAACTTGGTTTGACTAGGAAATTGGAACTCCGTTCATAGTGACTATGTGACTGCTACTAGGTTTCAAAAAGCAAGCTCTAGGCTTATGTCGAAATATTATAAGTTGAGTTTTGGAAGCGTTCGGAGAAATCTTCCATTTTTGTAAGAGAAACAATATTTTTTTTCTCCAGCCTGCTGCAAATAACACGAAGACTTCTTCCTTTTGGAGAAATGCTTGTGTCATCGGTGAATAAAGATTTGTTGCAATTCTGAAGAAAATCAGGAAGGTCCGAAGTGTAAATGTTATACAATATAGGTCCAAGAATGCTACCTGTAGGGTTCTTCATTGAATACTTACCTTATATTAAATATACTTTATTTCTTTTCTAAGATGCTTACCTGACCATTTACAGACCTTGCGACAGACAATAAGATGGACGGTGTTGCTGGCAGCCCTGGAGAGAGGAGATGGCTAGAGAGTGAAGTCGGACCGCGAGTGCAAGCCAGTGCACAACTCTAATACAACTCTAATACAAAGAACTGGCAACTCTGTTGACCTACTACACAAGTGTGGTTCTATACGGCTCACAAATTGATAGTTTATTTTCGCTGTTCAAGTGAGAATTTATTTGCGAGTGATTAGTGCACACAGTATTCTAGTGCCAAGGATCATTATTTGTACCAACACCAAATTTTCTCGGTATCATGAGTGGATCGAAGATGGAAATTGATAGAGAAAGGGAGGAAGAGGAGTTACAGCTGCAAAGCAAATCCGTCGATGATGTACCTTCCTGTTCTTCATCCATCTTAAACACTCCAGAAAGGAATGGTGACGGTAATGATGACGACTACGATGATGGCGACGATTACGAAGACGGCATTAATGTAACGTTGATATCATCACCACAACCAACACTACTACCACCGAAACAGTTCCAAGGAAGATTACTGGAACAACCAAAAACCCCATCAAAGGAAGAGAAGATGAAAAAGTGAAAAAAGTTAAGTGGAGCGGGTCAAAAACGCTTCAAGCGTCTTGTGGAGAGTGGGCATAGTCGAGAAGAAGCTTTCCGCTTGGCTCAAACACCAAAGCAACCGGCGGATGTATCAAAACGCTCGTGGAACTCAGACCTAAACGGTTCCAACAGCAGTGGTAATCCACGTCCACCAAAAATTCCTCGACATAGCTGTGGCAATAACAAGCCTTCTAAATCAAGAAGCTCTGTACAGCATCGAATTGATGCGCATAGATCCGAGCACTCAGGACAACATAAAGTTTGTGGTGTGAAGCTGGGCATCCTTCCGAAAGGTTATCCCAATGTGGAACTTACTACAGAACAATTGATGGCCACACAAAAAGCAATCATTACCAAAGTTGCTGGACAAAGGAAAGAAGCACTTAAACCAAAATTTGGACATTGTGCCTTCAAGTCGGGCTACTTAGTGATTGTTTGTAAAAACCAGGAAACAGCAGACTGGTTGTGTAGCATAATTCCTACTTTAAAACCCTGGACTGGGGCGGAGCTTACTGTGGTGGAGGAAAAAGACATCCCTCGTCCAGAAATACTAATTGGGTTCTTTCCATGGAGTGCTGAAGACAGAAACGAAGGGATTCTAGCACTCTTAGAGAGCCAAAACGATGGGTTAATAGTGGATGCATGGAGAATACTCCAGCGCAACATCATAAACCAACAACACGTTGAATTAATCTTCACCGTGGATGGAGTTTCTATGAACTCTATCAAAGATTGCGACTTTGTGCTGGATTTTAAATTTGGTAACGCCCAAATTAGGAAGGAATTCCAGAAGAGAAATCTGGCTCAAACAAATGAATCAAATGATCGTGGGAGACCAGAACACAGGAGTGACCATGACTCCGATAAGACCCACGAGGAAACTGGTGATAACGGAATGGTCGTAGATCATTCAGATAAAATCCCAGGATCCAGTGGTGTCAAGGACATGGAAGAAAAACTAGATTCTGGTCATACTACAAATACAGTTAACGAGAGAAAAAACGATGATCGAGTGACAAATACAGGATCAGCGCTGGGATACAGAGAAATAAATCTCCAGGTGAATATAAATCCACCTATCGGTAACCGCAGGACCAATGTTGGGGAGAAAGTTCGACCCAACAAGCGCAGCAAATCCAATCAAAAACATGAAAAGTAAGCAAATAAAATGTATTCAAGTGAATCTGCACCATGCAAAGGGAGCAACCGCTGTACTTTACAAACGATTTACAGAAAGTAAACTGGACGTAGCGCTAATCCAGGAGCCATGGGCAAACAAAAGAAGAGAATTCCTACAAAATCATGTAAGTTAATTTATGATGAAGGGCAGCTATCTCCAAGAGCTGCCATTATAGTAAATGAAAAAGTTAAAAAAATTCCGATTACAGAATTTATTAAAAGAGACATCGGCAAAACGGAAATTTATGTTGCTTCAGCATACTTTCCTGGAGACGTGGGAGATGTACCACCACCAGAGGTTGCACATGTTGTGTCTTACTGCAAGAAACAAAATAAAGCATTCATAGTTGGATGTGACGCAAATTCCCATCATACAGTGTGGTCCAGTTCAGACATCAACAGCAGAGGTGAGTGCCTTTTAGACTTTATCTCAAAACATGAAATAGATATATGTAATAAGGGGGATGATCCAACTTTTATAAACACAATTAGGCAAGAAGTTCTTGACTTAACACTATGTAGTCCAACGATTTCTGACAAAATCAAGAATAGGCACGTATCGGATTAAGTATCTTTGTCCGATCATAAGCAAATTATATTTGATTATGAAGTTAATCAACAAATCATTGAAACTATAAGAGATCCCAGGAAAACTAACTGGGAGCAATACAACTCAAAGCTTATAGTTGGAGTTAATAACTTGAGAGGATGTTCAAAAACATGCAATGAACTTGAGAAAAATTCTCATGAGCTTTCAAGCTTAATCCAACAAGTTTATTACGACAGCTGTTCTGCAAAGGAACGCTCTACGAATAGGGATGTACCTTGGTGGAATAAAACCTTAGAGAAACTTCGGAAGAAAACCCGGAAGCTATTTAACCGGGTGAAAATAACAAGACAATGAGGAAATCCGATGTACCCGGATCCGATGATCCGGCATACATGTGAAAACATTGAAAATACTCCAGTTGTTGCCAGATTGCAAAAAGTCCTTTCAAAAGATCATTCAAATGGCTTAGGAACTCTTAAAAATGAAGACGGCACTTTTACTAAGTCTGTGGAAGAAACATTAGAAACAATGATGAAAACACACTTTCCATGTTCAATTACCAACATAAATGAAGACCAAAATACACTGGCTCTGGAAAAATCAGGACGGAAGTTCAGACACCAAAGAATGAATCGACTGGGTTAGAGATTGCCAGGAAAGACGCTCGTAATCTGGCCAATAAAATTTTTACAGAAAAACGAGTCGAATGGGCGATTGATTCTTTTGCTCCTTTCAAATCACCAGGTAGGGACGGAATTTTTCCAGTACTACTTCAGAAAGGAAAAGAAACTTTGACACCCATTCTAACAGGCTTGTTTAGAGCAAGCTTAAGATTAAGTTATATTCCGATAACTTGGCGTCAAGTAAAGGTTATATTTATTCCGAAGGCTAAAACTTCTTCTAAATCCTTCAGGCCGATCAGTTTATCATCCATTATGCTAAAAATAATGGAGAAAACTAATAGATCAGCATATAAAATCAACGTACTTGATTACAATTCCTTTGAGTAAATATCAGTTTGCATATCAAGCTGGTAAATCAACAGTAACAGTTCTTCACACGCTTGTTACAAAACTAGAAAAATCTTTTGAATCAAAAGAAATGTCACTAGCAGCATTCATTGATATTGAAGGAGCATTTGATAATGCATCTTATAACTCCATGAAAAACAATATGTTGAAGCGTGGACTCGACAAAAGCATCGTTAAGTGGATTAATGAGATGCTTTCTAAAAGAGAAATCTCAGCAAATCTTGGAAGCTCATACATAACAGTTAGAGCTGTAAAAGGGTGTCGTGTACCTTACACCGTGTTGCCAGATCTGAGTTATCCACATCCCTCAGGGCCCGAGGAAAACAACCCGCGATACCCGTTAGAGATGTCTTGGCGAGCCGAGACCTTGACTATTTGAATTTAATTTATGTGTTTTTAAAACGGATATATTTTAAGAATTTATAAGTTATTGTCATCTTGTGTTCTCCCAAGTTGTTAGCTACCCATCGGTGTACCCCCATGTTTGTCTTTTTCATCAGAGTGTCGCCTAGTTCGAGATCAAGAGCACATTGCTCTCCAAACCTTGTGTTCACAATCCCTACCCTGCCATCCATTTGTTATAATTTGTTACCCCTAACCTCGAGATAGCCGCGAGTAATCGGCCCCCGCTTTACTAACGTTAGTTTTAAGTAATTTTGTTATCTAAACAATGAATATCGGCTCCGCAAAGCTACAGCAAATGAGCCTGGAAAAAAAACGAATTATTAAAAAAAACATTAAAATAAATCTTAAAACTATAGTCAAAAGGTACAACACAATAAACACTTTATCTTCCGCTATCCAAAAAGCTTCCTCCATCAGAAGTGGAGCCGCTTCCAGTGGCATCATTGTATGGCAGAGTGCTTCCATTGCAGCAATGGACGCAAAACGTGTTCAGCACTCACACACTCATCACTAAACGGTTGCTTTCCAAAGTCGACGACACATCGATCGAAAGAACTGCTGATGAAGAACAATGAGGAGGACCACACAATGGTTGCTGCCGAGAAAACAGACGATCGCGTAGCACACATCGAGAGTGGCCTGCTTTTGTCAACTGCCGAGTGAATACTGATTTTTTCAGTGGAGTAAATGGATAAAAAACAATCCGCTATGTTGCTCGAAATTCGGCATTTGCTTATGGCATTTTCCTATAGGAGTGAACAGCTTCAGAGTCATCGTCAAAGCGAATGGTTTCACCAATACCAAAATAAACTTATCAAATCCCTAAAGTTCGGTCCATAGTTATAAAGCGCTAAAAGCGTAAAATCTTCTAATTTTGTAATAAGAAAGAAAAGTGTGATATTGATTTATTAGGCTAACATATTACAAAAAGGTAAGTCTATGGAATTCATGCAATTATCGGATTTTTTGATGACCCCCGAAGCGTATATTTTTGTTAGTGCAATAATACGGCAAGATCATGGCGCCTAGAAATCGAAAATTAAGATAATTTCACTAAACTTTTTATTTGAAAAAGAGCAATAAATGTTCGAAATTTGTCCAAAAAATAGGCAATTGATTTACGGATTAGAATTTTACAGCAGATATGGTATTAGTTTTTGATAATTATTGTGTATTATTGCGGAATGAATGAGTTATTTGCTTGATAGGCCGAAGTGAGGAGCTAGGCTGACATTACATCCCATAACCCTATAATGAATTTTTTTTAGCTTTTGCGCATTTTGCACCTTGGTGGACTCCTGAGCTGAAATTATTTTATCAGCCACGATCAGAGCTGGTAAATATCACGGCCGTCATGTGACGATGAGAAAACAGGTCCTCTCACTATCACGAGACGAAACTACCTATCATTAGCTTTCTTGTCATTTTTCAATGATCAAGCACTCATGAGAATTATTCTTATGCGGTTTTGACATCAATATTTCTAACTGATTTAGATGAATTTAAGCAAACAATCGCATGTAATCGGTAGAGTGAATAAATTATTAAGATTTCCTCGGTACAAGTAACTTTAATAGCATTAAATGAGCTAGTAATTACGATGATAGCAACACTGTCACGTTCTGTCATGACAAAAAATTCGATGAGATTTTGAAGAAAATCTCAATCATCGTTTTCTCATCCAATGATAGTGACAGAAGTATCTCTGTAAATATCGCGTGAGATCTTTCATTGAAAATGACATTTGCCAGCTCTGGCCACGATCCCTCACCTCACTCACAGGCGTGCATGCTTTGATCGTTTTTCTTGATTTGTTTTGATTATTTTCCACTTACGCGCTTGTCAGATTGTATTCAATTAAAGACCAACAATTGAAAAGGCCTCAACTCCATTTTGTAAACGAACCATTTTCTAGAGAACCTTAGTCCGTCTAGGCAAAACAACATAATGAACAGGTAGGGGAAATTATCCTCTACCCGTTTATGGTTTAGGTTTGCGAATGTAGGTTTCGGTTCGCGAGAAAATGGCCTTACAAGTTTTGTTAACAAAATGGAGTTGAGACCATTTCAATTGTTCTGTTCCACTGTTTTCCTATCGGCTTTATTCTGGAATAAATAGTCTGGGGAAAAGTTTATTATACCAGTGTACATTCATCGATAGGTGGGTATTTTCAAATATCAGTTGTGGAAATGGCGATCCGGAACGTGTCTTCAAACAACCGCGTTGCTTCGTCCAGATAAAGAGTCGGTTTGCAGCGGTACAATTTAACCAGTCATGTCCGCTTATCGGCACCAAATTTTTTCACGTCGCGTTTGTATTTCTTTCGGGAAAAAAATCCGTTCTGTTGATACGTGGAAATCCATTTGGAAGTGGTTGACTTATGCTTCCGATAGATGATTGCAAGCTTAGCTTTGGATAGATCAAGGAAAAAGTAACCGTAAAGCGCATGATATGCTGTATTCCGATGCCCGCTTCTGTGAATCTTGCAGTAAGATATCAGACATGGTGGTACAGATAATCAGTAGACCTGATACAAAATACAGGATACATTAATTTTATGATAATTCTCGAGTCAAAATATTTTTCTTATTACCTGGGTAATGATGGGATATTGTTGTATTTAATTGCAATTTGACAGATCATTCACTGAGACGATGATTGAGGAAAAAAATACCTGTCAACTACGATCCTCACAGTAGTCTAAAAAATCATGGCACGAGTCATATAGATTCGTCCAAATCAGCAAATATTCAGATAATCTCGAGCAACCGGATTTTCAATAGGACTATTATGGGAACTCTTGAATTGCTTAGCAAGTTTCTGAACTTTTTTTTCCGAATTTTTTGATCAAAATTTTACCACCTTCTTCAAGCGCTGGAATAGGCTTTGGAGGATTTTGGGTAAAATCAAAAATTCCAATTCACGCGAAAACGGGGAAACTCGCGACCGTACTTTTGCTCGGATCCGGTGTTTTACCGTAGTAGAAGTTTGTCCAATGCCTAGGACTGAGATGTCTGCCTTATTTCGACTCATGCGTTGGCATAACCGTTCCGTTATAAAATTGCTCTTGGATCTACATTCCAAGAGAGCGCGTGCAGGATGCCTGTTGCCATCATCAATCGCCAGTTATTTGACCGTTCGTGTAGCCAGAAAGGGAGCTGGATTGGTACCGTACGTAACGGTGTTCAATTCATACACCTCCACCTCTTCTAACGGCGACGAAGTAGTCTGTCGTAAAAGTAGAGGTTAATTTGGCGGAACATTTTTTCCACATCCGACACGAGCATTATCTGGCGAGTATGGGAACGCAAATAATCGACCTCAAATCATCCTAAGTCACTGGTCCCACCAGCAAAATATCGTTCAACAAAACCCCGGATGCCGTCTTTTAGGAAGCATCAAACACCTATACTAACCTTATATTGCAAAAAGGGCGATTATAGGGCTATTAGCGGGCTTCGTGATTACTTGGGTATGATCCTAATCTATCAATTACTTCAAAGAAAAACAAATTTCAACAACTGAGTGAAAAGTTATTAACCAAGGAGCAGTTGGTGTGTACAACTGTGCATGCCAAGCATGCCCAAGCACTTCCCTGAACTTTGGCAGGACTTCCCTGAGGTTCGGCAAAACGTCCCTGAACTTCGGCAGAACTTCACTGACCTTTTGCAGAACTTCTCTGAACTTCGACAGGACTTTCCTGAACTTCAGCAGCACTTCCCTGAACTTCAGCAGATTTTCCCTGAACTTCGGTAGGACTTCCCTGAACTTTGTCAGGACTGCCCTGAATTTTTTCTTGACTCCCTGGAGTTCGGCAGGCCTTTCCTCAATTTTATAATCTTGAAATTTAAGTTGTCATTTCAGTAGTAGATGTATTATAACTGTACATTAATATCACAGACAAACAGACATAACACATTGAATGTTTCTCACTGTAAAACATAACCGCCATCTGTTGAGTACAGTGTGGTGGGTAGTACGCTGAACAGATGGCGGTTGTGTGTAAACGTCAAACGTAAGGGAATTAACTATGCGCGCCACAGGTGGCGGTACTACCAACTACGATACTTTTAAATTGACCGTCAAATTCTTGTTCGATGAAAAACTTGCGAGAGTTATATCTGTTTGTCTGTGGTAATATTGTATCTACGAATATTTTCAAATATACTTTCCATTTTGCTAATTTGCAATGCTTGTTGGTATTAATGCATTTTGAATTTGGGTGTGGTTCGAACGGGTATCAACGGAAAGTATCAACTTTCACCTTAATCAATGACAATCAATGATCGACTGCCACTGTTAGACTGAAAAGCCGATTAAAAAAAAAATCAATTCTAGTTCCCGTCGTTTCCCGATCCGAATGATTATCAAATTAAATACTGTTTTTGCAACCGCTCCTAGCCCAGCACGCAACAACAGTTTCATCTCACTCCACCAAACCATAGCTCACGTTGGTAACCCACAAAATGTAGCCAACACCGGGGCCACAACCAACGAACACGCTGTGGTGTGACCACCCGCCAGCACGCTTAATTTTTTCTGCTCATTGGTAAAATAGGCAAATCCAGAGAGAGAAAAAAACCCCCATACAACATGCAAAACACCCCCTCGCAGATTCCACCCACCAACCACCTGACCTGCAGCAGATGATTTTTGGTAGTGAGTGTATATTTTTCCGTGGTTTTCCCATCTCCGTGCTGAAACGCAACGAACAACGCGTGAAAGTGCTCAACTAGCGGGGGGCAGAGGGCCGACCGACCGACGCGGCCCGATCCAGAAATCAAAACATTGCGTCCCCCTTCGGAATACGGTAGCAGAGCGGAGAAGGTAGCAATCTGTGTTTAAATATTTGGAGTGCACGAGTTTTCCGCGAGCCGAGCGTGTGAACTGTGAAGTGGTCAGAACTAAGTAAGTATAATTTGGAAATATTTACTAACAATCTGTCAGCCTCTCGGAGGGGGGTGGAACGTTGGATTGAAGCATCATATGATGAGCAGGTTGATTCAAAGAAGCACTCTGTTGGAATCGGGATTGAGAAATTTCGAACCGGAGAGGATACACAAATGGAATGATTGGTGCGATCGATGGAAAATCATTTGATTTGGATTTTGGGAAAATCGAGCAGTTTTTCGAGCAGCAGGAGAAGTACTGACAGCGTGCGAATACTTTCTCATTTTCTCCCGCTCAACTCAATGAATCTGTGTGGGGTGAGACCGGTTCTCTGAGTGTGGAGCTCTTCTCACCGGCGGCGGCGGCATTGAGTTGAGAGCGGCCATCAGCTGAGCAGAAAAGGACCAAATCCTGACCGTCACCGAGTGGCAGCCATAACCTTTGCCACCACACTCGGTTCAGTTTGATTTCAGTAACGTTCACTTGCGGTTCGTCGTCGAGTGATCGCGTTGTGTTTTTCTCCTTATATAAAAAAAGGAAAGAAAGAAAAAAACACCTACATACATACAAAGAGAGATTGGGGGAAAAGGGAGGACCCACCAGAACAAGAAGAACGAAAATCTGTGAAGAGAAATTGGACTATCTACCAAGAGGCAAGGATTCATTGATTATTCACATGTAAATATCCAGATCGCGACAAAAGTTGCAAGCGGTAATTGGGGTGGACCTCTCCGGGAAGTGGAAAATTTTAGGTGAAATCGAAGCTAAATCTATCCATCTCTTCTTAATCTATTGAACGCTGCCCATCTCTCCCGGCGGTGAAGTGATGCTGTAATTCGTGATTGATCCTGGATTCCGGCATCGAAGAGAGCGAGAAGGAGAGCCAGAATTCGGTGCAAAAAGATAAAAAAAGAAAAGTTACCATTACAGAAAGGTGAAAATGTCGTGTATTCGATTTATGTGAGATTTGCGTCAAAAGGGAAGAAAATCGCTGAAGCGAGTGGAGCGGAAGAAGAGCAGAAGCTTGGCCGAAGCGAGTGAGCGAAGAAAAGACGCCGGCTTAGGGGTGGAAAAACAGTGCTGCCCTCCAGGCAGAGTGGCGGGCGTGAGGCGAGTGAAGGGCTTGGTGTTGTTGTTGTAGTTGGGTTCCTCCGAAGAAAGTGATCCGATGAAAATTTGATGGAATTCAAAAGCTCTTGAAAAGTTTACAGTGAAATTAATGCAAATTTTATACGGTGAATAAGGGGCGTGTTGTAAGTCGATGCTGAATAATAGCGGTTTGTAGTTGTGAGAGAGGTGAAGGTGAATTGAAGTTTTGTACTAAGTTAAAGTTTGTGGTTTCTATAAATTGAAATTATCGAAAAGTGAGGGTTATTGTGAAAAGAAAATCCAAATTAAATAGGTGAAAAATAAAACAGTGAATTGAGTGAAGCAAAGGATCACGCTGCAAACGAAATACTCAAAATCAACAAAGGAGAATTTCACATTTACAGGAGTGTGCCGAAGGAAGCAAGCGAATAACAACAAAAAGGTGAATAGAGTATTTTACAAATATTTGTTGTTGTTTTTTTTATGTGAAGCATGTTGCGAGTGGTGGAAATTTCGTGAATAGTGATCAAATTTGTGATTCGTTAAACATCCGCCGCTTTATTATTTCGTTACATAACTTACTGATTGGATGATATAAGCAGGTAGTTTGTGTACCGTCGGCTTCGAAGGCTTCGTTAAATGAAAATTTTACCAATTTTGTAATGCTCATGACATTTAAAATAACCGGTAGTTATAATTTCTGAGGTACATAAGCCAATAGCATTCGTGATTCAAGTGTAGTACGTCAATCAAAAGCTTTATAGCACTTTTTGAGCAAAATATTAATTCTCTGTATAAATTGTACAATGCGTTCTCAACTATAGAAACCATGATTGAATAATTTTGAGGTTTCAAATATGTACGTATGCCTATTGGGTAACTTCAAAAAACAGTTGATGTGAAAAATAGTGTTTTGTACTCGGGAAATCATTCACTGGAAAATAACCATAAATCTCGTTTCCCGATTTCCGGGAATCTAATTCGATTTCGCGGTGCTTTTTTCCACAGAATCAGTGGCTGGAAGGAGTACCCACAATTCTCATACTGGAATGAATACACAATCTAGTTGCCTCTAATCAAAACTAGGGTACGGGTTAAATTTGTCAGCAGACAAAATTAACTTTTGAGCATTACGGTGAATCAAAAAGCTACGATGTTTTATGTCTGACGTTAAAGTCTTTGAACTTGGTCTTCCACAGGGTATATAAAGTTGTACCGTCTTTCAGTACAACGATCTTAAGCTAAAACTGGCCTTTATGAAAATCTCAATCCCTAGATCGAAACGTTGGCGATGATAATACTGCTATCAGCACTATTTCTTGAGCACAACAAAAATTACTTATTGATCAAGATCTTTAAACTACCTCGAACGTCTAGAATTTTCGGAAATTTTCGTTGGTTCCCTGAAGTTATTGCAATCTATGAACTTCAATAAAGTTCTCAAAACTGCCCTGAACTTCTCAGAACTGTTTAACCTAGATTTTCCTAAAATTAATTGAATTACCTGGAACTGTTCTTTGATCTATACTGAAGTTCCCATAATTTTACTGAAGTTATTTATTAGTTTCATCAAGGAATTTCCTTGAAGTTCTTTGGATGCGTCTGAAATTTTTGTTCCTTATTGAAATTCTCTGAATTTTTTATAATTTCTCGGAGCTTCTTGAGCATAAGCATATGAATTAGCATGATTGACTGTCCCCGGTTGCTACTCTGTTATTTATTATCAGATCAGCTGTAATTACACAGAGAACCAATGGATCATGGGATTAGTATTCATCCTCAATGTATACAAACTGGTGATCTCAAACTAACCAATACCAGCGCCAGCCACGCCCGAACACAGGTCAAGAAAAAATGGGTAGGAAAGTGTTGACATGCCACTCGCTTTGATGGAAGCCGAGGAATCCTCTGTACTTCCACGAGGAATCACTGGGATGTTAGGTAAGATGGTTGGTTTTGCAGCAGGGTTCGTTTTGGTAAACGATAAGCTGAATTGATGTCCTAACGATCATAACACCGTAAAGGATCTAGGGATTGAACTCACGGTCTTCTGCTCAGTAAGCAAAAACGTTTGCCACTAGGCAAACGAGCTCCTTTTAAATCATCAAGTTGTTGTCATTACCATGTAGATGTATCTTGAATGTAGATGGGCCTGAGATTAAACTGATGATGTTTAGCTCAGGAAGCAAAAACGGTTGCTCTAAGGCCACCGAGAATCTCATAACACATTATACCGTTACTTGTGCTGTTGTAACCATTATTGAAATTTCCTAAAACTATTTGATGAAACTCTGAAGTTCTCGGAAACTCCCTGAAAATAAAGAAACTGACTGAACCTTTAGTAATTAGCTCAAAAATTTGTGAAGAATTTCAGAATAGTTCTAAACAGCTTTCAAGATTGATCCAACGTGCCTTTTATGAGAGTTAAATCGAAAAAGGAAAGCTCTACAAACAGAGATGTACCTTGGTGGAACAACGGGCTACAGAAACTTCCTAAAAAGACCCGGAAGCTTTTCAACTGGGCTAAACGAACACAACAGTGGGAAAAATATAAAGAATCCCTCACCACTTATAATCAGGAAATACGGAACTCAAAGAGGATACACTGGAGGCATACATGTGAGAACTTTGAAAATACTCCAGCAACTGCTACGTTACAGAAAATACTCGCTAGAGATCATTCCAATGGGCTGGGCACTTTGGAAAAAGAGAATGATGCTTTTACTACTTGTACTAATGAAACGTTAGAGTTGATGATGAGATCGCATTTTCCATGTTCTATTAACAATTCAAACGAAGACCAAAACGGAACGACAACAGCAATTGGTATCGATGAAACCAGGACGAATATTCATGAAATTTGAATGAATTGACTGAGTTAGACAGAACTAGAGCTGATGCTTGCACTTTGGCCAACACAATATTTACTTAAAGAAAAGTTGAATGGGCGATTGACTCCTTTGAACCTTTCAAGTCACCAGGTAGGGATGGATTTTTTCCAGTACTACTGCAGAAGGGAAAAGTGGTGTTAACGTCATCATATCTAGTTAGAAATCCCTGAGCAAATATCAGTTTGCATACCAGGAAGGTAAGTCATCAGTAACAGCACTGCATACGGTTGTTACAAAACTAGAAAGATCTCTTGAAGCCAAAGAAATATCACTTGCTGCATTCCTTGACATTGAAGGTGCATTCGATAATTCATCTCACGATTCAATGGGTACAGCTATGATGAAACGTGGTTTCGATCAAAGCATTGTAAATTGGATCAATGAGATGTTATCAAAAAGAGAAATATCAGCAAACCTTAGAAACTCAAGAGCAACCAAAGGATGCCCGCAAGGAGGCGTGTTATCACCTCTATTGTGGTCTTTAATAGTTGATAATCTTCTCAAAAATTGAATAGCCCAAGGCTTCGAAATAATTGGCTTCGCAGATGATATAGTCATAATTGTACGTGGCAAATATGATTGTATTATCGCTAACAGAATGCAAATTGCCTTAAATGTTGTCTCATCATGGTGTGATAGGGAAGGATTGAATATAAATCCTTCTAAAACTACTATTGTGCCATTTACGCGAAGGAAGAAATTTTTAAAGAAAATAAGACAACATAAGATTGAAAGGCACACTTTTAGAACTTTCTAATGCTGTCAACTATATTGGAGTAATCCTTGATAGTAAAGTTTACTATATGTATCTAGAGCAGGCAATAAACAAAGCTACTAATGCTCTATGGATATGCAAAAGAACATTCGGTAAACAGTGGGGACTGAAACCGAAAATTATCCATTGGATTTACTCGGCAATTGTAAAACCCTGGGTTACTTATGGTGCATTGGTCTGGTGGCCAAAAACAAAAGAGGGTATTGCTCAGAGAAGTTAGAAAAACTCCAAAGGTTAACAACTTTCTCAGAAACAGGTGCAATGAGAACTAAACCATAGAAGGCATTGAATGCTTTGCTTTATATACTACCATTGCATCAATTTATACAATTAGAAGCCGAAAAGTGTGCTCTAAAGACTACAAGGTCAGTGAAACTCTTTGAAGGAGACCTTAGAGGACATCTTAGGATTCTTAAAATTGTTAGTATCAACTCTCTAGTAAGGAACAACGAAGACTGGATGGAGAAAAGATACAATTTCAATCGATTTTTTCAAGTATTTGACCCCTTCGTCCAGGATCGATTGTTTTTTTTTTATACAGATGGTTCAAGATTTAACAATCAAGTGGGAGCAGGAGTAACTCGCCCAGGTATAGGCACATCGGGTCCTATGAGCAGATGGTGAACTGTGTTCCAAGCTGAAATCCTAGCAATTTTAGAGTGTTCTATAATATGTTTGCGTAGAAACTATAAGATTTTAAATATATAAAATACTAAAATAAGAAGTTGTTGAAGAGCCTCGCAGTGAAAATCAAGAAAAAGCATTTGTAACATATTTTTTTCCTACAAATATCTCTGAGTGTTTCATAAAACTACATTAAAACATCTTTCATTTGAAGGGTCAATCGTAAAAATCGGTCAAGAGGTTCAGAAGTTATAAATTTTTGAAAAAAGACATTTTTGAAAAAAAAAATGATTTTTTGGACCACCCTAACACGGAAATGGTCACCCTAATGGCGCAATAAAAAAATACGAGTCTAATATTTTTTGATAAGGAAGAACTATACCAATTTTCATGAAATTCTGAGACCCACTATAACTTTTTTCTATGGAATTGCTGTATATGCATGATGTCCGACAGTCAAGCTGCTCTAAATGCTTTAAAATCGGCGACATGTACATCGGAACTTGTCTGGGAGTGTGTTTAATCGCTTCAAAAATTGTCTTGTCAAGTCAACTTATATTGGGTTCCTGGTCATTGCGAGATTGACGGAAATTAAAGAGCTGATGCACTAGCAAGACTTGGATCTTCTCATAAGTTCATCGGGCCAGAGCCCTTTTGTGGCTTATCGGCTGCATCTCTTAGAATGGAGTTAAAAGCGTGGGAATCTTCAAAAGTGAAGGAAAACTGCAAGAACACTTCTATTGCTAGACAAATCCAAACATTTCTGTGACCCACAAAATCCTGGAACTTTCTAAGATAGATATTAGTATATATGCAGGTCTTATAACAGGTCATTGTCCGAGCCGTTATCACTTGAAGCTGATTTTAAAACTTCAAGATGATGTACGTCGCTTCTGTGGCATAGAAAAGGAAGACTCGGACCATTTGCTATGTCACTGCCCGGTAATTTTCAATAAAAGACGAAAGTTCTTCGACAAGGGGCTGATTGAACCCTTTGACATTTGGAGAACAACTTCCAGTACGGCAGTGCACTTTATTTGAAGTGTAATGCCTTGCTGGGATAATACTTGCAGTCAAACAATGGCGATCACTCCTAATAATAGTGATACGACATCTTGACACCGAAAAAATAAATAAAAAATAAATGGGGAATATATCACAATAGATCAGAAAAATGGTTGCAGTGATGAAAATACCCGACAAGAATTAAAAAAACCTTTGCGTGCCTAAAGTCTAAATTGAATCAGCTCTAAAAACATAATTTCTCAATCTTTTCTGCACAAAAACACACTAAGAAAAAATCATGTAAATTTAGGTGCTCTGGGACTGACATATACGAGTATACGAGCGTTAATTTTGACATTAAATTGAGCCATAAACGTACTTTTTGTCGAGTAACGAACTTTTTAGTCTCGAGGCACTTAATTTTACATGAAATATTTTTTGACGTCTGATCCTTTTTGTCCAATATGGGTTCCGTTACATGTAAAATTAGTTATTTTTAAGTGTGAAGTTATATTATGTCGGTCATCTATTATTTCCGTTGGTGTCACTCTGGGACGGCATTTGGTTTTACTGTTCTATTATAATTATAGACACGGTGAACATAATATTTTCTCACTCAAAAGATGTAATTGGACCACTGAGAGGTAGACCGATGGTCAATGATTACATTGGGCATCCCGGTAAAGTTCTGGTGCCCCCGAAGAAGTTGTCAATTCTCAACCAGAACCTGAACCGTGTGACTTATCAAACTTCATGATTTTACAAAATTTGGCCGGTAATAGCTTAACTTACAGTCCAGTTTTTCAAACCTTGACCGGTAATGGCCTTATTGAGAGACCACCGTCACATTGGTCATCCCAAAAATGTACCGGTGCCCTCAGGGAAATGACCAATTCTGTGACATATCAAACTTTATGATTTTATTAAATTCGGTCCACGGTCAAACAAACCAAAGCCCGTTTTGTTTTACATATCAAACTGTATGATTTTCCAAAACTTGGCCGGTAATGGCCTTATGGAGATACCACGGTCACATTGGCCATTCCAAAAATGTCGTGTGACACATCAAATTGTATGAATCTACAAACCTTGGTTGGTAATGGCCTTATTGAAGGTCCACGATCATACTAGCCTTCCCGGGAATGTTCCAGTGCTCCCAAAAATGTACCGATGCCCATGGAACTCTAGGGAGGATTCGAGAACTTCACGAGCATTCGGAAAATGTGGGAACATTTCAATGAAGATTCAAGTTTATTTCTTATCGCATGTTAGCTTATTGCGTACCCTCAACTGAGTGTTCTTAATGCACTTCCACAGTTTTTAATTTAGAGACTTCGATGCCAATACCAATGCATGAATTTGTGAATCGTTTGGTGGGCACAATGATACTCTATGCCCAGCGAAGTCGAGAAAATTTCCAACCCGAAAAATTCCCTCGACCAGGAATCGAGAATCCACCGCCTCCGGCTTTGTAATACCGTGCATTTACTGACTAGGCTATGAGGCCCCTACTTTCAAGAAGAAAGTTCGCAAATTTTCAGACTAATTTCTAGATTTTCATAGAACTTCAGGGATGTTAAGAATATTTGTGAGGTCTTCGCATAAGTTCAGTGAACATCACGCAAGCGTATTCATTTGTAGATCAGTTTAGTTAAATTCATGTCAGTACAACAAGCTTCACGAGAACTGCACAAACGCTAGAGAGGTTTATAGCATTTCAGGAAAGAACAGAGAACTTCAGGGCAGTCAGGCATAAACTTTAGGGAAATAGCATAAATTTTAAAACAAGTTTCGAGAACGTTAGCAAATTTTTAACACATCAGTAGTACTCTAGAATTCAAGAAAATTTTCATACACTTTACTGCCGTTAGATTTTCACTGTTCACCAAATTCGAGTTCTGCATGCTTAACACTCCGAACAGGATGCTTTCTGTAAAATATGTAACGGCAAACTTGCAGTATTTTAAAAATTCATAGTTCAGCCATTTATTGACCAATTTTAATTTTATTTGCGCCATTTGACAGACTTTAAAAATTTATTAGATTTCTAAAGATTTAAAATCAATTGATAAGTTTCAGAGCAATGATTTTTCAAACGTTGCCAATTTGCCGCTCAATATTTTACCAGGGGCATCGTGTTTGGAGTGTTAATCACACCCAAAAACACTTATCACTTGCGCAAAATTTGATTTTAAAGCAAAGTGGTACTGTAACATACATTTTCGGAAAATCAATGAAAAATTTCCTCTGTTTTCATACGTGAGCGACGTCCACCATACATAAGTGCTGAAAAAATATTTTTTTTTAAACATCACTTAGATCATATTCAATAGGCCCAGCAATAATTTTGATAATTTAAGTAGTCATTGCGAGGTGAAACAGAAGTATCTGTTTCAGTCCGCATCCTGCTCTCTTGCCGTGCGGTTCTATTTGCTATTTGCTGAAGGAAGTGTTACTACTACCTAAAGCTACAACAAATTTAAACAGCACTTTTCAGTGCTCAACCTGTAAAATTTCTACCTTGTTCAACTCTTATTCCTCTTCGATCCTTGTTTGGACCCTACCCGAGGTAATCCTTCTTGGATATCGATTTGGAAAATTCCTCTTCGATCCTTCAGATTCTTATAGTAATCTGCTTGGAAGTCGATTTGGATAAAAATTAACTGTCGCCATGGCGCCTAAACACAAAAGAAAGGGGCAAATTCTTGATCCCCCTTCTGATGAAATTAATTTGAGTAAGCAATTTGATTTGCTCACGGATGATGAGAATGATCCATCATCCAAGAAAAATTCTAGTAAACTTTCCCGGCTTAATGCCAAGAAGGAAAAGATTCATCCTATTGTGATAACCACTTCCGATTTCCATGCTCTTCGCATGGAACTTTTGAATTTCGTGAAAGTTAAGTTTTCACTACAAATTGGACGTCGGGGTGAATGCCGTGTATTGGCGGATTTAAATGTCTTCTCAAGTATCTTACTGAGAAGCAGCACAAATTTTTTACTTACGACACCAAAACTGAACGTGTGTTCAAGGTTGTCATGAAAGGACTGCCCAGTGGTGAATCCCTGGATCAGATCAAAGATGAACTGGCTAAATTACTTGAAGTTGTGCCACTCCAAGTAATCAAAATGAAAATGAAATCCCGTCCTAACGATTCGCGCAACGGGATTTCTAATGATTTTTATTTAGTTCACTTCAAGTCTAGTGAACTAAACAACCGTAAGGCCTTAGAAAAAGCTAGCCTTATGCTCCATGTCCGAGTGAAGTGGGAACACTTCAGGAAGACTGGAGGAAATTTCCAAAACCTCACTCAGTGCCGTAAGTGCCAGGGATGGGGTCACGGAACTAAAAATTGCTACATGCCAGCTAAATGCATGAATTGTGGTGATTCCTCTCACGCAAAGGACGACTGTCCTGTGAAGGAAGATCCTAAGAAATTTAAATGTTCAAATGGTGGTGAAAACTACAAATCCAATTTTTGGGATGTAAGACTCGCAAAGCGATCCTTTAATCTCGTTCTAAGCGACAGGTAGGAAACGCTCCACGTTTCCGAAAAAAAAAACAAATTACTCTGCTGTTAACAACGGTCAGCGAGGAACAAATTCTACATTCGTATCCGTAGGTACAAATATCACCCCTGCTTCAAATTTTTCATCTATACCTACTCCCCTCGCTGCTAACAATGTTCAGCGAGTTAATGGAGCTACCTATGCTGCTATTGCAACGGGTAGAAATCATACTAACCAACGTAATTCTAACGGAAATTTTGAAAATTTTGACTTAGGAAGCATTACTGCCACCAAAATGGAATTTTTACAGAAATCATTAACTGTGAAATTAATTATGCTCTTGAATCTCTGACTACTTCTATAGTTGAAGCAAGAGCTGCCTCAGTACCAAAATGCGAGGTTAAATTCGATTCAATTATAATAGACGACGATCTTCAGCTCTTGATCCGTCTAAAAAATGTCCGTAGGAGACAATATCAAAGAACACGCGATCCTGCCATGAAAGTTATCTGGCGAGATTTGCAAAAACAAATTAAATAGCGATTCTCTTCCCTGAGAAACAAAACTTTTGAAAATAATGTTTCTAAATTAGACCCGAGTTCCAAACTTTTTTGGAAACTCACAAAAATTTTGAAAAAACCTCAAAAGCCAATTCCAGCGCTTAAAGAAGGTGGTAAAATTTTGATCACAAATTTGGAAAAAGCTCAGAAACTTGCTAAGCAATTCGAGAGTTCCCATAATTTCAGTTTGGGCCTAACTAGTCCTATTGAGAATCAGGTTGCTCGGGATTTCCTGAATATTTACTCTCGGGAAAATATCATTCCTGGGGGACTGATTTGGACGAAGTAAAGTGTATAACTAAAAAGTTTCATAATATGAAAGCTCCAGGTGATGATGGAATTTTCTATATCCTCATCAAAAAACTCTCAGAGAGTACCTTGTCTTTCTTGGTAAAATTATTTAACAGATGTTTCCATTTGGCATACTTGCCTGATAAATGGAAAAATGCAAAGTTGTTCCAACATTGAAGCCGGATAAAAATCCAGCTGAAGCTTCTAGCTACCGCCCAATAAGTTTACTTTCTAGATAAGATTTAGTTTTAGTATTTAGTTTTAAGATTTCAATTCTTATTCTGACATACAGATTTAAAAAAAACCTGTTTAAAATACTGAATTGCCAAGGCAGGAACAATGTAAAAACACATAGATATATCTATCATAACAATTAAGGCTGGTAAGTTACTGTAGTAACTGGAGCACCTAGGTTAAAATGAAATGTAATTTATTTTGAATTTGGAACAAATAAAGAGTAAAAAAAAAGTATCTGTTTCAGAACAACTCTAGCGCAACACGAGAAAAGGGCCTGTTATTGTTGATCGATTTTCTTCATCGATTTTCTCTTTCACGAATAACCCGACTGCAAACGAATTTTCCATCCAAGTCGATGAAGAGAATCGATCAACGAGGATAGGCCCTTTTCAAATGTTACGCGAGAACTCACTATACGGATTTACGTCACATTGTCATCTCACGGAAGTCCATTGAAGACCCACGATCGTTTGGAAAATTGAGGGACTTAAGAGAAATTCAAACAAGTTCAGGGCAATTTTAAAATAATAAAGAGATCTATTGTGAGCATCAGGCTGGTATCTCAAAGTTTAAAATAACTTCAAGAAAGTTTAATTAGCTTCAGCTATTTTTTTGTGACAGATTAATTAACTTCAGTGAAACCTGGACAACACTTTTTTTGCATCAACATGCACTTATTGCTAGATTGGACACAATTAATTCTTCGATCGTTTTGGCGAAACTTCTCGGTTGAATTATCTGCCTAACATTCTATGATATTGTGTAAGCACGATCATTCTTTAAGCCCAAGGCAGTGATGAAAATTTCGTTTAACCGGACCCGACATTAAAGCCGCCAGCTTGGAGTGTATTTTATGACCGTGTCGCTTTACACTTGCGAAGGGTCTAATTTGATCCAATTCAATTACTGTTCTATTCACAGCGCTTTCCCACGTTTGACAAACAGCGAATCCATTTTGCTTTCGGGGGGAGGTTTAATTACAAAAGGTAACGCTGATTTTCCCCCTTAATTATCTTCCTTTGCAGCATTCGCGCCTTTCGGCCAAAGAGACGGAACCGTAATTATTTCACCTCCTTCCAAACCATTCGGAATTTGAACTCCTCGGTGTAGAAAAGTATTAAACAAGTACTCGCCGGCACTTGGAAGCTTTGAAGATAATTGGACTCATTAGGGGCTGTCCACATGCCACGTGGACAGTTCATTCATCCATTGTTTCCAGACAAGGGGAACCTAACATCTCCCAACAATTATTCACTCCGTTTTTGGATAGTCTCGCACTTGGAATTACTTTAGTGTCCAAAAAATCTCACCTCTCTCTTCTTTGACGAGATTGCAGAAATCACTCACGCTAGCGATGTATGAAGCTCGTCGACAGCCATGCGTCTCCATAATATTTTCTATGGTAATTCCGGCGGATGGTCATTTGTTATTTAGGTTGAGTGCTGTGTAAGCATTTTTTCGGAACAATCTGCATGCAAGATTTCACTCCAAACTCTCTAAATCGATTTGAAGCGATTTTGGATCCCATTCAAGAACGAGAAAAACTTTTCTGGACAACCAAAAAAACGGTACCGAAGTTGGTTTGAACAATTCTCCCGCGCTACAATTTGTTTGCAGACTGATTTTCCATTTCTGGAAAAGTTTGCAGACGAAATTGAGTGGAAAATATCGAGAGCATACACAATGATTACACATACGGGTGCGTAACTTTTTCAGAGAGTGAGGGAAACGAAAATAAAAGATCACAATGGACAAAGTTGCGACCGCAAAACTGCGAAGGGGATACTCTGTAATGTGCACATTAGGGTAGGTCAGCATTACAACCTCACGGTCCCCACTACTCTTTCGATGCGTTATGAGGTCCCCAACAATTGTGAAAAATTGAGCGAATTTGGTAATGGTCTGGATTTGCGGGGGAATTTTACATTTTGTATGGGCAAATGTGTGGACAATGGCACGAAACCATTTATGTGCTTGTCAAAAATTAAAAAATTGCTCAACTTTACCCCGGGCTTGGATTGGAAATACTAGGCAGAATAACTTTCTTAAAGACTGCAAATTGATTCAAATTCTGTTTAAGAAACGGGAAGATGCTTTTTTTTTTGACTTTAAATGATCTTTTTTTTGGTGTGTTTGTGTGGTTGAATTTTCAAGTGACACAGATGCGTCTTTTCAACTTAAGTAAATTTGAGATTTTAATTATTATTTACAGTTCCTAGTTCTATCAAGCCTGTTTTTAAAGTATGACCACCTTGGTGGGATTGGTTTGATTTGAATTGGAAAAAGGAGACTACTTATAACTACTATTTACAACTACAACTAACCTACAACTACTATATACACCTAATCTACTATATAAAAATTGCTTATCCAAGCATGTTCTGATAAATTACATTTTTGTGTAAATTTAGTTTTAATTTCGTTAATTCTGGAATCTATATTCGCAATGCCTGCCTCTTCGTGCAAATTTGTTATTCTAGTGTCGAAAGGTCGATCAAGTACCATCCTCAGCACTCTATTCTGAGCGACCTGGATTTTGTTTCTGTGAGTCTGTGCACATGATTCCCACACCGGAGCTGCGTAGAGGATCGCAGGTGCTATGATTTGTTTGTAGACAGCCAGTTTGTTCACCCTTGAGAGGCGGGATCTGCGGCAGATTAGCGGATACAGACACCTAACCAAGGCGGAACACTTGATTACGGTTTTCTCCACATGCGAGCGGAATAGGAGCTTTTCGTCAAACAACATCCTGAGATAGGTTACTTTGGTGGACCACTCAACCCTTGTGCCATCCATGATTACTGTACAAGAGGGAGCCGGTTTTAGTTTGGGTGATTGCCGATGGAGGAACATGATTGTTTGTGTTTTGGATGCGTTAATTTTGATTTTCCACGTGGTGGCATAATCAGCAAAGGCGTCAAGACATCGTTGGAGCTTGTTTGTTATTTCGCGAGGCATCCTACCCTTGACGGTTATTGCGGTATCATCTGCGAACAGGAAGAACACGCAACCGTCTCCGAGGGGAGGAATGTCTGAAGTGTAGATGCTGTAAAGCAATGGGCCCAACGACTTCCTTGCGGAACTCCTGCTGGGATGGAGAACGTGTTTGAAAGACAGCCATTCATAACCATTCACACCTTAAACGACCTTTGCTGAAGGTAGTTACGGGTGATTTGAACAAGATGCAAAGGAAAGTTGAAGTTACAAAGCTTGTGTACAAGTCCATTGTGCCAGACATTGTCAAACGCTTTCTCAACGTCTAACAATGCCATTGCTGTGACTTGGATACAGCCTTGCTACTTCGGATGTTATTCATCACCCGTACTAGCTGATGATTTGTGGAGTGCCTCTTCCTGAACCCGAACTGTTCCAGTAGGAGAATGTTGTGTTCCTCGACAAACTTGAGCAAACGATTGAGAATGAGTTTCTCGAACAATTTGCTCAGCGCTGAAAGGAGGCTGATTGGTCTGTAGCTTGAAGCTAGAGTTGGGTCCTTCCCGGGTTTGCGGATAGGTATAATTTTCGCTGTCTTCCAGATACTTGGAAAGTAGTGCAGTTCCAAGCATCTGTTGAAGACAGCAGCCAGCAGAGAGTGAACATTCATGCTGAGATTTTTCAACACTAGGTTGAATATACCGTCAAACCCGGGGGCCTTCATGTTTTTGGTGCATTTCAGCGCTGAGCATATCTGTTCCACTATGATTCTATCCTCCGGAGGATGGCACAAAGGGAGGAATCAAGGTTGAGTACGCATTGCTCAACCTGAACTTCGAGCGGACTTTGGATGTTGGAGCCAAGCAAGTGCGATTTGGCAATATGCTCACCAATCGCATTTGCTTTCTCCTGAGGGGTGATTATGAGCCGATTGTCATCATTTTCATCTTTGAGTGGTAGAATGGTTTAGGGTGCGTCTTTAAGACCTTGGCAACTTTCCAGAATGGTCTGGAGCGGTCGTCCAGATTCTGGACAAGCCGCCCGAAACTTTCGTTCTGGAGTGAGACCATTCTGGAAGCAATCTCCTTGTTCAGATCGGCCATTTCATGTTTCCTCTCTAGATCTCCAGTCCTCTGAAACTGGCATCTACGAACATTTCTCAGGCGAATCAAAAGTTGGGTGTGGGAATCAATGGCAATAAACTTACCCCTCACAGGAACTCGACGGACGCACGCCTCGTCAGCCACGGATATGGCTTGGTGGAGTCCTTCCAACGCTCGGTCGATGTCCTCCACGGTGTCAAGCCGCGGGTCGTCGATGATGTTCCTGTCTACTACGCGTCCAAACTGGGCCCAGTTTACGCGATGATAGTCCTTGCGCAGGCTTGAAGCAGGAGCCACGTTGCAGCCCAGTTCAGCCACCACCGGTTGGTGTTTGGAGCTGAGTTCGTTCAAGGCTATCGGCTTGGACAAGCCGATATTTGTAAGGAACAGGTCTAGCGTCGATAGGTTGCCCGCCGGTGAGATAAATGATGGCTCATCCGAAAACCAAACGGAGTACAGCCCATGCTGTGAGTGGTCGAACCGTTCTGGTTCTGCTGGTAGTTCCGCCAGGCCTCATGGCGAGCGTTTATATCTCCTCCTATTACGAAGCGAGAACCGTTACGGCCCAAGTAGCATTTCTTGTTTTATTGCACTCTATTAGTGGTTATTGAGATCAATTTCATAAAACCGCCAATAAAATTAATAGCTACAGCACAACCTTTTGATAACCGCTATAAGATCGTCTTACAGCTTAGTGGACCACTCTTGAAAAGGTTTATAAAGCATGTTTGAGAATCACAATAAAGCTGTCTTAAAAGCTTTTGTCAGGAAGCCTCATACTCTACAAAAGGTTCTCATAGCCTCTATAAGAGTAATATTGTTTCCAAGCAGTTTTATTACGCTTTGGTGAAATTCAGTTATAAAGCCAATTTAATTTGTATTGGCTTCAAAGCAACCGCCATAAATTAGCTTGTTGTTGTTCTGTTCTGCTGAAACTTTTTTTTCCAAATGGAAATCTTTAGCGGTAAAGATAGGTTTGAGTGTTGGTGTCAAGATCACCATGCAATCAATTTTGTTTCATGGCGACATTAGTGAAAATCTTAAAGAAAATATATGACTTTTTAGAAGTTCCAAAACATATGCGCTTGAAATGTTATCGTGTTTATTGAGATAATATGAGCGTTAAATAAATGCGCCTCCAAAATAATTCAAGTTAACAAAAAAGATTGTTTCAGAAATCAAATGAATTTGATGGAATCACCTTAATTTTACAGAAAATAGATCTCAATACATAAATTCATACCAATGCACACTGGAAATCATTTCGGATCTCTTATTTAGCCATTATTTTATTGAAATTTCTTGGATTTTATTCCAAGGCTAATGGCATTTTCATAATGACAATATGGCGACAGAGGACAGCAGGCAAGAAAAACACCAAGCGCAATTTCTTAAAATGTCTAATGCTTACATTGCACACTGGGTCAGGAATGCAACCTAGCGGAGCAAAATTAATAACTCCGAAACGAAGCATTTCCGCGACTTGGTGTCTTCGGCAAAATTTCTCGTCATAATAAGGATCATCTAATGACATAAACAAATAGTTCAAAACTCTTCCGCAAAGATGGTGCCACAATCTAACTTCTTTCTCTGACGTTTTGGAGACTTGATGTCTTGGGCAAAGTTGTTTATCTTGACAAAATGAACAGCTCTTTCAAAGACGTTAAATTTCCACTGTCTACTGGTTCCAAGTTATATGGAGTTAAAGAAAAAATATGTCGAAAATATGTTTTTTTTCTGTTTCGGTTTTTTTGCTTACAGCTTTATAATGTTATATTTTTCTCTTATGCAAATACATTAAATAAATAGCTTTTGTGAAGAAATATACTGGATTAAGCTTCAAATTTCAAAGACATTGTTGAAAAAACGAGAAAAAAAACACAATTTTGACATTTTCTGCAAAAATTAAGCAATACTCGATAAACAAAATATCAAAATTTGAGAGAGGTATATTTTGATGTTTTTTTTTTAGATTTCTTCATTTTAGTGGAACATGATTTTTTTCTATAGCTTTTTTTAATGCATTGAATTTGTGTTTCGAAGACTTCACGACTTTGTCAAAGTTGGTTATCTTGATAAAATAAACAACTTTTCTTGCACCACCCCCCCCCCCCCCCTCCTGGAGCTGGTGCGATCAAGCCGGATAATGTTGTGGTCAGGCAACCAGAAGCTGTCGCTGGACTTTAGATGGGTCTCGGTTAGAAGGCCCTGTGCTTGCGGAGGAAGTCGGCTAGCTCAATCTCTTTTGCTCTTACAGAGCAAGCATTCCAGGTGACGATAGTTAGCGGTTTAGACGCCATACTGGATGATGAACTTACCGAGCACTTGGATCTGTTCGGGCTTATTGCGGCACTTACGAAGAGCACCGGACATGTTGACGAAAATTTCCATCAATTCATCCGCTGAGAACAGATCGGGGTTGTTGTTTTGCGCTGTTGGTTGTCTCCAGAATCCAGGGGGGATGGAGAGCTTTGGCCAGCAGAATCACCGGAAGCTTCTTGAGGGGGGGGGAGCGGGTTGCACCCGCGAATTCGCTTGCCTTTGCTGGGGAGCACGAAGAGGCGGAAAATCCTCCATCCTGAATGCTGGGGTTTTGTCCTTCTTGCGTCCTGGTTGATTGTTGCTTGACGCCTGCTTTCGGATGCGTTTGTAGTCCTCGCGTTTGGAGCACTGTCTGTCGGAACCTTGATGTGCACCACCACAGTTAGCGCATTTTATCGCCACGGCTCCATCCGCAGGGCAGTTGGAAGTGGCGTGTTCTTGAGCGCAGTTGCTGCAGCGTGGCTTGATGTTGCAGTTGCGGGTACCTTGTCCAAAATTGAGGCACCTCTGACACTGCGTTACGTCACGATGGCCGCCACGGTATGGCTCCCACCGGAGTAGATCGATCGGATGGCTTGTAGCGCATTGAGCGTCACCGTCCTTTTCTGGAAGTGTACCAGGAAAAGACAATCCGGGTACGTCTTCACGTTTTCGTCTCTCCTTGTCATTCGGAAGACAGCGATTGGGGCTAGCTTGTACCGGTTGATTTCAGCTTCGACCATCTTGGGGTCAAAGTTTGGTAGACCCCTGATGACTACCTTGAAGGGCTTCTCACCGGGGATGTCGTGCGTGAAGAATTCCGCCTTGGTATCCTTCAGATATTTCACTGCCACTTCGTACTCCGCTTTCGTTCGGAGCATCACCTTGGTGCCAATCCTGCCGAGCTTAAACTCAGCTGCAACGCCCAGCGATGAGAGATCGCCAATCAGCGTGTTGAGTGGGACTTGCTTCACCACCAGTGGAGGAAGCTTCATTTTTGCTGCACTCGGGCTGGCAGCAGTTTCGTTGTCGACGGCGTCGCCGAAATCACCAATGACGCTGACGTTCGTCGCGGTGGCATCGTCCCGTCCACTCGCACCATCGGACTGGCCTTGATTTTTCTTCCTCTTCTTAGACCGCTTCACCGTGCCTGAGGTGGGATTCCCTACATCGGTGGGAAGAGTAGCGTACCTATTCGAAATAGGTACACTCAAACTACCCTCACCGCTGTTCTTCTTCTCCGTTTTCGGAGCGCAGTCTTCCCATCACACGAAGCGACCGACACTACTGACGACGCGATTAAACTGCGAATGTTTAGAACAAACTAGAAACTTTAGAACAACTCGACAGAGCGGACAAAGACCGAACTGTACTGCTTAACGTTCAAGTAGAGAATGATCGATGACCAACGGGAAGATGCATAAATAACGTAGCATTTTAGGGTGACCAGCCATGTAAAAAAAACGCAACAAAGAAAAGGGAGACCAAAGTTGGTGTTTAATGGAACGTAAGCAAACGTTACACGTTTCTTAAATCAACTTTAGCCTATCTTCCCTTAGTAGTGTATTCTTCTACATGGCGGATCACTAAACTGATGCAAAATGTGAACTTTCCGCTCAACATTGGGTTCTGATTAGCCTTCAAAAAGTAGATCTCATTCAGGAAGCAAACCATTTGAAGTTTATATGGAAACTACTATGGGAAAACATTTTTTACTGTTCATAACTATCTAATAATTCACCATATCGCTCTGCTTTTAAAAATTATTGCTTTGATTGTAGGAAATTCTCAGCTACAACTTTGTTCTAGACCACTTATAGATTAAATGTTAGTAACAAAAGCTATTAATTTTTCAAGTCACTTGTGTCTTATGCTTATGCGCAAGCAACTGATCAGCAGGCAACATTGGTGTATCTGGCGCCTAGCATAGAGCACAGCAATCATGGCTACTAGGGAAAATGGATGTAATGTCGGCCTAAATGCTCCTAATTTGGGCCCATACATAAATTCAGCAATAGACTAAATTTTCAATAGCGACCAAAAATAGCCATCACAGCAAAAAAATAATTTTGATATCACATCAAAGTGGATGCACTACAATCATGTCGAAAATTTCATGTAATTTTTATGACCACATAAATAAACAAATGCAGTAAAAGCAGCGTAATGTCAGTTCATGCATTGTATTAATGATAATTTTGTCCTTTTTAGCAAGTAATATTACACCATATTTTCGACATGATTGTAGTGCATCCACTTTGACGTGATATCAAAATTATTTTTTTGCTGTGATAAGTAACGTCCCAATGACGCGTTCATCTAGATAAAATTAATAAATAGCAGATTTTTAGCGATTAGATCCATAGGCCAACATTAGAGCCATTTACCCGATGTCTACAGATGTGTACGAACGATGAAATTGCGACACTCGTTCACGACTGTTTGGCATTGGAGCCCAGTAGTGCTGTAATGGTGACTAAGCTGGTACCAAGAGGGAGAGTTCGCGAGAAAATTGCCTTACAAGGTTTGTTTACAAAATGGAGTTAAGGCGATTTCAATTGTTGGTCTTGAATTGTTCGAACTCGTTGTTATGGAACCGTTACTCGCTCACTGTAAGCCAGATATTGGTATCGACCAGCATGCACACTTAGAAAATATCATGTAAACTTAGGTGCTCCGAGAATGACATATACGAGCGTCAACTTTGACATAAAATTGAGTCATAATATACGCGAAATTCAGCTCAATCAAACGTACTTTTTGCAACGAACTTTTCAGTCTAGGAGCACTTAATTTTACATGACATGTTTGTTTACGTCTCATCCTTTACATCAAATATGGAATCCTTCACATGTAAAATTAGGTATTTCTAAGTGTGTGGTTTCATGGCTGGTCGCTCCACTGCCACTAACTTGCTGTGTCTTTCTTACTACATCTCTAACAGTATATCGGATCGCGCTCAGACGGATGCCATTTATACTGACTTATCTGCAGCCTTCGATAAATTGATTCACCGCATATCAATCGCAAAACTGGACAGGCATGCCTTTTGCTATGGTTTCAGTCGTACCTCACCGATCGATATCTTACTGTTGTCATTGGTGATCACCAGTCCCGTCACCTGGGACCGTTGATTTTCCTGATCTACTTCAACGACGTGAAACTGGTAATTGAGGGACCACGATTAACTTACGCAGATAAACTTAAACTCTTCCTTCGAATTCACTCAATTGAAGACTGTTGCTTCCTTCGACATAAGCTGAATGCTTTTGGTGATTGGTGTATTCTGAATCGTATGGAGGTTTACCCGTCTAAATGCTCGGTTATCTCTTTTTCGCGCAAGAAAGAGACTATTATTTCAAGTATGTTTTGTTAGGCACTGAAATTGAGCGCGTCAGCCAAAATAAGGACCTAGGTGTGATTCTGGATACACAAATCTCTTTCAAGCAGTTCATCTCGCACGCCGTCGACAAAGCTTCCAGAATTCTAGGGTTTATCTTCAGGATTGCCGAAGACTTCACGGATATCTACTGCCTTAAATCGTTGTACTGCTCCTTGTCACGCTCCACATTAGAATACTGCTCGGTTGTCTGGACTCCTCACTTCAACAACGGTATCGAAAGAGTTGAGTCTGTTCAGCGACGGTTCCTGAGATATGCGCTACGTAAACTGCCGTGGGCGGATCCCTTCCGATTGCCTAGCTCCGAAAGTCGTTTGCAACTGATCCATCTGGAGTCGGTCCGAAGAGATACAGCAAGGGCATTGCTAATTGCAGATATTTTGCAAGGACGCACCGATTGCCCCGTTGTCCTTCAGCAAACTGATATCAATGTTCAACCCAGAGCCCTACGGAACAATTCAATGCTGCGCCTGCCCATACAGCGAACTAATTATAGCATGTTCGGCGCAATCGGTGGTTTACATAGACTCTTCAATGGGGTCTCCGCACAGTTTGACTTTGACCTGACTCGCCAGCTGCTTCTCCGGAGGTTTAGTTTGTTTTTTCTAGATCAGTTTAGATTGTCTGGCAATGTTTAGTTTGAGTACTTTTCATGTGAAGTTTAGGTTACATCATTGGGGCCAATGACGCCTGTTGATGTTTAGTCATAAATAAATAAATAAATTAGATGTCTAAAAAAGAAAAAAAAAGAATACAGTGTTGCCCACAAAACAACTGTTTGATGATGCCATACGATTATCAGTCACTTAAGCAATTTATAACAGTTTAGTTATAGAACTTTTTAACAGTGCGATATGGAAAGAGGCTAAAAGACTTAAACTTCAAATGGTTTGTGCCAAGTCAGTTTCTTATTAAATTAGTTCAAATTTTGGAAGGCTAATCAGGACCCAATTTGAGCGGCACCGGTGGTGTAGTGGTAAGCGTGACTGCCTCTCTCTCTCCAAAGGGCCTTGGTTCAATCCCAGTTGGAGCCGTCGAGATTTCCTAAGGCATTAACATCTCTGATCACGACTTCCTTCGGAAGGAAAGTAAAGCCGTTTGGGGGTGTATTGATAGGTAGGGTCCAGGTGTGGAAGCTGCCTCCCTGGTGCCGGTAGAATTGGTACTCAGTACGGAAAGCAAGATCGATGGAAAACAAATCAAAGATAAAAAAAAGGATTTGAAACCGCTTGAGCACTGTTGAGCGATTATTTAAAATTTTCCATCAGTCTACTGGTCTCCCTAAAATGCTAAGTTATTTATGCATCTTCCCTTATGGGGGCGACCCCGGCGTAGTGGTTAGAATCCATACTTCTCACGCCAAAGTCATGAGTTCAAACCTCACCCCAGACAAGTCACGAATAACCCAAGAGCGTTAAAGTGACTATAATTTAAAAAAAAACTTCCCTTATGCGCCTGTAGGTGCTGAAAAATGCGTTTATAGTAAAATAATAATAACTTTTTGCTCAGAATATAAAACGATTTGTTTGAACAAAGTTGTTCTGCATAGTATTCCAAGGGGTGGTCACTCTACACACTTATTTTGCACCAACTTTTTTCTCAGTGGGCCTTTACGTGCGCCGCAGTTGTGCCGGCAGTGCCAAGAGTGTTATCAGGCTGATTTTTTTGTTTGTATAATGGTATGTTTGGCAACCCGATTAATTTGAAGAAACAAAACAACAATCAGTGGAATCCTATCTCAGATCCTAACTGTCGTGACTCTCGGTTCGTTGCTCCCAATTCTCTCGGAAAAGGACTCCACTGAACCTAATAAGCAACGGCCTCGGCCACCGAAGAATCGAAGCTTCAAGTGAGAACGTTCATCGGGGGAGGCACTTCCAATGTCCGACAGGACAATAACTTCTATTGGATTGGAGTATGATGATGACTCGGATGAACCACAGGTGATGGTAGCCAGTCGACGTAGCGAGTGTGCATCATCAGAGGAAGCTGGTCCAGATTCTGATGAACGCTTCCGGGAGGAGTTTCTCCCGAAAGCAATCCACTCTGTCAAAGATGCGGCGCCAGAGTTCTAGTGGAAGTTTCAACCGGAATCAGATTTGCCTGGTGGATTTAATATGTCCATACGGTCAGACAGTCTAACGATCGGACAAATGGAGAGAAGTATGAAGTCTGTGGCGAAAAGCAAAGCGGCCAGAGAACACCTCTAATAGTTAGGGCGCTGTCGATGGTAGGAAAGCAAACACCGGTGAAGATTCTACCTCCGAACATGGTCCGAGTGATCATCGAAGGCGAATTCATCGATGTCAGTTACAATGAGGATCGAATCATGGAATTGAATGTCGGATGGCTGATCAACGAAGTGATGAAGCCGTACGTAATCAAACATGGTAAACGACACCGATCTCTTTACGACCTTCTGTGCGGTTGGGATTCCATAATCAATTCGTACCTCATAGAGTTCGAAAAGCTGCATTCGGATCAGTTCTACAAGTATAATTGCAAACATCGCGATGTTGAAATGCTTACCGAACTGCTCCAATCGCTGGGCACCATGAAAAACACGGGTCACTTTACACTTCGCCGGGACTTCTTCTCCGCCAAGCCTATAAAAATTCTATGCCAATCGCTGGGCTACCAGGGTCGTGTCCGAGAGATAAACCTATCCTTCAATCAACTCACCGAGGTTGACTTTCAGGAGCTCACCTTCAAGACCAATCAACATCTTACAACTCCACTTAACCTCCTTCGGCTGTGATTTCAACTCCGTCACGAATCTTCATGCCCCATATCGATCTACCTTCAGGGTCTCGCTCTCCCCACTAACCAACACACACATTCAATCAGCTTCCGGAACGACGCCACCCCCTTCCAAACTTCGATCAAACTGTTCTGAAACACCAAAGTTTTCCGCACCAGATTCTTGGACATTCGTCTTGAGTGAAGTGTCTTCGAAGTCTTCCGGTAGCGACTCCAGCACCATCCGGGAGAATTCCAGTATCACCCCCAGATTACAGTTGTACTTGGCAACGGCCATCGCTTTTATGACCTCGCTTATCCCGAAAGCATACCGCGTTGACTTTTGACCGGTTTTAAGCTAATGTTTTGAAAATATGTGCGCTGTGAGAAATCCATGGCAGAACTTCGCCAGAAACTCACAGTTGAAGTTATGAAACCAAAAATTGGATAGTATCAACATCAATGATTAACAGCAGATATAGTACAGTGTTTTCAGTAGCCTTAAATATCATGAAAATTTCTAACCATCGGTGCCAATGAAAGAGCTCAGGTGTGCCCATCTGTAGTTTTGGCACACTGTGCGGAGTGACCAGCCCCTTGGATCGAACCTGACGTTTGTTTTTTTCCGTGGAGTTTTTTTATCTATAATCGGTTGCTGATCTGGCCAAAACCAAGCCCAGGAGACAATTTCTAGTTCCTCAATCCCTATTATTTGCCGCTGAGAAGCCGTTCCGAAGCCAAGTAGAACCTCCACGAGGCGTCCCATCATTAGTTCCATCATTCGTTGAGTCGCAGCGTTGAACCTGACTATTGGCCACGAAAAGGCATGCCAATTATTTGCCGCTGAGAAGCTGTTCCGAAGCCAAGTAGAACCTCCACGAAGCGTCCCATCATTCGTTGAGTCGCACCGTTGAACCTGACTATTGGCCACGATCAAAAATCAACTACATACATCATTTGTTTATCTCAAATCGACGGAAGACATTCCGCGCAACTACCATAAATTTGACTAGTTCATGTTGATCTTCGACAAGCTTCGTCTACAATTTGGACTTCTACATCAACACATGTCAGGCAGCCTTCATGTTCAATTGGCTAAACTTGGTGAGTTCGTTCCATTTTGTAAATTTTTATCTTTTCAAACCAGTAACATTGGGAGATCACCTTTTTGTGGTGCGTTACTGGTGTAAGATCTACCACCGAATCCTAGTCGTGACAACTTCAAGGGAATCAGGATTTTCCACTAATCAAAGGATTACATTTTAGTGCTCTTTTCAGAAAGCGAGTAATGGCGCTATAGCCATAAGCCATAAAAGGCTAGGACAAGAGTTAGTGCTCATGTCCCAACCGTCAGAAGCAAATGGAGCATCACTTAACCTTTCTAGCTTTGATGCTTCCAACAACCAATATAATTATCAAAATCGGAACGTACGGTACGAGATGTTCACGTTTGTCCCCGTCCCCGATGTTTTCTGAATCATCTTGCCCCTTAAATGCTGCACAGTAGGCCTGGCCGTTTTGATATGTGTGACGCATCTTTGATGTGAAACATATATCAAATAGACAAGAAAAATTATGGAGGTATATCCATCATTTTCCAGGATGCTTTCAAGAACTGGCTGTGTTGGGGTTAGATTAGATTAGATTAGATTAGACTGTGCGGAGTGACCAACCCCTTGTAGTATTCCCAATCTTAATCCGACGGGGAAAGTGATGAATGTTGTACGTTATGATTTCTTGAAGGACAAGGTTCAGCGATGCCGCACCTACTCTAGTATTGCGCGTTTGTTTTCAAGAGTACAAATCTCATCGTACGGAAAGAAACGGGATTGCCGTCCAATATGACTGATGGCGTTACTGATGCCAACTCCGTCGCAGATATCGCCAATATGTTTCACACACAATTCAGCAGCGTTTTTTCAGACGAAGTTCTTGATGCTCAGGAAATTGCTGCTGCCACGAGTAATGTCCCTCGTACGTCGGTGTTTGGTTCTCCATTCACCATCCACAGCGACATGGTGATTTCAGCCGGGAAACAGATGAAAACATCAACAGGATCTGGTCCAGATGGCATTCCCTCATTAGTACTGAAACGTTGCTTAGACACTCTCTCAGAGCCCTTAGCTAAGGTCTTCAACTTGTCAATGACCTCCGGAGTTTTTCCAGAATGTTGGAAGGATTCGTTTGTTTTCCCTGTTCACAAAAAAGGATGCAAGCAGACTGTCGCCAATTACCGCGGAATAGCTGCATTGAGTGCTATCTCCAAACTATTCGAGCTAATTGTCCTGGAAAAGTTGGTTCAAGACTGCTCGTACAGTATTTCTCAGGATCAACACGGCTTCATGCCTAAGCGCTCGACGACGACTAATCTAACTGTTTTTACATCGTTCATTATTCGTGAGATTGAACGTGGCCATCAAGTTGAAGCCATATACACCGACCTCTCTGCAGCTTTCGATAGAGTGAACCATGAAATTACCATCTCTAAATATGACAAAATGGGTGTTCATGGGAGTCTACTTACCTGGCTTCGCTCCTATCTGACTGGCAGATCTATGTCTGTTAAGATCGGTGACTACGCTTCTCCACCCTTCATGGTTACATCTGGTGTTCCTCAAGGCAGCCACCTGGGGCCATTGCTTTTCCTGTTGTATATGAACGACGTGAACTTGATCCTCAAATGCCTTAAACTCTCGTACGCCGACGACATGAAGCTCTACTACGTAATAAAAGGGCCTCAAGACGCTCATTTCCTCCACCAAGAACTTGAAGTCTTTGATGATTGGTGCCGGATAAACAGGATGTCTTTAAATGTGTCCAAGTGCTCGGTCATCTCCTTTGGCCGTAAACGGGCGATGCATTTCCACGATTACACCTTAAGAGGAATAAGCTTGAAACGCGAATCGACTGTCAAGGACTTGGGAGTCATGATCGATTGCAAATTAACGTTCAAGGATCACATTGCCTATGTTGTATCTAAAGCTTCATCGCAGCTAGGATTTTTATTCCGTTTCGCCAAAAACTTCAAGGACGTGTATTGCCTGAAGGCTTTATACTGTTCCCTGGTTCGACCTATACTGGAATACTCTGCCGTTGTTTGGTCGCCATTCTATCAGAATGCCATCCATAGAATTGAAGCTGTTCAGCGAAAATTTATTCGCTTTGCGTTGCGACACCTTCGTTGGCGCGACCCGCGTAACTTGCCGAGCTATGAAAGTCGCTGTAACCTCATCGACCTGGAGCTCTTGGAAGGAAGGCGTAATGTGGCGAAGGCTTGTTTCGTTGCGGATCTTCTGCAAGGGAACGTCGACTGCTCCACACTTCTCAGTCTTCTTGACATCAACACTCAACGACGGGACCTCCGGCTGCATGCGTTCTTCAACAACCGGCGTTCGAGGACCAACTATGGCGTACACGAACCAATGTTGAGTATGTGCCGCGTTTTCAATAGTTGTTATTATGTGTTCGATTTTAATGTGTCCCGCGAGAAAAATAAGCGTAGCTTTAAGAGATGTTTGCGTTAATTTTGTGTTTGAAGCAGTTTTGATGTTTAGATATAGAAAATTGTCATTAGGGTAACTATTTTATCTGTTGACAAGTAGAAATAAATAAATAAATAAATAAATAGCTGAAAATCTGTTAATTTTAATCAATTCTTAATTTTTTTTAAATAAAATGAATGAGATGCATTATAAGCTTTAAACATTGAGTAGATCTTCAGTTGTGTGCCTTATACGAGATCCAAAGATGTGAAACAATTTGAACGAGAAAGGGCTTCTTTGAATTATGCTTCCATCCTAAAATTGATGTGATTCCGTAAATATCCCCTTTCACGATGTGACATTTACTTGCTCCGGGTTCTGGAATTTCCGACTTTCAAAGCAAGTTCTATTTAAAACTCCAGGATAATGACCTATCCATTTGAGCTGTCGGCTGTACTTGTACATTGTTTGGGATAAAGAAAATCTTCAAATAGAACGAAAGCGAGAGGAGAGAGTTGAATTAAATTGCCAACCAAACCTTCAGGTGTTTGTTCAAGACGATTCACGCTCATTTCAACATCCGAGAAAAACACGCAACATCATGAAAAAAAAACAACAGCAGCGGCGGCGGCGTCGAAAATAGCCTGCATTCATTGGCGCAAACCCTTCTTCTTCGTCTACTGCTCTGGGGCAAGATCACGTTGCCCGGCATGAGACTCGAAAACGCAACTAAGCATCTCGGTAGAACAACTTTGCTCTGTTTGGTCTATGGGAAGCGATCACATTTCCACGACGTCACACAAATTGACGCTAGGTTTTTTTTAGTGCCACCCCTCTCTCGATGTTTATCTCATACACTCTAAAAGCAATGGGACCCCCCCACCCTCATCCCACCCCATTCTGAAAGGAACAGTAAAACATTAAAGGCGAAAACAACACACGCACACACCTACAGTGCTACCCCAAACCGTCCGGCTCCACAAGCTGCTTCCCACCGGTTGAAAGACATGAAAAACAAACATTAGTGAGAATGGGCCAAACGGGCAAAAACGGCCACTGCTGCCGGCACTAGTATCCGCTGCGACCAGCGAGGCAATATTCAACCACCACCCTCAGCTCTCTTCTGGTAACGACGATCAGTGAGAGAAAACACGAGTCTTGGGTGGTAGACACACGCATTCATTTTTTTTATTTACACCGGCGTCGTCGTCGCTTCGTGACACGATTTAGATCGTTAACCAGCATTGAGGCAGTTGCGGCGAGTTTTTGCCGTAATTTTGAAGGGGCACGGATGTTTGAAGTTGTTTTGAATTCATGGCAAAATTACCGGAAGAAATTGCCACTACATTGGTTGGGTGAAACATATACCAAGAATGGTAGATACATACACTGATATTGGTAGATTCACTAATAAAGTATCGCCTCCATATTTGCGGTGGGTTGTACCGTCCAGGGTGTCCACACTGTCCATCAACCAATTTAGCTGATTTTCTGTAGATAACTAGGTTATGGTTGACACTAATCACATATACAAAAAACTACACGGGACAGCCCTATGGGGTCGTACGCAATGGTGACGTAGGACTACGTGGCCTTATATAATAAATGTTATTTGTTAACTGCAGCAGAAGCTTGTGTTTTGTGTAGGAATAGGAATTTGAGCGGGGTTCTCTCTATTTATACTCTTTAGTATGACTATGATTGCCCTGAAAAGAACCTTTTGATATGAATTTTAGTTAAGACATGTTCAGAAACTTAACACTTTTAGAAAATGTTGGTGGCCCTGAAAAGGGCCGAAATATTTGCACCTGGACTTATTCGGAGGCAACTAGTGTTGGTGGATCGTGCGTGGACTTGATTTTCGTTCGCAACATTCGCCTTGAAAAGTATAACTCTTACATATTAAACCATCGCCCAATTTTGTCACTTTTCGAGTTGTAGGCTTTTTTTAACTCAGGGCATTTATCATCGTTGCCAATCTGCACCGTACCGGAGTGTGAGCCAACAGCAAAGCCATGCTGCATTCATCAGAACTCATCTGACAAATCAAACGGCCCTTTACAGGGTCACACAAATTTTCTGGCTCAAGAGTTAATTTGAATTTCTATCTTCTCAATGTAATTCTTCAATACATTACGTGTAAATATTTACATCATTAACAAATGTCAGGTATTCATGACGTTTAGATCTTTGAAAACAACGCGAATGAGGAAAACAGACCTACTGCGTCAGAATCTATCATGATTACCTGAGTTTTGTCAAAAAAAAGTAGGAGGGTCTGTGCCTAGGGGCACGAACGGAATCTTGACGTAGGACCGCTAGTGGACGGAATAAATGTGAAGAGCATTTAGTTCTTTTAATTGATCAATTATCTATTATCTCAACTCTTTCCGTTTTTGAATTGAAAGCGTACCAAATTTTTAGTAATTTTTTTCAAAGAGAAAGTTGATGAAGAGAATCAATCAAAATCACTTGCACACCTGCTTCCAAGTTTGGTTACAAGATTACAACTCTGGAGAGCATTTTGTGTGGTCGTTGGGGGCTTGTGGTGCTGAATATGGACAATCAAGCACAGATAAATTCTATTCTTACTCTTTACTGATGTAAGCTTGATGGCCCTGAAAAGAGCCGTTTTGTTGCCAAAGTTAATGATGATTTAACCTCCGAAGCTGTACAGTGTTCGTCTGTCACTTCCAAGCGTACACGACATCGATGGCCGGAGACACGTTTGACACCGACCAGTCAATTGTTGCTTGTTAGGTGTGAAGGAGTGGACTAGCCACCACCTTCCTACTACTGCTGCTATTGCTGTTCGGCGTGCCGTCCGAAGTGAAAATGAGCTAATGCCATACAGCAGCGCTCTTTTATATCTTTTCAGGTTGAAGCAGAATGATGTGCAATCAAGTGGTATAAAAGCTACAAAGACTTCTCCCATTATGAGTAGTTTGCTATCAAGTAGCGACACTGGCTCTTTTCCTTTTGCGTACACGGCGAATGAGAACGACCCAAATTTGAGTTTACTTCACGCATAATCGCCAAAAGTGCAGGAACTCAGCGATGAGTAAATTTGTTTCATGGTTTCCTATGGAAAACCTTAAAAATCTGCCAGAAAATGAGGAAATTGACGAAAGTTTTATTCAGTCTCGGAGTAGTACCAATAGACTGAGTGAATCCAATCTTTACTTTTCTCAAATTCGGGAATTTTTTCCTGGAAAATCCTGGAAAAACCTGGGAAAACATGAGGCAAATTTACTCATCGCTGAGTTCCTGCACTTTATTTCTTATTTCTGAGATAACTAAACTCAAATTTGGGTCAATATCATTCGCCGTGATATCACCTTGAAAGATATCGGCACCGGTGGTTAGCGCGATTACTTCTCACCCCAGCAGGCCTGGGTTCAATCTCAGTCGGCACCACCGGCATGTTCTAAGCTATAACATCTCTGATCACGCCAAGGGGTGGTCACCCTACACACTTATTTTGCGCCAACATTTTTCTCAGTGTACCTCAGTGTGCCCCAGCTGTACGGGCAGTGCCAAGAAGTCATTGCACTGTCTTTTATTTGCTTGTGAATAATGCCTTGCTTGGCAACCCGGTATTTTAACAGCTCTTGTTTTTGTTTTGCTTTTCAATGTTTTCAAAAACGACACGGTCTCCCGTTGGGACTATACACTGGATGCATCCGTCTCCAAGGATGCCTGCAACGGATGAGCTCCGTTGCTACACGATCCTTCCATCTTCGACGGAAGGCCGACCCCGCACAACGAACGTCAATCATTAGTCAACCAGCCCTTCTGGGAACCGGCGGAGGAAACGGATTTGCACCGCCCGAGTATCATCCGTCGGGAAACTGGAAACCAACACCGGGCGGAACACACGTCGGACAGATGAAGGACGCACCGCTGACCCGAAACGGACCAGTCAACTTCATTCAACCGGCACAGCAACAGGGCGCAGTGATAATGGTCTACGGACTCGATAACAACCCAGCCAACACCGATAAGCTGTTCAATCTGTTCTGCCTGTATGGAAATGTTGTCAGGATCTCGGTCAGGATAAAGTAATTGAAGACCAACGAGGGTACCGCCATGGTCCAGATGGGAGACGCCATCGTAGGTGAACCAGTTGAACGCAGCATCCAACACTTGAACAACATCGAAATGATGGTAGCAAAATTCAAATTGCATTTTCCAAGCAGAACTACCCGTACACCCTGCCAGACAATTCGATCAGCTTCAAGGTTTACAGCACCTCCAAGAACAATCGCTTCCCAGGCCAGCAAAAATTGCATTCTCCACTTCTTGTATGCCGTCCGAGGATCTGCTGCTGACTGCATTCACCACCAAGGACTGCCACCCGCCGCAAGTGCGAATGTTCCCGCTGAAATCGGAAAGTTCTTGCACCGGATTGGTCGAGTTCTCAAGCAACCCTGGCGAACGCCATCATGAAGTGCAACCACAGCGCGGTCGATTACAAATGCAAAAAATTCCCGTTCATTATGAAGTTGTGCTTCTCCTCCTCCAAGAAGATGAACAGTGCGTGGAGCAACGAGAACATCGAAAACACGTTAGCTTTGAAAGAGCGGAAGTTTGTTTTTCTCAGAACAGAAAGAATTTTCCTTTTTTCTGTGTAGTTAATTTTATAATTCGTAATTATAGGTAATTTCTTATTGTGTTAGTTGGAAGTGCAAAAAGTCAAGAGAGTAAAAATAATTTGTTGAACTATTTGAGATTTTGCCAAGACGGTCCTCCAACATTATACGTTGAACGATGGAATGGTTGGTGTAGCAGCCACCGCCATAGATGTATTCGAGCAGTTCGAATGGTCGGATGGTATAATTTTTGTTTGGTTGTTGACTTTCCGATTAAATCTCAAGCACCGCTTGTCGAGACCGGACCGAGATTTCCAGCGTCGACCACGGCTATACGAATTAGCGATGCAACTCCCGTGGCTGCTTCCAATGCTGCTGCTGCTGATCCTTCTGCTGGTCCGTCTCCTCTAAAATTCGCCAAAAAAGACGGACCAGCAGCAGCATTGGAAGCAGCCGCAGCCGTGGGAGCTGCATCGCTAGTCCGTGTAGCTATGGCCGGAAACCTCGGTCAGGTCAAGATACCGCTGACAGCTGTTTTCGTCTGGGAGGAAATGTGGATGCGACTTCCGTCACGGGTGTAGCGATTTTGAGAATCCATGGCGAGACTTGGTGGAGATTCACGAAGAGATTTTGAAAATAATTTGATTATATTGTGGCAACATCAATAACACATTTTGACACATGCACACTGCGCAAGCGCAGAAAAAGTTAAGTGTTGCCAGTAACTTTAAAGATCATAAAAATTGTAACCATGGGTGCCAAACAGTACCAATGACTTCGCCCGGGTGAGCCCAAGTTTGATTTTGGCACACTGTGTAGAGTGACGAACCCCTTGGATCACGCCTTCCTTCGGGAAGCAAAGCCGTTGGTCCCCGGTTGAGTTGATGGGTCGATTGGTAGGGTTCAGGTGTGGGAGCTGCCTCCCTGGCGTCGGTAGCATAGGAGCTCAGTACGGAAAACAAATCTCGCGTCACTTTTCAATAGGTCCTATCTACATTGATCGATTCTCTTCATCGACACTCTCTTTCATAAATAACTCGGCTTCACAAATGTTACCTGCCGTCTTCGTCGAATTAGATGCTAGATAGTTGCTTCTTCCATCGACAATATCCGGCCGTGGCGATTCAAAGTTGATCAAAATAATTTGTACCCCTGCTTCCAGTTTGATTACATGAGCATTTTGTGTGGTCGTTGGTTCTGAATATGGACAAACAGGCAGATGAATTCTATCCCTACTCTTTACTGTAATAAGCTTGGTGGCCCTGAAAAGAACCGTTTTGTTGCCAATGTTGGTGATGATTAAATCATCAAACCTTAACCTCCGAAACCAAACAGAGTGCGTCTCTGTCACTTCAAAACGTGGATGACATCCATGGCCGCTTACGCTTGGCGTATTTTGTGTAGGTGACAGCATCACGGATCTCATTTTTCAGGAACACCTTCAGCACACCTCGTAAATCAGACCGGAGATACGTCAGACACCACCACGGTGAGCCAGACGATGGATGGTGGTTATCTCGAAGAATTTGCGTTTGGTTCTGAATATGGCGGTGAGTGTGCAAAATATTACGCAATTCCATCCTCCCTATTCGCACGCGTCCGAGGATCGGAGGCGAATGCCACTTCGACTTGTTTCGTCTACATACTTACTACTCTCTGACGACTGTGCTGGGGAAGCAGCATATGCATGTAGGTAATTGGTGGATTTGTTAGTTAATTCAACGCTTTTGAACAATGCTGGACATTTACCAGTTTTTCAATAGTTTCTTGTTGAAAATCAACATTCAAAATCAATTTAATCGATCCGTAGCTATATTTCTGATCGATTGGTGATAAAATTATTGAAATTGGACCAGGGGCAGCTGAGTTATTAACGTTTAAAATCTTTCTTAATTTGTTACATGTTCCATTTTCGGTTTTCACAAAGTGTACCCCCATATAGAAATCAAAGACGTAGTCCTACGTAAAAAAACGTAAATATATATGCTGTATGCAGCAAAGAATAGGCAGTCCTGCAGTTTTGTGTCACCATTAATAGTTCTTTTTACGGCTACTGCTGGGCACGGGTTGACCCGGTGGTTGGAAAGGCAGCGAGCTTCGCTACGAGAAATGGGCATTCAGAGAATCGGCCCAGTTGCTTCAAGATTAGAAGCTTGGTTGCTATCATTTTGCTGGTTTCAGATGTTTAATTCATGCTAAGTTTAGTAGAACTCCTAAACCAAATGAAGGAAACTTAACCTTCGAAATCATACAGGGTGCGTGCAAGGCACATTGCGGTAACGGTCTTCCGCTTGGCGTCTTCAGAGTAGGTAACAGCGTCACGAATGACGTTTTCCAGCAACACTTCCAGCACACCTCGGGTTTCCTCATAGATCGGACCGGAGATACGCATTATCACGACGAGCCTGATGACGGTCTTGGAAATACCCTGTAAGTTATCATGCAACACCTTAAGATGACGCTTGGCTCCTCCTTCGCCGAGTCCTTTGCCTCCCTTGCCACGTCCCGGCAATGTTTATGCTGTTTAAACTGCCGTCGGGTACGGTTGACAGGAAATGGATGCGAAAAACTTTCCATGTAACTCTACACTCAAAGATAAATTAAATAAAAAAAGCTTAAAAAGTATGCAGATTCCCGTTTCACCTTATTGAGTCCGAGCCATGATTACTTCGGCAGTAGTCATGTATGATTAAATTTGAAATAATTTTTCCAGTATTAAATTTTATTCTTTTTCAATACGGATATATAATCAAAAAGATTAAAATTCAATCAAAAATTATTAAAATAGAATCAAAAATGATTAAAATTTAATCACAAAAAAAATAATCTACAATCTAATCAACCATGATTAAACTGGGATTAACATCAGATGCTTTATTTTTAGAAAGAGAGGATTAATGTTTAATGATTCGATATGATTAAACTGAGTTTAATGTCAAATTGATTAAATTTCAAGCAAAATGGGAATAGTTGAATTTATCAGTGTAGAGAGCGCGCTCAATATATACTGATCACACGCCAAAAAATTTTGAATGTTACTGGCGATGTAAACATTCATGCATGTAAACTTACTTTTCACGTAAACTAGCAGCTTGCAAGAAATGTTGCAAACAAAAGTGGACAGTTGCATACAATATATGGAACATTGCATGACATGTCTCATAAATTTACACGATCTATAATCTAAACTTCTATGATATATGACGCTCCATTTATGTGCATCATAGTAACGGAAATTTACACTACTTTTTTTTAGCTGTGCAGCTTGACGGTCTAACAAAGAATGATGCTTATTTTGACAATGAATACCTATTTTATGACTACTCGAAGGCTACATCCTTCTTGCAAGTTGTTGCATTTTTGTTCTTTCATCGTTTATGATTGGTTGAACACACTGGCGTGCACAGGGTGGGGCAAGGTAGGGGCAATCTATTGAAAATTTCTGGTGCAACATTTGTATCGCTCTGATAAATGAAATAAATAGAAAATTTCTGGTGGAAAACTTGCACTGGTCTGATAAATGAAGGCACAAGCTTTATTTAAAATTAAGCTGTGTTAAAAATTTCTGGTGGAAAATCCTCACCGTTGTGGTGAACGTATGGGCAAGCTTTTCGGAAAATTTTTTGGTCTTAAATTTGCATCCTTCTGCTGAATAGAGAAACAAACTTTGATAATAATTTCAGGTGTAAAATTTGCACCATTCTGATAATTGGAGGGTAGCTGCTTTACTGAACATTTATGATAAAAAAATCTGAAAATAGGGGCAGCTTTATTTGGTGAAAAACCTGCAACATTCTGATTTAAATTTTCTGGTGTTAAATCTCCTGGGGGCAAGTTTGTATTTAAAATTGATGGTGTAAGATTTGCAACAATTTGCTGTTTGGAGGGGCAAGCTGAATTGAAAATTCCTGATGTTTAAATTGCACAGTTCTCGTGAATGGAGGGGCAAGTTTTATTGAACATTTCTGGTAGAAAACTACAACGTTTTAGTGAATGGACGGACAACTTAAACTTGACTTCCGAGAACAACCTGAAAGGGTATTGAATTCTGAGGACATTTCCAAAATAAAAAATTTCTGGGGATGATTTTATGAAAATGCTGCGAATAATTTCAAGTGAATCCTGCAGATAATTTCAAGAAAATTTCGAAAAAATTACCGTGAAAATCCAATTTTCAGTGAAATTCCAAAGGAATTTCAAGTAAAATTTCAAGCGAATTCCGAGAATAATTTCTAGTTCATTCCAGGAAAAATTTCTGAAACTCTAAAGGAACTTCAGTTCCAAAGTCTTATGAGAAAAAATCATGAAAAGTTCTTAATATAATTCCAGTGGACTTCTGAAAAGAATTTCAAAAGAGCTCTTAGGAGAGTTCTAACAAAATCCGAGAAGAACCTCAAGGATATTGAATTCTAAGGACAGTTACAAAGGATTTCTGGGGAGTATAACATGAAAATTCTGCAAATAATTTCTAGTGAATTCTGCAGATAGCTCCAAGATAATTCCGAAAAGAATACAGAGACAATTAAATTTTGAGTGAAATTCCAAAGGGATTTTGAGGAAAATTCAAAAGAGTACCGATAATTTATAGCTCATTCCGGGAATAATTTCTGGATAATACTGAGGAAATCCTTCTGAAACTCTAAAGGAATTTCAGTTCCAAGGTGTCATGAGTCAAGAAGAGTTCTAAAAATAATTCCAGAGGACTTCTGAGAAGAATTTCAAAAAAGCTCATAGAGTTCTAAAAATATCGAAAAGAACCTCAAGGAATTCTGAGGATGGACTTTTTCGCAACTGTACAAAGTTTAAAGACAGCTTTTGGATTCCCTAACTGAACAGTGGGTATTAGTTGGCCATTGAACCTTGGTCTATTGTTGTCTGACTAAAAATTCGTCTAAGAATCTTCTCTGAATATTTCAAGTCATTTGTTACCTTGGTTAAATAGTTTAAGCTGTCTATGTGCGTTGCAATAAGCTTTATATCATCTTTAAAACATGTTGAATGTTCGGCATCATTTACTGTCACCCCGACTGGCGGTACTTTGGGACAGGGTTTATAGTTTTCTGCGCTTTTGATCCAATCGTTACATATTTTTAAAACCTTTTTAATGATCCCTATGCCACATGATATTAGTCTTGGCATTTAGGTCAAATTTGATAAAAAAAATAATAGAACTACAATTTTCGCTGATAATGACCAAGTTCAACGTACTCGCAATGGTAATAGTAAAGTGTAACTACAACAGCACAAAACCTGTAAATAGTAAAACACCTTTAAATAGTAAAAAATTAACTGCAAAAAATTTCTGCAAAACTGCAAAAAGAGCATGACGCAAAACATTATTGCAACATTTTTCTATCAAAATATTATTCGGACTATAGCTTTATGTAACTTCCAAGAAATTTTAGAAACTTCAAAGCTATTTTCAATGTTGTTCTGGATTTTCAGAGCCAATTCTACACAATCAAACATTTCGCTGCCGGTCTTTTCGGACGGTCCAAGTTGTCCGATTACTACAGGGTTCAGAAATTGAAAGACAGCGACTGAGTTGCTGGGCAAACACAATCGCAGTGATACCCATGTTGGTAGTATGGAAGCGTGGAAAATTGTTCAAACCAGGAACTTTGTTCACTGCTATGCGCACTGTTTGAACCTTGTACTTGTCGACGCAGTTTGCATGCGAAAGGAGAATAGGATTCTTATTGGTCATTCATGTCGGTTTTTCGGTGCTATTACCACCATCTGACGTGATTTCAGCTGAATTCAACCACCAAGGCAACAATATTGCAGCAAATGTATCATTTCGGTTAAATCCCTACTATCGCAACTATTTGACGAACCGATCATTATCGACATCGTCGATGGGATTAAATTGCCAATTTCCATTGGCTGTCTGAAAGCAGTTTGCACTGAAGAAGATGAACCACCACCAGAGCAAAAAATAAATAAAATTAGCTAAATTGGAGTAGGAAAACAGTGGTGGTTGGATAGCACCATCCACCACGCACTTTGGAATACTCTCCATACCCAGGTTGAATGCACCATTGAAAAAATTTCCCCTCCTTAACAAGATGCCTGTGCACGCTAGTGGTTGAACATAACAAAAGTATGTTATTAAATAGAGGAGAAAGCGGTTTAAATTTTTATTCAACGTACTCGATTAATCGTATCTGCACCGTAAATAAGCCAAGCGTACCAAGCAGACCGCTCGTAAGTCCACCGGAGGAAAGGCTCCTCCTGAAATCGCCCAAGAATTACAAGACCGATCTGCGCTTCCAGAGCTCGGCCGTTGCAGGAATCCAGCAAGACCATCTGGTCGGTCTGTTCGAAGATACCAACCTGTGCGCCATCCACGTCACGTGGAAGCGGCTCCTGTTCTGGTCAAGGAGGCTTATTGGATAGCGGAAGATAAAATGTTTATTTTTTTTTTTTTATTAATTACTTTATTTGTACAGGCTCAATCGAATAAACTTTACAGAGCCGAGTTATCATTTTTGTTATACATTATTGATTTCTTATATTTAAAGTTAAAGGAGCTGGACCGGATACTCGCGGTTGTCTCGAGGTTAGTGGGGATTTACAATTTTTTTTGGATGGGAAAAGGGAGAGGGAGGTTTGAAATGTGGTTTACGATACAAATATTTAATTAATCCTAAAACATGAACTAATTTCTATTCATCTTGAAAACAAACATAAAAAAAAAAACCCACACGTACAAAATACAAACTAAACACAAGGTTAATAAAACTTACAATCTAATGTTAATATTCTTAAAGTAAACATATATGAGTTTCATAAACTCCAGATCGCGTCTAGCCAAAATATCCCGAACTGGAACATTAGGTTGTCTACCTCGAGCCCGAAGGGAATCGTACAGTTCAGATCTGACTCCGCGATGCTCAGCACAAGACCAAATAATGTGATCTGCGTCCTGGTAACCTTGTCCACATTCACAGAGATTGCTGTCCTTCAGCCCAACACGGAACAAGTGAGCGTTTAACGAATAGTGATTGGACATGAGGCGAGACATCATACGAATGAAGTCTCGACCCACATCCAACCCCTTGAACCAAGAACTCTTCGACACCTTAGGGATGATCGAATATAGCCATCGTCCCAAACTCCCTTCACTCCACTTATTCTGCCAGCTGACGAGTGACTGTTGACGATAAATGAAGAAAAATTCATCGTAGGCGATTTGTCGATCGTAAATATCGCCTTCCATAGCGCCCACCTTAGCAAGTGAGTCAGCCATCTCATTGCCCGGAATCGAGCAATGAGATGGGACCCATGCAAAGGTGATGACAAAAGATCTTAAAGATAAAGCACTTAAAAGCTCTCGTATTTTCATGAGAAAATACGAAGAGTGCTTTACCGGCCTCATAGAGCGAATAGCCTCGACAGAACTGAGACTATCCGTAAAAATAAAATAATGATCTGGTGCAAGTGAGGCGATCGTTTCTAGCGTATAATGTATTGCCGCCAGCTCAGCAACATATACGGAACAAGGAGCTTGAAGCATTCGAGAGGCGCTATGAAATTCGTTAAAAATACCAAAACCAGCGGACGACTCTATTAGTGATCCATCTGTGAAGAACGATCTTGCGGAATCAACTTGGCCAAACTTTGCAGCGTAAATTGACGGAACAATCATGGAACGATGATGTTCTGGGATCCCACGAATCTCCCGCGTCATAGATAAATCAAAACTAACTGAATTGCCGAAGTCGGAGAAGCATACACGATGAGGATTATGCTGTGAAGGGCTGACATCCTGTGTTATGTACACGTAGTACAATGACATAAAACGAGTTTGAGGGCTCAGCTCAAGAAGCTTTTCAAAGTTTTCGATTACCAGTGGGTTCATAACTTCGCAACGGGTGAGGAGCCTGAGGGACAATTCCGAGAACCGATCCGATAGTGGCAACATGCCCGCCAACACTTCTAGACTCATCGTATGAGTCGAGTGCATGCATCCTAACGCGATACGAAGACAACGATACTGGATACGTTCCAGTTTGATGATGTGAGTTTTAGCCGCCGACTGGAAACAAAAACTACCGTATTCTAAAACCGATAAAATCGTTGTCCGGTACAACGTTAGAAGATCTTGCGGATGAGCTCCCCACCACGTTCCGGTAATTGTTCGGAGAAAATTGATCCTTTGTTGGCATTTTCGTCTCAGATACTCAATGTGGGATCTCCAGGTGCATTTGGAATCGAACCAGACCCCAAGATATTTGAAAGACATGGAATGAGTGATCGGCTTACCCAAAAGTTGAAGCTTCGGTTGTGCTGGGCTATGCTTCCTAGAAAAAACGACCAACTCAGTTTTCTCCGTGGAGAATTCGATACCTAGCTGAATAGCCCAAGTAGACAAATTGTCTAAGGTATCCTGTAAAGGTCCTTGCAGGTCGGCCTCTCTGGGCCCTGTCATAGACACTACGCCGTCATCTGCAAGTTGTCTCAACGTGCAGTTGTCACTCAGACAATTGTCAATTTCTCTGACGTAGAAATTATACAAAAGGGGGCTTAAACATGAGCCCTGGGGGAGACCCATGTAACTAAATCGAGAAGCTGTAGAGTTTCCATGAGAAAAGCTCATATGTTTCTCTGACAGCAAATTGTACAAAAAGTTATTTATTAATGGAGAAAGGCCACAAGCGTGGAGTTTGTCTGAAAGGACTTCAACGGATACTGAATCAAAAGCCCCCTTGATATCCAAGAATACAGAAGCCATTTGCTCTTTTTTAGCAAAAGCCAACTGAATTTCTGTGGAAAGCAACGCGAGACAGTCGTTCGTTCCCTTGCCCCTACGGAATCCAAATTGAGTATCTGAGAGTAGGTGGTTCGTCTCAACCCATTTGTCCAAGCGAAAAAGGATCATTTTCTCCAACAATTTTCGAATGCACGATAACATCGCGATGGGACGATACGAGTTATGATCTGAAGCGGGTTTTCCAGGCTTTTTAATGGCTATAACTCTCACTTGCCTCCAATCATCCGGAACAATATTGAGCTCCAGGAACTGACAAAACAAGTTCAACATGCGCCTCTTAGCGACGTCTGGGAGGTTCTTCAACAAGTTGAACTTGATTCTATCAGCCCCCGGAGCCGAATTGCCACACGAAAGGAGCGCGAGTGAGAGCTCCAGCATTGAAAAAGGCTGACTGATCTCGTCTACCGAATTCGTCGTTTCGCGAGGAATCATCTGTGCCGGCACGGAATCAGGGCATACTTTTCGCGCGAACTTGAGAATCCAACGATCTGAGTACTCCTCGCTCTCGTTGTTCGAAGACCGGTTACGCATCCTTCGCGCCACGTTCCAAAGCGTATTCATCGACGTTTCGCGCGATAATCCGTCCACGAATTGCCGCCAGTATCCGCGTTTCTTGGCTTTGATGAGGCTCTTGAGTTCGCGTTCAAGAGCCGAGTACGCTTCGAAATACACGGGTGTTCCACGTTTCCGGAAAAGCTTAAACGCGTCGGACTTTTTACGATAAACCTCAGTGCATTGGTGGTCCCACCAAGGGGAAGGAGGTTTCCTACGCAAAGACGTTCCTGGAACCGGCCGAGTTTGAGCTCGAAGCGCGCTGTCCAAGATCAGATTGGAGAGGAAGTTATATTCCTCCAACGGTGGAAGCCCTTCTACCGACGACACGGCTTCCTCTATCGCGGTCTTGAACGTTGTCCAATCGATATTACGGGTGAGGTCGTACACGACGTTAACGGATTCCGACGGATTGAACCCACTGGCAATCGAAATTTTGATCGGCAAGTGATCACTACCGTGGGGATCCTGGATCACATTCCACGTGCAATCCAACGATAATGAGTTAGAGCAAAGTGTGAGGTCTAATTTACTTCCATTCGAAGATGGTCCAGCCAAACGTGTTACTTCTCCATTGTTAAGAATTGTCATATTGAAGTTATCACAGAGGTCATATATCAAAGTAGAACGGTTGTCATCATACAGTTCCCCCCAGCCTGTACCGTGGGAATTAAAATCTCCCATAATCAACCGTGGAGCAGGAAGTACTGAACATATATCTGAAAGTTGTTTTCGATTAACAACGGCTCTAGGAGGAATATAAACAGAAGCAATACAAAGGCTCTTACCTTTAATAATAGCCTGACATCCGACAACTTCAATACCTGTAAATTGTGGAAGATTCACTCTATAGAAAGAATGGCACTTTTTGATCCCCAAAAGTACCCCTCCTCCACGCGAATCCTCACGATCCAGTCGAATAATGTTAAAATCATAAAAAGGAAGATCTATATCTGAAGAGAGCCATGTTTCACAAAGAGCAAATGCATCACAATCATTATTGTGAACTAAAAACTTAAAAGAGTCTAATTTAGGAATAAGACTTCGACAATTCCACTGTAGAATAGTGATCAAATCCCCGACCTCGTTTGGAAAATTATCCATCGAAGGAAATGATTGCTGCAATGAGGGGCCACTTCAATGTCAATTGCTTCAAGAGGGTCTTCACAGTAGGAAGCATTGCCAGAACAATGCTTTTGAGAGGATCAGAAATATTCAGGTACTTGAGAATATCGTCCACAATTTTATCAAATGAGAACAACCCGGATGAAGAAGGGGCTTCTGTTCTTAAAAATGGGACATCAGGGGTTTTGGATGTCCCCGGGAGAGGTGGAAAATCCTGGGTATAGTCAGTTCTTCTGAATCCAGGAGGAGTAGAAACTTCCTTTTTTCCACCACTCCTTGATTTGGGCAAGCTGATTTGGGGTTCTTCATTCTCAACTTTCCGCGAACGGATGCGTTTTCGTTTCCGTGCTGAAAAACAGAAAGAAGTTCCCTCCTCAGCCAAGTCAGAGTCAGTCTCGTCATCTGACAAAAGAGAAAAGGGATTTTTGTCGTTGGTCGATGGCGTGGCCGTCTTAAGCATTTCTGCAAAAGACTGCCGGGAACGTTCCTTAAGTGAGCGTTGTAATTTCTCCCCGCGTTGTTTGTACACCGGGCATGACGAGATACCATGAGGAGTTCCCTTACAGTACACGCATTTTGGTGCGGTAGCTGCACAGGTGTCATCCCCATGCTTCTCTCCGCATTTGGAACAGCGTGCCTTGCTGCCACAGTGGGAGGCCGTATGTCCCAACTGCTTACAGTTTTGGCAGTTCATGACCCGGGGAACGAACAAACGCACAGGTAGTCGAAGTTTTCCCAGCTCGATGTAGTGAGGAAGGGCTGAACCAGAAAAGGTCACACGGAACGAGTCTGTGGGGGTAAAACTCTTTTTACCCTCGCTGACAGATACTGAGCCCAGTTTTTGGACATCCAGTATCTTCACCGGAGGAAGCAAACGGTTCTTGAAACGGCCAACCGCCTGCTTCTCCAAGATCTCGGGGGTCAGACTCGCTTCGGTGACCACACCTTCGATCTCCACATCACGAGCTGGGATGTAAACTCTGTACTCGAGCGTGAAGAGCTGGGAGGCAGCAATCTCGTTAGCCTGCTTCAGGTTAGAGACGGAGACACGAAGTTTATTGTGCCTAACCTTCGTGATTTCAGTCACGGCCGAGTATCGCTTCGTCAGATCATTAGTAATTTGCATTACATTCAAAGGTTTGTTTCTGGGCTGAAAGTAGACAACCCATGGGCCAGTCGAGTCATCTGGATAGGCTCGCGATCGGGGGTTTATCTGAGCCTGTCCTTTGCCAGACTGAGACGATGAACCAGGGAGAGATGACGTACGTTTTCGACCCTTCTTGCCATCGCGTGGCAAAGTGGTGTCATCTTCCGACAAAACGTCCATTTCGTCTTGCGACAAAATGTCCATTTTGCCGTACTAGTGGGAGCGAAAAACGCTCTACCACTGAAACGATAATCACTCGGACACAATACACAAAAAAAAAACTACAAACACAGAACACAAACTTAAAATTTAACTGTGGGCGAAAGAGAGAAACAAGAACAAAAACTTATCTGATAATCCTATACTACTACCACCGAGCGTTTAAACGGCAGCAGCGGAGCGACGCGCAGCGTGGATGATCTTCGATCAGCGTGTGCGGGCGGTCTTCGTTGGTGTGTGCTTATGTGAGGGTCGGCACTCAGCTGAACACACGATGATAGATGAGCGGTGTAAATGCGGAGGCAGATGCTGACACTCGATGACGATGATCCGTGTGCAGGTATGCGTTACCACGCACCGATGGTGCGCAAAATGGTTGGCGAATTGGCAATCGTAAAAACAATTTTCCTTCCGATGATGCCGAAAACACACTTTCTTCTCAGAAAAAAACTTACTTTTAGTTAATTATTTAGCTGGGAACTCTAAGCGAGAAAAAACTGACAATTTAAATCAAGCGAATAGCGAGAAAACTTCCAAAATAGCGGAGCGCGAACTAAGTCGACCGTACTTCTTGCTAGGACGCAGTGGAATCTATAAAATGTTTATTGTGTTGTACCTTTTGACTATAGTTTTAAGATGTATTGTATAGTGAACAAGAATCCTCGGCTCTGTAAAGTTAATTCAGTTGAGCCTTGTCAAATAAATTAATAAACAAAAAAAAATGAGTACCCTTGTTGTGCTTGTTTTTATTGCTGTGACGACGACTGTAAGGGGCTTAGAAGTAGAAGGGTGAAAGCCAATCCTCTATCGATTTCCTCTTTTGTGATCACCATGGCTTCACTAACCTATTTCGCACTATTTCTGCTATTCTCTTCTATCATCCAAAACAATAACTAACAAGAACCAACAACAACAGAACTAATCAACTTGCACAGTGCGGTTGTTACTAGAGGCCAAAAATTCCTCAACATCTCCATGGCGGTCTCGGGAAGGATAGTTGTGTTACTTTGGTAGGTTATTTTTAGATCAGGATTCATGTGATGCAAGTGATGCGATCGGTTAAAGCAGAATTTGTTTTTATTTAAATCTAGTGGGGATAGGAAAAGGCAGAGTGAAAAATTACATGGATGGGGACGGGCCTGGGATTGAACACCGACCTTCTGCTCAGTAAGCAGAAACGGTAACCACTGAGCTACTGAGCCTCGTCGTAATGCTACATCGACATGTTTCGTCGACTTGACTGTGTTGGGAAAGCAGCATAAGCATGTACGTAATTGGTCGATTTATTATTTAATTCGACGCTTTTAGACAATGCTTGACATTTACCATAATAGCTTCTTGTTGGAAATCAACAGTCGAAATATTGCTGATCGATTGGTGATAATTTTTTTGAAATTGGACCAGGGGCAGCTGAGTTATTAACGTTCAAAATCTTTCACAATTTTGTTACATGTTCCATTTTTGGTTTTCACGAAGTGTACCCCCATATAGAAATCACAGACGTAGTCCTACGTAAAAAAAAAACCAATTGGTAATTTGTTGTAGGACAGCCTAGAAACAATGGCGGGTGGATGGTACCACCCACTGCATATATGGAAGGGTTATTGTAAATGCTTATAGCCAACAAATAAAAAGCGTCGTTTAGAGCTATCATGCATTTTTTCAGGAAAATTTGGATTCTTTTTAAATTTTTCACACTTGAGTTAATTGGTTTTTGGTAACGAAAACTAAATTTTTGCTTATGATTTGGTCACCTCTTGACAAGCACACACACACTACACTAATGGTATTATCCTAGGATTAAATCCCGATCTGATCTTGTAAGCAAACATTCAAACATCAATTTGTCTAAAACCGTAGCCCTCCCACACAAACTAACACCACTATCTTGGTGGATGAAACATTACCCTTGATGGCGTTTAAAGCCATAGGATACGTTCGGTAAACAATGATGGCAGATTTATAATAGCAATGGACATAGAATAAGACATAGTGAAAAATTGCAAGGAATGAGACGGGCCTGGCATTGAACTTGCTGTTGCATAATGTTATCATTCTACCAAAATCTACAAAACACTGATTAGACCAAGGTGGTGTCCTTTACAAGACCTGGATTAATATTTTCAATGAGGACCACCGCGAACAGAAGATGTTACTTAAAACCTATGGTGGAGTATAGATGGTAGACACAACGTGGAAATGAAGGATGATATTTATTTGAAAATTGGCGTTAAATCTTACTGCACTGAGATGCCAACAATCTAAGGATAAGATGGCTAAGATAAATGGTTTAGATTAGATTTATAATTCGATTGTTTACATTTTCATATTGAAAAGCCATGAACAGCCATTCATCATGGATACACAAATCGTTTGTTGGTAGTGGAAACTTTCTCCACCACGAATTACACAAGCTTCGGTTTCCACGTTTTACACATGTTCGTGCCATCTCTGATAGCGATGATTATGTTTTCACCGTTTTCAGCTCAGATCAGCAAATGACGTTCGATGGAATTATTTACATCAACGCTTTGGATGATTTGCGCTATGGGCTAAACCAAAACCATATGCATTTCAATTTGGGATGGCAATCATTCTACAGAGAGCATTTCGTATTTCAATTGAGGTCCGTTTGCTTCTCGTATCAATGTTCATCCTGTATTCGATAGGAGCATCATCTGAATACAAAACTAACAGCATCCGGTTGCAGCTATCATTGGAAGAAGCGATTTCGATGTTTCGGTTTAAATGGTCTGAGGTTTCATTCGAACAGAGGATGATGTTTTGGTACAGTGTAGGTTTTTTTTTGCATAGCACCGTTTTGTTAAATGATCTATTGGGTTTCATCTAGCAAGAGTTGTTACGTCGAGCAAAGCTTGTCTCGATGATTTTTTGTAAATATTTTCTCCACCGCAAACGTCAAATCCTCATAAGCACTCAAACTGCCATCATCGGGTGCTTGATACAGAATAACTTAAAACAAATACATGTTCCGTAATGCTCCGAATATTGGATGATTCGTTAATCCGAATATTTTGTTTTTAATATTTCGTCTACATTGAAACACAATACATATGTGTGAAGATTCTGAACGATACTAAGAGACCATGATAGAATGTTGAGCATTGGGCATTGATAATCTACTTTTAAGGTGTTCAAATTTGTGGACTAATTGTTAACTATGTTAACACAACTAAATGTCTAGAGGAACAACAAAAGAACATGTAATAAAATCTTTAAGATAAAACGAGGAAACCAATGGAAAATCAGTCCCTCCAAATCGGCGCCCATGCTCGACCATCAATCGATCCCGATCGGGAGCTGGAACCCATTCGATGGGGTAGGTTTGAAATTTATGGTTATGGTTAATATTCATTCGGTAATGATTAATTGAATGGGAAATTGACTGCCACCGACAAAGCCGGGCTTGATGGCATTGAGAACGACTACATTATGGCATGGGAGGTAATTTTCTTGTTTTAGAGAGGTTTATGATTATGTTTTCCCCCGCCCAATGCTGGCCGTCGTCGTCGTAAAACCGGAACGGTGTCTATCATCAGACTGACAACCATCTCCTGCTTCATAATTGCTTGCGAGGCAGCTTCACCGAAAGCAACCTTCCTTTTCCCATAGTTGATCCGATTAAGTCATCGCTTTTTCTGAAGATAATATGTTGTAGGTGGACGGAGCAAACAACAGAAAAGGTTAAGTCTCTTGACCGATAGTTTACTTAAACGAACCCGTCCCATTCATCGGTGGGAATCGGTATTGAAATAGCATTACGTACATAAACTCTGCTCGCATTTAGATTGCGGGGGAAGAAACGTTAATGGCGTGCAAGGAGTCGGCACGAGAGCGTAATTTCCCTCCTAATGACATAGACGGAAAGAATCGATATGACGAGAAGCATCTCGATTTGGAGCGGAGCAGAGCTCGGTTGGAGAAAATTTCTACTCCAAGAAGCTTGGCTCGATGTGGCATGGGAAAGTTTGTTCGCTTAGCAATCAGCCACAATCAGCGAAATGAGCACAACAAGAAAAGGAAAAACACACACACTAAACTTGGCGTTCCGTCCGAAAGCAACGCTGGATGACTTATACAAAAGAGAAGAGGTGCCAGATAGTGTTGTTTTATTGTTTACCATTAAAATGTAACGTCGATGGCACGGTATGGTGGCAGTGGAAAGGAGTTTTTATGATGATGGACTATGACGCTGGTACAGTAGCTGAAGAGTGGCGACTAGCTCCTCGGTGGATCGCTGGTTTGGGTAGGATTAGACGGGTTGAAGACTAACACTGAGCGCGTGGCTAGAATGAAATAGTTGCGGGGGTTGATTGACGAATTGGCATGTTGTTGGTAGGGTGTTTGATTGATTTTATGGCCTTTTTTAGGCCTTGAATTCTACGTTATAATATAAACACAATGTATAAAGCTTGATGCTTGTTTAATTTGAGAGTTAAGATTGCTTGATGGAGTTGTTGATTAGAGACTGGTTTGTTGATTTTACTGCTTGGATGACCTTTTCAATAAGCTTACAGAAATCATTCTTCCTCGGATGAAAGAAGTCTATATTCTAAAAAATAATTCCGTTGAAATCACAATTCTTCATAGGAAATTTATTGGTTTATTTGATTTACTGATAAAAGTACAGTGGCGTATCCTTAAGGCCCACGCACATTAGATCCGGATCGGACGCGTTGTGGCAAAGTGACCGCTAAATCTATTGTCTAACTGTCAAATTTACGTCAACGCAACGCAAACGGATCTAATGTGGGTGGCCCTTTATTCCCGGATGGTTTATTGCTCGTATTCCTTTATACTGATTTCTAGATAATTGAGCTGCGGCAGGTAGAATGCTAACCAGATATGCTATCCTTTTCAGCAAACTAACGGTGTCCAAGTATCCGGAAAAAAAGAATACGGTCGAAAAACCATCCGGGAATACGGATTTCTCACTGCATATTTAAGTGGTTAAGGTTTTCTGGCAGAATTTCGGGAGTTTTCTTGAAACTCCTGACATTTTTGAAAGCTATGATAGCATCATATGGCGGGCTTGCTAGCGTAAAAGTATTTTTTGTTGATTAGGGTAATTGATTCTGGTTGGACCTATCCAAAAACTGATGATGGTTGGACCTATTTTTTCAATCGCTAGTTTAGTCAATTTTCGCTATTTTTTTTCAAAGATCACTTTATTATCATAAAAAAAACTCTTTTTCTTCAATTTGCATGGGTGTTTCATAGAAAAAAACTTCAAACCAATTGAGTTTCAATGTGTTTTCAAAACAGTTCACTTTCCACGCATTTGCTCGTCATTATGCCTTACTTTCAAACATACAAAAATGGAATATTTTGAACATTTATTTTTATTTTCATGCAGTAAAATACTGCTTCAAGCTGTAAACTGCTGCTATTCGCATAACAGTCCTATCTGACATTTTGGTGTTTTTGAGTTTTCTTCGAAAATGAGATACATTTCACATCTTTCTTATGAAGCACTAATAAAAAAGTAGGGTTTGTTCCTGAAAACGGCGAAAAAAAAAATTCACTCTTGTCGTCCTACGTCAAAATTATTTGCATAACAGTCCTACGTTCTCAAACTCAAATAAGTTCATTTGGTGAATGTTTTTAATTCAATTTTAAATAAAAATTCACTATCTAAAAAATAGTTTTACGATTTTCATGAAAATTTCAGTCTTATCACCTAATACTTGCTGAACATTTGATTCGAAAACGATACAAAGCAGTGTTTCCATTTTGAATTATTCATTTATTTGTATTCGAAGAATTCCATAGTTAGTACAGTTTCAACAGCTTTCGTCGATGCTCTTCTGCTGTACCATCCGCTATGCAGGAACTCCAGTCGACAAGCAGTTGCGATCATTCCGCGGTTTCCTTACGTTCGGGAAGATTGTTCCAGAACTCTTTTTGATCATCAGGAACAACGGGAAGAATTGAAGTCAGAAGGGCACGTTTGCGATCGGGGTTTATTCCGACTGGCCGTTTGTGATGAGTCATGGTACTTTCAACAGTGAAGTTGTCGGAGAATATGATCTTACGATGCTTATTTGAGATGATATTGCATGACAGCAACTTTCCCGTTTCATCTACTGAGCTACTGTACTGCATTTCGTAGTTACCTTTCATGAAGACAACTTTCTTGATATTGTCAATGTAAGGACGTGGTTTGCATTTATTGAGAGTGTACATAGAAACTGTTAATTTCATGTCAAAAAAAAATCGGCTGCTTCCATACCCATAACTTCCACATTCTTCTTTGCTCTTTGCACGACGTTTTTGTAGTCAGGAAATGTTGATGTGGGCTGACCGTGACGCATGGCTTTCTCGACTGCAGCGTGAAAGCTGTCAGCAGCCATAAAAGTATGACCACTTTCGAAAAATGTCAGGGTCAGTTCCTTTACATTAACCTCCTCTGAATTGATGAGAAGAATTAAGTGCAGAAAAAAATTCCAGTTCTTATTCTGTGAGGCGCAATTATCCAGCCAGAAGGTAACTTTGTCCATATCCTTGTATCGAGTGATGACTTTGTGAAAGCAGCTTGTAATATCGCTCGAAGATCGCTCAGCCGTTGTCTCATCCCAGACACAAGCTGTCACAGAAAACGCTGCCGAATAAGCACCGACTGGTGCAAAGGTCTCGTTAAACGCCAGTATACGTTGACTGAAAATAATCAATTTAAAACCATCCAATCGTGGTAGTTGAATGACCTACAACAACAAAAGGAACCATCATGAATATTTAGAGTTATATTATTTCTAGTAAACAATTACCTTTTGAAGATCAACGGCCAGGATTACGTCATTTGGACGAACTTGATCAGCATCATTCCGGTACTCGGACCGTGAAAGCGTGGCTAGTCGCATATGTTCAGCATGTGAGTCACAGATAGAGCAAGGAGTCGTCGAGCAACCAGATTCCGAGTGTCCTGTTTGTTTTTGATGATGTGATACAGAGACACAAGTTTCACATTCCTCATGTCCTAATTTTACGAGCGATACGTGCATTTGTGACATAATGCTGCTGTAAAAAGAGTAGCTTACTTTTAGATCTGAACTTGCAGAATCCATGTAATGCTTGTGCATGGCCATTTCGGTGAGGTCAGATGGAAGGTATAGACGGTTTGGTGCATGTTGGCGGCGATAATGGGATACAGACGGATTGTATGACAGATTGACAGGATATGATTTTTGACAGCTTCCCGTTTTGCACTGCTCCTCTTGTATTACTACATCCGCATGTTTCCAATACTAACTTATGACTTAAACGTCGAGCTTTTGCAAAATTCGCCTTCGCTGAGATGCCAAACAAGGTTCCGGGAAAGATTCTGGACGTGATTCATGATCAAAACCAGTGAAAGACTCCAACTCCGACGGAGAATCTGGAACACGATTTTTTTTTGCCATTCTGCAGCAGATTCCTCACACGGTTCTAGGCGAGGTGGCAAAGTGGATTTCGGAAGCTGTGAATGATGATTATCAGCACTTTTCTTAAGCCACCAAGGTTGAAACGGAAACTGTTCTGTAGCTGGATCTTCATTAAAACCGATGAATTCCTCACCGGAACTGTCTTCTTCACTGCAATAAACTTTTAGCAACTCCAGGGCAGACATTGTTTTAAGTTCACCGGAGTAACTTGTTTACAACAAAGAAATGTTTCACAACAGGAAATAAATTTAATATAGTCGCTATATTTATAGTCTGGCGAATAGAATTTCAAGCTATCAAAAAGCGGAACCAAATCCTTATATTGTAGACCAACAATCGAAAAGGTACTATCAACTTTTATAAGCAAAACTGTGATTGTTTATTCTCGCCAATCGATCGCAAATTAACAGTATCATTACATAGAGGAAACTTTCCTCAACCCGATGATGGTGTTGGTATGCGTAGGCGAGCCTTGAGTTACGAGAAAAGGGTTTCCAAAGTTTTGTTCGCAAAAGTTGATGTGCTCTTTTCTGTTGTTGTTATGCTCGATTGGTTCCGTTATTTGACAGTTCAATTGGTTCCCGAGATTCTATCCGCCAGACTATAAATACAGCGACTGTAGAGGTAAACACACTGAAAATTACCTGTCAAATTTTGATGATAGAGTCGGTCTATAATGAGTCACGCTAAGAGTGAAGCCAAGTCTACCCATTGTACTTTCAAACCGGCTACATGAACAAACATTACGATACCATGATAGCTCCACGAAAGGTGATAAACATTTTGTGATGATCAGCAATGAGAATTTGGAATATTTGTTGTTAATTTAATTCGAAAAAATCACTGATATAATGATTTACCACAGCCGCTAATTTGTTTTCTCGCTAGAAGTCATTGAAGTTGATGCAGATATCCTCTGTTGCCAAGTAAAAGGGAAGGGAATCTTTTGAAAACCGTGATGCGAGTTCCTCAGTTTTTCTCTTGACGTGACTCTTATACACAGATTCCAGTTGATGAGACATACCGCTTTTGAACGTAGGACTGATATGCGAAAATTTAGTTGATCCTTGCATAAGATTTTCGCATAACAGTCCCATTGCATTTTTTTTAGTAAAAAAATCATTATTTGTGATTTTTTTTTTTAAGAAAAATCATTGATTCTTGTTATCATTTGTGTATTTGTAAAGAAAAGTTCAGTAAAAGTTAGCGCGCGATTAGCAATATGCTAATTTTTTATAGATGGTAACAAACGCGTTTTTCTCCGCTGCATGCTTTTTGACGTAGGACTGTCATGCGAATAGCGGCAGTAAACAACACGTTAGTACGCCATTTATCCATTGGTTTCACTAAAATGTTTGAATAGATAAATATGATCATACTTGGACCTACGCATGATGATGGTTGGACCTATGTGTTTCCTAAGACGGCCGCTAGGTGCGCTTCGGTTTGTCTACATCCTTCATGCGCAGCTGATTTGAAATTCAATTTCGTTTTGGCTAAAGAAAAGAGTTATACGGTCGAAAATCTTCAAGAGGCTGTTCTTTTAATAAGAAATAAATCACTTACCGCGTATCAGGCACAGAAAAGGTACAATATTCCGAAAACGATAGTTCACGCAAAAATTAAGAGAAGCCACAAGGCAAGAAATATGGAACGGAAATAGTGTTGACTGTTGATTTGGAGAACCAGCTAGCGGATTGGGTTTGTATGTGCACTGCTTCTGGCTGTGCCAAGACGGCCAAAAAATCTGGGAAGCTGCTAAAGACCTTGCGTCACTAGTTGGGCGTTAATTTAAAGGAGGAATTCCATCGTCAGGTTGGCTGAAAGGGTACCGATTTCCGAACTACCACGAAAGCGCCGAAAGAATCTGTTAATATGAATTTACATTAAGCACTTCTCATAAACCTTCTATATGTGAATTAATTTGAAATAAAATTTTAACAAACTAAAAATTGCTAACTGAAACTTATTTCCGAAAAAAAAAAACTCCTAGGAGAAAAAAGAACTATAAAACCGGAATTATGTTCTGATATTTTGTCATTTTAAGCCCGTAAATTCCCCGGGGCACCCAGAACATGCCCGGAAGTGGCCAATGTGGTCCAAGGCACTCAATTTTGTTATTGATCTTGTTATCGAATGATAGGTTTTATTCCTTCCATGTCAAAATTAGGTCCATGTTCCATATACCCTGGAACTTGTTCCGGCCATGTCTCCGGAACCAGTTGACCGATTCCAAAAATATTCGATAGCTTTCAATGGGACCACAATACCTATAGTTTGACGTTAAAATTTTCCAAATCGGGTCAATGATTTCCGAGAAAATGAGCCATGATGAATAGCTAATGCGTGGAAAGTAAACTTTTTTAAAAACGAAGTTAAACTCAAATTTCTTGATTTGTTTAAATAGCAAATTCATAAAAACTGTATAAAAAGGGGTTTTTTTTTCATGATACCAATAAGCTCTAAACAAAGTTTTTGAACAAATATGGGCTAAACTAACATTTGCCAAAATAGGTCCAACCATCATCATATTTTAGGTCCAACCAAGATCAGTATAGGTCCAACCAACATCATAATTCTTTGCTAAATAAAAACGTTTTATAAAACCATTTGTTCATAATATTTAACTTTTTATGTTATTATTAGAAACAAGAAAAGTAGATCTTTCCCCTAATCACGCATTATTTATAATTATATGTTGAATTCATAAAAAAAAAATATGACATGAATGTTGACGTCGTGTGAAACCGGCCTAAATAGGTCCAACCATCATCAGTTACCCACATCGAGGGCTCTTGTTCGCTGGGAATACTTATGAAGATTTGACCTGAACAAAAAGGTGGACGCGTAAGCCATTTATAGCATATTTATATATCTGTGAATCAACTGTAAACTGAATGAATTTATAAGTCCCTCTGCGGATTAAACGTCTGATATTAAGTCAATATTTTCACGTAGCTGTTATTCCAAATCTATCTCATTCATCTTCAAGATGTAAAGGTATACTTTTGTGCTTATTGTGTTTGATTGACCACTCGAAAAAGCGCATGAGTTTAGTAGAACATTACGAACGGCAATCGGTCAGCTATCGAGCAACGGGAGTGAACAGGTTAATCGACCTATCTACGAGTCCCTCTCACTTCCAATCCGGTAAACAGTGCAGCATAGCTGTCCAGCGAAGTGTCATTGAAAATGCCAGATAGGACTGTCAGCGTGATTCGACTGTCATACTGTATTGAAAATTACCATTATCTTAAAAGTACACACTCTTCAAACGCGTTGTCCCATTTATTATCCTAGAATTTAGTTCTAATTTTGTAATAAGTTTTAGTTTGTACAAATAAAAACACACTTGCTACAAGCAGACGGACAGTGAACGTAAAAGACTAGAAATGTAAGTAACCTAAAAAATACGTCACGCAACATGAATTTATATCTAATAAAACTAATTTCAGCTTAAAGCTTACTCTAACAGCAAAACCGAGTTTGCTTTTAAGGGTCCGAAGCGTAACCGTCGCCGTAACAATTAGAAAATATTTCAAAAATATTGGGTAATTACTGTAATTGATTAAGATTAACATTAGTTTGATTTCGTATGCAATGGAATTTGATTGCCAAATTCGAAAATTTTAAATTTTCCGCTCTATATTATGAAATTAGTTCAACATTATTTAACTGACAGACTCTGCAGAAAATTATCAAAATTCCAAATCTGAACGACTACCTGTTAGAGCAGGAGTTCCTAAAGGTAGCATTCTTGGGCTTATATTGTATAACATTTTCATTTCGGACCACCCTGAGTTGCCTTAGGGCTGCCACAAATCTTTGTTCGCCGATGACACAGGCATTTTCGCTGAAGGAAGAAGTCTTCGTGCTAGCATTTGAGCCTTGACAAATAAATGGATTATTAAAAAAAAAAGTCTTCGTGCTATTTCCAGCAGATCGGATAAAAGTATAGTCATTTTCTCTTCATCTTAACAAAAATGGAAGATTTCACCCAACGCTTCCATAACTCAACTTGTAATATTCCTTACATAAGCCTGGAGCTTCCTATTTGAAACCTACCTAGTAGTCACATAGTTACTATGAACGGAGATCCAATTCCTTGGTCAAGTCGTGTGAAATATCTTGGATTAGCACTTGACCAAAAATAACTTTTAAAGATCACATTGAGGGCATTCAAGCCAGTTCGAGGTTGAAAACCGTAGAGTTCTCTGAAGATTTCTTAAGTAAGTGTTCAACTAACAATCCTAGTAGTTGCAAGAACGTGGCCAGGACAGTTCTCAATCATTGGAGGTTGTATAGCGTCTATCTAAGAGACAGACAATGATGAGCCTCAAATTACTGCCTTGACGTCGCGGATGGACACCTATAGTAATATTTATTATTCATACTAAAATAACATAACATACTGCCCGTATAACAACAAAAATTCCAATGCACCACCAATGGCTTCGTCAGAGTCCCACCTGCAAGTAATTTCGCCTCCTCTTTTCTTCGCCATAACTGTTATCCACTAAATCTCTAGCACGACATCACTTGCGAAATTTGCACAAATTCTTGTTCCTGCCTTCCTCAGCCTGGGGCCGTTCAACTTTCTAGCGCTAAACAATGCCGCCGGTTGCCGTACAGAATCGGAGCATCAACACGGTGCCAAAATGTAACAATCTATCTCTCTCTCTGTCTCTCCCTTGAATGCTACGTCGACGCGAAAATGGCAGTTAAGAAGAAAACAGACAAATTCTCTCGATCAGCGGTTCTCAAACTTTCGTTGATTGCGACCCACCCATATTGTAAGACCAAAATGGGTTCGAAAGGCCAACACAACTTTAGAGACGCGAACACGTTCTAAGGCATCATAAACTACATAAATATATTTCGGCAAAATGTGCTTGAAAAGTTAAAACCCGTGCCGTCATGGTAAATTTTAACCTGGTTACTCACTAAACTTAGATGTGCGCACTTCGCCCACCACAAATCCATGCACCCATAATTGTAATATAGGAATGTACACTAGACTGATGCAAAATTTGAAATTTTCGCTCCACAGTGCTTAAAAGGTTCCAAATTGGGTCCTACTTAGCCTCCCAAAATTTGAACTTCTTTAGTAAGAAACTGACTTGGCACAAACCATTTCAAGTTTATATGGGAATTACTATGGGAAAACTTATGTTTTTGTTGATATCTATCTAACAATTCACCACATCACTATGCTTTTAAAAATGATAACATTGATTTTAGTAAATTTTCCCAGCTACAACTACCACTTTTCAATCAAATGTAAGGAACAAAAATTATTAATGATTCAAGCCACTGATGTCTTATGATTATGCTCATTCAACTGTTCATCAGGCAACATTGGTGTTTCTGGTCCGAAGAATAGAGCACAAATATCATGGCTACTATGTCACACTGCAGAATACAGTGTTGCCTACAGAACAGCTGCTTGATTATCAATCTCTTAAACAATTAATAACAATTTAATTTGACATTTGGCTGAAAAACGTTGTTTGGCTGAAAAACGTTGTTCCGCACAGTTGTAGCTTAGAAAATTTCTCGTAATTATAGTTATAGAAATATTCGAAAAAGCAATATGGAAAATGGGTAGAAGACAATGAACAAAAAGTTTGGTTTTCCCATAGTAATTTCCATATAAACTTCGAATAGTTTGTGCCAAGTCAGTTTCCAACCAAATGAGTTTAAATTTTGGGAGGCTAATCAGGACCTGATTTGAAACCGTTTGAGCACTGCGGAGCGAAAATTTCAAATTTTGCATCAATCTAATGTACACGCAATCCAGGTTCCTCTTATTAACACTGGAGTATGAGTAAAACTTGCCCGCAATCAGCTTGCCATGGAACTTAGAAATACTAACAGGGAAGAGCTCCATTCATAAAGAGCAATCAATTCGTTTTGTTAGCTTTTGATATCTGAGTCGTGAAATACTCTCGCCAACGAGAGTTGAACCCAGACCCTCACCTTGTTAAGCCAAACTCCTAATCACTTTTCTATCCCATCACGCTTTTTTCACTGTCATCGATCCCAAATAAGAATCGGGAAGCGATCATAACGAAACTCTTCGCTGCATTACAGAGGTATCGGCAACAGACGCCATTAATTTAAGTACAAATGTGGATTTCCAACAGATACCGGCAGACGGAATAACTTGAAACGTGACTGTTATTTGCACACTTGCGTTGCTCTTGATGGACTTCTTTATGTCTTGCACAATTGTCGCCGAATCGTGTTTACCCTCCGCTCTTAGTTTCATTTGAGTAGCATATGCTAACCCGAGCAAAGGATTATACCAAATTGATAACAAGTTCTGATACCCGGTTATCAAGATTTAATAACTGAACATGTTAACTTTGTGGTTGAATAAACAGCCAACATAACACAAATTGTAACAAAAGAATACTTCTGTGAAATCACAAAAATTACTGATTTAGTTATCATTGAAAACTTCTTGATAACAAATCCTGTGTTCCATGCCAATTTTTTCAACAAAATTTTAAATTATTTTATCGATTTGGTATTAAAGCTTTACGCTGATAACTGATATGATTGGCATTGTTTTTTTCTTCCCATGTGGATAATATTTGAAGTTTTGAACTAACCTTGCATCTATTCCATATTCTTTCATGATACCAACTGATAACAAAGTTAGTGGAGGCTGATAACTAAACTAGTTATGCGATAACAACTGAAAACAAAATGATATCTGGAATAACAAGACTTGTTTTCAAGATGATATCAGGTTGTTACTTTACTTTGCTCGGGAACTCAGCTGTTGGATATATGTTCCTTAAATCCGATGTCTTCCGTCTTTTTACAACTTCGCTGCTGCCTTCGAATGCCAGTAACTTTCTGCCACGTTTAGCAGATGAGGATGACGAAGGAATGTTATTAATACTTTTCGAAGGAAGTTTTGAACGGTCTGGTAAAGTAATCACTGCTATATATTTTTTCTTCGGTTTGGTTGTGTTTTTGCTATAGTTTTTTTTTTTAATATTTACACATGGATAGTACAATTTGTTTATCTTCTATGGCAGCATGTCCAGAAAACAAAACGCAATTCCATTCATATGAGTTAAAACACATTTGATGCTCTGGACATATTATCACAATTTTCAGAATATTATTTGCAAACGAATGTTTACTCTGATGAACGCAAATGCAACGAACGTATTGTACCATAACGCTCGAATGACAGTTAAAAACTGGTAATCATGGGTTGCTTTGGCATGTCAAAAACAAACAAACCAAACATGGTGGGTGGATAGAATGCTGTTAATAAAACATTGGTCAGCTCACATGGATACAACGGGATACAAATCACTACTAGATGAAATGATATTATTTTCATTATATTGGGGCAGACGGCTCTCCTTTTTGCCTCTTTGAAGTTTGTGCATGCTTGAAATTTGGCTATTTTTGAGCTGATATTGCCTATAAAATTTCCTGTTTTGCAGATAGAACCTTTTTTTTTCTTCAGTAAAGTTGTGTGTTTTATTGATTTTTAAAAAGTTGCAAAACATTATAGTCATTGAAAACAAATAATTTCAAAAACGGATTTTTGAGACCCTTCTATAAACAACGATTCATAACTCGAAATTGCAAGCAGATCTGGCGTCGTGCACAAAGTTTTTAGTTATAAAACAACCTACAACTTAACTGAAGACTCTATATCTCTATATGGTCAAACTAAAAAGTAAGGTTTTGCAACAACCCCTGTGGTGAAGTTTCGAACTAAAGCATAACTCCATTCAATGGGTCTTGTCATTTATAAAAACTCTTCTGAGGACATCCCATTGAAAAAACCACTGTGAAAGGTGCTAGTGAAAAAAGTTCATGGATTTGGCCTTTCGCACCACTGTGCGTCGGTAGCATTGGTGTTCAGCACAAAAAAAAAGAAGATCGACGGAAAACAAATCAAGGAAAAAAATATTAAATGATTTGTACAGCCAACAACCGTCAACCCCGTCAACATACAAAGAGGTTGTTTTTTTTTTATTATCAAGATCGAACACAAATTGAAGTGCTGAATGATTTCATAAATACCGAGCAGGCTATTCACTTCAGACTTCGGTGACAATAATGAAAGAGCCTTAATTTTTGGAACTCATGAAAACTTGCGACGTCTTGGACAGGCAAAGTATTGGGTTACAGATGGTACGTTTGCCACAGTTCCTTGTTTGTTTCGACAACTCGTCACTGTTCATGGAAGTATCGCTCCCTCACATCAGGGGCTGTTCATAAACTACGTAGACAGTTTAGGGGGGGGGGGGTGACAATTATCCACGGTCCATACAAATTTTAAAAATATTGTATGGACAATTGTCTACGCAGGGGAGGGGGAGTCAAAAATCCCAAAAAACTGTCTACGTAGTTTATGAGCAGCCCCTCAGCAGACGGTTCCGCTTGTTTTCATTATGATGACAACAAAAACAGAATCGTTGTATCTAAAAGTATGGCAGGAAATCCTGGAAGCAGCAGGTATGTTTTTTTGTTATTGAATGAAAAACCACAGAATTCACAGATCATGAAACGAAGATCTGTTCTTTGGCATCATATTTTATTCAACCTTAGCTGTTTTTTGTTATTGAATGAAAAATCACAGAATTCACCATTCTTTATATCATGAGCTGTTCTTTGAGGAAAACCTTTTCTTCTTTGACAATTGCAATATGTGTGTATGAATATATTACAATAAATGTGTGATTTTTATTATTTCTAGATGCGATTGATTTCAAGATATAGTTCAAAACTATGCTGAGTTTTCATTGCCAGATTACTTAACCGCTATCGCTACTAATCTTGGATCTAAGTAAATATGTAGCTACGTCACTTATGATATGATAAATAATGGATTCCAAACTGTGCTTATTAAATAAACTATGTTTGTTTGAATTGTATCATTTTTTATTCAACGCTTAGCCTAATTTAAGCATTGTTTACCATGCTCGAAACACGTTTCTAGAGTTGCATAGCAGCAAGGTATTTTATGCCTAACGTCCATTATGCCTAACGTATATTATGCCTAACGTCCATTATGCCTAATGACTTTATGCCTAACGTCCATTATGCCTAACGTCCGTATGCCTAACGTCCGTATGCCTAACGTATTTATGACTAATGGGATCATTGCATCACTAGCTGATTTCCAGTAGAACTAGCTGATTTCCACAAACAGCAAATTTATTGTTAAACTCTTCGATTTTTACGAGCGGCAACGACAACAATGCCATTTGGGTGCAAACTAAATCGATAAAATAGACCACACGTCTGTCAATACGATGAAGTTCAACATATCTACTGCTGGGCTCGAAGTTAGCATACCGTTGCTATCAATTTCTCGTAACATCCCTTGTCCATCTATTTAAGTTACCAGGCTACCTCCAATGTCCCCGGCACGCAGTAGTTAACAGATATCATGAAGTATTTCATGTAAAAAAGATAGTTGGAATCACTGTTCTTACAGATCTTACGAAAAACAATTGGTAATACATTCGCTACTTCAACAACTACGGTAAGCTGTTTGTCCGGCCCATCCCCCATCGGGCCACGTATCCATCTTTTCCTACAATCAGTGATTCTGATTTGACAGCCGCCCTCAACAGACTCCTTGAAAATAGTTGTAAAATTTTAGTTCAAGGATTATTTTTGTTTACATTTTAATTCAACAGGACGATGTCCAATTATTCCAGTTATACCAGATTGAGAACCATCATATACGTAGATCCTCATATGTTATGGGAGTATAGTAATGATCCAATTTTAACAGCCCCTCCACGCATCAGATTTGTATTGTTCAATAATTTCACATAACCGTAAGTCCAAACCATTCTCATTCATCTTCAAGATAGATGTTTAGCGCATTGGTTTCGTAGAACATTGGAAAACATTTTCAAAAAGAGAACTGGCAAAATCTGATCACTGCTATACTACAAAAATTGGAAGGATCACAAAATTTCCCGTTATTTTCCTTAAATTAATGGAACTGCAATCATCTTCCTTGAAGTTCCATCAACTCTCGAAACTGCCCGGAAGCTTTTGGAACTTCTTTTAAAATGTTTCCGCATTTTCTTGATGTTAATGAAACTATCTTGAACTTCTCGGAGTTTCCCTGAAGTTTTTGGATGATTGAGAACAAAATTCTGAAGATGATTTTGAAGTTCCCTCTCTGGTACAGTACTGCTGAGGTAAATAGAATTTCTAATGTTAAGACTTTAGAACAAATGTCCAACAAAATAATTGGTAATTTCTGGCGAAATCCATTGCAATCCTAAATTGCAACGATTAATACCTTTTAAATTTAGATCAGATTTAGTTTAAAGATGATAATAATTGTTATTGTTATACTCACATGCAGGTATAGAAAACCTATTTAAAATACTGAATTGTCAAGGCAGGAACAACGTTTAAACACATTGATATATATAATAAAAATTAAAGTTGGTAAGTTACTGTAGTAGCTGGAGCACCTAGGTTATAATCAAATGTAATTAATTTTGAATTAAAAAAAAACACGAACTGAAAAAAATAAGAATAGTAATAGTTCCGTTACGAATTGATCGAGCATTCCTTTTTCCAAGCTATCTATTTGATAGGCTCACAGAAACAGCGTGATGACTTTTCTACCGAGGCTGGCAAAGTAAATGGTCACCCGAGTTCAGAGCAGCGCACGAAATGTCGGTAAAATATCCAAGGAACTTCCGAGACAAATATTGAGAAACTTTTGACGAACACTTAAACAAGCTATCCGAAAAAAAATCGGATGACACATACATAGGAAGCTAGAAAATATTCGGAATTCGGAAACAAATTCTGGAAGAAATGTCGTATGGTCGATTAGAATAAACTTTTGGAGAAAGTCGGAAGCCAGAAGAACAGTCGAAAGAAATTTCAAGGCGAAGTCAAGTTGGGAAAAATGCCGAAAGAAACAGATTTTTTGGTGGTGTTTGAACAACATTCCCTGAAGTTCCTTCCAATGATTCAGAAATTTTCCTCATATTTATAAAACATTCCTGACGACCCCGCAATGTACCTGAAGTTTTCGGAATATTCCTGAAATACACTTCGAAATATCCCATCATCCTCCTTGAAAGTTCATACAATATTTGTGCTGTTTTGTAGTTCTCTTCTGATCACCCTAGCAGTATTTGGAACTTCCCTGAAAACTACCGGAAAATCTTCAATCTTCTTTAAAGGTGTACTTGCTGGAACATTTCGAAACTTCTTAAGTACTCTCACAATTTAATTGAAATCAATTTAACATCAGCATTGAAGTTCTCTGATCTACCCGATTTAATTTCCATTTTTAAAAGTTCTTCAAACTGCCATTAAAATGCAAGAGCCTCCCTTAAAATATTCTCAAATTTTTCTAATGATCATGCTACTTCCTTTACGTTTCCAAAATGTTCATGAACCTCTTGGAACTTAGCTGAAGTTTTTGGATATTCAGTAATTAATTAGAAATTGATTGATCTGTTCAATTAACATGAAGCAAATTAAACTGTTCTGAATACCATTAAATTTCCCTGAAGTTCTTTGGACTTGTAATTTTTTTCCCTTAATATGTATGATGTTTTGTTAAGTTCATTTGAGTTCTCTGGACTTTTCAGAACTTTGCAGGTTCTCGAATTTTAATAAAAGTAAATGAGCTAATCTTTAAATTAATGGAACTTATCCTTACAGGTCTTTAAACTTACCCAAAAATCCGAAGTTTTCTGAAGATGCAGAACTTCTTAAAAGTTCCTGCAGTTTTCTTGAAGCTCATAGAAAAGCAATAAAACTCTGTAAACATCCCTGAAGTTTCGAGGAAGCAGAAAACAAAACTGGTAGTAGAAATCCATCAGGTTTTTTCCGACCGATGGTTAGCCAAAAACGGCATGGAAATGGAAACATTAGTCGAAAGAGTATCAAGCAAAACACATTTTTATAGATGAATAATTGTTTGAGCAGGCTTAATTTTTTTTTAGACATTCAAAAAGATAAAAGTCTTTCACAATAGTTTCATCTGACAGTTCAGCAGGCAGACAATAATCATTTTGATTATTTATACAAATCGGTATAAATCGGTATAAAATCTCAAAAATCGGTATTCTGAGAAGCTTATCGGTATATCGGTATCAAGTTTGGAAATCGGTATAAATACCGATAAATCGGTATATCTGGCAACACTGGTTCAGAGTTGCGACCTATCACAATCACGATCGTCAGACAGCTACGCTTGGTATACTCCTCCCGCATAGAAAAATACCATTTCTAGAACAGTTCAAACTTCACTGACACCTTACTAGCTATGTTAACTTTTCACAAAATAGTTTTGTTATGGTTTATGGAATGTAATAAACATTAAAGAAACACTACTTTCAACTGTTACAGTTTCTGGTATGTTTCAGCTAAATTTTGTTACGGTTGATCAACTATACTGAACTGTTACAAAACATTACGAATAAAAGTTGTAAACAACTTGTACAACGCTTACGTGTTTCGATTATGGTTGCTTTATGTTTTTACAATTTGTACAAACAGAAGAAAACGCTTTTGATTGAAACGGTGCTCGTGAGTTCATTGTGTTGTTTTGTTCGTTATTTTATTTTTAAAACCCTTGGTAATATTAGCTTAAAGCATAAAATATTTCTTAAAAGCGCATGCATTTTCTACACAAATATTCAGGGCTAACAGCGGTTTACATGTGAAGGAGATTTCGATGTTGGTGGCTCACATCATCCAAAAAGGAAATCGAAGCAGGTACGTTATGCCGGGGCCTTTTTATCTTCCAGAAATGGAATGGAGTTTGTTTTGCAGGGCAAATTCATTTATCTATTCATTTTATATTAGATCAATAAACATGTTACCAAGAGCAAGGGAGGTGTCCACAAAAAGAAATCTTGTAAATCACATTAAAATTAAAGAACAACCCATGATGGCTGTATTCCGGATAAGCTACGACAGTATTTATTATAACGTCAATAAGTATAGTAATTTATACTTCCATAGTATATCATGAAGTTAACAACAATGGTTGGTTCTAAACCGTACTACCTTATTCGAAAGTTAATGGAAATAGTTTCACATATCCAACTAGAACCTTTTCTGATGTGGTAAGGCTATAGTTGTTTTGCTAAAAATGTATGAGAAAAAGCGAGATTTCGTATGGTGAACGTTCTTAACCACCCATTGTTCATATGGTTGGGTCTTCGAAAACTTTAATCAATATGGTCAAAACTTTATCTAGGTATGGTTTGATTAAAGTTGGCTGAACCTTTCTCATTATGGTTTTCAGAGGAAGATAAACCATTTTTAATGTGGTAATCGTATGGTTGTGATTTATGCGGGCTATCAATGTGCTTGTCGAAGCACTCTCCATGACCATCCATCAAGTTGACGAAAGAAGTAAAAAGCAACTGGTGAATGTCGTCTTTGGTGGTGTTCTATCACCGATCTGGTTATATTTGACAAGCACGACACTCAACTGTGTTTATTTCAGTGTTCACTCGGCTGTCGAAAAAAGCAGGCCACTCTCAATGTGTGCCACGCGATCGTCTGTTTTCTCGAAAGCAACCATTGCACTATGGGCAAAAATGGGTCCAAAATTACCCAAAATTCAATATCTCAACAGCACGCTGAATTCCGGCCATGAAAATCCGGGAAATCGATTGCACGTGGTCCCATAGACCGGAGAGCCTTGCAGGTATGTGTTTTGGACCATTTTACCCCATTTTCCCCTACTTTTTGGAGGAAATGTTTTTTCACAGCTCTATTTTTCGTAAAACATAAGCACTTTATGCATGGTTCGAGAATACTATGTCTTTAAACAACAGTTCATGAGATGTTAGGGGAATACAGGGTACACTGTATAGGGGAGTAAAGGGTAAAAGTGAACCCTCGCTAAATTTATTTTAATTCATATAAATGTTGAACGATAGACAACAACATAAACGAAAGACATAGTATACTAAAACCATGCATAACGTGCTTATGTTTTACGAAAAATAGAGCTGTGAAAAAACATTTCCTGCAAAAAGTAGGTGAAAATGGGGTAAAATGGTCCAAAACGGGACGGGACCACGTGCAATCGATTCCCTGGACGATTTCCCTTCGGAAAAGTTGTTTTTCATGGCCGGAATTTAGCGTGCTGTTGAGATATTGAATTTTGGGTAATTTTGGACCCATTTTGCCCATAGTGCATTGTGTGGTCCTCTTCATTGTTCTTCATCAGCAGTTCTTTCGGTCGATGCGTCGTCGACTTAGGAAAGCAACCGTTTAGTGATGAGTGTGTGAGTGTTGACCACGTTTTGCGTCCACAGTTCCATTTCAAATGACGATTTTTTTTTTTAATCTTTTGATCGACCTTCTACGATTATGCTGAAATTTTGCACAGTTGTTTGTTATTGTCCAACATGTCATTTTACATATTTGGTTCCCTAGTTTTGTACACGACTAAGACTTGACAAGGGATTATGCAAAAATGATACGCATCAATAGAAACACATATATCTTGCGAACGATTTGTTTGATTGAGATGGTGTCTGTGAAGAAGTTGCGGGCAAGTATTGTGCCTTTCAAAAAAAAAATATACACTGTAAAAAAATATTTATTTTTTTTCACAAAAATAAATCAAAATTATGAAAAAAAAATTTAAATTACTCAAATTGCATTTTTTTAAATCATTTTTTTTTTATATTTATTTTGTAGTTTAGATAAAGTAATACCTACTGACACTGTGCATTTGCTGGGCAAATCATAAACAAAAAAGTTATGAACTATGGAAAAAATAAGTATTTTCCAAAATACCACCTACAGTTATCGAATATCTTAAAAATAGGGTTAATATTAAAACACATTAAATTTACAACAAAAAAGCTCATAATGCTTAAATTGCCCAAAGTTGTTATTTTTGAGATACTCGTAGGTTAAAATTCACTTGTCGCATAATTTGAGCAATTTTCACTCTTTTGAGATATTATTCTTAACTCATGCGTATAATTAAAAAACTGTGAACAGCAAAGTTTAAGGAAATTATATGGACTTTTTGTTAAAAATATTTTCAAGATTGAACACTCACGAATAACATCTCAAAAGAGCGAAAATTGCTCAAATTTTGCGATATGTGAATTTTAACCTACGAGTATCTCGAAAATAAAAACTTTGAGCAGTTTAAGCATTATGAGCTTTTTTGTTGTAAATTTGATGTGTTTTAATATTAACACTATTTTAAAGATATTCAATAACTGTAGGTGGTATTTTAGAAAATACATATTTTTTCAATAATTCTTAACATTTTTGTTTATGATTTGCCCAGAAAATGCACAGTTTCATTAGGTATTACCATATCTAAACTACAAAATAAATACAAAAAAAAATAAAAAAAAATATGCAATTTGAGTAATTTAATTTTTGTTTTGATAATTTTTATTTTTTTATGTAAAAAAAAAAATATATTTTTACAGTGTATATTTTTTTGGAAGGCACAATACTTGTTCGCAACTTCTTCGAAGACACCATCTCGATCAAACAAATCGTTCACGAGATATATATTTTTCTATTTATGCGTATCATTTTTGCATAAGCCCTTTTCAAGTGTTAGTCATGTGCAAAACTAGGGAACCATATATGTAAAATGGCATGTTGGGCAATAACAAACAACTGTGCAAAGTTTCATCATAATCGTAAAAGGTCGACCCGAAACGATTTGCGAATCTGTGTGGAACTGCTCTCCATTGCTCCAATGGAAGCGCTTTGCCCCACGATGGCGTAACTGCCATACAATGAAACCACTGGACGCTGCTCCAGTTCTGATGGAGGAGTCTTTTTGGATAGCGGAAGATAAAGTGTTTATTGTGTTGTACCTTTTGACTATAGTTCTAAGATGCATTGTATAGTGATCAAGAATTGCTCGGCTCTTTAAAGTTAATTCGTTTAAGCCATATCAAGTAAATTAATAAAAAAAAACCTGTACTTTTTTGATGCAGTTGCTGCTTTGCTTGCTCATGTGAGTGTGTTGGTGAGTAAGTCCAATAGCTTCCGATAAATTTTCCAGCTATGTTTGTAACTCGCACAGTCGCACGTGCCGAGACGAACTTGGAATGCGTAGGCATTGTTTTCATTTTCTTCTGTCGTTTCGCTTTTTCTCATCATCGTACTGCAGAAGTCGTCACTGTTTTCGTTGTGCTTTACATCATCAGCAGCGAGTGTTACGTTTTGCCTGTGAGCAGCGACCATTACTGGTGATTGTTGTTTGCCATGGCTCTACCTCTCACTGCGTGACCAAACGTTCTGTCAGCGATAGTCGGGTGATGCGTTGACGTTGAGTGTCGAGTGAGTGTCATGATATTTTGCATCACTGCCCGAGTTGCTCATATACCACCAATATGCAGATACCATAGATACCATAGATACATTAAATACCGAAGCCAAGTTCTAACTTCTTAAAAATAGGGGAACTGATATAAAGAAAGAGAGAATGATTAGTAATTTCCATTTAATTCCACTACCTAGAAGAAATACACTTATCTGTCAAGGATAAGCAAATAAGCTAGTGGAATTATTTGGAAAATAATAATCCTAATAGAAAATACTAATTCATCAGAATTGGGGAACAACATTTTTCGGCAATCAAAGGAGTACATCACATTGTTTCTTTTTATGCCATTCTAATAGTGATAAAACTCGCGTTGATCCACCGAGAATGATCTTGAAACAAGAAAAAAAATTGAATAGTCTTCTATATATGTATGTGATTCATAATTTTCTATTCGTTGTTTTCTAGTTTGAAGTGGTTATGACTAGGGTAGGGATTTTTTTCCCATAAAATCATAATTTATCCGTCAAAGAGCTTTGAAGCGTGCTCTAACTCTTCGACGGGTATAAATAGCGGTACCTTTCAATTACAACTGTAGCAAACCCGAATACCTAATCATTTCTTCATAGTGATGAAGAAATCTTGGATAAAAATACCCATAGCATTATTATAAAATAACAATAAAACATCAACACAATACAATAAATAAAACACTTTGAAACTCCCTAATCTGAACACACAAAGTTTGATGTTTAGGTTCTATAAAGAAATACAAATTTAATCGAAATCCCTCGCTGGATTATTTTCAAATATATCTCGAATGAAAGGTAAAACGGTATAATTTATAATAGTGGAGGATTCAGGATATAAAATTTGAATTCTTGCGACCCACTTTAGGACAGCTTGCGATCCACCGGTGGGTCGCGACCCATAGATTGAGAAACGCTACTCTAGATGATCTTGATGCCTTTCCCCACCTGCGCTTTTCGCTAACTGTGCTACAACGGCGGTGCCGGTAGAGGCATTAGCGGAAAGACGAATTATGCTATTGCATAACTCACCGAACATCGCTGTTCATAGCTCGGATACGAAGGACGAAAAGTCGAGCGAGATGTAGGCATGTTCTGCACACTTCTTTTGGCTGTATAACTGTGTACTCTGCTGCAGCTTTTTGTGGTTTACGTTCCTGGCATACCACCCGTCATAGTGTTCCACCAAAGCGTAGAGATGAGCATTCCTGTTTTGGGTGGGGAAAAGCGATTTCGGTTCTAATACTGCAGTACGGTTACGAAACGGCGTCGGCTTTTGGTTTTGCACGTGCCCGAAATGAGACGTGAGCTCGATTTATCCTCGAACTGCTCGTTGGCAGATGGCAATTGGTTTACAGGATTTAACACCATCATTGAGTGAGAAATGCTGCAAATTATATCTATAAAAAAACTTACGAATTTTGTCCCCTACCTCAAAAGAATACGTAATAATCACAAGGACATCCTTGAATCGATTTGCATACAAATGGACCCGAAACCGCATTGTACAAATTCCTCCCACTCTCTCTCTAATCTCGTACCAACTTCATATCGCTCGTGACTCCGATTCCGTTAAGCAGCAGCAGCAGACTGGCTCCGAACTTCTTGGGATAACAAGATTTATGGATGACAAGGCACCGGGCACACAAATCAGTTCCGAACTTTCACACATCGTCCTACAGTGGGAAAAGTTTGCTTGTGGTGCGACGAAAAATCAATTGGTCGGAACAAGGAATACAATCGGTGGCTGGGTCCGATTTCGGTGACATTCGACAAACAGTTTTACCAATTTCTGATTCAAGGGAGCAACTCTCTTCCCCCCCCAGGCAACAGTGAAAACCGACGCAACGAGAACGTATTTTTCCACACACACCCACACTCATAATCACACAATCAGCCACAAGTCCATTGAATTCACAAAATAAATGCTGATTGAATAAATTTGAATCTAATCAATTCCGTGGCTACTGACTGGTGGTGTTCTATTCTGAGCCATTGAACCGTGGGAAGCAGCGTGTCGTCGGTCGTGGTGGTGGTGGTGGTGGTGGTTGGATGTTATAAACTAGAACAGTTTCAAGGCTTGGATCGAGAGAATTAAACGACGGAGAAACTGTTTGCCTTTGATTCGAATGATTGGAGCAGAACAATACCCGGCTACCTAGTGATTTTCTTCCGGGGGTGGGTGGTTTCAGGCAACATGAATTTTTAATTTGATGCCTTCTCTGGTGGCAGTGTGGGAAAATAGAGCTATTTCACGCTTCAAAAACCGAGCTCTCAGTAAATTGCTACTAAGTTCTAAGTTTCTTGCCGATCGGGAAGGGGCTGCTGTTCTTCCCGTGGGTAATTCAAAGCACTGCCAATGATTGGTTGAAATGATTTGCATTTGTTCGGCGGTAGGAAAGTTTTGATCGATGGATGTTCGGAATTCAAATGGGATCGAAATTTATGCCAAGCGTAATCGAACACAAATTTTGCGATAACAATAATGTTGCGGAGTGTTTGTGCAGGCATGAACAACGACAATGTCATGAAGTTTACTCGTGGAAGATGAAATGTTTTCATTGCGGTAGATGTTATGATTAATTGTAAATCAATATTAATACTGCTGGAGTATATTTGAATTTTGGGCGTGTACTGTGTAAACTTAATTCAGTCGTTCGTGAATATCCTTGATATGGAAAAATGGTAAACTTCCTTGCACAAATACGATGTGTTCATGCGGGGCTTATTGTATATGAAGGCGACCTCAGAATGTACGTGTATTAAAATACATTCTTGAAATGAGTCGTTGGATGTACAGTAGAGCTATCACCTTCCATCGCCAGGGCTAAAACTGTTTGCATCAAACTCGACCTACGAATTCTAAATTCGTCCTTACGGATTAGAACGCCATTGAATCGCCATTCAATTCTGTTCGGCCTATCTTTTCATTTTGAGAATAATGGGTGCAAACATTCGTATCACACGTTTTTATTGACTTCCTACGGTAGCTTTCGAACTGAAAAATCGTACCAAACGCATAATTGACTTGTTAACACCAAAATCGTGGATTAAGTTGATGTTTTCTACTCGATAGGCCCAAAATGTGCGATTAGGCCGAAGTAGGCCACTTTCACTCCATCGGCATCGTCTGAGGTGCCAGAAGGGCTTTAATGTTGCCAACACTATGTCATGCGAATTTATGCTGACTTGATTCTTTCACGACCGTATTTTATTTTCAGCTTAAGCCTTCCTTACTACTGGTGGCAAGGTTGCCTGCTCTCCCGCCACATTTGCTTCGTCCACAAATTCATAATAATAAAAAATCTGCTTTCCCCGTTGGCCGCCGCAATCATACAACGAACCCAAGATGTCGGAAGATTTTCGGTCTTTCGTTCCTTACCCATTCAACGTTACCCGTACCAACCGGAGGTATCCATTTTTGGGCATCACGTTACATAACTTTTCGCTTCACGATATAACTGCGATGAAATCCTGCCTCCCGCGCCAAAAATCTTCTTCAACAATAAACGGGGGAGGGGAGTTGGGGCTGGTACAAGAACGATCCCTCCCAGTCAGCCGTTTCTGCCTCGCAGATTGCGACGTGGGTAAAAGTGAGATACATTTTTTTTACCAATAAAATTAGATTTGCCACGCTCAACTGATGTAGGGCTCCGGAGATAGCAAGATAGCACACCCCCTGGGACGTGACGTGGCCAAAACAATCAACCATCCCACCACCAACCGTGGGAACTGGGTGCGGTTCACAATGATTCGGGAGACGGTACGACAACGATTTGTGCAAATACAGAGACCGACGCAAGATAAGATGCGATCTTCAACCGTCGTCGTTGATGTTTGTTTCATTTCGTCATAATTGGGAAATTGTTAATCTGCGGAGCTGAGCTTGTTTTAATACTGGGCTTATGCTTTGCATTGCGGTCGTTACGGTAATAAGAAATAAATTGAAAGGTCTGCATGTTTTTAATGGGGTTTGCTATTCGGTGACTGGAAACTAGGGCGCAGCAGAATTAATGATAGTCATTTCTGATTATTTTTGGTGCGACATATAAAATAGGCTCGTTCGGTGGTGAACAAAATGCAGCCCGTGAACCGCATGTGGTCAAGAGTGGCAGCTTGTTCAAATTTCATGTACAGTGAACTCTCTACAGCTCGATTTTGAAGGGTCCATCGAGTTATAGAACATCAATCCCATAGGAAGTCACCACTGCGTTGCTATTTTTACTATGGTTGGATAATTCGATATCAAGTTTGTTGGTAACGAGTTGTGGAGAGTTGACCGCACGTCGGGTTATTTTTAGTTCCCCAAAAGTTATCTTGAGTAGACTGACATTTCTAAATCGAATGGGTTTAAAATATGTTTCGGGAGAAATTATTAATCATTAATTTTATCACAACTATCCAGGCAAACAATAGATTCAAGGCCGAATTAATGCACAAATGTGACTTATTGTCCATATCGAAGATCGAAGTAGGCTGCGCTTGAAGACTGACGTGTGAATTTTTGTTGCGTGTTTTTCTTCCGCTGATTTATCAATTTTTAATTTAATGCTGTAATGCTTGTGTCGTGAAGCTTTTAAATCAATGTTGAAAAGTGCATAACAGAAACGCGTGTGCAAGATGAGTGAGATTCAAAGCTCTTCCACTTCTTTGACTAAAAAAAATATTAAGGGTTGTGTCCTCGACACGACCGCAGTATGACGTAGAACTACGCAAAATTGGTGTATGTCGTCAGACCCCCTTCACTCTTTGGAGTTTATAGAGACAGATAACAGCGCCAATAGGTTTGTGACGATACAACGTTGAACCACAGACAAACAGACATAACTCATTGAATATTTCTCACTGTAAAACATCGTCGCTAAAACATTACCGCCATCTTTTGAATACACTGTGGTGGGTAGTACGCTGAACAGATGGCGGTAGTGTGTAAACGTCAAACGCAAGGGAATTGACTATGCGCGCCACAGGTGGCGGTACTACCAACTACGATACTTTTAAATTGACCGTTAAATGCTTGTTCGATGAACAAATTTCGAGTGTTATGTCTGTTTGTCTGTGGTTGAACTGCAGCGTTGGAAGAAAACACGCACACCATCATACATGTACGAACCCAAACCACTGAGCGGAGGGTACAGCGCAAATCAAAACACGAAGCGGTGTCATCACTCATCGTCATCACTCAACTTCGGCAGCTTCAGTTTGCGATTTCATTCACCGTCATTGAAAAATATCTTCGTTATAAAATAGAAAAGTAATCAATATTCCAACGTAATTTTTGAATATCTAATAGTACGCAGTGTTGGTCAAGGAAGACAACATATTTTATTACGTTTGTTTAGCACTGATTTCGATACGTTGCGATTTTTTCCATGTATACTTCTATGCTTATAAAGATTATGTTGAGCAACTGCTTCATAAATCATAAGTTCTCGATTACTTTTTCGAAGGGACGTATCTGCATTTGCATCTTACTGGTACCGGTGGTGATATTGGAAACTCGTTCACTCGAAAGCAAAACATATTACAAGCCCATCATGATGTGAGGTTGGATTTGTGATTGTTTTCTCAAGCGTTTCTGATGCGTATAACGTAGTAATGATTGAAAATCTATGCAATCATGACGAAGTGAGAATCTTGCTATCGCAATATAATGATGATGACATCGATCATCCTCTTCCCTCGGCTGATAATCAACGTCTGCGCTGGCATATGTCATACTGACACCTGCCATTTATTGAGCCCTGGTGGTGAAGTTGGCAGTTTAAATGTGCACTCACTAGATGGCACTGCGATCACACAAGGGTGGTATATCCATAGCATTGTTCGAGGAATTGATTAGTGGGATATCTTGTTAATTAAATATCTTTGATGTCGTGCATTATGTTTGACTATTATACTTTATCTTAAATTTTTCAAGTATTACAATGTTTCGGTTATGGCCCAAGTTACAATTTCCAGTTGAAGAAACGCTTTCGTTTTGATTTTGTTCAGCTGCATGTTGAATAATAATTGCACAATGTGTTCACCACAACTTTTATAAAACCCTTGTTTACACTGGTTTGGAGAACCTATACAACTGCAACACAAAGGTGTTGTCTAACGTATTCAGTAAAACGTTTACCCAAAATCAATTTCTTGTTGAAGAAACGCTTCCATTGTGATTTTATTCAACTGCATGCTGAATAATAACTGTACAATTTGTTTATTACAACTTCTGTAAAACTCTTGTTTACACTGGTTTGGAGAACCTGTTCAACTACAGCATTATATGTATACGCGGTATAGGAGTAGAAGCAACTTTTATACAACGTTTATAGATACATATTTAAACTCAAGCTTTATTATTTTGGTGAAAGCTCTTATACAACGTTTGTAGACACTTCTTGACAGCTGCTTTGAAATTTAGTAGAGAGGAAACCTGAGAGGCGTTTGTTACACTCTTTTATGACTCCTAAATATTAATTGAACATCAAGCGGTGAAAAGCGTTTATAACACTTTTCAATGACTCCTTAACAACCGGATTGAAGCAACTTTTATACAACGTTTATAGATACATATTTAAACTCAAGCTTATTTTGGTGAAAGCTCTTATACAACGTTTGTGGACACTTCCTAACAGCTGCTTCGAAATGTATTAGAGATTGAACCTGAGAGGCGTTTGTTACACTCTTTTGTGACTCCTAAATAATCACTATACAGCAAGCGGTGAAAAGCGTTCATAGCACTTTTTAATGACTCCTTAATAACCGTTGTGTAAGTACTCACAATATTCACAGATTAAAATTAGTTTAACAATTGTCGTGGTACGCCAAAATAATTGCTTGTACAGTTTTTATTAATTTAATTTATTTGTGCACATTGAAAAAATATGTAATTATGCCATAATTCACATTCTGTGATAATGGGGGAAGTAGTAACAAGCATGTGTTTAATCTTTGATTGATATTCTTTCAGTTAATCTCTCTCATTAATTGAGAGAATTTATCTAGAAATGTTATCGTTGATTATATGATATATGTCTTAAATTAATGTTTGCATTTATTAATAACACCTATATATAATTTACTTCTACTCCACCGAGGGTTTCTCGAAGCAAGATTCGAACTCATGATCCCGGATTGCCAGCCGCTTCTGTTTCCATCTGCTCTTTTCTTGAATACATATTTTGATCATATGAGAGAAGTATATGAAGCTCATCTTGAGTGACTTCTCTTGCAGTCGAATAATCATTTCCTTATGGTCATATAAACGTGCCTATCGCTTGTGCTATTTTTAGCAACAAAATTGTGGTTGGTGGTTGGTCGAACGTAAACAATCATTTAAGAGTGCTCCAAGCAGCTTTTGAAGCTTTTTAACCAAATGGCAATACAACTACATTCTTGTTCAACTCTGGAAGCTATTATTCAACGTTTGATCAACTCAGGTGTTTTATAAGAGCTCTCAATGGTTTGTTGGGGGTTCAACGTACGTGTATCTCTTAGCGGAAGTGAATATTCACTGTAATTATTTTTGAGAGGCATTGTGTACTACCGCAAACTACTTTATCAGAAATAATCTCAGTAATTATTCACTTTCGCTAAGAGACACATCTACCTTGAAAAGTAACCGTTTCGTGATGAGTGTGTGAGTGAAAACCACGATTTGCGTCTATTTTTACAGTGGACGCGCAATGCCCCCCTTTGGCAATGTTGCCATACCTTGAAAACACTGGAAGTAAATGGAGGAAGCTTTTTGGATAGCTGAAGATAAAATATTTTTTTGTATTGTACCTCATGACTATAGCTTTAAGATGTATTGTATAGTGAACAAGAAATCTCGGCACTGTAAAGTTTATTCGATTGTGCCTAGTAAAATAAAGTTATTATCAAAAAAAAAATATTAAATAATGTTCTCATATTAGGATGTTATTGAACGTTTTTATTCAGCAATGAATTTGAATCATGACTGGACCTAAAAATGCATGATGGCCTATTATATAAAGTACCATTTGTATGCTTAAGAGCCCGCAAGGCCGAGTGTAATAAACCAAACAACAGACGCTAAATGAAATTATGGTCACATAGAGTACATATTTTTTGGAATCGATCAACTGGTTCCAGAAATATGAGCGGAACATTCTGCGGTTTATATAAGGCATGAGGCTAATTGCGACCTCAAACGAATAAAACTTATCATGTGACTCCTCAAATCACATTGGAATAAAAAAAAAAAAAAAAAAAAAAAAAAACTAATTCAATGGTAGTCATTTTGGGACCCTGTGACACATTGGCCATGTCTTGATTCCTCCGGACAAGTGGCCAGTTTCTGAATATGGTCAGAAACCATTGAATCATTAAAATTCAACAACCAGTTCAATGGCAGTTATTAGGAATAGCCAGGATCCAATTTCCGAAAACCCTTAGGAAAGTAGCCAGTTTTAGACTTGGATTTGTATAAATGAACCCAAGTCTTCTTCGACCTCATCACTAGTTGTCAAGGTGATCACACCGTAGTCCACCTTGCTAGTGTACTTTCCAGCTAGCACATGCCCTGCTTACATTATGCTGGCTAGTACACTAGCGCTAGCAAATCCGCATAGATGTAAACCACATTAACTACTGACTCGCTCCTGCCTGCTGCAGGACCCAGTGCCACGCCGTCCGAAGCGGTAATGAGCACAGGCAGTAGTAGTAAAATTTACGTTTTTTTTCTGGGTTTTTATGTTTTAACATTTGATTTAACATTTCAATTGGTTAGCCTTTGGCTCTTCATCTTTGTTCTAGTTAATTGGTTATTCTAATGTGATGATTGCGTTTAGCGCTAATTTACAGGATACCCTTTGTGGGATTGTTTTGGTTTGAATTTAAAAATTTGATAACCTACCTACTTGAGCACCTAACTACTTAAACTAGGTTGCCAAATTACGAATGATCTGGTGGTTTGATCGCAGACAGGCGACTCTGAACCTTTCCAGCGTGGAAGTCTTTCGCTCCTCGAGTGTTTGAAGACCGGCCAGGTGGTGAATCTCAGAATTACGAGTTCGCGGTGGACTGTTAAGGATCATTCTGAGGATCTCGTTTTGGATCCTCTGAAGCTTTAAGTGGTGGCACTTAGCACAACTTTCCCAGATTGGCATACCATACTCAATAGCCGGCAGAATGATTTGCTTGTGGACAGCAAGCTTGTTTTTGAGGGACAGGGTGGACTTCCTGTTTATCAGAGGGTAGAGCGACCTGATCAAGATGTTACACTTGGTGGATGTCTTGTCCACATGGGATCGGAATAGCAGTTTGCTATCGAGGGTGAGACCAAGGTAGACTACTTCACTTGACCATTCAATGGGAGTGCTATCAAGATGGATCTTGACGTTAGCAGACGGAACAAGCCGAGGTGAATACGAGTGTGGAAACAGAATGGTTTGTGTTTTAGCTGCATTGATGAGCACAGGCACGACAGCAGCGCTGTTTTATATCTTTTCAGGTTCAAGCAGAACCATGTGCAACCAAGTGGTACTCGATTATGACGACTGGGTTTGGGGCAAACATTTATTTCATGAAAATATTTATAAAATTATCATTAGTAAATTTTTCAAAAGTTTTTTTATAGAAAATTGGAAAAGCATTTATTTCAGAAGATGCGTAAAATAATATCCTATCGATTGGCCTATTTGGATTTTTATTTCATCTATAAATGACAAAGTTATAAGCGTTCAAAACCTAACACGACTTCACCACACATATTTTTTGATTTGCACCCCAGTATAGTCTACAAAGACGTAGTTCTACGTCAAAAATGTTTTATGAAATTATGGAATAATAGGATATTATGATGATATTTTGTATGTGTAAGTAATAAGAAAAGATTGTAAAGTTTGTGTTTCACACATCAAACCTGCAAATTTAGCTTTGACAGAGTCACAATGAGCGTTTTTCTGATCGCCTCTTCGCGAAGAGTTAGAAAATATTTTTTTATTTTCGGGCCGGTAAACTATACTAAACTAAGCAAAAACTATTGCTCACGATCTCGCATAAAAATGGTTGCGATGAATGCAAAGGGGAATTATTGGCGTTGACGGCAACTCTGTAGCTCTTTACTACTATGGTAAAATTCATAAGCAAACGTCAGACTGTGCGTGAAACATGGCGGACATTGTACTATCCTTTCACTCCACCGAAAAATCCCATAAGAAACTGTCAATCTTTTCTAGAAGAGACAATTTTTCGACGGTGCCGTCAACGCCAATTAGCAAAACCAACGGGGCCATCTTTTAATAGAAGTATTCAGGCGTCCGTGTGAATGACAAAATGGCTTCCAAGCATAAAAGTCCATATTTTGTATCGCGGCCACTGCACACTGGACCAGGAATGCAATCCAGCGGAGCAAAATTAATAACTCCGAAACGAAGCATTTTTTCGACTTGGTGTCTTTCGCAAAGTTTATCATCATAATAAGGACCATCTACTGATATAAACAAATAGTTCAAAACTCTTCCGCAAAGATGGCACCACAATCTAATTTCATTATCTGACGTTTTGGAGACTTAATGTCTTCGGAAAATTTGTTTACCTTGACATAATAAACAACTCTTTTTAAGTCGTAAAATTTCCACAGCCTGCTGGTTCCGAGTTATATGGAGATAATGAAATAAATAGCGAAAATATGGTTTTTTCCCTTCTGTTTCAGTTTTCTGCTTACAACCATATAATATTATATTTTTCTCTTATGCAGATGCATTAAATAAAGCACTTTTGTGAAAAAACATACGGGTTTAAGCTTTAAATTTTAATATTGTTGAAAAGTCGCAAAAACAGAAATTTTTGAACAATATTATCTCTCAAAGCACCAAAAATCGCAACCTGACATTGGCAGCAAAAATTTAACAATGCTCGATAAACAAAATATAAAAATATGAGAGAGGAATATTTTGGTGTTTTTGAGATTTCTTCATTTTAGTAAAACATGTTTTTTCGACGTAGGACTACGTATTTAATTTTTATACTGGGGGTCACATTAAAAAAAAATCCAAATTCAGCCTCGTAACGAAATATCCCAAACACGGACGCAACGATAGAGCGCAAATCGAACAAACGACACTTTGTGCATGCTCACATGAGCGAGCTCAATACTCAGTTGATCACCCAACGAAAGGAAGGGAGGAGAAAAGCAGCGATAAAAAAAACGCTTGTCAAATCGTATTCTTCGTCATTCGTTGCTAGACCGTCTAGCAGTATAGTTCGTTCGTTCGTTCGCTTTGCTATCGAGTTTTTTCTAGTTCGTTTTATTGCTACGTTCGCGTCGTGGAAGTGCCGTCATCGACAGGCGCATTGGCAAGTCTAATTACACTTACCAATAAACAAAGCATGGTATGCAAGCGCACTACTGTTCCTGCATCGGAGCGCCCTAGCAAGAAGGCCCAAACGGATCCCAGCGCTGCTTCGGATGACGCAGCAAATCGGCTGCTACAGAGCAACCAATTCTCGGTGCTCGGAGTAGAAAATGGCGGTGGTGACACCGCTGAAATTGCAAAAAAAGAGCGGATTCCCCCGCTGTTTACCCCGATGAAGGACGTCGCCCAGCTTAGGGATGAGCTGGCAAAACGCAAATTGTCCCCGCGATTCAAAATCTGTAGCGTTGGAACAAAGATCATGTGCTCCAGCCTACAGCAGTACAAGTCGGTCGGTGACCTGCTGAAGAACAGCACAGTGGAGTTTTACACTCACGATTTGCCTTCGATGAAACCATTGAAGGTTGTTTTACGAGGTCTGCCGTCGTACGAAGCGGCTACCGTAAAAGATGAGCTGGTGAGGCTCGGATTGAAACCAGAGGCAGTCCACCCAATGAATCGACGGCCTATGCCCAATACCAACTATCGTGACCAACTGTTTCTGGTCCACCTCATGAAGGGCTCCACCACCCTTGCTGCGCTCAAGAGCAACATACGTGACCTGTTTCAGGTCATTATCCACTGGGAATACTACAAACCGCAACACCGTGATGTGACCCAATGCACAAGTTCGGCCATGGCACGAAGAACTGTCATATGAAACCACGCTGCGACAAGTGTGCTATGGCCCACTCGACGGCGACCTGTGCTCAAGCTGATGACACCGACCCGAAGTGCGTGAATTGCGGCGGAACTCACCGTGCCACTACTCGGGACTGTCCCAAGCGAACGGAATTCATCACCATGAGGAAGAAGGTGGCTACTAGCAACCAGCCAGGCCGGCATCGAAATAAACGTGCACCACCAGCCATCACGGACGAACAATACCCGGCAATCCATCCTCGTCGTCTGGTCCCAAATCTCCCACCGCTACCTCTCAACAACAGTCAACGAGCCGCCCCCTCAGCTCAGTATCGCCTCACTGCTGCTGCAGCTCTGCCAAATCAAGCTTCTGCCTCGGCGCCTGGACTATCGTATGCCCGTGTTGCCTCAGGTGACTCAGTTGACGAATCTCCGTTAACATCAGAGGAACTAGTAACGCTGGTTACAGAGGTGATCGTCATTCTACGCACCTGCAAGACACGATCTGAACAGCTTCATGCTGCCTTATTACTCGTCACCAAGTATGGACCGTGAAGCTATAAATATTGCAAATTGGAACGCTTGCTCACTGACGAACAAGCATAGAGAGCTGCTCGATTTCCTCAACACCAAGGAGGTCGACATAGCTATCATCACCGAGACGCATCTGAAGCCCGAACTGAACGTATTCCTTCCCGACTTCCGGCTCGTCAGACTTGATCGCACCTGCTCTGGAGGTGGAGGGGTGGCCATCGCTGCAAGACGGAACATCAGTTGCCGGCTGCTACCAAACTTCCAGCTGAAAACAATTGAAGCCATCGGAGTGGAGGTGAGCACATCACTTGGCCCAATCACCATCATCGCGGCCAACTGCCCCAAGCAAACCAACATCAGGGACGGGTCATCAGTGGCCCTCCGCAAAGACATCATCAAACTCACCCGGAGGAGCGGGAGCTTTATCATCGCTGGCGATCTGAACGCAAAACATCAAGCTTGGGGCAACGGTCGGAGCAATAGAAACGGCATCATCCTCAATGAAGACCTGCAAGAGGGCCACTATACCATCTTGGCCCCGGACTCTCCCACCCGGTTGAGTCGGTCTGGGGTACATGCGACCATCGACATCTTCGTAAGCAACATGGGACACAACGTCTCGCAACCTGTGACATTCCAGGAGCTGAGCTCGGACCCCTACCCGGAGGTGGCCAAAGTTGGATCCTCGGTAAACCGATTCGAAGCTTCTCGGCGCAACTACCATCGAGTCAACTGGGCGCAATATCAACACTGCGTCGACACAACCATCGACTACGATGTCCAACCGGGAACGTCCGGTGGACCGGTGTCTACAAACCATCGAGGAGGCGATTTCCCGGGCCAGAGAACAACACGTGCCAGTATCCAGACAGGTGAGTAACACTCTGAACCTTGACAACCCTACCAAAGATCTCATTAGACTCCGTAACACCATTCGTAGGCAGTACCAGCGTACTGGCCTGCCTAACTTGAAGACCAATTGTAATCGATTAACAAAGATCATTCAGGCCAGGATGGTGGATCTCAGTCGATTTTGCTAGTAAGATCCGCTCTCTCCCAGATTGTGCTAAGCCCTTCTGGAAACTTACAAAAATTCTTGAAAACAAGCCTAGGCCCATTCCCCCACTGGATCGTCTCGGCGACCCAGTGGTTCATCTGATAACTCCTGAAGAGAAGGCTGCCGCGATAGGTCAACACTTCGTCAGCTCCCATAATCTTGGACAAAACATCGTCAGCCCTCATGAATCTGAGGTTGCTGAAAATGCAACCAATCTTCTTCAGATTCCTAACATTTTTCCAGAGGAATCCGAGATTACGGCTGACGAACTGTTGGCCTATATCAAATCATCTAAAAACATGAAGGCCCCAGGTTTCGACAACATCCTGAATCTGGAACTCAAACACTTGAGTTCCAGATTCTACAACCATCTGGCACTGATTTTTAATCAGTGCCTCAGACTTGGCTACTTCCCCTCGTGTTGGAAGTCAGCTAAAGTCATACCCATCCGGAAACCTGGGAAGGATCCGTCCTCTCCTTCAAGTTATCGACCAATCAGCCTTATCTCAGGGTTATCAAAACTGTTCGAAAGAGCACTGTACCACTTGTTACTCGAGGAACAGTTTGGTTTTCGGAAAGGTCGTTCGACCGTCCACCAGCTGACGCGAGTAACAAACATTCTCAGACGGAACAAGTCTGTATCGAAAACATCTGCCATGGCGTTTTTTTTTTTTTTTTTTTCCTTGGATTTGTTTTCCGTCGATCTTGTTTTCCGTGCTGAGCACCAATGCTACCGACGCCAGGAAGGCAGCTCCCACACCTGGACCCTACCTATCGACCCATCAACTCATGAACCGGGGACCAACGGCTTTACTTCCCTCAGAACATCCCGGCGGCGCCGACTGGGATTGAACCCAGGCCTGCTGGGGTGAGAGGTAATCACGCTTACCACTACACCACCGGCGCCGCTTATGCCATGGCGTTGTTGGACGTTGAAAAAGCGTTCGACAATGTCTGGCATGATGGCATGGTGTTCAAATTGCAGCAGTACGGTCTTCCAATCTTCCTAGTGAAGATGATAAACAACTATCTATCGGACAGGACGTTCCGAGTCTCTCTGAATAGCATCACATCGGATGCTTTCAACATCGGTGCCAGGGTTCCACAAGGAAGCATCCTTGGCCCCATCCTATTCAACTTGTTCACCTCCGATATGCCGGCTCTCCCTGATGGTGGATTGTTGTCTCTGTTCGCAGATGACACATCCATTGTCTACAAGGGTAGGGTCATCGGAGCTCTGACTGCCAAACTTCAGAGAGGCCTAGACGTCCTGTTTGAATACTTCAACAGCTGGAAGATCCGTATCAACGCGGCAAAGACCCAGGTCATTATCTTTCCACACTCTATATCTCCCAGACTTGTTCCGTCGGAGAATAACAAGATCTGCCTGAACGGTACAGTGGTGGAATGGTCCAAAGAGGTTGTGTACCTCGGGCTAACACTAGACAGCAAGCTTCTTTTCAGGGAGCACGTTGACAAAACAAAAACCAAGTGCAACATCTTGATAAGATCGTTGTATCCACTTATCAACAGGAAGTCAACCCTGTCCCTGAAAAATAAGCTTGCTGTCTACAAACAAATCATCCTTCCTGTAATCGAGTACGGTATGCCAATCTGGGAGAGTTGCGCAAAATGCCATCACCTTAAACTCCAAAGGATCCAGAACAAGATCCTTACGATGGTCCTAAACAGTCCCCCGCGGACTAGAAATTCTGAGATCCACTTCCTGGCTGGAATTCAGACATTAGAAGAACGGAGAGTATTCATCCTGGAAAGGTTCAGAGACACCTGTCTGAGATCAAATCATCAGATCATACGTGATCTAGCACGTTAGGTTAAGTTATACTCGTAGTTAGGTAGGTTATCACTTTTTTCAATTCAAATAAAACACATCTCCAAAGGGATATTCTGTAAACTAGTTGAAAAACGCAAATATTAAATTAGAATATCAAAATAAACAAAGATGAAGAGCCAAGTAAGCTAATCAATTAAAATGATAAATCAATGTACTACCATAATCAACAGAAATAAACATAATTTTACTACTTACTACTAGTATTCTTCGTCATTCGCTTTCGAGCAACGGACGGATAAGCGTCGGACACGACGTATGAGTGGAACAGTACACATCGTACCAATACGAAGACAACGACGACGGCGACGAAAGCACCCGCATAGACCGGAGGAAAGGCTTCCCGCAATAGGAAGCATGACTAGGCCACCGTCATCCAGTCGGCATCGACTTGCACTGGTGTGGCCACCATTTGCAAAACAACCGGCCACCAGTTCAAAAACGGAAAGAGTTAAGAACTAAATGAACAACATATTTGTTCCGTCCACTAGCAGTCCTACGTCAAGCTTCCGTTCGTGTCCCTAGGCATAGACTCTTCTAGTTTTTTTTTTCTATAACCTTTAATTCATTGAAATGGCGTTTTCAAAACTCCACAGCCTACTGTTCACACCAAAATATACATATTTCAAATTTTGATATTTTGTTTATCGAGTACCTATTGCTTAATTTTTGCTGAAAAAATCAGGTTGCGATTTTCTGCGCTTTGGAAGATATTAAAGTTGAAAAATTGCTATTTTTCTTTTTTTTTCAACAATATTTTTAATATTTGAAGTATGTTTCTTAACAAAAGTTCTTTAATTAATGCATTTGCATAAGAAAAAAATATAACATTAGATGTTTGTAAGCAAACAAAACGAAACAGAAGGAAAAACCATAGTTTCACCATTTTTTTTTCTTTAGCTCCATATAACTCGGAACCAGTAGGCTTTGGACATTTTACGTCGAGTTGTTTATGTTGTCAAGATAAACAACTTTGCCCAGGAAATCAAGTCTCCAAAACGTCTGTGAAAGAAGTTAGATTGTGGCGCCATCTTTACGGAAGAGTTTTGAACGATTTGTTTATGTCAACAGATGGACAATATTATGATGAGAAACTTTGCCCAAGACGCGAAGTCTCAAAATGCTTATTAATTTTGCTTCGCTAGATTGCATACCTGGCAGTGTGCATTGATAACCCGGTAGTATAGATACTATAGATTCCATAGATAAGCGGAGGAAAAGTAGAATGTAGCCAAACGAACGGTCAGTTAGTGTAGCCAAACGAGCATGACGTCATCGTGGTGTTTTTTTGCGGGAAAAGTATTGTAATATTATGAGCACGAAACGCTTGCCACACTCCACATCTCGATTTGTTTCATGTAAAACGGAAGAAGGCAATGTAACGCAAACTACTTCTTGATGCATGGTTGCAAAGCTTTGCTTTGCCCTTAATTTTAAACTTTTGCGTACGAAACAAATCAAAACTGCACAACGAAGAGCTGTGCATGAACATTTTTCACGGATGCCAGTAAGATAATTTATTTTTCATGGTTACCAAAAGAACTTTTTGTGCCTCCGCTTATCTATGAAATCTAAAGTATTTATACCCGGTAGTAAGTCGACTCTGAGACCCAGTTCGAGGAGTCTCCTGATACTGCTGAGTTGTCAGGTTAACTGTAAGTTACAAGCTAGTCAACATTATTGGTATCAGGGAACCTAACGTTCTGTGAACTTGCTCCAACAATACTCCGGAACTAGCTCCGAAGTACTCGCCCAAAGCCTTTCTAACTACTTTTAAAAATATTCCTCGAAGAATCAGAAAAAATAGTCAACATTCAATCTTAGACAACATTGGACCACTCCACGAGATCTTTGATTCGGTGTCAAATCTTAACTGAGTAAAACAATGATGTAATCACATCAAGGATTACCGAGAGCAAGAGCATTCAGTCAATCTGTAGCCTAAATGACACCATCAAATTAAGAGAAAGAAGCCACGCCATCAAACGACTTCCACTCAGTGCGAGTGTAGATTAGGGTGCTTCATTCTGAAAAAAGTGATGAATTTCTGATGGGCCACCCTCCAGTTCGATTCATAGCCCCAAAATATGAACCTGTGCAAAAATTGGTAAAGATTGATGAAGGTTTAGAGGTCGCGCCAATGATTTGAAATTTGTATGGGAATTACTATGGAAGAATTTAAAAAATCGCTTATATCGCTATAACTTTGCTTCTACTTGTCCAAATGTCGAAAAAATTTAGTATGTTATTGCTATGGCAATAAACAAAAAGCCTACAGTTGCTACGCTCAGTTTTGCAGCGTATCAAGAATTATAAAAATGTGAAAAAATGGCAAAATAGGGTAAATTGACAGATGAATATGTACAAGGCAACAACGCCAATTTCATCGCAACAACAACAGGCTTGTTGATCATTGTCATGACAACCACATATTTTTTTTTTTCAACGTTTGGACAACTACAACCAAAGTTAGAGCAATGTAAACGAAAATCAATAATTTCCCATACTAATTCACCAAAATCTCCATACAAAATCCAAATCATTGGCGCGACCTCTAAACCTTCATCAATCTTTACCATTTTTTGCACAGGTTCATATTTTGGGGCTATGAATCGAACTGGAGGGTGGCCTATCAAAAATTCATCACTTTTTTCAAAATGAAACACCCTAGTGTAGATATGTCTCAGTAGAATGATGTGAAGTTTTCATTACAACGAACCGAGTTAAGCTGTCGGTGATAACAACAATATCCAATCACATTTACAGCATCCGGTTCCCATGGGTGCCATCATGCCCCACACACATTCGTTGGTGCTGCCCGTAGAGACATCGTCTCGGATTAGTGACGAGCGTTAATGGGATGTTTCCCTTCCATTAACGCTCAGCCTTCGGAAAAAGGGTATCGTGGTAATAAATTACCACGTCGTAGGTTTGTTGTACAGGGTAATCGTAAATTATGACCCGGGGGCTTAGTGGTAGTAAGCCTACAACTGATTTGTGCAAATTATGGATGAGCCCATTTAGAAGGGATCACATTTTTGCACTCTATCATTGTGAAGATTTTTGAGAATTCTTGAAGCGAACCGGAATGCGAAAAATCCAATAAACTGTTAAGCTATTTCACCAAAATGGTTTCGACTTTATTGCCCATTACTTCCCTTGGGGAAATATCACTCTATTGAGCTGTGCGTCGGTCTTGGAATGCTGAAAATATGTGTTTCAATCATGTGTAAGCGTTTCCCTTTTTGTCCTTGCCCGGCACCCAAATACCATACTACAGAGAGGGGCATCGTCCTTTCCGGTTCAAGCTCGCCTACACTGCAACAGTCTTGTAATTGGCTTCCACTGCCATGAATATGTGTTTACAATTCGATGCTGGGCGATGAAGCCAGGGATCAGCTCTACAGCAGAATCAGATGAAGAAAAATGTGCTATGAAAAGCAAAGTACAAGCCATCGATTCAATTGCCAGCAATCGAAGGATCAACGTTGGGTCGAACTGCTTTTCTCCAGTGGATAGAGGAACAGTTTGGGTCCACTTGCTATGGCTCAGCAAGACTATCGAAGCACATCCGGGATGGCTGTTTTATTCCCCTTTCTTCCTATGCCTTGAAACTTGTCACCCACCCAGCTGGAAGTCATGTTATCGTCGGCGACATGTAGTGTGCTCTCATTCCGGTCACATACGTTTCGTTCGAGGAATGACGATGCGTTACGTTGGCTGGGGCTGGGTATTTACAACCAGGGATGGCAAGTTTTAATGGACGAAGTTCAAATTGTCTTTAATGTCTACCACCCATGAACTACAAAATATTTTGAGATTTGAGATAGCCATTTAGTCGAAAAATTTCGTCTACAAAATCTGGCTCCCTTGCTCTCAACACTACATACATCCAATTTCTACTGCATTATGCTTCAACTGCTGTCTTTGACTTCTCCTAGGGATCCAGACTAATGGTAAGTAACGGTCAAAACGGAAAATATGCTCCCATTGCCAACCGATAGTATGGTTGGTACGCGTGTGTAGAATCCAGGAACTCGGTGCACTAGAAGTTATGATTTATGATAGACCCATCTTCTCGACTGGCTTAAACTACTACCAGGCGATATCTTATAGTGAAACGTTTCAACAATGCAACAAAGGGTCAGCGGACGCAATCGATGGTGTATTATCTTTCTTCCTTTGTGTTGTCAGATCTCGAGCATCTCGAGGTGTCGGGGTTTCGAGAATGCTCACGACGACGACGACGAGGATGGTGAATAAATTATGAATGATCTCAATATGGGTACGGGTGAAGGAAGGTGATGACAAATTATCGTTCATCGTCAAATATGTTTGCTGTGGCGGTAGTCCGTCAGTTCAAAGTCAGTCTAGGTGGAGAAGAATCTCCTCACCCGAAGAGGTGGCAGAACAGTTCGCCATCGGCAGGTGCTGCTTTTTGTGGCTTCATCATATTTTGCCTATTTCTCACTTCAGAAGGAAGTGTCGCTTCATTGAGATTGATGATGACGCCTTGAGAGTTACTCGGAAGACTAATGATGTTTTCAGTATTAGCTTCTTTTTCTATCGGCTAGAGAAGTGGATGGTTTTGAATGAGAAAGGAGCTTGTTTGCAAATTTATTTCAAGCATCTTGTGGTGGCATCAGCTCGTAGATGAATACTCACTGCAAGTGGAGATATTTGTGAAGGATTAAGCTGAAAGGTAAATGTGATGCGTACCTGAAAGTAAATAGAAAAAGGAAGATTATTAGGATTTTTATTTTCATTTGATTGTTTATTTCAGAGGTTTTCAGCCGAAAGGCTGTTTCGCCTCTGGATCACTACATGTTTATGATAACGAGATGAAATATCTTGTGAAACTATGTGTTACGATTATTTACTATTTATTATCGGTCAGCAGCAGCAGCAGCATCAGCAGCAACAGTGCTTTCAGCGTGTGGCGTTAACATTGTTCTCCAGTACACCACAAAAGGCAGCCTGCAAGCAGTGAGCTGCAGAGCCCACATGAGCACCCATAGAAGGAGGAAGAAGCCGCTGGATCGAAATTAGTTTCCTCGTGAGTAGCTGTGGGTCATCTATGCCAAGCGTGTCAACCTTGCTCCAAACAATTACCAGCTCGCCAGCCTCACCCTAATGGCTCAGCATTACTCAACCATCACGACTAAACGGTCCTTTTCAGGACCACCACAAATTTTTTTAAAGAGTACGTTTTGGATATTGTAAAGGTCATCAATCGGATGTCAGTTCCCGCAAGCAGCTAACCATCAAAGCTCAACCTGGTCTATAGAAGGTGTGGAATTGTAGGCCTGAATGTATTGGTGTAATTCGTTTTTCACTCGGTTTTCATTTTGATTCGCACGATTCGTTTACTCAGTCACCCTTGTAGTGACGTCATAATGTTTGTTTCGATCGGCATAGGAAATTAATATTAATCATAGAATTTGTGTATGTTACCAAAATTTATGAATGGTCTGCCTCTATATGTTGAGATAATTAATTGATTATTGAATATCACACTGTGTTTACCACGAAAAAGCAGCCTGTTTGTGAGTTCCATATAACATACAGCTCGCCAGCCTTATCCGTGTTGAACACCCTAATAGATCAGCATTACTCAACCATCACGACAAAACGGGCATTTTCAGGACCCTCATAAATTTGGTAAAGAGTATTTTGACGTAGAATTACGTCTTTCGGCAACATATTGGGGGTGCAATTTAAAAAAAAAACCAAAATCGACCGCAGGATGACAATAGGTCAGGTTTTGACCACATATAACTCTTCGGTCAACAGCAGATGGGTTTTAATTCTAAACAAACCAAATTATTGGGAATGTATCTGGCAAATTGCTAAAATGAACCTTTATTAATTTTCAATAAGTCACTATTGAAAAATACACAATGTCCAACTGTTGCAATGGTGATGAAAATTATCATCGTCAAACAGCGCTTTCCCTAACACAGATTTGAAAATCGAATTCGATCCTGTCTCACTAAACGGTGGTCATTTAATCACCGTGTGTGGTAGTGTCCGCAGCAGTGCTTTCGGCGTGTGGCGTTGAACAAACACAGAACAGATCGCCAGCCTCATCCGTGTTGAACACCCTAATAGCTTAGCATTACTCAACCATCATGACTGAACGGTCCTTTTCAGGACCACCACACATTTGTTAAAGAGTATTATTTGGACATTTGTCAAGGTCATCAGTTCCCGCAACCAGCTAGCTATCAAGGCTCAACCTGTCTACAGAAGGTGTGGAATTGTAGGACTGATTGTATTGGTGAGATTAATCATATCGTCCGGCCATTTTCCAGAGACGGCGCTGTTCCGCTGGTAGGAAGTGATATAAATGCACACATAGAATTTGAAAGAAGTGGAATAATTCACTTTAGGTGCATATTCAGGTAAATAAGTGAACGACAAGTTAAAGTAATTAGTCAGGGACAATCATTTGTTTTCCCGGAAAATATTTAATCTATATATATAAAAATGAATTTCTGTCTGTCTGTCTGTCTGTCTGTCTGTCTGTCTGTCTGTCTGTCTGTCTGTCTGTCTGTCTGTCTGTCTGTCTGTCTGTCTGTCTGTCTGTCTGTCTGTCTGTCTGTCTGTCTGTCTGTCTGTCTGTCTGTCTGTCTGTCTGTCTGTCTGTCTGTCTGTCTGTCTGTCTGTCTGTCTGTCTGTCTGTCTGTCTGTCTGTCTGTCTGTCTGTCTGTCTGTCTGTCTGTCTGTCTGTCTGTCTGTCTGTCTGTCTGTCTGTCTGTCTGTCTGTCTGTCTGTCTGTCTGTCTGTCTGTCTGTCTGTCTGTCTGTCTGTCTGTCTGTCTGTCTGTCTGTCTGTCTGTCTGTCTGTCTGTCTGTCTGTCTGTCTGTCTGTCTGTCTGTCTGTCTGTCTGTCTGTCTGTCTGTCTGTCTGTCTGTCTGTCTGTCTGTCTGTCTGTCTGTCTGTCTGTCTGTCTGTCTGTCTGTCTGTCTGTCTGTCTGTCTGTCTGTCTGTCTGTCTGTCTGTCTGTCTGTCTGTCTGTCTGTCTGTCTGTCTGTCTGTCTGTCTGTCTGTCTGTCTGTCTGTCTGTCTGTCTGTCTGTCTGTCTGTCTGTCTGTCTGTCTGTCTGTCTGTCTGTCTGTCTGTCTGTCTGTCTGTCTGTCTGTCTGTCTGTCTGTCTGTCTGTCTGTCTGTCTGTCTGTCTGTCTGTCTGTCTGTCTGTCTGTCTGTCTGTCTGTCTGTCTGTCTGTCTGTCTGTCTGTCTGTCTGTCTGTCTGTCTGTCTGTCTGTCTGTCTGTCTGTCTGTCTGTCTGTCTGTCTGTCTGTCTGTCTGTCTGTCTGTCTGTCTGTCTGTCTGTCTGTCTGTCTGTCTGTCTGTCTGTCTGTCTGTCTGTCTGTCTGTCTGTCTGTCTGTCTGTCTGTCTGTCTGTCTGTCTGTCTGTCTGTCTGTCTGTCTGTCTGTCTGTCTGTCTGTCTGTCTGTCTGTCTGTCTGTCTGTCTGTCTGTCTGTCTGTCTGTCTGTCTGTCTGTCTGTCTGTCTGTCTGTCTGTCTGTCTGTCTGTCTGTCTGTCTGTCTGTCTGTCTGTCTGTCTGTCTGTCTGTCTGTCTGTCTGTCTGTCTGTCTGTCTGTCTGTCTGTCTGTCTGTCTGTCTGTCTGTCTGTCTGTCTGTCTGTCTGTCTGTCTGTCTGTCTGTCTGTCTGTCTGTCTGTCTGTCTGTCTGTCTGTCTGTCTGTCTGTCTGTCTGTCTGTCTGTCTGTCTGTCTGTCTGTCTGTCTGTCTGTCTGTCTGTCTGTCTGTCTGTCTGTCTGTCTGTCTGTCTGTCTGTCTGTCTGTCTGTCTGTCTGTCTGTCTGTCTGTCTGTCTGTCTGTCTGTCTGTCTGTCTGTCTGTCTGTCTGTCTGTCTGTCTGTCTGTCTGTCTGTCTGTCTGTCTGTCTGTCTGTCTGTCTGTCTGTCTGTCTGTCTGTCTGTCTGTCTGTCTGTCTGTCTGTCTGTCTGTCTGTCTGTCTGTCTGTCTGTCTGTCTGTCTGTCTGTCTGTCTGTCTGTCTGTCTGTCTGTCTGTCTGTCTGTCTGTCTGTCTGTCTGTCTGTCTGTCTGTCTGTCTGTCTGTCTGTCTGTCTGTCTGTCTGTCTGTCTGTCTGTCTGTCTGTCTGTCTGTCTGTCTGTCTGTCTGTCTGTCTGTCTGTCTGTCTGTCTGTCTGTCTGTCTGTCTGTCTGTCTGTCTGTCTGTCTGTCTGTCTGTCTGTCTGTCTGTCTGTCTGTCTGTCTGTCTGTCTGTCTGTCTGTCTGTCTGTCTGTCTGTCTGTCTGTCTGTCTGTCTGTCTGTCTGTCTGTCTGTCTGTCTGTCTGTCTGTCTGTCTGTCTGTCTGTCTGTCTGTCTGTCTGTCTGTCTGTCTGTCTGTCTGTCTGTCTGTCTGTCTGTCTGTCTGTCTGTCTGTCTGTCTGTCTGTCTGTCTGTCTGTCTGTCTGTCTGTCTGTCTGTCTGTCTGTCTGTCTGTCTGTCTGTCTGTCTGTCTGTCTGTCTGTCTGTCTGTCTGTCTGTCTGTCTGTCTGTCTGTCTGTCTGTCTGTCTGTCTGTCTGTCTGTCTGTCTGTCTGTCTGTCTGTCTGTCTGTCTGTCTGTCTGTCTGTCTGTCTGTCTGTCTGTCTGTCTGTCTGTCTGTCTGTCTGTCTGTCTGTCTGTCTGTCTGTCTGTCTGTCTGTCTGTCTGTCTGTCTGTCTGTCTGTCTGTCTGTCTGTCTGTCTGTCTGTCTGTCTGTCTGTCTGTCTGTCTGTCTGTCTGTCTGTCTGTCTGTCTGTCTGTCTGTCTGTCTGTCTGTCTGTCTGTCTGTCTGTCTGTCTGTCTGTCTGTCTGTCTGTCTGTCTGTCTGTCTGTCTGTCTGTCTGTCTGTCTGTCTGTCTGTCTGTCTGTCTGTCTGTCTGTCTGTCTGTCTGTCTGTCTGTCTGTCTGTCTGTCTGTCTGTCTGTCTGTCTGTCTGTCTGTCTGTCTGTCTGTCTGTCTGTCTGTCTGTCTGTCTGTCTGTCTGTCTGTCTGTCTGTCTGTCTGTCTGTCTGTCTGTCTGTCTGTCTGTCTGTCTGTCTGTCTGTCTGTCTGTCTGTCTGTCTGTCTGTCTGTCTGTCTGTCTGTCTGTCTGTCTGTCTGTCTGTCTGTCTGTCTGTCTGTCTGTCTGTCTGTCTGTCTGTCTGTCTGTCTGTCTGTCTGTCTGTCTGTCTGTCTGTCTGTCTGTCTGTCTGTCTGTCTGTCTGTCTGTCTGTCTGTCTGTCTGTCTGTCTGTCTGTCTGTCTGTCTGTCTGTCTGTCTGTCTGTCTGTCTGTCTGTCTGTCTGTCTGTCTGTCTGTCTGTCTGTCTGTCTGTCTGTCTGTCTGTCTGTCTGTCTGTCTGTCTGTCTTTTTCAACGCAGACGAGAGCGGGCTTTATTTCAAATGTACTCCTTCGTCAACATATGTCACAATGGACGAATCATCAGCTCCAGGAAGAAAGGGGAACAAGGAGCGTGTGACGTTTATGCCTTGCGCAAATGCCGATGGTTCGTTCAAACTTCCGCTTATGATGATTGGAAAGTCAAAACGACCAAGAGCATTGAAGAACGTCTATGAGCTGCCCGTATACTATGCCTCGTCAAAAAATGCCTGGATGACCCGGCAGTTAATTAAGGATTGGTTTTTTGAGGAGTTTGTTCCTAAGGTAACAGCATTTTTTGAAGGTGCTAAAGTGCCGGTAAGGGCCGTCTTAGTGTTGGACAACTGTTCCGCACATTGCAACGCCGACGAGCTTAGAACTGCAGATGGAGCAATCTCTACGATCTTCCTACCACCAAACACAACAGCCTTGTTGCAGCTAATGGACCAAAACGCCATCCAGAGTCCAACTTCAAGCAAAAGCTGATGCGTGATGTTCTTGGACGCCAAGGGATGGTCCATTAATTATGTCACGCAAATTTGGCCCATTTTCAACCCCCCTCCCCCCTTTGTCACATTTTTTGTATGGACCTTATTTTTTTTTGTATGGCTCGTCACAGTTTTCAAAACACTCCTCCTCCCTAAATGTGTGACATAATTTATGGACGACCCCCAAGGAGAATTCGATGACATGGTCAAGAGAATCAACATCAAGGATGCTATGTTTTGGGTAGCCGAGGCTTGGGACGAGGTACCAGCTGATTCCATTGCCAAGTCATGGAAAATTCTGTACACAGAACCAGAATTCGATAATGAAGATGACATCCCGTTGGCGGTTGTACGAGAACGCTTACTTCGATTCAGCTGAAATTGATGGACCAGGACAAAACTGTACACGAAGAGGACGTGGAGTTTGACGTCCTGAACGACGATGATATTGTGAACATCGTTTTGCACCCGAACACATCGTTCTACGATGGCGAAAATACGTTTTCAACTGTCGAGGGAGCAAATGCTTCATCAGTTTTTTAACCACACCAGGTTGATTTTTTTTTGTAATTAGTTTATTTGTACAGGCTCAATCGAATAAACTTTACAGAGCCGAGTTATCCTTTGCGTTATACATTATTACTGTCTTATATTTAAAGTTAAAGGAACTGGACCGAGTACTCGCGGTCGTCTCGAGGTTAGTGGAGATTTACAATTTTTTGGATGGGAAAAGGGAAGAAGGAGGTTTCAAATGTGGTTTACGATATAACTATTTAATTAATCCTAAAGCATGAAATTATTTCTATTCATCTTGAAAACAAACATTGAAAAAAAAACCCCCAGACGTACAAAACACAAACTAAACACAAGGTTAATCAAACTTACAATCTAAGGTTAATATCCTTAAAGTAAACATATATGAGTTTCATAAACTCCAGATCGCGTCTAGCCAAAATATCCCGAACTGGAACATTAGGTTGTCTACCTCGAGCCCGAAGGGAATCATAAAAATGTGATCTGACTCCACGATACTCCGCAGAAGACCAAAGGATGTGATCAGCGTCCCACCAGGTTGATGTGGATGACGAATCGGGAATCGATCAAGTAATTGCTTGGACAGAGGAAAACGGACTTACATTGGAAACACAGTTCCTGCTGCGAGAAGTACGTAGAAATGTTCTAGAGAAAATAATTGATTCACAGAATGTAAATGTTTGATTTTTATATCTCTTGCTTTGTTGCTCACTAATCAAGAAGTGGCGGGGGGGGGGACACCCCTCACCATCCCTCTCCAAAGGGGGAGTTTGGTAAAGAGAGATGAAAAAACCGATTTGTACCTTCCTTAAAAGTTGTTCTAGCTCGCTATTCTAATATCTATATGCAATCTTCACACTGCCGTACTCTAACGGAACTATCAACTCTATGCTTTCATCTACTCCATCTATCGTATAAAAATTACCACTACAGTCTGTTATTTGAAATTAGCATCTTCAACTATGTAAATCATTGACTTCACGTAGAAGTAATACTAAAACATATAGTCAAAGTTGTTTTTGTTTTTCCTGAAAGAAATTGATTTACTGAACGTAAACGTTTAATTTTTTTTCATGCTTTGCTACTGGACGAATGAATTTGTTTTATTCTTAAATAAACAATAAGTTGCCTGACAAGTTTTACTAGTTTATTTAACCATGATTATTGTATTGAAAAAATCGCGAAGTTCTAAGACCAATTTCATTAATTGACCACTTTTACGGTTGTTGCGGATCTTCCAGAGGGTCACCCTGTGGTGTTCAGAGTCCATATTCCGAATATAATTCTCGAAGAATGTCACTATTGAGTCCTGCAATCAATAAAATACCATCAACGAGTGTAGAAAACAGTTCACCTCAAACGATACTAATTGAATTCTACAGGCTGACAAAATCGGGTCACCACTGTATTCAAATTATGAATGAATATAAAATAAATATATTCATTTGAATTAATTAATTTTTATATACACTGCAGATAACCGAGTTTCAATATACAAAACAACCCCTCTTTCAGCCCTCTTAGCTACATCCAATATTGTTAAAATAATCATATGTTATATTTGAATACTATATTATTTCACATGTCTGCATAAAAACTAAAAAAAAAGCAAAAAAAAATACTCCTGATAATCGAGTCTAAAATTCCGGATAATCGAACCGCGGATAATCGAGTCTCCGGATAATCGAGTCCGACCTGTGTCTCCTTTTTTACATATTCTGCTCAAACGATACCTTCTGCCCCGCCCCATTCATACAATTCGGAAGGAAATCCTGTGAGGGGTGCGCTATTTTGAGTGCAGAATGTGTAAAGAAGGAGGGACTTCGGTTGTTAATCTAAATGCATATATAGAGGTACCAGACATGTTTTGCACTGCACTGTCCTCTGTGAACAGTTATTGGAAAACAAATTATATGTAGTTTCCGATCGATGCCACCGCCAACAACAGCAGTGACATCTGATGGAACATGAAAGCAGAAGCTTGACAAAATGATTAATCCGTCTTCCCCTCGGCTTTCATTCCGCTTCGCAGGATTCGTTTTTTTTACTCAGTCACCCTTGTAGTGACGTCAAAAAGTTTGTTTTGATCGGCGCTTACATAGGAAATTTAATATGGATTATAGAATTATTGTAGGGGAAATGGCTCTTATGTTGGCCTATGGATCTACGATTGGGCCCATCGCTAAAAATATGCTATTTATCAAATTTATCTAGATGAACGCGTCATTGGGACGGTATTAATGGGTATTTTAGGTTGCTTTTGAAAATTTAGTCGATTGCTGAATTTATGTATGAGCCAAAATTAGGGGAATAATGTTGAGGTAATTAATTGATTATTGAATTAGCACTCTATATACCATGAAAAAGCTGCCTGTTTGTGAGTTTTTGCTTGTTTTCTAGTAAGGAGTTATCATAAAAAAACAATTCGCCAGCTGGTATTTCCCGGCGACTTTACAAATAAATACAATCAAACAAAATCATCATGCAGAACGAGGTTATGTTTCACTTCATATTTCACAAAATTGCTTTCGAGTGTTATGACATCGTCTCCCGCAAAGTTTACATACATGTTAGGGATGCAATTAAAAAAAAAAACAAAATCGACCGTGTTACCAAAAGTGGTCAGGTTTTGACCACTTATAACTCTGTCAATAGCGGATGGATTTTAATTCTAAACAAGCCAATTGATTCGTAATTTTTCTTCAAAGCTGCTAAATTGAATACTTCATCAATTTTCAATAGGTCGCTATTGAAAATTACACAAATCTCCAACTGTTGAAATGGTTATCAAAATTATCACCGATTGCCTGCAAAAAGTGGTTTCCCTAACATAGTTGCCAAATAATGATACCGAGCACGTAATCCTACGTCAAATCTACGGTCGAGTCTTGGATACAACCTCTTACTTTTTCAGTAATTTTGAGTGAAAAAGTCCAAAAACTTCCGGAGAGCACCATGACACCCTAGAAGACGCCTTGGGTACGTGCCCCTAGAAAAACATAACACATGTGTGTAAACGTTGTTTTTGTTCATCGAAATGAAAGCGTATTCACAATCAAGTAAACGAAAGCATACATCATCGATCGTTCATCCGTTTCCAATTCTGAATAATGCTTTTACCATCATTGATTTGCTGATTTTTCCATTTCACCTACCATCACCAATCGAGATGGAGGAAGGTGGTGGGATGCAAAGTAGTAAGGTAGCTTTATTTTTATTCCTTTAGAAAAGATTGCTCAGCTTCACCGGAGGGGGTGACGTGTGGCACAGTGGGTGGCATTTACTGATGGTTACATATTTAACGTATTCTAAAATGAACCTTCGGGTTGCTAAGTTGTGTATCTGTGTGTTGTTCTTGCGACGCAATGAAAGTACGTATCAGTACATTTGGAAGGCGATTGATGAATTCATTTTTGGACTTGTGATTACAATATATAAGTTTTTACAATTCAGTGCTTAGTAGAATTTAACATCGCAGTACAATGAACTTATGTGACCGGATCCATCGAACCAAATGGCGAGGGTATGGCATCGACCAACCGAGAACCTGGCAGCACTCTCAACATCAAATGCGTAGCCGTGTTTGCCCTCTGACGTACAAACATGCGAGTTGTGTAAACATTGATCTAATTTACATGAGCATTTGTCTGCGCACTTTTTTCATCTTATTTTCCTCCGCTGCTCAGTAGGACTGATTTTCCTTGAATTCCCATTTGACGAGAAGTCCTGTTGGCGGAGCGGATTGTTATCGATACCGATTGGTACACGTGGCAGGCACCAAAGGAAAAACAACTTGCTGAGAGAGGGATTGCTCTTTTTCGGTGATTGGATCCAATCATACGCAGCCATATTGTTATTTCTGTTTGGTTATGGGCTTTATCAAGTCGATATATGTAGGTACCGATGGGGAAACAAAACAACAGCCGCCGCACAGTGGGACGAAATCAAAAAAGCGGGACATGGCCATTTGCGACGAAACTATTGAGTGTAGCATTTTGATGTTTTCTAGACTGTTTAAATTAAATACTCCATTGTAGTGGTGATTTTTTTTGCTTAAGGGTGGTATACACTAAGATAAAAAAAAACTTTTTTATGTCTTGTTAAAATTGATGAACAACGGCGCCGGTGGTGTAGTGGTAAGCGTGATTACCTCTCACCTCTGCAGGCCTGGGTTCAATCCCAGTCGGCGCCGCCGGGACGTTCTGAGGCATAACATCTCTAATCACGCCTTCCTTCGGATGGGAAGTAAAGCCGTTGGTCCCCGGTTCATGAGTTGATGGGTCGATAGGTAGGGTCCAGGTGTGGGAGCTGCCTTCCTGGCACGTCGGTAGCATTGGTGCTCAGCACGGAAAACAAGATAGACGGAAAAAACAAACCAAACGAAAAAAAAAAAAAAAAAATTGATGATCACCTATGAAAACATTGTAGATGAAGCCATTTTAAGAAGCTTTGTCGAAGATGTCAATTTCCATCTCTCAATTGGACGAAGTTATAGGATGAAAATGGAGTACAAACGCTAGTATCCCCTTAAAACCCGTTTTTACCATGACTTTTTATTTGAATTTTCAAATTTTTGTCAATGTTCTACAAAGTTGTGAGTGCTCTAAAAATGCACATATTTGCCACAAAAGACAATCGCTTTCTCTTTGTTTTAAGGATTTAAGTCCCTTTTTATAATTTTTTAACGCATTAACCATAGATATTCATCTATTTCAACAAGACATAAAAAATCTATTTTTTTTTAAATCTAAGTGTATACCCCCCATAAGCAATGTCCATTACTCGATTAACGAACTCAAAAAATGAAGAAACTTTCTAGAAGACATCAAAATGCTACACTCAATAGTTTCGTCGCCAATAGCCATGTCCCACTATTTTTTATTTCGTCCCACTGTGCACCGACAACGTCGTCTTCGTCTTCGTCTCCGATGACGATGGAGTGTGTGCATAGCAATAACCATCCCTTGAAATAATCTTGCTTATAGGAATGTAAACTCTGCCAGCAAAATCCTGAGGACACCCACAGTAGCGGAGGTGGATTCCCTAATTTTGAAATTCGATCGGAACATTCACCCTTGATCGGTACATGGAAAAAATTGTGTTTGCATAAAGAAGTATGGAGGTGGCAAGTCTTATAGCTGTGATTTCTGTTTCTGGAAATTCTACAAAAAAATAATAATGCCACGGCTTATTTTGACACACCCAGACGGGACCTTTCCTTATGAGATGATGGTACCATGAGGCAGGCAAAAAATGCATACATACAATGATGAACATTCAATATTCGCTATCCATATTTAAACAAAAATTGAGAAAATTGGAAGGCATAACACTTCTAAACTGATCCAATTAGTGTTCGGATAAAGAAATATTATCAAAATGTATTTTGTTTGCTGCTCAAGTCATCGAAAACAGATTTTTTTTGACGTAGGACTACGTCTTTTGGGAAGGATGAAAATCCAAGTAAATGCAACGAAAATTGGTCAGACTTCAAATGCTAATAACTTGGCCAATAATCAATGGATTTTGATGATGATTGTGTGTCGATCGAATCGGCAATTTTATAAGATTTGTGTGGTGTATCAAACATTATAAATTTTTAATATTTGAATAGCTCAAAATTAAGAAATATAGAAACATTAAAAATTGTTATGCATATTTTTGGACCGCCAGGTGCTCACCCCTAACACAGCCATCAGAAAGATGGTCCCTAACAACACAAGCTGAAGCGGCATAATCATTCAGCGTTGCACGTTGGATGGGTCGACCTCGAACTTGTTCGCTGCAGCGTTGTCATCGTGTGTGTGTGTGTGTGTGTGTGTGTGTGTGTGTCATCCTCTATCATTCACCCAGCCGGGGGCGTTGTACAAGTAGAACTGCGAATAATTTGATCAAATCTCATGCTCCGTAATGGTGTCCTTTATGTTGTGAAGACTAGTACATCAAAAAGGAGTAACTTTTGAGGCAAGACAGGGTGTCCTTAACAAGTTAAGGGAACAGGATGCACTAGATGTCCACAACAGGTACAGCAAAACATCACATAGACGCCCTTATTCACACTAACTACTTAGGGGGTAGAAGGTCAAGAAGAGCCACCGCCGCCAACTAAAGCTTGAACCGAGTACCTGAGACTCCCACGATATACCCGCGGCAATGGTCAGCAGACGATGCCCTGTGCGTATTTAGTATGTAATATGTTTTATTTGGATACACAAAGTGTTTGAGCCATGCGTCATCTAAACCATAATTTGCATCACCACAAATACACTTTTCAACAATCTTCAACTGGAACGCACTCACCAAATCACTTCACCCGGGAGCGCATTCCCGATGCTTCCACGCATATTTTTTCTAGCCATCCCTAAGCAATTCCTCCTCCAGCGACTCCAACCACACAACAACCAAATATCACTTTTCTTCACTTTTTCTTCGCTGCAGCGTTGTCATCGTAGCATTTTTTTTTCTATTCATTCACCTACATCAGCTAAATACAGAAAAAAGGAGGGGCATATAATGATAGTCCAAATGCTTAAGTATGCGAAACGTAGAAAGTTTGACTGCAGACCATTCTCTGCTTGATCGTCAAGCAGTTCAGTTCGGTGTTAGCTCGCTCTCTCGAGTTGTTTGAAAAGTTCATTGCGATAGTGTTCGTGTTCTCTCTTTCGCGGTTTGTCGTGCGTGTGTGTGTGCCCCGTAATGGGGAAGCATCGGTCGCGAAGCCCGGCGAAGGTCCAGAACCCCGGAGAAGGAAGCTCCGGTGTGCCTACCTCGAACAGGTTTGCTGTTCTCCCCATGGATGGGAATATCCAGCCAGCTGTGTTGGCAAAACGCAGTAAGAAGAGGAAGAAGAATCGAAGCCAGTCCGATGTCACTGCGACGAACAACAGCGATGTTGGAGATTTCGGTGACGCTGCCGAAACCGTGAATACTGCCGAAATGAGCACGGCAAAAGTGAAGCTACCTCCATTGGTAGTGAAAAATGCCCATCTTAATGTGCTCATTGCGGATCTAGCGACGCTGGGTGTTAAAGCCGAATACAAGTTGGGCAGAGTCGGCACTAAAGTGATGCTCCGTACCAAAACGGAGTTTGACGTGGTCGTCGCCCACCTGAGGACTTCCAAGGTGGAATTCTTTACCCACGACATTCCCGGTGAGAAGCCGTTCAAGGTCGTCATCAGGGGCCTACCAAACTTCGACCCGAAGTTTATCGAATCAGAAATCAGGGACCGGTACAAGCTGGCCCCAAGTGCCGTGTATCGAATGACAAGAAGAGACGAGAATGTGAAGGCGTATCCGGATAGCCTTTTCCTGGTACACTTCCAGAAGGGAACGGTGACGCACAACGCACTGAAAGCCATCCGGTCCATCAATTCCATCATCGTTCGCTGGGAGCCATACCGTGGCGGCCATCGCGATGTGACTCAGTGCCAGCGGTGTCTGAACTTCGGACACGGTACCCGCAACTGCAACATTAAGCCACGCTGCGGAAATTGCGCTCAAGACCATGCCACCTCCGAATGTGCTGCGGATGAAGCTGTGGCGTCCAAATGCGCCAACTGTGGTGGTGCTCACCAAGGATCCAACAAGCAGTGCCCTAAACGCGAGGATTTCAAGCGCATCCGAAATCAAGCGTCCACCAACAATCAATCAGCACGAAGGAAGGATAAGGCCCCGGCTTTCAGGACAGAGGACTTTCCACCTCTTCGTGGACAAGCGAATCCCAGGGTGCGATCCGCGCCCCCTCAAGAAACGTCTGGATCTTCTGCTGGACAAAGCTCTCCATCCCCCCTGGATTCTGGAGGCAACCAACAGCTCAAACAAACAATCCCGATCTGTTCTCAGCAGACGAACTGATGGAGATTTTTATCAACATGACCGGTGCTCTACGTAAGTGCCGCAATAAGCCCGAACAGATCCAAGTGCTCGGTAAGTTCATCATCCAATATGGTGTCTAAACCGCTAACCATCGCTACCTGGAACGCTTGCTCTGTAAGAGCTAAACAGATTGAGCTTGCCGACTTCCTCCGCAAGCATAGCATCGACGTGGGTCTTCTAACCGAAACCCACCTAAAGTTCGGTGACAGCTTCTGGTTGCCTGACCACAACATTATCCGGCTTGATCGCACCAGCTCCAGGGGGGGGTGGTGTAGCGGTCATCGTCAGAAAGGGAATCAAGTTTTGCACTCTGCCCCACATCCGCACTTCTATCATCGAGGCCATTAGTGTGGAGGTGGAATCACCAACTGGAAACGTCCGGTTCATCGCTGTTTACTGCCCACGCCAGTGTACCGCAAGCAACGGATTAGGAATCCAATTCAAGAAGGACCTGACCGCCATCACCCGTACTAGCTCCCGATTCATCGTTGGGGGTGACCTGAACGCCCGCCATGAAGCTTGGCGGAACTACCAGAGGAATCGAAACGGATGTCTATTGTTCGACCACGCACAACATGGACTGTACACAGTGCAATTTCCGGACGAGACAACTTTCATCTCTCCAGCGGGAAATCCCTCCACGCTAGACTTTTTCCTGTCAAACATCGGACTATCCAAGCCGGAGGCGCACAACGATCTCAGCTCCGACCACCAACCGGTGGTGACTGAAGTCGGTGTCAACGTGGTTCCTGCTAGAGGCTGCCTGCGTAAAGACTACCACCATGTCAACTGGGTGCAGTACGGTCGAATGGTGGACAGCAACATCGATGAAAATCCACTACTCGACACCGTAGATGACATCGACCGGGCGTTGGAAGGACTCCAACAGGCCATATCCGAGGCTGACGAGACATGCGTTCGACAAGTTCCTGTGAGGGGTAAGTTTGTTGCTATTGATTCCCACACCCAATTATTGATTCGATTGAGAAATGTGCGTAGACGCCAGTTTCAGAGGACTGGAGACCTGGGCAAAAAACGTGAAATGGCCGATCTGAACAGGCAGATTGCTTCCAGAATGGACTCACTCCGAAATGAAAGTTTCGGGCGTGTTGTCCAGAATCTGGACGACCGCTCCAGACCATTCTGGAAGGTAGCCAAGGTCCTGAAAAATCATCCCAAACCCGTTCCACCTCTCAAAGTCGAAAATGATGACGATCGGCTTTTAATCACCCCACAGGAGAAAGCAAATGCGATCGGCAAGCATGTCGCTTCATCGCATTTGCTTGGCTCGACTATCCAAAGTCCGCTCGATGATCAGGTTGCGCAATGCGTTCAAAACCTAGATGCCTCCCCTTGTGTCGTGCCTCCGGCGGATACGATTACAGTACAACAAATTTGCTCAGCGCTGAAATGCACCAAGAACATGAAGGCTCCCGGGTTTGACGGTATATTCAACTTGATCTTGAAGAGACTCAGCATGAAAGTGCAGTCTCTTCTAACCGCTATCTTCAACAGATGCTTGGAACTGCACTACTTTCCAAGCATCTGGAAAGTAGCAAAAATCATACCAATCTGCAAGCCCGGTAAGGATCCAACATTGCCTTCAAGCTACAGACCAATCAGCCTCCTTTCAGCGCTGAGCAAATTGTTCGAGAAACTCATTCTCAATCGTTTGCTCAAGTTTGTCGAGGAAAATAACATTCTCCTTCCGGAACAGTTTGGATTCAGAAAGGGGCACTCCACCAATCATCAGCTAGTACGGGTGATGAATAACATCCGAAGTAACAAAGCTGTATCCAAGTCCACAGCCATGGCCTTGTTAGACGTTGAAAAGGCGTTTGACAATGTTTGGCATGATGTACAAGCTTTGTAACTTCAACTTTCCATTACATCTTATTAAAATCACCCGTAACTACCTCCAGCAAAGGTCGTTTAAGGTATCGTTGAATGGTTGTCTCTCAGACACGTTTTCGATCCCAGCAGGAGTCCCGCAAGGTAGTCTGCTGGGCCCCTTGCTTTACAGCATTTACACTTCCGACATTCCTCCCCTCGGTGACGGTTGCGTGTTTTTCCTGTTCGCAGATGATACCGCAATAGCCGTCAAAGGAAGGATGCCTCGCGAAATAACGAACAAACTTCAACGATGCCTTAACGCCTTTGCTGATTATGCCACCACGTGGAAAATCAAAATCAATGCCACCAAAACACAAGCGATCATGTTCCTTCATCGGCAATCGCCCAAACTGAAACCGGCTCCATCTTGTACTGTAATCATGGATGGCACAAGGGTTGAGTGGTCCGCCGAAGTAACCTATCTCGGGATGTTGTTCGATGAAAAGCTCCTCTTCCGTTCGCATGTAGAGAAAACAGTAGTCAAGTGTTCTGCCTTGGTTAGGTGTCTGTTTCCGCTGATTTGCCGCAGATCCCGCCTCTCAAGGGTGAACAAACTGGCCGTCTACAAACAAATCATAGCACCTGCGATCCTCTACGCAGCTCCGGTGTGGGAATCATGTGCACAGACTCACAGGAACAAAATCCAGGTCGCTCAGAATAGAGTGCTGAGGATGGTACTTGATCGTCCTTTTGACACTAGAATAACAAATTTACACGAAGAGGCAGGCATTGCCAAAATAGATTCCAGAATTAACGAAATTAAGACTAAATTTGCACAAAAATGTAATTTATCAGAACATGCTTTGATAAGCAATTTGTATATAGTAGATTAGGTGTATATAGTAGTTGTAGGTTAGTTGTAGTTGTAAGTAGTAGTTATAAGTAGTCTTCTTTTTCAAATTTTCAAGCAAACCAATCCCACCAAGGTGGTCATTCTCTAAAACAGGCCTGATAGGACTAGGAACTGTAATTAATAATAATTGAAATTTCACAGGAACTAAAGTTGAAAAGACGCATCTGTGTCACTTGATAAGTTATACATGTAAACCACACAAATTCAAGAAATATAGATCATTTAAAGTCAAAAAAAAAAAAAAAAAAGTTTGACTGCAGTAATCGTTTGGCTGCCGAGTTATAGACAGGGGTGTTCGTTACGTTTCACACTGAAAAGTAAACTAACCCAGAGACTGAACAACTTTTACTCAGTTGTGAGTCACTTTTACTCATTTGTATGACATTTTTTCCTAACGCGAAGGGTACTCAACGCACGAGTAACCTACGACTAAAAAAATCTCCATACGAATCAGTAAAAGAAAATTATTCTCTGAATAATATTTGTTTTCAATGTATTTTGCTTGCACACTAATCCAGCATTTAGTTGTTCGGTACTTTTTTTAACTGGGGCTTGAACCGTAAAGCAAATATTTTACTGAATATTCAGTTCAAATTAGTGGAATTACTGACATTCAGCAAATACAAACTGAACTTCGGTAACGTTTATTGTAAAATACTGAGCACAGAATTTGTAATTACTGAGTAAGTCAGAAAATTCTAAATTTTCTGTATTGTACGAAAAGTCAGTAATTATAACTGAACACAAAATAATCATAGATTTTTTCTGGACATCCGTCAAAATACTCAACATATTTTACTGACCATGAATTGCAAAATTCTAAGCTGTTACTTTAGCTTTAGTGAAAATCCAGAAGCAAGTATTTGTTCCACGGCAGCGGAGTTGAGTCGGAATCGGAGGCATTTTCGAAGTATCTGATGTCCAAATCAAGAGTATTCTTTCTATTACACCGATAAAACACCATTGGAAGTGACTCTGAGCCCGGAACCTACCAAAAATGCCGCCGGCTCCGACCCGACTCCGTAGCCTTGGTTTTTTTTTTCTTAAAAATGTTTCAGTAAATATTTGAGAAAGGGTGTGTTTTATCATCACGGACTGAAGTAAGCTTGACATTGATATTGAAAAACTTGCTATAATTACCGTTCCGATTCAAATTTCGGACGATTCAAATTTCGGACACTTTCATTTTTAATTAAATATTACATCCAGTTAGAAACAAAGTAATAATGTTAGATGATCGTGGAGGGCACTAGTCAAAAAAAATTAAAATTGACAAGACATGTGGATCATATTCGACCGAGATAATCAACTTTTAAAAGTGTCCGAAATTCGAGTTTAAGTGTCCGAAATTTGAATCGGCACGGTACTTATAATTCTTTATCAAGGTTACGATTAAATCCCAACAGTAAGCATTGACACCCCAGTCCCTTTACGTGCGTGGTAAATTATGCGAAGACAACACTGATGGTGTTTATTTCCTGGAAGAATATCACCATCCATCAGTGCAAATCCTTAACTGCTGAAAAATATAATTCAACAAACGTGTTTACTTCTGTGAAATTAATAATTATTGAATTGAAATTATTATTTCTCTCCCAACACTAACAAAAACTTTTTTAACTGGCTTACTCGGTATTTACTAAGAAAATATAACTGCCTTATCAGTTATATGCAAAGAAAATAACGTTCGCAATTACTGGGCTTACCAGTTAATATAGCCGAATGCAAATTGAATGGATTACCAAACGTTCAGTTGTTTTTGACAGTTTGACTTAACTGATAGTTCGGTAACGAAAATTAATGCTGTGGTGATTACTGGGTGATAAGCAATTCAAAAACCCAGTAAAATGTTACGGACTTCGGTAATCTAGACTAAGTGTGTGCATCTCGGCTAGAAATGGGATATTCGATAGTCAAGCTCAGTGTGCAATTTGCATCAAATTCCATCCTGTGAAGTACGAGCGAAACGAACGCATGAGTTCATTATACATCAACAAATACACGTTTGTTGACATTCACCACTGCTTGATTATTCAACCCAAAATTGCCAAAATCAGAAGCGATCCTCAAAAGCATAATAATCAAATTAATGTTGGGACAAAATGATTATTTTCAATTTTGTCGACTCCGGAGCCTAAAACCTCGATATTATCATCAATTCAGCATGAGGCAATATTTTTTTTTCCAATCAATCTGTGTATAAAAACCAACACAACACGTCTTACAGTGCTATATTTGTGTAATATGAAAATAATCATTTTGCATTTGATCCTCAAAATCGTCCCCACCAAGAATGAAGATGAATTATTGACAACAACACAAGCGATAATAAACATCCAATTGGCGTTGACGGCACCGCGGAAAAATCGTCTCTTTTAGCAAAGATTGACAGTTTCTCATGAGAATTTTCCGTGGAGTGAAAGGATAGTACGAAGTCCGCCATGTTTCACGCACAGTCTGACGTTTGGTTACGGATTTTAACATTGGAGTAAAGAGCTACAGAGTCGCCGTCAACGCAAATCACGAATGAACAAAACCAAATGTTGACTTCGATACTCAGAGGTTGCCTTGATCGAAAGAATGTTGTTATGCTAAAATTCAAATTTATGCAGGTAGTTGGTCTATCTGATAAAGTTGTCTTCATTTTCAGCTAAGTTGAGTTTAGAAGGAATGATTTTTATCAACACTGCTGCAGGTCGATGATTACCGACTTCTTCTGGCTTCTCCAAGATCGTATGATTTAACCCCACTAAACTTTTTCTTGTAGAGTTATGTTAAGTCGCAGGTCCATGCCAATAAACCGCAAACCACCGATGCCCTCAAATGCAACATTACTCCAGCCATCAACGAGATTCAGCCCGATTTGTGCGCCAGAGTCATGGAACATTTGACCTCTCGGATGCACGCCACCAAGGGAAACCGAGGCGTCTATATGAACGATGTTATATTTCATACATAATGGTATTGATAGGCCTTTCAATCGAAAAATAAGTCTCGTCAATATCTCACAAATAGTTTGTTTTATTCAACGCTTAATGTAAAACCCTTTATTATTGCAATGACAATTTCCATTCCTAAACGGTGGCTGATCATCAAAATGGTGCATTCAAGATGGTGGATGATTCATAAAATGGTGATGAATCTTTTGAAAAATGATCGATTACTATGAATGCAATATTTTTTGAACTTGCAATGACAACCAATTCCAAGATGGCAGATTATTTTCAAAATGGATGAATCAAAACGGTAGTAGATTTCCGAAATGGTGGATCGTTCATAAAATGTTTGATCTTTCTAAAAGAAATGTTATTGCAATTGCAAAAACAATTGCAATTCTAATATTGTGGATGATAGATACAGTGCCTTCCCGTTGATGGCAACATATATCTTTTGTCTTCTTCACTTTCTAGAAAATCCATCCAACGCCTAATTCCATTTCTGTATTCAGTGAAGTTCGCATGTTTGGCCTCTCAGTTCAGAATTCACTCGCCATGCAGCGCTAGTAACATTTGATTCTAAAGGCCTGCTTAAGCAGTCTACATTCACTGAAAACGAATCTTATTCTGAGAGTGAGTCACTTTTACGTAGGTTACCCATGCGCTGAGTGACCAACGCTTTTGAAAATGTATCCTTACGAATGAGCAAAAGTTACTCACTCTCTGAGTTAGTTTCGTTTTCTGTGTTTCAACTAGATAGGAAATTGCTATCTCTAGTAATGTTATTCAGATGGATAAGACCAATAAGAAATCGGGAAAAAAAAGCAGGGAATTCTTAATCACCGAGAGGAGTCCGTGAATTTCGATGATGAACCGGAAAAATATACTTCGTCGTCTCTTTGGAATTAAGAGGAAATTTTAGAATGAATTCTAGAAATAATGAGGACAGGGAAATGGCTCTAATGTTGGCCTCTGGATCTAAGATTGGGCCCATCGCTAAAAATCTGCTATTCATCAATTTTATCTAGATGAACGCGTCATTGGGACAGTACTAATGGGTATTTTTGGTCGCTATTGAAAATTTAGTCGATTGCTGAATTTATGTATGGGCCCAAATTAGGGGCATTCAGGCCGACATTACATCCATTTCCTTTATGTAAGATACAAATTCCAATGGAGTTTTTGGAAGTATTTTTATAGAAGTTTGACTACAACGCCAAGTAAATTGTTTAAGTTCAAAGTTGAATTACTAAGTGGTCTGTGTGAAATGACATGATTATTGTAAAGAGGATTACAGGTTTATTTCTAATGAATCTTTTAAATATATTCCAAGAAGAATGTAAAGAGAGTTGTTATGAGAACTTCAAATTCCGAGAGTATTGAATTCTGAGGGAATTAGAAAAATAATTTCGAGTGAATTCTGATGAAAGTTCCAAGGGACATCCTTGAAAAATTTCAAGGGGTTCGAATTTTCAATTAAATTTCTAAACCAGTTTTTTTGTCATTTATGTATTATAATTATTGAATAGAACAGCAAAATAATCTCGTAGTTTTACGACAACGATGCGGTCGTGCTTTGGACACAACCCTCAACTTTTTTTTTTATCATAAAATGGTTTCTAACAACCAACTTATGTAAAGAGGAATTCATTGGCAGTTATCTTTCAAAATGACCAAATTCAACAACGTGAACAGCTTTCGTAAATTTCTCGTAGATCCATGAAAGGCCCCAATTTCATCGGATAGAGAAACAACACAATAATACTGGTGGATTGCCTAAGTATATTTTCATTTTCGAGACACTTGCAAAAAAGGCATTTTTTACGTTTATGACTTAGGCCCTTATGGAATATGTGAAAAAATAAATGGGTTTTTTATGACATAAGGAATAAGATCCATCAGCAACATCTGTGAACAGCATCTCGCGAATTTTTGTTTTGAATACATGTTCTTGATAAAATCACTGATTTTATTCGTTAATGGATACATTTGTTTTCTAGAATAGTTTCAAGAACTGGCTGTGTTGGTGTTAGATTTTAGCAAATATTATGGTTCACTCTTCTATTATCCCCAAGACACAATTCTTCACGACACTAGCGGCACTAGTGACACAAAAGGTGACTAGTACGCTGTAAACTGAGCGGTTAGCAGTTGACAGCTCGATATCAACAAGGCTATCAAAAACAACTCACAGTTGAGTATAATTTTACCAAATATTATAAATTAACAATATGGTTCAATATTGTAAATAATAATAATAAAAATAATATAATGTTAAAAAAATATTACAAATTGATTCAAACTGGAGGTTATGGAAAAACAGAATGTAATGTGGAATAGAACAACCTCAACCTTCCTGTCAAAGTAGCTTTTTCGGTGGTCCCAGCAGTTATACAGATCCACCTTCAGTGGGTTGCACAGTGGACACTTAGGGTCACATTTATGCCCTTGTTAGTATCCATGACGTTCGTCCCGATCTTATTCAATTGAAGCTTGTTCCTAATGACCATCACTGACTCCTAAATAATCACCAATGATCGGCTCAATAAAAGTAAGACTAAGCAATCGCACTTACTCACAAAACTCATAGTACCTATTAATACTTATAGGCTTATTCATATCCATTGGTGGTAGAGATGAGCGATCCACTCCCGAGCTGTTCTATAGACCCGATTCTCTAAAGTGAGCTGATGACCCGCGGTTCATTTTTTAGGAACCGCAGCTCATCAGCTCACTCATATCACAAGTCTAAACCATTCAATCAATCACTCATAGCGGAACTTTTCAAAAAAGGACTCATTACTCCACTTACACATTGAACAGTCACCGCGTAAACCAAGACACGCGCGTACTACAGCATGTGCCTACTGATCGATAGCACCAAGCGGCTGTTTGGGAGAGAGAGAAATATGTTAATGTGCTACACGATCTTAATTTTCTACTGGTATCATCCAATTTATTTATATACCTGGCTCTTATTGCTGATGTTATTCCTCCAGCATATGTGCTCTCACCTTTCCTCTCATCATTCTCTGAGGGAGCCGAAGATCCGCACAAAAGCAAATAACCGAAAAGCGAAATGCAGCTCTCCAGCTTATCAACTCAGCTCCGGATCCGAATCATCGACTCGAATGATTCACTGGGAGCTGTTTAGGATGACAACTCTCGGAGTCTCGGACCCGTCCAGCTCTTCGGATCTTTTTTTTCTCTCTCGATTCTTCACGATTCAGCTCCGGCCGGATCCGGATCGGAGCTGATGATCTGGAGCTGATGCCGGAATAGTGAGAGAAATTCTGCTGGAGAATTAACATCAGAAATAAAATTTGAATGTAGACTGGATTGCATAGCTTGAGAAAAGGCGTTATATCGTGTGATGTCAATCATATCATTGCGTGTGACATAGGTGTAGCTCTCTCGCATACATTTTTTGTTTGAAAGCTATGTTGTTGGCACATTTTGCGCGCATTTTGGTTTACGCGATGGTTGATCAAGTTGTTGCGTTTTCCATTGAAAAGTGAAGCCATGTTGTAAGGTACGGATTTATTGGTTTAGACTACTTTTACGATTCTATGCAGTTTTAAGCACTAAAACCACTAATTAATTTTCCGATTTTGAATTTGTGCCATAATTTCTATAATTTCAATGTGAGCTGTTCAAAAGAATCGACTCCCTTTAGCCACCTCTAATTGGTGGTCGTCCCGATCCTTTTCTGATTGGTCTAATACGAATAATATTTAATCTTAGATGTTTGTCTTAAGTTAAGAGCCGGAAAAATGCTCACTACAGAAGCGTTAAAAGGCTAATCGCTATTTGAAAACTTCTCAAAAATGGGAAGAGTCTACCCAGTTCGGTCAAATCTGAACCATCCCAATAATGGGTAAACATGCGTTGTTCCTCTTTTTCACCGAAGGATATAGTTTTATCCAAATCCGGGAGTGACTGAAAAATATTTGTAATATTAATTCGCTAAACTATAAATTACTCACCAAGGTGGAGAACATCATGCGCTACTTTTTCCTCTGTTTTTTGTTTTGTTTTGACCTTTGTTGGTTTTGACGTATGATAGAGAAAGCTAGTAACTCAAGATGCAACACTTTCTTTTGTGAATAAATTTTCATTTCATGGGTAAAAATTGATGAAGTTTTGAGGAAAATAAGTTTAGAGTGTAATGTTTACATGTGCAAAATCTCGTCACAATCTGTCTAGGGGTTATCGAAAGGGCTTTCAAGCAAAAATTGCTTTGACAATAAAAAAATTATGTGAGCGCTCGTGGAAAATCCAGGTCAGTCCCACAGGTGGATCATGAAACAGTTTGGAATCGAGAATTCGACCGTATTTACCACACGGGATCGCAGTGGGTGGAAGGAAGGTGAACCTTTCGATCCGGGACGTGGCCATGAAGGTCAATTCTTCCGTCTGGTTCGTCCAGCAGACAATGAAGCGGGCCGGACTTCATGTCTTCAAGGTAAGGAAGTTGCCTAACCGAACCGAAAACAGAATACGGTGGCCAAATCTGCGCCAGGAAGCTGTACTGTGAGTAGTTGGTGTAACCGAAATGCGTCGTAATGGACGACGAGACGTACATTAAAGCGGACGCCAAGCAGATCCCCGGCCTGGAGTTTTTCGTCGGCAAGTCCCGCCTGGATGGTCGACAAATTTGCCAAAAAGTACTTAGTGTGGCAGGCGATCTGTGGTTGCGGTAAATTCAACCAAGCCGTACATAACGACCGGCACCATCAACGACCAAATTTATAAAGAAGAATGCCTCCAGAAGCGCCTGATTTCCTTCCTCCGGTCTCACAAAGATGACACTCTGTTTTGGCTGGATCTGGCATCGTGCAATTACGCGAAACCGGTGATGGAGTGATACGAAGCCAACGATGTTGTTTTTGTGCCGAAGGAGGCAAATCCGCCAAACTCGCTAGAAATTCACCCAATCGAAAAACTCGGGACGTTTATGAAAGGCATGCTCCGAAAAACAGGGAAGGTCTTTAAAAACGACAAGGATTTGAAGAAAGAGTGGATGCAAGTATGTAAGAAAGATGGCGCAAGTATTGTGCGGGCATTCAACCTAGTAGAGGAGGTTGAATAAACCAACTTTACAAAAACATAGCTAATATGTGTTTATTTATTCCCTGGGAGTTTCAAAATTATCCGACTTAAAATGAATATTTGATGATCATTTTTGTCTGTTGCATTTTTTTTTTTGAGTACAGTCTTTAAATTATTTAGTGAAATAAATTAACCTTACGAGGATGCTAATAGCTCTTTTTCCTGCTCTCTTTTCTTTTCACAGGTAATTCATTAATTACTAACTTGGACGTACACAGACCCATTATTCAAATGCAATATATATATATACGTGTGGGTAAGTTAAATCATTCGACTAACTATCATACGGGAACATTGCCCAAATCTTCAAATTCACTTTGCAAATCACCTCAATGCAAAGCACTACTCTCGACAAAATTCACCTCAACGAAGTCAAAGATCACATCATCAAATCGGTAATTTGGTGCTGTATTAAATCCATTCTAACACTTCCCAGCATGCCATCAGATCAAAAGTACCCCGTCGAGGATAGAACAGATAAAAATCCCATTTTCGTCACATCCTAACATTGCATCTTTATGTAAATGCTTGATCCTTTTGGGAAGCCACCGAAACTGCACGCACCCGGGCCCAAGCGAGAATTGCAAAACTCCCATCAATAAAAAGCAATTTTCATACACCGCACGCTGCGACAAGACATACACATTGAAACATAAATTCTCTTCCACGCGCGCAGCACATCGCCATAAAAGATGTACTACGGGAATGAGACTTACTGACGCTCCGGGTAACAGAAAGTTTTATGATCGTACATGTGGTTTTCCAATAAAACTTCATACTTATGACAAAGCAGTAGGTACCACCCGCCTTTTGGCATCACCATCAACATCATCATCTTCGACTGAGCGTCAGCTTCTTCTGACTACATCAACGAGCCAATTATGTCACGTGCCTACATGGTGGAGCCAGAGCAAGGGGTCGTGGCGACGGTTGGGGTCTTGGCATCTTGCAGTCGGCGAGAAATGAGAAATTTGGCTTTCGCTTTTCATTTTCATGATTTTGATATCGAACGTGTGACGACGCAGCTCGGTATGAAGGAGCACCCGAGCGCATTGGAATGAGTTTGGTGAGTGTATTGCAAAAGCCATTCATTTGCCGTGTGAAAGAAAAAGAAGATTACTTTTTCTCGGAGGATGTCATCCGGTATGACAGCTGATAGGATTCCCAGACTCTGCAGACGGCCATGGCACCACCACATTGTGATTTTGGATGAAGAAAGCTATTTTGGGATCATGTCGTATCCAATTAAGGATAAGGTAACAAGTTCTCGATAATAAACATTTGAAGAACCATAAATTGAGGAAGCTTGGATGGAGGTGCATGGCTCGGGCGGAAAATTTATTTCTCAGTATAAATATTGACAGTATGAGATGTAATTTTCTACGTGATCACATACCGAGAAGTAATTTTGAGATATTTTGTTCGTAGACGAAAAGCTAAAAGGTGGAAAAATTGGATGGATGTGATACTTGTTGCATTGGAGCAAGCATATGACTTTTATTTTCAAAATCGTAATTGAGCATCATGTCAAAAAGTGTCATGAGTAATGAAATAATTTAAAACAATCTACTCGAAGCTTCAATCAAGGTTGTCACAACCCCCCTGTCATTGTAGCTTTCTTGGTGGTCGTCCTAGCAGTTGTCCGGATATACCTTCAGTTGGTTGCACAGTGGACACTTAAGGGCTGTTCATTAACTACGTAGACGTTTTTTTTGGGATTCTTGACCCCCCCCCTCCCCCTGCGTAGACAATTTTCCATACAAAAACATTTAAATTTGTATGGGCCGTGGATAATTGTCAACACTCTCCCTCCCTAAACTGTCTACGTAGTTTATGATAAGCCCCTTAGAGTCACATTTATGCCCTTGTTAGTATCCATGACGTTCGTTCCGATCTTATTCAATTGAAGTTTGTTCCTAATGACCATCACTGACTCCTAAATAACATCAATGATCGTCCCGAACCACTTCAATAAAAGTAAGACTAAGCAATCGCACTTACTTACAAAACTCATAGTACCTATTCATACTTATAGGTATATTCATATCCATTGATGGTCGTCCCGATCCTGTTTCACTAAAATCCATCGACCTTCATTACCATTGTTCGACTTGAGTGACGATTGATCTTAAAGTCCATTCCGATTCTATGCAGGAAAAGGATCACACTTAATTTTATTTGTGGCATATTGGCAATTTTAGCGACTGATCATGCTGGAACTATCACTCACTGTAGCAAGATAACTGTTGTTAGACTGAGGACGTTCCTCGCTGTTCAACTTGATCAAGTTTAATAACCTCTAATAGTACCATGAAGGACCAAAAACCGATTGGGCCAATCCATGGGCAACATCGTCCACGTGCATCCACGGGATAAATGAGAATCTCCTTCCAGTCCGCATCGTGCTCTCTTGCCGTGCGGATCTATTTGCTTTTTTGCTGAAGGAAGTGTTACTACTACCTAAATCTGCAACAAATTTAAACAGCACTTTTCAGTGCTCAACCCGTAAAATTTCTACCTTGTTCAACTCTTATTCCTCTTCGATCCTTGTTTGGACCCTACCCGAGGTAATCCTGCTTGGATATCGATTTGGAAAAATTTCTCTTCGATCCTTCAGATTCTTATAGTAATCTGCTTGGAAGTCGACTTGGATAAACGTTTTACTGCCACCATGGCGCCTAAACGCAAAAGAAAAAAGGAATCTCTTGATCCCCCTTCTGATGAAATTAATTTGAGCAATACATTTTATTTGCTAACGGATGATGAGAATGATCTATCATCCAGGAAAAATTCTAGTAAACTATCCTGGCTTAATGCCACGAAGGAAAAGATTCCTCCTATTGTGATAACCACTTCCAATTTCCATGCTCTTCGCATGGAACTTTTGAATTTCGTGAAAGTTAAGTTTTCACTACAAATTGGACGTCGGGGTGAATGCCGTGTATTGGCTGAAACCTTGGACGGATTTAAATGTCTTATCAAGTATCATACTGAGAAGCAGCACAATTTTTTTACTTACGACACCAAAACTGAACGTGTGTTCAAGGTTGTCATGGAAGGACTGCCCAGTGGTGAATCCCTGGATCAGATCAAAGATGAACTGGCAAAATTACTTGGAGTTGTGCCACTCCAAGTAATCAAAATGAAAATGAAATCCCGTCCTGGCGATTCGCGCAACGGGATTTCTAATGATTTTTATTTAGTTCACTTCAAGTCTAGTGAACTAAACAACCTTAAGGCCTTAGAAAAAGCTAGCCTTATGCTCCATGTCCGAGTGAAGTGGGAACATTTCAGGAAGACTGGAGGAAATTTCCAAAACCTCACTCAGAGCCGTAAGTGCCAGGGATGGGGTCAAGGAACTAAAATTTGCTACATGCCAGTTAAATGCATGAATTGTGGTGATTCCTCTCACGCAAAGGACGACTGTCATGTGAAGGAAGATCCTAAGAAATTTAAATGTTAAAATTGTGGTGAAAACCACAAATCCAATTTTTGGGAATGTAAGACTCGCACAGCGATCCTACAATCTCGTTCAAAGCGACAGGTAGGAAACGCTCCACGTTTCCGACCAGGTACAAATTACTCTGCTGTTAACTACGGTCAGCGAGGAACAAATTCTACATTCGTATCCGTATGTACAAATATCACCCCTGCTTCAAATTTTTCATCTATATCTACCTACTCCCCTCGCTGCTAACAATGTTCAGCGAGTTAATGGAGCTACCTATGCTGCTATTACAGCGGGTAGAAATCAAAATACTAACCAACGTAATTCTAACGGAAATTTTGACAATTTTGACTTAGGAAGCATTACTGCTCCTAAATGGAATTTTTACAGAAATCATTAATTGACATGATTTCTGATATGCTTAAATCTAACTCCATGTTTGATGCTGTTTAAACTGGAGTAAAATTTGCAAACAATATTGTCATGACTTTAAATTCAGTAATGGATTTTAAAGCATTAATTATTTTAAATTGGAATGCTCGATCTCTTAAAGATAATGAAGACGAGCTATTTAACTTTTTGAGAGTTCATAACGTGCATATTGCCGTTATAACTGAAACGTTCCTTAAACCTGACCATAAGGTTAAGAAGGACGCAAATTATTTCATTTATATAAATGATCGTCTCGATGGACCCTGTGGTGGTGTTGCCATCATTGTTCATAGACGAATCAAACATAGAATTCTTTTTCATTTGAAACCAAAGTTTTTGAAACTTTGGGAGTTTCTGTTGAAACAAAATTTGGACAACTTACGTTTATAGCTGCCTAGTCCACTTTCCATCACCAATCACTCTCGACACAACGACTTCAGTTTGCCAGTAAACAGTCTGTAATACGCTAGCTCCTCACCGACCAAATCAACATGCGACGAACACCGAAATCAGAACCGACAACAAACGCGTCTAATAGCGGTCACAGCACACTTCGATTGGCTATTTTAGCCACTGACGTTTAATTATTGAGTGTGGGCAAATAGGTTGCAGAAATCGCAGAAAACTTAGGGGAAGCGAAACGTATAGCGAATTTGTTTATTATCAGTTCCAACCTGGACCGAGTGTCAAGATAGGGCCTGTTTGTTTTATGACAAACGTCGTTTGTTTTTAAAACCTACCTCAGTTTGATGTTCGAACTGAACAAAAAGTTTGGGTTCGCACGGGTTGGAACTGGTTCCAACCTGGATAAAAAACAAATTCGCTTTAAGTGTGAAACATTAGATAGCCACTAATTCTCATTTATTAATATTTATTAAAACCCTGGACGGTCGTCCCGAACTTTCTCGGCTCGGATCGTATTGAAATTAATCTGACCACAACCAAAAGCACTGACTCTCGGTCAAATGTGGGATGACAGTTCATTAACAACAAAAGGGAGACTTCCGAAACTACTTTTTTTTTTTCGTTTTCGTCCACTCATATTCCTCAGCTCATTTACGTTAATGAAACGGGAGGAAAAATTCGATTAGTACAGCAATTACAGCAGGGCTAAAAATAGCACTCCATCCTTCCCTCCCAGAGCTATAATCTTCAGACACGTCTTGACGTAGCTTTTCTCCGTTCGGTCCTTTATCATCTAGCTGTGCTACTGACGTTGAGCTCGTCTCAAGCAATACTTATGCTGAACCCGTTTTCGTTCCCTTTTGTTGATCCACAGCCAAATACTGGCTCAAAGGTTGACAGAGGATGGTAATTTGATTAGAGGAATTCCTCGAGGGCCACCACCGCTCAAACCAACGTGATGACCTTTCCATGACTTTGTTCCCAGGAGCTTTCCTTTTCCCGAAAAAGAAAACCTAATGCGTAATGACGGTACACGACCTCAACCTAGCCTAGTTGGGTCAAATGGCAGGTACTATTTTGAGATGCATGAAAGGAAAGTGAAAAGGGCATTCGTTTCCGGTCTGAAGCTGCAGCAGACGTTCGTGAGTCACGAATATGCGGTTATACAAATCCGGTGTCGTTCGTTGAATTGAATCCCATACGGACACCGCAGCTAGGAAAACGAAAATACGTTTTATATCGATTTCAAACGGTTGAAACGGTAAGGGTTGTTAAATTTAAAAGAGAAAAGTAAAATACTTCAAACTCTGAGATCAAATGATAAAATGGAGTAGTTCCAAGTCAAATGGATTTATCATATAGAAAAAAGAAGAACGAAAAGGCAAATAAACTTCGCTGAGCGTTGATTCACTTAATGCACATTTCAACACCACTTCTGCACTTTCAAATTCATACTGTTCATAAACGAAATTTTAAATTTGTAACGTTTTCAAAAGAATGAAAACGACACCGCAAAACAAAAACACGACATTTTCGCAGCACGGCCCACTATGATTACACAGCAAAAATAAATTTTAATATTACATTCAAGAGGATGCACTTCAATCATGTCGAGAATCTCATGACATTTTAATGGCCTCAAAAATATACGAATGCAGTAAAAGCAGCGTAATGTCAGTTCATGCACTGCATTAATGATAATCTTATCCTTTTTGGCAAGTTATATTACACTTCGAATTCCTGGGATTTTCCCCTAGCTTGTGTCACTTCAAAACTCGTCCAGATGCTCTCTGGAGTAGTGATGATGATAATGGCTACAGAAGTTTTTCAGTCTTGCAGTTGAAATGCACTGATTCGAAGTCTCCGGAGCCCTTGTCTGAAATATTCCGGATTTAGGGCTTCATTGAGCATGAGGATGAGCATGAGCATGATTGACAGCCCACGGTTGCTACCAGTGTCTGTTTTTATGATTTACCATCACACGAAAGGAGTAGCGCTTCAACCCAGTGTAGATGAAGTGCTTTCGTTTTGGACATCTTCGCTGTGAAGTACGAGCGAAACGAACAAATGAGTTCATTATACATCAACAAATACGCGTTTGTTGATATTCACCACTGCTTGATTATCCAACCCAAAATTGTCAAAATCAAAATCGATCCACAAAAGCAAAATAAACAAATTCATTTTGGACAAAATGATTATTATAATTTTTTTTTTTTTTTTTTTATATCTTTATGAAGGAGACTTTCAGCCGTTGGCTATTATGACAAAATGATTATTATAAAAATTAACATTATAAAAACCAACACAACACGTTCTACAGCGCTATATTTGTGTAATATGAAAATTATAATTTTGCATTTGATCCTCAAAATCATTCCCACCAAGATGAAGATGAATGTTGATATTGACAACAACACAGGCGATAATAAACGTCCAGCAACGAATGAAGAAGAACAAATCTCGATAACTTTTTCAAAGGGAAGTATCAGCTTTTGTAAACAATTCATTTGATCGTCGATTTGACGATACTGGAAGCTCGCCCACGCATGATAACACTACCATCAGTTAGGAGAAATGTTTCCCTACTTGCTAGTGGTATTAGTAAGCTTATGCGAGCTACCAGTTACGCCAAATCGACGATCAAATGCATTGTTTACAAAAGCTGATACGTCCCTTTGAAAAAGTAATCGAGAAATGTTGAATTCGATACTCAGAGGTTGCCTTGATCAAGAGAATGTGTTAATGTCAAAATTCAAATTCATACAGGTAGTTGGTATATCTGTTAAGGTTGTTTTCATTTTCAGCTAAGTTGAGAGTACAAGGAATGATTTTATGAGCACTGGTTGGTACTCTGTCATTGCCATATCAGCTGTTATTACACAGAGAACGAATAGACGATGTTTGGGACTAGCAATCATCCTCAATGTGTAAAAACTGATGATCTAAAACTAGGCAACACTAACGCCGAGCGGCACCCGAACGCATTTCAAGAATGGAATGCGAGAACACCTCTGCACTTCCACGAGGAATCACATGGAAGGAATCAATACAATGCTGTATTGAGGTCCTATAAATTCAATATCGCGAAGGAGCTTGGGGAACGGCGCCGGTGGTGTAGTGGTAAGCGTGATTACCTCTCACCTCAGCAGGCCTGGGTTCAATACCAGTCGGCGCCGCCGGGATGTTCTGAGGTATAACATCTCTGATCACGCCTTCCTTCGGATGGGAAGTAAAGCCGTTGGTCCCCGGTTCATGAGTTGATGGGTCGATTGGTAGGGTCCAGGTGTGGCAGCTGCCTTCCTGGCACGTCGGTAGCATTGGTGCTCAGCACGGAAAGCAAGATCGACGGAAAAAACAAACCAAAGGAAAAAAAAGGAGCTTGGGTGTGAACCCACGGTCTTCTGCTCAGTAAGCAAAAACGTTTGCCACTAGGCAAACGAGCTTCTTTTTAATCGTCGACTTGCTGTTAGTACCATGAAGTCATATTAACAAATAAAAAGATTGAGGAATCTGACGGACCTGAGATTAGACTCATGATGTTCTGCGCAGTAAGCAAAAACGGTCGCTCTAAGGCCACTTAGCCCCTTATATCACATCATACCAATATTCGAGTTGATGTAATCATTCACCCCGGCACCGACGATGACGACAATTTTTGCAAAATACACGATAAACAAGCGATTTGACCGTAAATATCTTCAATATAAAAGGACCTGGACCACATTTTAACGACGATCTTTCAAATCCGAAAACTAAAAGCTACGAAGGCCTTCGCTAAGTTGCACATTCACGCAACGTTCAATGTTTCGATTTGTTCTTACACCATAACAAGCTATGACCGACGTTACGATTGATTAAGCGCTGATTAAACAAGATATCAAAATGAAATAACGTTCTCTAAAGCAGTCAATAATGTAACCCAAACTGGATCAACATTCCGAAGCGTTCCCCCAGTTATTTTCTATAATAGTGAGTGGCCTGAAATAAATCGTAATGTCTTTTCCCCCACAAGACTATATTCTTGCACTCGGGTGCACACCTTATTGATAGTATTGCTTTTCATATGTTCTATTCTAGTTTTACTGATATTTATCCAGATTCACTCACTCAATGTTCCGGGCAAAAGACGTGGAAAACCAGAAAAAACCTCTTTAATATGAGGAAAATCCATGAAAATCTCACTCAATCTAGACGTATACTAAATAGACTGAGTGGAACAGCCACCATACCCCCTCACACTCAAGAAGCTCCCATCCATACTGATCCATACAATTAAGGCCCGTTCAAATATTATGTAACGGAAAAATATGATTTTTGAATACACCCCCCCCCCCACCTCATTGTCACTCACTTTTACTATACCTAATACATGATGGTTAGCACATTTCCAGACTACCCCACTCCCTCTTGCGTTACGTAATATTCGAATGGTGCCTACGGTCAAAAACAAACAACAACAACACATACGCATTGTGTGTTTGTATTGCATGTACAGTCAATTCTCCCTTACTCGATATGCAAGGGACCATCTACTTAGAAGTGTATCGAATTACGACACACCAGAAAAAAAAATCAAAAATTTTAATGCACTCGTATTGGCCAAGAACTTAATCGTCTATTTAGATGTGATTTTCAAATGAAATTGGGTTCTCTAGCGGTATTGTGATAATTGCATATTCGTAATCTACATGTCAAATGGAATCGAAATCCAAAACTCCATCAACACCGAAGCACTGGAACTTTTATAAATGAGTGTGATTACATTATCAAAAATCATCAACTTAGCACCCCTCGGTGGTACTTTGTATGGGAATGAGCTGACGATGTGTCATTTTTGTGTCAAACAGAGAAGTGGTTAGTTTACTTTAAATCTTGATTTACAAATCGAAATGGAAGTATTTTTTTTTTCTTAATTTGCTTTTCGTCGATCTTGTTTTTTGTGCTGAGCACCAATGCTACTGACACCAGGAAGGCAGCTCCCACACCTGGACCCTACCTATCGACCCATCAACTCATGAACCGGAGACCAACGGCGTGATCAGAGATGTTATGCCTCAGAACATCCCAGTGGCGCTGGCTGGGATTGAACCCAGCCTGCTGGGGTGAGAGGTTATCATGCTTACCACTACACCACCGGTGCCGCTAGAAATGGAAGTAAATGGGATCGAAAAAAATATCGTTGTGCTCAGAAAACCAAGCTCTTTCAGATGATGTATAGTAACCGCTATATTTTTCAAAATTAAGGAACCCAATTGTAAGTAATTATTAATGTTAAATTTTAATAGAACTTCAAATGCATCACGAACCGCATTTCTAGAGAATTTTATGAAAATTTCTAAGAGATTTTAGATTAGGATTGTAAGTCCCTCCTACTTGTATAATTATGCTATGGAACAGTTTGCTATGCACCACCTCGATTATAACATCCCGGATTTTTTGCTGATCGGGCGGAGAATAGCAAGCCGCTCCATAGCATAATTCTCCATGTAGGAGGGACTACATATTCTACATATATTTTGCATGATGCATGATCATTTCTTATTAGAGTTGTCCAGAAGATTCTCTGCTTGACCAGTTCTCTGTTTGCTCGCTCTCTCGGTGTTTTAAGTCGGTCGTGGTACCCGTCTAGGGATTTCGCTTTGGCTAGCAACGTGTCGTCAGTTCTCGCCTCTCTTGTGGCAGTCGCTAAATCGGCGGTAGTGGAGCAAACAATTGAATGCCTCCACTCACCCGTTGAAAAAACAAAAGATGATGAGTCGCCAAAGTGTGGAAGCAACCGCATTCGATCAAGATGCCCCAGAAAGGCCTCGCAACCACACGGAAAGGTTGCTTCAGAGTAATCCGTTCTCGGCACTCCCCAAAGAAGCAGATATAGATCCAGTTGAGAAACGGGAAAAAGTGCCCCCACTGTTCACCTCGACGAAGGAACTCGTGTTGCTCAGGAATAATCTGGCTAAAAATCAAATCCATCCGCTGTTCAAGCAGGACGGGGATCAAAATCTTGTCCTCGACGCTGGCGGACTACAACGCTGTTGGCACTTTTCTTCAGCTGAACCGGTTTGAGTTCTACACTCACGACGTCCCTGGAAGAAAACAACTGAAAATTGTGATCCGTGGTCTTCCAAATCTCCCTCCTTCATCTGAAACCAATCAACATTTTTCCCATTGCGAGACGTGATGAAACCAGTGCATTCCGGGACCAGTTGTACCTGGTGCACTTCAATAAGGACTCCACCAGTGTGGCTGATCTGTGGCAGATTCACGCGCTGTTCAACATCGTGATTCAGTGGGAGCAGTATTGCCCTCGGCACCGTGACGTGACACAGTGCACTAATTGTCTGGCATTTGGGCACGGTACAAAGAATTGTCACATGAAGGCTCGTTGTGGCAAATGTGCTTAGGGCTCACAATACTACCTCTTGCAAGAAGGAAGAAGAAGCTGAACCTAAGTGCGTAAACTGTGATTCCAATCATCTGGGCAGCGATAGGAGATGTCCCAAGCGTGCGGCCTTCATCCAGATCCGACAACAGGCTTCCACGAGGAACCAACCTGGTCGCCACCGCAATAAACGTGCTCCTGTTGTCAACAAGGACACGTTTCCTGTACTTCCAGCTCGTTGTATGGTCTCGAACCTAGCACCGCTTCCACTAAACCAGCGCCCCGCGTTGCGAATCCAACATCAGATCAAGCGGGTCCCAGCCACCGTTCACTTCAGCATCGCCTCACTGATGCTGCGGCCAAGCCGAGCTATGGCTCTACTGCCCCGGGATTATCGTACGCCCGTGCTGGGTCAGGTGAGTCAGAAGAAAATTCTCCACTCACAAGCGACGAACTACACACTTAGAAATACCCAATTTTACACGTGACGGAATACATCTTTGACGTAAAGGATGAGACGTAAACAAACATGTCATGTAAAATTAAGTGCCTCGAGACTGAAAAATTCGTTACTCGACGAAAAGTACGTTTTATTGAGCTGAATGTCGCGTCTATTATGACTAAATTTTATGTCAAAATTGACGCTCGTATATGTCAGTCTCAGAGCACCTAAATTTACATGAAATTTTCTAAGTGTGTAGATATCCTCGTGACTGAGGTGATCATAATCTTGTGCACCACCAATACACTACCTGAACAGCTTCGTGCAGTTATGACCCTCGTGCAAAAGTATGAACCGTGAAGCCATCAAAATAGCCAACTGGAACGCTTGCTCGCTCAAGAGCAAAATCATTGAGATCGTTGATTTCCTCAATGAACATAGCATAGACATCGCTGTCATCACCGAAACATACCTGAAGCCGGAGATAAATGTTCACCACCTCGATTTTTGGCTCGTAAGGCTAGACTGGACCAGCTCCTGCGGAGGACGAGTGGCTATCGCATTAATGAGAAATATTGGCTGTCAACTGCTACCGAGTTTCCAGCTGAAGATGATCGAAGCGGTGGGTGTGGAAGTCATCTCTCCTGTCGGTCCTATTACCATCATTGCGGCCTACTGTCCCAAACAAGTCACCATCAGGGATGGGTCGGCAGCAGACCTGCGGAAAGACACCATCAAACTAACTCGACGCCGTGAGAAGTACATCATCGCTGGTGACCTGAACGCCAAACACCAGGCTTGGGGCAACAGTCGACGCAACCGAAACGGCACAATCCTGAACGACGACCTGCAAGAGGCTCACAACACTATAATAGCGCCGGACTCTCCCACCCGCTTGAGCCGGTCTGGCGTTCACTCCACCATCGACATAAGCTGGGATCAGTTCCAACACTGTGTTGACTCCACTGTCGACTACGGTGTCCTTCCCGAGACGCCCGAAGACGTTGACCGGTGTCTGCATTCAATCGAGGAAGCGATATTCCGGGCCAGGGAACAACACGTGCCAGCAACCAGACAGGTGAGCAATACTGTGAACTTTGACAGATCTATCAAAGACCTTATAATACTCCGTAACACCATCCGAAGGCAGTACCAACGCTCTAGTCTGCCTGTCCTTAAGACCCAGAAATCAGGACTTTGCTAACAGGATCCGCTCTCTCCCAGATTGTGTAAAGCCCTTTTGAAAACTAACCAAAATTCTTAAAAATAAGCCAAGCCCCAAGACACCCAAGACAGCATCCTGAATCTGGAACTCAAACACATGAGTTCCAGATTCTACAACCATCTGGCACTGATTTTTAATCAGTCCCTCAGACTTGGCTACTTCCCCTCGTGCTGGAGGTCAGCTAAAGTCATACCCATCCGGAAACCTGGGAAGGATCCGTCCTCTCCTTCAAGTTATCGACCAATCAGCCTTCTCTCAGGGTTATCAAAACTGAAGTCTACCACCGGCTCCTAACATCTGCCGAAGAAAACAACTTGTTACTCGAGGAACAGTTTGGTTTTCGGAAAGGTCGTTCGACCGTCCACCAGCTGACTCGAGTAACAAAATTCTCAGACGGAACAAGTATGTTTCGAAAACATATACCATGGCGTTGTTGGACGTTGAAAAAGCATTCAATAATGTCTGGCATGATGGCTTGGTGTTCAAATTGCAGCACTACGGTCTTCCAATCTTCCTAGTGAAGATAATTAACAACTACCTATCGAACAGGACGTTCCGAGTCTCTCTGAATGGCATCACATCGGATGCTTTCAATATCGGTGCTGGGGTTCCAGAAGGAAGCATCCTTGGCCCCATTCTATTCAACCTGTTGACCTCCGATATGCCAGATCTCCCTGATGGTGGATCGTTGTCTCTGTTCGCGGATGACACATCCATCGTCTACCAGGGTAGGGTCATCGGAGCTCTGACTGCCAAACTTCACAGAGGCCTAGACGTCCTGTCTGAATATTTCAACAGCTGTAAGACCCAGGTCATCATATTTCCAAACTCTAAATCTCCCCGACTTGTTCCGTCGGTGAATAATAAGATCTGCCTGGCACAGTGGTGGAATGGTCGAAAGAGGTAGTCTACCTCGGCTTATCACTAGAAAGCAAGCTGATTTTCAGGGAGCACATTGACAGAACCAAAACCAAGTGTAACATCTTGATAAGATCACTATATCCACTCATCAACAGGAGGTCTACTCTATCCCTGAAAAATAAGCTTGCTCTCTACAAACAAATCATCCTTCCCGTAATAGAATACGGTATGCCAATCTGGGAGAGATGCGCAAAATTCCATCACCTTAAACTCCAAAGGATCCAGAGCAAGATCCTTAGAATTGTTCTAAACAGTCCCCCACGGACTAGAAGTTCTGAGATCCACCTCCTGGCTGGAATTCAGACATTAGAAGAACGGAGAGTATTCATCCTGGAAAGGTTCAGAGACACCTGTCTGAGATCAAATCATCAGATCATACGTGATCTAGAACGTTAGGTTAAGTTATACTCGTAGTTAGGTAGGTTTTCACTTTTTTTCAATTCAAACAAAACACACCCCAAAGGGGTGTTCTGTAAACTAGTTTAAAACGCAAATATTAAATTAGAATATCAAATTAAACAAAGATTAAGAGACAGGTAGGCTAATCAATTAAAATGTTAAATCAATGTACTACCATAATCAACAGAAAGAAGCATAATTTTTCTACTATTACTATTAGAGTTGTCCTCCAATTTGGAGAACATGATCGTTATACCCATTCTTCACCAACTTCACTGACATATAAACCAACATTTTGTTCAATATCAAAAGTACCGTCTTCTGATAAGGAAAACACAACTGCCTGTTACGTTATCATAAAATGCAACCTTCACGCTTTTCTTTGCTTCAAAGACCTAATTTAAAAGCTAATGATGGAGCTACTGAAAAAAATAATGTATTTTTCGGGAATTGTTTTATCTCCCAATTCATGGCGGCGACGTTCACTTGTTTTAGAAAATTTGTTTAATAAATTCCAAGACAAACCCTCCAGAAATGAAGAGATAAACTAGCCTAAGGCTAAAAATCTCTTCAATAAAAAAAAAAAAACTTCCAGGAATCAAAAATTAAGGTGGGAACTTGTTTATGTATCGTCATGTGTTCCTATTTAAAATTCATATCGGATTGCAATTTAGGAACCAAATGTAATGGACGATGTATTCGGATTTTTTATGCGGTCGTCAATTTGTCCAAGTTTTACTTTGTATGAAATCTAAAATATGTACATAGGACTGATATAATAGGTAACTTCTACTATATTTTAAATCAATATCTAGAAAAATGCACCAGAACTTCACAACCATGCGGTCGTGTTGACCTATGTTTGGGCGCGGCCGGCGCTGGTATTGCCTAGTTTGAGATCACCAGTTTTTACACATTGAGGATGATTGCTAGTCCCAAGCATCGTCTATTGATTCTCTGTGTAAGTACAGCTGATCTGGTAATAACATAGTAGCAACCGTAGGCGGATCATACCCAGCAGGCCTGGGTTCAATCCCAGTCGGCGCCTTCGGAAAGGAAGTAAAGCCGTTGGTCCCGGTTCATGAGTTGATGGGTCGATAGGTAGGTAGGGTCCAGGTGTGGGAGCTGCCTTCTTGGTGTCGGTAGCATTGGTGCTCAGCACGGAAAACAAGATCGACGGAAAACAAATCAAGGAAAAAATAAACCGTAGGCGGTCAATCATGCTCATGCTTTTGCTCAATCATGCACATCTCTCGGATACTACCTACCTTCTGAGCTGACGGAAGAATAGTAGTAAAAATCAAAGGAAATGTAGGAAAGAAGTGGTCTGCCAACACTAGCAGCACACTTGTCACTGAACAGTTGTGGTTACTTGTGTTTAACTTATTTCAGTCACACACACAGCCACCCACACTACGCTGCTGGCTCCATGAAGTCTTCGGATTTTTTCCAAAATGTTCCCAGGTATACCATAGTATATCACTGGCGACGTCTTACGCTCAAATTATCCAGACATTTATTTGTGCTACCTAAAACGGAACAGGGTGTAGAGTAAGGGAACGGTTTCAACCCCCCGAGACCCTACTCGAAGCACGGCGTTTTTCTAAAGAAAATTAATCAGAAATCTACTCAAAAGATGCTGATGCTGCAAAAAAGCGTAGCAAGTTATTGTTAACCCTATGCTTGGAATAAGATTTCTGGGGACCGAAACCGCTCTCCACCCTAGTTAATCTACCGGAAATATGTATGCTCCCGTCGCTTAACCAACTTACAGATTCTGCACAGAAAGCTGTTCCCGTACTTTCTGCTCTTGTTTTTCGTCTACAGAATTCCCTGTCTTACAGTGTTCCAATCAATAAATTATTTAATAATAGTGAAGTGCCAACTTCAGATTCCCAATTGTTAAGAAAAGTTATGTTAAACACTATAAAAAAAGTCACATATATAACCTTTATTGAAGAACAAACAACGAACTGACCGGATATGACAAGCCAACAGTCAACTGAACGATGACCTTTTATTTTTTGTGGCTGATAGCACTCTACACCAACAAACAGAAAAAAAAATGTACTTCAGCTAGTTCCCATGCGCATAAATCATCGACTCGAACAGTCAATTTCCTCCTGTGAAACATTTGTCAACAGCGAAACATTCCCCCCGGGGGGAGCAAACCGCCGGCCAGTTTCCCTCCATACATATTGGAAACTAATGCTAACATATGTTTTCGCTATCTCTCCATTCCCACAGTCCGTCGAAATCGCTTAAATTCATGTGTTTATTGCTGCACTCTCGTTTTATTTGACAGTGCCCCGTCGGGGACCGAAGTAGTGCCGGCAGATTCGTTTCGAAACCGATCCAAACATCCGAAAAACCGATAAACAAACGTTCAATTTATTCATCGTTTTTCCAATCCCACGCATCTCGGTATCGACGTCGAGTAATGCACCCCAACGAGCGATGCGATTTCAGTAGGATACCTTCCTTAACGATCATCAAGAACACCACCCGTTTTGGGTGCATTATCACGAGTCTGGATGTCACACCAAACGGAGCATGACTTTGACGGAAAATTTCCATTCAATAATTGACCAGGTTGATTTTTCACCACCGGTTTGCAAGATCAATCACCCGCTCTTCTGATTAGCCGGAACGTCGGATCCATTAGTTTTGCCATCTCCGGGAAGTTTTCAATTCGATATGCAGAAAATTTAGTACCCGGAGCAAGTGCAGTGACAGTTTGTCCGAAGCAAGCACGGTCGTGTGTGTGTGTGTTTTTTTTTTGGAATAACATGGCGACCGCGACGGTGACTTCGTCGTTGGCCAGCAAAATGGAACGTGTGGCGTTTATAAATAGAGATCTCTCCACAGTATGGAATCGTGCTGTCAGTGGAGGCGGCGCTGCTTGTGCTCAGGGTTGCTTGCACTCATTTCGCCTAAAAAAATGTTTTTCGGAGCTATGAAATAATTAGATGTTATAATGATATTTTGAACTTGTAAATCACAAGAAGAGGGTGAAAAGTATGTGTTTGACACATCTGCAATTTCATCAGCGAATCTTACTGGTTTTATTTAGTACAAATACCTACAATATATTATTATAACGTCTAATGATTTCATAGTTACGAAAGAAATATTTCATAGCAAAGTGAGTGGAAGCAACCCCGCTTGTGCTGTACACAGTCTGGTGAAATGTTTTATTTTCCGCTAATGACGGCGTCAATCAGCTGGCTGGCAGTCGGTACCGTCCGTCGTCGTCGTCATCGTCGTCGTCTCGTCCGTCGGTGATGGTTGATGGGAAATTTCTATTTGATTTTTAATTATTCATGCATGTGATGTTCCATGGAGATGTTCTAATGGGAAAATCTGAAAATTGAAATTGATATTGGTGGGAATGCTAACACGTTATAATTTGTTCTAGTCGGTAATTACCAGTATTCAAATGTATAATTTTCAATTTATTTACTCGTGACCTTTAGCGTGCGAAAAATGGATGCTAACCACTGCACCGGGCTGGTTCCCATAATCCTTAATTTTTCAACTGATTAATACTGTAGTTGGTAGATTTTCAAGTGATAAATTTATAGCTATCTTGACTGCTAGAAACAGGTAGATACCGTTAAGCAGTTTCGACAAATTGACGATAGATTCATTGTTTACAAAAGTAATTACAGCTATTTGACCATTTGTTCGGAAATTGGTCAATTTAAAAGTGTTCAATCAGCAAATGGTTAATTTTGGTAATTTTACAATGGGGTGTTTTTAAAGGGATTATTTTTTAGTGGTGAACATTCACAGCCATCACGCCAAAGTCACGAGTTAAGATCTCATTCCCGGGCGAGTAACGAATGAACCCTTGTGGGACGGATGGGTCATATATGCCCACTCTCTATGATTGACTTATTAAATCACAGGTAATAGTTAGTGCCATATTATCTTCGGCAAAGTTATACTTTCGGATGTCAATTATACAGTTAAAATATGAAAGAAGGAGTTTATAGCCAAACTTGATGTCGCAGATATCCAAAACTGTATGAAGATTTTATGTTTGTTTTATACACTTGATCCTGAACGAGGACGATAGGTGGTATGAGCTCCAAACTGTTGTTAAGAAGGAGACCCACCGTCATCCGTTGCTGTTAGATAGTAATTTGTGATTAATTACTACCTCTTAGATAAAGGATGTGTCTCCCTCCAACAGACCAGAGCTTAATAACAAGAGCATATCGAACACCTGTGGCCTGTGGAGCAAGCTCTATAATCTCTTTCTGAAATCTTGATTTGTTATCAAGCGTTGGTAGAGCGCCATCGGTATTAACTCCACTTACTTTTTCCCATTGTAGTCACTTATGGCATATTTTTTTTAAACCCAACAAGCCAAGACCCTCGCGGCCCCTGTCAGCCGCAGACTACCGGTTGGGAAACACTGCCCTAGATCATGGGCGGTTCAGAAAATCATGGACACATTCAATACAACCAGATATATAGCAACCCGATCACAACAGCTGTCAAACGAAAAAAGGTGTACACTCCACTATTCCATTGAGGTTAGGCAGTGGATTGAGTGATGATACAAAGGAACTTGTTCTGCAGTTTTTTGAAGACGATGAAACCAGCCGAGCAATGCCTGGGCAGCGTGATTGTGTAACAATAAGCAAAGATGGTAAGCGTCAGTCTGTTCAAAAAGGGGTAATGACGATCACTTTACGGGAGTCCTACAACCGATTCAAAGAACTAAATAGTGAAGTACAAGTTGGGTTTTCAATCCTTGCAAATCCCAGGCCTAGGAATAGTGAATTGTTAACTAGTTCAGCGACACATAATGTGTGTGTGTATGTACTATTCATGAAAATTGAAAATGTTAATTTGATTATTTACAGCTTAAAGACATTTGATTTGTCCAATGATTTCAAGTCGATTACAGATAGTTTGATTCGTGAAAGAAAAACAAGTTTGTCGTCTTTCAACGAACATAAATGGTCATCTGGGAGAATGTTCGCGTCTAGTGCTTTCCCCAGGAACCAGCCACCAGCCACTTCCCTGGGGGCAAGACAGCTGTACTCTGAGTAAATATATTTGAAACGAGTAAATTTGAGTTACTCATATTTACTCAAAAATGATCAAAGTAGTCTCGATTCTCTGATCAAAGAAAATATCGTCTGACAGCCCATTTGAAGGATCGAATCGCTCGTTTAACAAATCGATGGTGGTTTGACTGCACGACGGATTTACGAGGCTTGTCGTTCGTGAGTGGCGTGGATGCCTTTCAGGCGCCTTCCCTCGTTGGTGAGGATTGACATGGCCTAAGACGATACAGGAATGACGGGAGTGACCCGTTCCAAAAGGGGAATGCTCCTTTTCGATTACCTGAGGTACAACCTGAGCTTTAAACTTCCTTCGTGGTCAATATAATTGGTCCTTGACTGCTGATTGTAGTATATTATGTAGTTGCTGATTCTAGGCCAGATTAGGTCAGCTCTGACCAGCTTCGTGGAATTTGTTAAGGTTCAACAATTAAATTTGTATTCTTCTTATTTTTAAAATATTCTTCAATCATCATCATTAGTATACATATACATTCACACATTATTAATACAAAAAATTTACGCATGTATTTCATGATTTTAGGTCGAAAACTTCCCGGCTAAAGCACATTCACTGTATTTACTTACTTGTGTTCTTCGAAGCATACCACACCAAAACTCTTGGTGAACAAAATTGAACACCAAGAAAACCACTTCAACTTTAGCGCTTTGCCAGCAATCGTAAATGTATCATTGAAAAAGCGTTGCCAGATGTATTGCCTCTAGTAATGAATTAAAGTTTATTAAAACAAGCAATTGTGAAGTTTGACTCATTAACATGGGTGAGTGGATGTATTTAATGGTGATTAAATATCGAAGGATATTCCAAAATGAAGAAGTAAACAAACTATTTACCCTTTGTGGAACCTTAACATTAATAATCATGCCATGGTCAACAACCATAAACAGTGCACACTTAATTCAGTTCACCGAAGTCAGTAGAATTTTACCGGATTTTTGAACAGCAGATCAAGTCGGTAAAATTTTCAAATGACCGTTAAACGTGATAAATGAGTAAATTGACAAATTTTATTTTTTATAGCTAAATGGGGTAAACTTATGGGGTAGGTCACTCCGCACAGCAATTATGGGTCATCATTTTTGTCAGTGTGCCTCAAATGTTCTGCAGGTTTGCCGATTGTGCCGGTCATAGAGCAAGCTGCGATTGTTTGTAAAATACCCATCCCGGCAACCCGATATTTCTGACACCTTGAATGTTTTGGTTTGAAATCGCAAGGATAAATCGGATTGAGTATGACGCGAGAAGTTGCGGGTTTGCGAAATTTTGGTGTTTTGTGTTCATAGGGTAATAAAAGTCCTGTGTTTTAGTGCTTTATAATGCCCTCAAAGGCAGACCAGAAACTTAGCTTTTCGTGATGTGAAAAGCATCGGTCTATCAGCGACTGGAAAGAGTTGGAACCGGTGGGGAGCATTATTAGAGACCGTCTATAGAGGATGATAAATAGACTGCTTTAGTTTGTTTTGTATGAGTTGATTATTTGAATTATGGGTACTAATGGGGTACTAAGTGCCTTTTTCTCTTGTACCCACTCTATAACCTACATTTCATATTTAGATCTGTAAGTAATGTGCTGGTCTGAGTTCCTCTGGTATACTCAATTAGAGGATGTTCCTGAAAATACAGTCAAACAACACGTAATGGCAGTTGTCCAGCAGTGCTCCCATTTTATTTACAACAAACCAATGCCTACGAGATTGTGACGTAGGTATGCAGAAGGAATGTCGAAGGTGTGCCGATGGATGTACGCAAGCTGTGCCGAATCTAATTTCGGCACAATGTACTGAGTGACTTACCCCTTGGGTAAACTAAACAAAGTCTGTACAAGTTCGGAACACATTTACTAATTATTGGATTTTTAAAACATTTTCAAACTTTTACCGAACAGTTCAGTAGTTTAAAATTTACACTAATCCAGTGGCCTGGATTAGTGTGTGCCGTACCGTTTTTGGAAACACGGCCTCATATGTTTATTTCCTCAAGCACAACATTTCATGAAATATCAAGCGTCTAATCCCTAAAGAATGATCGAGTAATATTATAAATTGAATTTCGTTAAATTTATAGATAGCATAACATGCAAAAATCATTTGTAACCAATAGTGGGAAGGCACTGCATTCTTATCATTTTGAAAATCGTGCAGCGCTTCGCGTGTACGCTATTATTTTTATATATTTCAAGACCAACAATTGAAATGGCCTTAACTCCATTTTGTAAACAAACCTTGTAAGGCCATTTTCTCGCGAACCGAAGTCCGCAAAGGCAAACCAACATAATGAACAGGTAGGGAACATTCTCCTCTACCCGATTGTGGTTTAGGTTTGCGAATGAAGATTTCGGTTTGCGAGAAAATGGTCTTACAAGGTTTGTTTACAAAATGGAGTTAAGGCCATTTCAATTGTTGGTCTTGATTTGTGTAAATTACGTTTTCATTGAGTTTCTGGAAGTTTAAAAAAAATATATAAACGTTAACTATATTGCTCTAAGAATTGAATTTATTAAATTAATTTAGCCTAATCCGAACCTATCGAACCGTCTTAAAAGTCCCTGCACAGAAATTCCAAGAAATCACGTAAACTTACTTTGCTTGACAGCATCGGTTTCAACATTATTTTCAATATAACAATCAGGTTGCTATGTGTATATAAGATATTGAGCAACGTGAGTTACTCAGAGTTTCTCAAAATTAACTCCGGTTTTACTCATGATCGAAAGCTGTCTTGCCCCCAGCCATCTTTTATATTGCTCGCAATCTCCGACACCGGCGAGAGACCTTTGCAAGCGGAAAACTTGCTGATTCACGGAAATTGAATGACCACCAAAACTCGCGACGGACACATTATCGGCACGTTCCCGGGCTGATTTACCAACCGGACCGGGTTCAAACTCGCCAACGGTGACGAATCTTTCAATAGAACAGAACTACACGTCGAAAATGTGGCATCCCAACTCGGAGAACCGGGCTCCCAGGAGGCAATGAAACCGACACCGAACAATGAAACTGAAGCTGCGTCGTAGATTTTGGAGGTTAGATTCATGGTCAACCGAGTCACTCAAGGCAAACACAGGCAAAACACGATATATCATTAAATGATAAGTTTATGAACACTTGAGACCAGTGTTGGGAAAATATCAAAAAATCAAATCTCACCAACGCCCAAGATCACGCTTGATTTTCGTAGACCAAAATCAACAAGCAAACTACTGCGGTTGATTTGGCAAGCTGTGATATCGCAGCTCGGAATATGGTGAGATTGAGTTTAATGATTTTTGCTTTACACCCGAATGCAACCGAAACTTCCATAACGGCTTGCAGCAGTCCCTTTGCGTCTGCCATCGGTGAAGATTAAAAAGAGATAGCAAACTATGCTTTCTCTTTCTAAAAAAAAAAAAAAACGATGTGCAATGGAATCATTTTTGTATAGTCAACTCTCAGCTTGATTTTTGCACGTTGTGAATAGTCTCGCAATATCAAAGGAGCTTTTAAAATCAATATCAAGCATGATATTTTGTTCCAATATCACGTGTGATATTGCGAACCCATGAGAGCGGAAAAATATCAAATGATTTCTGATTTTGCCAACACTGCTTGAGACTAAACTTCAGCACACAAATTTAAAGCAATAAATGTTTAATTCGCTGACGAAAAATACGCAGCAAAAGAAAAATACGTCAGCTTTCAAGCGCGACCTACTGCGATTACTGTATCTGCAAATATAGTTATCCCAAATATGATTGCTTTTCTACGAACAGAACAGCAATTAATTGTGAATACAATTTATTTAATGTCTGACTAAGCTGCATCCCAGTATAAAAATCGAAAAAATCTAGTCTTTGCCAATTTAAGAATAAATATGAAATAGAATTTGAATGGTATTTCTTCACAACATCGCATGGAAAAGGTCTATGAGATGCTATAGAAGGAACACTGAAATATATGGCTACCAGAGCTAGTCTAGCCACAGACATAACACTGGCAATTTGTTAATCGAACACGCATTTAACGGTTAATTTAAATGTTTTTAGTTGTTCGTACCGCCACCCGTGACGTGCATAGTTAATTACCCTTGCGTTTAACGTTTACACACTACTGCCATCTGTTCAGCATACTACCCATCACAGTTTACTCAACAGATGGCGGTAGTGTTTTAGCGACGATATTTTATGTTGAAAAATATTCAATGTGTTATTTCTGTTTGTCTGTGGTCTAGCTGTGAACGTGAACATTCGATCAAAAATACAAAGGAACTATACACAAAAAAAAATCTGAATTTTAACTATCGCGTAGAATCTCCTTTCGTTTAATTTTGAGCTACACAGATAAAAATTCTGAATTTTAATTGTGATGTAAACATTCATTCACGTAAACTTAAAGTTAATTTCACACAACAGAGCAACTTGTAAACAATGTTGTTTACAAAGATGGGCTTTTGTATACAATATTTGCTACATTGCATGAATTGTGCTAGAACTTTACATGATATATAATGTAAACTTATATGATATATGACGCTCCAATTGTGTGCATCATATTGAACAGAAATTTACACTACTTTTCGAACTGTGTATACTTGGCATAAACAGCGAAATCGTTTACAAACTTGCATGCAATATTGCGCTTAAATTTACACGAAATATCACGTAAATTTATGCCAAATCTAGCGTTAATTTTATGTGCGCTCATAGCGAGAATCAGCTGACTCAAATTTTATTTTGTTATGTAACTACTGAAAAATATGAATCTAATAAACAAGAGCTCTATGAACAATACTCAAGAGCTTTAATTAATCAAGGAACTCAAAAATACCACTCATTTGTTCCTATTTCTTAAAGACAAATGGAAGTCGTCAGACAGCTTTCAAATTGTAACAATGAAAAGAAAATTGTTTATATTACTAAGAAGTAAAGTATAGATTTCTGTAACAACTATATAATTCTAACAATGTAAAAATAAATTAAATCATTCTCGTAAAATCCCAATAATAAGTTGTTTGTGTATGCGATAACAAGTTAATTTGTACGTACAAAAATACCTGTAATTCGTGATTCAATAAATTAAAAAAATCATTAACGGTTGCTTTAGAATACTTTTATTAAAATGTAAAAGTTACAGCTTTAGATGGTTACATTTCTCCAGTTCGAACGATATCTCGAACCTTCCTCTTGATGGAGCCCATCAGCGCCCCCACAGTGGAAACGGACACGGAATCAGCGCATATCTTTCATTTTGCCCGCATTTGTTGGATGTCCTTGACTGCCCGCCGCTTCGTTAAAGTCGCTGCTTTGAAATTGCCATCGATTGTTCGAAATTCCGGGCAATTTGGAGGATTCATTAGCTTGGGGACAAAATCGATCTTGTTGGCAGCATACCACTCCAGAACCACCTTGAAGTAGTGACAGCTGGTCAAATCGGGCCAAAAGATGACTTTGCCCCTAGGCTTGCGGATGAACGGCAATACCCGCTTTTTCAGCCATTCTTCGATGTAAACTTGAGATGTCATCGTCGAGGATGTGACGAATGGTTCCGTTTTCAGGCCACAGCTGCAAATTGCTTGCCAAATCATGGCCTTCTTCGTGAACTTGTCGGCCAACACGAACTTTAATCTTCCCAGCACATCCCCACGACCAGTCGCGATGTAAAACTTTTGACCGGAAAGCTGCTTAAAATCGTGTTTGACGTATGTTTCGTCATCGATCAAAGTGCAGCCCTTGTGTTTCATCAAAACACGGTCGTACAAGAGCCTTGCACGCTTTTTGACCACGGAATTCTGCATCATATGTCGTTTCGGATGTTTACTGGCTTTGTACGACTTGTATCCTTCCCTGGCAAGAATGTTCCACACCGTTTGAAAGTTGGCGTTGTACCTTTTGCCACATCTCGGATCAAAAGACCGGGGTTGGCTTTAACGCACCTCATCACCTTGCTGTGCAGCTGACGATCCCTGGTTCCAATTTTTTCGTAGGTCCGCTGATTCCTTTCCACACTCAGGGTTTCCTTGAAGGTTTTGAGCACTCGACAAACTGTTGTTTTCGGCATCTTCAACACTTTAGCCAGCTTGGAACCGGACCACTCCGGATTCTCCAGGTGTTTGTGCACAATATTTTTTCTACTTTCGAGTTCCATTTGACGTTATTTCTGAACGCGGTCGACTGCTTTGATCAAACTTGCACCAGTTGTTCTCTATAGAAGTGTAAACAAACCACTGTCAAAGATTTTTGATTCCCAACACTAGAGGCGTGCTAGGCGGATAATTTAGATCATATCGATGAGCCACCAAAAGAATTTTTATTGTACATTTTCGCATCTTTCGGGAAAAATATTGACGGAAATGGAGAACCGCGGAATACATTCGAAAATGGCCAAAAACAACCAACATTAAAAAAAATCTACTTTTAAATCCAACATCTCGAATTTGAAGTACTGTCAATATATCAAGTCAAAAAAATAATTGAACCACGTATTGGGTATTTTCGAGAAACTTTAGTTTTTTTTTTCAAAAATCATAGCTCGAGGAGAGTGATTAATGATGATTTTAAAGATTTCCTGGAAAAAGGTGTAGAGCGATGTAAGTAGATGGATTTAGATGCAAAAGTGAAAAAAAAAGATATTTAATAGATTGATTCGCTAGCGTGAAATTTTCAACCATCTAAAATTGAGAAATTTTTTTAGAGTAATTTTTTTTTTCAAATAGTTTTAGATATTTCCTACAACATTTTCTTAGGTAACAAACAGATTTCACAAACATTTTTCGAGCTACAGTTTTCTGAATACAAGCTTAAGCTTTATAATTAAGGCTCGATTTAAAATGGTGATCCGAAGATGTAAAATGACATTTTTAGTCATAAAGATTTCAGACAAATAAAAAAAAATTCGAAAATTTATTCTTGTATTGGTTGGCCAGGAAAGTTGACAGTTAATAGCTGTGGATGTGCTTCAAAGAACACGTAGTTGAGCGCAGGTTTAAAAATTCTTCAAACAGAGTCAGACATATAAGTAAGACCTACTGCCAAAATTCTCCATTCCATTATCCAAGGCTGGTGGAATGAAAATTGAAACCGGCAGCTTCCATATCAGCTTAAGTAAAACTCCGAGCCAATTGTACCGAATTGTAGGCCGTAACACGCACCTTTTAGTATCACCATCAAAAGGGGAAGGTATTACACGCCAATTTACCCTCGTGACAGGTATTAATTCCTCGAAAGTCCCACTCACACACCAACTCTCACGCACAGCAAATAAGCCCCGGGGGCACAAAAGTATTACCCCTCTCTTGTTCCTCTGTTAGGTACTTTTTCATTTATATTATTATTGAACCATTTGCCACCCCACTCGGTTGGAACGCACGATCATGCAAAAGTGCGTGTGCGAGTATTCCCAGTTTTGTTTTTTCTCGGGGCGCTGTAGGCCACTTTGCAACTTCTGCCACAGAACCAACTCGTCTTCGTGTGCCACCCTCATGGGACATATAAATTTCAACTTTGTCAATTGTTGTTGGAAGCAGAAAGGAAACAGCACAATTTGGTCGATTTGAACTTGAGGGACCGCACGGTAGATAATAAACAAAATTACGACGAAAGAACGAAAAGCAAGTAGGAAGACAAATAAATTATGCAAACAACAAAGAACGACAAGCAGACATCGGTTTTAGAAGGGGAGGCTAACCCGGCATCTGCGGCGGAGCGGTAATTGGGACCGAGGGAACCTCCCTCCGTAAAGGAACGACATTTCGATAGCCTACAGGGTCGTTCAGAATGACTCAAAAGTGAGTTGAATTTTCCAGGCAAAAGTCGTGGAAAACTAGGACAAAATTTGCGAATCTGAGGAAAATCCATGACCATTTTACTCAGTCAAGGAGCGTACTAACGGACCGAGTGAAACCTCTATCGATTTTCCACTTTTACCAATTTTAAGTCGGTCTGAACGACCGTGTATTCAGTCCTGGAACGGTGACATATCTATCGATGCTGGAGATAATAATGGATTCGATTCCCGGTTGATTTGAGGGCCAGCTTATAGTTCCAATTGGGACGTAATAATCCCATGTATAAGAAAATAAGGGGCTGTCCATAAACTACGTGGTCAGTTTAGGGGGGGTGCATACCATTTTTTTGTATGGACAATTGTCTACGCAGGGGGAGGGGGGGGGGTGTTCAAGAATCCCAAAAAACTGTCTACGTAGTTTATGAACAGCCCCTAAGAAGAACTCCTTTTTCGTTGAGCACTTCCACCCGCGCGCTGGTGTGGATTTTAAAAAATGTGGAGAGCCCTCACATTTCCCAAAGCGGATAACAAAGGCCGCAAATTTCAAGGACTTTTCGCTGTAATTTAATTCCGAAGTCAAACAGAGAAAGAGAAAAAAAAATTGCCAAGGTTTCCGTTTTTCTGACTCGTTTTCGAGTCTGTTTGATTTTCCCATACTGAAGCGAGTGGTCGTAGTCGTCGTTTGGAGAAAAAAAATCCGATCGGGTTCAACTACGGCAACGTTCCCGCTGATAAGGGATACTTTCCAATACGTAAAATCAATATTTTCAATCTATTTGCCATTTCGGCGATGCTTTGGAAGTGAGTTTAAATATTGAAGCTGGCAGGATTTTCTTCTGAGATGATGCCAAGGAAAGTGGATTGCAAATGCGGACATGAATCGGTATTGAACAGATATTCCATGTAAGGCCAATATTAAGCCACGGATATTCATGCTCTTAGCTGGAGTTCAAGGGTGGGCCTGAATGATTTTACGTAAGACTGAGGGGGGCTGGCAAAAACTCGTCCGTCGGTCTTAAGGGGTGGTTTAAAAGGTTCCCGAGCAGTATTACAAGCTTTTAAAAGTATCGAAGCACACTTCAAGAGCAAATCATGGTCTACAAGACTATATAACCCAAGCTGCAATTGAATAGCCTTTTTTTTAAGAGCTTTTCAAGTCTTACCATAAAGTCAAAAAGTATCTGTTTATAAAAATTTATATAAGGCAGTACTCTATCCTTTTATTAAACTGTTCTGTAAATCAATCATAAACCTCCTTAGTGTATGTTTATTGATGTCACGACAACATTATAGTGTTAGCGTTAGCGTTAGCGTTGTTATGATATACTTCGTAGATTGGATACTAGCGACACTCACGAGTGCTAGGGAGTAAACATTGGTTCCAATCTAAACAAGTGTAACAGAGGCATGACTGTAGCTATTCCCGGCCACGCCCATCTTTACCATAACTAGGGTTAGGGAAGGAAATGTTGATGTAGTACTTACTTAACGAGAGGCCACCGACTTAGCGACACCCTCATAAGCGCTACGGAGTTGGAGGGTTGGGTAGGGTATTCGGTTAGGATTCACCTCAAGTTGGCGATGCAACCAAAAGTATGTATTGTTTATTTGTTGTTTATTTAATCTCTCGATAGCCGGCTATCGAAAGAACATATTCATTTTATTAAGTGATCATGAATTTTAAGAGTCATGACGGAGAGCTTGGGATTAAACCCATGATTTTCTGCTCATTAGGCAAACACGATCCCTCCAGGGTCATCGAGCATCTCAGAACCATAACGCTTCGCGACAATACCGGACTACGTTTTCGCTTGATATGCAAATAGTTTCCGAGGTTAATGTTCAATATCAAATATACAAATGATGGTGGCGATTTATTGTGCTGTGGAAGAGCTTGGGGTTAAATCCATGATTTTCTGCTCAGTATACAAAATCGATCCCTCCAGGGTCATTGAGTATCTCATAATCCACAGCGCTTCGCGTCAAAGTACGAATATATGGATGAACTATCTATTATTGAATAACTATTATTTACGATAATTACATGAAAGAAATAAAATATAAACTACAAAAGAAACGTGGCTACTAAAATCTCAAAAAGATATTCTCACAAATATATTTCACGCAACCAGGAATTTTAAAACCATTAGACGCTAAAATGATACTGCATATGGAAGACACAAGAAGAGGCCAAAAAGCAAGCGTCCGACACACAAAACCCGCCAAATCCACTTGCAGTCACAATCAGCGCTCACGAATCATAAAACCACTGACTGCGACACTCTGAAAGCGAAATTGACAGGCTCATGCGTCAAACAACCGGCCTCCAAACTCCTCCCGCATCCAACAACAAAAATCTCCATTACAACATCTAACGAATTCAAAACTCCGAAAGTCACTCATCTATAGCAAGTGAGTGGAAGCAACCCTGCATGCAACCATTCTTCATGATACACTTTTTCTGCCTATCTTTCTATTAGGCCTGTGGACATGCGTTAGCTTCGAAACTTCTAACCAAACTGGGAAAATTTTCAGATCACAAAAAAAGAAAAGAAAAAAAATCTTGAAAAAACTTTCAAAGGTAAGTTTAATAAATATTGATTATTTTACGCAAAAACGAGCAAGTAATATTAAATCTTTTCAGAGGCGTCGTGTGCCTCATTTGTTTACCTGTGCACCAAACTTTGTTCGTTATAGTTTACCACCACATATTAGTTTTTGTTTTTTTTTTTCAATGCTCCATGAATTCGAAGGACATATTCTCTATTACTATATTCATCACTACCTAACGTAACATTTGAAGGGCCTATCATCTTGTGTAAACAAAACTTGTATGGCCCTTTTCGCGTTAACCGAAGTAGGAGGAATCTCAAAACTTAACTAATTCTCGTTTTTATCACAAGGAAGTCGAAGAGTTATCTTTCGACTGAAGCGTGATGAAGAATATCCGTCAAACAATTCCGAAAACATGTTTTGATACAAAACAGTGTCAAAATCTAGAGAAAATTCATGAAGTCTCCTGGGTAGCAAACTTGAATTAATCAACTCTTTATTCATCAGAACAACGCTATCCGAATGGACCAGAGAAGCTCATAAGTTTTTGGACAGGCGCACCGGCGCAACCATCGGAGAGATTTTATTGAGTGATTTACAACTGACAAGAGAGTGAGAGCGAGCTTTTGCGCTCTCTTTTTCCATTATGCTGGGTTTAGACTAGGCAAGTCAAATGATCAACTCAGTTGAATTCAATTGGCTTGAAAAGTTGAGGCTGGTTCAACTTTTTTCAATTCAAGTGAGTTTATCAAGTCAGTTGAATGGCATGGTTTACACGTTCAATTCGCGTTCAAGTGAGTTGAATTCAACTGACTTGATCAATTGACTTGCCCTGTCTAAACCAAGCTTTACTCTCTTTGCCTGCAATCAGATATCCAAGTGCACAGCGAGAAATGCACACTTTAGGCACCCATAAATCACAAATGTTCTTCTAATTTAAACTCACACATTCATACCGGTCTGCAAGTATGATACACGTCCAAAGCGTACCAGGCTGCTGTTTCCGTGTTGCTCCCGTTCGACGCGTGACTGCTGAAAGTTTCAATTACAACTACTGGTGCAAACCGCCATGTATTGTGGAAAATTTGTGGTATGTTTCAAGAGGTGATAGAAGGTCTGCGTTGCGTACTTAATGCATTTGACCATTCATAAACCTGACACCCGCCACCCAAAAAAGCTCGCTTTAGGTGCACTATTTAACGAGTTTTGTCATGGTAGTGATATCGACATGCTTAGAAATCAATGCATTAGGGCAGACCATCCGAACTGAATTTAATCCTTTTTGAAGCAAACCAAGGTCGAAGATGTAATTGAGCCACACTATAAAATAGTGTATTCATGGTCACTTGTGGTCTGGAGTAAAGAAGTACAGCTATAATGTGGTCATAAAATCAATGAAAATCTAAAAGCATTTTTTTTTTAATTATTTACACCTGTGTTGTGCACAGGTTGCACATGTGGACGCGACGCCTCTGAATCTCTTGTATCGTATGCTAAAGCTAGTTGACTGTAACAAAAATAATATGCTTAAATAAAATAAAATATTTATAAAATTATATGCAAAATTTACTAGAAGATCATTACCTTATTGGTGAGAAGTTTTTAATAAGCCCTCCCAGTTCCTCTGTATACAGAACAAATCTGATACTATAATCAAAATTGCTCAGTCTGCATGAAGCAGCCAATTTCATCAAGGAAGTTCTAACAACCAAGAATTAATCGTTTGAGGCATAATGAAGCATTAAGAAGGTGATATGTGTCACTATAGAAAATCATCATCGTTGCAAATATAAAGAATTTAAACATAACCCTTTGCTTCAGTACCGTCAACCTCCATGTCCATGGGGAGGGGACGTTTGGAGGTAAACAAAGTGCAACTTAAAGTCACAGTAACGTGATAACTGTGCCTGTGATGTGTGATTTTTGATAATTAATTCGTGTCAGCTTGTTCGCTATCAGAAATCGCTCTGTCGTTTTGTATTGTGCAAACTAGAGATTGGCGATCCGCTCTCTAGCTGTTCTCAAGACCTTATTCACCAAAGTGAGCTGATGACCCGCGGTTTATTTTTTAAGAACCGCAGCTCGCGCTGATGAGCTGATATCACGAGGCTAAACCATTCCATCATACTTATAGCGGAAGTTTTCAGAAAATAACTCATAAACCAAGATGCACGCGTAATACAACATGTGCCTGCTGATCGATAGCATCAACGGTAAAAGCAAACTTCCAAGCGGCTGTATGGGAGAGACATGTACATGTGTTACAAGATGTTAAATTTCTACTGGTATTATCCAATGTAGGATTTACGTACCCGGCTCTTATTGCTAATGTTACTTCTCCAGCATATGTGCTCTCACCTCTCCTCTCATGATTCTCTGGAAGAGCAGAAGATCCGCACAACAGCAAATAACCGAAAAGCGAAATGCAGCTCTCCACCTCACAGCTCAGCTCTGGATCCGAATTAGAGATGTGCGATTCGCTCCCTAGCTGTTCTAAAGACTTGATTGACTAAAGTGAGCTGATAACCCGCGGTTTTATTTTTAGGAACCGCAGCTCATCAGCTCACTGATGCGCGCGTAATACAACATGTGATCGATAGCATCAACGGTAAAATCAAACCTTCAAGCGACTTTTTGCGAGAGAGACATATTCACTTGTTTTACACTCTGCCCTCCCGATGGCGTAACTACCCTACAATGAAACCACTGGAAGTGACTCCAGTTCTGATGGAGGAGGCTTTTTGGATAGTGGAAGATAAAGTGTTTATTATGTTGCACCTTTTGACTATATTTTTAAGATGTATTGTATAGTGATCAAGAATCCTCGGCTCAGTAAAGTTGATTCGTTTGAGCCTTATCAAATAAATTAAATTAATAAACAATCTAAGTGCGGATTTTCTTAAGCATCTATAAAGTTCATTCATAGTTCAGAAGGAGTTTGCACAGTGTATAGAATCTTGAAAAATGACTAAAGTTTGCTTTCTAAAGAATTAGTATGTTCTTAAATCTGAAAGCGCCAATTTTGATTTTTCAAGTGATTTGTATCATTTCTACAATTACAAAACGTTAAGTTCCATTAGTGAGAAACATCTCTGGTTGGGGCTGAAAATTTCCTGGGTTTGCTAAAATGGCTTGATTACCGATTTGATAAAAAAAATACAGCTAATCAACCATCCTATATATCACCATATGACAGGGTTAATTAAACAAAAATAATGGGAAACTAATATCCCTTCCAACTAGACCTGTGCGCCGCCGCGCCACGCCGCCGCCGCCGACGATTTTCATACGCCGCCGCCGCCGGTGAAATTGAGTCGGCGCGCCGCCGCAGCAAAATCTTTCACGCCGCCGAATAAATTTATGTCACGCCGATGAAAAATCTGTAGCAGCTTTTCGGTAAAATGCATCTTGAACGCGTTGAAATTAGATCTTGTGTGTGGTGCAGCGATTGTTATTTAGTTTTTTGACATTTGTTCGCACTTTTTCGATCTAGCACAGGAGAATGAATCATTCGGATCGGATTTACACCCAAGTAACAATCTAAATGCTTGGAAAATTTATTATTATTTTATCATTATTTTACCCTTGCAGCCTGTGGTAGCTCATAGTTTTAACAGTAGCTGTAAGGTGGTTCTGTATCACTACTTATAATTGAAGTATAAAACCAGAACAAAACATTCAATTATGTGTTATGGCATACTTTTCAGGACCTTGAAGCACTCTTATACTTTCATTAAAGCCTCATTACAACTATCATCTATATCAGAGGCTCAAGATTCATAGATAAGAAAAATTCTAAAACAAAAATAAAAAATACTCTGAAAATTTTTACCAATAAAAAAAAAACGTCGAAAATGAGTGCGTGAAAATTTAATAAATCGAGTGCCTTCGGTGTTTTTGAACACGATGAAGATGAGACGATCGCCAATATGAAACTCGTACAGCATTACAGTTATGGGCTTCCTCATTTAACATAAGGCACAGTGCGGTGAAGGAGCTCTTAAATATATTGAACAAGCGGCTTTCCGATACACTTCCGAAAGATCCACGAACCCTTTTTAAAACTACGCATACAGTTTCACTAAATCTGATTAGAGATGGACAGTATTGGCATCACGGCTTTAAACTTTGTATTGTAAAAACTTTTAGTGGAGCCCATGAGCATTTTTTATGCATTGATTACAAGAGAAATAGGAGGATCGCTTGGAATGTTGAATTTTTGACAGGTTGCCAAGGTTTTTGTTTTGCTTTTATTCGCTGTAACCTAATAAAACCAGCAAGCTAGCTATAGAGCTAACATATAACTTAACGCTCTCAAGTTGGACTAGGAAATGCTAAGATACAACCATTAGGTTTATGTTATCCTTTAGAATTCCAATCTAGGCAAATATCACAGACAAACAGACATAACACTCGCAAGTGGTTCATCGAACAAGCATTTAACGGACAATTTAAAAGTATCGTAGTTGGTAGTACCTCCACCTGTGGCGCGCATAGTCAATTCCCTTGCGTTTGACGTTTACACACTACTGCCATCTGTTCAACGTAGTGCCCACCACAGTGTACTCAACAGATGGCGGTAATGTTTTACCAACGATGTTTTACAGTGAGAAATATTCTATGAGTTATGTCTGTTTGTCTGTGCAAATATGTTATATTGAGGCATTTTTTGGAAGCAGCAAGTTATAACGAAACAAATGTCGCAGTATGAGAAAATTTCACACAATATGATTAATTACGCTTTAATTAATAGGCGATAGCACACTTACATACATCTATGTATAATTAAATAATATGTAACTGGTTATTGTTCAACAGTAATAACAGTTTTGAACTAAATAGATAAACTTTTAATTATTCATTCATTTATGTTTAGACAAAATAAAAATATTCTTATATTTTAGGATAAATATGGGGCACAGAATTTGTGCACCTATTTGGTATAATAATCACCTCATGCTTTGAAGCATATATTGGTTCAAAATTGTAATAAAGTCGTCTTGTTTTCAATATAAGACAATATCAACATTGTTACATGCTTTGAAGGATATATTGGTTCAAAATTGTAATAAAGTCGTCTTGTTTTCAATATAAGACAATATCAACATTATTACAAACTGTCATTGATCATGATTTCACATCAAACATCGAAAGAATAAAACCAAAATAAAATATTTCTCAATATTAACTATCATCCAAATAAATCCAACTTAAAACCTTAAAGGATGTCATGTATCATGTTTTATCAACTTCTTCAGTAGCGATTTATTCGGTTGTAACATAGTTGTGTGGTAGTCATCAAAAGGTAGTTAAAACTTTCTGACCAGGAGGAGGTTTTATGCTTTCATTTTTAACAACCACGGGTAGAGTGTGATAAAACTGACATAAAACTTATGCTCCTAAAGTGGTTTGCATATCAAGTTTTAATCTGGGCCAATTGGTCATGACATAGTTTTATACGAGGGGGGTGACACATCTAAATCTCAAGTCTAGATGCTCAACAAATCTCCCACTAGCGAATCAATCTTCGAAAAATCTTCTTTCATTTCTCGCATCTACTTGCATGGCGCATCATCTTTTTGCAGGTAATCTTCAAAATCGTCGTCAATCTTCTTTCTATCTACTCAGCGTGCACACAGTTAGCCTCAGCAAAACACAATCTTTCCTGCATCGTAGATAGAGTCGGCCCCCTCGGTTGTATAGCGGTTGAGAAGGGGATGTTAAAGCAATGTGGTCGTCAGTGAAGGTTTAATAATTTGGTCATATGAACTGCTATAAAGCTTCAATAAAACAAACAATTGTTGCTTCGACATAAAGGTGAATAAGTGATTATTATTAACAAAACGTTGATACTAGAGCTTTTTTTATTTAATCTCTTACAGGTCTAAGTTGTGCGGGATTCTACGTACACCCGAAATACATCATCTTCAAATACATAAACAAAAAGTTATAAGACTACAATGCGTGTACATTCAAAATAAACACAACATTTAAACCACAGACAAATAGTCATAACACTGGCAATTTGTTCATCGAACATGCATTTAACAGTCAATTTAAATGTTTTTAGTTGGTAGTATCGCCACCTGTGGCGCGCATAGTCAATAACCCTTGCATTTGACGCTTACACACTATCGCCATCTGTTCAGCGTACTAATCATCACAGTTTACTCAACAGATGGCGGTAGTGTTTTAACGACGATGTTTTATATTGAAAAATATTCAATGTGTTATGTCTGTTTGTTTGTTTTTAAACTTTTCTTAAACTTAATAAAAGGATTGTAACACTTTGCCATCCGAATCCACCAACAAGCACTTGAGATACTTTTCTAAACAAATTCCGCATGCACGGCCAATGAGAACGACTCAAAATTGAGTAAGAGTTACTCATATTTGAGTTCAGGTTACTCAAATTCGCGAAAACGTAGATTACTCATATAATGAGTATATTTTCCGACGCTTTTTCGAGGGGTCCAGGGGTCGATCGCATATCAGCAGAGATGCTCAAAGCTGACCCCCATGCTAGCCGCACAAATGTTGCATCAACTATTCTGTAATATCTGGGACACCGCGACTTTTCCGGCCGACTGGATCTTAGTGAAGGTCCCAAAGAAGGGGGATATGACTGTGTGCGACAATTGGCGAGGCATCATGTTATTGTGTATTGTTCTCAAAGTTCTGTGCAAAGTTATCCTGAATCGGATACAGGAGAAGATTGACGCGACTCTCCGACGGCAGCAGGCAGGATTCCGTGCCGGAAGATCTTGTGTGGACCATATTGTCACGCTCCGCATCATTATGGAGCAGGTCAATGAATTCCAAGAGTCCCTTTATTTGGTATTCATTGACTACGAAAAAGCTTTCGACCGTCTCAATCACGAGAATCTGTGGGGCGCCCTGAGACGCAAGGGAGTCCCGGATAAAATCGTCAACCTCATCGAAGCGCAGTATGAGGCTTTCACGTGCAGAGTTCTGCATAACGGAGCCTTGTCCGACCCTATCCGGGTAGTCGCTGGTGTGAGATAAGGATGTATACCATCACCGCTACTGTTTCTCATCGTAATCGACGAGATCATGGTAGGTGCAATTGACCGTGTACCGAACCGTGGGCTGCTTTGGCAAGCCTATCACCATGGAGCATCTCAACGACTTCGATTTGGTTGATGATGTTGCACGAATGCTGCACGAATCAAGAAGGCTAGGGCTGCCTTTGCGAGTTTACGAAACGTATGGAGATCCAACCAGATAAGTCAACGCACCAAAATCCGAATTTACAAATCGAACGTGAAATCGGTTTTGTTATACGCCAGCGAGACGTGGTGTGTATCAGCGGAGAACACTCAAAAGCTGCAGGTCTTCATCAACCGATGCCTGCGGTATATAATTCGTGCCTGGTGGCCTCAACTGGATCTCGAATGCCGAGCTCCATCGTCGATGTCATCAGAAGCCGATAGCAACAGAAATTCGAGAGCGAAAGTGTTGGTGGGTCGGCCACACACTTCGACGGGGCGGAAAGAAATCTGCAAGCAAGCGCTGGATTGGAATCCGGCAGGACATCGCAGCAGAGGCAGACCCAGGGGCTCATGGCGGCGGAGCCTCAATAAGAAAATTAAGCAAGTCGATAGGAATCTGACCTGGGCCCAGGTCAAGGCAAAAGCGAGCAGCCGCCCAGGATCGAAGTCTTTCACGTTGGCCCTTTGCACCCCACATTCGAGAAGTTTTCCCCGGGAAAGTGTCGGAAAATTTACTCCAACTATGAGTGACCTACGTTTTAGCGATTTTGAATAATCTAAACTTAAATGTGGGTAGCATTTTTGTCCATGTGCGTTTGGTTTGGAAAGTATTTTTTTTTCTAAAGCATTAAAAATAAACACACGCCGACCCACGCCGCCACGCCGCCGCCGCCGAAAGCAAACGGCGTGACGCCGCCACGCCGCCGCCGCCGGCAGAAAATAACATATCACGCCGCCGCCGAAGATATTTTGATCGGCGCACAGGTCTACTTCCAACGAGAAATCATAACACCTTAACATCAGTAGTCCATTCAAAAGATTCCAAGTCCATTCGAAGATATTACAATAATATTTTATTTAGCGAAAAATACGATTTGGGTTTGATGCTCAAAAATTTAATTCAAGCTGCTCAAATGAAAAAAAAAATGATTTTAAATAAATAGATATAAAAAGTGATTTGAAATATATTCTCTATATGTGAAAATCTGTTAAATCTCTATACTTTTCAAAAATCTGTAATCTGTATTTACAGATGTCTGTATCCAAATATTAAAAAAAAAAACTGTATGATTTTAGATAATTCTGTAGGTATATGTGGCATCACTGAGTTCTTGCTCCTTCTTCGGTGAATGGAGAACAATGACCAACGCCACGCGCCGAAAGCACTGCTACTGCTCTGAAATCTGTGTTAGGGAAAGCGCTTTTTGCAGGCAATCGGTGATAATTTTGATCAACATTGCACCAGTTGGACACTTGTTATTTTCAATAGTAACCTATTTAAAATTGAAAAAATGTTCATTTTAGCAGATTTGTAGAAATTTTTTCAATCGGTTAGCTTGTTTAGAATTAAAACCCATCGGCTATTCACAGAGTTACAATTGGTCAAAGCCTGACCATCTTTCGTAACGCGGTCGATGCTATTGTTTTTTTTTTAATTGCGCCATTAATATGTTGCGAAAAGACGTAATCCTACGTCAAAACTCTTAGAGAGTACCTTCCTTGGTAAAATTATTGAAGAGATGTTTATTTTTGGCATACTTTCCTAATAAAAGGAAAATGCAAAAGTTGATCCAACTTTGAATCCAGCTCAAGCTTCTGGCTACCGTCCAAAAAGCAAACTTTTTGAAAAGATCATTTTAAATAGAATGATGCTTCACATCAATACGAACTCAATTTTTGCAGATGAGCAGTTTGGATTTCGCCATGGGTATTCAACTAATCATCAACTCTTATTAGCTACCAATTTAATTCGTTCAAACAAATATGAAGGCTGCTCGATTTAAGTTGCTCTTCTGAGCATGAGCATGAGCATGATTGACCGCCCACGGTTGCTACTTTGTTATTGCCAGATGAGCTGTACTTACACATATAACCAATTGACGATGCTTGGGACTAGCAATCATCCTCAATGTGTAAAAACTGGTGATCTCAAACTAGACAATACCAGCGCCGGCCGCGCCCGAACGCAGGTCAAGAAAGGAATGGGTAGGAATGTGTTGACGCGACACTCGCTTTGATGGAAGCCGAGAAATCCTCTGCACTTCCACGAGGAATCCCTGGGATGTTGGATAAGAAGGTAGGGTTTGCAGCAGGGTGCGTTTTGGTAAACAATAAGCTGAATTGACGTCCTTACGATAGGAAGGGGCTTCTGTATAAATAAATAAAAATAATGTAATGATCTCACTCCAATAACCAAGCGGAGCTGCACCAACAGCAACTGGCTTCTTCGTGGGCTTTCTTCGACCCATCGCAGGTATCTCCTTAAAACACAGACGTCAAAATTCCGGATCCATCTCGTCGATATTAAATTAATAAAATATAACAAAATACAAACAACCTCGATTTTAGTGACTCAATGGGGGTGACTCCAGTGTAGTGGTTAGCATCCATACCTCTCACGCCAAAGTCACGAGTTCAAATCTCACCCCCGGGCAAGTCACGAATGACCCTATAAGAAAATAATAATAAAAAAAAAAAAAAAAAAACTCAATTCCTCTAAACTCAAGCTATATATGAACATTTTAATTGCATGCCCAGACAACCAGAAGTCGTATAACAATGTACAGACAGTATCGTAAATTGCTACAGTTTAAGTCAAAATCGCATATTAGAATGGCATACCTCGCATTATGTTAAAGTTAAATCGTATAGAATGCAAATTTCCGACTTATATGCGATGACTCATTTTTCCGTCGTACTGTATCACAAATTTAATCGGATTACATCGTAAGACTTTTCAAAATGGATTTGTTATTACAGATCAAATTGCATATGATGTTAAATCAACTCGTTTAAAATTAAACGAAAATATGCACGTATATGGCCTCCACTTTTGTAAGCCATTTCTTTGCATTCTATACGACTTGTTTGTTTGTATATATGTTTGTATATCACGAAAACAACTTTGAATATACGTGCATTCTGGTTGTCTGGGTGGTATGATTGAACTCAACTTTGCCTATTTAATGAATTCACAATTTAAGTAAAGAATCAATTTGCTAAATTATCGAGGTTATTTGAGCATACAAGAGTTATAAAAACAAGTATCCATGAATAATTCTGCAAAGGTAAAGCAATTTAAAAACATTGGCCTAATGTATGAAGATATTCAATTTATTCTCTGGGTAATCCAAATTCTGGGAACCATAGATCATATTATATTATAATGAAATAAAATGTTAATAACAATGATTTGCTATTTGCTGGTCCTTCAAGATCTGCAGGACAACTTTTTTCTGTAAATAAAAATTATAGTTATAATGATATAATGAGATTTTAAATATGTGAAATGAAAATAATTTACTTATCATGCAATATATAAAATATAATGAATAAGAAATGAACAAGTATTACAAAATACGAATAAGCTCGATTTTAGTTAACCTCTGTACATTTAACCGATTTCAACAATATTTTATTAAAATTGAAACAAACACTTTATTATGCAACATGGAATGGTTTAACGCAATATTAAATGCTTTTAAAAATATTGGTAATGTTTAATAATGAATCGATAGTCTGAAAAATCGAGGTTATTTGAACAGTTAACAGTTTACATGCATTTGTTATCATGCGTTACAATGTTTTTTTGTATTTTCCTGAATGAAGGCTGAAAAAACTGAACCATTATAATATTATTCTAAAAATGTTCCATAATCGAAGAACTGAAAATAAACTTAAAGGATTCAATCAGTAAATCCAGCCAAAACGACTTTTTACTATTTGACTAACTGACTTTACTATTTCTAACTATTTTTTTTTTTTACTATTTTACTATTTCTAACTGATATGCCGGATCTTCTGATGACTATTTTCCGGGTTGATCGTTTAAGCGGCAGTTCATAAACAACTTCCGTTGCTACTTTACACGCTCTCTAGGGAGCGGGCCTAGTCCAAATAGCATTAGGCGAAACGTGAAAAATGGCCAGATGGCAGTGGCCAAAAATGACACCAAGAGCTATAATAGAAGGAGATAGCGACAGACAGAGAACGATGGGCGTTCTCTTATGATGATGATTGCCTTGTTGTCGTTTTTGGTTAAAGTCGAGACCGCCGGCCGCGTTGCCGGTGCTTTTCTTATGACTTCCCAGACTGGTGCTTCGTCATTTCGGTCTGGCTGCGAGGTTTTATGACGCCTCGGTATCTGACAGTTTGAAGACTTAATGAGCTTCAAGATGATACCGCTCTGTGGATTAAGTTGTCAGGCTGGGAAGTCTTGATTTTTTTACATCGAATAATTTAAAAAAATGAAACCCTCTTCGTGGAAATTCTCGCGACAAAGCAGAATAACTAATTTGCTCCAAATTGTGTGGAATGAGACTCAAGTTTGATACGAAAAAGTCCTAATTTGCATTGTAATCAAATATTGCAAAATGTACACTCAACCGCTTGATTCAACTCCACTTCAGAGTATGTATACTGAAGCAGATTAGACTAATCGCCACATCATTCATTTCGGACACGTTTCTGGACAATGTTCCATTTGTTCTCATTTCTCCCGCACTCTCGCACTCTCCTAGTGTAGTCCAGCCAGCCACATATTGCAGACGGACAGTCTAATCCCTCTCATTTAAGCGTCTTCGTCTTGCTTCATATACACTAAAAAAGAGCAGAGCAGACCAACACTAAATAATGGAAAATGTTTAGAATGTTTAATGGCTTCTTTTTTCGGAACTTCCAACAAATGCTTTGAATGTTGCCTTTTGCATGAAACAAAAGAGCAAAAAAAAAAATCGGGCCAACCCGCAAAGAATAATCCATTCTCATTCTTGGAAATTCTCGAGATGAAAAATTAGCTCATTTCCAACGCTGCTGCTACTGTGGAAGCTGTGTGGAAGCAATTTTCTTCTCACAGTTGCTCGCCGGTCGTCGGGTTGGTTATGTAACGGGGTTAATTTTCACATTCCAGGAATCGACCGACATGATGTGGCGTTCCATCTCTCTCCTCTCTCGATCGCTCTGTTGCTTTTTTTTTTTTTTCAGTACGCCCAAACCATAAATTAACCGAAATAGACGACCGAAAATTGAAACTCATCAACTAGTTTGGGTGAGCAGGAGAAGAAAAACGACGGATGGAACGAGATGGATCAGTTGTCACCCCTAGAGGTCAGTCTCCGTGACCGTTTGACGGTCGTCGGAGAAAAAACCAACAGCCGGATTGGAGGACACGGGCAAATATGTTCTAGCAATGGTGGCTTAAGACTGGTTCATGATGACCAAAACCGGATAGCAGCTTAACATTTCTCTACTTGGTTTTAAATGTTAGGCACTGTCAATCTTGAGCCGTTGATTGTTCAATTGTCGTGCTTCTCAAAATCATTTCAACATTTTTGATGAAAATGAGAAAAGCAGCTATCCGCTTTAAAAGGGGACCTTCTTCAAATGGGTGATATCTGTTGCTTAAATAGTCATTTGACGAAGGCATGGATCAGTCTCATTTGAGAAACGCTTGATATCATTCAATGAGTGTAACCTACACATAAACGGAGCTCTGGTCAGGCGAAAAAGCTAAACCAACCCGACACCAACCTGACGTCTACCAAACCCCAACCTGATTTTGACCCGACATTGACCCGACATAAGCCCAAAGTTGACCTGACATCAACCCGAAATTGGGTCGAAATTGACCTTACATTTGTCTGACATTGATCTGACATCGGGTCGACTTTTCGGGACCATTTTGCTGGGGTTCTTCCATACTCCACTGTCGTACACACTAAAAAAATCTGAATTTTACTGGTGATGTAAACATCCATGCATGTAAACTTCCTTTTCACGTATACTAGCAGCTTGCATGAAATGTTGCAAACAAAGGTGGAAAGTTGCATACAATATATGGAATATTGCATGACATGTCTCATAAATTTACACGATTTATAATGTAAATTTGTATGATTTATGACGCTCCATTTATGTGCATCATAGTAACGGAAATTTACACTACTTTTTTTTAGCTGTGTATAACAGCACTATATTTTTCGCCCAGATTCCTTTCAATACCATTTTTTACATCACTTACGTTTGCTCCTCTTGCACACTCAACAATAATGGAGCCATCTTTACCATTCCAAAAATTACTGATTTTGTGTGTTTTTGGATCCAACTGAGTTTTCAAAAACTTACGAGTATCTTCGCAAGGTTGTTTGGACTCTTTCGGTTTAATCACAATGACCGGACGAGTCTTACGATTATCTGGTTTGTTACTTTTACTGTTACTGTTACTATTAGTTTTACTTTGACTAGCACGACTATGTCTTTTTACAACATCCGCAAAACTCGCATTTTCTTGAAAAACAACTTCATCATCATGATCACTATTACTAATTACTAATTTACGTTTTTTGCGTCTGGTATTTTGGTCCGATTCTGACTGAATCGTCCTAGATGAACTGCGCTGATCATTCTTTACAGCTAATTGGTTTTCCGCATCAATTTTAAAAAATGAACTTTTCATATTATCCAATTTCTCACAAAAAACCTTTTTCATCTCTTCCTCTATCCTTTTGACGCGCGAGATCAGATCATTCTGCTCGTCACAACTCTGATCTGATAGACAACTATCACACTTGAACAGAACATTTGCATTATCTGCTATAAGCCTCGCCGCAGTCTTAGTGAGTGCCGCACAAGTGAAATGGAACGTTCCATTGCACGGACCTACACATGTAACTGGGAGCCCACTCATAGCAATAGACTGCTCGCATACATTACACACATCCATTTTACCAAATTAAACGCTAGCACTGTTAGCAGCAGACATATACAGGGGAGGAGAACACAAAATAAAATTTTACCGCCACAGCTCACTACACAAAAGCAATAGCGCGCCGGGAGGAAAATACAAAATTAAACAAAAACTAGTTGCTAGGCAACCTTTCCTCTACTTATCCTGTTAGAAAAACACCACGGGCACGCGTTGGAATAATCCTTTCGCGGCACACGCCACTATTTCACACGAAATTATTAATTTATTTTCACAGCACAACTCAACAAAAACACTACTTTGTACGCCATACCACTCAGAGTTCGATACTTACTTATGGTCGAGTGAGTGAGAGAGTGAAAATGATAAAACGCTGATTTTTGGTGGACTGTCAAACCTAAAAAAAAGCCATTTCCAATCCACAATACTTGATCCACCGCACCAGCCTATGGTTGATACATACCTGCTTCTGAGATTCAAACTGAGAAAGCCTGAACAGCAGTCCACCCGCCTAAAAAAATACAAAACGAGCAAACGAACCACAAACCACGTGCAGCACGTTCGGAAAACATTGCGAGCCATATTTCTTGATTAAAACTTAATTGGAATGGCATCATCAGAACAGAACCCATCAGTGGATGGGTGGGTGTTACCCATTTCTCTTTTGTTCCTACCGCTGTTTAACAGTGTGACTGCGATGGAACCCGACCCGGAGCTCGTTTTCACCACAGAAGCAAATAATAATCCAGAATCAGGCAGAATGGGGCTCTTCTAGTTCCAATATCAATTAAAAGCTTAGAACTGCACGAGAATTGCTACCACACCGCAAGGTCAACCTCAATTGTTGCGCCCGAAGGGTCCCACAACCCACTTACACACCGTTGTCATCAGCGGATCGTTCAAAAAGATAAACCGGTGGATACTAATTTGTTATGTCGTCCAACTTTCCCTTCAGCTAAGGTGATAATTCAAAGCGAATGTTTGTTGTTTACCACCCACCTGTTCTCGCCATTCTACCTTCATCATAATCGGTTGGTTGGTTGGTCGGTCGGATGGCAGTTAATAATCGAGCAGAAAAATGCCACTTTCAGCAGCACGTAAATCGCTCGCACCGAATGTGATTGCCGGGTGATGAATATGATTATCATCATCATCATCATCATCATCATCTTGGTATTAACGGGTCGTTGAAAACTTCCACTCTTCGCTTCCTTTTCGTGTTGCGGTTTAACTAAGTCGAAATGCTTTCCGGTTCATCAATCATGTTTCCCGATTCGAAATGGCTACCATTATGAAAGCATTATGGGATTTTACTTATTTTGACGACATTTAATGTAACACTATCATTCATTCGGATCGAGACTTCATTATACCCAATCAGGGGATGTAAGATTTGCTTACAATAATGAGGGGTTCAACACCGTAGGATGTTATTGAAAATAGAACAAAGGTTGCCGACTGGACTGGAGCAACAAAACGTTACGATTATTTTTTGTTTATTAATATATTTATTTGATAAGGCTCAACCAAATTAACTTTACAGAGCCGAGGATTCTTGTTCACTATACAATACATCTTAAAACTATAGTCAAAAGGTACAACACAATAAACATTTTATGTTCCGCTGTCCAATAAGCCTCCTCCACCAGAACGGAAGCCGCTTCCAATGGTTTCATTGTATGGCAGATTCGCAAACAGAGCGCTTCCATTGCAGCAATGGACGCAAAACGTGGTCAGCACTCACACATTCATCATGAAACGGTTGCTTTTCAAAGTCGACGACGCATCGACTGAAAGAACTGCTGATGAAAAACAATGAGGAGGACCACACAATGGTTGCTGCCGAGTAAACAGACGATCGCGTGATACACATTGAGGGTGATCTGCTTCTGTCGACAGCCGAGCGAACACTGAAAACGTTGCTATTATCAGATCTTTGTTTTCTCCTCTGCTCTCTCCATGCGTCGGAATTTGAATAGGATAAAAGAGAATAAGAAGCGTTCTTTTCCTTTCAGACTTTCGATTTCGAATGCTTTTTCTGCAGAACGGGAATTGGAGAGAATCGTGGCAAGTGTGTGCGTCACTCTACAATGTTATAAATAAAATGAAAGATCTAAGTTTGAAGGCAGGTTTTCCATAAGGAGGATTTTTTTTAACTATAAACGTGCACTTAAAAACTATTTAGTTAAATCAATAATAACATATTTAAACTATTTTATTGGTTTGATTTAAATCGACTGCTGCACTCATTTAAATTTTATGAACTCAAACCAATAGAAATTTTGGATTGAATAATAACAAAATATTTTGTTGATTTACACCTCAGTACATTTTCTGCGTGTTGCGGGTGGATTTTGCCCAGACGATCCTGCAAAATTTTATGATGGACGATGACAAGGTTAGTATAGCAGCCACCGCCGTTTTTGATTGGCTTTCCGACTAAAACTCAAACTCCGCTGTCAGCTGTTCTTTGTCTTCTGTTCATCTAATAAACGGATAGAGTCCAGATAAGAGGAAATGTGGACGAGACTCAAGTCACGGGAGACTGTTTAACGACTTTAATAACGGAGCTGGAAGATATCATGAACCCGGCAGCGATGAGAACTTTGTCGAGACTTAGGGGAGTGAACTATCTTTGATGAGCATTTTTCCGGTAATGTTGGGATTGATTGAGGGATGTAGCTATGCAAGCGATTGTCATGGTTTTTTCGTGTACCTATTTTTCAACTAGTTCGTTTATTTACTAGGCTCAGTCGTGTGTGACACTTTGCGGAGCCAAAAGTCAGTAATGTTTGAATTTACATTTTATCAAAAATTATAAATTAACAATATGGTTCACTCTTCTATTATCCCAAAGACACGATTTTTCCCGACACTAGCGACTCTAGTGACGCGAAAGGTGACTAGTACACTGTAAATTGAGCGTAACAAGGCTATCAAAAACAACTCACTGTTGAGTAAAGTTTAACCTCACGGTAAGAAAAAAAATAATCAAAATTAAGTTTATATCTCAAGCGCCGCCGGGATTTTTTGAGGTACAAAATCTCTGATCACGAAGGGTGGGTGTGGAAGCTTTTTCTCGGGCGTCGGTAGCATTGGTTTGCAGTACGGAAAACAAATCAAGGAAAAAAAGTTTATTTCACCCAACTAGATTCTATGTGGGAAGCCAAAAGTATGTAAAGTCCCATCTACTCAATTAATCATGTTTTGTTGTTTTTGACATCATCCACATCCAGAGGGCCAGTCACTTTCGAATATATGGGAATGGTAGGAAACCATTTGGAAATGCATGAACATTTTCAGTTTTTATTCATTATCGTCTTTATGAGCAGTTTGGCAGTTGTCACAAATGACATCAAAATGCCTATCCGGAGTCAATTTTGTTCTGAATAGTTTTCAATCCGACAAGTAAGCTTACTGAGATTGGGCTTTTCCGCTTTTCGCGCTACCGTTCCGCTTCCACTGTAATTGCGTAATACATAATAAAGCGGAATGAAACGATGCAAAATGGAAAGCAGAATCAAAACAAAACCGCCAATAAGGCTACCAGAAACTCAAATTTCTAATGGTCATAGGTTTACAAGAAGTTCAAAATAAAAATAAACCCCGTTAATATGCACGAAGTGTCATTCAGATTAGCGGGGGTCCACAGTATTGTAGGATATTTGGACACCGCAAAAATCTCCCTTTTATACCTGTACCATTGTAAACATGCGATTATAACCATTTCCCCAGAATTTGGGTACATTTTACTCATCGTAATAAAACTGGTTTACTCAGATTCTGCCAACTCCTTACTGCACATAAGAATGGATACCGTCTACCCAGTTTCAGGGTACACAGAAAATGAAACTTACCCAAAACTTGAGTTTAAACAACGCAAATTTAAGTAAAACCGCAGTAAACTCAGCACGGAAAACACGATCGACGGAAAACAAATCAAGAAGAAAAAAATCTCTATTAAATCTCTATAGTATTTAGTACTTACGACCACTATAAATTTCCAACGATTGCACATAAACACTCTCCATAGTCCAGTCCACAACACTCAATTTTATCGTTTTTGTTTTGAGCTATGATGGTTTTGATTAGAAACACTGGAATAAGAGACCAGCGGAGAAAAAAAAACATGAATTTGGCAACAAGATAAACAGCAAAGCAATCCTGGCATCACTTGCATTTGTAACTGCTTGCGAGTGACTTCGCCAATGCACAGACGAGCGAGTACATGAGTGATTGTCAAACGATTTTAATACTCGTCCCTAATTGAAGCAAACCATTTGTAAACATTGAAGATTGGAACTGCTTTTGACAGTTCGATTGGAATCATAACAGTGTCTCCGTTAGTCTCTTATTCCAGTGTTTATAGTTTTTATGTATGATACACGCTATTTCAAAACTACCCAAATTTGGGTAGAATCCACCCAGATCCGTCAAAACTGAACCTACCCAAAAATGGGTAAACTGTGTTGGGAGTGACAAGTTGACAAATGAACAACATTGACATCAATCCGATCGACGTTGTCCATTTGTCAACTTGTCACTCCCAACACAGTTTACCCATTTTTGGGTAGGTTCAGTTTTGACGGATCTGGGTGGATTCTACCCAAATTTGGGTAGTTTTGAAATAGCGTGTAGAGAAAGCTAGTAAGTAGAGAAACATGTAAAAAAAGGCCTATTTACCAAATGTAAACAATGACTTTGAACCATTTCTCGTGAGTATTGACTCAATCTGGCAAACAGACACCAACATCTGAGAGATAATTTGCTCTATCAGATGATATAGTTAGTTTGAGTGGGCATGTTGCAATTCGGGAACAACCGACTTATCCATTAATGGGTAACAGATACTCATTAATGGGTAAAAATTGCTAATTTAATGGTAAGTCACTTATCTTTAAAATTTGTATTTTTTGCCCAATAAGGGCTACTTTAAAGTTAGTTAGTGCTTTAAATTGAGTTCACTTTTACTCATCATGTGGCTCCCATGAAGCTAGGTAAAATTAAATAAATTATGAAAACTAAATTTTGAGAAATCCTCATCAATAATCCATTGAGTGAAAATTACCTAAACATCAATTGAATGCAATTGGCGTTGACAGCGACTCTGTAGCTCTTTAATCCTATGTTAAAATCCATAAGTAAACTTCAGACTGTGCGTGAAACATGGCGGACTTCGTAATATCAACCGGTGGAAACTAACTTTTTTAAATTGATTCACTACTTGAATAGCCTATTGGTCCCAAGCAAATCGATTAACGTACCCTATTCTAGTCGAAATGTTAGTACTACACTATGATTGTTTTGATTCTGTATGGAAGTTTGACAGATAAAATGAGGGGTTCGTGGATTTTCCTATGTTTCGAGGGGTGCATCGATTAGCTTGGGACCGAAGATAGTACCAGAACTGAGCCAAAAAGTTGAGCACATTTTTTCGGGACCTTCTGGTCTTAGAATCACCTCTATGGTACTATACTTTCACTTCACCGAAAAATCCCATAAGAAACTGTCAATCATTTCTAGAAGAGACCATTTTTCGACAGTGCCGTCAACGCCAACAATGGAGCACGAACGAAGGCGATGAAGCACACAAAAATGGCAGTATCAAAGACAGCGCAGGTTGCTTTGATTTTCATCCAAAAATAAGTTAAAATTTCCCAATGGTGAAAACATGACGGTTGAGTACTCTTTACAGAAAATCGAATTAATTTTTATATTTTTTTGTTTTTGAGCTTTTTTTAAACTCAAGTGTTTTTGAGTGTTTTTTTCTTACCGTGTTGGTTAATCTATTACTCAAAATTGGGTTAACGATTATTAGCGTGTTGAAAGTTTTCCTCCTGTCAGTTGCCAATGTGGTATGTAAAGAGGGATGGCAGATTTAATCTGCATTTTCTTTTATTTGTTTGGATTACCTCTAAGCATATTGTACATTCAAACTATAGCAGATATCACGTTATTTAGGCACTTTCGATATCATATTATATTACGTTATTACGTTATTAATATCAACTATAGTCTGAACGTAGTACAATGTCATGACGTCAGGTTAGGCGTGAGACATGCATGAGAAAGCTAATACTGTTTGCCACACCTTTGATTTGACTAAACGTATGCATTGAAAACACGCTTAAAAAATAAGGCCACGAATGTTTTTAGTCACCTTTCTCAACGGGAGAGGGTATTACTTATGCGTCTTTTCAGAAATATATGGGAATTCTGGAAGTGAGCCATATTGTTATAATATTTGATTTTATACAGCAGTAGTTCTAGTTTAGTATTGGGTACCAATCAGAGTTACATTTTCCTCGTGTGTGCAAAAATGTGCTGCCGAGACTCTCAACAAACCGTCTCCCGTCGCAACGAAAACATGTGACGAGCGAGAAAGAGACACGCGTGAATAAGATACGAGCGAGATACAAATGCGACTCCCAAAAATCCTGGCGTGCGCGAGGCTCGCGCGAGGCTCGCGCTGATCTCATGTGCCTCATCTCATGTGCTACGATTAATGCTAGAACTGCAGAGCTCGAAGTTCTGGAAGGTGTAGGTATGCGAAATACAGGCTGTTGAAACTTGGTTGCTTTGACCGACATTTCATTTGCGTTTGCACAAACCATTCCTATTTTAGAGGAAAGGTAGCATATATTTGCAGTGCTTAAATTCTTGAAATCCTCTAATAGCAAAAGCCATTAATTTGCCGGTCAATTAGAATATTCGTTGTTTATTTTTTCCGGTTCAACACTTAACTGCACTTGCACGACTAACATCTTTTGACACGTTATTTTCAAAATATAGAATGGACAAAAATTCTACAAAAAGTGTATCGGTATTGTTTAGAATGGGGATTTGACCGTTGCAAGACGTTCACATATTTTCAACGTAATTTAACCATTCATCGGCAATACAACTGGTATACATTGTTAGATGGGATGTTACGTATTTTGAATAGATTATATCGGAATACTACGAATGCAGCAATGTTGTGATAATTCCATGGGTGGAAGAATTTTTTGCAGAACATTTTTTTCTTGGCGTATTACCTTTACGCTTTCACTTGTACCTTGTTACCAAAACTTTAAAAATGATCAGATTTTTTTTAATGTGCCTCATGTGATCGAGCATTCAGATAAATTCTAGAACAGAAGCGGTGACCCACTGGGTGATGGCGCGGTCTATGCTAAATAGCTGCAGCAAAATGGTGACATGAGCGGGCATCGTTGGCTTGAACTCAGATGAGCGTGTAGACCAGTGCAGTGATATATTTACCATTCCAATTATTAATATCACCAAGTCTACTGAACTTCTGTTCCGTTCCTTCAAATCGCTTTCTGGTTGGCACGGTACGATCTAGGTGGCTTCTGCTGACCATTGCTCTGCGGGTTTCGACGGCATCGTTTTCGCGTCGATGTCCGTAATCGCTAAGAAGAAATAATCTTTTCGGTTAGATAATGGGCGACCTTGCCTTTGTATACTAACAGTGTCAGAAGGAAGCGCCTGAGTATCGGCACCAATTCCACAAAGTGACCACCAAGCACCACCATCTCGCTACAACAATCCAGAAAGTGGTACAGCCATTGCTACAACCTGCAACAGGACCAATCACCATGTTGCCAACATTTTGCTAGAGTGTATGGTTTAAATTTGGAAAATACCGTGTTGAAAGTTGATCTAACCATTTGAAAAATTATGATATTCAAAAACTTAAGTCATCCTTTTTTTAAGCAACTCGCTAATTCAACTCAGAAGAACATCAGCAAATGCTGATCTTTTAAAACTTCCTGGCTGTCTAGGGAGCAAGTGATGGGCAAAACACCGGTACAGCACCGGTACGGTTTTCTAAAGCATAACCAATGTGCTGATCTGTTGTACCGAGTGTATGGTGCTGCTGTCGGTTCGGTTTGGTAGTTGCAAGTAACACCGCACCGTGTTCACCAGTTCGCTGCACACGGTGCGGTTCTGATTTTCCAGTACCGGTGTTCTGTGTTCACAAGGATGATGTTTTGAATTCAAGAACCGATCCGGTACTGTTGTGTGTTTATGTGCGTGGTGCGCATTATTCAGAATTGCCAGTGATGGCAGATAACTAAACAGAAATTGTATTTGATGAATAATATTATGCAGTGTCAAGTCGAAATAGCGGTTTTTGAATACAGAAAAACTGTGAATTCAAATGATGTATTACGCAATGTGGGTATTTCCAGAATCGGTGTGACGTGGAGATTGGAAATCGTCAACCAACGCCACCTTGAAATCCAAGATAGCGCCTTCCGGTTACAGAAAAAAAAATAAACACCTTTAAACACCTGTCAAATACATTTCAAAATGGGTATTTCCGGAATCAGGGTGACGTCTTGAGACCGGAAATCAATGTCTGCCGCCATTTTGAAATCCAAGATGGCGGCATCCGGTATCCATATTGAATGATATTTGAAATTATTTCCCAGTTTTAATATAAAAACTGGGAAATAATTTCAAATATCATTCAATATGGGTATTTTTGGAATCAGAATGACTTATATATACCAGAAATCAATGTCTGACGCCATTTTGAAATCCAAGATGGAGGCTTCCGGTTGTAGAAAAACTGGGATATAACGCCAAATATCCTTCACTATGGGTATTTTTGAAATCAGGATGACGTATAAATACCGGAAATCAATGTCTGACGCCTTTTTGAAATCCAAGATGGCGGCTTCCGGTTGTAGGAAAGCTGGGATATAAAGGCAAATATCCTCCAATATGTCTATTTTTGGAATCAGGATGACGTCTTGAGACCGGAAATCAATGTCTGACACCATTTTGAAATCCAAGATGGTGGCTTCCGGTTATATTAAAACTGGGAAATAATTTCAATTATCATTCAATATGGGTATGTTTGGAATCAGAATGACTTATATATACCAGAAATCAATGTCTGACGCCATTTTGAAATCCAAGATGGCGGCTTCCGGTTGTAGAAAAACTGGGATATAACGCCAAATATCCTTCACTATGGGTATTTTTGAAATCAGGATGACGTATAAATACCGGAAATCAATGTCTGACGCCTTTTTGAAATCCAAGATGGCGGCTTTCGGTTGTAGGAAAGCTGGGATATAAAGCCAAATATCCTCCAATATGTCTATTTTTGGAATCAGGATGACGTCTTGAGACCGGAAATCAATGTCTGACGCCATTTTGAAATCCAAGATGGCGGCTTCTGGTTAGATTAAAACTGGGAAATAATGCCAAATATCCTTCGCTATGGGTATTTTTGAAATCAGGATGACGTATATATACCGGATATCAAAATCTGACGCCATTTTGAAATCGAAGATGCCGGCTTCCGGTTGTAGGAAAACTGTGCAATAATGCCAAATATCCTTCAATATGGGTATTTTGAAATCAGGATGACGTTTAAATCCCGGAAATCAATGTCTGACGCTATTTTGAAATCCAAGATGGCGGCCGAGAAATTTCTGTTTGTTAGCGAAGACCTCAGCAAAATTCCCGTGTTTTAGCTCAATCTTGGCAAGTTTTCACTGAGATCCAGCAAAATAAAATGCTGAACTACTCGATGGTGCTAATATCGTCAAAAAAATCTAAGTGTGTAGGAGACGACGTATAGAGGCTGAAAATCGATGTCCAACATCTTATTGGATTCCAAGATGGCAGGCATTGGCTTTTAAAAACTTGTGAAATACCTTACAATATGGGTATTATCACCTCGGAAATGACGCGTGCAGGCCGAATATCGATGTACAAAGCCATTTTTGAATGCAAGATGGTGACCACCTGGTTTAGAAAAAGTGTAAAATATTATACGATATGGTCGGCATCGGGGATTCCATAATGGCTTCGGACATCACTTTTCGGCATCTACGCGTCGTCCCTATTTCAAAAATACCCATATTGTAGGGTTTTTGCCACTTTTTTTAACCCATGGCCACTATATTAGACTCCAAAACGGCAACGGACATTCATTTTCGGCCTCTACACATCTTCTTGGTTCCGAAAATACCTAAATCGTAGGGTATTTGACCCATATTGAAGGGAATTTGCTAGTATTTCCCAGTTTTACTACAACCGGAAGCCACCATCTTGAATTTCAAGATGGTGTCGGACATTGATTTCCGGTCTTTATACGTCATCACGATTCCAAAAATACCCATATTGAAGGGTATTTGCTAGTATTTCCCAGTTTTTCTACAACCAGAAGCCGCCATCTTGGATTTCAAGATAGCGTCAGACATTGATTTCTGGTCTTTATATGTCATCCCGATTCCAAAAATACCCATATTGAAGGATATTTGACATTATTTTCCAGTTTTTCTATAACCGGAAGCCGCCATATTGGATTTCAAGATGGTGTCTGACATTGATATCCGGTCTATATACGTCATCCCGATTCCGAAAATACCCATATTGAAGGGTGTTAGCTAGTATTTCCCAGTTTTCCTTCAACCGTAAGCCGCCATCTTGGATTTCAAAATGGCGTCAGACATTGATTTCCGGTATTTATACGTCACCCCGATTCCAGAAATACCCATATCGAAGGGTATTTGACAGGATTTCTCAGTTTATCTGCAAGAGGATGCCGCCTTCTGGATTTCAAGAAGGTATCGGTTATCGATTTCCAGACTATATGCGTCACGTGGACTCCAAAAATACCCATATCGAAGGGTATTTGTCAGACTTCAAAATGATTTCTAGTTCCTTCGCTACCAATATTGTCTATCAAAATATTTGGCAATTGAATTAATAACTGTCGCTTGGTACAAATATTTTACTCACCTTTTTGGGAGCACTGCTATTTAATTCTTGCCAATGTTCCGAACCAAGAACGGTATACCCGGTTTTGGTAACATATAATTGAACCCTGCACACGGTTTATATCTCGTGTACCAAAACCAAAATTCTAGGACACCGGTTTTCGGTTTTCAAGCTGCGGTTCTGAACATCAACTCGAAAACCGGCACACGGTTTTGATTTAGAACACACTGGTACACTAAACCTCAACCGAACCAGGGTACACGCTTACATAAACACAGGAGTATTTTTTGAACACGAACCAGCACACGGTGCGCACCGGTTGGTTCAGTTGCCCATCACTGGGGAGCAGTGTTGGAAAAGTTCGCGATATTTCACGAAGTGCACAAAGGGAAAAGTTCGCGAGTCATAGTGAGTTTTCGCGAACTTTTCCATCACTGCTAGGGAGCATATCTGAAAAAATATCCTGTTACTTATGCAACGTTTGCTGAGCATCTACAAAATTTCCTTAAGTTTTTGAAAATTTACTCAAATTTCAAAGTACCTTGAAATTAAACGACGGTGCAAAATTTTCATCTTCAGAAAGTTCATTGAGATTTTTAAGATCTCTGACAAACTGCTATGAAGTTCCCTAAACTGAAACGAAGATCCCTGAAGTCTTCAATCCTTACGAAATTCCCTGAACTTTTTCAAAATGCCCTGTACCTCTATGAAGTTATACGCAGTTCCTCGAATTATTACGCAATCCACAAAACTTCATCAAAGCTTGCTTCACATCTACGTTTCTCGTTGATTTTCCGCAAAGTTCGACACACGAAATTTCCTGAATTTGTGCGGAATTCTCTGAACTATTTCAAGTCCATGAGGTTTCATCAAAGTTATAAAAAAAGGTCCCTGAATAATAAAGAGGTTTCCTGCCATTAAACAATAAACTTCTACGAAGATACCTACACTTGTATAAAGTTCCCACTTCTACGAAGTTTTCTGAACTTTTCCATGATCTCAGAACTTCAAATAATTTCACTAAATTTAGCTTATGATTCATCTGACATATGTTGGTCTTAATGCATAAAACAAAATATAATAATAATACCAAAGAAACTTTCAAAATCAGGACAGTGTTCTAGTGAAAACAGTTAAAGGCACATTAGAGTCAAACGAAGCATAAGTGTTACTAATCACATAAGCGACAGTATGAATAGCCTCATTCAGTCCATACTGTCAATTACGAGCTGCGAGGTGTATGAAGTGTCGTTGTCTTATATCTTTTCCAGGTACGTAGAAGAAGAGTTACCGAAGCAGTTCGATGAAACTCTACGAAGTTCACTGAAGTTCGGTGAGCTTCTACAAAGTTAGCTGAACTTTAAAGAAAAATCTGCACTTTAAGAAAGTTTCCTGAACTTTTAAAAAGTTCCCTGAAGTACCACCAAGTTTCTTGAAGAACTACAAAATTCCTTGCTACTCGGATACCAGTTCGTACCCTGGTGTAGTGGCTGTAGGTGCATTGTCAGACAGCACCAGCAAATCAACAGAGGAAGTGGTAGAGGTGCTGCATGAAGAGGTGGTGATAATGGACGTGCCCTTAGGAGGCCGATAAAGCATGCAAAAACGAACATCAGCATCCTCGGCAGAAAGGGTTTGCGGGTCTGCCGAGATTCGATGCGTTGTAAGCACAAAAAATATGGGAAATCGATTTAGATCTCTATTGTAATATTTGTTTAGTCCTTCGGCTCCGCTGAGCTTTCAAAGATATTGAGCCTACTAAATAAACATTTTGGAAAACATGGTTTTCGATTCAGATACTGACCGTTGAGTGTGACAAATATGTTGGATTCATCCCAAAATTTACAATCCAGTTTTCTTATTTCTCATCATATTTTCAGGTTCACTACTACTTGGGACGAACACACCATGCTTTTTGTCTAAATATATTTGAACAGTTCTCAAATTTGAGTACATGTTTGAATTAACTAGTGATGTCGGCTACAGCTTGAAAGGCTGAAAATACTGATGGATAAAGTCACACGAATCAATTTCAACAACGATTTTTTTTTAAGGGTCCCCCGAACTATTGGTTCTCTGCCAGCTGCAAAATACCTATCAATTTGATCCACGAAGATCAATCGAATCCAAATCAGGCTGATCAATATCCCAAAATTTGAGCTAATTTGGTGGCGAACTGATTCTGCACTGGCTCTTTGAAGTTTAGATGGGAATTACTATAAGAAAAGTGTATTTTTTGTCCTCATCGTTCTAGCCCTGCACCATAATGATTTAAGGAAAAGTTGTCCATCAGAGCCCCCCCCCTCTTACGTAAAAATTTCCCAGCTACAACTTTGTTTGAAACCACTTTTTAATTGAATGTCAAGAAAATTTGTTATTAATTAGTTGATAACTTGCTTGCAGGATTAATCGGCTGTTTTCAGGGCAAACTGCATCTTGCCCTTATGACATAGTAGCCTCGATTTTTTGTCCTATTATTCCAATGTTGTCTGCTGAGTAGTAAATGAACCATGTCAGAAGAACATCATCTTCCTAATCAATTAATAACTAAAACTTAATTTTTCAATTCTCACATAAACTTCAAAGGGCCAAGTGCAGTATGAGTTCGCATCCTAATGAGAACAAATTTTGTGAGAATGATCAGGAGCTGATTTGAAATCGTTTGAACTTGGTGGAGCTAAATCAATATTTTGAACCATGTAAATTCCATGCGCATGGATCGGTTACAAATAACCCCGCCGGCAATTGGTTTGTAATCGTTTAACTCATCTTCTGCTTGAAATACTTCTATAAAACCACAATCTCTCAACCCTCAAAAACTGAATACCAACTGATTGAAATCCATCAGTTGTACCAGCAACACGAGAATGTGACAGGACTACAACAGTTCTCTGCTGATTTTTTTTATCACCAACCAGCCACTTTTAGCATGCACGCAGGACGTAGGTACGCTGCCGATCTCCCTGGAGCTCGCCGAGCTTAGCTCATGAGACACAGCACATGTGACACGAATGAGGCACGTAGGAACAAAAAAGAAACGCGAAATAATACGTCTCGAAATGTACCAGGCACCTACGATCTTATACAAAGCGTGTCTCTATCACGCGGGATGCATGCACGTGTACATTAACTCTGGTACCAATTACTCGTGGCGGGCTCGAGGTTAATGGGTAACAATTTCGATTGAAAGGAGCTAGGTAGAAAACTGGTTTCTGAAGCCTCCTCCTTCGGAAGGTTGACCAAATCCTGGCTGGGCAGGGGCTAGTAGCACAGAAACAGGAGGACTGGGACACAATGGCTGGAAATTGTTTGGAAAGGAGGGGATGGTCACATCAAACTCTAACATCAGACAAACAAACGAATTCGTAGATCGCCTGCATGTAGGGAAGATCATGAGTTCCCAATACATCTCTTACTTCACGGAAGGGTTGTCTACCTCGGGCCACTAGGGTATCCAACAGTCGTGCTCTGGAGGCGTCATTACCCGGGCAATATCAAACTGCATGATCGATGTCATCATAACCGGTTCTGCACCTACACATATTGCTGTCAACGAGGCTTATTCTGTAGAGATGTGCGTCTAGCGAGTAGTGGTTGGACATAAGTCTTGACATCACGCGAATAAATCCCCGACTTACATCCACACCTTTGAAACACGCTCTCGAAGAAAAATTTGAAATAATTGAATGTAACCACCGCCCAAGAGAATTACGAGTCCAATCGTTTTGCCAACTTAAAAAAGAAGTCTGACGTACTAATGAGAAAAATTCATCATGTGAAATTCTTCTATCATAAATCTCGCCTTGTTGTGCGCCCACCTTTGCAAGAGAGTCTGCCTTCTCATTGCCTGGGATTGAGCAATGTGAGGGGACCCATACAAAGGTACTCATATATGATCTTTCGACCAGCAAACTCATCTGCTCCCTTACCTTTGAAAGGAAATAAGATGAGTGCCTATCTTGTTTCATCGACCGAATAGCCTCAATCGAACTGAGACTATCCGAGAAGATGAAGTAATGGTCTATGGGCATGCCGGAAATCATCTCCAATGCTAAGTTGATTGCTGCTAGCTCAGCAACATAAACGGAACAAGGTTCCTGAAGTTTACGACAGGCGGTTGAGTATTCATTGAAGACGCCGAAGACGTCTGTTTGAAAAAGCACTCAAACCATCACTTATGAAATGTATTTAGTATATAGCCAATACAAATTCAATGTTGTATTCTTATTGCTTATGATGTTTTCTGATTATATACTCATTCAAATGTTCATATTTAAAGAACTAAATTGTTTCAGTTTCACTCATTTTTTTTCTACATTCATCAAGCATTATCAAACGAAGCCCAAATATAAATACTGAAGTTCGGTCGCAGTTTTAAAACAAGTAGTACAAAAGCTTTAATTTTCGTTCAACATATAACTAACGAATTAACTCTTGGATCGTCAGTACTTGTTTTAAAAATATAAAATTTGAAAAGCATTCATTGCTGTTAAACATATTTACAATATACTTTAAAAAAATATCAATGTTATCCCGTTCTTCGGATGTGCGCTGACTGTGTTTTGAGGAATCTAATTCGATTTTTTGAGAATCCATCGCGGGACTTGGTGGAGAATTCTGATTGTGGTTTTGTAAATATTGGATTGCATTGTCACAACATCAATAACGAATTTTGACGCATGTACACTGCGCAGGCAAATAAAAGTTCAGTGTGGTCAGTAACAGTGCCGATGACTGTGTCCAGGTGTGCCCAAGCTTTTTTTTGGCACACTGTGTGGAGTGACCAACCCCTTGCATTCAATATGTAATACATTTTTAGTTAGCGTGTAGGTATAGATTTGGGTAGTTTTACCAATTAATTACTTCAAATTAGAGTTGGGCGTTTGTTAATCATTATCATCCTGACGGGTCCCAAAGTTCTACCGACCTGCATGTACAGCACACGATTATCACCAGCTGACTAAAGCTACCCAATGCGATAACCATTTTGCTAATCTGTCACTCCAAACTCACCCGAGAGAACAAATCCGGCTACGGAAGAACTATGGTATCCACCGCTCATTGAACCATAAACCATCCAAATAATACCCATCATTTAGAAAGCACACCAGCATGAAACTTTTCCCCATGCGAGCTTAGCGTCTCCACTGCTGCCGCCCACTTCCATTCCTGCACCACGAAGGACGCCCCACAATCTTTTCACGGGAAATTCTGTTTTCAAGCTATCGAACGAGGGAACAACTTTGCTGAGACCCATACCTGCCGCTTATCGAACCATGTCGGTAGCAATCGTAGCGTGGCGTGAATAAATTTCTGTCATATTTCCTTTAGGGTGATGCTGGAGCGAAGAGGCACATACATACAAACACAGTTCAAACGCTTTTTTTTTGCGAATGTGACGTATATTGCGTCCGGATTGTGGTAGGTTTCAAGAACCATCTAAGCACTTGAGAATTATTTAAATGTTGAAAGCACATTAAAGCCACGGCAAGCTGCACATTACGTTTTATCTCCCACACGGAAGCTAAAGCCCCTGTCCCTCATATACAAGCGTGGTCAAAAGGCCAGATAAATCAATTCCAAGAAGGACCTCCATTGTTGGTCGCTCGACGAATGGTGCGGCAAACCGCAAACTGCCACCGTACGAAGGCGATGGCGAGTCCCAAAAGTTGCCATCATGTGGTTTTGGTCCACGCTCGAAGCTCGCCCACGACAATCTCTCCGTAAACCACAACTTGACACATATTCAATAGGGTAAGGCGGGCGAGCTGGCGAACAAAACCGGAACTGAATCAATTCTCTTTGTAGTGTTGCTACCAGTAGTGATGAAACGTTCACCAGTTTCTGTTTGCTTTGGTAGTGAAGGAACAGCTTTGGAAAACGAAAAAAAGGATAAACCACAAATCCATCATTCTTGTCGTCGCTGTTGCCGTCGAGCTCATTCAAGTTGGCCAGGTTGTCTATTTTTTAAAGCCTTCATGGGAAATCTGGGAAGTGGTACGTGACCAATCGGAAGCAGTTTTCGTTTTTTGTCTATGCCATGCAAAATTGATTATCACGGAAGCAATTTGCCGGTTCTGTGGAGATCGGATCCTTGCTAGGTGATGGAAAATGAATGTCGCAATGAATGTTCTGAGTACATGTTTGGGGATATATTTGCTGCAATTTAAATTTTAAATCAGCAAAAATATGAACGGCACTTCAAAAATCCGCATCTTGCACCGCTTAAAATGACCTTAATTGCCAATAAACCTGCTTGGTCAAGAGCAATTAGCTACAGTGGCGTTTCGGATTTATCACAGTTCTTTTTTATCACACTTCGTTTATAGCACACACTTAGAAATAAATAATCTTACACGTGACGGAATCCGTCTTTGACATAAAAGATGAGACGTAAACAAACATGTCATGTAATATTAAGTGCTCCGAGACTGAAACATTCGTTGCTCGACGAAAAGTACGTTTGATTGGGCTATATTTCGCGTCTATTATAACTCAGATTTATGTCAAAATTGACGCTCGTATATGTCACTCTCAGAGCACCTAAATGTTCATGATTTTTTCTAAGTGTGCACTCTCGGTTTTATCACGTAAAGTATTTCGCAAATATCACGTTTTTTTTCAGAATTGAATAATTAATTTGAAAACATATACAGTCAACTCTCCACAACTCGATATTCGATAACTCGATGGATTCTGCAGTCCCTTCATTTTCCCATGCATCGTATTCTCCATAAGTCGATGCCTCCTTTGGTCGATGATCTATGTAGTCTAACTCGGTATGTCAAAGGTAGAGCTTCTGAATTATGTGCTGTTGATGTTAAAATCAAAGAACCTTTAAAACCATGATAACATTGAGTACCCAGGACCCATCGACCACATCAGAACATGTTAAAACCTTTAATTTATACCAGGACCTATCATGAGATATATCAAACAGGTTATATTGAATGCTCAGGTCGGCTGAATTCCGGAAAGTTTTCATGCGAAGAAAATTTGCTGCCACAAAATTATTGGAAAGATAAATAAAGCTACTCCATAGTGGACTCAAATCGCCAACGATTATTCCGTCTCATGTCAGGAAGAAGAAGAAAGAAATCTAGTTTCCAAGGTTCTCATCGGACTCAAACATCTACACGTGTATGCACCACTTGAGTCCCGTATCGGCAAACCTGGTGAACCGATTTTTTTTTTTATTTATTTAATTAAATCTTCAACATAATGTTGTACAGATATTTTCTAGGCTAGGTGTCGAATTCTATGTCTGTAAGTAGACTTACTAATGTTAAATTCAGGTACATCAAACGTTTCATTAAACACACGACAGCACAAAGTCCACGGTTCGTTGAATACATAGTTGGTCCGATGGGTAGGTTGCCACAGAAGCGTGTAGCTACGTAGAACTCTTTGAGGAGCATTGATGTAGATTTGGCTCACAAGAGAGTTGCAATCCACATCACCGTTAAGCAATCCAAACATGAAGAGTCGCTGAATTAGTTTCCTCCTTGCTGCCAACGTGTCCAGGTCAATCAGCCTGCACCGTTCTTTGTAAGGCGGCAAATTTACCGAATTGTTCCAGGGCAGAACACGTAAAGCGTATCTTACGAAGTTTCGCTGAATGGCTTCGATTCTGTTAGCTTGATAGGCCCGTAGCCAGCATTTGGTTTCGGGGGGAGCTAATTTTATGTCATAAAAACTTCAATGATTTATAAAATGTGCGCCTAAAGGGTGATACGATCAAAATTTGGTCAATATCAACTTGACGTATTTCTTTCAATTTTGCATTTAAAAAACCTGAACACCCCTCATTTTGAAGGTGTGTGTGTGTAGAATGTTGCTCCTATTTTGATTTTGGAATTCACTCTTCAGTTGTCAAAATGCCGTCCAAGCAAGAAGAGCAGCGTATCAAAATTTTGCTCGCGCATCGCGAAAATCCGAGCTACTCGCACGCAAAGTTGGCAAAATCGCTAAAAGTTGCCAAATCAACCGTTACAAATGTTATTAAAGTGTTTGGGGAACGTTTGTCGACAGCCAGGAAGTCTGGATCGGGGGGAAATCGAAAACCGGAAGCCGCTGAGACGACAAAGAGAGTTGCCGGTAGTTTCAAGCGAAACCCTAACCTCTCTCTCCGAGATGCCGCAAATAAGCTGGGTGTATCGTCTACAACCGTGCATCGAGCCAAAAAACGAACCGGACTATCGACTTACAAGAGGGTAGTGACTCCAAATCGCGATGATAAACAAAACACGACGGCCAAAGCGCGATCCCGGAGGCTGTACACGACGATGCTGACGAAGTTTGACTGCGTGGTAATGGACGACGAAACCTACGTCAAAGCCGACTACAAGCAGCTTCCGGGACAGGAGTTTTATACGGCAAAAGGAAGGGGAAAGGTAGCAGATGTTTTCAAGCACATGAAACTGTCAAAGTTCGCAAAGAAATATCTGGTTTGGCAAGCCATCTGTACCTGTGGCTTGAAAAGCAGCATTTTCATAGCTTCCGGGACTGTCAACCAAGAAATTTACGTGAAAGAGTGTTTGAATAAACGTCTGCTGCCTTTCCTGAAGAAACACGGTTGTTCCGTACTGTTTTGGCCGGATTTGGCATCTTGCCATTACGGTAAAAAGGCCATGGAGTGGTACGCCGCCAACAACGTGCAGGTGGTTCCCAAGGACAAGAACCCTCCCAACACGCCAGAGCTCCGCCCAATTGAGAAATACTGGGCTATTGTCAAGCGGAACCTAAAGAAGACCAAAAAAACTGCTAAGGGCGAGCAGCAGTTCAAGGCAAACTGGCTTTCTGCGGCGAAGAAGGTGGACAAGGTGGCTGTACAAAATCTGATGGCAGGGGTCAAGCGTAAGGCCCGGCAATTCGGATTTGGAAAAGCGGAAGCCTAACTGAATATTTTTCCTGAATTTTATACTAATTGAACTTGAAAAAGAAATTTAATTTGATTTTTTAAATAAACGATTTCACCGATTTGCACGCGTTTTCCCTTGACCAAATTTTGACCGTATCACCCTTTAACTGAACATCGATTGATACACTGTTTTTTTTACCTTAACCAAAATCGTTCAAAATCATGTGTCATCAATTTTTTTTTTTTTTTAATTCTTTTTAATCTTTGATCGGAATTTTTAATGAACCATCAGAATGTAAAATAATAATTTTTCAAACTCTTTAATACGCAGTTATGAGAAAAATTAAACAAATGTATGAAATTCAAGAAAATATTTGTAGTTTTAATTGTTTTCTGTTGGTAATGATGATCAAGATTTGCATTCTGTTAAGAAAGACAAAAATTTGTTACATATTTTTTAAAACATAATTATTTTAAGATTTTAATGGTGTTGAATCGTAAAATCACCGGCACCGGATCCTAATTCATTTAAATTTATTAAGGCGGTAAATAACAAACATCCCTCGATGCAGTGGTAGCAATGTGATCCATACGAAACACGAACAGCGAATATTGTTGCCTTCATCATTCTGAATGTTAAGTTTTTGTTTTAGCATCACTGTATTTTTGTTTTGTTTTTGAATTGATCGTTATTCTGTGATATTTTGTATTGCTCCAGTTAGCTATATAAGTGCAAATGTTTAATGCAATTAGTTTAAGTTTGAATTTGACTTCCGATCAGGGTGCTGCCTGAAAGAGGTAATAAATAATGAATGAGAAATGTATTCTTTTACTTCATTTGAATCAGTTGCCGATCTCCAAACTGCTGTCCAAAAATCTGAGCAACAAATTAAACACAACGTAGAGCCATATCCTGGACATTATACCTGGTTATTACAAAAGTAATCTTCTAGCTTTACTCTAAGCAGCTAATTGATATTATAACCAAACCCGAAAGTCGCTGGTTTCCCATTAGTTTTAATTCGTTTCAGTGTGGAGAAATATCTTTCCACACTGGCTGTAGTGACCGGTAGTGTCAACAAAATCTTCAACAAAACATTGATTGTTGGAAAATACGTCGAGTCACATTTATCAAGCAGCCCAAATGCCTCAAAATTCTTGTTAATATATATGGATGTCCGGCACCAGAGCTCGTATTCCACCTTTACCTGCAACCAGCCAGTGATGCAAAATATCATGACACTCACGTGACACTCGTCTTCGCATCAACCGACTATCGCTGACAGATCGTTTTCTCACGCTCTGAGAGTTAGAGCTATGGCAAACAACAATCACCAGTAATGGTCGCTGCTCACAAGCAAAACGTTACACTCGCTGCTGATGATGAAAAGCATAACGAAAACAGTGAAGAATTCTGCACGATGATGAGAAAAAGCGAAGTGACAGAAGAAAATGAAAACAATGCCTACGCATTCCAAGTTCGTCTCGGCAGGTGCGACTGTGTGAGTTACAAACAAAGCAGGCAACATGAAACGGAAGCTGTTGGGCTCACTCACCAACACACTCAAATAAGCAAGCAAAGCAGCAACTGCTTCAAAACGAGCACAGATGAGTGTCGTGATTGTCGGGAATGACCAGATCGGTGATGGATCACAACAGAAGACGACATTCACCAGTTGCTTTTTACTTCTTTCGTCAACTTGATGGATGGTCAGCTTCGACGAGCACATTGATAGGAATGTACAAAGCGTTACTACCATCAACTGTTTGGCGATCGTGATTGTGATAGGTCGCAACTCTGACAACCACGCTGGTGAAATCACAGAGATAACAGTTAAGTTTGTCAAGTTGGGATAACTCTCCAATATCTGTAAAACCAGGCAACAATATTTGGAACACCGGAAGGATGTCATCATTTTTTGTGAAACGTCCCATCATGTTTTGGATCAATCCATCGAGTCATGGAATGAAAACTGCTCCTCGATAGTATTCCTCTGGTGTTTCTACTGATTGATTTGCACGTATTGTTTGCTTGGATGCACGTGAATGTAGTCGTAACTGCGCATTCGAAAACAGACATATGCAGCTTTGAGGTTGCATTAAAAATTTCAGCAAATTTTGCTCCACCGTCAGCTCGTCTCTCCTTAAAAACCTGTATTATACTGTTCGCATGATTAAGAGCCGATATGAGGTCCACATATTTAGATTGTAATCCTATTGAAAGTGGTTGTGTTGAAAGATCACATTGATGTAATAAATAAATAAGATGTTTGTATCCTTTTATAAACAGAAAATGCATACTTTGCCTGGAGAATAAACTTCTAATATTTAAATAAGTTTTTAGACCGGTCCTGCTTTATACTGTGCCAATATGGTCTAGAAGATGATTTTGAAATTGCCTCCCTAGAACAGTACTACCGAAGTACATAGAATTTTGAATGTTGAGACTTTAGAACACATCTAGATAGAGCTGGAATTTGGGCGTAACAGCTTTTGTAAACAATGAATTCTCTCGTAGATTTCTAGCAACTCAAAGCACCCCTACACAAATCAACTTATCCATCGGGTAGGGGAAGTCTTCCCCTATTCGATGGTAATGTTAATTTGCCAGGAAGAGTCATGTCTTTCGAAAAATCATCGAGAGAAGCCATTGTTTACAAAAGCTGTTATGCCCTAATTTCAGCTATATCTAGAAATGTCCAACAAAATGATTAATAATTTTAAGGAAAAATCGTTGCAATCTTCAATTGCAACGATTAATTACCTTTATACATAGATAAGATATAGTTTTAGTTTTGGTGTGAATTGTTATACTGACATGCAGGTTTAGAAGACCTGTTTAAAATACTGAATTTCTAAGGCAGGAACAATGTAAAATCACTTAGATTTATATCATAAAAATTGCAACAGATAAGTTACTAGGTGGCTTGAGCACCTGGGTTAAAACGAAAAGTAATTTATTTTGAATTTTGAACAATTAAAGAGTTAAAATCTAAATAGAAACAATGTGTGACTCTTTATTAAATCCAATGGTACATATGGAAAGGTAAATAAATTAAGAAGTCATTTGTTGTAGAAACATTCTATTTTGTATGAAATCCTGCTTGAAAAAGAGGGGTACAGTGCGGATTGTGTTTAGAAGGCTACAAATTGGGTCTACACCCTAGTTCCTACGGAAGTGAAACGAGGCTGATCTTTCATAAAAACTCGATGGTCCCATGATCTTTAACAGAATCGCTGCAAACATAAATTGTTCATGCACACTATATAGGTACAGCCCGAGTCTCATTTTAGAGGGGGCTATAGGCCTGAAGCCTCGTCCATAAATTAATTTAAAATAATATGAAAAATAAAAAAACCTTACTTAGGTAATGGATATCTATTTACCCTGTACAGTACAGGTAACAGATATCTATTATCTTGGGTCAGATTTTTTTATCACATGATTATAATAATTGGGGGGGGGGGCTTCAGCCCCATAGCCCCCCTCCATGGCTACGTGCCTGACTTGAATAGCGTAAAAGGGTACCCACATAACAACAGCATACTCTAGAAGACTGCGGACGAGAGCACAGTATAGTGATTTCAGCGCGTAGATGTCCTGTAATGCGTTTGTGTTTCGTTTCAAGAAACCTAATGTGGCGAATGCTTTAGCAGTTATCATGGAGATGTGCTCATTGAATCTGACTTTAGAGTCGATGATAACACCCAAATCCTTAACTGAAGAAACGAAGAGCAAACTACTGAGTCCTATCCTATAGTCATGTCGTAAGGGCTCGCGTGAACGGCTAAAAGATATTGCGCAGCATTTTGTGACATTAACCTGCATACCGTTCAATGTACACCAGCGCAAAAGGGAATCAATATCCTTCTGGAGTGCACAACAGTCAAGTCTTGACTTAATTGTACGAAAGATCTTTAAGTCATCGGCGAACATAAGTTTCGAAAAACACAGTCGACTACACAGATCGTTCACGAACAGGATGAAAATTAAAGGCCCCAAATGGCTACCTTGGGGAACACCAGAGGGTATCTCGAAACTAGGCGAATTAACACCGTTAATGCTCACATAGGCTGAGCGGTCAGTTAAGTAAGACTGTAGCCACTTCGTGGCCCAATTAGGTAATCCCATACACCTCATTTTGTCCACTGCAAGCGCATGTGGAACCCTATCGAACGCCTAACTGAAGTCCACGTAGATCGCATCAACTTGTCGTCGTTTTTCAATGGAGTTGATCAGCGAGTTGACAAACACCATTAAGTTGGTTGTTGTAGAGCGTTTCCTCACGAAGCCGTGCTGATGTTCGGTAATTATTGGCCTAACCGCTTGATATACGACCTCATATACGATCTTCTCCAGAGCTTTTGGGAGGCAGCTTAGAATCGAAATTCCGCGATAATTTTCAACGTTGTGGATGTTTCCAGCTTTGTGAATAGGTGTGATGGACGCAACCTTCCACATTGTGGGGAAAACACCACTAACTAGCGAACGATTGAAGATAATCGACACAGGTGAAGCGAGAGATGCAGAAAATTTCTTAATGAATGATGGCGGCAAACAGTCTGGCCCAGGGCCTTTAGAAGGATCTACAGATGAAAGAACTTTCATCACTTCTTCAACAGATACATCCAACTGCGGCAAATGCAAGTTGTAATGAGCTATGCTGCTCATCCAGTCACGACGATCATCCGGAGAATGAGCGGGGGTGTAGTCGAAAAACATCCTTGAAGAATTGTGCGAAGAGATCAGAAGCTTCTTCCGCGGAGTCAGCACGAGCTTCTTTATAGGACACATCGAGTGGTATACCGCCATTCCGCCTAAGTTTCGTAGGTCCAAAAAGACGATGGATCCCGCTTTGCCTCCGACTCAATGCGCAATACATATTCATGGAAAACTGTGTTCAACCGGCTGGTGTAGTGCTCCTCCATGTCGTGAAGTAATCGCCTGTTTTCCTCAGTCCGTTTTTTGAAAAGACGTTTCCTTGCTTTCCGTAACCTGTTTCGGAGGTTCCTAAGTTCCGTGGTCCACCATGGTTGATTGTAGTGAACACGGAGGCAATTTCGTCGAATAAATTGCAGTGCGGACGAAACTTGACTGGACAATATACGGCTCTCAAGGAAACGACGATCCGTCAGCAGGTTTCCCTGGCCATCACGTATCTGGTGAACTAACAGACCAGGGCCTACAAGAACTTCTTCGAATACAACCATTGGAGACCGCTTTGAGACGGGCCTCTTATGGAAGAACGACAACCCGCAACTACCAGACAGCTTCCCGATGGTGCTGAAGTGCATGAAAAGTCTGGAGCGTAAATTAGCAAGAAATCCGGAACTGCAGCAGAACGTGTAGAAGAAAATTGAAGACTACCAAGGTAAAGACTACGCTCACATTGCTACTCCAAAAGAAATAGAACTGAATGGAGCTGGGTCCCGTCGAAGAATAACATAGCCGACGTGCTAACTAAATGGGGAAACATCGGTCAACCATTAGAAACTAGTGGCAATTGGGCAATGGTCCTGATTTTCTGTATTATCCCGAAGAAGAATGGCCACACCAAATGTGGAAGCAGAGCTGCGGGCGTATCATTTTTTCTACGAAATTTCGTTCCCTTAGCTGCTAGTAAGCGGTGCCGGTGGTGTAGTGGTAAGCGTGATTACCTCTCACCCCAGCAGGCCTAGGTTCAATCCCAGTCGGCACCGCCGGGATGTTCTGAGGCATAACATCTCTGATCACGCCTTCCTTCGGAAGGGAAGTAAAGCCGTTGGTCCCCGGTTCATGAGTTGATGGGTCGATAGGTAGGGTCCAGGTGTGGGAGCTGCCTTCCTGGCGTCGGTAGCATTGGTGCTCAGCACGGAAAACAAGATCGACGGAAAACAAATCAAGGGAAAAAAAAGCTGCTAGTAGACACCACTCGTTTTTCACGCTGGAGTGCCTTGATGAGATGCGTGGCTTGCGTGTTCCGATTCATTTCGAACTGCCGCAGAAAGGAGAAGATGCTGCCAATCAAAACTATTAAAGTCACACCCGAGTTGGAGAAGTTGCTGAAAACTTCATTGTTGGCAATGAAGATCCCCCTGAAGTGCGAAGAACATCGACAAGCGGAGAACTACATGTGGAAAACTGTGCAGCAAGAAGGATTTTCGGATGAAGTCAAGACGTTGCTGAAGAATCGTGAGCTGCCGCAGGCTAAGTGGCACAACATTGCACAATCGAGTTCACTAAACAAATTGTCCCCTTTTCTTGATGAATTCGGGGTAATTCGAATGGAAGGGCGGTCGGCCCATGCATATTCCATCGCCTTCGAGCAGCAGTTCCCCATTGTGCTTCCAAAGGGCCACGACGTCACCTCCAAACTTCTTTTTCACTACCATAGAAAGTTCGGCCACGGAAACCGTGAGACAGTGGTGAACGAACCTAGGCAACGTTTCTACGTCCAGAACATTCGAGCGGCAGTGCTGCAGGCGATGAAGAGCTGTGCGTGGTGCAAAATCAACAAGTGCCAACCAGCAGTTCCCAGGATGGCACCTTTGCCTGTACAACGCCACACTCCACAGCTATGTCCGTTTAGCTATGTAGGGATCGTCACGGTTGGACGACGATCGGAGAAGAGATTGATTTGCCTGTTCACCTGCCTAGCGGCCCGGGCAATCCACATGGAAGTCGCTCATAGCCTAAGCGGCCAGTCATGCGTGTTGGCAATCAGGCGATTTATTTGCACCACTGAAGTTCTTTTCAGACAACGGCACGAATTTCCAAGCGGCCAGCAAGGAGCTGGAACAAGAGGTGCGTCGTATCGATCTGGAGTGTGCAAACGTTTTCACCGTTGCCAGGACCCAGTGGACCTTCAATCCACCTGCAGCGCTGCAAATGGGTGGCATTTGGGAGGGATTAGTTAGATCGGCGAAAGAAGCACTTACTCACTGTGCTGGCTGAAGCTGAAGACATGGTGAATTCTCGGCCGCTCACATATGTACCACAGGAATCAACAGTTATCGAAGCCCTCACGCCGAATCACTTCCTCCGCGGTTTACCTGCTGGAGGGCGTGAAGAGGCTCACGTACCGACAAATTCGGCCGAAGCGTTGCGGGACAACTACAAGCGGTCCCAGGAGCAGGCGGATATGCTGTGGCAGGGGTGGCTGAAGGAGTACATACCTACCATCAATCATCGTACCAAGTGGCACGGAAAGCAGACACCAATCCAAGAAGGAGAACTGGTGTATGTAGTCGATGGGAACAACCGTAGAACCTGGATCGGAGGAGTTGGGGAAAAGGTTATTCAAGGCGTTGATGGAAGAGCACGACGAGCACTGGTGAGAACATCAAAGGGAGTGTATCGACGTGCTGTCGCCAAGCTTGCGGTGATGAAGTTGCGGTGATGAAGTTGCGGTGATGAAGTTGCGGTGATGAAGTTGCGGTGATGAAGGTGATGAAGGAGTAAATCTGGCCAGAGACATGGTCCCGGACAAGAGTTACGGGAGGGAGAATTGTTGGGCGCACCGGTAGGAAATTTATGTGAGGAGGAAACGTCATGGCACGTGACAGTTGTCAACCGGAAAGGTTGACGTTAGGGATCAACCAAGAAGAAGAGGGATCACAGACACAAAGTGAAAAAAGGATCGAAAAGTTAAAAAATTCTAAAATTGCTCAAAAGTTGTGAAATCTAAAGCTAAACAGCAAAAAAATAATTTTAATATCACATCAAATTGGATGCACATCAATCAAGTCAAAAATATGGTGTAATATTACTTGCCAAAAAGGACACAATTATCATTAAAACAATGCATGAACTGACATTACGCTGCTTTTACTGCATTTGTTTATTGTTGTGACCATAAAAATTACCTGAGATTTTCGACATGATTGAAGTGCATCCTCTTCGATGTAATATTAAAATTAATTTTTTGCTGTGTAGGAACAAGGTTGCAAAGACTCATTTCAGCTAAAATAATGTTTTTCGGAATAATAAAACCAAAAGATGGTATGATGGCATGTTTTACTTGTAACTTACAAGAAGAGGTTACAAAGTATGCGTTGGAAACATAAAACCTGTAAATTTTGCTTTCTATGAGTCACAATCAGCGATTTGCTGATCGCTGAGTGAGTGAGTGAGTGAGTGAGTGAGTTTGTGAAAAATCGCTGATTGTGACTCTCATGAAGTGAAATAAACAGGTTTAATATGTCAAACACATTCTTTGCAACCTCTTCTTGTATCCTACCAATTCAAAATTTGATCATGGCATCTAATTATTTCATAATTTAGAAAAACATTGTTTTAGCTGAAATGAGTCTTTGCAACCTTGTGTAGGAATAATTAAAAATAAAGTGAATTATAAATTACTATTGACTTATTCGTAAGTAACAATGAATAGTTTTTGTTAAACCTTAACCTTGACTTAAAAATATTTATCTAGGCGCAGACAAAGTTGATTGAAGGAATTTGTTTGGAACCACATTAAGAGAATTATTAATGTGAGTCGATAAATTAACTATAAATTTAATAGAGACTACCAAAATTATTTCAAGTTTTTTAGCTGTATGCTACGGACTGCTCTAAGAAAGTGAATTCTTCAATTTGACTTCAACAATAATCACCACACATTTTGAATTATCGGGACTTAATTCGATTCTTAAAAACTAGTTTACTAATATTAAAATCAAAAGCATCACACACATCATTCAACAGTTTGCGACATTTGTCGAGTGGGTTGTTATAGCAGTATGGTGTCCAAAAGTCCACAAGAGATACAAATTGCAGTGACGATGGACTGGAGCGTAGAAGTTGATGTCCCGGTGCACACTACTGCAGTCAATATGATTACTAGTCATGTCAAAAAAAGTTAGTCTCTTCAGAAAGCAGTCCAATAAGCCCACATTTGTGTTCGTATGGTGGTAGGTTATCGGGATTGGTCCATGGAAGCTGTCGTAAGGCGAATCTGATCTAACGTTTCTGGATGCATGATATGGATCCCAGATTTGTACTCCATATTCAAGATTCCACTCATCGAGCCCATTCCGTAGATACCCATATTGCATGGGTTTAGATCAAGGGGTAGGTCATTCCGCACACCAATCTTTGGTCAACATTTTTCTTAGTGTGCCGGCAGAGCTGAGCATAGAGCAGGCCGCGATTTTTCTAAAAATACGAATAGTATGGTATATTTGGCAACCCAGTATTTCTGACAGTTTGAATGTTTAGGTTTGCAATCGCACAGGCCCCGAAAATGTTGAATATCGTGCTCGATAAGGATTCCTTCTACTGACAAATAAAACGCCTCTTCGCTAGCTGGAAGGAACCAGAGTTTTCGCATGATGATTCGCTGCAGAAGGTGGATTGCATTCTGACGGCAGTCAGCGTAGACGAGGAAAGATGCCAGATTTTTTTCTATGAAATTCCGTAGACTTATTCAAATCTACGGAATTCTACGGATTTTTTTTAGTCGATGGTGATATTTTTTTTTAGTTCTAAGGTGATATTTTAGGTTAAATGATAAACCGATGAAAGAACTTTTGAAAAACTACTAGGGACAGCCCTCTGGGATTGTACGCAATGGTGACGTCGGACTACGTGGTCTTATATAATAAATGTTATTTGTTAATTGCAGCAGGAGGTTGTGTTTTGTGTAGGAATAGGAATTTGATCGGGGTTCTCTCTGTTTATACTCATTACAATGACTATGATTGCCCTCAAAAGAAGCTTTTGATATGAATTTTAGTTGGGACATGTTCAGAACTTTAACTCTTTTGGAAAATCTTTGTGGCCCTGAAAAGGGCCGATGGTAGTACAGACATGAATACCATGATACTGTTGCACCTGTAGTTTTTGGCATACTTTCACTAATTGCTTCCCAGCGATCCTTGTTCAGCCATAGCAAGATGTGCGCGTGAGGACTTCAACGGTGCTGAAATTCAATCGTGTCAACCAGCTTGTTGAAGTACACACAGCACGTGACTGGACGTTGATCAGAGTTGCTCTTTGTAGTGCAGTCAATTCCTGGATAGGATCTGTTAAGTCATTGTCATTGTGTCCTTCTGACAATCGATGTAGGAGATTCAACAAATGTGGTCACATCATCTCATTTGCACTGAGTGTGAGGAACATCGTAGACTTTCCCAATTGTCACATCATGGTGAACAAATTTCTCTTCCTTTGTTGCCAATACTGTACTGAATTCGGTATTGATTTGAGGAAGGATAGATTTCACTCAATGCACTGCTCCATGAATAAGGCGGTCCTTAAGGTTGACACGTGTGATGTTTACGGTCCCCGGGAACTTAAAAATGCATTGCAAGCCTTCGGAAACTCTAAAGCGAAGAACTTTCATTGTCATATAATGGGTGATACGGTCAAAATTTGGTCAAGGGAAAACGCGTGTAAATCGGTGAAATCGTTTATTTAAAAAATCAAATTAAATTTCTTTTTCAAGTTCAATTAGTATAAAATTCAGGAAAAATATTCAGTTAGGCTTCCGCTTTTCCAAATCCGAATTGCCGGGCCTTACGCTTGACCCCTGCCATCAGATTTTGTACAGCCACCTTGTCCACCTTCTTCGCCGCAGAAAGCCAGTTTGCCTTGAACTGCTGCTCGCCCTTAGCAGTTTTTTTGGTCTTCTTTAGGTTCCGCTTGACAATAGCCCAGTATTTCTCAATTGGGCGGAGCTCTGGCGTGTTGGGAGGGTTCTTGTCCTTTGGAACCACCTGCACGTTGTTGGCGGCGTACCACTCCATGGCCTTTTTACCGTAATGGCAAGATGCCAAATCCGGCCAAAACAGTACGGAACAACCGTGTTTCTTCAGGAAAGGCAGCAGACGTTTATTCAAACACTCTTTCACGTAAATTTCTTGGTTGACAGTCCCGGAAGCTATGAAAATGCTGCTTTTCAAGCCACAGGTACAGGTGGCTTGCCAAACCAGATATTTCTTTGCGAACTTTGACAGTTTCATGTGCTTGAAAACATCTGCTACCTTTCCCCTTCCTTTTGCCGTATAAAACTCCTGTCCCGGAAGCTGCTTGTAGTCGGCTTTGACGTAGGTTTCGTCGTCCATTACCACGCAGTCAAACTTCGTCAGCATCGTCGTGTACAGCCTCCGGGATCGCGCTTTGGCCGTCGTATTTTGTTTATCATCGCGATTTGGAGTCACTACCTTCTTGTAAGTCGATAGTCCGGCTCGTTTTTTGGCTCGATGCACGGTTGTAGACGATACACCCAGCTTATTTGCGGCATCTCGGAGAGAGAGGTTAGGGTTTCGCTTCAAACTACCGGCAACTCTCTTTGTCGTCTCAGCGGCTTCCGGTTTTCTATTTTCCCCCGATACAGACTTCCTAGCTGTCGACAAACGTTCCCCAAACACTTTAATTACATTTGTAACGGTTGATTTGGCAACTTTTAGCGATTTTGCCAACTTTGCGTGCGAGTAGCTCGGATTTTCGCGATGCGCGAGCAAAATTTTGATACGCTGCTCTTCTTGCTTGGACGGCATTTTGACAAATGAAGAGTGAATTCCAAAATCAAAATAGGAGCAACATTCTACACACACACACCTTCAAAATGAGGGGTGTTCAGGTTTTTTAAATGCAAAATTGAAAGAAATACGTCAAGTTGATATTGACCAAATTTTGACCGTATCACCCTTTACAACAAATGTTGTGGTTTGGCCACACGCCTGTCTTGACGACGAGTTTCACTGGATGCCATCATGCAATATGTCACCCAAACCCCTGGTTTGAATTTCCGTAGATGGCCGAAACATAGGGCAGGAAAAGCTATCTCTTCGCCGTGCTCGTCATATATTAATGACAGAAGAAACCTGTTTTGCGCGGGAGTGGTCTCCAGGCATTTGTCCTCATTCCAAAGAAGCGTTTCCTATTGCCCAAGCAGCAATTCTGTCTCATTATCCAAGGCAATGGTTTCCAGCTCAATTTTAGGATCCACTGCAGGGGTTTCAAGACCATCTATGGCGATCTGATCAATTGTGATCCCGTAGTGGCGGTACAGTGGTGTCGTAATCTAATAAGAAAGCCACGCTTTAACCGTAGTTTCCTTTATAAAGCTGGACAAGTACGACGACTTATGGATTACGTGCTTATTGATGAGCACGTTGAAGGCCTGATCATCATCGAGCTGACGGGGAAGAGAGCGTCGTCTCCCTTACACAACGCAAACGATGGAACAACATTTGAGCAAAAAGAAAATTATTAAACTACTATCATATGACATATGTGATTTCGGTCTAATTCCTCAATTTGGTGTAAATTAAACCATTTCTGATCAAACATGTTATTACTAGGACATCGTTGCTTGCTATTTTCAGAATTCAGACAAGCACATCATCATTTGCTCTTATTATGAGAAAAACTAAAATACATACATTCGTGACGGCCTTCGACGACAGTGTCGTATGACAGAGCCTGCCGTATGACATTTTAGTTTGGTACTGTAATTTGAAAGCTTGTTTTGCAAGTGTCGGAAGCAAAGGCAGTCGATTATCACAGGAAATGTGTCGACTACGGTGACCGCTTACAAGGCTGGTCTCGACACGACTTTTATTCGCCTTCACACGGCACCGTAGAAAATTTTTCTCTTCAAGCAAAGATTGACAGTATATTATGGGAACTTTCGGCGGAGTGAAGAGATAGTATGCAGTCCGCCATGTTTCACGCATAGTCCGACGTTGCTTACGGAATATTTCATAAAAGGGAAGAGCTACACCCCTCGCCACCAACGAAAATTCTATCAAAAAACAGATAAGAGAGCAAGAAAACGGTTGACAAGTTGCAGGGTTGTATTTTACTTTTTTTTAAAGGGAAATAAGCCCCTTCAGAATCAGATTATACTCTAGATTGTAAAATTCGATGATGAAGGGAGCCGGAACGGGACTTGACAATCGAGCTTCTCACTCTTCTTAATGTTTTTGAACAATACCCTTCGGAAAGTTGTGCGTGGGGTTTGGCGGAGTTGACCAATGATGCCAGGAATGTAAAATATTTTTTTCTATTTTAATTTGGATTTTATTCAGAGTTTCTATCGCAGTTTAGCAGCTTGTACATAATTTTTGCTCGACACAATAAAAACAACCATAAACATACAACAATATCCATCGCTTAAAACACGCAATGCACTCGATTGCTCAACTTTCCTTTCGCAAATATAAACAATTAACAACGCCATTGACGTTAACATTGATTCCGGCATCACTGCCAGCAAGATTGATCCCTCTGTCCTTTTTATTCCACGATTGCTACTGTCAAATCGACCAATCAGAAACTGGCTCGTATTTGACAGCAAATTGGCCCGTATTTGACAGCAAATTGGCCCGTATTTGACAGCAAATTGGCTCGTATTTGACAGCAAATTGGCTCGAAATCGCTACCCGATTGTCAAGTCCCGTCCCAGAGTGTAGGTAGCCAAGTATCAGGTCCAGCAACTTGCAATTCCTTGACGCAAATACGACGAACAATGGAATATCTTGGTTCCAATAAAAGTTCCTCTTCGTTTTCGAAACCGTATGTCAGCGGCAAATCACAGTCAGTACAGACAGTATCCATTGGGGGATGGAATGCAGTTCTCGCAGGGGCTCTCCTATATAGATGGTTTGATTCCTTTTGAAATGGAAAATCGCTTTCTTGGCCATCGTTGAAAATGTTAACCGGAGCATAAAAAACTCAGAGAAAAAAAAACGAACGTCATGTTCGTTCACAAGCGCAGCCTACTCTGTTTAATCTAAATGCATATTTCTAGGATTATTGACTGCATTGTCCCCTGTTCAGGCATGGAAAGTCATTTACATTCATTTCATGCATTTATTTACATTCATTTGCCTCAAACTTTTTTCATCAACAGCATTCCGGAAAATGATGTATAGAGCTTTAGTAGGTTTTGTTATTAGCTACAACACAGATAAAAAATCTGAATTTTAATAGTGATGTAAAGATTCATTCATGTAAACTTGTAATTCATTTCACGCAACCGAGCAACTTGTAAACAATGTTGTTTACAACAATGGGCTTCTGTATACAATATTTGCTACATTGCATGAAATGTCTCAGAACTTTACATGATATATAATGTAAACTTATATGAAATGTGACGCTTCATTTATGTGCATCATACTGCACAGAAATTTACATTACTTTTTCGAACTGTGAACTATTGCCCATAACTCAAATATGTATCTCTTATGTATCATGAATTAGAGCGGGCAGAACTTGTTACGGTTTTTCAGTGAATGTAAAATGCATTCACTGAAAAACAGTAGTGGATTCTGTTCGCTCTGATTCGTCATGCATACGGATTTGAGTTGTTAACAAAAGTTGTAGCTGATAAAAAAAACCTACAAAGCTCCATACAATATTTTGCGGAGTTCTGTTGATGAAAAAAGTTAGGGGCAAATGAATGTAAATGAATGCACGAAATGAATGCAAATGATTTTCCATGCCTGCCTCTGTCAACAACTAATGGAAAGCTATTTATGCGTAATTTCCGACAGATGTCATCACAAACAACAGCAGTGACATCTGATGGCCAAAAAGAGGACAAACCATTTCCTTCGGCTCATTAGGGTTTAATTTTGATTTACAGTTAATTTACTTTCATTACTTTCATTTTCAGCTCTTTGTTCCACAGAACAGTTTCTTTTAGGTCATAGGTTTCTTTTTTGGTCATACCTCAGAAAAACGATTGAATCACAATCTTCGTGTCTCTTTGTGCCCTGATGAATATGATTTGAATCAACAATCATAACAGAACTCAAGACCTCAGTCTTGTAAAAAATCGTTGTATATCGGCAAAGCATGACCAATATAGGAGCGTTTACCCTATAACAATCCAGCATAAAATGCTTCCACAAAAAGTGCCAGGATTCATGGCGCTTCAAGACGCTCTTTGCCGGCGCCGGTGGTGTAGTGGTAAGCGTGACTGCTTTCTCACCCCAATGGTTCTGGGTTCAATCCCAGCCGAGGTTGGTGGGATTTTTCTGAGGCATAAAAATCTCTGGTCACGTCTTCTTTCGGAAGGGAAGTAAAGCCGTTGGTCAAGACCCAGGTGTGGAAGCTGCCTTACTGCTCATTGGATTGCCGTCAATGGATGGCAATCGATGTCCGTCGGTGATTGGCACTAGATTGCGGAACAGAGACCAACGTTAAATAAAGGAAAATAAGAAGAAGAAGACGCACTCTATTCACTTCCCCGGAAATCCAGAACGATACTAGCATTGCATACGAAATCAAGCCAACGCGAACATTCTAAGGGAGACTGCGGCAGGGCGATTCAGTTTGTTGGAAGCAGCTGAGCCATTAGAGTAATCTGATTTCTGACTCGACTCCAAATGTACAGTACCGGGCAAAAGTATTTCACCCGGTAGCTTTTTTTTTTCATTCCAACAAAATTCCAAATTTCCGGATGTAAAAAAAAAACGCTTTACAATTTCCGGGTGTGAGTGAAGTTTCAAATCAGTTCAAACTGTTGTGCAAAAGTGAGGTGATATACCCAAGTAACAATTTTGGTTTTATTAGGGTTCTGTAGACCATGATTTGGACTAAGAGGAGAAAATAAAACGGATGTAAATTTGATCGTGCTAAATAGATTTTAGTTATTTGAAAAGCATATAAAAGATCCCTGTTGTATCTAAAATTGAGCATAATTTTAGATCATTTTGTTTATAATGCTTCGAGAAATTGTAGTTTCGAAAAATATATACCAAATTTCATACGGATTCTGCCAATAAAGCTCAAAGCTATACCGATAAGTTTTGGATATTTAACCATCAGGCAAGATTTCAGGAAATTTCCTGTTTATGCGAAAAAGTTGCAGCTCTTTGAAAATTTCGAGGTGATATTCGTTTGACCGATACTGTACGACACAGTGCCCCCGCTGAGCAGCCGGCAAGGATTGATTGCGCGCCTCTGGGAGTAGCCCGAAGGGGACAAGGGACAACGACGATGGCGATACACAATCCTGATTGACATCTGACCTTGTGTTCGCGCGTTTTTGTGCCACGGACGCAAAAGTGATATGCTCCGGAGAACGTGACTGCGGGCTCGGGCGTGTCATAATTTGATGGTCGATTTATTGGAGCTGTTTTTGCTGGTTGGCGTTATTGTGATTCTAGCAGCCCATTCCTAATGAGACCGACTTAAACTCGTCCGTAGCATGGTGCAGGTAGAATCTATAGATCGCTCTACTTTCATTTCATTGAAATATATAACTTAGATTTCGATTTACTGAGAGTTGATTGTAATTACAAAGAACCAGCCTACAATTTGTGCTTACCGAAATTGGTTTAGATCGATGAAAAAACCCTCTTATTTGTTTTACCTGGAAACAGATGAAGTAAAAACAAGGCATTAATTTTTCAGATAACAACCAGTGATTTGAAAACAGTCAGAAACTATTTAAATCGGTATTTTCATTCCTTCGGCAATCAAAACTTCCAGAACCCGTTTCGTTTACATTGCAAACAGTTTCATAATTGTCTGCTGAATCGAGAGGAAAAAAAACCCTTATCTATGCCAACACCAGATTTAGCATCAAACGGAAATTATGATACGATGCTTTTTCCTCCAGGACTATCCAGACACACCGACAGTGAGTCTGCCATATTGCCGTGATGGTGTCCATTCGTACCGTACCAAATGAATCCGTTTTCCCCCAGACAAACACTGAACGGCACTAAATTAATATTTATTCGGACCAATGCCATGAGAATGTGTTTTGCTGTGAGTTTGTCTTTCCAATGAACGAACATGAATACAACTACAATAACAAACACTGTTGATATCGTACTGTACCGAAATAAGCTGCAAATCTGAATCTCTGTTGACTTTTCTCCTTATGGGGCCAATACACACTGCAATCCGGTTGTACACCCGCTATGGTTTTACCTTATTTCGTATGGTACAACCAGATTGCAGAGTGTATTGGCCCCGTTATATATACTGGTGGGACTGGTGGGACTGGTGGTAAGTACTAATGGCACACACAGAGAGCTTATTGCCTTGATACGAGAAGCTTAAAATAGCTCGCCTCAGCAACACTTTCGAAGTGTCATTATCTTTTGGCATTGCAAAGGAATCGAATTTATATATTAAAAAAATAGGCGAAGGAATTTGCCCAGACGTAGCCGAATTGGTAGTTATCGGTTGAATTTGGGAAGTCGTTACGAAAACAGTTCAATTTATTGCTCTTGTGACATTTTGTACCGGTATGCCAAGGCAACAAGATGGGACAATTATCCAGTCAGACTGTGATAGCCCGCAGGAAGTAACACCTAGTGCCGACAAATTGAGTTGATTAAATTTTCTAGAATTTTAGAGGTGGCCGGGTTCGATTCCCGGTTCGGTTCTAGGAATTTTTCGAGTTGGAATATTCCTCGACTTCCATGGACATAGAGCATGATTGTACTTGCCACGCAATTACGCTAATGCAAAAATGGTGCAGACATCGAAAATTCTTAATTAATAACTGTAGAGGTGCATCTAGAACACAAAGTTGAGAGCTACAGAACTTCAGTTACTTCAGAAACTTGAGTAACGCTATAATGTGATATGAGAGGCTCGGTGGCCTTAGAGCAACCGTTTTTGCTTACTGAGCAGAACATCATAAGTCTAATCTCAAGCCCATCCACATTCAAGATTCGTCAATGATTAAAAAGGAGCTCGTCTGCCTAGTGGCAAACGTTTTTGCTTACTGAGCAGAAGACCGTGGGTTCAATCCCAAGCTCTTTCGCGTTATACGATCGTTAGGACATCAATTCAGCTTATCGTTTACCAAAATGAACCCTGCTGCAAACCCAACCCTCTTACCCAACATCCCTGTGATTCCCTGTGTATTGCCTAATTCGAGATCACCAGTTTTTACACATTGAGGATGATTGCTAGTCCCAAGCACCATCTATTGGTTCTCTGTGTAATTACAGCTGGTCTGGCAATAACAGAGTACCAACCGTGGGCGGTCAATCATGCTCATGCTCAATGCATAACAAAAAACTTGAAATGCTGCATTTGGAAGTTTAGTGTATATACAATGGTTGCTATGATGAGTTTTCACCGTTTGCTCTCCAGTTTTCAAAATGACGTCCAAGAAAAAGGAGCAGCGTGTCAAAATTTTGCTTGCGCAGCAAGAAAATCCGACGTTCTCACACGCCAAGTTGGCAAAATTGCTGGATGTGGCCAAATTGACCGTGTGAAACGTTTTAAAAGTGTTTGGGGAGCGTCTGAGGACCGCCTGGAAGCCTGGAAGCGGCGGCAATTGTAATCCGGACGTGGCAGCGACGACGAAGAACGTGGCGGTGAAATATAAGCGGAATCCTAACCTCTCCATCCGGGACGTCGCTGGCAAGCTCAATGTCTCCCATACCAAAAAAAGGGCCGGGTTGTTGACGTTTAAGAAGGCGAAGGTGGCGAACCGCGATTACAAGATTCTTTGCTCGACTGTTGAGCTGTTCAGTCCGTATTTTTCGCTCGAGATCTAGTTTCGATTTTGTTTCGTTTTGTGCTGTCGCGTGCGCCGTGGAAGTGTCGCCACCTTCTCGCGTTCTGGCAAGTTTACTTGAACTTGCAAACACGAAACAAATAGTGCGTAAACGTGCCAATTGTTTCAACAGCGGGCCAACCAGTATGCAGTACTCCCGGAAGAAAATGGCGATGGTGACGCCGCTCCCATTGCAAAAAAGAGCGAATTCCCCCGCTTTTCACGCCGGTGAAGGATGTTGCCAAGCTAGGTGCCGAACTGGCAAAACACAAGCTGCTGCCTCGCTTTAAGCTTTGCAGCATCGGTACCAAAATCATGTGCTCCAGCCTGGAGGAGTACAAACAAATAGGATGTTTCCTGAAGGAAAACAACGTGGACTTCTTCACGCATGATCTGCCATCGAGCAAGCCACTGAAGGTGGTTTTGCGTGGATTACCGTCGTTCGAGGCGGCTGCGGTGAAGTCCGAGCTGGAGCGGCTTGGGCTCCAACCTGAGGCCGTGTTCCAGATGAACCGCCGTTCCATCACCAATACCAGCTTCCGTGACCAGTTGTTCCTGGTGCACTTCACGAAGGGATCCACCAGTCTTGCGGCTCTGAGATCCAGAATCCGGGACCTTTTTCAGGTCATCATCAGTTGGGAGCATTACAAACCACATCGTGATGTTACGCAGTGCACGAACTGCCTCTCCTATGGCCATGGCACCAAAAACTGTCATATGAAGACAAACTGCGGCAAGTGTGCTGGAACTCACTCAACTGCATCCTGTGAGCAAGTTGATGACGTAGAGCCAACGTGTGTCAACTGCGGTGGAAACCATCGAGCCTCCAATCGCGGATGTCCCAAGCGAGTGGAGTTCATTAATATCCGTGGGAAGGCTACAATAAACAACCAGGTCGGTCGCCTCCGTAATCTTCGTTCGCCTCCTGTACTCACGGAAGTCCAGTACCCAGCTCTCCAGCCCCGCCGACATGTTCCGAACCTAGCCCCGCTTCCGCTCAACAATCAACAATCCTGCGAGTATCCAAATGGTTCTCAACAGTCGGACAGTTCAGCATCGTCTCGCTGCTGCTGCGGCAAAGCCAATTCCAGGTTCATCCACCGCCCCTGGTTTATCATACGCTGCTGCTGTCTCAGGTGAACCTGTCGACGATTCTCCGTTCACCTCGGAGGAACTTGTGACGCTCGTGGCCGAGGTCATCATCATCATGCCCACATGCAAGACTTGATCTGAACAGCTACATGCTGCCCTGTCCCTTGTCACTAAGTATGGACCGTGAAGCCATCAAGATCGTAAATTGGAATGCTTGCTCCTTGAAGAGCAAAAACATCGAGTTTGTTGACTTTCTCAACGAACGGCAAATCGACATAGCCGTCATCACCGAGACTCACTTGAAGCCCGAGCTGAACCTCTTCCTTCCCGACTTTCGGCTCGTAAGGCTTGACCGCACCAGCTCCGGGGGAGGGGGGGAGGGGGGAATGGCCATTGCTGCGAGGCGGAACATCAACTGCCGGCTACTACCAAGCTTCCAGCTGAAAACTATCGAAGCCATCGAAATTGAGGTGAGCACATCGCTTGGTCCAATCACCATCATCGCGGTCTACTGCCCCAAGCAAACCAACATTAGGGACGGCTCGGCCGCAGTCCTCCAAAGAGACATCATCAAGCTAACACGACGGCGGCAAAATTTCGTCATCGCTAGCGACCTGAACGCCAAGCATCAAGCCTGGGGCAATAGTCGGCGAAATTAGAACGGCACAATATTATACAACGATCTGCAGCAAGCCCACTACAACATTCTGTGTCCGGACACTTTCACCCGGTTGAGTCGTTCCGGAGCTCATGCCACCATCGACATCTTCATCAGCAACATTGGCGATAACATCTCCCAACCTATCGCCTATCAGGAACTGAGCTCGGACCGCTATCCGGTGGTGGCCGGATAGGCCAATAGGTTTCAAGTTTCCCGGCGAAATTACCATCGTGTCAACTGGCAGCAGTATCAGCGTTGTGTGGATACAGCAATCGATTACGACGTCCTACCGGATTAGTACGTAGAAGTCGATCAGTGTCTGCAAGCCATCGAAGAGGCGATATCCCGTGCAGGTAGCAACACGTACCAGCATCCAGACAGGTGAGTCATACTCTGAACCTTGACAGCCCAACCAAAGATCTTATCAGGCTCCGTAACACCATTCGTAGGCAGTTCCAGCGTTCTGGGCTGCCCCACTTGAAGACCAATGTCAATAGGCTAACCAAAATGATCCAGGCCAGGATGGTGGAACTCAGAAATAACGACTTTACCAAAAAGATTCGCTCTCTCCTAGATTGTGCAAAACCATTTTGGAAGATGACCAAAATTTTGAAAAATAAGTCGAGGCCGATCCCTCCGCTTTCCTCTGTTGACTAGAACTTAGACCCATCCCTGCTGATAACCCCAGTTGAAAAGGCCAATACTCTTGGCCAACATTTTGTGAATTCACATAATGCCCCCATGGGCCTGCCGTACTGGAGGCAATGACTAGAGTCGCTGACACCCCCGTAATAGTACATGGTCATAGTAGAATATCGGCTGATGAGGTGATAGCAGCTATTAGAAGTACTAAAAACATGAAGGCTGCGGGTATGGATGGTGTAGTCAACCTCGAGTTGAAAAACTTGAGTATTGACTTCTTCAACCATCTTACCGTTATCTTCAACAAATGTTTAGAGCTTGGCTACTTCCCTGCATGCTGGAAGTTAGCCAAAGTGATTCCAATACACAAACCTGGCAAAGATCCTACCAGTGCCAAAAGCTATCGCCCCATCAGCCTCTTGTCCGCCATCTCGAAGCTATTCGAAAAGTTGATGCTCAGCCGTCTGCTGGTGTTTTCAAATGACAACAACATCTTTCTTAAAGAGCAATTCGCGTTTAGGAAAGGTCACTCTACCATCCACCAACTCGCACGGGTTACTAACATCATCAATCGGAACAAGTCCGTTTACCAATACATCTGCCATGGCATTGATGGATGTCGAGAAGGCGTTCGATAATGTCTGGCATGATGGCCTAGTGTACAAGTTGCATCGATACAACTTTCCGATCTACCTCGTGAAGATCATCAAAAACTACTTGTCGGGCAGATCATTCCAGGTCTACTTGAACAATGTCCCCTCTGATACGTTCAACGTTGATGCAGGGGTCCCTCAGGGTAGCCTGCTTGGGCCTATTCTATTCAACATTTTCACGTCAGACGTTCCTCCCCTGCCGGGTGATGGTATACTGTCTATGTTCGCAGATGACACCTCCATCATCTATAAGGGTCGAGTGATCCGTGCTCTGGCGACTAAACTACAATCAGGCCTGGATGTTTTGTCCGACTATTTTAAGAGCTGGAAGATTTGTATCAATGCAGCTAAAACACAAACCATTCTGTTCCCACACTCGAATTCACCTCGGCTTGTTCCACCTGCTAACGTCAAGATCCATCTTGATAGCACTCCCATTGAATGATCGAGTGAAGTAGTCTACCTTGGTCTCACCCTCGATAGCAAATTGCTATTCCGATCCCATGTGGACAAGACATCCACCAAGTGTAACATCTTGATCAGGTCGCTCTACCCTCTGATAAACAGGAAGTCCACCCTGTCTCTCAAAAACAAGCTTGCTGTCCACAAGCAAATCATTCTGCTGGCTATTGAGTATGGTATGCCAATCTGGGAGAGTTGTGTAAGTGCCACCACTTAAAGCTTCAGTGGATCCAAAACAAGATCCTCAGAATGATCCTTAACAGTCCACCGCGAACTCGTAATTCTGAGATTCACCACCTGGCCGGTCTTCAAACACTCGAGGAGCGAAAGACTTCCACGCTGGAAAGGTTCAGAGTCGCCTGTCTGCGATCAAACCATCGTGATTTGGCAACCTAGTTTAAGTAGTTAGGTACTCAAGTAGGTAGGTTATCAAATTTTTAAATTCAAACCAAAACAATCCCACAAAGGGTATCCTGTATATTAGCGCTAAACGCAATCATCACATTAGAATAACCAAATAACTAGAACAAAGATGAAGAGCCAAAGGCTAACCAATTGAAATGTTAAATCAAATGTTGAAACATAAAAACCCAGAAAATAAACGTAAATTTTACTACTAACCGAGATTACAAACCAAACACGTCGGCAAAGCAGCGGTCCCGAAAGCTGTATACGAATCTGCTCACAAAGTTCGACTGCGTTGTCATGGACGACGAAATTTAAAGGGCGAACACGAAATTATTGCGACACCGAAAATGTCATGCCAATTTTCTTATAATGTTTAAAATCAAACCAAAATTTTAGGGTAGTTTTATACATATATTTACTTCAAAAATTAAAAGAAAAGTTAATCGATGAAGCCTTGAGTGTAAAATTGAACGCATTTTCGCTTGATGCCCTCCATCAAAGTCTTTACAGTGTCATCCGGTACCAGTTTCTCAGTTTTTTTTCCATTTTCTTAACATGTCCTTCTCGTCTTTGACTGTCTTCTTGCTCTTCCGAAGTTCCCGCTTCATTATTGCCCAGTACTGCTCCACCGGGCACAGCTCCGGACAGTTTGGCGGATTCATGTCCTTTGGAACAAAATAGACAGAATTGGCCTCATACCACTCCAGGACACTTTTAGAATAGTGGCATGATGCCAAATCTGGCCAAAATAGCGGAGCTTCGTCGTGCTGCTGCAAGAACGGCAAAAGGCGCTTCTCGTGGCACTCAGATTTGTAGATCTCGCCATTTACTGTGCCCGTTGTCACGAAAGGCTCACTCCTCAGTCCGCAAGAGCAGATGGCCTGCCAAATGAGATATTTGGAGGCGAACTTCGACATTTTCTTCTTCTTAAATTTGTCGTCCACATCGAACTTGCTCTTGCCGGTGAAAAACTCCAACCCCGGAATTTGCTTAAAATCGGCTTTTATATACGTTTCGTCGTCCATCACACAGCAGCCATATTTTGTCAGCATCTTCTCGTAGAGCTTCCGTGCCCGAGTTTTAGCCGTCGATTGTTGCCGCTCATCGCGGTTTGGGAAGTTCTGTACCTTGTATGTATGTAGTCCAGCTCTCTTCTTTGCATTCTGGACGTAGCTCTGCGACATGCCGATCTTTTTAGCCAAATCACGGCTTGAGCCGTTGGGATTTGCTTTAATCATCCGCTTCACCTTTCCTCCGTCTTTTTGTTCTCCGGTCCCGGTTTTCTTCCAGCTCCTTTGCCGTGGTCCAACGTCAACCGCTCCTGGAACCGCTTCAACACTCTGGAGACGGTTGAATGGTGAATGTTCAACATTTTTCCCAACTGCCGGTGCGACAGGTCAGGAAATTCCAGGTGTTTGGAAAGAATTTGTTCTCTCAACTCGCGTTGGTTCACCTCCATTTTCGTTGAATCGAAAAACACGACTTCGAGTTTGACAGCATGTACACAATACACATCAATGAGAAAGTGTGCAAAATTTGGTTGATTTTTACCCAATGGTAAAAAAGTTATGCCCTGTTGAATGTGTCGCAATAATTTCGTGTTCGCCCTTTATGTGAAGACGGATTTCAAGCAGCTTCCGAGACAGGAGTTTTATACCGCATCAGGAAAAGGGAAGGTGGCTGAAATGTTCAAAACCATCAAACTATCGAAGTTCCCGAAAAAATATCTCGTCTGGCAGGCCATCTGTACGTGTGGTCTAAAAAGCGGCATTTTCATTACGACGGGAACTATCAATCAAGAGATCTACGTCCAGGAGTGCCTGGAAAAGCCGCTGCTACCATTCCTAAAGCAACATAATAGATCTGTGCTGTTCTTGCCGGACTTTGCGAGCTGCCACTATGGGAAAAAACCAATCGAGTGGTACAATGCGAACAACGTGGTTGTGGTACCCAAAGACCACAACCCTCCCAACAGCCCAGAACTCCGCCCTAGCGAGCGATATTGGGCCTTGGTCAAACGGAATCTAAAAAAAAACTAATAAATCATTGGAAAACGAGCAGCAGTTTAAATCTAACTAGCGTTCGGCAGCGAATAAGGTCGACCACTGTGCAAAATTTAATGGAAGGGGTTAAGTGGAAGGCACGGCAGTTGGATTTGGCAAACCAAATGAATAAACGAACATTTTTTCCTTTAAATAGATGAATTGAACTACCAAGAGAAAAGTAAGAACATTTTTGTGATATGAATTTTGACTGAAAGAAACGATTTTTTTGTCGACCAATTTTTGCGTGTTTCAGTCTTTATTACAAAAATCTCGTTTGATTCCTTGGAATCCGACCACCAAAATTACGCTCCGCTTTCATTGTTGCATTTTTTTTCGATTGGTCACTTTTATCAAGGAATTAAATTCCATAAATTAGAAATGGGGCACAACCAGAATTTTAACTCGACGTTCTATTCGAATCAATTACTTAACTTCTTCCAGTGTACAAGAAGACTAATAATTCCATCCAAAACCATTTTCATTCCCACGGGACATAAAAAATAAATCGAAACAAATCACACCAAACTACATTACAATTTAATTTTGCTCCATTTCACCGGAAAATCAACGAAATAAATTTCACCAGACCGAATGGGACCGTGAACGTCCCAGCACAGTTTTCGGAGAACTGTTTCATGACAAACGCGTCGTCGTCGTCGTTCTATCGTCCGCTCATTGGTCCGCAAATAATCACCACAGTATCCTTCTTCAATTCATCATTTCGAGCTAGATTCAATGTGGACTGACTGTTGGAATTTTCCGATTCCTTCAGACTACAGCTTTCCCCCGAAGAACGCGTTACCCACTGAATTGCGCCCACCGTTTTGTCTCGGTGGGTTTTCCACTAAGCGCTCTGATTTTCTGCGTGTGACTACACACTGAGAAATACCTAATCTTACACGTGACGGAATCTATCGGAATATCGGATACTGAAAAGTTCGAATGTACGTTTGATTGAGTTGAATTTCGGGTCTAATATGACTCAATTTTATGTCAAAATTGACGCTCGTATATGTCAGTCTCAGAGCACCTAAATTTACATTACTTTATCTAAGTGTGTAGTTCTCCATTGACTCTACTCACATGCAAAAAAAAAACCCACCGACAAAAGCGGTGGGTGCTAATCAGTGGGTAACGCGTTCTTCGGGGGTTAGCTGTACTTACTACCCGGCCAGGGGGGGGGGGGGCAATGGAATCAAATTTCCCAATCCCCCGAAGGACTAGTATCCTTTGGACGTGCGTGGGCTGGGCGTCGGCGTGCCACATGCCAACACGAATCTTGATTTAGTGGAAATAAAAATGTTATTAAACTTAAAGATGCTCTAGAGCCAATTTGATTCCTTAAATCGCATTATCAAAATTTGCAGCATGCACAGTTCCAAACTGTTATTCCTAGCGAGGCAAGCTACACATGATGCGAAGACAATGGATTAAGTAGACTAGCCACAACAGTAGCTGCTGCTCAAACCTTCCTTGGGATTGTTGTCATCTCCGTTATCAAATTCATTCATGGCTTTTGACCTTCGAGCGGTAGATGACTAAACTGTTCCAGAGAGTGACCAGTCCTCTTGATATATATGCTGTTTTCGCATGAAGTCAAATCGATTTCGTTTCAATAAGGCATGAGAGTATATATTTAGATCCCTATAACAGTAGGAACATCGTCGGACGTCGATGCAGCTGGCTGCTGCAATTGCTTGCAGCTGGTTCCACGTGGAGACCCCTCCCCCTTCCACTGCCCACCAACGAATGGCACCTTATATTGAAAATGATGATGTTCGCATTGATCATTGGTGCGATTATTGTGCGGTTACCAGATTGTTGCCATGGCAGGCGGGCCCGTCTGCAGAAGGCTATAACCGATGATTATGTTGAAATGAAATTATCGATCCGGTGCGAAAATGAGCCGCTTTAACGATCTGCAATCTGGTTGGCCTATGGTTGCACATTTTGAAATGACACCAGCGACGATGATGTGCGGTGTTTATGGTGCACTAAACCGAACTTCGTATCTCGGATGGCAACGAATGCAACCATTTGATGCACATTTTGTGTAAATTTGACGAAAATGGGACCGTACCGTCGAATGTTTACGCTGTGGAACGGATATTAAGTGATTGCCTCTTGCCGAAACGAGCCATTGTGCGGGTTTTATTGATATTGAATTTCGAGTGTGATGTGAAATTTGAGCCTTCTGGCTCACGAAATGTGAAAAGTAATTCCTGATGGTCATGTTGGATCGGTTTACAATATTTTAGTGATTCGTGGAAAATACACTAAAGGTCATTTTTTGTAAGCCACAACCTTTGAAGTGGTCAATCAATGGAAGTCTTCTAATATCGCTTCGATTTTTTCTAAAATAGTTCGAAGCTAGAGCGTTGGAACATCGCATGTTCCTGTAAGGAGACTTCAAATAATTACGGGTGTTTCAAATTTACTAACGTATTATTATATGAGAGGGCGGGTGTCTCGGAAATAGATAACGTAAGCGTAAAAATATACGAAACATTTAACTATTTGTGTTAACATCTTACGAAGGGGTGTATTTCCTTTATAACTTAGTTTTACAATTTAGAAAAGGCATCTGCATCCTTAATTTACAACATTAAACAAGTGTATAACATCACTTCTTCAGTGTCTTCACAGCAAAAAAATAATTTTGATATCACGTCAAAGTGGATGCACCACAATCATGTCGAAAATATGGTGTAATATTACTTGCTAAAAAGGACAAAATTATCATTAATACAATACATGAACTGACATTACGCTGCTTTTACTGCATTTGTTTATTTATGTGGTCATAAAAATTACATGAAATTTTCGACATGATTGTAGTGCATCCACTTTGATGTGATATCAAAATTATTTTTTTACTGTGTTGTAGTCGAGTATTAGTACAAGACACTAAAGAAGTCTGCTCATTGTAGACGAAATACGCGTATCTGTCAAGGATAAGCAAATAAGGTAGTGGAATTAAAAGGAAATTACAAATCCTTCTCTCTCTCATAATATTTTACGTTGTTTGTCGATTGGACCACAAATTGAAATGTCCATATCTTAACAAAATTTCAATGGATTCCTGAAATTTCAAATGATTTGCATAGTAAATTTAGTGGAATTTTTGTTTAATTTAAAAGTTGTCCAGATTGACAAGACCCAAAGGTAAAAAAAAAATAGTTCAGAATTCTCTCACCAGTCTGCGCTAGTATGACATTTATTTTCAAATTTATTTATTTATTTCGTCAACCAACGTAGACTAGAACATATTCGAATACAGTTTCGTTTTCTTAAATTTATTTATTTATTTATTTCGTCAACTTTGGAAAAAAGGTTAAAACTATAATTTTGTCTTTAATAAAAATTAAACAGTGTCAGCTTTCCTATTTTTTTTTATGAGTAATAATGCCTAATGGAGTAAATATATTGTTTTAGTTTATGCCGAGACTTTGTAAAGTCAATGGTTTCGCAGTATTGATTGTAAGAGGACATTATGCGGTTTAATGGCCCATATTTTGCATAATTTGTGCGATGATGTTTAATGGCAAATAAATTTCGATTTCGGAGTTGCCATGAGCAAATATTTGTCACCAGATGGACTAGATAGAATGGTTCCGTCTTCAGCAAAGTTGTTCAGATGGATAAGACCTATTATGTGGTAAAAAGTTCAGCACATAATCCACTCACCAGCTGGCACTCGTTCAACATTCATTTTGAATTGTTTGCCCTAACTTAACATCTTGATTAGATATAAGACTCCCGTCATGGGCAAAGTATATCATAACCTATTCTATGGTAAAAAGTTTAGCTCAGAATTTAATCATCAGTTGACACTGTTCCTTCCCGTTGTTTCAAGCATTTTTGGTTTCACTTGACGGCTTGCCGGAAACCTTCTATCTGTTTTCGGCTATGTTTTTAAGATGAACTAAAACAATTATATGGTCATCATCATAGTTAAGAACTCACTCAACAGAGATCGATAATAATATGATAAGTTAGGGTAATCAATGAAAAATGTCACACAAGCATAGCGCCGTCTAATGAGTGAAATCTGAGCTGAACTTTTTCCATAATATAGGTCTTGTCCATGTGTACAACTTTGCCGAAGACGCGAGCCTTCTATCTAGTCAAGATATTAAGTTCGGGCAAAAAGTTGCACTAGCGCCGCCTGGTGAGTGAATTCAGAACTAATCTCTTTTCCTTAAGATAGGTCTTAACAATCGGATCAAAGTTGGTTGGAAATGCTAATATGAAGCTTTAGTGTGATAATTTATTAGCTGGAGAATGATCTTTAGAAGAGGGTAGGTGGATAGTTCCGTTAGAGTACGGTAGTATGAAAATTGAGTAGAAGTTGAAACTGAGCGAAGGGCCATTAATGCGACAGTTTTTAAAGTCAGTCGCTCATCTTTTGCCTAACCCGTACGATGTACGCGGAGACTTGAAGTATGTCTTCAAGTCTACAGACAAAAGATGTGCGTCCTCCTTTTGCTCATAACTGACTGCGGCTGTGGAATAGTTCTAGCGACGTTTCATCACTACCTAAAGCCCCACGTTTGCGAGAGCATTTCCAGTCAGTGGTGTGTTATAATGCAATTCGTCTTTACCCAACTATTGTGTTGCTCCTCTCGTCATGACCAACTTGGTCATCTCAGAGAGAAGGCAGTAGGGTGGTTGTTGCGTGCTGTACCATCATCAGCATTGTTGACGGCTACTCCCGCCTTGAGTTGTTACATTCAAAGTGTTTTTATGTTACTTCATACGCGAAGTTAGCGATTTTCAGAGTTGGTTGGAAATGCTAACGGATCAACTTTGCTGAAGACGGGAACTATCGATATGAGCAGGATCTGAAACTTCTCTAACATCAAAATATACCACTTTCATGGGTATATTTTTAGAATGACCCCTCTTGTATGTATGTATGTAAGGTAGCCACCATCCCTTCAAAGATCTTGTCTTGTATGCAGCTCCACTTAATAGCAAGATCAATTTGAGCTACCGATCTGAATTCACAATATCGCTGTATGAAGGGCCAAAAACGGAGGGGCGGACCCATAAGTAGAGACACTTACTCGAAATCCACGGAAATTTAAGAATCTCCTTCCAACGATATGATCCAACAAATCGAATAACGCAATTCGCAATACTTATTAAGCTTCCTACAGGATGGTTTGTTAAGAAGGGCGCGTCAATCTCACTGAAACTGTTGGAGTAGAATTCACACCACCACAATCGAATCGGTAGGATAAAGAAAATGATAGTGTTTACTCCCTCCTAGACTCCGGTTGTCATACCACTCCATCGTCCAGTTTCAGGTCAAATGATACCCTGATGCTCCCTCCCAACCCAGTATTTATTTTTATGAAGTAAATATATGTAATGGAGAAATGAAATATATCCGAACATTACAATATGAAATAATGAAAATACATTTATGTGGATAAAATGCAATGAATAAATATTTTACATATAATAAGATACAGCTTTATGTCTCCTCAGCTCACAGCATCAGGTGGATGTAACACTGAAATCTCAAGGTTATATTAAGCAAATACACATTTTTAGCTCGAATCATTCTTGATACTCTCCTTACAATAATGAAAAAAGTGTAATGTTTAACTAACAAAACAAGAAATGATAAACGAATCTCATCTAAATGGTGTCATGCATGACGAGAAATAACCTGTAAAATAAATATTTTGCATATAATGTTATGCATTGTTGTCGCTTCCTCTGCTTCATCAGCTTATAATTTCCATGAGTAATGCGATACAAAATAAATTTATAAATATCATTCCTTGAAAAAACATTACACGTAGACTATATTTACTTCCAAGATCCCGGTGGATGAAAAATAATATAATGATATAAAATGTATAATATAAAGGAAGAAAATAATATCACAAAATAGTCAACTCTAATAATTTAAAAAAAATCAGGTTATAAAATAATATTATAGGATGTAATAAAAAACATATTTGAAAAAGCATTCCTTGTATCCATTGCGTACTGACGGGAAATAACTACAAATAATTAGAATTAAATTTGATGATATGTTCAGCGTCAGACCTCCAACGATAAGCATGAATATAATCCCATTCCAGAGACGTCAGTAATGACCTGAGAAATATTGACCGCTTCTTCTAAAAACAAGTACTGCACTAAAACAATAAAAAAAATTGTAACAATTGAGCCAAAAAAATAAACTAATGTAAAAAAATAATGGTATCACTAATGAGAATAAATTACCTGAAATGTACAAGCATGGATAAAACAAATGTAATAAATGGTAAAAACTACTTTATATGAACATACATTGGTGGCCCTTAAATCAGCACAACAGGCCGACTCTCATACAAATCAAAATACGAAAATTGGCCCATTGTGCCAATCCAATAGTAACTAAATACATCAAATGTGACAAACAGGTGGTAAACTTTATGCGAACGTCAAACTTAAAAATACCTAAAACAAAATTCCACAGTAAAAATAAATGTGAGTTTTTTTTTATCTGATGATTAACTCTGTTGTTTTCCATTCACCTAAGCTAAGTTTTATGGATGATGATGATGTCATGGAACTACCACTCACTGTAGCAAGATAACTGACCACAGACTGTGGACCATCCTCACTGCTCGACCTGAGCAAGTCCAACAACCTCCAATTGCATTCCACCCGCCACTACATGAAAGGCCAAAAACGATTTGGGTGAATCCGTGGGCAACATCGCCCACGCGCATCAATGGGACAAACGATAATCTTCCTCCAACAACAGGATCACACAACCGGCCATAAAACAGGCCTTCCAACAAAGGGACGTCAGTGGAGAGAAGAGCCCGCCCTCCCCTCACGAAACGCCACAAACAGGGAGTCGGCACCTCTACTCCCCCATCCACCTCGCCTAAATCGGGTGCCCCAGTGAACCCTACCGTACCCAGCATATAATGTTTCATATAATAATGGAATGAATGTTAAGAGAAAAATAAAGGAAAGATCTCACCCGATATGTTGCAAAGGGATCCATGACATCAAGATGTTTTTGAAGAGCTCCCATAGATATGCTGCCGCTACTTCTTCAACCGGTGTTAAAAACAGCTTTATCGCCTTTCCTTCCTCACACAGCAGCGGAAACTCTCAAAAACCCCGAAACTCACACTAGCTGCTCCAACTGGAGGGATCTCAGCAGAAAAAAAAATGGACTGCATCCACTTTCCATCACCAATCACTGGCTTTAGTTCGCCAGCACAGTCTGTAAAACACAGCGCCAGCCCCTCACCGGCAGAATAAACTCGCGAGTGACCGAAAACAAACGCCATGGCACCCTTCGATTGTATTACTGAAACACAACCTCAACACACAAACACGATGACGACAACGTTTAGCAAACCCTTTCGTCCGGGAGGCTAAAAATGCACAGACAGCTTGAGTTGAACTACTAACGTTGACAGACAAACGCGAACTGATCTACGCTATCGATCAGTTTGTGCCTAAAAAACTACGGTGTAAACCTGCCAAACCCGCCTGGTCGAACTCTGATCTTAAGCATCTGAAAAAGGTGAAAAGGGCTGCACTGAGGAAACACAGTAAATATCACACAGATTCTACGAAGGCTAATTACGTCCGCGCCAACAACGAGTACAGAGATCTCAATGCAAGCTTGTACAACGCACATCAGTCTCACTTGCAGAGTCGTCTCAAAGCTAATCCTAAGGAATTCTGGCGATATGTGAACGAGCAACGGAAAGAAACGGGATTGCCGTCCAATATGACTGATGGCGTTACTGATGCCAACTCCGTCGCAGATATCGCCAATATGTTTCGCACACAATTCAGCAGCGTTTTTTCAGACGAAGTTCTTGATGCTCAGGAAATTGCTGCTGCCACGAGTAATGTCCCTCGTACGTCGGTGTTTGGTTCTCCATTCACCATCCACAGCGACATGGTGATTTCAGCCGGGAAACAGATGAAAACATCAACAGGATCTGGTCCAGATGGCATTCCCTCATTAGTACTGAAACGTTGCTTAGACACTCTTTCAGAGCCCTTAGCTAAGGTCTTCAACTTGTCAATGACCTCCAGAGTTTTTCCAGAATGTTGGAAGGATTCGTTTGTTTTCCCTGTTCACAAAAAAGGATGCAAGCAGACTGTCGCCAATTACCGCGGAATAGCTGCATTGAGTGCTATCTCCAAACTATTCGAGCTAATTGTCCTGGAAAAGTTGGTTCAAGACTGCTCGTACAGTATTTCTCAGGATCAACACGGCTTCATGCCTAAGCGCTCGACGACGACTAATCTAACTGTTTTTACATCGTTCATTATTCGTGAGATTGAACGTGGCCATCAAGTTGAAGCCATATACACCGACCTCTCTGCAGCTTTCGATAGAGTGAACCATGAAATTACCATCTCTAAATATGACAAAATGGGTGTTCATGGGAGTCTACTTACCTGGCTTCGCTCCTATCTGACTGGCAGATCTATGTCTGTTAAGATCGGTGACTACGCTTCTCCACCCTTCATTGTTACATCTGGTGTTCCTCAAGGCAGCCACCTGGGGCCATTGCTTTTCCTGTTGTATATGAACGACGTGAACTTGATCCTCAAATGCCTTAAACTCTCGTACGCCGACGACATGAAGCTCTACTACGTAATAAAAGGGCCTCAAGACGCTCATTTCCTCCACCAAGAACTTGAAGTCTTTGATGATTGGTGCCGGATAAACAGGATGTCTTTAAATGTGTCCAAGTGCTCGGTCATCTCCTTTGGCCGTAAACGGGCGATGCATTTCCACGATTACACCTTAAGAGGAATAAGCTTGAAACGCGAATCGACTGTCAAGGTCTTGGGAGTCATGCTCGATTGCAAATTAACGTTCAAGGATCACATTGCTTATGTTGTATCTAAAGCTTCATCGCAGCTAGGATTTTTATTCCGTTTCGCCAAAAGCTTCAAGGACGTGTATTGCCTGAAGGCTTTATACTATTCCCTGGTTCGACCTATACTGGAATACTCTGCCGTTGTTTGGTCGCCATTCTATCAGAATGCCTTCCATATAATTGAAGCTGTTCAGCTAAAATTTATTCGCTTTGCGTTGCGACACCTTCGTTGGCGCGACCCGCGTAACTTGCCGAGCTATGAAAGTCGCTGTAACCTCATCGACCTGGAGCTCTTGGAAGGAAGGCGTAATGTGGCGAAGGCTTGTTTCGTTGCGGATCTTCTGCAAGCGAACGTCGACTGCTCCACACTTCTCAGTCTTCTTGACATCAACACTCAACGACGGGACCTCCGGCTGCATGCGTTCTTCAACAACCGGCGTTCGAGGACCAACTATGGCGTACACGAACCAATGTTGAGTATGTGCCGCGTTTTCAATAGTTGTTATTATGTGTTCGATTTTAATGTGTCCCGCGAGAAAAATAAGCGTAGCTTTAAGAGATGTTTGCGTTAATTTTGTGTTTGAAGCAGTTTTGATGTTTAGATATAGAAAATTGTCATTAGGGTAACTATTTTATCTGTTGACAAGTAGAAATAAATAAATAAATAGATAGCTTTCAATGGGACCACAATACCTATAGTTTGACGTTAAAAAATTTCCAACCCGGTGTAGAATCGCCCGATGCCTCTTGGTTCGTTCTGCGTCAACCAGCTACTGCCGTCCACCTCCAGTGATATTCGTATCGCAACTAACTCGATACCGCTTGTGATCATCATCACCTTCCTATTTTTCTCCAATACTATCACACGTATACAGGGATGTATTTTAGTCCAACCATACATAGACGTACCTCTGCTTAACGCATAATATTACTGAACTCTACATCCCTTCTCCACTCCAACCAAACAAAACAAATCAAACGCACAGGGTAGCGCACGTCACACCTGCATATACTGAAACAAATAAAAATGTGGAACGCTTCACGATTTTGCGTGTCATCCTTGCGCAGGGGCCATGCTAATCTTCTCTGTATCGTTCCAATTTTAGTATATGTCCAGCCGAAGCTAGGACATATTTTTAGAATGACCCCTCTTCATGAGAAATCCAGCTCCATAAATAACCTTTGATATTTAAAACTGAAAATATATTAAACTTACTTTACAAAACATTTGAGATTTTGAAAATCCGTTGAACCTTCGCTAAGATATGACAATTTTGTTTTGTGGTTAAATTGACTTCAAGGTACGGATAACGTAATTTTTGTTTTGGCACAGCTGAAGAGTTAAGCCGCTTCTAAGAAGAGCGAATCAATCATTTTTTTTTGCTACTTTTAAACTATTTTAGCTACAATAATTCTCGCTGATTTTATATCTCATTCGTTCAGTTTTGAAACATGAACCACATTCGGATTGCTTTTGACTTTTTCGAGGTAATTCTTTTTTATTTGGATCAGCCGCCAAATGCAATATGTCATCCAAGGACAATGCTCACCTTTTACTCTGACAATTTTAGTGAATGATCTGGTGCACACAGTTAACAGTTTATTATAGGTTGCAATAAGAATATTTAGAGTAGCTTCAACATCATCAGTAATTTGAAGATCATTCAAAAACATAAAAAAAAATATGTTGGAGCTTAAAACGATCGACAATGTTCATTCTCAGTTCTTGTTGCCACTTTCCATTAGGGGGAGAGACGAAATAACAGGAAGATGGTCGTTAATATCACTGAAAATAGTATAATTCTGCAGTTTGACAGCAAGTTATAGATCGGGAAAATAAAATAATCTAAAATATTGTTACTTGCTGGACGTGTTGGAAAAGTATAAGTGCTTACATAACCGTAAGATTCTAATAAGTTTATGTATCTAACTACTAAGTTATTGGTTTGCAGATTAATTGGGACATTTTCTTCACCAACAATGAAAAAATGTTTGCTTGGACAGAGTAGCACTTGATAGCAAGCCTTCTAGAATATTCTGAAACTCGTTGTAATCAAACGGAGGTGGGCGATAAGTACGAATAATATTTGGCCCCGGTGCTTGATGTCTAAATGGACGTAATGCAGGCTCACTATCTATCAATTTGTTATCCAAAGCACTTCTTACAAATACAGCTAAACCACCTGAAAAGGTATCACGGCATGAGAAACATACGGGATAGCCTAGAATATTGTAAATACGGCTATTGTCCTTCTTCATCCAAGTTTCACCGACATCAATAACATCAATATTTAACATTCATTCACAAAAAAATAACGTCATCAAATTTTTCAAAATCATTTATCTCTCTAACACTCCACTGAATTATATTCATCTATATCGCATTTTGACGTAGGACAATGTCTTTAATTTCTATACAGGGCGTCACATTAAAAAAATCGAAATTCATACATGTAACCAAAAATTCCAACCACGGACGCAACGATAGAGCGCAAATCGAACAAACGATACATTACGCATGCTCACATGAGCGAGCTCACGCTCGGTTGATCGCTCACCATTTCACCAAGGAAAGGAAGGGAGGAGAAAAGCGAAGATAATAAATACGCTTTCCAAATCGTTTACTTCGTCACCCGAAGACGTTGACCGGTGTGTGCGTTCCATCGACGATATCCCGGGCTAGGGAACAACACGTGCCAGTATCCAGACAGGTGAGCAATACTCTGAACGTTGACAGATCTACCAAAGACCTTATAAGATTCGGTAACACCATCCGAAGGCAGTACCAACGTTCTGGTCTGTCTGTCTTGAAGACCCACTGCAATCGCCGAATAAAACCCATCCAAGGATGGTGGACCTCAGATATCAGAACTTTGCTTAAAGGTTCCGTTCTATCCCAGATTATGCAAAACCCTTTTGGAAACTAACCAAAATCCTTAAAAATAATCCAATACCCTTTCCACCACTGACCCCACTGGATAGTCCCGGCGCCTCAGTGGTTCATCTGATAGCACACCTTCGTTAATAAAAGTTGCAGCAACTTGTTTATGACTTAAATAAGTCGTAAAGAAGTTTCTACAACCAATATGTGACAAACGTGCTACTAGGGCAGGGAAGCATCCTTGGCCCCATTCTATTCAACCTGTTCACCTCCGATATGCCGGCTCTCCCTGATGGTGGATTGTTGTCTCTGTTCGCAGATGACGCATCCATCGTCTAAAAGGGTAGGGTCATCGGAGCTCTGACTACCAAACTTCAGAGAGGCTTGGACGTCCTGTCTGAATATTTCAACAGCTGGAAGATCCGTATCAACGCGGCAAAGACTTTAGGTTCACGTTAGCACGTTAGGTTAAGTTATACTCGTAGTTATGTAGGTTATCACTTTTTTCAATTCAAACATAACACCCCCCCCCCCCCCCCCCCCCTAAAACATATCTTAGTACCTGTCGCCATGTGATATGGTTGATTAAGCAATAAGAAAGATAAACTAACATCCCTTCTAACGAGCAATCAGCAATCAGAAATCAGAACATCTGAGCATCAGAAGTCCGTTCAAAATTAACGAAGATAGTTAAATAAAAAGTGAAAAATTTGTTATGTTCTGGTAGCTACTCAAAAGGAAGAAAGGAATATTAATGTTAATATCCATCTTAAATATAATCCATATGGAAAATCTGGACTACGTGGTCTTATATAATAAATCGTATTTTTTAACTGCAGCAGGAGCTTGTGTTTTGTGTAGGAATAGGAATTTGAGTGGGGTTCTCTCTATTTATACTCTTTAGTATGACGCACTTGACATAGATAGTCCACAGCGACTCACGAAGAGCTACTGATTCCTATCAATAGCGGTGCGGCTTCTTCCTCCTTCTATGGATGCTCATGTGGGATGCAGCTCGTTACTTGCAGGCAGCCTTTCGTTGTGTACTGGAGAATACCACCACTCACCACGCGGTGATTGAATAAACACCGTTTGGTGAGACCGGATGGTATTCAACTTTGAAATCTGTGTTAGGGAAATCGCTTTTTGCAGGCCATCGGTGAAGATTTTAATTATCATAGCAACAGTTGCAAATTCGTGCAATATTCAATATTGACATTTTGAAAATTGATAAAGTATTAAATTAATCAGATGCGTAGAAATATTTCTGATGATTTGGTGATACAATTATTGAAATTGGTCCAGGGGCAGCTGAGTTATTAACGTTTAAAATCTTTCATAATTTTCTTACATGTTCCATTTTCGGTTTTCACAAAGTGTACCCCCATATAGAAATCACAGACGTAGTCCTACGTCAAAAAATCTGTAATCTGTATATACAGATATCTGTATCAAAATGTTGAGAAAAATCTGTATCATTACAGTTTAATCTGTATATGTGGCATCACTGAGACGATGACGAAAGCACCCACATCGACCGGAGGAAAGGCTTCCCGAAATAGGCCACCGGTCGGCATCGACTTGTACTAGTGTGGCCACCATTTGAAAAACAACCGGCCCTTTTCAGGGCCACCAATTCAACAACGGAAAGAATTAAGAACTAAATGATCAACATATCTGTTCTGTCCACTAGCTGTCCTACGTCAATCTTCCATGTTCGTGCACCTAGGCCAGAACCTTCTACTTTTTTTTATTAAAATCATGCAAATTATCATAATATTTATTCAAAATCATATTCGGTGTAAAATCCATTTTACTCGTTAATGTATATTTTTCTTCCGCTTAGGCGAAGGAGATTCAGTCTCACGTGCATGTTTCATAAAAAGGCTCTTGACACGGCTAAGATCTTCTCTGTTTTTTACCAATTATGGTTTGCTATTGTCATCCTTCTTAGCCAATATGACGCCACCACTACCCACCCAAATGTACTTTATATCTAGCAGTTCTTGGGAATCTCTAAGATCTTTGAGTAATTCCTGAGCAAGCGAAGTTAACTCAAGGTCACGTTCATTGCTCTTCCGTTAACAATGAATTTTGCATCAATCACGGTCTACAATAATTTTCCAAATGGTTTTTTCTTGTTTAAGACTACCTCTTTCGAATCCTTATCACGGAAAACAATTCTGATAGGAACCAGAGCATTACTAGTTTTGCTATATAAAAACATCCGCTCAGCAGATACCACAAGTCCAGAACATTCACTCAGCCCTAAACACAGGAGTAGTTTTTCAATTAACTGCGACACATTTTCATCGGTTTGGGATACCCCATACTACTGCATTATTACATTTTCCTTTATTCATACTGGGAGAGTAAACATTAGTTCGATTTGAAAGCTCGTTCACGCGTCATCCAGGATCAAATGAATGATTGGTTTTAATAATTCGTTGAAATCTGATTAATTTATTCTGTGATTTTGTGATACCGAGTTTTTGGAAATTTCCCTCATCCCATCCCCCATTAGACCAAACGCCTATGTCACAAGTTGTGTTTCATCCACCTGCAGCCACACCGAAAAATTCAGGAACAACAAAGAATACAATGTTTCAATTAAAATCGCCAATAAATTTAGCATGCAGCGGATAGCCATCAACTTCAAAACCGATTTCCATTTCTTACTTTGTAACGCTGCCAAAGCAAACGGAACAACAATAAATCCCTTCAATGCGGAAACTTTTCGCTTTGCCGTAAATCCCTTTTTGGCACGAATTCGTCATCATTGAAGGGGAAAATCACGGCAACAATCCCCCCCCCCCCATCTTCCAGTGCATGGCATCTCATCGCTCCTTCACGACGTGGAACCAATTTGGTACGAACGATTCAACTTTTTTCCAGAACTACCACCACCACCACCATCATCGTCATCATCATGAAAAATTATTGTTTGCTGGGCGGAAGCCTTTTCAGCAAGTTTCTACCCGGAAATTGGAGAAGGTCACATTGAAATGAAATGATGTAAAACAGGATGGAAAAAAAAACGGAAATTTCGTTCATATGCGCCAAGCTCCAGGTTGCTTAAAAAATGCACGACCTTACCTAATGAACGAAGCCAACTTTGCTAAGGCTCGTTTCGACCCCCCTTCCATCAGGTGAAGGATTGCTACCGAAATTGATTTCCATCCAAGCTGCTTCACCCGGAGGTCGTAAATTATGTGCCATGGTGGGAGCGATGGATGGAAATGGATTGGGTCACGAGATTTCACGATTTTCCTGGTGCTTCAAGTGGGCCGAGTTGGACCCCCGGCTTCATTCGATTGATTTTCCCGATGCTTAACAAACTTCCAATGAATTCCTAACAGGAACGGAATTAATCTCTATTACATCATCACCATCCATTAAGACGATGAAGTCGTGTAGAATTGACCCGCACTTTTGTTTGATCGCATGTCGGGTCGGGTGGTTCCTTTTTTGTTCGGGTGGAAAAGTAGGAGGAAGAAAACGGCCTGCAAGATACTCGCTCGAGGAGGTGGCTTTTGGCGTATTCTACTCGGGGTTGAGAAGTCGTTCATCAATCCGTAGCACGGAAAAGCAATCAGGAAACTTTGTCGGCTGTTTTCGAGTTTGTGTGTGTGTGAATGTGTGTCTTTGTCTGGACCATCCCATTCATGAAGTACACTGACCTGAGGTCAGTCATTGTTTTTTTTTTGTGGATTGGGGTCCAGAGGCGTACGTGGAAGTGTTTCGAACATCTGTGTTAGAAAACACTGGTTCTTTAAAATAAATATACTTGGCTTGGTCTTTAAAGTTTCTGGTCTTTAAAATAAATATACTTGGATCGAAGATAAATATGCATAATGTTGGACACAGATCACAGTTTTGAAGTCTTCCTGAAGAATTGCCCAGCAAATAATGGTTGGGTGCCAAGGCCTCCTGATCCGCAGACTCCAATGGGATGAGGGTAAGTGGTCTGGAGTTGATCATACCCTCCGCTTCCAAGAGGATAGTCTCAATGTCTCATCGTCTGGTTTTCGCGGACCGTCTAGAACTGCTCCAATCGCCACCTTTACCGAAAGGACGAGTCTCTCCCACACATCTCCCATGTGTGGTGCCGTTGGTAAGATGCGCCTTCATCTCGTTGTTGGTGCTTTGAAAACAGGTGGCGTTGTCGGTCCAAAATTCTCTTGGTAGAGGCATACCATAATGCACGATTCCGTACATAGTGACTGTACTACCTCCATAAGCACCACTCTAGTCGTGAGGCATGTAAAGAGGGCCACCCAGCGTTTTAGGTTGCTTCTGCCCACCTTTACGAGCACTGGCCCGAAGTAGTCCAACCCGGTGAATGGATGAAAGCTGTCAAGCGCATCTCGGGAAGCGGAGCCATCGCTTGTGGTCTTTGGATCGCCATCGTTAGGTGGCAGAATGCACACGCTCGTTCGACTTTATCCAACAGTCGTCTCAGTGCAAAGATCTCGAAGCGTTGGAGAATCTCGTTGAAGATGGTTTCTCGGTTAACGTGACGGAAGCGGTGATGATACCAGTCTACAATGAGCCAATTAATTAGGTGTTGATTGGGAAGAATGATCGGAAACTTTGCTTCAGTCGGTGCGTATGGTGCAGCACCGATTCGGCCACGGCTGCGCACTTAGTGTAGATAGAGTTGGATTTATCCACGATGGCGTGGCGATTTTTCGGTTTACAACTCGTTTTAAGCCGTCTTCAGAAGGGCCTCTTTGGCCCGTTGTAGTTCGTCACTGGTGAGGTTGCCGAGTTCCAGATTATCTTTTGTTCAACGTCTGCGGAAGTTCTCGATGACATACGCTGCCATGCGCTGCCACGCGCTGTATTTTAGTTCATCGATCGAATCTTTTGAAAACCATAGTTGAAGCAAAGTGAACGGCGTGGAAATGGGTAGAACAGAGTTCTTCTTCAGTTGGAGTAACCGTTCGCTGCTTAGGCCAGTGTTCTTCCAGCTCGGAACCAGGGTTTGTCCATTGTCACCTGAGGACCATTCTTTCAGTTGGTGGCTAGATCTGTCACGTTATGCTTAGACGGGACCCACCGCCACTGCGACTGTTGTGTAGATGACAGGATCACGCCAACCCGAACGGCAACAAACTTGTGGTAACGACGATGGTCGGTTGAGCGCATCCACGCGTGAACACACGTGTTGCATCACTCCAGCAGTAGCGCCGACTGACTGTGTACGTGTGATACCTCTGGATAGTTTCCATCGAACAGATGCCCAGAACCGTTGCTTTCACCTCGAGTCAAGGAATTGAGAGTGTCTTCAGCGGTGCTATCTTCGTTTTAGCTCCAACAAGCGCCACCTCTGCACCACGATCGGTTTCCAAACGGAAGTGTACTGGGCAAGCAAAGGCAGTTTCGCTTGCATCGATGAAGAGGTGGATTTACAGACGAGTGAAGTCCTTCGATGAATGAAAATAGCATCGCGGTATTCGTAGTAGAGCCAGCTGCTGAAGTAAACCAGCCCATTGTCGCCAGCGTTCGTTGATGTGGAATTTCTTGGTCTCATCCTATTTCTATCGCCCAGAGCTCCTGGATCAGAATTTTACCATGAACCAGAAAAAAAGGCAATGAGGCCGAGCGGATCAAAAAAACTCATGACCACCCTGGCTACCTCACGGTTGGTAGGAACATGGTCGTTGTTCAGAATGCACTGCAGATCTTCTCGCATACCGAAGACATAGATGAATACGTCTTCGCTTGGAATCAACTTCATCCCCAATACCGACTAGGACTTCCCATCACGTTCCAGATGTAGATTTTTGGATTCCACTTCAGCCACCTCACCGATTCCTCGCAGGACTTCAGGTTCGCAGAGTAAAACCTCGTTTGGAGTGTACCAGTTTGACGTCGTTCACCACTGCAATCACCTTTTCGATCGTCTTAAAGCTGTCCAAGCAGTCATCGACATAATGTTTTTTTTCTTGATGGCTGCTGCAGCTCTCGGATAGTCACTGACGAACTCTTCGGCGTCGGCGAGCAGTACGATGTGGCGACATCCATGACGTAGACTTGTGGAAGGTCTGTTGGAGGACGGAATACAAAACGTTACGACTGGCAGTCAGGTTAACGCATTTTGAGTTGGTGGAACATTTCCATGCCGTCGCCACAGGATATTGGCGGAACTGGTATAAGACCATCGGAAGCGGAGTCAGTAGATCGGGTCTCTTTAGGAGCCAGGAGTTGAAAGAGACTTCACCAAACCAAACTTTCCCAGGTTTTCTAGGGTTGGTGACCACTAGACTTGCCTCAACAGAAGTTAATTCGGCCAAACTCACCCGGTGTACGTACCTTTTCCTTTAATATTTCAAGATCTGCTCACGCACACGTTCTTGCAGGTCTGGTTTTCGTTAAAACCGACTTTCTAGCGACTCCAGACGTTGGACAGCCTTGGGATAACTGTCGGGAAAGTTTGGGTGTTCCATAATTGGGCGGGTTTGAAGTTCCAACCAGCAGGCTTGCGTCGGGTTGTCTCCCCAGCCGATATTTCGCACCGACATGATGGGATCTCGCAGCTTTAAAGGGACGCATTATCTCAGGTTGTCAAGAACAATGAGTAATTTGGGCTCGATCGACTCGTAGTCGTCGAGTGAGAGGCCACGCAAATGAGGAAAACGTTTTGAAAGGTCAAGTTACTTCAAGCTTTGCGTAGGCAGAACGAGATGACTAACTGTACGAGCATTGTAAAGTATGTGTGTCGGGAATTGGTGCTTTTGCCGGAGATGTCGAGTTGTACACATTGTGACTTTGGCTCGACCCATGTCACGTTTCCGGTCCACTTCAGAGTGAGTCTTTCTGATTTCCCGCTGACACCAAGCCGTCTCGCAACAGATTCGTCTAAGAGAGTGTAAGACGACCCTTCGTCCATAAAGGCGGAGATTGTTTGGGAGGTATCGTAGATTGTTTGGGAGGAGTGGTGGAGTGCAGTAGAGTATGGTGCTTCTGACGACACCCGCTGACACCGCAACCGCTCCAGGATTGACACGGTCACTTGCCGTTACTGTTGAGGCATGTTCTGCAGAGTCCTTTTTGTTGAACTAGCTTCCAACGATCATCCACACTGGCACCATTGAACTTTTGACATTCAACCACTCCATTGCTCGCTCGACCACACGATACGCATTGCTTGCCTGGTTTAGTGCTAGTGGGGGTACTGGTAGACGTGGGAGTTGGAGTTTCATCTGCGGAGTGAGCTTGAACAACACCTATGTTTCCACCATTATGTGTGTTGCTCAGGGTTTCCGTGAACATGATAGATCTTTGAGTGGTGTCGAGTGATGTTGGCTGATGCTGGTTCTTGTAAATTGCCCAATCGAGTCGCAGCGAACCTGGCAGTAACTCTACCAGTTCTTGCATAAGCATTGAATTAGCAAGGTGGTTGAACTGCTGCGCTGCATTGAGATGGTCGACCAGGTTGTGCACTGCAAGACCAAAGTGCATGGTTGTTTCTAGCCGGTCGTGTCTCGGTTGAGGGATTTGAACGATTTTGCCCAACAACGACCTAATCAGGAGATCCGGTCTTCCGAAAAGAGTACGCAGGGTCCGGACGACGCTTCTCACTGACTCCAGAGCGTTTCCCTTTCAAGCACCGTTGGAGGCGAACCAGATTTCTGCATCAGAGTAACCACAGGTGGCCGTAGACTGCTCAACATTACTGATGAAAATGGGCCAGTCTTCTGGATTTCCGCTGAAAATGGACAGATCATTTCCTAAAACCTGGCTGTGGCGTTGGAATGGGAAAACTCTGTGTATTGGTATGTGTGTGGGGTAAGCAGGTGCTGGAATTGGAAGCTCCGTTATAGTAATGGGAAGACGCTGTGGACCTGGAGTTGGGGCTGGAGGCTGTGGCAATTGAGGTAGAACATCATGTGGAACTGGCGCATCCAAATGTGGCATTGGATGGATTGCATTCTGCGGTATTGGTGGCAGCTAAGGAATGGGGAGATCGCCTCCTCCATCTGACGTTCTGCTTACTCCAATTTTCGTTTCCTGATTTCTTTCTCTTCCAGTAGTTAGTGCTTGCTCTTCCATCTTCTGTTCTTCTTCGACGAGCTTCAACTGTTCTGCCAGCAAAGCAGCCCGAACGCTGGAAGTCGCACTTCCCGGCGGGTTGGGATTCTTCTTTCCCCTTTCAGATGATCATCGTAGAATTTGCCCTGCTTCGAACATCATCTGCATATAATATTATAAGTGGCGTCCGGCTGCCCGATTTTCTCATCTACAACTGCGCAGCCAAAGTGCTCCCAGTGTTTACACACGTCGCACTGGACCATATCTATTTCTGCTGAGTCCGTTGGTTCACATGCATGGTATACTTCCGATACCCGATCAAATTTCATAAAGAAATGTTGGGTTAGGATCACCAACTCTAGCTGAGCAACACGTTAAGCAATTAGATGTTTATTTAGGATAATTTTATAGCGATCCTAAGATTTACTACTTAAAACTTTGGTGAACTGTGTCTGGAAGTGGTGCACACTGTCCAAAGCATAAGTTTTAACTGTACTAACTGTACCTATAAATTCAACACTAGTATTCAATTCAATTCACGTTTCATCAATCCGTACTTACAATATTTAGAATATAGGTTTAGGTTTTAGCGCTGAACGGTTAATTGCATAGGAAACTAGCTTTAGGAACTTTACATAGTTAGCTTTAGATAGATTTAATTAGTGATTAACAAATGTGATAATATCACCTTACATACAATTAATACCGTATTGGTTTGAACAATAATTTAAGCACTATCAATAAAGACATCAATTACTCTGGTGTTCTTCTCTTTCTTCCTTTCTGTTGACGTTCAGACAGTCCGTAACGTTCCTCGGCATCGATGTCACTACGTTGACAGCTAACACTGTGAAGCGTTGCCTCGATGAGGAGTCCCGTCGTGACATTTGGAACATCTTGAAGTTCCTCGCTATTTTGCTGAATTTAATTTCTCGAAATCTACCTGAAGCTCTCGGAACTTTGCTGAAGTTCCCACAATTTTCCTGATATTCATGGAACTGCACTGAAGTTCTCAGAACAGTCCCTAAGTTAACGTAACCCTAAAATCATTAAATTCAAATGAAGTTTTGGCTTTTTTTTCTGAATTTAATGAAACTACCCTGAAGGGTTAGCTAAAGTTACCTGAAATTTTATAAAGTTCTTTTGATGTACCTGAAATTGTTTTGATGATAATGGACTTGCGATGAAGCTCTTTGATCCTGCTTCATCTAAGATCACGAAACGTTCGTGAAGTTCATGGAACGGCTCTAAAGTTCTCAAGATCTTTAAACTTTCCTAAAGTTATGCTCTTTCATGTTTAAATTAGTAATGGTTACGACTGGGACTGGAAGCAATTGCAAACACTTCTGCTGTCCTTAAATATTCTCGAAAGCTTTAGTCAAACTTCCAGGTTGAGACGATAGAGACGGTTAGGAACGAGTTGGAGTCACTTAAGACCTAGGCAGTTGACGATCTGTCTCAAGGGTGTGAAACCGCTTAAGTCAAATAGGTCGTTCCAGTTGAAGGAAGATGAAAACGGCAGACTAATTCGATACAATACCTGGTTTGTGGTGAAAGATTATATCTAAAAGCAAGGCCAGGACCATGAAGAAGCCTTCGCATCCGTAGCTCGACTGGTAGCAATCGAAAGCTATTTTTACCAAATGGATTTACGCAAGGAAAACATCTTCCTGGACATACCGGATGGTACATATGTCCTCGAAACCAGGTCAAGTCTGCCAGCTGCTAACATCACTGTACGGTTTATAGCAGTCATGGTGCTGAAACCATCGTTTCAACGAAGTTATTTTGAAGATGAGCTTCACCAAGCAAAAGCCGATAACTGTCTATACCCAATTCTATGAATTCTATGCTCGAGAAGTCCGACTGTGGAGAGCTCCGACACTTCTTGGTAATGAAGCTGCAGTTGTCCCAAGTAACCAGCATCGATGCAATGCGGCAGTTGTCCCAAGTAACCAGCATCGATGCAATGCGGCTCGAACACCGATGGAGAAGGGTACTTGACCGAAGTGGAGCGGATGCACACCAACCGAATTGTTATCTGCTAAGTTCAATGATGTATGTAATGCTGAGCGTTAGATCAGATATTTGATTTCCTGTTGGATACCCTCAAGGTACTAAGAAGCACTTTTTGAGATTGATGCTAAAAAACTTTCGGTGGGTTTCTAAATAATTCCGGAGTTGCAACAAATTTCAGGCACCTGTTTCCAAGAATTCCAAGAGCTCTAGAATGAGCTTCTTAAGTAGTATTTCCATTTTCAGGCCATTTTTGGCTACTCAGAAGCTGGGAAACAGCTGTCGGCTATTCCCGGGAATTCCAGGGAATCAGGAAAAAATATGGAGACCAGGATCCTGACCTAGTTATTCATAAAAATAAGAACCGTCTCCGGAAGTATAATCCTACTTTTCTCAGAAGTCTTCTTGAAGCTTTTTCTTGAAGTAGAAATTGTTTCCTATTTCACATGAAACTCCCCATAGACTCTTCTTCCTGATTTCTCCAGGAATTTTGTTCTGACGTCCTCAATGACTTCCTTCCTACTTTTCCTCGAAGTCTTTTGCAACACCCTCCGGAAAATTGCTATGCCCCGGATGTTTCCACCAGCTTCTCCGGAAAGATACGTCTTATTTCACATGGAAGCTTCTTCTAATTTTGCAACTTTCATCCAACTTCGCTTGGAAGTTTCTTATGACATTCTTCGGAAATTTATTTCAGCTTTCCTGGATGTTTCTACTAGATTCTCTCTCTGGAAATGTCCTCGAACTTACCCGGGTTATTCATTACCTGTTTTCCTAGCAAGGTGTTTATCTGAATTCCCTAGAAAACGCTTCCAATTTTTCAAAGAAGATTTTTTCACCTTCCACAAAAGGCTTTTCCAATTTCCACGGGAAGTATTTTCACAGTTCCTCCGGGAATTGCTTTAGAATCATCGTAAAAGTTGCGTTCAACATTTCGCAGAAGTTTCTGCTAGCTTCTCCGGAAAGGTACACCTTATTTCACACGGAAGCTTAATCTAAATTTGCACGAAGATTTCATTAAACTCCCTTCTTGCTTTCCCGGAAGTTTCTTCTAGTTTCTCCCTCTGGAAGTGTCCTCCAACTTACCCGGGATATTATTTACCTGTTTGCCTAGAAAATTTCATCTGGCTTCATCAGAAGGTGCTTCCGACTACTCCTAGAAAAGTTTTTCTACTTCCATAAAAGTCCTTCTGGCTTCCCCTGAATGTGCGGGAATTTCTTTGAAGATTCCTCCAACATCCTCCGGAAGTTTCAGCCAGCTCCTCTGGAGAGGTTCTTCTAATTTCCTCATATAATTCAGATAAGTAACTAAAAAACTACAAGGGACAGCCCTATGGGGTTGTTCGCAATGGTGACGTAGAACTACGTGGTCTTATATAATAAATCTTATTTGTTAACTGCAGCAGGAGCTTGTGTTTTGTGTAGTAATAGGAATTTAAGCGGGATTTTCTCTGTTTATACTCTTTATATGACGCGCTTGACATAGATAGCCCACAGCGACTCACGAAGAGCTACTGATTCCGATCAATAGCGGTGTGGATTCTTCCTCCTATGGATGCTCATGTAGGCCCTAGCTCGCTGCTTGCAGGCAGCCTTTCGTTGTGTACTGGAGAACACCACCACTCACATGGAATTCAACTTTTAAATCTGTGTTAGGGAAATCGCTTTTCATAGGCAATTGGTGATAATTTTAATTATCATAACAACAGTTGCACATGCGTTCAATTTTCAATAGCGATATTTTGAGAAATGATGAAGTTAAAAATTTAACAGATGCGTAGAGATATTTCTGATCGATTGGTGATAAAATTATTGAAATTGGTCCAGGGGCAGCTGAGTTATTACCGTTCAATATCTTTCATAATTTTGTAACATCTTCTATTTTCGATTTTCACAAAGTGTGCCTCCATGTAGAAATCACAGACGTAGTCCTACGTCAAAAATATAGTGGAACAAGAAACCTAAAGCAACGTACTAATTAACTGACTGTTTTGGAAAGTTTCAAGTTCTAGAAGCTGTGTGTAATGAAAGTTCTCAGAGCATCAGAGTTCCCAGGAGTTTTCTGGGTTCCAGAAACAGCTAGATTTGTGAAAGTTTATGCAGTTCTTAATATTTCGGAAGATGCCCTGAGATGAGATGAGATGGATAATAACTAGGTAGGTCATGCCTTTTCATACACATTTCCTGACAGTTCCGGAGTGATTTGAGATTTGGGCGTAATTGTATTTGTAAACAAACACGTCAATCGCCGATTTATCGCGAATAAAAGCTCAATTTTGAAAACTAATAACACTATGAGGTAGAGGTATGATTCGTCTATCATTTGATATAGTTTGTTTATAAGATTGAGCTTTTATTCATGAGAAATCGGCGATTGACCTGTTTGTTTACAAATACAATTACGCCCAAATCTCAAATCACTCCGGAGTTGGTGAAAGGTCATTTTGGATTCAAGCTACTGCACGGATAGGTTGAACATTTATTAACTGCGTTGTGGGTGATTTGCCCATAATTAATATCGGCGGATTTTCACATTTCTGGCGATCCTGCCAGGAGACGAAGCTGGAATCTTGGAGACCCCCGATAGGTAATAAAGGGCAAATCACCCACTTTCAAGGAACATTGAATTTGAATGCAACCGGAATGGCCGTTCTGAGAAACGGATGATGACGGATTTGCAAAAAAAAAATAGTCTACTCGTGGTGGCACGGCCACAGGATAACAACGCGACCGGGACGGTCGTTCTGATTGCGAGTGAGTACAGATTTGTTGAAAACTTCTCCTCGCCGTGGCAAAGCCATATGAGAGAACGCGACCGTGACGGCCGTTCTGAGAAAACGAGTGAGGATGGATTTGCAAAAAATCGTCTCCTCGCAGTGGCCAGGCCACAGAAATAGAACGCGACCATCCATACGTGGCTCGCAATAACGCCACGTTCAGTGGCCGTAAGATGAAATACGTTGTACATTGCTCGAGCCATGCCGGACAGACGAGTGGGACTACCTTACCTGACCCAGCGGGCTCCTAACTCCTAACGGGATGACTGAAGGAGCTGCTCTCCCAGGCTCACATAGACCTGGAGTAGCGTGATACTGAAATTCTAAGACTAGACTTAGGTTGTTGAGCTGCGGATCTTGAAGGCATCGCTCAGTTCCCCGGAGGAACGTTCAAACTCCAGTGACGCCGTAACGGTGCGGGGAACACCACCAACGCAACGGATGAGTGTAGCAAAGCCAGTCCCCGGCATCATCTGCACAATCATGGCATCCACCAGGTACAGTTCATGGACAAGATGTCAACCTCGGAGATCCAGAGCTCGTTTGCCGATTCGAGACATTTCGAGGACATTACGACCTCATCAATCCATTCCAAGGATTCGTACATACACACTAGACTGATGCAAAATTTGAAATTTTCGCTCCACAGTGCTCAAACGGTTTCAAATCAGGTCCTGATTAGCCTCCCAAAATTTAAACTCATTTGGTAAGAAACTGACTTGGCACAAACTATTCGAAGTTTATATGGAAATTACTATGGGAAAACCAAACTTTTTGTTCATTGTCTACTACCCGTTTTCCATATTGCTTTTTCGAAAAGTTCTTTAACTATTCTTATGGGAATTTTTCTAAGCTACAACTTTGCCGAATATCGTTTTTCAGCCAAATGTCAAATTGAATAGTTATTAATTGTTTAAGAGGTTGATAATCTTATGGCATGATCAAGCAGCTGTTATGTTAGCAACACTGTATTCTGCAGTGTGACATAAAGGGTGATACGGTCCAAATTTGGTCAAGGGAAAACGCGTGTAAATCGGTGAAATCGTTTATTTAAAAAATCAAATTAAATTTCTTTTTCAAGTTCAATTAGTATAAAATTCAGGAAAAATATTCAGTTAGGCTTCCGCTTTTCCAAATCCGAATTGCCGGGCCTTACGCTTGACCCCTGCCATCAGATTTTGTACAGCCACCTTGTCCACCTTCTTCGCCGCAGAAAGCCAGTTTGCCTTGAACTGCTGCTCGCCCTTAGCAGTTTTTTTGGTCTTCTTTAGGTTCCGCTTGACAATAGCCCAGTATTTCTCAATTGGGCGGAGCTCTGGCGTGTTGGGAGGGTTCTTGTCCTTGGGAACCACCTGCACGTTGTTGGCGGCGTACCACTCCATGGCCTTTTTACCGTAATGGCAAGATGCCAAATCCGGCCAAAACAGTACGGAACAACCGTGTTTCTTCAGGAAAGGCAGCAGACGTTTATTCAAACACTCTTTCACGTAAATTTCTTGGTTGACAGTCCCGGAAGCTATGAAAATGCTGCTTTTCAAGCCACAGGTACAGATGGCTTGCCAAACCAGATATTTCTTTGCGAACTTTGACAGTTTCATGTGCTTGAAAACATCTGCTACCTTTCCCCTTCCTTTTGCCGTATAAAACTCCTGTCCCGGAAGCTGCTTGTAGTCGGCTTTGACGTAGGTTTCGTCGTCCATTACCACGCAGTCAAACTTCGTCAGCATCGTCGTGTACAGCCTCCGGGATCGCGCTTTGGCCGTCGTATTTTGTTTATCATCGCGATTTGGAGTCACTACCTTCTTGTAAGTCGATAGTCCGGCTCGTTTTTTGGCTCGATGCACGGTTGTAGACGATACACCCAGCTTATTTGCGGCATCTCGGAGAGAGAGGTTAGGGTTTCGCTTGAAACTACCGGCAACTCTCTTTGTCATCTCAGCGGCTTCCGGTTTTCGATTTCCCCCCGATCCAGACTTCCTGGCTGTCGACAAACGTTCCCCAAACACTTTAATTACATTTGTAACGGTTGATTTGGCAACTTTTAGCGATTTTGCCAACTTTGCGTGCGAGTAGCTCGGATTTTCGCGATGCGCGAGCAAAATTTTGATACGCTGCTGTTCTTGCTTGGACGGCATTTTGACAACTGAAGAGTGAATTCCAAAATCAAAATAGGATCAACATTCTACACACACACACCTTCAAAATGAGGGGTGTTCAGGTTTTTTAAATGCAAAATTGAAAGAAATACGTCAAGTTGATATTGACCAAATTTTGACCGTATCACCCTTTAGTAGCCATGATATTTGTGCTCTATTCTTCTCATCAGAAACACCAATGTTGCCTGCTGAATAGTTGAATGAGCACAATCATAAGACATCAGTGACTTGAATCATTAATAACTTTTGTTCCTTACATTTGATTGAAAATTGGGTTTCAACATAGTTGTAGCTGGGAAAATTTTCTACAATCACTGCTATCATTTTTAAAAGAATAGTGATGTGGTGAATTGTTAGATACATATGAACAAAAACATAAGTTTTCCCATAGTAATTCCCATATAAACTTGAAATGGTTTGTGCGAAGTCAGTTTCTTACTAAAGTAGTTCAAATTTTGGGAGGCTAAGCAGGACCCAATTTGGAACCGTTTAAGCACTGTGGAGCGAAAATTTAAAATTTTGCATCAATCTAGTACACACGCAGGATCGTGCTTGCGGAAGCGACGATGACATTGATGCCCAGAAGCAGCGGCTTGTCGAGATGTGCGAAGCCCGCATTAAGGAGCTAGTTAAACAGCAACAGGCAGACGAACAGCAGAATCGCATGTCTAACAATGATCGCGTTGAGGCTTTGCTGCAGAAATTGTCCGAGTCGTACAGTAGGTACTATGATCTGATTCCAGGCTACTGTGAAAGTCACCAGTCGATTAACGTTGTCAAAGTGAGTTTTAATTCTAGACGCAGCCGATGCCGCCGATGTCGCTAGAAAAAGATACGGCGATTTGTTTTTGTTTATATAAAAAAAAAAACTACAAGGGACAGCCCTATGGGCTTTTTCGTTGTGAACTGGAGAACGCCACCACTAACCATGCGGTGATTGAATAAGCAACGTTTGGTGAGACCGGATGGAATTCAACTTTGAAATCTGTGTTAGGGAAATCGCTTTTCGCAGGCAATCGGTGATAATTTTAAACATGAAACATTCGTGAAATTTTCAATAGTGATAATTTTAAAAATGATAAACTCTTAAATTCAACAGATGCGTAGAAATATGTCTTATCGATTGGTGATAAAATTATTGAAATTGGTCCAGTGGCAGCTGAGTTATGGACGTTCAAAATCTTTCATAATTTTGATACATTTTATATTTTCGTTTTTCACAAATCGTAGAAAAAAGACAAGAAATCACAGACGTAGTTCTACGTCAAAAAAAAAAATAAAAAAAAAACAGGAAATACTGGTTTCAATGTAAAAATTGACATTTTTTGCGGAACACATCTACAAAATCTTGTTTTCCCTGATTACGCTAAAAAAAATATGAAAATAAAATCAACACTCCATACATTTTTTTTTGTTAACATTATGCTAAAAGAAAGGTGGATGGCGCCATGTAAAATTAAAACTGACAGCATTCAGTAATTCATTATCATTAATTATTGTTCAACAAAAAAAAAATTGTATTACTTTTATACCGAAGGAGAGGGAAGATATGAGATGGATAATAACTAAGTAGGTCATGACTTTTCAAACACATTTTCTGACAGTTGGCGAAAGGTCACTTTGGATTCAAGCTGCTGCACGGGTAAGTTGAACATTTATTAGCTGCGTCGTGGGTGATTTGCCCACATTTGATATCGGCGGATTTTCACATACTGCAGTTCTGGTAGTTGTGGAAGGAACTTCACATAAATATTCGCTAGGGAGAATGAACTTAACCAACCAAATGTTCTATAACAGTTTATGTATTCTTGAGTGACTAAAATGGGCAGTTTTTTTAATAGCTAAACTTTTAACAAAATTAAATTAATTAAACAACATACTTCTATGGAGCCGTTAGAGTGAACAAGTATTTACGCCCTTAACTGGATCACTATAACGTGACACAAAATGCACGAAAGTACACTTTTCGTCACTAGGTGAATCTTTGTCATTGCCGAAAGAATAAATGAGATTTTGACGAATGTTTTTTTTTAGTGAATTTTTCCAGTGACGTTGTCAACCATAATTTTGTGAATATCGCGTGAAGTCTCCCAATGACAATGACAAATCTCAGTACAATGGTCGGTGCCCCTAGCAATATGTGACGGCTTGTTTCACCGCTGACTGGTCAATATAGCCAACGGAATTCCCTGGACTAAAGAGGGTTGAGCTACGCCATGAGCTCGTCGAGCCAGATAATCGACCTGACACTTTCGCAGTCCAGCAGCTCCTTCATTAAAGCCGCCCCTGCCCCACTCATCTCCCTAAAACCCGCTTCCCATCACCACTAATATGATTAATGAAGAATAATGACGCCAGTGGGTGCTGAAGACGAAGATTCCCTCCTTGGAAATAGCGGCTCAGCAGACGGCACAAGACAAGCACATATGCCAACGAGACAAAGGAACCGGATTTATATCGTGTTCTTATCCCTTCCGAACCTCGAAACCTTCGGTATTCAGGCACCAGTCAGGCTTTTGACGAATGTGTGTGCACGCCTCGGATCTTTGGCATGAATGAAAGCATTTCACTTTCTTCGGCGTTGAACGACGTTGATTTATGAAACAGTTGTGTGCCTACCTGTCGGAATGTTGTGCGAAGGTGGAACTCAAAATATTTTGTCAATTTTGGGGAAAATTATGTAGGAAAACATCCGCTCCACACGCAGAGAAAACTATTTTCATATCTAATCCACGAATTCTCCGCTGCTGGTAAAGCTCACAGCCTAGAGCCGGAGAAAATTTCACTGCCAAGTATTTACACATCGCTGAAGTCAAATCAAAACTGTTTCACCTTGTTTGATGCCATCAAGTAAATGGCTGGGGATGGAAAACTTTCGACTCTAATGAAGCTAATTAAGATTAGGAGTGATGATTTCCAACTTTACCTTCATCTTCACTTTGCAGCAACGAAAATGTAACGAAGAGTTGGGTAACCTCCTACTTTTAACCGATGGAAAGAGCTGTTGATTATGGTTGCCCCCTTCAAGTGGTGTGGGATTCGGGGGGGGTCGGAGGCACTATTAATCGAAGTGCCGTGTTTTATAATGAGCCCTACTCAGTGTGTTCATTTGCATGTTTGATACGACCAAGGTTGGAGCCTTTTGAAGGAGAAGTGTGTTTAGGGAAATGTGTGTAGGACGAACGCTTACGTGCGTGACAAATCAGCGAAAGGAGCGCTGTTTGATATTCAAATTAGGGCTCGTTCATCTTCGTTGGGGCGTTGATGGTTGATCGATTCTGGGAAACGAAGTGGATTGAAATTGAAGGTAACGAAGTTCACGCAAAATTTGAGGCGACGTGGGTTACGAGATTTCGATGTACAGTCAAGATTCCTATATTGCGGATTCGTTCTTGCCGGATTCCTATAGTATTGATGCCACTGGATTCCTATAGTACGGTCGATCCGGCATTAACGAATACACGTAGCATATGGGATTAGAGCTAATTGGAACTAAACACTGATTGTACGGCAATTTGAAGAGATAACTTCCTGATGTCTTTTGAGAAGTTGTTAAGCAGAAAGTTTGCCACCTTTTGGGACGATTCAGTTTCCGGTAGGACACAAGTCTGGTCCTGTGGAAGATCCGGAATATCCGTAAAAATGGTCAATTCAAGAAACTGATCCTAGAGCTCCGCGGATTTTTCGAAAACACTCATAAACGTCTTGTACGTTAAAGTTTTGTCCGGAATATGGGCCCTTAGGACCACGGGACGGTTCACCGGAAGATCCGGAACATCCGTAAAAGTGGTCAGTTCATGAAACTGATCCTAGAGCTCTGCGGTTTTTTTTTCTTAACAACTCATAGACGTCTTATCAAAATTAATTGTGAGTGTTGACCAGAATATGAAACCTGGGGACTACAGAATGGTCCACCGGAAGATCCGGAATATCCGTAAAAGTTGCAAATTCATTAAACTGATCCTAGAGCTCCGCGGATTTTTCGAAAACACTCATAAACGTCTTATCAGAATGTATTCGGAGATGTGTTCGGAATATGGACTCTGGGGACCACGGAATGGTTCACCAGAAGATCCGGGACATCCGTAAAAGTGGTCAGCTCATGAAGCTGATCCTAGAGCTCTGCGGTTTTTTTTTTCTTAACAACTGATAGACGTCTTATCAAAATTAATTCTGAGTAAAACAGAAAAACAGTTAAACAGTACTTATAACCCCCTTAAGTTAAGATTTTGATAAGTTCTTTAGTGGGAATGACACTGATGAAGACTGCACATTGTAGTCGAAATACGTATCTGTCATGGATACCAAAATTAATTAAGTAGAATTAAATGGAAGATAACCTTTTTTTGCTTTTTTGTTTAAGCATTCCGCTAACAACCCAATTTCATTATTTCATTAATTCTGAGTGTTGACCAGAATATGAAACCTGGGGACTACAGAATGGTTCACCGAAACATCCGGAACATCCGTAAAAGTGGTCATTTCATTTAACTGATCCTAGAGCTCCGCGGATTTTTCGAAACCACTCATAAACGTCTTATCAGAATGTATTCGGAGTTGTGTTCGGAATATGGACTATGGGGACCACGGAATGGTTCACCAGAAGATCCGGAACATCCGTAAAAGTGGTAAATTCATGAAACTGATCCTAGAGTTTCGCGGATTTTTCGAAACCACTCATAAACGTCTTATCAGAAAGAATTCGGAGTTGTGACCGAAATATGGGTCCTGGGGACCACGGGATAGTTCACCCAAAGATCCGGAACATCCGTAAATGTGGTCAATTCATGAAACTGATCCTAGAGCTCTGCGGATCTTTCGAAACCACTCATAAACGTCTTATCAGAATGTATTTGGAGTTGTGACCGGAACATGGGCCCTGGGGACTATGGGATGGTTCACCGGAAGATCCGGAACATCCTGAAAAGTGGTCAATTCATGAAACTGATCCTAGAGCTCCACGGTTTTTTTTGAAACCACTCATCAGAATGAATTCGGAGTTGTGACTGGAATATGGGCCCTGGGGACTACGGAATGGTTCACTATTATATCCGGAACATCCTTAAAAGTGGTAAATTCATGAAACTGATCCTAGAGCTCCACGGATTTTTCGAAACCACTCATAAACGTCTTATCAGAATGTATTCGGAGTTATGACCGGAATATGGACTCTGGGGACCACGGGATGGTTCACCAAAAGATCTGAAACATCCGGAAAAGTGGTCAATTCATGAAACTGATCCTAGAGCTCCGCGGATTTTTTGAAACCACTTACAATAAATTCGGAGTTGTGGTTTAAAAGTGGTTAATTCATGAAACTGATCCTAGAGCTGCGTGTTTTTTCGAAACTGCTCAAAGACGTCTTATCACAATTAATTCGGAGTTTTGACTGAAATATGGATTCTGGGGACTACAAGATAGTCCATCGGAAGATTCGGAACATCCATAAAAGTGGACAATTCATAACACTGATGCTAGAGCTCCGTGAATTTTCCGAAAACACACATATACGTCTTATCAAAATGAATTCAGAGTTGTGACCTGAATACGGACCCTGGGTACTACAGGATGCTTCAATAGAAGATCCGGAACATCCGTAACAGTGATGAATTCATGAAACTGATCCTAGAGCACCATGTTTTTTTTCGAAACCGTTCATTACAATTATTTCGGAGTTTTCACTGGAATTTGAACTCTGGGGACTACAGGATGGTTCACCGAAAGATCCGGAACATCCGTAAAAGTTGTCAATTCATGAGACTGATCATAGAGCTCGGTGAATTTTGCGAAACCACTCATAAACATAGTTGAAGATGCTAATTTCAAATAACAGACTAAAGTGGTAATTTTTATACGATAGATGGAGGAGATGAAAGTATAGAGTTGATAGTTCCGTTAGAGTACGGCAGTGTGAAAATTGCATATAGATAGACGATAGCGAGCTAGGACAACTTTTTTTTTTTTTCTTTGTTAAAGAGACTTTCAGCCTTGGGCTGGTTCGTCTCTGGCGTCTAGGACAACTTTTAAGGAAGGTACAAATCGGTTTTTTCATCTCTCTTTACCAAACTCCCCCTTTGGAGAGGTATGGTGAGGGGTGTCCTCCCCCCCGCCACCACTGGCAAAAAGAGATGAACGCCGACCCGCTCAAGTACCAACGATGTGTTTGAAACAGTTCTACCGCACTTTAGTTGTTATTTGAACATGGAGGCGAACCAGCCTAAGGCTGAAAGCCTCCTTAATAAAGCTTAATAATAATGTTATTTGAAGGAAGGCATCCAGTCGTAGGTTTGGAAATTGCAGCTATTGCTTACCCCTACCCTGTATGTGCTCCTGTCATCAACTCTAGACTTTCATCACCTCCATCTATCGTATAAAAATTACCACTTTAGTCTGTTATTTGAAATTAGCATCTTCAACTATGTAAATCGTTGACTTCACGCAGAAGTAATACTAAACATATTGTCAAAGTACATAACTCTGGATGGGAGCATACCATCAATTACTGTCATTGGTCGTAAGGTACAGTAGCAGCACCTACCCCACCCGTGTCCCTTCGAGATCGTCAAGTCGACGATGACAGGAGTACATACCGTAGTAGGGGTAAACATATAGTCAAAGCACTCATAAACGTTTCATCAGAATGAATTTGGAGTTGTGACCGGAATATGAACGCTTAGACCAAAAATTGACCTTTGGGACCACGAGATGGTTCACCAGAAAGATCCTGAACATCCTTAAAAAAAAAATCAGTTCTTGAAACTGAGCTTAGAGGTCCGCTTTTTTGAAACCACTCATTAGCGTCTTATCAGAACTAATTTGGAGTTATGACCAGAAAATTGACCCTGGGGACCAATGTACAATGGTCCCAAAGCCATATTTATGAAGACAAAAATATTCCCACTCAAACCATCACTTTTAGGTATATGGTGTCTTGGGGAAAGTTTCTTCGTGTTTTTTGGCCGATTGGAAATTAGGGTGGTCCTTAAAATTGGTGAATTGAAAATTCAACCTTTTTTATTTCTTGAGATAGACAAATGCAGTGTTCTAAAAGGCTGTAGAACAATCAATTTGAACCAACTTTGCTGATGGCATCAAATTTTTTTCTCTTTTGGATCATGACTTATGATAATTTTAAACGAGTAGGTTAGAGTGGCTCCTAGAAAATCGGATTTCTTTAAATATTTTTATTGGTGATCAACGTAGAAAAAATATCTAAAGAAAGCCAATTTTCTAGGAGCCACCCTAACCTTTTGAAAAAACTTTGTTCTAAATACTTTTGGAACTTTTTATGACGCATGTTTTTTGCAGAAGTCACTAATTTGATGGCTCCTTTATTTTAAAAGTTAAGGCTAGTTTTTGATAAAAAAAAATGATATTTTTTTTTTTAATTTAATTAAATACATTAAACAAAAACGCTCTCACAGTTTTTTTTAACCAATAATGAAAAAAACACAATATTTTAATGAAATCAAAAGTATGAAAATCGGTTTGCTTCATTTAGATACATTGTCTGTTTAATAGAACCATTTTTTCGAAGAAAATCTCCATTAATTTTCTAATAATAAAGAAAGATAGCAGCCTGGTTGCTTCAGCAAAAATATGTGTCATCATTAGTTTTAAATGTAACCAAAATAAGGTTTTTAACGAGAAAAGAACTTATGAAAAGATATTCGAAGAAATCTGCTTTTTTTTTCTTTATTTAGGAGATTTTTAGCCGTAGGCTAGTTCATCTCCGTAAAGGGTGGGAAGCCTTAGAAATAGGTCCCCCAGCCACATTGCTTGAGTATCATGCTACTTCAACCTTTGATAATCTACTTAGCCAAACATATAAACAGCTAGTACAATAACACATTAAACAGCATACCAAAAAGACAGGCTAAAAGGATACAAAAAAGAAGAACAAATCTGTTTTTTGGGCCACCCTAACCTACTTGTTTAAAAAATCATAACTCATGAACCATAAGAGATTGAAATTTGGTGTCTTGAGCAAAGTTGCTTCGAATTGATTGTTCTACAACTTTTTGAACATTGCATTGGTCTATCTCAAATAAATAGGGTGCGTGACGAATTTTTGCAGTAAATGGCATATTTGAGAAAAAATACACCAGTTCAGGGGGAACGACACTTCAGGATTATCCCATTTTTACCCAAACCTCTCATATAATTTTCAACGTGCACAAAATTTCAATCCATCCTATCTATTCTTTCTATTCCCAATTTATCCCTTCTGCATGCACACAAATTGTCAAGCAAGCCGTGCAGTTTTTCGAGTTTTTCGAAGTTTTCAGGTCGACCGCGAAGCACTCTCAGACTCACTGTCAGTTTACAACACTCTCCACAACAAACACCACGTATGTCAGCTGGCCATACCGGTAAAAAATCGGTGCGAAAACTAAAAAAAGATGACGGACCACTCGTCTATAATCGGTCTCGGGGGCAAAAAACATCAAGTGCATCACGGAAGAGACGGCAACGCACAACCCGGACTCAAACCGATCGAATTCGACGGATAAGAGCCCGGGTCTCTGTGTGTTGTAGCATGGAAGTTGCCGAACAGGCGCGAAGCAACTGTTGATTTCGTACAGCTGATTCTAGCCCCGGGAAAAGCCTTACCAATGAAACCCCCTACGACAAGCAGGTGCAAAAGGAATTCAGGTCATTTTTTCCACTCGGCCCAAGTTTTACTCGTCTCTGATGCTGGTCAAGGGTTAATGGTGAAGTAAGACACCCACCGGCTGATGTATTTCTGTGCGAGAATATTGCGAATCAAATTCCCGTCCAAATGCAGCTGGGAATATTAACCGGAACCTTGTAATCCATCGCCATCACCCGTTCCTCCTAGTTTGCAGTTTCGACCTATTCGGTGCGGAACCATTTTCTGCACTTGAGCTGTGAGCTTTGGTTATTATAGTTGGGCGGTGTCCATTAATTCCGTTTAGCTAAAAATGAATATTCCCCCCCCCCGTTTGGAACAAAACTTTACACTGAAAATGACCCCTCTATATTTATTACGTAACGCTCTATAAACCCCCCCCCCCGCCTTTTCATTTAATTAATTTTTGATTTCGTTTTGTAGCAAAAATCACAATTTATAAAATTAAAACAGATCCATTTTGCAAAGCAAGATTTAGTGATGACAGCTTTCGTTGTTGTACCAAAAACGTCAAAAAGACCTGTATTTTCAAACTGTACATCAAGAAACGAAAAAAAAAACAAAATGTTCTTTTTGTTACGTAACGCAAAGCTTTACTACTCCTCCCCTATGCATAATTCGTAACGATATAGGTGACACCCTCTCCCCCTATAAGCGTTACGTAATTCATGGACGCTTCATTGCAGCAAATTTTTCTTCTTTTTACACCTATCCTCTTCGCGTTCAGACTCGCATCCCTCTGAAATTTTTTAACACCCCTCACATCACATCAATTGCTTGATCTATTCCCATCTATTTTTTCTATCCCTGCTCTATTTTCGTCATCACGACACACTAAAAAAAATCCCATCAATTATGTTTTTCCCCGAAAATCCCAAGTAATTACTAGACTGAAAAAATACATCCAAATGAGTGTCGTTCCCCCTGCACCAGTTAGTTATTCTAGCAATGAATTTTGTGCGATTTATTTTCTTTCGCAACATATGGAAGTTGTAAGTAAATTTATTCAAAAAAATTGCCTTCCCTTTCGACGACTGTAGTTAAACGCTTCCGGAAACTGCAGTATGCACGTTTTAAAATGTTTCGATCCATAGATGTCATCACTGCCTTGATTTTAGCTTTTAGCGACTTAAGTGTGGTGTGCGGGGTTCTATTGGTATCCCGTTGGACGACGCCCTATACAAAATAATCCAACGGATTGATATCAGGACTGCTTGGGGGCCAAATTTCTTCCTCCCAAATTTACGAAATATTTTCCGTAAGCCATTTCTGTGCTTTATTAGCAGTATGAGCAGGTGCTCCGTCTTATCACTTTCCCAAGCCTTTTTTAATATTATACACTGTTCTTTCAGACACATTTACCGACCGAATTATTTCTTTCATGCATACTCCGGCGCGCAACAAAGCGACAACGGCTGACAGATTGCTCTCTTGTTTCGACATCTTTACGTTTACTCAACATTGTTTGTTTAAATCTTACACCGAACAGTATAAGCTATCCAGTGCTGCCAAATATATCTAAATCATGATGCACAAGCATGAGAAATTACTATTTGAAATTTACTGCAAAAATTCGTCACGCACCCTGTAATTAAAAAAAAATTGTATTTTCAAATCTCCAATTTTGTGGACCATCCTAAATTTACTAACATAAAAAGATCGGCCAAACAATATGAAGAAACTTTCCCGAAGACACTATATACCTAAAACTGACGGTTTGGGCGCAAACATTTTTCTCATCCTAAATATGGCTTTTTGACCATTATGCAGTGGATGGTCCTCCGAAAGATCTGAAACATTCGTAAAAGAGGTCAATTCATGGAATTGATCCAAGAAAATAGACCCTGGAGACCATGAACGCTCCTCTGGAAAATAATAGACAACTCATCCGAATGAACTCGGAGTTGTGACTGGAAATGGACCACGGAACATCCGTTAAAGTGGATAGTTCAAGAAAACTGATCTAAGCACTCTGTGGTTTTTTAAAGCTACTCATAGACATATTTTTTTTTATTTATTATAGGTGCTATTTAAGTATTTAATAACTTCTAGACACTTTTAACGGAATTTTTGAATATTATTCCTTGGATTTCATGGACTTATTTCCCTTGACTTCTTGGAGATCTTTCTTTGGAGTTACAAGTTATCGAGGCACTAGTTTCAATGTTTATATTTTTAATTCAGCGGCGCCGGTGGTGTAGTGGTAAACGTGATTACTCCTCAGTCGGCGCCACCGGGATGTTCTGAGGCATAACATCTCTGATCACGCCTTCCTTCGGAAGGGAAGTAAAGCCGTTGGTCCCCGGTTCATGAGTTGATGAGTCGATAGGTAGGGTCCAGGTGTGGGGGCTGCCTCCCTGGCGTCGGTAGCATTGGTGCTCAGCACGGAAAACAAGATCGACGGAAAACAAATCAAAGGAAAAAAAAAAAAAAATTTAATTCATCACATCAAAATTTAATCAATAAACCATTTGAAAACATCGTTTTAATTAGTTATTATTATTATTAATTTATGAGTGGTATTGAAAAAAAAAGTGGAGCTCTAGGATCGGTTTCACGAACTAATCACTTTTAAGGATCTTCCGGATCTTTTAATGGACCATCACGTGGTCCCCAGTATAAATTGTCTGATCAAAACTCCGATTTGATTGTGATAAGATGTCTATGAGTGCTTTCTAAAAAATCGTGGAGCTCTAGGATCAATTTCATGAATTGAGCACTTTTAGGCATGTTCCGGATCTTTCGATGGGCCATCCCGTAGTCTCCAGTGTCCATATTCTGCACTCAACTCCGATGAAAATCGATGAAGAGAATCGATCAAAGTCACTTACACCCCTTTTCTTCTAACCCCCTACAGGAATCCCCCGAATAGTGCAGTGGGTAGTAACATCCACCTACCGCAATTTTTTCGCTGTTATCATGCTAGTTGAACCGGTAATGTGTAGATAAATAGTGTATTGTTAACTTTAATCATAAACATGAAGTCAGCTAAGTTAGATGGAGGTCAAAAATTTTTGAAATAAGCTGATTTTCAGTAATTTATGGAATACAAAACATTTCATAATTACCGAACCTCGTAAAAAAAAAAACTACTGGGCCACTCAGCTATAGACCCACAGCATTTATATATCTCTGCTGACAGTTTTTCAAAAAAGTTCTGAGTTGCTAATGCAGTCTATTCGGTTATATTTGACAGCTATCTTGACTACCGAGTGCTCAGTATCTGTTGAAATTACCGAAACGATAGCCGAGCGCTCAGCTGTTCTAATCTCGTCAAAAAATTAACTGAATTCGGTAAAAATAAGTAAGTGTGCATGCTCCATTATACTGATGCAAAATTTGAAATTTTCGCTCCACAGTGTTCAAACGGTTTCAAATTGGGTCCTGATTAGCCTCCGAAAGTTTAAACTCATTTGATAAGAAACTGACTTGGCACAAACCATTTGAAGTTTATGAATTACTATGCGAAAACCAAACGTTTTGTTTATTGTCTTCTAGCTTTTTTACATATTGTACTGTTAACAAATTCTATTGCTTTTCTTATGGGAATTTTTATCAGCTGCAACTTTGCCTAAAATCGTTTTTCAGCCAAACGTCAAATTAAATAGTTATTAATTAATTAAGAGATTGATAATCTTATGGCAAGATTAAGCAACTGTATTGTGAGCAACACTGTATTCTGCAGTGTGTCATAGTAGCCATGATTTTTGTACTTTATTCTACGCGCCATAAACACCAATGTTGCCTGCTGAACAGTTGATTGAGCATAATCATAAAGTTCTGTCCAGTTAGAATCCGGAATCATTTATTGTGTTGCAGCGGCACGGATTATTTCACAGCGGTTTGTTTACCTAGGCGCCCACTTTCTGTGGTATAAATTTCACGGTGTTTCGTGCAGTGAGTCAAAAATTATTCTAGTTGGAAGCTAATCCAACGTGGTCCGCAATAAAAATCGCAAAAACTTTGAAAATTGCCAAATCAATCGTATATGATGTGCTCAAACGTTTCAGGGAGCGAAAGAGCGTGGATCGAGTACCTCAAGGTAAACGTCGTAGTGGAACATATGACCGCAAGCTGAACCAGAAGGTGTTGAGAACCGTCAGGGCAAACCCTGCACTATCAGATAATGAAATCGCACAAAAATACGCTGCTGCTCGCAGTACCGTTCGAAGAATTCGTTTGCGAGCAGGATATCGTTCTTGTCGAGCCAGCAAGCAACCAAACAGAACGTTAAAGCAAAGTTTCGTCACCTAAACTCGAGCTCGGAAATTTTACCAGCAGGTTTTGACGAAGTACCAAGGATGCCTGCTCATCGACGATAAAACATACGTCAAAATGGATTTCAGACAGCTTCCGGGCCAAAAATTCTACATGGCGACGGCCCGAGGAGATGTTTCTGCGAAGTTTGAGTTTGCTTTTATGGACAAATTTGCCAAAAAAAAACTGATTATTTGGTAAGGAATATGCAGCTGCGGAGCAAAGACCAAAGTGTTCGTGACGAATAAGACGATGGACTCGAAGCTGTACAAGGAGGAATGCCTCAAAAACCGCGTACTACCTTTCATTAAAGCCCATAAAGGTCCCGTGAAGTTTTGGCCAGATTTAGCGAGTTGCCACTACAGCCGGGAAGTCATCCAGTGGTACCGCGATTATAACGTAGATTTCATCGATAAAAACATAAATCCACCCAACTGCCCGCAGTTCCGGCCCATCGAGAGATTTTGGGCAATAATGAAGCGGAAGCTTAAGAAAAGTGGAAAAACCGGCTCGGGACGCGATTCAGATGACCAAAATGTGGAACAAATGTGCCAAGGAAGTTGACTCCGGAGGTGTGCAGCGTTTGATGGGAGGAATAAAGAAGAAAGTGCGAATTTTCATTAGAATCGAAGATAAATGATTTGTATTGATATTTTTTCCATAAAGTACAGTGTTGACGATAGACGTCTTGCCGCACTAGAAGGACTTTCTTCGCTAGTAGATCACTAGCACCGAGACGAATTCTGCCCAAACCGAATCACTGATCACAAGAAAAAATTGTCATCGACCGACCAGAGAAACAGACGACGTAGGTACTATTTCCTTCAACGTGTATTTTGTAACTTAGTGGTTAAAATTACTTATCTTCCTTATACTTTTCCCTTTTACAAAATGTTTTCTCTTGCACTTTACAAGATTGGTTAACGATTCGTTTGTACCCGTTCAATCGTTCTTGGCTTCACTCGCCACCTCCGGTTTGCCCGCGACATGATCCTTCATTTCGTCATGATGTAGATCCACTGGAACCAAGTCTGGTATAGACGCGTCTGTAGCTGGATGAGCTTCGTGTATCATGGCTTCCTCACTGTCGTGAATTTACTGCGGAGAAGACGTCGTAGCTACGTTCGATTCCATTAAAAGGAAATGCTTGTGTTGATCTGCGTCCAACTTGGCGTGTTCCCGTTTGATCATTTCTCGCAGCTCATCCCCCATTCCTGACTTGTCAGCGAGAAAGAAGCACCCATCATCGCAATCACCGGTCCACGCGACGTCCCTTCGGTTACCGGGCAAATCGAAGCACAGCCCTTCACCAAACATCATCGAACGTAAAAATCCAAATCCTCCGTTACCGACCTTGTCTCGGTTTATCAGCAGCCGAACGCAATCATCGTTCACATATTCGACTAACGATGCAAATGGCTGTACTGTCAGGGATGTGCCCATGATGATCAGCAGATCACAGTCGATGAAGTCTTTATGCGGTAGAACGTGGAACCGTTCCGGAAGGCCTTCTCCGAAGAATACAATGTCCGGTTTGATAACCCCGTTGCATGAACAGGTCGGTATTTCGTCAGAAAAAGCTTTTCTTTAGCAAACTCCAAAGAATACTCTGTTCTGCACTGCAAACAATGATTGGTAAAGAACGTTCCGTGAGCTTCCACTATCTATCTACAATCTTTTTGAAGCCACCGTTCTTCCAGTGCTTGATGACCCCGTCTATGTCCACCGTATCCAGTACCCTCTTCCTGGGAGCACCATCCTTGTCGTCATAGTTATCAGTAGTGTAGAAACCCAATTTGTCCGAAAGGTATTGCCTAATTCTTTCAATGCTGATGTTGTCCGAATGTAAGCCACCACTGTGGTAATGTTCTTCATCTTCACTATCATCAAACTGGGAGACGATATAGACGATATAGCTAAACAAACATATGAAGAGAAGATCATCTTATGAATAACTTAGTACTTAAGGATCAATGTTGACGATAGACGTCTTGCCGCACTAGAAGGACTTTCTTCGCTAGTAGATCACTAGCACCGAGACGAATTCTGCCCAAACCGAATCATTTGTCATCGACCGACCAGAGAAACAGACGACGTAGGTACTGTTTCCTTCAACGTGTATTTTATAACTGAACTATTTACATAAATTTGCTCCTACTGTGGTAGTGACCATCGGCTATCTATCGGTCGGTATCGTAATACAAAATTCTCTCCCTCTCTCTGCTCGCAATTCCATAACAGTCCGTATCATTTGGAATGGTAATTCAACACTTAACTAATTGGATTGATATTTACAAAATCTTATTCCTATCTCCAACATACAGTAAATTACCTTTGTTTTGATGTATTGACCTTATTTGTACGTCAATCCGTTACCGAGATACAGATGATTTTACTATTCCGGATTCTAAATGGACATAGCTTTAAGACATCAATGACTTGAATCATTAATAATGTTTGTTCCTTACATTTGATCAAAAAGAGGTCTTGAACAAAGTTGTAACTGAGAAAATTTTCAACAAGCTCAGCTATCGTTTTCTGAGTAGAGTGAACTGGTGAATTTTGAGATGGATATGAACCGAAATTATGGTTTCTCCATAGTAATTCCCATATAAACTTCAAATGGTTTGTGCCAAGTCACTAAAGTAGTTTAAATTTTGGGAGACTAATTAGGGCCCAATTTGGAACCGTTTGAGCACTGTGCAGCGAAAATTTCAAATTGTGCATCAGTCTAATGCTCCATATACCCTACTGGTTCAGATCTCATCCGTTTCTTCTTTTCCTCAGCAAAGAACGAAGGAGAACAGCCACCTACAGAATGAAAAGCAAAGCTTCGCAATCGAAGAGAGATGCGACTGCTTTTGGTATTGACTAGAAGCTCACAGAAATCGCAATTTCCAAACCTACGACTGGATGCTTTCCTTCAAATAACAACCGTAGTGCGGTAAAAAATCGGTAGAACTGTTTCAAACACACAGTTGGTACTTGAGCGGATCGGTTTTCATCTCTTTTTTCCAGTGGTGGCGGGTGGGGGACACCCCTCACCATCCCTCTCCAAAGGGGGAGTTTGGTAAAGAGAGATGAAAAAACCGATTTGTACCTTCCTTAAAAGTTGTTCTAGCTCGCTATTCTAATATCTATATGCAATCTTCACACTGCCGTACTCTAACGGAACTATCAACTCTATGCTTTCATCTACTCCATCTATCGTATAAAAATTACCACTACAGTCTGTTATTTGAAATTAGCATCTTCAACTATGTAAATCGTTGACTTCACGTAGAAGTAATACTAAAACATATAGTCAAAGAACATATAGGTGATATTCGGTAAAAAATTACCCATTGTCATTTTAATTTAAAAAAATAGAAATGCTCATAATCTCGAAATCTGTAGGACTTGCAAAACTAGTTTATTCAGAAGAGTTCCTTAAAATTGTATTCTTTAAAGCCATGCCGAAGACACCATTAATGCTTTATTAAAAAGTTATTAGCAGCGCTGCCCTAGTGACAGAATTTATTACTAATATGATGTCACAAAATTAAGGCTCAGATCAACTCCAATCAACTTTTCTAAAGACTAAAAACTTCCATAATGCATCCTTGAGGAGCTATTGATTGATACCGCATTTTGGTACGTGGACGCCTTACGTCTCCTAGGTTCATCGCTGCGGATTATTATGTCCCATCCGCGATGAATAATGACCAAGCACTTTGCATCTTCATGGAGATAAAAGTATGCGAAGAACGAAGAGGAGTACTCATCTTACGAAGAACTAGGAATGTTTGCGTGTCGTATCGACACTCATATTTCTCTCAAGCAGATCACTCACCATGATTAACTTTTACACTGGTATCCTCTTTATTCGAGAGTGTATCTGGAATACCGATGCTTCAAAGGTGTTCCGCACGCGAAAAGCGAATTCAGGATAAATGATGCCTCAAATTTGTAATACAGTGATGACCCGATTTTGTCAGCCTCCTTTTTGAAAATCATTTCTTCTACGAAATCCATGCGCTTTTCAAGCGATCTTACTGTACCAAAGTAAACCCTAAACATCCATGTTGAAGATGAATTACGGATATGTGAAATTATTGAAAGATAAAAGTCTGATGCGAGTCATTACCGTAGTACTTTCTGTGCAATGAAATAAAGCATTGGATGCATTTTCTGCATAGCAAAGAAGTCAAAAATCGTGTTACTCCAAAAACAGGCAGGCACTGTATTACCGAAAATAACTATATCACATTTATCCAAATCAACATAAGTTAATATGTTCTGAAACTGATGCTGTTAGCTGGATGATTTTATTCATTGTTAAAAAGTGAATCAGTCGATATATATATATGCATCGATTGAACATCGAAATACATGCTCCAAGTTCGTGTTAATCTGTCGACCAAACATTGCATGCAAATATGTTCGGATTGTACATTGAATCAATTGGCAACATTTAATCGTTCGTTGGAGTTCTATCAGATCAATGTTTCTCCACATGTTTCAGATTCCCGCCAGCCACATCATACCATACCATTTTATTAATCAGTCGTAAAATCGAGAATTTTAATTGATTTAATTTACTGTTTTTATTTTGCAGGTAAGTTCATCACGCCTCAATGGATCTGATCAGACAGCAGTATTTATCCCCACTTGGCAGTGAGTATATAAATTAAATTTGATCATTCATTTCAGAAAACCGTTCCGAGTTGATGGATCTCATTTGTTGGAGTAAACTTTTCCAATATAAAACAGCAAATTTCCCACTCCCGGTCCCATTTCACAATATCATCCGGAAGCATCATATTTCAACTTACTCTTCTTTAGAACAAAGCTCCGTTCGAGTTCATCATCGTCGTAGTCGAAAGCTGGCGCAGCATCTTTGGCATGAAATTATAATGAATTTATGACTTGTTTTGCTCTGCACACTCACACACCACCGAACCGCTACAGCGGCAGACAGAATCACACCCAACTGGAAACCCGGAGTGGAAAACCTTGAAAAGTTATAAATATTAATTGTTGCCCAGTTTCTGCTCGGCAGCAGCGGAAGAATTGTGCTTTCCAAGTCACACAGCAAACAACGCCGAGCTGGCAAGTTATCGATTTAATTAATGTTTGATCCTACTGAGTTTCCTCGGGATGCTAGAACTTTACCAGAAAATTAGAACAACGACAGCCGGATGCAGTCAGCCGGTGTAGCTGTAAATGGCAGAAATTGTATTTTGTTCTTTTAACTACAGTTGGTGTCACACGGAGTCCTACTCCCCGCTCGCACGCGCAGGAAACACATTCCAATAATTAAACCGGTAATTGGAAAACTTTGCCTACGCAGGCCTGTCTTTATTTCTGGGTGATCATCTTTACAAACTCTTCGTAGTCAATTTGTCCGTCACAGTTGATGTCCGCCTCCCGGAGCAGTTCATCGAGTTCCTCCTCGGACATCTTCTCTCCAAACGACTCCAGCGCCGCTCGTAGCTCGTCAGCCGAAATCAGTCCATTTCCATTGCGATCGAAAATGCGAAAGGCTTCCTTCAGTTCGTCCTCCCTGGTCAACTGCCGCATCCGAACCGTCATCATCGCGACAAAGTTCGAAAACTGAATCCTTCCCTCGTGGTCGACGTTGAGGTCCTTGAGCAGCACCTTCACCTCCGCGTCGGAAACGCTTTTCCCGAGGGATCGCAGCACCGTTCTCAGCTCCGAACTGGTTATGCTGCCGGTTCCGTTTCTATCGAACAGGGAGAAGGCATCCCGTAGCTCCTCGATCTGCTCGTCCGAGAGCTTCTCAGCCGGCTGTTTCCGATGGGTCATTTTGCAACATGGACTACTGGGTTGTGGGAATTTTTCGGGCAAGAAATCGTAAATAATCCAACTTCTGCGTTTGCTTAGGTTGGGCTATGTGTTTGTGTGAATGAGAAATAAAGCTTATTTATGACTCTAGTTCTTTGACTTTTGCCATTCGCCGGTTGGATGGGTTGCAACTGCCTTGGAAATGGTGTTCATTATCTTCACGACCTATTGCTGCAGCAGCAGTTGAAGGGCAACGGAAACGTACGGTGACACAGGGCCATAGCTGGGGTTTCACCTTTCCTTGCACATAAATCGTGCTTTATTTTCTTTGGGTTGATCGTCGGAACTGGTCAAAGAACTCCTGCCATCCTCACCGGAAGGTGAGGGAACAAAACTTTATGCCACCAATAACGGCCGCAATCGTCCGGGACCCGGTGGCCGGGAGGTTTATTGCCAGATACTTATTCCGAATGTATGTGTGTTTGTGTGTGTGCCCGAGGCGGTAAATGTTGCATACTGCCGGTAATAGGAAATCTATAAAATTATGGTCAAATGAGTTATGGCCTCTGTTGTTCGGTGTCGGAGTGTATTGGACTAGGTAGGTTGGAATTGCAAGTTTATCTACCGATACATATGGAGAGAATCATAAGCTGTGGTAGTACTTTTTCCTATTCTAGATAAATGATATCTGATTTACTATTCTGGTTCCAAACCTGATATTTAAGTGTTTAAAAAATGACATGGAACATCGTTGGATCGCTAGTCAGTAAAGGTACGCTATTATCTGGGAGGAGCGTTCCCAGGTCAGTTTCAGGGAAATCTGGTCCGGTTAATATATAAAATCTACAAAAATGTGGAATACTCCAACATAACTATACACTAGACTGCCAGCGAAAATGGTAATTTTTAATTTCGTTAACAAACCATATACAAAATGTTTATTGCCGCGAAAAATTACCCTATGCAAAATTTGAGCTCAATCAGACATGATTTAGGGGTGGCGCAAACGCGTCAAAGTTTGACTTTTTTCACTCTCGAAAATCTCCCTCATGAAAATTCGTAAATCAAAAAAAAAAAAAATTTTTTATGTCAAATGTCTTAAAAATGCAAAAACGTCGAGATTAGGAGTTTTTTTGAAATTCTTTTTTTCTTAAATCGACTTTCTGGGACTTAGAATTTTTTTTCATAAGTTCTATATGGAATATAGAAGATTGATGAGTCGGCTTCTAAAACTGTTCACAATTGTCTCCAACCTGCTTATATATCGAATTAAACCACCATTTAGGATCTAATACGGAATAATTCACTAGGGTGGTCCAATTATTCTTCATTAGGGTGGTCCAAAAATTCAAAAATATATGAAAAACCACAACTTTTCATCAGAAATTCCTAAAATCAATTGTAAAAATATCTTGGATTGCGTTAATCTTTTTTTTTTTGGGAATCATGAGTTTTGCACAAGAGGAACATTCGCCTGAAAAGATGAAAAAATACTTGTTTTATACTTTGCCATATATTTCCTTATTAGCTACACCAAATCAGATTTCCTGGTACTCTTATAATTTTTTCGATGATCTTCAACTAATTGTAAAATGCACTGCTTTTGATCTTCATCCGTTGATAGTTTTGAATGGTATGTTTTAATCAATGCTATACCACGCTCTGCATTATCATTAACTACTTCCAAACATTGAACCCGTCTTTTGGCATTTTTAAACTCGATGGAACTACTTCACTGCTCCATATCGACATTCAGCAACGACTTCGGAATTTGGAGAGCTTTGAATAAGTTTTCAATACCACTGCTGCCTTGTACAAACGAGTGTAGGCCAATCGTTGAAATATCGTTGGATTCAACAATGGATCTGGCTGTAATGTTTTTATGAGTATCTGTAAAAAAAAAATCATTACAAAATTAAATGCAAATGTATCAATTAAAGCATTTACCTGATAGAAGTAAGGCTTCGATGACCTTTTTCTTAACCGGGAGGTCTACATTTTCGTCGAACAGACATAGTCCGATAAGGCTGTTGTCCAAATATTCCAAGTGAGTTAAAATTCCTTTATGTACTGTTTTCACAACGTCTTCATCAACAGTTTAATATTCCTTCAATATTTTTAACAGGGTCAGATCGTTGTTGGGTGCCATCGCATCACACGGAGAAAGAAACCAACTTTTCAAATAAATTTTTACAATGAACACACAAAATCGAGCTAGTTGATTTTTAGTTTTATCTGGTAAAGCAACCCTAGTAGCACGCTTGTCACAAATCAATTGTAGAAACTTGTATACGACTTATTTCAGTCATAAACAAGTTGCTGTAACTTATTGTGATGAAAGTGTGCTACTCGGGAAATTCATGCCGAATAATAAACATTTTGGCCATGCATCTTGCATTATGGAACGCACCAGAAGCTCTTATTTGTATTTTTTCATCGATTTTTCCACTTAAATATAAAATGGCAAGTTGTAGAACCTCTCGGTAATCACCACGGTGGTGTTGCTCTCTAATTATTTTTTTTTTCATAAAACTCCAATAACGCCAATCTTTCTATTTCCGAAATAGCTATTTTCAAAAAAATCATCATCCATACCTGAGTGGTATGAAGTCTTTTCCAAAATGTGCCATTTTGATTGGAATTTCTTAAAAATCTCAACATTTGGAGACTTTGACGTTTCAAATTTCAGAATTTTAAAAGCTTTGCCAAGTAGCAGTTCATGTATGTGGTGTCTACAAGGGAGGCCTATAAGCTGCCTCTTAAACAATTTGTCCAGGTACTGACACCCACCTTTTTTTCTACCGGTGTTTGATGCAGTAGTATCAAAAGATGTAAACATAATTCTGAAAACAAACGATAAAATAGTCAGAATTCTGAGGTGAACATACAAGATTTAAGATCATACCGCAAGCCCCCATTTGACGACTGCATTGTACACCGATTCTGCTTGTTGTGCCCCCGTAGAGTTTTCGATGGGTGGAACAGCCAATAATTTGCTAAAGCCTTCACCTGATACAACTATGGCCAAGGGCTCGGTTTTTATTAGAGCTTTGGATGGTAATATGTTAGGTAGCAGCTTAGAATCCCAATGTACTGTTAAATTTATATCTGGTTTAAACGACGCTTTTAAATCATGTTGCATTTGTAAGCGAATTCCTGCTCTGGCGATTCTGACAGATTCCTTGTTCAACAATAATGATGAAACATCGTGCCCTAAAGCTTTAGCGATCGATGATATTAGAAACACAGCATTTCGATCACTCAATTTACAGCGGTCCAAAGCAGCAGCTACCTCAACTGTAACAACTCGTATCAGTTGCGATTACGTGTCAAAGCTGGTTTTGGAGAACCTAGAACGTTCAAAATATATTAATATGGATGGTAATAGGTGTATAATCTAAAAGAAAAAAAAACATTAGCAGAAAATCACAACGTACCTGTTTTTGGAGAAGCTCTTTCGGATGTACTAGGCGAGTACACTGACCCAGCCTGGTTGTCGTTTTGTGATGATATTTCAATTGAGGTTGCACTACAAATTTGATCCGGTCTTTGGCTTGACCCTTCTTCCTCAAAATCGCTACACGAAATGGTTTCATTGGTCGGTAGAACCTCAGTTTTTTCTTCAAGATGAGCTTGTTTCCGCTGTTTTTGCAAATATTGCATCGCCTGCTTTTCTTCACGGGTTTTTGCCTTAAAATTCTTCCCGATATCAAACAAACTCCGCAATGATCCATGAAATGTGTTCCTTTTTTCGACGTCTTTCTTAGCCGTTCTAAGTTTGCATTTTAATAAGGCTTTCCAGGTATTTAAAAATAGCAACAGTTTTTTTCTTTATGCTTATGTCATTTACCAAATGTGTTAAGTTTTTTTTCTTCCAAGCATCCTTTAATTCCTTTATTGTTAGGAAGGCACTAAGCTTACAACTTTTTTTTTTCAGCACGCGAATGAAACAAATATTTACGAAAAACTTCACTATACGTCGGCAAGTTAACACTTTTTTTTAAGCTTTATTAAAGAGATTTTTAGCCTTAGGCTAGCGGCAAGTTAACAGAATGGCCGAACGACGGCAGATATTCTCCAACTAGCCAAATGTCAACCATTTTTAACAAACTGTCGTACTATTCTCTATCAGTTCTCTGCTTGTTGTCTTCTTCAAACGCACTACTGATTGATCATACATCCTCAGATCGCATCCTTTTTATACTAAAGCATAGGTAGAAAAAGCCAAGGTAGAAAAGTTTACGTAGAAATAAGTACTTGAGACCGTTGCTTGCCTGTAGGAGAACACTGTTAGGGGCCTGTTCATAAACTACGTAGACAGTTTTTTGGGATTCTTGACCCCCCCCCCTCCCCCTGCGTAGACAATTGTCCATACAAATGTTTTGAAATTTGTATGGGCCGCGAATAATTGTTACCCCCCCCCTCCTAAACTGTCTACGTAGTTTATGAACAGCCCCTAGTGTGTGTTTTCTAATTAATACCCAAAAGGAAGCCAGATAAACAATATGCTTTATGCGGGTACTTTTTTGGCACCTCTATAGGGTAGGAATTTAAAAGAAACACATATGAAGGGTTGTCCCGTATTAGGTGGATATGTTTAAAAGTCATTGCACTTTCGTCAGATTGTACTGTAAAGTAAACAGCACTAACGGTTGTCCTGTACAATTTTCGGAATTATTCTACGATTTATGTCTGTCTATGCTTCTATTTTACGTGGTCTCCGGTACTAAAAAGTAATATCATCAAATGTTTTGAAGTTTGGATTCTTAAAAATTCCAAAACACAACATGATGATATTTTCAGATACATGCGTTTGGTAAAAATTAATGGTTTTTACATACCTATTTTGATTTTTGGACCACCCTAATGAAGAATAATTGGACCACCCTAGTGAATTATTTCGTGTTAGATCCTTAATGGTGGTTTAATTTGATATATAAGCAGGTTGGAGACAATTGTGAACAGTTTTAGAAGCCGACTCATCAAGTCGACTTCCATATAGAACTCATGAAAAAATTCTAAGTCCTAGAAAGTCGATTTTTGAAAAAAAAAAATTCGAGATCACATCGACGTTTCATGCATTTTTAAAACATTTGGCATCAAAAAATTTTTTTGATTTCCGAAATTTCATGTACCCAAACTTTGACGCGTTTGCGCCACCCCTAAATCATGTCCGATTGAGCTCAAATTTTGCATAGGGTCATTTTTCGAGGCAATAAACATTTTGTATACGGTTTGTTAGCGAAATTTGATGGTCAATTTTTCCCATACATTCATTGGCAGTCTACTACACTAGACTGATGCATATTTTGAAATTTTTGCTCCACAGTGTTCAAATGGTTCCAATTTGGTTCCTGATTAGCCTTCCAAAATTTGAAGTCATTTGGTAAGAAACTGACTTGTCACAAACCATTTGAAGTTTATATGGAAATTACTATGGGAAAACCAAATTTTGTATTCATGTCTATCTAATAATTAACCCTATTACTCTGCTATAAAAATAGATAGCTGTCCTTGTAGTAAATTTTCACAAGTTATTAATGAATCAAGTCACTATTGTCTTATGATTATGCTCAATCAACTGCTCAGCAGGCAACATTGGTGTTTCTGGCGCGTAGAATAGAGCCAAAACATCATGGCTACTATGTCACGCTGCATAATACAGTGTTGCTCACAAAACAGTTGCTTAAACGGCGCCGGTGGTGTAGTGGTAAGCGTGATTACCTCTCACCCCAGCAGGCCTGGGTTCAATCCCAGTCGGCGCCGCCGGGATGTTCTGAGGCATAACATCTCTGATCACGCCTTCCTTCGGATGGGAAGTAAAGCCGTTGGTCCCCGGTTCATGAGTTGATGGGTCGATAGGTAGGGTCCAGGTGTGGGAGCTGCCTTCCTGGCACGTCGGTAGCATTGGTGCTCAGCACGGAAAACAAGATCGACGGAAAAAACAAACCAAAGGAAAAAAAAAAGCAGTTGCTTGATCACGCCATAAGATTATCAATCTCTTAAAAAATTAATAACTAATTAATTTGATGCTTGGCTGAAAAACAATATTCCACAAAGTTATATCTGAGTCAGTTTCTTACCAAATCAGTTCAAACCTTGGGAGGCTAATCTAGACCCGATTTGGAACCGCTTGAGCACTGTGGAGCGAAAATGTCAAATTTTGCATCAGTCTGCTATACACACACCAATTTCGATTATAAAGAATATAAACAGACTCCATTGTATATTAATTAATTCTCTTCAACATTGTCTAAATACTCTAGGTAGGATTTGGAATGCTCTCAGAAATTCCTTTGAAGTTTTCCTCTTTAATTCGCATAAAATTATCCCCAACATATCTTGTGCATTCCTTTGAAACATTCGTCATAATTTCTTTTGAGTCCTGCTCAGATTTTCCTGCTTCTAACATATCCCTGTATTTCTTATGATTGTTTCTTTAGAACTATACTCGGAATTCACTACAATTTTTCTTCAAAACTCAATTTGAATTCTCCACACAACCCCTCAGAGCTATGTTGTAATTATACTTCATGTTAACGTGCAATTCTCCTTAGACTTTACAAAGGGTGATCTTAACAATTACATAGGAATCGTTTTTAGAATTAACATAAAATTCATATCAGATATTGCTTGGAATTATCACTGAATTAACTCTTCCAGGATCTCAAAAACATTTCATTGGTTTGAGAAGAATTTTAGCTGGACGCTGGTTCATCTCCGGAGAATATTTCATTGGCCAAAATCTTAACATAAAATCAAAAATACAAAAATAATAAAAAACATCTTTGCCCGAGATAATTGAAAATTATCCAAAGCTAGAAGATCTTTCGTGGTCTACAATCTTCAAATAACCTGAGATCGAAATCTTAATTTTTTTTCCTGGAACAAAATGTCAAGCTTATGATTTGTAAAACAGTATTATTTTTTATTTTCCGTGGCAACTCAGATATTAGGAGAATTAGTTGCCATATTCGAGCTTAACCAATTTTCACGGAAGTTGAACTTACAAATGAATTGCCTGCCTCACTCTGGCTACGTTCATGTCCTTTAAAGCAATAATACATGCGTTTCGAGAAGATTTTGAATACATTAAACTAAAGAGCGTTTCTGGCTCGGTCTTCTCGAATTTGCGTCAAACTTTGCATAATTGTTTGTTATGGTCAACCATTCCCATTTTTGTTAAAATTCGGTCAAAATGGTGCATTCGAAATATTTCAACAAATCATTACTCAGAAAGGTCACGTTCAATCGAAATTTTTCCCAAAAAATACTTTACTTTTCAAAACAGCTTTGTCTTCGATCAGAAGTGACGTTTTCGAGCTACAATGTATCGAATCATTTCAATGAAGTTGTTTTGAAAAAAAAAATAAGATGAAAATGGCCGACTTTTTGCTAAAATGTAAATGATTGCCCATATCAAACAATTATGCAAAGCCTTATGCAAATCGGAGAGCTCTGAGTTTTTACGCATCTTCATTTGGTGCAAGGGGTGGTCACTATACACACTTATTTTGCGCCAACATTTTTCTCAGTGTACCTCAAGTGTGCCGCACTGTGCCGAGAGTGCTGGTCATCGGACTGACTTTGTTTGTGAAAATTTGTATGTTTGGCAACCCGGTATTTTGACAGTTCAAATGTTTTCATTTGCTTGTTGCAACGATCGAAACTGATAAACGGAACTGCTCTTTTTATGCTGATGGATGTTGGAATGGCTGGTGTGGTAGCAGTAGCTGCCGTCGTGGAGCAAAAAATTAACCTAAGTATCACGACAAGCTGACATCACGTTCGATGTTATTTCTGGTAGGTACTTGACATTGGCCGCTGTTCTATTACTAGGAAATTCTAGGAACTGTGGATGGGTTTTTTGATCTGGAACACATTTTGTAACGGAGCAGGAGGGTATTCCAGAGCTGAAGCTACGTTTTTCACATAGATTAAACACTGTGCTGTTTAGAGTTAATTTGTTTAAGTGGAATAGGCTGGTCCCGGAAGAATGAATAATTTAAGCTTAATAATATGTACGGGAAATGGCTCTAATGTTGGCCTATGGATCTAAGATTGGGCCCATCGCTAAAAATCTGCTATTTATCAATTTTATCTAGTTGAACGCGTCATTGGGACGGTACCAATGGATATTTTTGGTCGCTTTTGCTGAATTTATGAATGAGCCTAAATGTAATGTCGGCCTTAATACATTACATCCATTTCCCCTATTTATTTTAATGTTAACATACACTTCAATTTAATACTGCGTTTCAAGGGCTGGTCCGGGGATTGTCTTCTGCAGATGAGTCGTTACGCGGCACACAGAATTTGTAGCTCCGAAGAGTGGAAATTATTTCGGTCTAGGAACGAACCGGTAGCACACGCGAGGTGGTGTTATAGGGCACTTCAACGTAAGTCATTTTTAAACGTATCAAAAAATTTATTTTTCTAATATCGTTGCTCACTCTGAATAGTATGGTCAGTCAGTGCTCTGTGAAGGCCGGAGTGGTCGTTTCAACATTCAGGCGGAAGTGACCCAAGTGTACTAAGTAATATTCATGTGGCCTAGGTTGGCTGATCCCAATAATACACTGACAATGCATTGGGGGTTGCGGATTCAGCGTAGACTCACATAACTGCATGATATAATTCGTGCGCAGTACAGTCTCGAAGAAATGGGTGTCCCGGCCGGCCTCCGGTGTTCCAGAATCCAACGAAGATCGTTGGGTGCGAGAAATCCTACGAACGACTACAACTCGTGTCGGTGACCAGTTTGAGACAGGTTTTCTCTGGCGACGTGATGCAAGAAGCTTTCCTGACAGCTACGTAATGGCGAAACGACGATAGATAGGTTTAGAGCGAAAGTTGACAAAGGATCCTCAGCTGCAGGAGGATGTAAGGCGCAAAATTAAAGAATACCAAATGAAGAACTATGCGCACATAGCTACGCAAGAGGAGCTGGCCAAATCCGATCCAACCACAGTATGGTACCTGCCTACAAGCTCAAGGTATGCCTCGTGTGGGACGCTGCAGCGAGAGTCCAAGGTGTTTCGCTCAACTCGGAGTTGCTCAAGGGTCCTGACAGACTCAGTCTTATCCGAGAGCGCCGTATTGGATTTGGTGGTGACGTGAAAGAAATGTACCATCAATCAAGGATACGGAAGGAAGACAAACAGGCTCTGAGCCGCAGGTTTATGTAATGGATGTTGTGACATTTGGATCAACTTACTCGCCGTGCTCCGCTCAGTTTATAAAGAACTTAAACGCGGAGGAGTTTTCCGGACAATTTCCGAATGCTTTCAACGCTATAACAAACCGTCATTACGTAGATGGTTACTACGATAGCGCAGACACTCCGTCAGAAGTAGTGAAGCTGGCCAAGGAAGTTACATATGTGCACTCGAGAGGAGGATTCCATATTCGGAATTGGGTGAGCAATTCGGAAGCATTCGTTCAAGAAATTGATGAAGAAGACAATGTCCATACCGTCCATTTGAAAGATAAAGCTGCTGGTACTGATCGAGTTCTCGGAATCATCTGGAACACGAAAGACGATACCTTATAGTTTTCGTCAGCCCCATCCCATCCCCACAGCAAACAATCTCTGTTCGACGAAGCATCCATCGTTGGAGGTTTTCCGAATCGCATCTCTTTGATAATGTTCGGATCACGTAAAACAATCTTAGTATCAAACTCATGTTGAGCAGGTCAAAGCTACAAATAGTTTTTATTAGATAATTCTGATTTGTTAATTTTAATAAAACCTTCGAATTGAACTGATCGCGTGACTTGCAATTTTGATGACGAACTTGATCTCGACGACTGACAGTCCTAATTTTTATTTTTCCCTATCTGTATGAGTCAAATCCAGGGGCCTGACTGGCGGCCATGTTCTTGATGCTATCATCTGCTCTTGTCTTTCTGCTTATAACACGATTTTCCATCCCTTTCCACCATGTATATGTTAGGCGGGCCGTATTTAAATGAGGCCCGTGATGTTGCCTACTGTCAAACGTATATGATTGATATGGGATTGCCAGTCCCCTGGTCAAATCGGTCCATCACTCTCTCGATTGCACTTTTCTCCAGGGGCAATCGGTAAGCCCAGTGGTGTTGCTCCCAACACCTGTTTTGTTGCAATATACATGGTTGAGGACATAGGGTCCCTGGGGTAAAATACACCAGTTAAGGAAATCAAGGTGGTATGATCAGAGATGTTATGCCTCAGAACATCTCGGTGGCGCCAACTGGGATTAAACCCAGGCCTGCTGGGGTGAGAGGCAATCACGATTACCACTACATCACCGGCACTGCTGCTTTATCTGTTTGGATTCATTGGTTCTAACCCACGATCTTCTACTAAGTAAGCAAACACGGTCGCTCTAAGACCTCTGTTGCGGCTTAAACCGCAGGGCACGCAACGCAGTCCCTGCCGCAGAGTGATCAACTGGAGTAGTTCGTTCTTTACAACAACACGACAGACGGTGCACTGACAAGAAGACAGAAGATAGAAAGCAAAACAAAAAAAAGGAACAATCATTTCACAATCGTTACAACGTGGTGGCCGAATTTATAAAGCAAATTTCATTAATTCTACCTTAATTGAGAAAAGTGCTTTGTTTAAATCTTAAATATTATTGAAATTATTGCTAATCTAGTAAGTACAAATTGAATCGTTAGTAGATTCTAATTAAAATAGGATAAATATTTATGAATTAGGTGAGTTCATGACCTGACCTATACGAGGGAATCGAGGCTGTTGGACTATACGAACATAGCAGAAAGTGAGTTTAAAAATCTCGTTAACTCTCATAAAAGACCCTTAAATGTTTAAAAATATCGATATCTTGTTGAATCTTAAACTAATTTATAAATAATATCTTACAAACTACATTTAATTAGAAAATTCAACTTGATACAAGTGCATTAATAGGGTGCCCATCCGCACGAAGAAGAGATTTTGCCGATTAAGAAACTAAATTGTAAGTAATTATACCTAATTTGTTGAAAAGATCTTTATATTTAAATATATACATTTTTAGCTTTGATCAGCACACAAACAAAACGTTTGATCCAAGGAATTGTTTCGGGATAAATCCCAACAAAATCAAAGAATTTAATCCTCAAGAGATGGATCCCGAGAAGAGAGATTGTCTGATGTGCAATGCTCCCAACAAGATCTGCGACATGGTGCAGTGCGATAAGTGCGAACTGTGGGCCCATTACTCGTGTGCTGGCGTTACGGACGAGGTGAAAGAGCAGGATTGGCGCTGCATCAAATGCAATAATGCTCTGCAGGTTCCGAAAACCCGAAAAACCAGCAAAGCCGAAGCCAAAAAGACGATTGGGCAAAAATCAAGGAGCGATGGTGGATCTTCCGTCGGATCCGTTTCGGAAAGCGGAGAAAACCTGGAAGATTCGCTGAAAAAGTTGGAAGACGAAAAACGCACTTAGGAAAAGGCCTTGGAAGACGAAATGATCTTGCGTGAGAAGCGACTGGAAATGACGAGGGCTCTACAGGAGAAACGGCGTCAAATGGAGAAGGCATTCCGTGAGAAACAACTGCAACAAGACCGAGAGCTGAAGGAGCGCCAGTTGCAGGAAGAGCACGAAATGCTGGAGAAAGAGTTGGCCGAGAAAGCATCTTTTCAAGATCGGCGCAAGAAGATGTACGAGGAGTTTGTAGAAGCGAAAATGACTGTCGCTGAGCCGGTTGCTGGTCGAGAAAAAGTTGGCGGTAACATTGCGAAGGAGGAAAATGAAACGTCCTTTGAGAAAAAGGTGAAGTTCTGGCTTAAAAAGCAGACAGGAGGAAAGAACTCTCCGCTGACCACAACGAAGCTAGTTGAGCCAGTTGCAGGTTCATCGAAAAATAAAGCAGTTACGCTGGAAGAAGAAGCAGGATCGGACGAAGATGAGGATGATGGATCGGAGGAAGGCGAGGATGAAGATGTAGAAGAAGGCGAGGATGAATATAAGGAAGGTGATGAGGAATCAGAGGATGAAGATGATGAGTTCCAGATATCCCGAGAGGAACACGAATTTCTTTCTCGCCTACTAACTGGTAAAAAGCGGCAGCCGTCGACAAAAAAGCTGCAGCAGTTTACGGAAAAGCAACAGCCGTCGTTGACAAAACAGCTGCCGACGATTCAGCAGCAAAAGACGTCACAGCGGCACGTTCATGCCAACGTTAAGTTGTCCAAAGAACAGATAGCTGCTCGACAAGCTCTCTCCAAAAACCTGCCAATTTTCAAGGGTGAACCGGAGTTGTGGCCTATTTTTATCAGCAGCTACGAGTATACCACGTCGGCGTGTGGTTACTCAAATTTGGATAACCTGAAGCGGTTGCAGGACAGTCTGCAAGGAAGCGCACTCCAAGCGGTGAGGAGCCGACTTATTCTTCCGGAATCCGTTCCCGATGTTATCGATGACCTCCGACGTCTTTTTGGGAAACCTGAAAAGCTGCTTAAAACGTTGCTGATGAAGGTGCGCAATGCTCAACCCCCGAAAGCCGACCGCTTGGAATCATTCATCCAGTTTGGGATCACGGTTAAACACCTTTGTGACCACCTCGAGGCGGCCCACTTGTCAGATCATCTCAGCAATCCGATGTTGGTGAACGAGTTGGTCGACAAACTTCCGCCCAACTACAAATTGGACTGGGTCCGATATAAACCTGGGGGGGGATGTGCTGTCAAATCAGCCTACTGATCATTCTTTTATGAAACTGGCTCCAAACGTAAACAATCGCTGTAGGTTTCTTATGGCTTGTTTACGTTTGGAACCAGTTATGCGAGGCATGCGAGGTAGGCGACGATTGTTCGTATTTGACAGCCACCTCCCCCCCTTGATATAAACGGGAGAAAAGAGGGACTCCACTGCGAATATTCACCGACTTCACGAATGATATTCTTTCCGATGTGTCGGAAATTGTCGAGTTTTCTGCTCTCGGTCTGAACGAAGCCACTTGTCCCGTAAAAGGAAAACCGAAGAAAAAAGAATTCATTCATGTCCACGGTTCTGCTCCGAACAAGCCTGAAATTCCGAAGGAGGCAAAAGGAATCAAGCCGTGTTGGGTTTGCAAGCGGACAGATCACAAGTTACGATTCTGTGATGATTTCAAGAAGCTCAGCATCACGGATCGACTGAAGACGGTGGAGCAAAACAAACTCTGCGCGCTATGCCTTAATAACCACGGCAAAAGTCGATGCACCTTTAAAATCCGCTGCAACGTTGCCGGATGTCAAGGTGGACACCATCCTCTGCTTCATCGAGCGGAAGGAGTCGTACAACTGCTAAATGTCGAGTGCCACGCCCACGGACGGTTGAGTCGTGCCATCATCTTCCGTATGGTACCGATTACTCTATATTTCCGGAAATATGCAATGGATGTTCTGGCCTTTTTGGACGAAGGGTCATCCACTACGCTGGTGGAGGAATTTGTTATTAACGAGCTGAACGTGGAGGGGGTTTGCGAACCACTGGTGGTTACGTGGACGGGCAACGTGAAGCGCTACGAGAATCAATCGAAAAAGGTAAAACTCAAACTGTCGGCTAGAGGATCTCGCGAGATACTATCGTTGAAGAACGCACGTACGGTGGCTGAGTTGAAGCTGCCGTGTCAATCCATGCAGTTCGAGGAGATCGCGGATCGCTACTCTCACCTGACGGATTTGCCAGTAGTAAGTTACGCTGCGGAGGAGCCTCGTATCATAATCGGTTTGGACAACCTACACGTATTCGCTCCACTAGAAACTCGAGTGGGTGAGCCTGGCCAGCCGATCGCTGTACGGTCAAAACTTGGGTGGACCATCTACGGACCAGGAAATCCTGCTGCGGCTGCTACTGCAGAAAGTTACATGAACGTTCATTCCGTCGAATCAATTCGGAACGAGGATCTTTATGAGATGTTGCGGACACAGTACTTGTTGGAGGACACCGGTACTTCTTGCTTCTCAGTTCCAGAGTCAGCTGAAAACATACGCGCCCGTGAGATTCTCCAAGCAACGACAGTGCGGATCGGCGACAGATTCGAGACGGGCTTGCTGTGGCGTAAAGACGAAAGAAGGTTCCCGGACAGTTACCCGATGGCGGCCCGGCGGTTACAGGCACTGGAGAGGAAACTGGAAAAAAGTCCAGATCTGAAGCAAAATGTCCACCAACAGATAGCGGAGTACGTGACGAAGGGCTACGCGCACAAAGCTACAGAGGAGGAGCTAGCTGGATGGCAGAAAAATGAGGTGTGGTACCTTCCCTTGAACGTGGTGCTCAACCCTCGGAAGCCGGGTAAAGTACGTTTGGTTTGGGACGCCGCAGCCACGGCAGGCGGAGTTTCGCTTAACACTGAGCTGCTCAAAGGACCAGACATGCTGCAGTCTCTGCCGACGGTGATTAATAAGTTTCGTGAACGCAGAATTGCATTCGGTGGTGATATACAAGAAATGCACCACCAGATGCTGATGAGGGCGGCAGATAAGCAAGCTCTGAGGTTCCTGTTCCGATCGAATCCGACTGATGTACCAACAGTGTACGTCATGGACGTAGCTACGTTTGGGGCCACCTGCTCCCCATGTTCGGCGCAGTTCATAAAAAACTTGAATGCTGCCGAGTTTGCGAACGATTTTCCACGAGCTTCGTCTGCAGTGATCGAGAAACATTACGTGGACGATTATTACGATAGCGTCGATTTCGTTGACGAAGCGGTAGAGTTGGCGAACCAGGTGAAATTCATTCATTCCCGAGGAGGTTTCCATATCAGGAATTGGGTTTCCAACTCCAAGCAGTTTCTGGAAGCGATGGCCGAACAGAAGTCGAATCCTGCTGTCCATTTCAGCCGGGACAAAACCACGCATACCGAGCGAGTTCTGGGAATCATATGGGACCCAGAAGAGGACGTTTTCCTGTTTTCTACCGATGGACGAGAGGAGTACCAACTGGTTCTACAAGGGGTTGAACGACCAACCAAAAGGATTGTGTTGAGTTGTGTCATGGCTATGTTTGATCCTCAAGGTTTGCTCTCTCCATTCACCGTTTTCGGTCGCATGTTGGTACAAGATTTGTGGAGGACTGGCTGCGACTGGGATGAAGAAATTGACGATGAATCATTCCAAAAGTGGATTCGCTGGACGAAAGTTTTGCCGATGATCGAGGCAATCAGGATTCCCCGGAGCTACTTTGGAGACGCTAGAATGGATCAGATCGAGGATCTACAGCTGCACGTAGTGTCCGATGCTAGCAAAGGTGCTTACGGGTGTGCGGCCTATTTTCGAGCTTTGGTGGGCGGAACGATCAGATGTGTACTGGTGACTAGTCGGGTGAAGGTGGCTCCGTTGAAGCCGCTATCAGTTCCAAGGCTTGAGTTGCAGGCGGCAGTGCTGGGGACCAGGCTGGCTTCTGCGGTGCGAGATGGCCATTCGTTGGAAATCAAGCAACAATTTTTTTGGACGGACTCTACCACTGTGCTATCGTGGATCAGGTCAGATCAGCGTAAGTACAAAGAGTTCGTAGGTCTTCGTATTGGTGAAATACTAACTCATACAAACCTGTCGGAGTGGCACTGGGTTCCAACGAGGATGAACGTCGCGGACCAGCTGACTAAGTGGACGAAAGACCCTGAAATAAGTTCAACCAGCAGTTGGTTCACCGGGCCAGAGTTTCTATATCTTCCGGAAGCAGACTGGCCGAAGCAGAAGTTGCCAGGTCCAGATACAGAAGAAGAGTTGAGAGCGTACCTGCTTGTTCACGATGTTAACCTTCCTACTCCCGTAATCGACGTCAACAGAATTTCGAAGTGGACGGTGCTGGTAAGGACGATGGCTTGCGTATTTAGGTTTCTGTCGAACTGTCGAAGAAAGCTGAAGGGATCGCCGCTCGAAACGCTGAAACCAACGGAAATGCAAGCGCAAATCATTCTCCCGATCGATTATCCGACGTTGCGGACGCCACTGAATCAGAAGGAGTATGAGCAAGCGGAAATTTCGTTGATGCGGATGGCACAAGCAGATGCGTTCAGTAGTGAACTGAGGATCTTGATGAAGAACTTGCAGCTTCCGGCCGGGACGTGGTTGAAAATCGAGAAATCCAGCTTCATCTATAAGTTGACGCCGCTAATCGATGAGAACGGTCTCCTGCGTATGGAAGGTCGAACGGGATCAGCTGAATTCCTACCGTTTGACTTGAGGTTCCCGATAATACTGCCCAAGGACCATGCTGTTACCTGGAAAATCGTTCAGCATTATCACGAGCAATTCGGCCACGGATATAGGGAGACGGTGAAGAACGAGCTGAGACAACGATTCGTCATCCCACAGGTGGGTAGTGTGGTCGCTATGGTGGGGAAAGCTTGCATACAGTGCAGGGTTGCCAAGAGCCGCCCACGATGTCCTCGGATGGCCGCGCTACCAGTACAGAGAGTAACTCCGTATGTGCCGCCGTTCTGCTTCGTGGGGGTCGATTACTTCGGCCCAATAACAGTTACAACAGGCCGCCGCAGTGAAAAGAGATGGATCGTTTTGTTCACGTGCCTAGTAGTCAGAGCGGTTCACCTCGAAGTAGCACACTCCCTGACCACGCAATCGTGTTTGATGGCAATCAAACGCTTCACCTCCTATCGAGGTCCGCCATTAGAAGTGTTCTCGGACAATGGCACAAATTTTAAAGGAGCAAGTAAGGAGTTAATGGAAAATGTACGCAGCATCAACGTAGATTGCGCAGCGGAGGTAACATCAGCTCGAATGAAGTGGAACTTCAATCCTCCGGCTTCGCCCCACATGGGCGGAGTCTGGGAGAGATTAATCCGTTCCACGAAGCAAGTATTGGAGGCGATAAACGATGGGAAGCGACTGACAGATGAAATCTTGGTGACTGCGATAGCCGAAGCGGAGGACATCATCAATAGCCGTCCACTTACGTACGTGGCGCATGTATCAGATCATTTCGAAGCGTTGAGCCCCAACCACTTCCTCCGTGGAGTCGCTCCGAACGAACCAAGGTACAACGTAGCTCCCGTCAATTCAGCTGTAGCCCTGCGAGACTCCTATCAGCGATCGCAGGAGATAGCTGATGAGATGTGGAAGAGGTGGATTAAAGAATACGTTCCTTCCATCAATCAGCGTACCAAGTGGTTTGGTGAAGCAAAGGGTCTACGTTGTTGATGGCGACAAGCGGAAGTGCTGGGTACGTGGGATTGTTGAGGAGCCGATAGTTGCCGGAGATGGCAGAGTGCGCCAGGCCTGGATTCGTACCAACAGCGGCATGCTAAAGCGAGCGACAGCGAAACTTGCGGTGCTTGAAATAAATGAAAGTGACACTGGTCCGGACGTGACTTCCGGACCAGGTTCACGGGCCGGGGCATGTTGCGGCTTAAACCGCAGGGCACACAACGCAGTCACTGCCGCAGAGTGATCAACTGGAGTAGTTCGTTCTTTACAACAACACGACAGACGGTGCACTGACAAGAAGACAGAAGATAGAAAGCAAAACAAAAAAAAGGAACAATCATTTCACAATCGTTACAACGTGGTGGCCGAATTTATAAAGCAAATTTCATTAATTCTACCTTAATTGAGAAAAGTGCTTTGTTTAAATCTTAAATATTATTGAAATTATTGCTAATCTAGTAAGTACAAATTGAATCGTTAGTAGATTCTAATTAAAATAGGATAAATATTTATGAATTAGGTGAGTTCATGACCTGACCTATACGAGGGAATCGAGGCTGTTGGACTATACGAACATAGCAGAAAGTGAGTTTAAAAATCTCGTTAACTCTCATAAAAGACCCTTAAATGTTTAAAAATATCGATATCTTGTTGAATCTTAAACTAATTTATAAATAATATCTTACAAACTACATTTAATTAGAAAATTCAACTTGATACAAGTGCATTAATAGGGTGCCCATCCGCACGAAGAAGAGATTTTGCCGATTAAGAAACTAAATTGTAAGTAATTATACCTAATTTGTTGAAAAGATCTTTATATTTAAATATATACATTTTTAGCTTTGATCAGCACACAAACAAAACGTTTGATCCAAGGAATTGTTTCGGGATAAATCCCAACAAAATCAAAGAATTTAATCCTCAAGAGATGGATCCCGAGAAGAGAGATTGTCTGATGTGCAATGCTCCCAACAAGATCTGCGACATGGTGCAGTGCGATAAGTGCGAACTGTGGGCCCATTACTCGTGTGCTGGCGTTACGGACGAGGTGAAAGAGCAGGATTGGCGCTGCATCAAATGCAATAATGCTCTGCAGGTTCCGAAAACCCGAAAAACCAGCAAAGCCGAAGCCAAAAAGACGATTGGGCAAAAATCAAGGAGCGATGGTGGATCTTCCGTCGGATCCGTTTCGGAAAGCGGAGAAAACCTGGAAGATTCGCTGAAAAAGTTGGAAGACGAAAAACGCACTTAGGAAAAGGCCTTGGAAGACGAAATGATCTTGCGTGAGAAGCGACTGGAAATGACGAGGGCTCTACAGGAGAAACGGCGTCAAATGGAGAAGGCATTCCGTGAGAAACAACTGCAACAAGACCGAGAGCTGAAGGAGCGCCAGTTGCAGGAAGAGCACGAAATGCTGGAGAAAGAGTTGGCCGAGAAAGCATCTTTTCAAGATCGGCGCAAGAAGATGTACGAGGAGTTTGTAGAAGCGAAAATGACTGTCGCTGAGCCGGTTGCTGGTCGAGAAAAAGTTGGCGGTAACATTGCGAAGGAGGAAAATGAAACGTCCTTTGAGAAAAAGGTGAAGTTCTGGCTTAAAAAGCAGACAGGAGGAAAGAACTCTCCGCTGACCACAACGAAGCTAGTTGAGCCAGTTGCAGGTTCATCGAAAAATAAAGCAGTTACGCTGGAAGAAGAAGCAGGATCGGACGAAGATGAGGATGATGGATCGGAGGAAGGCGAGGATGAAGATGTAGAAGAAGGCGAGGATGAATATAAGGAAGGTGATGAGGAATCAGAGGATGAAGATGATGAGTTCCAGATATCCCGAGAGGAACACGAATTTCTTTCTCGCCTACTAACTGGTAAAAAGCGGCAGCCGTCGACAAAAAAGCTGCAGCAGTTTACGGAAAAGCAACAGCCGTCGTTGACAAAACAGCTGCCGACGATTCAGCAGCAAAAGACGTCACAGCGGCACGTTCATGCCAACGTTAAGTTGTCCAAAGAACAGATAGCTGCTCGACAAGCTCTCTCCAAAAACCTGCCAATTTTCAAGGGTGAACCGGAGTTGTGGCCTATTTTTATCAGCAGCTACGAGTATACCACGTCGGCGTGTGGTTACTCAAATTTGGATAACCTGAAGCGGTTGCAGGACAGTCTGCAAGGAAGCGCACTCGAAGCGGTGAGGAGCCGACTTATTCTTCCGGAATCCGTTCCCGATGTTATCGATGACCTCCGACGTCTTTTTGGGAAACCTGAAAAGCTGCTTAAAACGTTGCTGATGAAGGTGCGCAATGCTCAACCCCCGAAAGCCGACCGCTTGGAATCATTCATCCAGTTTGGGATCACGGTTAAACACCTTTGTGACCACCTCGAGGCGGCCCACTTGTCAGATCATCTCAGCAATCCGATGTTGGTGAACGAGTTGGTCGACAAACTTCCGCCCAACTACAAATTGGACTGGGTCCGATATAAACGGGAGAAAAGAGGGACTCCACTGCGAATATTCACCGACTTCACGAATGATATTCTTTCCGATGTGTCGGAAATTGTCGAGTTTTCTGCTCTCGGTCTGAACGAAGCCACTTGTCCCGTAAAAGGAAAACCGAAGAAAAAAGAATTCATTCATGTCCACGGTTCTGCTCCGAACAAGCCTGAAATTCCGAAGGAGGCAAAAGGAATCAAGCCGTGTTGGGTTTGCAAGCGGACAGATCACAAGTTACGATTCTGTGATGATTTCAAGAAGCTCAGCATCACGGATCGACTGAAGACGGTGGAGCAAAACAAACTCTGCGCGCTATGCCTTAATAACCACGGCAAAAGTCGATGCACCTTTAAAATCCGCTGCAACGTTGCCGGATGTCAAGGTGGACACCATCCTCTGCTTCATCGAGCGGAAGGAGTCGTACAACTGCTAAATGTCGAGTGCCACGCCCACGGACGGTTGAGTCGTGCCATCATCTTCCGTATGGTACCGATTACTCTATATTTCCGGAAATATGCAATGGATGTTCTGGCCTTTTTGGACGAAGGGTCATCCACTACGCTGGTGGAGGAATTTGTTATTAACGAGCTGAACGTGGAGGGGGTTTGCGAACCACTGGTGGTTACGTGGACGGGCAACGTGAAGCGCTACGAGAATCAATCGAAAAAGGTAAAACTCAAACTGTCGGCTATCGTTGAAGAACGCACGTACGGTGGCTGAGTTGAAGCTGCCGTGTCAATCCATGCAGTTCGAGGAGATCGCGGATCGCTACTCTCACCTGACGGATTTGCCAGTAGTAAGTTACGCTGCGGAGGAGCCTCGTATCATAATCGGTTTGGACAACCTACACGTATTCGCTCCACTAGAAACTCGAGTGGGTGAGCCTGGCCAGCCGATCGCTGTACGGTCAAAACTTGGGTGGACCATCTACGGACCAGGAAATCCTGCTGCGGCTGCTACTGCAGAAAGTTACATGAACGTTCATTCCGTCGAATCAATTCGGAACGAGGATCTTTATGAGATGTTGCGGACACAGTACTTGTTGGAGGACACCGGTACTTCTTGCTTCTCAGTTCCAGAGTCAGCTGAAAACATACGCGCCCGTGAGATTCTCCAAGCAACGACAGTGCGGATCGGCGACAGATTCGAGACGGGCTTGCTGTGGCGTAAAGACGAAAGAAGGTTCCCGGACAGTTACCCGATGGCGGCCCGGCGGTTACAGGCACTGGAGAGGAAACTGGAAAAAAGTCCAGATCTGAAGCAAAATGTCCACCAACAGATAGCGGAGTACGTGACGAAGGGCTACGCGCACAAAGCTACAGAGGAGGAGCTAGCTGGATGGCAGAAAAATGAGGTGTGGTACCTTCCCTTGAACGTGGTGCTCAACCCTCGGAAGCCGGGTAAAGTACGTTTGGTTTGGGACGCCGCAGCCACGGTAGGCGGAGTTTCGCTTAACACTGAGCTGCTCAAAGGACCAGACATGCTGCAGTCTCTGCCGACGGTGATTAATAAGTTTCGTGAACGCAGAATTGCATTCGGTGGTGATATACAAGAAATGCACCACCAGATGCTGATGAGGGCGGCAGATAAGCAAGCTCTGAGGTTCCTGTTCCGATCGAATCCGACTGATGTACCAACAGTGTACGTCATGGACGTAGCTACGTTTGGGGCCACCTGCTCCCCATGTTCGGCGCAGTTCATAAAAAACTTGAATGCTGCCGAGTTTGCGAACGATTTTCCACGAGCTTCGTCTGCAGTGATCGAGAAACATTACGTGGACGATTATTACGATAGCGTCGATTTCGTTGACGAAGCGGTAGAGTTGGCGAACCAGGTGAAATTCATTCATTCCCGAGGAGGTTTCCATATCAGGAATTGGGTTTCCAACTCCAAGCAGTTTCTGGAAGCGATGGCCGAACAGAAGTCGAATCCTGCTGTCCATTTCAGCCGGGACAAAACCACGCATACCGAGCGAGTTCTGGGAATCATATGGGACTTAGAAGAGGACGTCTTCCTGTTTTCTACCGATGGACGAGAGGAGTACCAACTGGTTCTACAAGGGGTTGAACGACCAACCAAAAGGATTGTGTTGAGTTGTGTCATGGCTATGTTTGATCCTCAAGGTTTGCTCTCTCCATTCACCGTTTTCGGTCGCATGTTGGTACAAGATTTGTGGAGGACTGGCTGCGACTGGGATGAAGAAATTGACGATGAATCATTCCAAAAGTGGATTCGCTGGACGAAAGTTTTGCCGATGATCGAGGCAATCAGGATTCCCCGGAGCTACTTTGGAGACGCTAGAATGGATCAGATCGAGGATCTACAGCTGCACGTAGTGTCCGATGCTAGCAAAGGTGCTTACGGGTGTGCGGCCTATTTTCGAGCTTTGGTGGGCGGAACGATCAGATGTGTACTGGTGACTAGTCGGGTGAAGGTGGCTCCGTTGAAGCCGCTATCAGTTCCAAGGCTTGAGTTGCAGGCGGCAGTGCTGGGGACCAGGCTGGCTTCTGCGGTGCGAGATGGCCATTCGTTGGAAATCAAGCAACAATTTTTTTGGACGGACTCTACCACTGTGCTATCGTGGATCAGGTCAGATCAGCGTAAGTACAAAGAGTTCGTAGGTCTTCGTATTGGTGAAATACTAACTCATACAAACCTGTCGGAGTGGCACTGGGTTCCAACGAGGATGAACGTCGCGGACCAGCTGACTAAGTGGACGAAAGACCCTGAAATAAGTTCAACCAGCAGTTGGTTCACCGGGCCAGAGTTTCTATATCTTCCGGAAGCAGACTGGCCGAAGCAGAAGTTGCCAGGTCCAGATACAGAAGAAGAGTTGAGAGCGCACCTGCTTGTTCACGATGTTAACCTTCCTACTCCCGTAATCGACGTCAACAGAATTTCGAAGTGGACGGTGCTGGTAAGGACGATGGCTTGCGTATTTAGGTTTCTGTCGAACTGTCGAAGAAAGCTGAAGGGATCGCCGCTCGAAACGCTGAAACCAACGGAAATGCAAGCGCAAATCATTCTCCCGATCGATTATCCGACGTTGCGGACGCCACTGAATCAGAAGGAGTATGAGCAAGCGGAAATTTCGTTGATGCGGATGGCACAAGCAGATGCGTTCAGTAGTGAACTGAGGATCTTGATGAAGAACTTGCAGCTTCCGGCCGGGACGTGGTTGAAAATCGAGAAATCCAGCTTCATCTATAAGTTGACGCCGCTAATCGATGAGAACGGTCTCCTGCGTATGGAAGGTCGAACGGGATCAGCTGAATTCCTACCGTTTGACTTGAGGTTCCCGATAATACTGCCCAAGGACCATGCTGTTACCTGGAAAATCGTTCAGCATTATCACGAGCAATTCGGCCACGGATATAGGGAGACGGTGAAGAACGAGCTGAGACAACGATTCGTCATCCCACAGGTGGGTAGTGTGGTCGCTATGGTGGGGAAAGCTTGCATACAGTGCAGGGTTGCCAAGAGCCGCCCACGATGTCCTCGGATGGCCGCGCTACCAGTACAGAGAGTAACTCCGTATGTGCCGCCGTTCTGCTTCGTGGGGGTCGATTACTTCGGCCCAATAACAGTTACAACAGGCCGCCGCAGTGAAAAGAGATGGATCGTTTTGTTCACGTGCCTAGTAGTCAGAGCGGTTCACCTCGAAGTAGCACACTCCCTGACCACGCAATCGTGTTTGATGGCAATCAAACGCTTCACCTCCTATCGAGGTCCGCCATTAGAAGTGTTCTCGGACAATGGCACAAATTTTAAAGGAGCAAGTAAGGAGTTAATGGAAAATGTACGCAGCATCAACGTAGATTGCGCAGCGGAGGTAACATCAGCTCGAATGAAGTGGAACTTCAATCCTCCGGCTTCGCCCCACATGGGCGGAGTCTGGGAGAGATTAGTCCGTTCCACGAAGCAAGTATTGGAGGCGATAAACGATGGGAAGCGACTGACAGATGAAATCTTGGTGACTGCGATAGCCGAAGCGGAGGACATCATCAATAGCCGTCCACTTACGTACGTGGCGCATGAATCAGATCATTTCGAAGCGTTGAGCCCCAACCACTTCCTCCGTGGAGTCGCTCCGAACGAACCAAGGTACAACGTAGCTCCCGTCAATTCAGCTGTAGCCCTGCGAGACTCCTATCAGCGATCGCAGGAGATAGCTGACGAGATGTGGAAGAGGTGGATTAAAGAATACGTTCCTTCCATCAATCAGCGTACCAAGTGGTTTGGTGAAGCAAAGAATTTGAAGAAAGGTGACTTGGTCTACGTTGTTGATGGCGACAAGCGGAAGTGCTGGGTACGTGGGATTGTTGAGGAGCCGATAGTTGCCGGAGATGGCAGAGTGCGCCAGGCCTGGATTCGTACCAACAGCGGCATGCTAAAGCGAGCGACAGCGAAACTTGCGGTGCTTGAAATAAATGAAAGTGACACTGGTCCGGACGTGACTTCCGGACCAGGTTCACGGGCCGGGGCATGTTGCGGCTTAAACCGCAGGGCACGCAACGCAGTCCCTGCCGCAGAGTGATCAACTGGAGTAGTTCGTTCTTTACAACAACACGACAGACGGTGCACTGACAAGAAGACAGAAGATAGAAAGCAAAACAAAAAAAAAAGGAACAATCATTTCACAATCGTTACAACGTGGTGGCCGAATTTATAAAGCAAATTTCATTAATTCTACCTTAATTGAGAAAAGTGCTTTGTTTAAATCTTAAATATTATTGAAATTATTGCTAATCTAGTAAGTACAAATTGAATCGTTAGTAGATTCTAATTAAAATAGGATAAATATTTATGAATTAGGTGAGTTCATGACTTGACCTATACGAGGGAATCGAGGCTGTTGGACTATACGAACATAGCAGAAAGTGAGTTTAAAAATCTCGTTAACTCTCATAAAAGACCCTTAAATGTTTAAAAATATCGATATCTTGTTGAATCTTAAACTAATTTATAAATAATATCTTACAAACTACATTTAATTAGAAAATTCAACTTGATACAAGTGCATTAATAGGGTGCCCATCCGCACGAAGAAGAGATTTTGCCGATTAAGAAACTAAATTGTAAGTAATTATACCTAATTTGTTGAAAAGATCTTTATATTTAAATATATACATTTTTAGCTTTGATCAGCACACAAACAAAACGTTTGATCCAAGGAATTGTTTCGGGATAAATCCCAACAACCTCCGTGCCCCTTATATCACAGCAAACTACGACCGACGGTGGTTCAAGCCCGGGTACAAAAATTTATTTAAATAAAATTACGTCACCGAAAGCACTTAACAATGTTTTCCAAACCAGATTATTTTATATATATATATATAAATATCTTATTCTTTGCGGTAGTCCCAAGTCAGAAACTGTTCACTTTCCGGGGGTTGCTAAACATGGCCAGTGTGGTCTGGGCACTTCAAATGGCTACCAGTCAACTGGATTTTGAATTCTCATTGCATTTGAGGTGTCACATGCTGGGTTTTATTCGCCGCAATACAAAAAATATATACTCTATCGATAACCCAAATTAAAGAACTATTCTAAAAATGGTTTGGATGATCCCTGAACACGTCGTTAAGCAAAATAAGCATACAAATTATATTAGTTCATTTTAACACGGATTTAGTCTCATGGCTCATGTTCCGGTCATATCTCCGGAACAAATTGACCTGTTCCAAAAATATCCAAAAGCATTCTATAAGATCTTAGTAATTTTCAATTGGTGGTTGTAGTGTCCTACTCGGTTCAGTGGTTCTCGGGAAACACGTTCCTTAAATTCGTGTTTTCAGATATTGTTCCGTGCATATCTCCAGAATCAGTTGATCGATTCTAAATATATTTCAAAACGTTCTATGAGACAATAACTCCTTTCATTTGGTGGGTGTTGCGCTCAATTCGGTTTAGAGGTTGCCGAGAAACACTACTTAGAAAAGACAGATTAAACGGGGGGGAAATTAAAACGATTTTCAGAGGGATTCTGAGTCGGCCCGGAGTCGGAGGGGTTTACCGATGAGAAAGAAAGAATATCTCTTGACGCCAGATTGTTCTAAACTACCTCCAACTCCAACCCAACTCTGCAGCCCTGTTTTTTTTCAGAGATATAGCATTTTGGAAACAAGCTTATAATAGGATTCTTTTTCTCGGCATGTTCTTTTGAATATTTTCAAAAGAAATCTGTATAGAATTTTAAAAACATCATTCGTTGGTTGTACAGTGTTGCCAAATATTTCTGTTTTGCTTTTGAAAATTGTAAATGCGATTTTCTCGCAGTGAAAGCAATTATATGTTGAATTTGATTTCATCTTTGTGTCTTATATTATAAGAATCACTTAGCACACTTCACGATTTGATGTTGCATAATTGTAATATGAACGTAAAACTTCTATTCACTCAATGCATAACGCAATCCTTTCTGGTGTCGATAACATCATCATACAAACATTTACTATACTATTACTATTTCCAAGAATTCGATTTATATAAATGGATTCCTTAAAAAAGCTCTTCTTATCTCTTATGGCATTCAGCCCAATTTACTCATAATGTGTGTCTTCCATAGACAGTTCTCCACCAATTAATTGTATATCCAAAAGTGCTCCATTAATAAAAAAAAACACGAAAACCTCTGATTCAATAAATATATCTCAATTTCCAATCGGTAGTGCAAACACAACATTCATAAATTAACAAGAAACTTCCCATCTCTGTCCTACATCGCTTCAAAACCAGGTCACGCTTGGTTGATTAAATTGTTTAACGCTCCGTGCAAGGATTTATGCCCCCAACGGCAGTAGATACTGCTGCTTCCTGAATTCCTGCCACCAAACCAGCAGAGTGCCGGTCTCGTGTGCGAAACAAAACCATATTCCCACCTACCAACGGCAAACTACGCCAAGAATAACACAATACTTGCAGTAACGTTACATGCTCTATTTAGACAACAGACTGCTGCTACAACGGCTACGGGGCAGCCACCACGTGTTAAATGTTCCGAAGTCATAAATCAGTCCCGGCAGTTGAATTAATTTTACGCTCTCGACTACGACGGCGACGATGCTCTGACCGTTTGACATCGCTTTCGTTGTTTTCGCGCCCGCGTTTGCATGTCACCGGCATTCGACGGTGACGGTTGTGACGGCGGTGCGGATGGAAATCAACCAAGCCATGCCACGCCAACCAGGTTCTCGTCTAAATTCACATCTTGCATAGTTTGTTCTTGCCTTGATGAGTAAAAGAGTCACCGGTTGCAGCTAAGGAATGTAATGTGCTCGTCAGGTTTGACACTAGAGCAACAGGGTTGAACTCTTAAATCTCACTGTAGAATTCTGCTTTCATTGAACATCGCAAACCCCACCAAGACAAGCTGCTTCTGTTCACAAGGGTGACGACAAATGGGCTTGTAATTAGTTCACGTTGTCACCACCGATTGCTGATCTCTAGGTCCGTCTGGCTTGGCACAGAACCACTAGTTGTCGTCGTAGTCAGGTCACCACCGACTAGACCCCGGTGATTTATCAATTCCCATTCAGCTGAGAGAGGTGACTAAATTTACGATGATTACCGGATGGCACGAATTTCCCATTTATCCCACCCATTGCATTTGCTTTAAAATTCATTCCTTTGTTCGTCTAACTTTCCGCATACACGAATAGAAAAAGAAATTAAAATCCGCATGCCTCAACTTGTTGACGACACGATTTTATGAGTCCTCATCCTGAATAATTTGTTCGTTTTGCCTAAAGCCGGAAGCGGAAACCATTCGGACTGCACTTCGGCTCGGACCTCCACCTTCGTTGGCAAACGGTGGGAAGTAAAACTAGGTCAAACTTTTCTGCTCTTCCCAAGCAGCATGCAAGCATGAATGAGTTTGGTAGTAAAAATTATCACAACAAAAGAAGCAAGGACATCACACAGCTGAAAATGCGTCGAGCATCAGCCGTCAGCAGCAGCGGTGGCTTGGAGAGGGAAAATGTGAGAAAACTTTATTGTTCTAGCAATGTGGACCACGCTCTGCCAAACTTGAATGGTGAGTGTAAGTGCGGTGATGCACGACTTAACATTTATGACTCGCAATACTATCGGATTGGGTGATAAGGGAAAACCTTTATTCTTTGACTTATTTGTGACAGGTTTAGCTTATGCTTTTATGTCGAATTTACCGATACACTGTTTGTTGATCGTTAGAAACAAACATGAGTGAGCCATATCAGGTACCTACTATAAAATAAATCTATACGCTCTAATGATGAAATTTAAATTTTTCGGGCATTGTTTAATTAAATTTTGTATGCAATGTACGACCTTCCAACAAACAAATCGTATATAACACTCAATAATGGCTTACACATTCAAAATTGGAAGTCAAATAAGTGTAAATCACCAGAAGCGTAGAAAACCACCCTGCTTTCACACTATATATGTAAACGTGAAAGTTTATTAATACTGTAAACCTTCATCTTATCGAAATCGATTAAATGAAAATGGAATTTGGTAAATGTAAAGTGAAAGAAGGAACTAAGAGTGTAACTAACAGAAACAAATGAAAACTAATTAAAATAAGAAATCACAAACTTTCACAAAACCAAATTATAACTATCTCTGACTTAATAAAAACTAATTATTAGTAATAAATATAAGTAAAAACAAAAATTGTAACAATATTGCACAATAATGGTTTTAAAATAGGTATTCTTACTTAAATAAATACCAGTGTTCACTCGGCTGTCGACAAAAGCAGGCCTCTCTCGATGTGTGCTACGCGATCGTCTGTTTTCTCGGCAGCAACCATTGTGTGGTCCTCCTCATTGTTCTTCATCAGCAGTTCTTTCGGTCGATGCGTCGTCGACTTTGGAAAGCAACCGTTTCGTGATGAATGTGTGAGTGCTGACCACGTTTTGCGTCCATTGCTGCAATGGACGCGCTCTGACCCTCGTTGGCGTACAACAATTTGCCATACAATGAAACTACTGGAAGCGGCTCCAGTTCTGATGGAGGAGGCTTTTTGGATAGCGGAAGATAAAGTGTTTATTGTGTTGTACCTTTTCACTATAGTTTTAAGATGTATTGTATAGTGACCAAGAATCCTCGGCTCTGTAAAGTTAATTCGGTTGAGCCTTATCAAATAAATTAATAAACAAAAAAAAAATAAATAAATACCAAACAAATACAGATCCAAAAAAACATAAAAATAATTTGAAACGATGAATGAGCGATGAGATACTGAACCGAAGCAAATAGTAAAAAACCATTAAGAATCAATGATAACGCAAATACGTTTAGGAGTAATCAAAATTGAGCATGATTGACCGCCCACGGTTGCTACTCTGTTATTGCCAGACCAGCTGTAATTACACAGAGAACCAATAGACGATGCTTGGGACTAGCAATCATCCTCAATGTGTAAATACTGGTGATCTAAAACTAGGCAATACCAGCGCCGGCCGCGCCCGAACATAGGTCAAGAAAGGAAAGGGTAGTAATGTGTTAACGTGACACTCGTTTTGATGGAAGCCGAGGAGTCCTCTGCACTTCCACGAGGAATCACAGGGATGTTGGGTAAGAGGGTTGGGTTAGCAGCAGGGTTCGTTTTGGTAAACGATAAGCTGAATTGTTGTCCTAACGATCGTGTAACGCGAAGGAGCTTGGGATTGAACCCACGGTCTTCTGCTCAGTAAGCAAAAACGTTTGCCACTAGGCAGACGAGCTCCTTTTTAATCATGAATGTGGGTGGGCTTGAGATAAGACTCATGATGTTCTGCTCAGTAAGCAAAAACGGTTGCTCTAAGGCCACCGAGCCTCTCATATCACATTATAGCGTTACTAAAGTTTTTATAATTATTCAAGCCCGGCACCGAGGACAACGAAAAGTTTTACAAAATACACGATAAACTAGCGATCAATGCATTTTTAATATGAAAGGATCTGCGACCGCGTTTTTCTCCTCAGTAAGCAAGCCACTGCAACCGACGATCTTTGAAATCCTAAAACTAAAAGCTACGAAAGAGTACTTAGGTCTTCATTAAGATCCACTTTCACGCGACGTTCAATGTTTCGATTTTCTCTTTACGCATGGTTCAGACAATCATAACAAGCTATGACCGACGTGACGATTGTTTAAGACCTGGTTAAAAAAGCTATTCAAATGAAATTACGTTCTCGAATTTCACTTGGAATGTAATGAACAACAGAAATACGCGATGATTCATATTTTCAGCGGTTGATGTTTAATTTTAAATATACAGGGTGCGTGACGAATTTTTGCACTAAATTTCAAATAGTAATTTCTCATGCTTGTGCATCATGATTTAGATATATTTGGCAGCACTGGATAGCTTATATATAGCTTTGGGCTACAAAATGGTGAGTTGACAACCTGGAAGGAGCGGAATACCTAGCCCTGGTCCTCACAAGTTCCTACTTCACGCCTCCTCGAGTCATATGATAACAAAAGACTACCAGCTGAAACATGGACACAGCTGGGTGGCGTAGCCTGGGCAATGTTGCCAGTCCGGCAATAGCAAAGTGAAGAGGTGCGACGCGAACACTGGCGCGGTAACCATAGTACGTTGATAGAGGAAATGCTTCACCAAACCTGAGCGTCTGTTCACCATGGAGGTGCGGCTCAAAACGGCGTCTGTTCTCCATGTCAGGAGCGGCTGATCACCGTCCTAGTGCCAGCGTGGGACTCTAAACAGAGCTGTGCACGATGGTCCCCCGGCGAGACAGGGGGTTGGACCAGGCCCAACAAGCCACCCTGGAAAAAAAAACAAAGTTGCAAATACCGACGAAAGAAATACGGATTGGAACAATCGGCACAGACCTACGCGACGAAATAAGGACTACGATTGGAAACTCGGAACATGGAACTGCAAATAGCTCGGCTTCCTGGGTTGCGATAGGTTAATCTATGACGAACTTCAACCACGCAACTTCGTAGCACTGCAGGAACTTTGCTGGACGGGACAAAAGGTATGGAAAAGCGGGCATCGAGCGGCTACTTTCTACCAGAGCTGTGGCACCACCAACAAGCTGGGAACTGGCTTTGTAGTGCTGGGTAAGATGCGCCAACGCGTGATTGGTTGGCAGCCGATCAACGCGAGGATGTGCAAGTTGAGGATTAAGGGCCGTTTCTTCAACTACAGCATCATCAACGTGCACTGCCCACACGAAGGGAGACCCGACGACGAGAAAGAAGCGTTCTATGCGCAGCTGGAGCAGGTGTACGACGGCTGTTCGCAACGGGACGTCAAAATCGTCATCGGCGACATGAACGCTCAGGTAGGACGGGAGGCAATGTATAGACCGGCAATCGGGCCAAACAGCCTGCATGCCGTATCGAACGACAACGGCCAACGATGCGTGAACTTTGCAGCCTCCCGGGGTATGGTAGTTCGAAGTAACTTTTTCCCCCGCAAGGATATCCACAAAGCCATCTGGAGATCACCTGACCAACACACAGAAAACCAAATCGATCACGTTCTAATCGACGGGAAATTCTTCTCCGACATTATCAACGTCCGCACGTACCGCAGTGCGAACATAGATTCGGACCACTACCTAGTTGCAGTATGCATGCGCTCAAAACTCTCGACGGTGCATAACACACGTCGAAGTCGAACGCCGCGACCCAACATTGAGCTACTACGGGACGCCGGAATTGCCCAGGACTACGCGCAGCAGCTGGAAGTTGCACTACCCACGGAAGAGCAGCTTGGCGCAGCTTCTCTTGAAGATGGCTGGAGGGACATCCGTTCAGCCATAGGTAGTACTGCTGCAGCGGCACTAGGTACTGCAATCCCGTACCGAAGAAATGACTGGTTTGACGGCGAATGCAAACTGTTAGTAGAGGAGAAGAATGCAGCACGGGCGAGAATGCTGCAACACCGCACGAGATTGAATGTGGAGCGATACAGACAAGCGCGGAACAGACAAAACTCGGTTTTCCGAAGGAAGAAGCGTCAGCAGGAAGACCGAGATCGCGGGGCGATGGAAAATCTGTACTGCGTAAACGACACACGGAAGATCTACGAGAAGCTAAATAGTTCGCGCAAAGGCTACGTGCCGCAAGCCGATATGTGCATGGACTTGGACGGTAACCTTCTCACGAACGAGTGTGAGGTGATTGAGAGGTGGAAGCAGTACTATGACGAGCACCTCAACGGTGAAGCAGCAGAAAACGAAGGTGGCACGGCAACAGACCTTGGAGCACGTGCAGAAGACGACAGGCTACCGGCCCCTGATCTTCAAGAAGTTGAGGAGGAGATCGGTCGGCTGAAGAACAACAAAGCAACTGGTGTAGATCAACTACCAAGTGAGCTATTGAAATACGGTGGTGAAGCACTGGCTAGAGCGCTGCACTGGGTAATTGCCAAGATTTGGGAGGAGGAGATATTACCGGAGGAGTGGATGGAAGGTGTCGTGTGCCCAATCTACAAAAAGGGCGACAAGTTGGATTGCTGCAACTACCGCGCGATCACACTGCTGAGCGCCGCCTACAAGGTACTCTCCCAAATTCTATGCCGCCGTCTGTCACCATATGCAAGAGAGTTCGTGGGGCAATACCAGGCGGGATTCATGGGTGCCCGCGCTACCACGGACCAAATTTTTGCGATTCGGCAGGTTCTGCAGAAATGCCGCGAATACAACGTGCCCACACATCATTTGTTCATCGATTTCAAATCCGCATACGACACAATCGATCGAGATCAGCTATGGCAGATTATGCACGAGTACGGACTTCCGGATAAACTGACGCGATTGGTAAAGGCGACGATGGATCGAGTGATGTGCGTTGTTCGAGTATCGGGGACACTCTCGAGTCCCTTTGAATCTCGAAGGGGGTTACGGCAGGGTGATGGACTTTCGTGTCTGCTGTTCAACATCGCGTTAGAAGGTGTGATCAGAAGAGCTAGGATAGACACGAGTGGCACGATATTCAGGAAGTCCATCCAGCTCCTTGGTTTCGCCGATGACATTGACATTATGGCACGGAACTTTGAGATGATGGCGGAAACGTACATCAGACTGAAGGCTGAAGCTAGACGGATTGGACTTGCCATCAACGCATCAAAGACAAAATACATGAAAGCAAGAGGTTCTAGGGAAGACAATGTTAGCCTCCCACCCCGAGTTCAGATTGACGGTGACGAAATCGAGGTGGTCGATGAGTTCGTGTATTTGGGCTCACTGGTGACCGCCGAAAATGATACCAGCAGAGAAATTCAAAGACGCATTATGGCAGGGAATCGTGCCTACTTTGGACTCCGGAGGACGCTCCGGTCGAATAAAATTCGCCGCCGCACGAAGTTGACTGTCTACAAGACGCTGATTAAACCGGTGGTCCTTTACGGCCACGAGACCTGGACTATGCTCGTGGAGGACCAACGCGCCCTTGGTGTTTTCGAACGTAAGGTGTTGCGTACCATCTACGGTGGAGTGCAGATGGATGACAGAACGTGGAGGAGGCGAATGAACCACGAATTGCACCAGCTGCTGGGAGAACCATCCATCGTCCACATTGCAAAAATTGGGCGACTACGGTGGGCTGGGCACGTCGTAAGAATGCCGCACGATGACCCAGTGAAAATGGTTCTAGAAAGCGACCCAACAGGAACAAGAAGAAGAGGCGTCTTAAACGGAAAAGGGACAAATGGTACAAAAAGTTTTGTAGATCTAATAATGACAATCATTGGACTAGGTACACAAGCGCGCGTAATAAGTATTCACAATCGATAAAGAAAACTCGTTGTGAATATGTTCAAAGGAAGATTGATCAGCATCAAAACAACAGCAAAGAGTTATGGAAAATTTTGAAATCTTTATTAAAACCTAGTAATTGCAAACCGCGGTCCATAACTTTTAATGGCACATTAGAACAGTCAGAACAAGTAATTGCAGCTAAGTTTAATGATTATTTCGTAGATAGCGTTTCATTGATTAATCAATCTATTGAATTGGTCGATGAACCTGACGAAATAAAACAGCCAGTTAGTAGTAGTTGTAGATTTGAAGTTTTTCACCCAATCACATTAGATGAACTTAGAGTTATTTGTTTTTCATTAGGAAAATCAGCTGGAGTAGATAATGTTAATGCAACAGTTATTCAAGGTTGCTTTCATGTCATTGGCCACATCTTTCTGGAACTTATTAATAAATCATTGCAGAATGGACATGTGCCACAAATTTGGAAGGAATCCTTAGTGGTTCCTATTCAAAAAGTTGCTGGAACGATTAAAGCCGAAGAGTTTCGTCCCATCAACATGTTGCACACATTAGAGAAAATCTTAGAACTTGTTGTTAAAGGCCAGCTGTTGGAGTATTTGAATAGCAACTCAGAACAATCGGGATATCGGGAAGGTCATTCTTGTGAAACTGCATTGAAATTGGTTTTAGCAAAGTGGAAAGACAACTTGGAGCGTAAAGATACGATTGTTGCTGTTTTTTTGGATTTGAAACGCGCTTAAACACACAATTTCTAGGCCCTTACTGTTAAGTACAATCAAGCGCTTTGGAATTACGAGTACTGCATAGAAATGGTTTGAAAGCTATTTGTCTGACAGAACTCTACGGACTGTTTTTAATAATTCTGTTTCCATTCCCGTGGGGAACAACCTTGGAGTGCCCCAGGGAAGTGTATTAGGGCCCCTTTTATTTATGATGTATATTAATGACTTGCGACGTGTTTTACGGTTTTGCGGCATTAATCTTTTTGCAGATGATACTGTGTTATTCATTGCAGCTAAGGATTTAGAAGTTGCCGTCTCACACTTGAATGAAGATTTGCAGTATCTAAGTAGATGGTTGAAGTGAAAGCAGTTAAAATTGAATACAAGTAAAACTAAATTTATGGTAATTTCGCGGAATCTATTGAATGAGAACGTCTCTGTTGAAATTGATGATTAGACTATTGATCGCGTTCAGGAGATTAAATGTCTTGGCGTGATTATTGATGACAAACTTAAGTTCAACTCTCACATTGACAATGTCATCAAGAAAATTGCCAAGAAGTATGGAATTCTATGTCGCCTGAAAAACGATTTAACTATTGCCAGTAAAATACAGTTATACAAATCAATCATCTCTCCTCATCTAGACTTTTGCTCATCCATTTTATTCCTGGCCAATGCAACACAAATATCGAGATAACAGCGCTTGCAGAATAAAATAATGCGTTTGATTTTGAGATGTAATAGATTCACTTCCTAAACTTTGATGCTAGACGCCTTACAATGGTTGTCGGTGAAGCAAAGAATTGTATATTTGACTATGGTGTTCATTTTTAAAGTAGTTAACGGTTTGCTGCCTCGATATTTGTGTGATCGAATTGAAAGAGGAAGTGACTATCATAGATATAGTACTAGAAACGCGGATGAAATAAGAACACCACATTTCTAGACTTGTGCTTCACAGAATTCATTATTTTTTAAAGGAATAATAAATGTTTTCAATTCGATGCCTAGACACATTAAACGTGCAACAACATAAGCAGAATTTAAGAGACATTGCATTTCACGCGTTAAAATTGTCTTTTGAACAGTTATCCAGTGATTTTTTTTTATGAATTGACAAATTATGTATCTTGACGAAGTTATTTTTAACGGATTATTTTGTATGGATAGCTGTTATAACGACTTTTTAATAATTATTGTAGCACTGCAAAAACTGTTTTGTTCGCCAAGATGGTGATGATGGATTTTTGATACTTGATTTAATAGTAGTAGTAAAAAACATAGTAGTCTACAAAGGTTTGAGCCTGGCGCGCGTATTACGGATATAGAGGACTGAATTTAACATTTGATAAAAAAAAATGCAATTTTGAAGCTTATTTGGAAGATACCTTGAGTTAGTAGTAAGTTTTCTGGCAAATTTTGGGGGTTCGTGAGCATTCCTGACATTGCTGAAAATTATGATAGCATCAGATTTCGGGGTTACTAGTGTAATAGGATGCTTTATTGATTGTTCATTAACTCTTGATTGCTTGTAATACTTATGAATATTTTAGGTGGACAAAAGGCAAACTAAGAGGTGGACGCCTGAGCTTTTCCACATTTATATCGCTGTGGAGCAACTGTAAACTCTAGAGGGAATTTATATCTGTAACTGAAACCAGTTCGATTTTGTTTGCCAACCTGGTTAAAATGTCATAGGGGAATTTACGTATTCTCGGCAACCTAAGCAGCGACCATCTTTCTATAGCCTTTTTCTCTAAGGAACGCACACATATGCAGTATTGGTTTGTTTACAATCTTTTGCTGCCAGCTGCTCTAACAATTTCAGTCGAAATAATTGTCAAAAACTGTTTTGAAACGCTTTTACAAAGCTCCAATCTTCTCTAGTGAGAGCGAGTATTGTCGTCAACCAGTTTTTCTTCGGCAACCGTTCCATTTGAACTGCGTGTAAATCTGCTGTTCTATTATCGGCAACTCGAAATCAGCTACAATTTGTAGTGCGGGTGTTGCATTTCAAGAAAACCTTGCTAGATTGCTTTTTCTAAGTGGTAAAAATATAGTCAAATTGAAGCTGAAAGCATAAAGAATCGTTTGCATGCATTCAGCGAAGTGTTTTCGTAAGAAAATCCAGTGAAAATAGTGTTTCAATTTGTGTTGCCGAAAATAGTCTGTCATGCCGAAGCCGTCATTTCCCCTATTTAATTATCTTAAAGATAAATCGTCCAGCTCAAACCTTTGTAGGGGTAAGAGGTGGGACCATCATCATCATTCATGACGATTACTCGTTGCAGCTAAAATAGCTTATTGTGACCCTCTGAAAGCAACATTAACTGGTTTTATGTGTCATACACAAACTTTACCTCCTCTTCTTGCATCTTACATATAAAACATATTATTATAATATCTCATAGTTTCCTAATTTTTAAAAGTTGTATTTTAGCTGTAATGAGTATGTTCAGGCCTGTGCCGAAGTGAGGGGCTAGGCTGACATTACATTCAGTAACCCTATCTATGCAAATAAAACTATGAAACATTATTTCAAATTTGCCCCCTGGGCCAAAAACTGGAGCACTGGTGCCAAAAATGGCACACTTTCCTCATTACCATTCCCCAGGAATTTTCTCCAGCATCACGGTGGTCAGTATTTGGATCTTCCTGAATCCAGTTCTGGACACCTCTTTGATGGCTTATTTTCTATATCAAGTACGATTTAGTACCATCTACCAAGGTGATGGGGTATGATGAAACGCTAACAATTCCAACCTCCGATAGTTGTCTGAATCCATCCACATTAAATTTTCTTTCTTATGCAGAACACATTGCGCCAGAATGATGCTCATAAATCATAATTCATCGGTCCAGCCAGTGTCCTTGCGCGGCAGTTTAACACCGAAATCGAAATGGCACATGCTGCAACTGCCAGTGCCGCATCGTGTCACGACCAATTAGAACTTGCTTTACTCGGGCAAACAACAAACTGACCGAATCAATTACGCTCGCCTAATTTGGAATCCATTAGCTAAAACGAATTGCTACCTCTGCTCGGTTAACTGGCTGCTAATCGCCACCGGTGATACCGGACTCAGTTTCAGTCGGTGAGTATACATATAGTGTTATGGCAGCAACTTTGCGTACCTCATCAGCTGCCGCGGAGTTGGTATATAGCTATAGGTGAGGACGTTTTTTCATCCCACCCCTAATAAGTGCAGGCGAAAACTGCAGCACAACAACGAAGACGACGACGACGATGTCGGACCGGGTCAAGATTTAACGCAGAAGGTGTGAAATTCACTGCCCCTCCCGGAGGTTGATAATGATGATGATAGCTATTGTCACACCTAGGAGTGAAAAAGATGCCATTCTGCCCGACGAGGACGACGGAAAACGTGAGAAACTTTTTCTGTGCAAAGCAGCGGATGTGGCACGGTACACTTGAAAAGCAATTTATTAACTACGCGACTGTCAATTGTCGGAGTTGCAAGCTTGTATTTTTGGCACTTTTTGGGCGAAAAGAATGGGTGTAATCAAAATGCGAAACCGCACCGGGAAAAAGTTGGTCTCTTCTTTTAGGTGGAAAAACCACACTAACAGCAGAAGTAAGTGTTTTTCGAGATATTTCCAGAACGAGAAAGAACCGAGGAACTTCCCACCGTATATCTCTTTTATTTTATGGGAAAGAGGATAAATTCTCGCTGCCAGACGGAAAGTTCGCCCATGGGCGGAGGAAGCAAACGAAAAAGGTTGACATAATGGATTTTTTTGGTTCCTTGGGATTTGAGAATTTTTCTTGTGGGTCTTTTTTTTTTTTGGCACGGGCTATAAACTTTCAAGGACATCTTGTTATGGGGCTGGATGAAGACAAATTACTAAGGAAGAATAAAGAAATAATAGTTTGTGGCGTGAACTTTCGGTAGAAGTGCACTTAGGTAGTTGGATTACTTGTTTTTCTTTAGGTAAAATATCACAGAAGACAATATCTAGTTTAGTGACGCTTCAATACAAATAATAGGGTATACGTCCCTAACCTCGGTCTAATATGCAGCCATAGATTACGTTTTTAATCATAACTCATCAATTAATTTACCTGCAAACGATATTCTACTGCTAAATGGTATGCTTAGATATGCTTATCATGTCGTTTGCTATCAGGAACCGCAAAAAGTTGAAAAACTTACTTTTTTTAAGACAAAAACTCACCAGGGAAATGTATGTAATATCGGTCTATTGTCCCCAAATTGGGTCTATTTATGGATGCAACTTCGTCCTATCCTGTTTGATTCTCAAAAAAAACGCTCTTGGTAACGTTTTCTTATGTATTTTTTTTTTATCACTATCACTGTTAACTTAATACTCTTCATTCCTCAAAACATTTCTTAGAGAAAATTTTACGAAAACTACATTAAATCACTCAAGTTAAAAATTAAAAATTAAAAATTTCGCTTATCGTCTTTCGACCGCAGAATATCTAAATCAAAACATTGTGATGTTCATTATACAGATTTGGCAGAAAAAATCTCCCTTCCTGTTCGTTCCTTATCATCCAAATGCAAACCACATTGTTGACGTTACTCTTATTGCTATATGCTGTCAAATGAATTTCATGGGCCAAAGTTAGGAACATAGAAAAGAAATGTGTCCCTAAAGTTGGGTCCATGATTTACTTGTGAAAACGTTGTTAAACAATTAAAATAAACATAAAATATTCAAACAGTAACTGTGAGTTTTACGTCTAGTGTGTATTATCAGGTAATTCCATTCAATAAATGCCATAATCAGGCCATTTGATGATCGTCAGTGCAACCTTCCCATCTTAACCTTAGAAGTCATGGCGGCTAAAAACTCCGAACAGAGTGATATTCTCAACCAGTTTTATTACTTACGAGAGCTGAAAATGTATTGAAATGTTGTGATATAAATTGATTTGTGTGTGGTACACATTTATCAATCATCAGTGATCAATATTTTCCTTATTTTTTGTGTAATATTCCTTAATTAATTATTTATTTGCGTGATAGGCCGAATGAAAGGACTAGACCCACATTACATACCGTAACCCTATATAAAAAAAATAAATAATATACAATTCTAGTGAGAAGCTGTCCACAAATCCACTTGGAATGTTTAAAAGGAGAAAAGCAATTATTGAGTGTTTGAGGTTCTCACACAAATCTCACACGTGGTATCTGGACAGCTCCTTAGTTTTTATTACGTAGATAGTTGATGGAGAGTTGATTAATTTCATGTTTTCCTAGAGTACTAAGCGAATAAACAGTTTTGGGTGAATTAAATGGAAACTAGAAACCAATCCAGAAATGATGTTAACCGCCATTTCAAACTGATGAGACATTTCAAATTATATGTTAAGGAGCGTACTACGGCGATCGCGCTCGCATTGATGTTCCCCTCGATATTGCTGCAAAGGTTTGTGGATCACAACCAACCATTGCACTGTGGTTAAAAAGTCCATTTTGACGCTCTTAACACTCCGAATACGGTGGGTAAAAAACTTTACGCCGACTACGAAGCCTCCGAAAAACGTGTAACGGCAAGTTTGCAATGGCACAACTTAGCCATTTCTTAATGAATTTCAAAAATTGTGGTACCTTTAGAATTCCTAGGGTTTCTAAATGATTTTGATTGCAAAAAACTTTAAAATAGAGTCGTCAACTTTTTTCAAAAACGAAAAGAGTTGTTACACGTTTTTTCGAAAGGTGTTTTGTAGGGTTTTGCAAGTGGCGCAAGATCTGTAATTTAGATTAATGGGCACAAATGTTCACAATTAGCCAGAATACAGTCATGGTTCCTATATATGGATCCTGGAGACAACGGAACGGTCCTCGAAAAACCCGAAACATCCGTAAAAATGGTCAATCCATGATCCTGATCCTAGAGCTCTGCGGTTTTTTTGAAAATATTAGGAACTGTGATATAAACAAATATTTGGGGTCGTGACATAAACATGTACCTGGATGGCCATGGGACCGTCCTCCGGTAGATCCGGAACATCCGTAAAAGTGGACAATCCATGAAACTGATCCTAGAGCTCCGTCTTTTTTTTTAACATTAGGATCTGTGATATAAGAATGAATTTGGGTCATGGACCCAGATGACCATGGGACCGTCCTCCAGAAGATCCGGAACATCCGTAAAAGTGGTAAATCCACTCTCCTGATCCTAGAGCTCCACGTTTTTTTTAAACATTAGGAACTGTGATGATAGAAAGAATTTGGAGTTGTGACATAAACATGAACCTGGATGTCCATAGGATCTGTGATATAAGAAAGAATTTGGGCCATGGATCTTGATGGCAATGAGACCGTCCTCCGGAAGATCCGGAACATCCGTAAAAGTGGTAAATCCACTCTCCTGATCCTAGAGCTCCGCGTTTTTTTTTAAACATTAGGAACTGTGATGATAGAAAGAATTTGGCGTTGTGACATAAACATGAACCTGGATGTCCATAGGACCATTCTTCGGAAGATCCGGAACATCCGTGAAAGTGGTCAATCAATGAAAAAGATCCAAGAGCTCCGCAGTTTTTGAAAAAAAAAACACTAAGAACTGTGATGATAGAATGAATTTGGGGTCGTGACATAAACATGGACCTTGAAAGGTATGGGACCGTCCTCCGGAAGATCCGGAACATCCGTGAAAGTGGAAAATTCACGAAACTGATCCTAGAGCTCCGTGGTTTTCTTGAAAACGTTAGGAACTGCGATATTAGAATGAATTTGGGATCGTGACATAAACATGGACCCAGATGGCCATCGGACCGTCCTCCGCAAGATCCGAAAATTCCGTAAAAGTGGTCATTGAATGAAACTGACCCTAGAGCTCCACGGTTTTTTTTCGAAATCACTTGTCATATATAAATCAATTTGCAGTCGTGACATAAACATGTACCTAGAAGGCCATGGGACCATCCTCCGCAAGATCTAGAACATCTTTAAAAATGGTCAATCCTTGAAACTGATCCTAGAGTTCTACGGTTTTTTCGAAAGCATGTGGAACTGCGATATAAGAAAGAATTCGGTGTCATGACATAAACACGTACCGGAGACGAACCAGCCCAGGGCTGAAAGTCTCCTTAATAAAGATAAAAAAAAACACGGACTTGGATGGCCATAGGACCGTCCTCCGGAAGATACGGAACATCCATAAAAGTGATCCAGAGGTTTCTTATATCACAGTGTTTAAAAAATAACTGCAGAGCTCTAGGATCAGTTTCACACTATGATAAATTTACGGATGTTCCGGATCTTTTGGAGTACAGTCTCATGGCCATCCGGATCCATGTTTATGTCACGACCCTAAATTCTATCTTAAATCGCAGTTCCAAGAGTTTTCGGAAAAAAAACCACAGTTTTTTCACAGTTTCATCGATGATCCACTTTTACGGATGATCAGGATCTTCTGGAGGACGTTCCAATGGCAATCCAGGTTCATGTTGATGTCTCGACCCTAAATTCTTTCATATATCACAGTTAGAAGTGTTTTCGACAAAACTACGGAGCTCTAGAAACAGTATCATGGATGGACCATTTTTACGGATCTTCCGGAGGTGGAGGCGAACCAGCCTAAGGCTGAAAGCCTCCTAAATAAAGCTAAATAATAATAATAATCTTCCGGAGGACTGTCCCATGGTCATTCGGTTCCATGTTTATGTTAAGACTCCAAATTCATTCTAATATCACAGTTCCACGGTTTTTCGTTCTTGGATCAATTTTATGGCTTGCAATCTGGCTAAGGCCTTGTAGTCCTCTGCTGTCCGAAGAAGTCGTATCCACTCTACTCGATCCATGGACAGACTTTGCCAGCCTCGTAGTCTGCGAAGGGGTCCGCAGGTCGCCTTCTACTTGGTCGATCCACCTTGCCCGCTGCGCGCCTCTTCTTCTTGTTCCTGTTGGGGTGCTTTCGAGAACCATTTTCACTGGGTCGTCGTGCGACATTCTTACGACATACCCAGCCTACCGTAGTCGCCCAATTTTTGCAATGTGAACGATGGATGGTTCTCCCAACAGCTGGTGCAATTCTTGGTTCATTCGCTTCCTCCACGTTCCGTCATCCAAGGGCGCGTTTGTCCTCCACGAGAATAGTCACGATCTAGTGGCTGTAGACGACCACCGATCTAATCAGCGTCTTGTAGACAGTCAACTTCGTGCGGCGGCGAATTTTATTCGACCGGAGCGTTCTCCAGAGTCCAAAGTAGGCACGATTCCCTGCCATAATGCGTCTTTGAATTTCTCTGCTGGTATCATTTTCGACGGTCATCAGTGAGCCCAAATACACGAACTCATCGACCACCTTGATTTCGTCACCGTCAATCTGAACTCGAGGTGGGAGGCTAACATTGTCTTCCCTAGAACCTCTTCCTTTCATGTATTTTGTGTTTAATGCGTTGATGGCAAGTCCAATCCACCTAGCTTCAGCCTTCAGTCTGATGTACGTTTCCGCCTTCGTCTCAAAGTTCCGTGTCATGATGTCAATGTCATCGGCGAAGCCAAGAAGCTGGATGGACTTCCTGAAAATGCATAATCTGCCATAGCTGATCACGATCGATTGTGTCGTATGCGGATTTGAAATCGATGAGCAAATGATGTGTAAGCAAGTTGTATTTGTGGCATTTCTGCAGAACCTGCCGAATCGCGAATATAAACCCATGAATCCCTGCCGGTATTGCCCAAGAAATCTCTTGCAAATGGTGACAGGCGGCGGCGTATAATTTGGGAGAGTACCTTGTAAGCGGCGCTCAGCAGTGTGATCGCGCGGTAGTTGCAGCAATCCAACTTGTCGCCCTTTTTGTAGATTGGGCATACAACACCTTGCTTCACTCCTCCGGTAATATCCCCTCCTCCCAAATCTTGGCAATTACCCAGTGCAGCGCTCTAGCCAGTGCTTCACCACCGTATTTTAATAGCTCACTTGGTTGTTGATCTACACCAGTTGCTTTGTTGTTCTTCAGTCGACCGATCTCCTCCTCAACTTCTTGAAGATCAGGGGCCAGTAGCCTGTCGTCTTCTGCACGTGCTCCAAGGTCTGTTGCCGTGCCACCTTCGTTTTCTGCTGCATCACCGTTGAGGTGCTCGTCATAGTAATGCTTCCACCTCTCAATTTTATGGAGTGACCATTTTACGGATGTTGTTGATCTTCCGGACGACGGTCCCATGGCTATCTAAATACATGTTTAAGTCACGATCACAAATTCATTCTTATATCACAGTTCCTAATGTTTTTGGAAAAAAAAAACTGCGGAGCTCTAGGATCAGTTTCATTGATTCACCTTTTTACGGATGTTCTGGACTTACCAGAGGATGGCTCCATGGCCATTTGGGTCCATGTTTATGTCATGACACCAAAATATTTCTTATATCGCAGTTCCACATGCTTTCGACAAAACCGTAGAACTCTAGGATCACTTTCGAGTATTGACCATTTTTAAAGATGTTCTAGATCTTGCGGAGGACAGTCCCATGGCCTTCTGGGTACATGTTTATGTCACGACTGCAAATTAATTTATATATGACAGTTCCAAGTGTTTTCGAAAAAAAACCGTGGAGCTCTAGGATCAGTTCCATACATTGACCACTTTTATGAATTTTTCGGATCTTCCGGAGGACGTTCCGATGGCCATCTGGGTCCATGTTTATGTCACGACCCCAAATTCTTTCTATCATCACAGTTCTTAATGTTTTCAAGAAAACCACGGAGCTCTAGGATCAGGATCGTGGATTTACCACTTTTACGGATGTTCTGGATCTTCCGAAGGACGGTCCTATGGACATCCAGGTTCATGTTTATGTCACAAGCCCAAATTCTTTCAATCATCACAGTTCCTAATGTTTATAAAAAAAAACGTGGAGCTCTAGGATCAGGATCGTGGATTTACTACTTTCACGGATGTTCCGGATCTTCCGCTGAACGGTCCGATGGCCATCTTGGTCCATGACCCAAATTCATTCTTATATCACAGATCCTAATGTTAAAAAAACGCGTAGCTCTAGGATCAGTTTCATGGATTGATAACTTTTACGGATGTTCCGGATCTTCCGGAGGACGGTCCTATGGACATCCAGGTTCATGTTTATGTCACAAGCCCAAATTATTTTTATCATCACAGTTCCTAATGTTTATAAAAAAACGCGGAGCTCTAGGATCAGGATCGTGAATTTACCACTTTCACGGATTTTTCGGATCTTCCGCTGGACGGTCCCATGGCCATCCAGGTACATGTTTATGTCACGACCCCAAATATTTGTTTATATCACAGTTCCTAATGTTTTCAAAAAAACCGCACAGCTCTAGGATCAGGATCATGGATTGACCATTTTTACAAATGTTCCGGATTTTTCGAGGACCGTTCCGTTGTCTCCAGGATCCATATATAGGATCCATGACTGTATTCTGGCTAATTGTGAACATTTGTGCCCATTAATCTAAATTACAGATCTTGCGCCACTTGCAAAACCCTACAAAAAAACCTTTCAAAAAAACGTGTAACAACTCTTTTCGCTTTTTAAAAAAATTGACGACTATATTTTCAAGTTTTTTGCAATCAAAATCATTTAGAAACCCTAGGAATTCTAAAGGTACCACAATTTTTGAAATTCATTAAGAAATGGCTAAGTTGTGCCATTGCAAACTTGCCGTTACACGTTTTTCGGAGGCATCGTATTCGGAGTGTCAACCCAGTCAACCAGAAGTCGTATACCAGCGTACAAATTGAATCGTGAATTGCTACTGATAAAGTCAACATCGCAAACAAGAATAAGATATGCCATATAAAGGTTAAGTCACAAAGAATGCAAGTTTTCAACCTATTGGCGATGATTCATTTTTGTAGCGTACCGTATCACAAATAAGCTCGGATGAATTTGTTAGGTTTTTGAAACTGAAATTGTTATGACAGATTAGATCATAAATTATGTTTAATCAAATTGATAAAAATGAAGTGTCGGTTAACTCGCATATCGCTTTCCCAGATAATCAAAGATAGCATAAGAATGTGCACACTAGATCGCATTTGAGTTTGCTTCCAGATAAGACCAATAAGACTATAAGAGCATTCCATCTTGTTTCAATTCATGTTGAAATTAACGCAAAACTACGATCAAAATCAAAAGATCGTAAATGGTTACACCTGTCTATTGCGTGTCATCAAAATATACCACTATTTGTATAATAATAGATATGATTGTCATAGGATGTGAAGGAAGGTTCCATGAAATCTAAACCAACTTAAGATCCAATCGTTAACATAATCTGATGCTTTTCATCAACATCGAAATCTTTCCAAGTCCAAGTAGACTTTTTGAAGCGTATAAATTATCATTGATATAATCCTCTGTACTTACAAGTGCTTATGTCGTGTAGTGGATTCAGTTCTGGTTTCTGGATACAAAGGTAGAGGTATGGAGACTAGCTGCAGGAATAGCTTTTTTTGTTTTATTTATATGGATGATCGTATTTCTGTTATATTGAAATCGGCAAAATCGTTATTGGAAAGCCAGTATGTATGTATATGGCCTCCACTTTGGAACGTATATAGCAAATCTGTGCATCTTATACGATTTGTTTGGCTAGTATACCACTGTGTATATCCGGAACTATACGGACCAAAATGTTGACTGGGAATTTATAGCACCGTGGAGAGTGGATTTAGAGTAATTACGCCTTGAGCAAAGTTGATGGGTATGACATGCTGCATCTTTGTAAGATAATCATTTTGTGATTCATTCCCCTAAAAGTGAGATGAATAATTTTTTTTTTACAAAGTTAACATAGAGGGTTAACGTCTTCAGCAAAGTTATAGAAAAAAAAAATAACGCAAACAACGTTGCTGAAGACATAAAAGTCGTATATTTCACCCAAATCTAGATAGAGAGGGTTTTTTGAGGACGGACCCCAAAAAAAATGTTTTTTTTTTACCAAAACACATATTTTCTTTTATTTTCAACGGCGCCGGATGTGTAGCGGTAAGCGTGATTACCTCTCACCCCAGCAGGCCTGGGTTCAATCCCAGTCGGCGCCGTCGGGATGTTCTTAGGCATAACATCTCTGATCACGCGTTCCTTCGGATGGGAAGTAAAGCCGTTGGTCCCGGTTCATGAGTTGATGGGTCGATAGGTAGGGTCCAGGTGTGGGAGCTGGCCAGGACTTCGTAGGGTTCTGAAATATATTTTTAATTGTGTTGAGGGCATATTTAGGTCAATCATTTCACAATGATGATTATAAACAGTCATCATCTGATTTACCGGTCCAAATTTAGCGTAATTGGTCCGATGGCGATCTACTGCGAACAACTGTCGATTGCCTTGACAATAGATCAGCTGAGTCACTGCGTTGCGAAATGATATTGTTTAAAAAAGAAATCTTTGCGTAATCCCGACGTTCTTTCAATGTTTGAATGCTGATCAGCAAGCAACGTGCTTCATATGACGGGAGAGGAAAAGCCGTCCAACCTAACTTACGTAGTGCATATAATAAAAATTGCTTTTGGATTGACTCTATTCGTTCTTCATGCTTTTTCATATAGGGTGACCAAACAACGCTACAATATTCTAAAATTGACCTCACATAAGCAACGTAAAGTGATTTAATTTTATAAGGATCTTTAAAGTGGAGACCGAAACGTTTTATAAAATTAAACATTTTGCCTGCTCTATGTATTATTGTGTTATAATGGTCCACAAATGTCAATTTAGAATCTAGAATAACACCTAAATCTCTTACATTTTCACATTTTTGAACATTTTCATTACCTAATGTAATACAAAGATTTTGTTTGTTTAGTTTTCTACTGTACGTTATAAGATTACATTTATTGATATTTAGTTTCAATAAACTTTTACTACACCATCTGTAAAAAACATGTATTTCATTCTGAAACACATTCATATCGTTATCGCTTCCTATTTCTAAAAATAGCTTCATGTCATCAGCGTACCCTGATATTTTTTTAAAATAAGAGAGACGTCATTAATGTACAAAATAAAAAGAAGGGGACCTAGGTGCGAGCCCTGGAGAACCCCTGACGTGACATGAATTGGCTTAGATGTTTTCTCGTTGAATCTTACAATTTGCTGGCGATCAACTAAATACGGTTTAATCCAGATGAGGAGCTTCATCTCAATTCCCTTTTTTTCTAATTTAAAAATCAGCATAGGGATATCAATTCTGTCAAACGCTTTGCTGAAGTCTGTATATAGAGCTTCTACTTGGTTACCTCTGTCCATTGCATTTAATACAAAGTCCACAAATTCCAAAAGGTTTGTGGTGGTTGAACGGCCTTTAAAAAAGCCGTGTTGTGCACTAGTTATTCTTTGTTTTATTTGGCCTAAATTGTTTTTATTTATAATTGATTCGAAGAGTTTTGGAATGCACGAAATGATAGCAATCCCACGATAATTTCGAATATCGGATTTTTTACTTGATTTATATATGAATATTAAGTCAGATTTTTTCCATTCCTTCGGGAATATACCGGATTCAAGCGACATATTAAACAGCCAGAATAAAGGGGTTGTTAGTTCAGTTACTAAGTTTTTCATAAAAATAGGTGGGATTCCATCTGGTCCTGAACCTTTAGTGGCGTCCAAATCTCGTAGGCCATTCCAAATATCATGAAGCGAAATGTTATTAACGCCAACAGTAGTCATTATCATTATCTGAAAATTTCGTGTATGTTTCTTGAAAAAAAGTGGCGACATGATTACATATATCATCAGATGTATTACCTTCCTTTTCATCCAATGTCATTTTTGATGGAAAGCTGCACGATTTCATTTTAGTTTTGACGTAATAGAAGAAGTATCTTGGACATGATTTAATTTCATTCTCAGTTTTTATGTTATACTGAGACAGTGCCAAAGAAATTGCATCATTAAGTTGATCACAAATACTTAAATACTTTTCGAGTTTATCACGATTTTTATGTTTTCTGTATATTTTGTGAGCTTTTTGTTTACGATTTTTCATGTTAATGATATGATTATTGAACCAAACCGGATATTTGGAGGAATAATTGCGTCGTCTCCTTTTTAATGGAATTTCCTCGTGAATTACGTCAAACAGAATGTTGTAAAAAACCTCCACTGCACATTCAACATTTACCTGATCCTTCAAAATGGTTTTCCAATTTAGTCCTTTGAATTTATTTTTAATATTATCATAATTAGCATTTTTGTAGTCGAACATATTTTCATACTCACTGTCGTTGGGGTGTTGACTCTCATGAACAAATATGGAATACTCGATTGCTGTGTGAAATGCTTCATTCTTCCATAAAGGAGAAATAGATTTACTTACACTGAAATCTTCATGTATATTCGTTAACAAGAAATCTAGGAAACAATTCTGTTGGTTTCTTACATACACACTTAGAAATAACTAATTTTACACGTGACGGAATCCATCTTTAACATAAAGGATGAGATGTAAACAAACATTTCATGTAAAATTAAGAGCTCCGAGACCGAAAAGGTCGATGCTCGACGAAAAGTACGTTTCATTGAGCTGAATTTTGCGTCTATTATGACTCAATTTTATATCAAAATTGACGCTCGTATATGTCAGTCTCAGAGCACCTAAATTTACATGAATTTTTCTAAGTGTGTAGTTTATTTGGTTTAATCCTAAAAATGGCATTTTTTTAAAAATAAATTGTAATGTTTCGATTTCCCCAATGACTGGGAGAAGAAAACTCTCATTATCTGAATCAGGAATAAAATCAGCATTGCGTTGATTGAAATCTCCATAAATATGAATTTTGAATTCAGGGGGAAATTGAAATACGATTTATTCAGCAATTTGGAAAAAGTTTTCATACGAGGAATTACAAGCGTAGTCTGGGGGAAAATAGACTGTGGCAAAAATATGAGTTTCACCAGCTATATTTGTCTTTACCCACACATGCTCAAATTATTTTACTTTCGATGAGACAATAAGTTCTGAAATAAATTTTGAAGAAATAGTAATAAGAACTCCACCACCTGACATTCTTTGGGTTTCGAGTAAGTCACGATCATCTCTGAAAACATTATAATCATTTCCAAAAGTTTCCTCACTTTTAATGTTCTCATTCCAACTAGTTTCAGTGCCCAAAATAACTAAAAAAGAGTAGCTCAGTATATTTTTATAAATTTCATTCATTTTGGTAGCGCTTTTCATACGATTAAAATTCTGACAATATACCACAATTTCCGTAAAATGTGTTTCAAATGAAATTTTTGTTTGTTCGTCAGAGCTTAGAATATTATTAAAAATATCGGATTCATTACCAGTCACATCCGGTTCGTCACAGTCTGATTCAGAAAAATGCGTCAGGTCCATCTCCTGCGAAACGTCGCACAGTGGCACGAATATGAATAAAGACGGTCAAAAATATTTTCTACCCTTTTTCGACGTTTTAGAGACTGGGTGTCTTGGGAGAAGATGCTCAAAATTATATCTCGCATCTTTTGAAATACACACCTGACTAATCTTTAAGCTAGTATTACACATCCAAATTATAACTTTTCCCAGTTACGAGATAATGGTTCCATGACTTGGACAAAGTTGTAGAGCAGTTGGTTTTATGAAAATTTGCTAAAGACACCAAATTTCTACATCATAACTCTGTAGAGCTATAATAGGTTTTCTTTTAAGACTACCTTAATATTGGTTTTTTGTGTTTATTAGTGCTTTTTTTCAAATTTGATCAATTTATCATGTTCTAAGAAATTGTTGGCATCATTAAAATATACAACTTTGCTGAATACACCAATGCTTTTCATTGACATCAATGTGATAAACAGCCCATCAAGCGTTTTTGTGACGTCATATTCAACGGCTCGAAAAGAGGGTGGGCGGGCCTTGGCGGGGTCTAAAACTGGTTGTATTTTGAAGATTACCTTATAAAATAGTACTTCTGAAAATTTCAGCTTTGGGTACTGAGGGGTACCTAGCCAAATCTCGATTCGAAAATGTCAATATTATATACAGCCCATCGGACGGTTTTGTGACGCCATATTGAACGGCCTGAAAAGATGGTAGGCGGCCCCTGGCAGGGTTTAAAACCGATTGAATTTCGAAGATTACATTATAAAATAGTACTCCTGAAAAGTTCTGTGCTGGGTTTCCAGAGGTATCTAGTCAAATCTCGAGTCGAAATTGTCAATGTTATATGTACTCCATCGTGCGTTTTTGTGACGTCATATTCAATGGCTCGAAAATAGGGTAGGCGGGCCCTGATGTAGTCGAAAACTGATTGTATTTGGAAGATCACCTTATAAAATAGTAGGGGAGAATGGTATACAACGCACCCCCTGGGCAGAACGCACCAGCTGACTTTCATTTGTGTTTTTCATGGCTTTAACGTAACTTTTTTGTTGTCTTATCAAGCAGTACTTCTAGCATAGCATCTGAACTTAAAATCCTGCATGATAAATCCTAGAATTGTATTAAACATTCCAAGAAAAACTCAAAATAAAATGAAAAAGTGCGTCTTACCCCGGGGGTGCGTTATGTACTGTTCTCCCCTACTCCTGAAAATTTGAGCGTTGGGTACCGAGGGGTACCTAGTCAAATCTCGTTTATATATATTTAGTACAAGTTATAAACTAATGTGTGCTATGAGTGTGCTACTTACTCATGATAAAATTTACAACTATATAAAAAATGCATTATCTTGAAATGTAATCAATGGGTTTGTTCATCAACTGTATATTGTAAACTTTGATATTTTGAGTATGCCGATATTGAAAAAAAAAATGTTTTAATTACTCCTTACCTGACTATCTTCGATAATATTTGACATGACGATTTCCGTGAATCTTCTCCGCCCACACTTTGAACAATTCCATCCGACAAAGATTGAATGAATTCATTTAGAACCACAACTTCAACACAAGTTGTTCGTGAAAAAAATCCCACCTAGATAATTAAATAAACCCTATCGCTCTTTGCTATCACCAAAACGTCAAGCGCAAAATAGTCATCTGCAGTAGCGTCCAGCAATGTGCACGCGGAAAACTTCAAACATCTGTTGTAAAGTCACGTTCCATGTTCTGAAAAGAGGGTGGGGTGGGTAGCTCCAAAGTTGGAACCCTTTAGAACCGTAGTCAGAATTTTATCATTTATTATAGTTTTCTTGAAAGTTATACCGATAGGTATTGTGAATATTTTAGTCCTTATTTTATATAATAAAGGGCAAAGAATATACCAATATTATTACCTTGCATTATAATATTTGCAACTATCAACATATGAGTATCAATATTGCAATGAATGTACATATCAATGTAGGTACACTGAAGAACAAACACATTAAGAACAAACCCATTAAATACATCTCCAGATTAAGCTTAATAATTTAAATAAATTGCAAGTTCAAACATGTGTAGGTTAAAATCATTGATTCATAACTCAATACCCAACGCTGAATTTTTCAGGAGCACTATTTTATAATGTAATCTTCGAAATTCAATCGGATTTAATCCCTGCCAGGGGTCGCCTCCCATCTTTTCGGGCCGTTCAATATGGTGTCACAAAACCGTCCGATGGGCTGTATATAATATTGACATTTTCGAATCGAGATTTGGCTAGGTACCCCTCAGTACCCAAAGCTGAAATTTTCAGAAGTACTATTTTATAAGGTAATCTTCAAAATACAACCACTTTTAGACCCCGCCAAATCCCGCCCACCCTCTTTTCGAGCCGTTGAATATGACGTCACAAAAACGCTTGATGGGCTGTTTATCACATTGATGTCAATGAAAAGCATTGGTGTATTCAGCAAAGTTGTATATTTTAATGATGCCAACAATTTCTTAGAACATGATAAATTGATCAAATTTGAAAAAAGCACTAATTAACACAAAAAACCAATATTAAGGTAGTCTTAAAAGAAAATCTATTTGCTCTACAGAGTTATGATGTAGAAATTTGGTGTCTTTAACGAATGTTCATAAAATCAACTGCTCTACAACTTTGTCCATGACATGGAACCATTATCTCGTAACTGGAAAAAGCTAGAATTTGGATGTGTAATACTAGCTTAAATATTATTCAGGTGTGTAATTTAAAAGATGCAGGATATAATTTTGAGCAACTTCTCCCAAGACACCCAGTCTCTAAAACGTCGAAAAAGGGTAGAAAATATTTTTGACCGTCTTTATTCATATTCGTGCCACTGTGCGTCGTGATCCTCGTCAATTTCATTCTCAGCCGCATCCGGTACGTTACAGACTACTTCTGAAGAGAGCATCAGGTTAAGCAGAAACACATTTTCTTCCTCCAAAGGGTGCGTCAATTGCGTTGAAAACACGAGTGCCTGCATGAGCACGCCTCATACGATGAAGCAAGGGTCTAATGGCGCCGGTGGTATAGTGGTAAGTGTGACTGCCTCTCACCCCAAAGGGCCTGGGTTCATTTCCAGTCAGCACAGCCAGGATTTTCTGAGGCATACAATCCTTCGGAACGGAAGTAAAGCCGTGGTTCCCCGGTCCATGAGCTAATGGGTCGATAAGTAGGGTCTAGGTGTCTAGGACCTGCCTTCCTGGCATCCACAGTGGAACGAATTCAAAAAAAGTGGGACATGGCTATTTACGATGAAACTATTGAGTGTAGCTTTTTGATGTCTTCTAGAATGTTTCTTTATTTTTTAGGTACTTTATTTTAGTAGTCAAAATTTTTGGTTAAGGAGGGTATACACTCAGATAAAAAAATAACTTTTTTATGTCTTGTTAAAATTGATGAACACCTATGGAGACATTGAAGATGAAGTGTTTTTAAGAAACTATTTTATATTATATCTTTGCACATTTTTGCACAAGACAGTAAATCGTTATCTCTTTGTTGAAACGATTTATTTTCTAATCATATTTAAGCTTTATGTTTTTGTTGTTGTATTCAACAGTGTAGCCACAAATCAAGACAGTTTAAGCCGACTGATGGTGTCTTCAGACCCATTGATTTCATCAATGCGAAAGATTCCAAGAAGGAAAAGCATTCCATTCACAGGAGATGCATTGAAGTTTTTGAAAGAACCGAGTATTTTAAAGAACGAGATGCCATGTTCATCCAGCGATGAAGATTGGGAGAAGAACGATCAACTGTAATAAAAATTGTAACCAAACAAGAATCAAAAGAGTTTGAATAAATGTGTTACCACCTGCTGAATTGCCATTTAATATTGATAGCTAGAGCAAATGTTCACCATAATGATTTATTTTGTTATAACTAACAGTAAACAACATGTTTTTTCTCTTCATGTATGTACATACTTGGAAAAATCTTCATGAAAACAGCAAAACGTAACAAAACATTGAGGTACATTTTTTGAAAATTTATTAAGCATCCCCTTGGATCCTCCTATGAATTGTATTTGAAACAGTAGGGTATAAGTTGCTGAATGAAATGACGTTATCATTAGCTGCTAATACCTGCTAACCTGCAAGGTACACCCCCTTAAAGATAGTGTGAAAAAAAAAATTAAAAACTGGCGTAAATCCTTTCAAAAAAGAGATAGCGATTTACTGTTTTGTGCTAAAATCTGCATTTTATAAGCACTTACAACTTTGTTGAATATTTAAAAAACTATAAAATTCAATGAAAAAAGTTATGGTGAAAAAACGTTTTTTAAGGGGGTACTACCGTTTGTAGTCCATTTTCACCCTATAAATACGTCCACTTTAGAGATAGAAAGTTTAAACTTTAGACAAAGTTTCTTGAAAAGACTTCATCTTCAATGTTTCCATAGGTGTTCATCAATTTTAACAAGACATAAAAAAAGTTATTTTTTTTATCTGAGGGTATTCCTTCCTTAACCAAAAATTTTCACTACTAAAATAAAGTACTTAAAAAATAAAGAAACATTCTACAAGACATCAAGAAGCTACACTCAATAGTTACATCGCTAATAGCTATGTCCCACTCATAACTGTCCCATTTTCGTTACATGCCTTATTTTCGATTTCGTAATGAGACCCCGGTCTTTTCAAGTGTTCAGTTTGAGTGAAATATAATATTAACAGACAAGCTCTGCAATTTACATCATGTGTATCGTTCGTGCATCATTCCATGCATGTTCTCCTAAGCAAACTGCCAACATGTTAAAAAAATAACTTTGATTATCTTTTGATTTTTTTCCCCTGAGACCCATTATCTTATCCTACTATCTGCGCATCCCATAAAACGCTCGAAGGAATCCATTACGCAAACGGATATCATAAGATACGAGAGTGCAGCAGTAGCAGCAGCACCATCACCACAAGCTCACTATATTCCAGGCAAAAGCAAACAATAGTGTGTCTGTCACGATTCCCCTCCCACACAACAGCTCGGATCACGTGTGTTTGTGCCTTGTGTGTATGTAGACTCGCAGTTCTCTCTCTAAATGTATCCTAGCTTTCCGTCAGGCTCGTTTGTTGCACCGACCGTCCGGATCAGAAGCATTGGAAAAACCTAAAACAATACCCCCCATGGGAACTATCATTCGTATAAGCTAGTAGCAGCAGCAGCAGCAGCAGAAAGGAGTAGCAGCAATTGCTATTGTGAGTTGCTGCCGTTGGAAAAACAAAGTGTGTGTGGTGGCTTTTAAGCCCGGCTTTGGAATGCACCTGATGTGCAGTTTGGTTGGTGGCCGTAAAATGGAACAGCCACGTGAAAGAAGGAAACGGGAACGTCATCTTTCCCACGGTAATACGCAGTGTGAACAAAAATAAAGACGTATTTTTCTAAGCAATCCTTAAAACCCTATTGTTGCGTTTAATCAAATAGTGAAAACAAAGTTTCATAAAAAGTGGGCAACTGTTTCTATGCGATCTAAATTTACGGAAACTGCAGGAAAACGTTGCTTGCAAGAAGGAGATGACTTTCCATCTGAACCAACCGTATTGTGTTTGATGTTGTTCGCAATTGCCATTGCGAGAAATGTGTTAGTTCATTTATCAACGAGAACGTGGGTGGAGTAAACGAGGTGAAAATTAATTTAAAGTTTGTTGGTAGTTTTTTCCAACTTCGCATAGAGTTACAGGTTTTGCTGTAACCAGGATAACGAGATAGTTTTCATTGCATTGAAAGGTTACAACTTATGGGGAAGGGTGGCATGTTTTTCTGAGCTTGCATCGTCATAACACACAAACACCTGCCAGTTTGAAGTTGGGAGATTTAATCTTTAGACAAGTTATGCAGTGCTGCCAAATAAAATAGTTTCCATGAAACTTTGCCATGCCAAAATTCAAATTGCTGTCAGCATTTTAAGTCACTGACAGATCATCTAGCTTAAATCCACCCATAATGCTCTAGCGAAAACTGCGACCCAGGCTTGACTCCGATTATTCCATTCAAAACAATGGCCCGTGTGAACAAGCAGATGAATGTTGCCTTTCAATGTTTCATTTCGGTAATCTTCCTATCAATTTTGCAGCCAACATCCAACGTCCATCCCAAGAACACAAGAGCCTTCCTTTCGTCCCGAATCTGTTCTCATCTGTTTTGACCCCCCCCCCTCCCCCTAATGGGAAGCAAATCTTGCCCTCTCCGCCTTTGTTCGGATACTTGTGAGCTAAAAGATTAAACTCTAAGCCGTTCCATTATTCCTGAACTGTTCCATTCCATGTCACCCTCGCCCGTGGGAATTGGGTAGAGCGAGTCTGAAAGCCTTTATCACTTCCTTGTTGCAAACGGTCTGAGAATGAGAGATGTTTACGTAACATAAACCATGGAAGGAACAGGACAGCTTAGAGCACACACCGACATATATCTTGACAGTGCAACATTCTTCAAGATTTATCCAAAAACATGCTACGAACAGAACTTTCCAGATACCTTCTCTGTTTGCTGATGTTGTTGTTGTTGTTGTTGTTGTTGCACAGGAATGAATATACACTATCCGAACAAAAATGTTGTTCAAAAGGGAAGAAACTTTCCTCCCTCTGAGCTTTAGGGAAAAGTTTACCGCAGGGCACTAATTGCTGACGTTTGTGCAGCACCTGGAAAACGAGCTCCAAATCCCTCCACCGACCGGTAATCCGGTGATCAATCTCTCATTCTGTCTCTGGCTCTGAGTTCAGAACAAATTGACCACATTAGTCGAATACCGGCCGAACTCCCGAAAGAGATGGGGTGGAAGAAAATAAACAACTCCTAAATGGAGGGTCTTGGCAAATCCTAATCATAAGACCCAATCGGAATTGAGTTCATCAGCACTCAACCCCTTGGAGTGCGACGTCTCTAACTTCATTCGAAAGCCATTCATTGAGGATGGACCTACATTTCTTTGTTATCTTTTCTTTTCTATTTTCAAACCGATGATGCCACCCTGGGGAATTGTTAAAGGAAACCTACCAATGAGCAGAATGGGGTTGTACATTTCTAGATTTGGCAAATCTGTTTTATGGAGTGCGGACTGAGTGTAGGTGTACTTCGCAACGGAAATAAACGATTTGCAGATTGTTCAATGATGTATGGATGAGAATGAGTTTTTAAATAAGGTACTGCAACTTTCTCACTGAATCTAATGAACATTTTCCAATCCGATCTTTTTTCCCGCACTGAGCACCAAAGCACCGACGCCAGGGAGGCAGCTCCCACACCTGGGGGCACATTGCGCATCTCGAAACGAAAGACATTTTGTACGAACGCTTGCATGAAAAAGTTTTTCTTTTCGAGATGTGCAATGCGGCCCCTGGACCCTACACATCGACCAATCAGCTCATGAACCGGGGACCAACGGCTTTACTTCAGAGATGTTATGCCTCAGAACATCCCGGCGGCGCCAACTGGGATTGAACCCAGGCCTTTTAGGGTGAGAGGCAATCTCGCTTACCACTACACCACCGGCGCCGCTATTCCGTAGGATCTTAAGGACGTTCCGCAGATCCATGGGAAATTTTAAAATCCAAGATCTACGGATATATCCGAAGACTTGACAAGACTGGTCCGGTCGGTATAAACCAGTATTCTTGACGACCGGCAATAAGTTCACACTTAGAAAAATTCATGTAAATTTAGGTGCTCTGAGAGTGACATATACGAGCGTCAATTTTGACATAAAGTTGAGTCATAACAGACGCGAAACATTGTTCAATCAAACGTACATTTCGTCGAGCAACGAACTTTTCAGTCTCGGAGCACTTAATATTACATGACATGTTTGTTTACACACTTAGAAAAATTCATGTAAATTTAGGTGATCTGAGACTGACATATACGAGCGTCAATTTTTACATAAAATTAAGTCATAATAGACGCGAAATTCAGCTCAATCAAACGTTCTTTTCGTCGAGTAACAAACTTTTCAGTCTCGGAGCACTTAATTTTACATTACATGTTTGTTTACGTCTCATATTTTATGTCAAAGATGGATTCCGTCATGTGTAAAATTAGGTATTTCTAAGTGTGTTGATTTGGAGGCTAGAGAGAGAGCCCCAGAAGACGACTCAAAATCTGAGTGAAATCGGATTAATGACCATTGGCCAGGGTTGGAATGCTCATTTTTTCACAAAAATTGCTCTTTTGTTAATAACTTTTCACTCAGTTCATAAAATTTAGTTTCACTTTTAGCAAATGATATATTAGGATCAGAGTTCCCTGTAGACACGCACAGAGTAGTTTAATTCCAACATTTGAATTCACAACAAGGCATCCAACTCCTCCTGGCGTATTAGAGCATCTCCACCGCTGTTTCTAAATTACTTTTGGAAACTGAGCCAGTATGTCTTCCGCCTGTGACCAATGCGCTAAACCTGTCAAAGGCGATGAAGCAATCGTCTCCTGCATGGCGTTCTGCGACAGGGTGATTCACCTAAAGTGCGGCGGTACAAAGTTGAAAAAGGCTTTTCTGAATATTGTCCCTGATCCCACCGCTTGATTGATTGATTTATCTTTATTAAGGAGGCTTTCTGCCTGAGGCTGGTTCGCTTCCAACTGATCCCACCGAGCTGTTTTGCCTGTATCTTTCTCGTATACATCCTAGCGTGAAATCGGAATCAATCGAGAAGCTGGTCAAAGGTTTTGTACTGTGCGAGGATCCGATTAAGGTTGTGCCGCTAGTCAAAAAAGGATCCGCCATCAGCCGTATGAGCTTCATCTCGTACAAAGTCAGATCGGCTCCCAATTTGAAGACGGTTCAAAAAACATGTGGATGCCTCGTTTGAACACGCCTACCATCACGATCTCTCCTATTCCGGGACCTTCCGAGTTGTCAACTCCCATCTCCGGACTAGACTCAGTATGTCGATTTAGAATTGGATGCCACTTTGTGAATTGGAACGCTGAAAACCAGAACGCACTGCCTGTCGTGTTATGGGAGACCATGAACCACTCGATCCATTCGCGCTCGCTGTTTCCCGCCATCAGAGTCGTTCTGGCCCTCGACCGCAGGGCCGGTGGTGGGGTCTCCCAACCATCGTCTTCAGGCAAGTATGCATACATAAGTTACAGTTATTTGCCTGATCAGCTGATCCTCAAGCATCTGCCAGCTGTTTCCAGTTGAGAAGCACCTCTGATACTGACCGCTTTGTGGAAGCACCTTCTTCTTATTTGCATTTCAAGCTTATTGCAAATCGCATATTAGCTTATTGCGTGCTCTCAACTTAGTGTTCTAGATGCACTTCCACAGTTATTAATTGAGAGCTTTCGATGCCTGTACCATTTTTGCATTGGTATAATTGTGTGGCAAGTACAATCATACTTCTATGCCCAGGGAAGTCGAGAGATTTTCCAACCCGAAAAATTCCTAGACCGGACCGGGAATCGAACCCAGCCACCTCCAGCATGGTCTTGCTTTGTAGCTGCGCCTTTACCGACTGAGCTAAGGGAGGCACCTGCTTGATCCAGACCAGCGGATTCCTGCCAGCGCTCTGCACAGTCGTCGTGGACCTGTGGCAAGAACAATCAATATATTGACCATTCACTGCCTGATGTCGATCAAATTTTCAGTAATTCTGACTATGTCTTCGTTCGTCATAGTAATACCAGACCTGCTGTCGGATGTCGAGAAGGGTTCTTGCAACCCACTCACTACGGCAAGTATTCAATCAGACTCGATTATGGTCCGTTATTGCATGATACTTAATTACCAATCAAGCTAAGGCCTTGTTGTCCTCTCCTGTCCGAAGAAGTCGTTTCCACTCTACTCGATCCATGGCCACAGTTCGCCAGCCTCGTAGTCTGCGAAGGGTCCGCAGGTCACCTTCTACTTGGTCGATCCTCCTTGCCCACTGCACGCCTCTTCTTCTTGTTCCTGTTGGGTCGCTTTCTAGAACCATTTTCACTGTGTCGTCGTGCGGCATTCTTACGACGTGCCCAGCCCACCGTAGTCGCCCAATTCTTGCAATGTGGACAATGGATGGTTCTTCCAGCAGCTGGTGCAATTCGTGGTTCATTCGCCTCCTCCATGGTCCGTCATCCATCTGCACTCCACCGTAGATGGTACGCAACACCTTCCGTTCGAAAACACCAAGCATAGTCCAGGTCTCGTGGCCGTAGTGGACCACCGGTCTAATCAGCGTCTTAAAGATGGTCAATTTCGTACGGCGGCGAATTTTATTCGACCGGAGCGTCCTCCGGAGTCCAAAGTAGGCACGATTCCCTTCCATAATGCGTCTTTGAATTTCTCTGCTGGTATCGTTTTCGGCGGTGTGCAAATACACGAACTCATCGACCACCTCGAATTCGTCACCGTCAATCTGAACTCGGGGTGGGAGGCTAACATTGTCTTCCCTAGAACCTCTTCCTTTCATGTATTTTGTCTTTGATGCGTTGATGGCAAGTCCAATCCGCCTAGCTTCAGCCTTCAGTCTGATGTACGTTTCCGCCATCGTCTCAAAGTTCCGTGCCATGATGTCAATGTTATCGGCGAAGCCAAGAAGCTGGATAGACTTCCTGAAGATTGCCTGATGTATCTTTGATTTCTTGCCGTAAGCAGAACGTCGTAATCTTCCACAAAAACACCAGTTGAATGAATTCTGATGTTGAAGAGTACCGACTAGCTGTATCTGATCGGGTAACGTGGCTCGATTCTGGAACGCTTTTCAGTCAAATCTACGATCCTGACTACTAGGCATTTCTTTGCGATCGGAATCCTATCAATAGCTGTAAATCTACTGGTGGAGTTGTCCTTGTAGCTATCCGTGGCGGATTGGAGGCAAAGGCTGTACCTTCTACCTGATCGAGTCCGGGACAATGAACTCATCGATACTCACTGTCGGTCAGTTGTCACAGTTATCGAAAATGCCACTGCAGTTGATGAGATATTAATTTTTGGGGACTTCAACCTGCCAGGCGTTTTGTGGAGTCCATCTCATAGCGGATTCTTCGATCCCGATCATGATAGCTCTACAATTCACGCAGCAAGTATTAGTCTTCTCGACAACTGCAGCGCAGCAACGGTTTCTTAAATAATTGTACTTTGGGCCTATGCTTCGTGAGCACTCAGGACAAGGCTCCATTAATTTCCTCGGCTCCTTGTGCACAAATTAAACCAGTTCGGCATCATCCTCCTCTAATTGTCACTGTTGAGGACAAACTCGTACGTGATTTCGACGATTACCGTGCGGCATATTCTTATGACTTCCGTAAAGTTGACTACCGTAGAATCATAGATGTATTGTCTAGCATGGAACGGGAGAAACCCTCCCAAGTAACCATTTTGGTTGTATGAGGGTTCTGTAGACCATGATTTAGACTTGAAGAATGCTATAAAACCTCTATAAAACTTGCAATGTTATTTGGCCACTTGATCCTGATGACGTTGAGGCCGTAGCGCAAACCTTCTCACTTGTCTTGGCATATGTCATTGACAGACAAGTCCCCACAAAGTTTCTCACCGTGCCTGGCAGACGAGAGAGCTACGAGAAGATTTACGAAGTATCGCACGCTTCATCTGAAACTTCATTATACGAGGCTGAATCACATGTACCAGCTTTTCAAGTTACCTACGAGGCATCCAGAGCAAACTTAAGCTACACTCGCTAGCCGTTTCGAAGCTATTCGAGCTTGTGATTATGGAACCGTTGCTGTTCCATTGCAAGCAGTATTTGAGTGTTGATCTCACATCGTATATTACCGAAAGTATGTCGGATGAGCCCGTTGACGGACGTTATTTATTTAGACCTATCCATAGCATTCGACAAGTTGAACCATGCTATTGCGATTGCTAAACTCGGCAGACTCGGTGTATGCGGTAGTCTTCTGAGTTGATATCGATTGAATCTTACTGGTCGCCAACTAATGGTTGCCATAGGAGATTGCTGATCAAATTGCTTCTTCGCCACATCAGGTATACCTCAGGGAAGTCACCTGGGACCGTTGATTTTTATACTGTACTTCAACGATGTGCATCTGGTCATCGAAGCTCTTCGTTTATTATACGCAAATGACCTCAAAATCTCCCACGTCAGCTGAATGTTTTTCCTAGTTGGTGCAGTTCAAACGGAATGGAAGAGAACCCAGGCAAATGCTCCACTATTACGTTCTCACGAAAACAACAACTGATAATATTTAGCCATGACCTGCTTGACTCGACAATCAAACGCGTGAATCAGGTGAAAGACTTGGGTGTGATGTTGGATTCGCAGTTATCATTCAAGTTACACATTGCATACACAGCAAAAAAATAATTTTGATATCACGTCAAAGTGGATGCACTACAATCATGTCGAAAATATGGTGTAATATTACTTTCTAAAAAGGACAAAATTATCATTAATACAATGCATGAACTGACATTACGCTGCTTTTACTGCATTTGTTTATTTATGTAGTCATAAAAATTACATGAAATTTTCGACATGATTGTAGTGCATCCACTTTGATGTGATATCAAAATTATTTTTTTGCTGTGTATATTGTCGATAAGACGTCTAGAACTTTAGAGTTCATTCCCAGGATAGCTAAAAACTTCACCGACATCTACTGTCAAAAATCTCTCTATTGTTCGCTTGTAGGATCGATTCTTGAGTATTGTTCAGCGCTTTGGAACCCAAACTACAACAACAATCTGTTCAACGTCACTTTCTTCGTTTTGCGCTGCGTAGATTGCCTTGGAATTATCTGTTTCGATTACCCAGTTACGAAAGCCGTTGGCAACTTATCGACCTAAAAACTCTCGAGACTAGAAAGAACACAAGCAAAGCCCTAACCGTCGCCAATATTTTGCAGGGAATGACAGATTGCGAGGCTATCCTGACGCAAATTTACCTGAATGTTCAACTCCGACCGCTAAGGCTATCACACAAATTACACTAGTTTACAAAACAACATAAAAAGTGTGAACTTTAGTGGTTGACCAACGTTTCTAATGCAAAATCCTACGCTGAATTCAATGCCGTGGTCAGAAAAAAATTAAAGTAGAGCCATTTTTGAGATACACAAAAATTTTGATTTTTTGAATTTTGGACAAAAGTACGATTACCAAAATGCCAATATCTTTGAAACTAGTGCACCAATTTTAAATATTTTTTTTATGAAAATGAAGCTAAATAAATTTGCTATCGTTCACTAGAATATTATGTCTTAATTAAAAATTTAATTTTGAAGTCATTTAAAAATTTACAGCATTTTTTTTTTTATTTTTCCTGCCAATTTTCCATAAAAATCTTGTTTTAATCAACATTTTTAATGGGATAAAAAGATTCAAAAAATCATTCCATAATTTATTCTTAAAGTCCATTAAAAACTGGAGAAAATGAGCCTTTAATGGATGAAATCGGTTGGAAATTGTCGAAGTTATGAAATTTTTTGTAAAATCATGGAAATTGAATGTTCCAAGATTGGCCGTTGTCCCGCTCCTAGGTTCATGCACCACTTCCAGTAAGCCTTTCTGCGGACGTGTACGCATACGGTGCATTTCACTAACACTACCAGCTGTCACGCAAAGTTAAATGGGATATTTTCAACAATATAATTTACACTAGTGTTTGTGAGACCGTTGGCGAGAACCTAACGCAACCAACTCAATTTGACAGCTTTCTTTCTTTAACATTGCTTAACGATGTATACGACAAAACGTGAATTCAAGTGTAAAAATGATCCTCAAAAGTTTTGTTACGCGTGTGGCAACTATATATTTACAAAATCGGTCAATTTCACTGCTTCGTTGCAAACTGCATACAGGCTTTATTTTAAAATTGATCCTGGAGACTTTGACGAACCGTGGATTCCAAAAGTATTATGTAGTTCGTGCAAAACGTGCTTGGCTAGGTGGATGTCAGGCGCAAGGTAAATTGATTTTTTGAATAACTTTCATATAAACAATGTATGTACAGCATGGTAGTGCTTTGTTCTTTCCTGATCGACATTATCTTACTTCATCTATTTTTGATAAGTGTTAATGTCTTACTTACTAACTCACTTATTTGTTATCTGTCAGTCGCTATTTGTCCTTTGACATGCCCACCATATAGCGTCGACCGTTTTGTCATGCAACGGATTGTTATTTCTGCTTGACAAAAGTTAAGCAACAAGGACGTCACAAAACAGTTGAGTATCCACAAGTGGCTTCTATGACAAAACCTGTTCCACATTCAAGTTCGGTCCCGTATCCTGTTTATCCAAAGCGGAAACGAGCGCCCTCTGTTGAATCGACCGTTACAAAAAGTGAGGAGGAATTCAAGGAGGAATGCGAGGAAGACTTCGAGGTGGAATTGGAAAGAAACCCAAAACTGTTTACACAATCCGAATTTAATGATTTGGTGCGAGATCTCGACTTATCGAAGGAGAAATCCGAATTACTGGCATCACGCTTGAAAGAACACAACATGCTGAGCAAGGAGGTCAAAATTTCTTGTCACAGGAATCGTCTCAAGAAATTTGACAAATATTATTCTACAAAGGACAAGGCATGTTTTTGCCATGACGTAAACGGCTTGTTTGAAGAGTTTGGTGAGCCATATGATCCAGCTGAATGGCGTTTATTCATCGATAGCAGTAAGTTGAGCTGCATCAAGGGAATGAGAAACCTTCTATTCCATTAGCTCATGCCGTTAATATGAAGGAAACGTATGAATCAATGGCTCTATTGCTCAATTTGATAAATTACAATCAACACAATTGGAAAATTTGTTCCGATCTTAAAGTGGTTGCCATGTTGTTGACTGGATTGCAACAGGGATACACAAAATATATGTGTTTTTTGTGTAAATGGGACTGTCGAGCTCGTAAGGAACACTACACAATTGGTAATTTCACAATTGGTAAAGACAACGTTAAAAATGATCCTCTTGTGGTAAAAGAACGCATAATACCTCCACCACTACATATAAAACTTGGGCTATTCAAAAATTTCGTCAAAGCGTTGCCTAAAGAAGGGCCGGCATTCCAGTACTTGAAATCAGTATTTCCAAATTTATCTGACGCAAAGATAAAGGAAGGAGTATTTGTTGGCCCACAGATCAAAAAACTGCTCAATGATTCCGCATTCAATACAGTTTTGACACCAGATGAGGAAGAAGCGTGGAAATCGTTCCAGCGTGTTGTCACAACCTTTTTAGGAAATTTCAGAAGCCCAGATTATGAGGAAGCCGTCGATGAATTGCTCAAAAATTATGAGAAAATAGGTATAAATCAAAAATATTGTGTTTGTTACATATAATTAATTTCAAATCCTTTTATTTCACTGAACACAGGTGTGAATATGTCTTTGAAGATACATTTCCTACATTCTCACATGGATTTTTTCCCGGAAAATCTTGGTGACGAGAGTGATGAGCACGGCGAACGTTTTCACCAACAAATGAAGATGATGGAACGTCGTTACCAAGGGTTTTGGGATGAAGCAATGATGGGTGACTATTGTTGGTTTCTGATTCGAGAAACAAGTTCAAAACATCGAAGACAAAGTCATTCGATTCTCAATCATTTTTAATAAAACCTAAATAAATTTCTTTTGTATCAACTCGGTTTTAAATCCTGATATGCCTTAATCAAATTGATATGTAGAGAAAAGAATCTCCCATGAAAACTTTACATGCGATTTGGATGCTTACAACGACACCTAGAAAAGGAACTCTAAAGCTGTTGTATTTCAGCAACATTTTTAAGTGTTTTACAAAAATGCTCATAACTTCGACAATTTCCAACCGATGTCATCCATTAAAGGCTCATTTTCTCCGGTTTTGAATGAACTTTAAGAATAAATTATGGAATGATTATTTTAATCTTTTTATCCCATTAAAAATGTTGATTAAAACAAGATTTTTATGGAAAATTCGCAGGAAAAATAAAAAAAAAGTGCTGTAAATTTTTCAATGACTTCAAAATTAAATTTTTAATTAAGACATAATATTCAAGTGAACGATAGCATTTATTTAGCAATTTATTTAGCTTCATTTTCAAAAAAAAAGATTTAAAATTGGTGCACTAGTTCCAAAGATATTAACATTTTAGTAATCGTACTTTTGTCCAAAATTCAAAAAATCAAAATTTTTGTGTATCTCAAAAATGGCTCTACTTTAATTTTTTCTGACCACGGCATTGAATTCAGCGTAAAATTTTGCTTTGGAAATGATCATCACCTTACCGAGTTCAAAAATGCTGTAAACTAGTGTTATGGACCGTTATCCACCGTCACACCGATTTGCGGGTTGCAAAGAGTGGTCAACAGAATTGCATCTGTTTTCGACTTTCATCTCACCCATGATTCGCTTATTCGAAAGTTTTCTTCTGTTTGTTTTCGGCAGGAGTAATTGACTATAAGATAAATGTTTTGACGTAGACAACGTATTACGGGTAGGTAGAGGGGGTAAATCTAAAATTAAAAATTGTGACCATAACGAAAAGGTGTTAGGATTTCAACGCTTATAACTTTGTCATTTATAGATGAAATAAAAATCCAAACACACCAATCGATAGGAAATCACTCTACGAAATCAATACTTTCCAATTTTTCATTTTAAACGTGTTTCAAAATGTACCAATAAGAAGTGATAATTTTATCACTATTCCTATGAAATAAACGTTTTTCCTAACCCAGTAGCTCACTTCGCTTAAGATACCAGCGGCAAGCAGTAGCAATATCATCACCAGTTGAAATTTGCCCCTCTCTCTCTGCCGGTATGTAGAAAAATGTCCTCTCAGTGGACGGCGTACTGAGTGGATCACTTTGAAAACTAGCGGTGAGGTGGAAGGACACTTACTTCTTCAACGAACTGTTTTTTTGCATTAAGCTTAATCTGCACCTACCCGACTGGCGATTTTCTATATATATATCTCGCTCGCTCATTTGTGGAGAGTTGATCGGATAATCTCGAGCAGATGTGGGATGAGCTTTAAACTTACCGAAGCTCAATCTAGTGAAAAGATCGCCTGAACCACTAGCAGCAGCAGTATTTCCAATGGTAGGAGATGGAGCCTTTTTACTCAGATTGAACAATCGGTCCTTCTCAAGACCACATTTTGTACAGAAAGAGTTAAATTCTTGTGATAAATTGGCAATACTGACAGATTGGGACTACAGGCCGGACTCGATTATCCGGAGGCTCGATTAACCGGAGGCTCGATTATCCGGGGCTCGATTATCCGGAGAAAATGGCTCGATTATCCGGAGCCATATTTTTTTACCTATCTTGTAAATTATTTTTCATAAACCGCTTGGAAAACCGACTTTCGATCAGAGGACGAGTAACATACATCGTTCGACTCAGTCTAACAAGATCTAGAAATGACTATATTTAAGTGTTTGTGTGCCTTTGTTACAAAATCCGGCGTTAAGGGGTTTTGAATTAACTTTGACCTGAAAGGACTCGAACATATCATGTGCCACAACAACATACAAAAACTGAATCCCATGATGGTCCGTTTACTAATTACGTCACGTTTCAGGGGGGAGGGGAATGGCAACCGAACAAAATTTTTGAAGATCCGTAAAAAATTTACCAAAGGGCCTGTAACCCTTAATTTTGTACAACACACATGAGTTTTCCATTGCCATTTTGTTGCTGAAACGATCTGAAACCAACGAGTATTCCTCAAAAAACTTGTTTTGATCTAAACAAGCTAAACTTTGATTACAGAAAACACCTAAAAAATGCGGATAATAGGGAAAATGTAAATGGAAACCGCGAAAACTGTGACCATACTACGTGAGATTTGACTTAATTGATTACAACATGGAGTATATCAAGATTCTGACAAGATAGAAAGTTACTGTCTCTGACAAAGTTGTTCAGGAGATCATAGCCTTGTCGCTGGTGGACAGTAGTTCAGAATTTTCTCACTACGTAGCGCTAGTATACATGTGAAATTATCGCATGTGATATATCTCGAGATCCTGACCAGATAAAAAGTTACTGTCTTTCACAAAGTTTTTAAGGATATCAAAGCCTATTGCTTGGTGCTCAATAGCTCAGAATTTGCTCACTATGCGACGCTAGTATACACGTGAAATTCTCATATAAAATATCTCGAGTTCCCAACCAGTTAGAAAGGTACTGTCTTCTGCATAGTTGTTCAGGATGTCAAGGCTTTTTCGCAGGTGGACAGTAGTTCAGAGTTTTCTCACTTTGCGGCGCTAATATAGATGTGAAACTCTTGCATATAAAATATCTCTAGATCCTCACTTTTCCTTTATTTAACGTCGCTCTCTGTTCCGCAATCTAGTGCCAATCACCGACGGACATCGATTGCCATCCATTGACGGCAATCGAATGTGCAGGAAGGCAGCTTCCACACCTGCGTAGGATATCGCACCCATTCAACACACATACACATGGGCCGGGACCAACGGCTTTACTTCCCTTCCGAAGGAAGACGTGACCAGAGATTTTTATGCCTCAGAAAAATCCCACCGACCTCGGCTGGGATTGAACCCAGACCCATCGGGGTGTTAGAAAGCAGTCACGCTTACCACTACACCACCGGCACCGGCTCCTCTCTCTAGATCCTGACCAGATAGAAAGTAAATGTATTCGGCAAAGTTTTCAGGAAGTCAAGATCTTTTTGTTGGTTAACAATGGTTTAGAATTTTCTCACTATGCGGTGCTAGTATATACGTGCCTTTCTCCCATATTCAATAGCTCGAGATCTTGATCAGCTAGAAAGTTGCTGTCTTCGGCAAAGTTGTTTAGGGGGTCAAGACTTTTTGGCTGGCAAACAGTAGTTAATAATTTTCTCACCACGTGGCGTTAGTATACATGTACACTTCTCGCATATGCTATATCTCGAGATCCTGATCAGATAGAAAGTTGTTCAGGAGGTCAAGGTCTTATGGCTGGTGGACAGTAGTTCAGAATTTTCTCACTTTATGATGCTAGTATACATGCGAAATTCTCGCATATAAAATATCTCCCGTTCTTGTTTAGATAGAAAGTTACTGTCTTGAACAAAGTTGCTTAGGAGTTGAAAGCCTAGAGTTTATGAGAAAATTCTAAACTATTGTTCACCAGCCAAAATACTTTGACCTCCTGAATAACTTTGTTGTAGACAGTAACTTTCTATTTGAATACGATCTCGAGATATAGCATATGCGAGAAGTGTACATCTATGCCACGTGGTGAGAAAATTCTGAACTACTGTTTACCAGCTAAAAATGCTTTGACCCCTGAACAACTTTGTCGAAGACAGTAACTTTCTATCTGGTCATGATCTCGAAACAAACCACATGCGAGAATTTCACGTGTATTCTAGCGCTACGTAGTGAGAAAATTTTGAACTACTGTCCACTAGCGAAATCTATCTGATCAGAATCTCGAGATATTTTACATGCGAGAATTTCACGTGTATACTAGCGCCACGTAGTGTGAAAATTCTGAACTATTGGGCACCAAGCAATAGGCATTGACCTCATGAACAACTTTTTCGAAGACAGCAATTTTCTACCTGTTCAGAATCTCGAGCTTAGCATACGCGAGAATTGTACACGTTTACTAGCGCCATGTGGTGACAAATTTCTAGGCTACTGTCCACCAGCCAAAAAGTCTTGACCCCCTGAACAAGTTTGCCGAAAACAGTAACTTTCTATCTGCTCAGGATCTCGAGCTATTGTATATGCGAGAATTGCATGTGTATACTAGCACCGAGTAGGGAGAAAATTCTGAACAACTGTCCACCAACGAAAAGATCTTGACTTCCTGAAAAACTTTGCCAAAGACATTTATTCTTTATCTCGTCAGGATCTAGTGATGTATCACATGCGAGAACTGAACATGTATACGAGTACTACCTATTGAGAAGATTTTGAACTACTGTTGATCAACAAAAAAGCTTTGCAAAGCTGAACAGCTTTGCCTAAGACAGTAACTTTCTATCTGGTTAGGATCTCGAGATATGTTATAAGAGAATATCACGTTTATACTAGCGCCGTGTAATGAAAAAATTCTGAACTTCCACCAGCCAAAACTACTTGACATCCTGAACAAGTTTTATCTGCTCAGGATCTCGAGCTATTGTATATGCGAAAATTGCATGTATATACTAGCGCCACGTAGTGAGAATTATCTGAACTACTCCACCAACGAAAAGATCTGGACTTCCTGAAAAACTTTGCCGAAGACAGTAACTTTTTGTATGGTAAGGATCTAGAAATATTTTATATATGCGGGAATTTTACATGTATACTAGTGCCACGAAGTGAGAAAACGCTGAACTACTGTCCACCAACAAAAAGGCCTTGACCTTCTGAACAACTTTGCTCAAGACAGTAATTTTCTATCTGGTCAGGATCTCGAGATATTCCATGTTGTAACCAATTAATTCAAATCCCACGTAGTACGGACACTGTTTATGCGGTTTCCATTCACATTTTCTCTATAATCCGCATTTTTGTGGGTTAACTGTGATAACATTTTTTTGAGTAATGACGAGTAATGATGAATTTTTGTGTATTTTTTTTTTCATTCATTACTCGAGAGCAGTGAATTGCCCCTCGGTTTCATCCAGAGTGGTGTTCGTCACGCTTTCTCCTTCATAAAAATGTGAATCATGGTTAAGCACAGCATTGACTATGTCAGCATCAGACATGACATCGAATTCCGTATTCTCGTCTCCATTTTCGCCTGCAGCCGCTTTATCAGCAACCATCAGTTGAATTGTTACACTATCATCCCTGGAGCACCGGAACTAATAATTGCAATGTTAACATTTCAAAAATATTAATGGAAAATGTCAATGAAAACCGCGTCAAATATGGTGCCTTCACGGTAGCCGTGATTTTTAGCCAAGCTCAACTTTGTCTCTACACACACGTGAGAGTCGCGAGACTACGATTTTTCTCAAGTTGAGGGGTCCCATGGCGTGGTTGGCTACACGTACGCTTCTCAAACGGATGGTCCATGGGTACAATTCCATTGATCTTCTTATTGAATTTTGATGTATTTTAATGTGCCTCATGATAGGTTACTATCCAAGTCCGATTCTGTTCACATTCCCGGGGCACCTCGAACTTGTCCGGAAGTGGCCAATATGGTCCAAGGTACTTAATTTTTTCCACCATTGATCTGGTTATCGAATTTTGATATAATCTGATGTGTCGCATGATAGGTCATTATTCAAGTCTGGTTCTGGCCACTTTTCCGGAGGCACCCGGAACTTGCCCGGAAGTGGCCAATATGGTCCAAGGTACTTAATTTTTGCCACCGTTGATCTTGATATCAAATTTTGATTTAATTTGATGAGTCGCTTAATGGGTTTTGTTCCTTTCAAGTCAAATTTAGCCTCATGGCCCATAAACACCGGAACTTGTTCCGGCCATATCTACAAAACCAGTGGTCCGATTCCATAATCCTTCAATAGCGTTCAATGGGACCACTAAAAACATTAAATGAGATCACATAAGACCAAAAAAAAAACCTTTTTTTATGGCTCGATTATCCGGAGGGCTCGATTATCCGGAGTGAAATTTTTTTCAAGACTCCGGATAATCGAGTCCGCCCTGTACAATATTATTTCCCACATAGGTCCCTTTCAAATATTACGTAACGCGGAAAATGTAATTTTCATCAAACACCCACCCCCTATGACTAATTACAAATTCGCTTCGAGATTCGCTCTTGTCGGCCTTGATTGAATCTCGTCAAGCAAGTGAAACGTTCTTTTTTTCTAGCGTGTATTTTTGTCTAGATTTTCTTACGAATTCCTTCATACAGCTGCAGCACACAAAGCCACTGTAAAGGAACGGCGGAGACAACAAAAGCAATCAGACTTCGTTCCGGCCCATCAGCACCGGAGCAAACTTTGCGGTTGAAAGTCGCTGATGGAGAATTTCCTCTCCATATCTTCTGCCAGTACGACTACTACAAGGTAGGATCGAGCTGTATGCAAGGTTGGCACATCCGCATGGAGGACATACACACGCGCTACCGGATTTCTCGCTACAGGATGATCTGGACATGGTCTTTTTCGCCGTTTACGATTCAGTATGCCTGGCAAACACTTGCACACGTTTGTGACGAAACGGTCGGAGTACGGGGACGCTGTGAAGATGGCTCAATTTATGGTCTTTTTGGACAATGACGAGGCTATGCTGAATGATCGGATAGCCGGATCGATGACGGTTGCCGTTATGGTAATGAACGATAAGTTGTATTGTGTGAATGCTAGGGATTGAGGGCCAATCGCGTGCATGAACGGGAGACTTGATGTACTTTCGATCTATCACACATCTATCACAGCGGTCAGTGTCTTAAACCTCTAAATATTTGTCCACGTGGAATGTCGACGGAATATGAGTGGCTAACCCCTTGAGTTCACCTCAGAATTGTCTTGCAATCCTGCTCATTATTATCTTGGATCTCTCCTCTAAATTCACTTATAATCCTATAGAAATGATTCGCGATATGCCTAATTTCTCTTAAGAGTACTTCGAAAAAATCTCTTGGTATTTCTTTTTAAAATCTCTTCCAAATTCTCTTCATATTTAGTTCATCAAAGTGGTCTAAAAATCAGGCTTGATGAATCTCCTCAAATTGCCGGCGCCGGTGGTGTAGTGGTAAGCGTGACTGCTTTCTAACACCCCGATGGGTCTGGGTTCAATCCCAGCCGAGGTCGGTGGGATTTTTTTGAGGCATAAAAATCTCTGGTCACGTCTTCCTTCGGAAGGGAAGTAAAGCCGTTGGTCCCGGCCCATGTGTGTTGAATGGGTGCGATATCCTACGCAGGTGTGGAAGCTGCCTTCCTGCACATTCGATTGCCGTCAATGGATAGCAATCGTTGTCCGTCGGTGATTGGCACTAGATTGCGGAACAGAGACCGACGTTAAATAAAGGAAAGAAAAAGAATCTCCTCAAATCCACTAGAGGATTTAAAATACTCTTTCCTTGCGATTTTAGGTAGCCCTCGCCTCGAGTGAGTGGCGGCAGCAATATGGAAAAAGTAAACAAAAACTCCCCGAGACTGAGGGATAGTGAACTCAAACGAGAGGTTGATTTGACGAGAGGTGCACTTTTAGAGGCTCCGGATAACTTTTTCGTTCGAGGCATGAAGCTCAGAGTTCACTCAGGGTGAGAGGATGAGTGTGAAAGAAAACATGAAAATGAATGGCAACGAACCTTACTTTCGTTTTATCCCCTTCCGCTCACAATCTGTGAGGCTCGGAAGAATGATTTGTGAGTAGCAATTCTACTCCGCATAAAAATGCTACGCTCGACTCATTTCAGAATGGCGAGTGAGGCTCCATCAAGTCTGCTGAAAATCCTGTCCACTTCTTCTTCTCTTCTTCATCGCAATTCAAGCTTTTTGCTTATCGCAGATTAGCTTATGGCGTGCTCTCAACTTAGTGGTCTAGGTGCAGTGGCACAGTTATTGATTGAGAGCTTTCGAGGCCTGTACCCTTTTGTGTATTGGTATAATTGTGTGGCAAGAACAATCATAGTCTATGCCGCCCAGGGAAGTCGACAAATTTTCAAACCCGAGAAATTCCTAGACCGAACCGGGAATCGGACCTAGCCAACTCCCGCATGGTCTTGCTTTGTAGCGGCACCTTTACCGACTGTGCTAAGGAAGGCCCCAAAGCCGGTCAAAGGGTTTTGAAATGGGTCCAGAATCATTTCCCTATCACAGATTACAGATTTCAATACCAAGCACTGGAATTATCGAACGGTACCTTCTTTTATATTTTTTAGATTAGCATTGTAAGTCCTTCCTACTTGGAGAATTCTGCTAAGGAACGGCTTGCTATGCCTTGCCTCAATTATAATTTCCCGGATTTTTTCTGATGAGGGCGGGACATAGCAAGCCGTTCCTTAGCATAAGTTTCCATATAGCAGGGATGTACAATGTTAATGCTTTTGAATTAACATTGTACATAAATAGAGCTGACATTTGTAGTCTGTGATAGGGAAATCACTTTTTCCCACCCCAAAACGCCCAATGGGGTTGTACGCAATGATGACGTAGGACTACGTGGTCTTATACAATAAATGTTATTTTTTAACTGCAGTAGAAGCTTGTGTTTTGTGTAGGAATAGGAATTTGAGCGGGGTTCTCTCATTAGTATGACTATGATTGCCCTGAAAAGAACCTTTTGATATGAATTTTAGTTGGGACATTTTCAGAAAATTAACTCTTTTGGAAAATGTTGGTGGCCCTGAAAAGGGCCGATGGTAGTACAGGCTTTGGAAGATGATGATGACGTGTAGGCAGCTGCGTATTCGGTGACGGTATCACGGATAACATGGCACACCTCGGGTTTCCTCGTACATCAGACACCACCACGTCGAGCCAGACAACGAATGGCAGGCCCTGGATGTTATCACACCATGACACTTGGCGACTCCTTTACCAAATCCCTTGCCACCCTTGCCACGACCAGTCATGCCTCCTGGTTGTTTACCGTTGAACGGGTGAATCGCAACTAATGCGAAGGCGTTAGTTTTAGTTTAAATGATCTTTATTTCAGTTTAACTTGGATGATTACCATATACATTTTACTAAGTGACTTAATTGCTTTCTTCATCTTTAGGTACGGGCAAAATTCAAAATTTGTTTTACAGAATTAGTCCTAGACTTAGTACACGGTTGACCACCTTGGTGGGATTGGTTCGTTTTGTTTTTAGAATTTGAAGAGAAACTACTTAATACTACTATTTACAGCTTAAAACTAACCTACTCTACTAAAGGGTGATACGGTCAAAATTTGGTCAAGGAAAACGCGTGTAAATCGGTGAAATCGTTTATTTAAAAAATCAAATTAAATTTCTTTTTCAAAGTTCAATTAGTATAAAATTCAGGAAAAATATTCAGTTAGGCTTCCGCTTTTCCAAACCCGAATTGCCGGGCCTTACGCTTGACCCCTGCCATCAGATTTTGTACAGCCACCTTGTCCACCTTCTTCGCCGCAGAAAGCCAGTTTGCCTTGAACTGCTGCTCGCCCTTAGCAGTTTTTTTGGTCTTCTTTAGGTTCCGCTTGACAATAGCCCAGTATTTCTCAATTGGGCGGAGCTCTGGCGGAGCCCCTCCCAACGGTTCTTGTCCTTGGGAACCACCTGCACGTTGTTGGTGGCGTACCACTTCATGGCCTTTTTACCGTAATGGCAAGATGCCAAATCCGGCCAAAACAGTACGGAACAACCGTGTTTCTTCAGGAAAGGCAGCAGACGTTTATTCAAACACTCTTTCACGTAAATTTCTTGGTTGACAGTCCCGGAAGCTATGAAAATGCTGCTTTTCAAGCCACAGGTACAGATGGCTTGCCAAACCAGATATTTCTTTGCGAACTTTGACAGTTTCATGTGCTTGAAAACATCTGCTACCTTTCCCCTTCCTTTTGCCGTATAAAACTCCTGTCCCGGAAGCTGCTTGTAGTCGGCTTTGACGTAGGTTTCGTCGTCCATTACCACGCAGTCAAACTTCGTCAGCATCGTCGTGTACAGCCTCCGGGATCGCGCTTTGGCCGTCGTATTTTGTTTATCATCGCGATTTGGAGTCACTACCTTCTTGTAAGTCGATAGTCCGGCTCGTTTTTTGGCTCGATGCACGGTTGTAGACGATACACCCAGCTTATTTGCGGCATCTCGGAGAGAGAGGTTAGGGTTTCGCTTGAAACTACCGGCAACTCTCTTTGTCGTCTCAGCGGCTTCCGGTTTTCGATTTCCCCCCGATCCAGACTTCCTGGCTGTCGACAAACGTTCCCCAAACACTTTAATTACATTTGTAACGGTTGATTTGGCAACTTTTAGCGATTTTGCCAACTTTGCGTGCGAGTAGCTCGGATTTTCGCGATGCGCGAGCAAAATTTTGATACGCTGCTCTTCTTGCTTGGACGGCATTTTGACAACTGAAGAGTGAATTCCAAAATCAAAATAGGAGCAACATTCTACACACACGCACCTTCAAAATGAGGGGTGTTCAGGTTTTTTCAATGCAATATTGAAAGAAATACGTCAAGTTGATATTGACCAAATTTTGACCGTATAACCCTTTACATACACTTAACCTACTATGTACAAATTGCTTATTAAAGCATGTTCAGAAAGATTGCATTTTTGGATAAATTTGGTTGTCATATCCTCAATTTTGGAATCTACTTTGGGAATTTATGCCTCTTGATGGAGGTCTGCTATTCTTGTGTCGAATGGACGATCTTGGATCATTCTCAACACTCTATTCTGTGCAACCTGGATTTTGTTCCTGTGGGTCTGAGCGCACGATTCCCACACCGGGGCCTGGACCCTCGGGCTGAGATTTTTCAACGCTAGGTTGAATATTCCGTCAAACCCGGGAGCCTTCATGTTTTTACTGTATTTCAGCGCTCAGCAAATTTGTTCCTCTGTAATCCGTTCTTCTGGAGGGACGGCACAAGGGGAGGTATCTAACGTCTGGACGCACTGCGCAACCTGGTTCTCGAGTGGACTTGGGATTGTAGAGCCAAGCAAATGCGACTGGGCAATGTGCTCCCCAATCGCATTGGCCTTCTCTTCGTTGGTGATAAGCCGTTCGTCATTGACTCTAAGTGGTGGAATGGGCTTGGGGTGAGACTTCAGCACCTTGGCAACCTTCCAGAATGGTCTGGAACGGTCGTCCAGGCTATGAACGAGCCGCCCGAAACTCTCATTCCGGATTGAGACCATTCTGGAAGCGATCTGCCGATTCAGATCGACCATTTCGTATTTACGCTGCAGATCCCCAGTCCGCTGAAACTGGCGTCTACGAACATTTCTGAGCCGAATCAAGAGTTTGGTGTGGGAATCAATTGCTTGAAACTTACCCCTCACAGGAACTCGTCGAACGCACTCTTCGTCAGCCACGGATATGGCTTGATGGAGACCCTCCAGGGCCCGGTCGATGTCATCCACTGTGTCGAGCGGTGGGTTGTCGTCGATGTGGCGGTCGACCACGCGTCGAAACTGAACCCAGTTGACTCGATGGTAGTCCTTCCGCTGGCACGGTGCAGGGGCCACGTTGTAGCCCAGCTCGGTCAGCACCGGTTGGTGGTCCGAACTCAGGTCGTTGACGGCAACCGGCTTGGCTAATCTGGTGTTTGCCAAGAACAGGTCCAGCGTCGATGGGTTGCCCGTCGGTGATGTGAAGGTTGGTTCGTCCGGAAACCAGACGGAATAGAGACCATGCTGGGAATGGTCGAATAGCAGGCGGCCGTTCTGGTTCTGCTGGTAGTTCCGCCAGGCCTCGTGCCGGGCGTTCAGGTCCCCTCCGATTACAAAGCGGGCATTGGTGTGGGTTATGATGGCAAGGTCGTTCTTGAACTGCTGTGCTGTACCATTGCTAACGGTACATTGCCGGGGGCAGTAGGCGGCGATGAACCGGACGTTTCCGGTCGATGTTTCCACCTCTATGCCAACGGCCTCGATGATGGAAGTGCGGTAGTGGGGTAGGGTGCAGTACTTGATGCCTTTCTTGATGATGACCGCGACACCGCCCCACCTGGAGCTGGTGCGATCAAGCCGGACAATGCTGTGGTCGGGCAGCCAGAAGCTGTCACCGGTCTTGAGGTGGGTCTCGGTGAGAAGGCCCACGTCGATGTCGTGCTTGCGGAGGAAGTCTGCAAGCTCAATGTTTTTCACCCCTACGGAGCGAGCGTTCCAGAGTTGGCGATCTTTATGGCTTCACGGTCCATAATTAGCGACGAAGGAGATAATAGCTTGGAGCTGTTGTGTTCTTGTAGCGCAGGTGCGCTTGATGATGATGGCCTGGGCCAACAGTGTGACGTTCTCATCCGTTGACAGCGGAGAATCGTCTGTAGCTTCGCCGGTTATACCGGCCAATCCCCGAGCAGGGGGATCGTCAATGGCCCGGAGGCTTGACCGGGTACTGCAGCGGCAGCCGATTGGGCAGCAGCCAACTGTTGGTTGAGCGGGAGCGGCGGCAACACTGGAATTGGCCGTGTTTGGACCGGTGATAACGGAGGAAAATTCTGCGCGTTGTTTTCCGGAACCTTCTTGCGACTGTTGGACGAGGCCTTCTTCCGGATCTCAGCGTATTCAGCCCGCTTCGGACAGGCCTTACTCGTGGCCTTGTGGGCGGCACCACAGTTGGCGCATGTGGGAGCGGCTTCCTCGATGCTGTCGCAGTTGTCGATCTTGTGGTTTTTGCGCATTTGATGCAGCGGCTGGCCATGCGGCAGTTCCTGGTGCCGTACCCGAACAATAGGCAGTTCGAGCACTGAGTGACTCCACGGTGGGTCGGCTTATACCGCTCCCACTTCACTACGATGTGGAACAGTGTGCGTGTCGTTTGGAGATCCTTCACGGTTGTGGAGTTCTTCTCCAGATGGACCAGGTAGAGCTGGTCACGATACTTGATGGCCTTGCTGCGGGTCATCTTGTGGACTTCGACCGGCTTGAGGCCGTTCGCCTTAATCTCGTCCATTAAGGTGGTGGTGTCCATGTCGTGGAGCCCGCGCAGCACCACTTTCAGCGGCTTTGTGGCCTCGACGTCGTGGGAGAAGTACTCCAGCTTCAACCAGTCCAAGAGGGCCTGGACTGTGTTGAAGGGTTTTTCGGCCGGGACCATCAGTTTGTAGCCTTCCGTGCACCGTTGAATGGTGCAGCGAAGGCCCTGCTTAATGTAGAAATCCAGCTGCTCCCATAGCCCGGGAGGGAAGCCCTTCACATAGAAGGGTGGCAACTTCACTTTTTTCGGCACCGTCTCAGGGTCCGACTGCGGCTGGGCTCCGTTCTGCAGGGCGGAGAACGGATTGTTGCTCAGCAGCTTTTTTGCTGCCGATGCGGTGGCGCTGCTGTCTTCAGGTCTGGGTCGTTTAGTTTCGGGAGGCCCCGGCTGCGGGTCCGCAACGCCCGTCGGGACGGGCAATGGGGTTTTCTTCTGCTTCTTCTGGGCTGGCTCGGTGGTCGCGCCGTCTCCTGGGAGAGTCTGTTTTCGCGGTAAACCGGCACTCGCGTTACCGCGCGATTTCTTACCCATGGCTGGGTCAGTGAGAGCGCCACTACACAACGCGGAGCTAATTCGATTTGCGAACGAACCAACGAACGAACGAAACTAGAGAGAATAAAAATCGACTGAACTGCTCAACAGTCTGGCAGCGAATAATGCGAAGGCGCAGTTAGCTACCTGTTATATAGACAACCAGCTCTGCCGGTACAATATTTTCTCGCTTCCTATTGGCTATACACAGTAACCAAAGAGAAGTGAGAAAATATGGTACCGGCAGAGCTTGGTAAGAGTAGAATTTTTAAAGAACTACAAAAATAGTTTTCACCATTAAGTCAAGGCTATTTTTTCTCATTGCTGGCGCTGTTCCATTGATAGTAGGTTTGAAATTTGGAAAAAGGAATGGAACGCTTTGGATGCATATTATGGTCAAAATAAGTCAAAAGATATCATTCATTATCGTTCCGTTTTTTTCATAGAATTTTTTTGTTAAATAGAATTTTATTGCAGAATATGTTAAAAGAGAGGGAATTTTTATGTATTTTTTATGCAGAATATGCAAAATTGGAGGGACTTCAAATGTTAATCCTCCCACCCCCACCAAATGTTACAGAGTGTCGTCAAAATACATGGCATGTTGAGATATTGAGATCGTGAGAGTGAATGTTTTGGCTCTCTGGGGATTGGTAGTAAGGCGGTTAAAAAATGTATGGGAAAAAACCTTTCTTATTTAACAATAATTTCCAGGAAAAAACTGAACGAACAAAGTCCATAAACGATTTCTTTAGGTTTTCGTCAACTTTTTTTGGAAAGCTATGTGAAATTTGCATGGATTTCATGCATTACATATGTGATATATTTTTTGAGTATATCCCCTGTTTCCAAGTTTGGTTACAAGATTACAACTCCGGAGAGCATTTTGTGTGGTCGTTGGGAGCGTGTGGTTATGAATATGGCGATGAGTGTGCAAAATATTACGCATTTCCATCCTCCCTATTCGCACGCGCCCGAGGATCGGAGGCGAATGCCACTTCGACTTGTTTCGTCTACTTACTACTCTCTGACGACTGTGCTGGGGAAGCAGCATATGCATGTAGGTAATGGTGGATTTGTTAGTCAATGCGACACTTTTGGACAATGCTGGAAATTTACCCGTTTTTCAACAGTTTCTTGTTAAAAATCAACATAAGAAGCATTGTTATCGATGCGTAGCCATATTTCTGATCGATTGGTGATAAAGTTATTGCAATTGGACTAGGAGCAGCTGAGTTATTAACGTTCAAAATCTTTCATAATTTGTTACATGTTCCATTTTCGGTTTTCACAAAGTGTACCCCCATATAGAAATCACAGACGTAGTCCTACGTCAAAAAACAGTAACATTTTGTTTTCGTTTTGGTTTGCAGATATAAGATGTACCGATCATTTATTGTATTATTCTGTTATGCTATTTTTCATTTGTTTTGATTTGTCCATGTGGGACGACAGCTTATCAGTCAAGTGGTGGAACCGATTGAGATAGTGTGACCAGTTAATTAGTTATCGAAGGATAAAAGCTCGAATGGACAAGAGGTCTAAATGGAAAAAATGTGGAAGTGAAAATAAATTCATAAAACTAACATCACAATTATCAAAATGCTGTTTAGAAAATTTTCGAACAAGCTTTGAAAGAACCTTCAAAAATACGATGCAAATACTCCTAAAATTGTTCATGATTTGAAGCAGGAATATCTTCTAGAGAAAGGCAGTTATTTATCTCGTATGTTGCACTGACACGTACAGTAACTATTTGTGAACTTAGTTTTCCACAGAACTGCTCATGATTTAAAGAAGGAAAAATATTTAAGAGTTAGCCACCCATTTTATCCTCCAACATATTGACCAGTTTTTTTTTCCATTTCAACCATTTGTCCATTAGACATTTTGTCCCTCATGTTCGATTCAACCTTTTGTCCTTTCGACATTTTGTCCATGAACCTTATGCCCTTCAACCTTTTGCCCTACAACCACTGTTCTCAGTTCCGAGTCTACGTGGAAAGTTAGATGGTTGGAATAATTTACACTCGTTCAGCAATCTGTTTGCAGCCGAGGATGGTTATTTTGTTTCGGTGGTGCTCGCGCTAGTGAATGAATTTTTCCATGCTTGAGTATGATTCCGACCAAAGCTAACGATGATACAAGGGAATCAAAGAAATAACAATCGTAAGCCATATCCGACCCATCGGTATCGAATATTCGCAGAAATGTTACGACCGTCTTGTCCTCCACCAGGGTGTACACATTTGCTATTCCAGTATTGAAAATTAATTGCACTTCAGTTTCCCATAAAGCACACAACGGTACCGTAGAATGTTGTTCATCCGAAGTCCTAAATTTTTATGAATACAATATTTTCGCATTTGTTTCCATCCAGCTCCACAGCTTCCAATAACGTCATATTACCTCACTCATGTTCATGAATTATACTTGGGCGAGACCGGCACGAAAAGTAGCGAAATGTTCCTCCTAACTGTCTCCGTCGTATACCAATTGCCTGAAACTCCAGATGACGCGAAGGAGGGAACATAATTCCAGCTTAAACAAAGACTCTCCTGACCGAGCATCGAACAATGCTATCACGTTTCAGAACCCGCACCCTCAGACACGATACAAACCGCTCAGCAACCAAGCTCTCGCATCGAAAATAATGAAATACAACCCGAGGGATGCCAGCCTGGCCATATTTTTCCAAGTCGAGTCTTCTGCCTACTTGTGCTACCCTTGTGGATATATTTACTCTTCCAGGAAGAACTAATGAAAAACAAAACCCCGACAAATGGTAGCCCGTCATTGTCAGGGTAAAATGTCTGCACAAAAGCGAAACCAATGCTAGCGATAATAGATATGTTCATGAGATCCCCCACCAGAAGGTGGTGACGAATGGCGTGAAAATGATACCGCAATCCATTCATCCGTCCATCGCATCGTCTGGTGGGATCGTCCGATTAGAAGTGTACCGACCCTTCTTGAAATGGGAGGAAACCCAGTTGGAAATTGTCTTGAGAGTTGATTGAAAAACTATCCGTTGCCAAATCGCCACGGGATTGTTATACACCCAAACTTTCCGGAAAACTTTTCCAATCAAAGCTATAGGATATTTGTAAACACGTCCGCTAGTCAGACGATGAAGAGGTAATCACAGGTTACAAAATAACCGGATCGAACAGGCATCAATTCGGAATGGTGGCGTGTTGGAATTTTCCGAAACACACAATCCTCAGAATTGTCGATTGTTGCGTAATAACAGACATGAAGTCGCTATGGAAAGAGAAGATTTCCCAGTTATTTGAATCTAACTAAATTGGTAATCAACAATTAGGTTATCATTTTGAAGGTGAAGGTCGCATGATAAAGGCAGAACGTCGAAATGGACAAAAGGTCACAGTGGAAAACAGTGATTGTTTTAATGATAGCTACTTCGATACTAAACCTATTTTGATACAATAGCTCCGGGCAAATTTGGGTTTTTAGATCGAGAAACTTGTGGTTAATACAAGTTATTGTATTTTTTTTTGTTCTGCTTAAAAATCGATTGCTCAATGACAGCGTTGAAAACAGGGCTGTGGATTCAGATCAAAATTGGTTCACATCGGCTCCGATTCCAACTTCGACTTTGACTTCGACTCCAACGCCGACTTCAAGTTTAACAAAAAGCATTAAAAATTTACAACGTGACGTTTACGATTTTTAGACTTGGTTGTAAATGCTATCTAACATGAAGCTTTAGTGCGATAATTCATTAGCTAGAGAAAGGTCTGCAGAGGGTAGGTTGATAGTCTACAGAAAACGGATAACGAACAGGTTCCAGCTGACGAGATCATTCTGGAAACTTACTTAAAGACGATTGATGTGGCTTTCCAGGAAATGAACGACTGCCAAAACAGGATGTGTGCTGTGGACCCTACGAAGGTGTAGGTTGATAACAACACCGGAGAGGCAGAATGACGCTCGACTCAACACCGCTCTGCAAGTGACACCAGGTGTTTTACATCCGATTCGAGTGCAGCAATGGATTCTTCCTTATACTCCTCTCCCATCATTCGACGGCAAACCGAAACATTGGTTAAAGTTTAAATCGATGTTTTTGGACATTATTAAGGGTGAGGTAGCTGGTGGGGATCCGATAGGTGACGGCTTCGCGGTCGGTTGTTGTTTCACGTGCATCCGATGTTGATCTCATTTTGAGTGTTAATGTCGGAATTAAATAGTTAAATTGGTGATAAGTGATAGTTTTGAATCTAAGAATGCACAGGACGCTGAAGTTTTTGAGAAAATCAGTGCTTTCCGGTCATAATTCGTGTATTTTTCATCAGTTAAATTTTCGATCCGCCATGTTTTTTTTTTCCGTTCGGTTGCGCAGTGCCTTCATCAGATTGCGTGTGTTTATGCGTGTGTGCGTCGATGTCGCAAATGCAGCCATTATTGCTAGATCGGAGTTTTTGAGGACTGAACACTACGAGGAATCAGCTAAGTTTCAAATATATTACACGGTATGATTTTCAGCACCCCAAAATTCCAATAATTTGGTGTATTTATTCATGAAAGCGTGGGTTTAATTTTTCTCAATTTGATCAACTTGCAAATTTTTGTGCTACAGTATAAATATTTCTGAAGTTATTTGGTTGATATGTGTAAGAACATTTTGATCTGTTGATCTTTTCAGCGAAGGGGAAGCGATAAGCGCTGTAAAAGTTTTGTGGTAGTGGTACACAGGGCTCACGGGATTGTTTTTTTTTGTCTCGCTCGCACGCGTATTGGAATCGTACATCCTGAACGAAAAAGTAAACTCGCGTTTTTCTGGACGTTTTGCCGGGGCTCTGAGAGGGTTGTGATGTTCCTCTTTATGGCAGGGGATGGTCGTGAAATCGGGATTTTGATATTTATTCGTGGCCGTCTTTTCATCGTATCAATGAAGGGTAGAAGTTTTTGCGCGTGAATTTTCAGAAAAAATTTTCAATATAGAGATTGCTAAAGTGTGACTGTATCAGTGATTGTTTTCATCGGGAAAATTTTCCATATGAAGTTTTTTTTTCCCAACGAAAACATTTTGCGAATATGTATACGTAACGTAGTGTGCGTACGATAAACGTCAGCAATCTCTGATTTTTAAATAGAAATATAGACGCGATAAAGTTGACGTGCCATGCCATTTCTCTTTAAGTTGGAGGGGAGGGAGAGACGACTTGAGAAACGATTCTCGAATGTAGACCGTACACGATTGCTTTTATTGACAATAATCGTATTGTCAATACATTCAATATTGACGTCACATCATCAATATTAATGTCAATAATTCCCCTTCGCGTCAATATATTGATACGTGTGGGGTTTGCTGAACAGTTCTATTTCTCTCTTCATTTCTCTCGCTCTTCTTATTTATCAGGTAGTGGTGGTGGTGGAGGCCTCGCGCGTAGAGGAGAGAGAGTTATTATAGAGAAAGGAGAATTAGGAGATCGGCATTCCATTGAAGTAAATAAGTGTGTAGAATTTTAACCTTTAAGGTTAAGGTGCTCATACACGGCATGATCCGGTGCAGCGTTTATGGTGGTGCGTCGTTTTTATTAAAATCATTTAATTAACAATAAAAAATTTAATTACCAGTTTTTAGGATGCTAGAAACCTAAAAAGTACCATACTCGAATGATGGACCATCTGATGGATCTATTCCACAGATAATTCCCTGAACACGTATTAGCGCTTTTCGGTCATGGGAGAGGTGGTCGTTTTGCTTTAAGTTTTATGTTTTACAAGTAATTGAAAACCAGCTATTGATTAGATGAGCAAACAACAGCAGTAATTTTTAAAGCATTCACACAGACAAACAGACATAACACTCGCAAGTTGTTCATCGAACAAGCATTTAACGGTCAATTGGGGGAGGTAGCTCATCGATTCTTCCGGTTCGCCTCCTAGCATCGTGCTATAAGGTACCAGGCGATAACCAGGGTAGTTGATCGATAGCTCGATGACGTCATTTCGTTGGCGTCTGCAATGGGAAATTCTCATAGCAGGCGTTGACGATGGGACGTTGTCGAGTTGTAGCATAGCAACTATCGTGGTAACTCACCGATTACCTGTCGATCTGCCAAATTTGGAAAGACGTCTGCATTGAATTGTCTCATATAATAATATTCCGCCCACTATATCACAAGAAATTGCGAGTAGCTGAGTGGAATGGAGATAAGTTAAGCATTGGGTACAGGACCAAGTCTCCCCTGGGTGGTGCAAGAAGATGAGCGCAATAGAATCATCAAATTGCCATATGGCACGGAATGAGACTATTGCATGGCTGGGTAGTCAAAGTCTTCCATTCGTTAGTCATTTCAGGTGGATTAGAACAGGTTTAGGTTTAGGGTGGGCGTTGGCCAGATTTGGATTTTTCAGATATAATCCTAAATAGGACCTAGATTATTTAATACACTAGTAACCTCAACTTCTGTCACAATGTTTCATTGTGACTAATCAACACTCAATGGGTAAAATATCAAATTTGCGGTAAATTTGAAAAAAAAAGGTAACTTGGAGTGTAGAGCGCACTGCCCACTGGACGATTCTGAAACCTGACCAAGTGAGTGGGTTACGGGTTTATTTGATTGTACGTCATTTCCAAGTTATATATAGATACATTCATATCATTGGCATTTTGTATTTGAGATAAGCCAGAGACAGGATGCGGATGGCCCGCTTAGGGGGAGCGTAACCCATGTTATGGCTTCCATTTATTAAATAGTTCAGATAGGCTGGAAATGATAGGTTCATCGTGAGAAAATGTACCATATGGTGCCCGTTCACTGATCGAAATTAGATTCAAATCGTCAGGCCCTGCCCTGTAATAAGGGGATTGACGATGATTTGTCAAGTTTCATTTTGCATTTGCATATAAATGTAAGTTTAGGTTTGCTTTTGTAATTGTAAGATAGATAGTTTGGCTCAATTGAAACATTGAGTTGTATAAACTTGACGAATCATACCTCTAAAATAGTAGTAGTTACAGTGCCGCATTATTTAACAACCACTGCCTGTAACTAATGTTGGAGGGGTCAGCAGGGCTGATTACGGATCAAAACTAACATAACTCTAACACTGAAATGATCCCGAAACTAACGCTCATTCATTGCACTTTGAGTCATAAAGTAGTTTTATTTATTTTCCTACTAATCTACACACTTAGTTTTTTCTACCGAGCTCGGCTGTGCGGGTCTCGGCGGAGAGGGTGTTTCGCTGAGATCTCGGCGGGAGTGACATTTGATTGCTGAGTCTCGGATAATGCCTTTTCTAATAATCTGCCTACGTTTCTTTTCTTTGTTATCTACTTCATCCCTTTTTTATTTTTCTGCTCTTCTTTCTTCTTCTCTTCGTTTGTTTTGTTTGTTTACATATAACTAATACTAATACCTCCTTGTTTTCTCTCTAATTTGTCTACTATGTCCCACCATCACGATGAGAGATGAGCTACCGTACATGGTACACGCTCATATACACTCCCAAAATAGTATGCCGCAAGTAAGTATATCACAGAGGCAACTAAAGATCCAGAAACGAAAACCGATAACGCTGAAGGTAATGAGCTGTGGTGATTTATATGACTAAATAGTATTATTTATTTATACTAACCTAAACACAACGTGGGGTGACCCAAATCCAAACGATCACTAACCAAAATAATAGACTTATCTTTTTTCAGCAGCACTACACCAGCCAGCAAAGTTCAACAATCCATTGTTGCTTATGCCTTTGTTGTCGTTTGGAACCAGTTTTGCGAGGTAGGCGACGATTGGCGGTATTTCTCGCGTAACTTTTGAAAAGAGCCTATTTATAGCCTGAACAATACGTAAAGAGCAAATTGAAACATTGAACGTCGCGTGAAAGTGGAACTTAATGAAGGCCTAAGTACTTTTTCGTAGTTTTTAGTTTTGGGATTTGAAAGATCGTCGGTTACAGTGGCCTGCTTACTGAGCAGAAAAACGCGGTCCCAGGTCCTTACATATCAAAGAGATTTATGGTAAAATCGCTTATGTTTCGCGTATTTTGCGAAACTCGTTGTTGTCGTTGGTTCCGGGTTTGAATGGATACAAAAATTTGAGCAACGGTATTATGTGATATGAGGGGCTCGGTGGCCTTAGAGCAACCGTTTTTGCTTACTGAGCAGAACATCATGAATCTAATCTCAGGCCCATTTACATTCAAGATTCGTCAATCATTTTATTTGTTAATATGACTACATGGTAATAACAGCAACTCGGTGATTAAAAAGGTGCTCGTCTGCCTAGTGGCAAACGTTTTAGCTTACTGAGCAGAAGACCGTGGGTTTAGTCCCAAGCTCCTTCGCGTTATATGATCGTTAGGACATCAATTCAGCTTATCGTTTACCAAAACGAACCCTGCTGCAAACCCAACCCTCTTATCCAACATCCCAGTGATTCCTCGTGGAAGTGCAGAGGTGTTCTCGGCTTCCATCAAAGCGAGTGTCATGTCAACACAATCCTTCCCATTCCTTTCTTGACCTGTGTTCGGGCGCGGCCGGCGCTGGTATTGCCTAATTTAAGATCACCAGTTTTTACACATTGAGGATGATTGCTAGTCCCAAGCATCGTCTATTGGTTCTCTGTGTAATTACAGCTGATCTGGCAATAACAGAGTAGCAACCGTGGGCGGTCAATGAAGCTCAAGCTCAAGCATTTAACGGTCAATTTAAAAGTATCGTAGTTGGTAGTACCACCACCTGTGGCGCACATAGTCAATCGCCTTGCGTTTGACGTTTACACACTACCGCCATCTGTTCAGCGTACTGCCCACCATTATTTTTTTTATTGATGAAATTATGCTTGATGGTGCCAAATCTTCCGCTTAATCGTATTATCTCACTATCTTTATTCATGTTGCTGCAGTATAGCACCTGTGGATTATGAGATGCTCGATGACCCTGGAGGGATCGATTTTGCTTACTGAGCAAAAAATAACCCCAAGCTCTTCCACAGCACAAGAAATCGCCACCATCATTTGTATATTTGATATTGAAAATTAACCTCGGAAATTATTTGCATATCATGCGAAAACGTAGTCCTGTATTGTCGCGAAGTTTTATGGTCATGAGATGCTCGATGACCCTGGAGGGATCGTTTTTGCTTACTGAGCAGAAAATTATGGGTTTAATCCCAAGGTCTCCGTCAAAACTCTTAAAATTCATGATCACTAAACAAAATGAATATTTTCTTTCGATAGTCGGCTATCGAGAGATTAAATGAACAACCAATAAACAATACATACTTTTGGTTGCATCGCCAACTTGAGGTGAATCCAAACCGAATACCCTACCCAACCCTCCAACTCCGTAGCACTTATGAGGGTGTCGCTAAGTCGGTGGCCTCTCGTTAAGTAAGTACTACATCAGCATTTCCTTCCCTATCCCAAGTTATGGTAAAGATGGGCGTGGCCGGGAATAGCGACAGTCATGCTTCTGTTACTCTTGTTTAGATTGGAACCAATGTTTATTTCCCAGCATTATTCCTGAAAGTAGTCTAACTGAGAATTTCAGAAGAGACGTGAGTACGAAGTATATCATAACAACGCTAACGCTAACGCTAAGGCTATTATGAAGGGTGGGTGGCTGGTGTCATCAATTAACAATTCATCAATGAAAACAACTTCGAAGCAGCGTGGAACGATATGAGGATAAGCGGAAGATTGTCGACATTCATGCGAACAAGTTACTCCAGTTGAAGCCAATGACTCAGGAAAGTGACGAAAGTATGAGCAAATCCAAAAAAGTGCAAATTCAGATGCAAATCTTCATCACATTAAACTGTATAACTCTATCTCTCCTCAATGTCCTAATGTCCTCATTTCGGACTATTATCGAAGCACCCACAATGACACACAGATTTCCTAACAGAGATTACCGCCTTAATGGAACACTGCCAATATCATCCCGCTTCTCAACCCAGATTCGGGACCACATTCCGGATGCTTTGCATCTCTAATGTACCCGCCTGATAATGGCTAATGCTAGTCAATTAACGTATAAATTTTACATGAAAATTACACACTTCCCACAGCTTTATGGCTAACCGCTAGGATGTAATTGGGTTGTAATAAATGATTATGACTGCGGCATCCAGCAATCTCTTCCAAGTACACTCCTTCCACTTGAAAAAAAAAATTACATGTGAGGAATAAGGATATTTAACAGTAGATTGTCAGCGACATTAAAGCTGGATGGTACTTGCAATTCTCGTCAGCGAGCGATTTCGGCAGCACAGTAAAGATCTGGAGAAAGCAATTAGGGAGCCCATTAGCGCAAGATGGGCCGATTCCGTGGCCATGGTGGCTGCCGCCAGGAATTCCCAAGATTTGCCTAGAATTGTTCCGTGAGCTGTATGCGCTACGTGAGGTGAATATTATAGTGAAAAAATATGCTTTGTTCATCGTAGGTTTGAATGTTATATTCAAGCAAACGGTTTTAAGGTTCTTCTTCTGCTAGGCTTTTTACGCTTCTGTAGCGAGCGTTTTCCCGCTTCTCACCTCAGTGTGCTAGATGTACTTTGACAGTTATTAATTTACTGACTAGGCTATCTGAAGCCCATGGTTAAAATTTTAAGGTTAGCGATGCGGATTCGACTGGAACTTCGACTCTGTAATTATAAAGCGCAAACTGTATCGACAAAACTTTAACAAACTATTCCCACTCGCACCATGTTAAAAACTTCCTGCAGTTCCTGTGCATTGTTACAAAAATAATAACACCGACCGAACATGCAACCATCGCGCTGTTACCATTTTCCAACGGAAAAACCGCACACAATATAATGTGAAGTGAAGCAGGAAGGAACAGATAATGGGTGCAAAACAAGCGCATATTGTGCATCAAGTATTCCCGGATCCGGGCTAAATCCACCAACTCAACGCCGCCGTATTGCTGCTCTTGCTACACTATTAACGGGAAACGCTCAGGAAGCGATGGCGACGACGACGACGACGAGGAACAATGAATGCGGAATTTAATTATTTCTACAATTTATGGCCATCAGGCACGCAAAAGGTGCATAACCCCTCGCCGTTAGAACAGGTGCATCTATTTTCCTCCTGCAACCATCGAGTGCAGCCTTTTTGGGGTCACTAAGCAAATAGGTTGTCGTTTTCTGATAACACTACGCTTCGCCACTTTATTGGATCATTGTCGTAACACGAAATAGGACTTTCTTTGCTTTGGAAATTTCGATCCAATCTGACAGTTGCATCGGAGGGAAAAGAACGAAACGAACCCCGTTAAATGGTGATTGGTCCCGAGGGAGAAATCAGGCATGTAAATCTTTTCGCTCCGGGATCGAGTACGAGGAAAGCATGCTGATTGCTTTCAACTTCTATGGCCTCGAGCTCGCCAAGTAGCACACGGGCCAGCAAGAAGCTTCGCTGTGAAACAATGGAACGCAGTTTATCTGGGTCAGAAGGGGAAAAAAGCACTTTAAATTGTTTCATGTAGTGATAACCAGGTTCCGGATGGTGATTGAGCAGAAGAAAAGTTTTCCGCGAGCCATAAGCGGCAACGAGGAAAAATGAATTTGGTGGTTAAGGACGATGAGGTCACAGTCGAAGCTTTAAAATAGAAGTTAGTTTCACTCAGTCTGCATCAGATTAAATTGATTACTAGCACTCACCATTATTGCAGTTCTTCCAAACCTAACCACTAATCTACCTAACTCCGAGCAGCAGTGCACCAATTGTGGCTAACCAAATATTTGTGCGAGTGAACCCCTTCCACACAATTTCATTCATGGCTCATTTTGTAATATAGAAACGTGCTACGAACCCAAGAGATTATTCTGACTGCAGCCACACTGGTATTGTTCATGGCAGAGCTGGAACTGCAAACAAAAACCAGCTTAAAGTGCATAAATCCTCTCAGTGGAAGGTCTTAGAGTAGCTCCATTGTTGTTGGCCGCCTTCGTTATAAATGCAGCCAGTGTTGAACAAATGTTGCTTATGCAGTCAACTGTGAGGGAAAATGGCGGTGCTTTGCGTACACAATCATGATGCATTTGCGGCACACAGTGAAGTAGTGCTGAACTTAGCTTTGAAGTGAACTTCAACTATGGAGGTGAATTGCCGACAAAGAAAAAAAAATATGAATATCCATCAACGTGATATTTTGTGATGTAATCGATAGTTGACGTGCTAAATGCCTAGTGCAGAATATTTTGACATACTGGAGACAAAATCCCATCATTCATTCTCCATCAGATGTCACGGCTGTTGTTTGCGGTGATATCTACCAGGAACTACGCATAATCTGTTTTTGTTATGTGTTCACAGAGGACAATACAGTCAAAAAACATTCACATACTACAAAAGAGAGTACCTGTCACTGCAACACATGCCTGAAACCTCTGACCAATTTCACCCCAACTTGACTATGGGGTTGGCAGCACCCTCTCAGATTTCAATGAAAATTTGTAGTTGTAAAAATATATTCTTCTTAAAAAACTTCGCATACTTATTGTGTTTAAAGAATCAAGATCACCATTTGAAAAGGGCCAAAATGTTTGCAAAAGATGATTTGTAGAAAATTGTATGAGCTGTCATGATAAAAAAATAAAACTTAAAAAATACTACACTGAAAAAATAAATAACTTATTTCTTTTAAATCTATTTTTTCTGGAACTACGGCAGGACTTTCCTGAGGTTTGGCTGGCCTTCTCTGAACTTCGGCATGAGTTCCCTGAACTTCATCAAGACTTCCCTGATTTCCAAGAATTGAAATGAAAGGACTTCCCTGAACTTCAGCAGTCCTTCCCTGAACTTCGGCAGAACTACCCTGAACTTCAGCAGAACTTCCCTGAACTTCGGCAGAACTACCCTGAACTTCAGTAGAAATTCTTTGAACTTCGGCAGGAGTTCTCTGAATTTAGGCAGGAGATTTATTTTATATGACTTTCTCAATCTAGGGTAATTCAAACAGTCAGTTTTGCATTTCCCTGTTTGGATTACCCTAGACTGAGAAAGCCATATAAAAAAAAATCTCCATACGTACCAGTCGAAAATCTAATAAATTACTTTGGCAGGATTTCCCTGAACATTGGTAGGACTTCCCTGCAGTTCGGAAAAAACTTCCTTGAAGTTCGGAAAAACTTCCTTGAACTTCAGCAGAACTTCCCTGAACTTCGACAGAACTTCTCTAAATTTTCGCAGAACTTCCCTGAACTTCAGCAGGACTTCCCTGAACTTCAGCAGGACTTCCCTGAACTTCGGAAGGACTTTCCTGAATTTCGGCAGGCCTTCCCTGAACTACGGCAAGACTTTCCTGAGCATTAGCAGGACTTCCCCAAACTTGGAATCTTTGAATTGAAGTTGTCATTTCAGTAGTAGAATAATTTTTATCATACAATACTAATTTGCAATGGTGGTCGGTATTTGTGCATTTTGAATTTGGGCTTGGTTCAACTTTCACCATAAGCTACGGAGAAGGTATACCAATTTACATATTCCTGAACATGAAGCAAAGATGATCAAGAACAAAATCCCGTATTCATAAATAAAGTTTCATGTATTTCTATAAGGTGGGCTCAGACAACTGTTTTATAATCCATAACATTTATCCTACAGCATGATGTTTTTCAGTATCAGATTTATGATAGTTTTTCTTGACTGTACACTGTCAGAGAATCTCGCCACATCCCGTTTTAAATTCTTGTTGAATCGCCTTAACCGAAATTTATATCAAGAACTCCGTCACAAATTTTGATATCATTTCAACTGAACTCTGTTTCAGGATTTGTTTGTTGTATTTGTAATTTATCTTGATCGAAATTCAAACTAAAACTGCGACACTTAATTGTTACACAATTATGTCAAGAAATCCAACCCAACTTTGTAAAAAATTTCAGCTGAACTTTGTCTCACGATCCCACCATTTTCCGTTTCAGATTCTTGATAGATTATCCTGATCGGTTTTCCCACTGAAACTCCGACATTCCGGAATCCGTTTAAAGTTCCTGTTAGTTTACTCTGACCAGAATTGAAACATGAATTCCGACACAATTTCGTTAATTTTTTCCATCTTTTTTTCCATTTTTTTCATCTGAACTCTGTTTCAGAATCTTTCCGGGCTTAGATTCTTGTTAGTTTATCTTGACCGGAGTTTCAACTAGAACTCTGACATAATGATGTTGAAATTTAACTGTACCCTGTGCCTGTTAAACTCGCCATATGCCGTTTCAGATTCCTGTTAAATCTCCCTGACCGAAATTCTAACAACTCCGACGCAATTTTCAGGATCAGGATCTAACCTCCAGTGTTGGCGAGATTATCAATCAAATGATATTTTTCCACCCTCATACGCTCTCAATACCATAGAGATAACTCTAAGACCAGAACTACCCATAATCGCATAACAGTCCCATATTTGCTTGATTTCCTATCCATATGGGACTGATATGCGATTATGGGCAGAGAAGGTCCCAAAGAAACGTGCTAAACTTTTTGGTTCAGCTCTGGTACTATCTGCGGTCCCAAGCTAATCGATGCACCCCTCGAAACATAGAAAAATCCGCGAACGCCTCATTTTATATGTCAAACTTTCATAGCGAATCAAAACAAACATAATCTAGTATTAAAATTTCGACAAAAATGGGGTACGTTAATTGATTTGCTTGGGACCAATAAACTAGTCAAGTAGTGAGCCAATTTTAAATCGTTAGTTTCCAACCGGTGTCAATACCATTGGAACAAAATATCATGTTTTATATTGACTTTATAAGCTCCTTTGATCTTGCGAGACTATTCACAACACGTTAAAATTAAACAGAGAGTTGACTCGACACAAAAATGATCCCGTTGCACATCGTTTTCTTGGAAAAAGAAAGTTTATAGTTTGCTATCCCTCTTTACTATTCACCGATGGCTGACACGGAGCTACTGCTGCCAGCAGTGACGGTACACAGAAAAAATTCTGAATTTTAACTATCGCGTAAAATCTCCCTTCGTTTAATTTTGAGCTATAATTGGCATAAACAGCGAAATCGTTTACAAGCTTACATACAATATTGCTAATTTATGCGATAATGTGCTTAAATTTACCCGAAATATCGCGTAAATTTATGCCAAATCTAGCGTTAATTATATGTGCCCTAGGGTAGCGCGCTACTTCGTCGTAATCGCCCATTTCCGTTCTATCGATCAGAAAAGATCAATAATATCAATGATTTCACCGTGCTCAAATCAATAATCGGTTTGTTCCGATGCGTTAGTTCATTAGCTACAACATAAATCCTATTAGAGCGATTTATATGAATAACAAACCAAAAGAAGCGCTCCTACCCGGAAAAAAATAACCATACAATTACCATAAAATAAAATACAATTACATCCAAATCTATTGCCAACAATCGATCTTATTGTGCGTATATTGTACAAGAAATTTTAACATATTGTTATTACATTAGATGTACAATACGTCCCATATAGTATGAATTTTCAACAATAGAAAAACAATAAAATGAATGGTAAATGACTCAAGTTTGTTCGGGAAAAAGTGAATTTTTGTATGGTTAAGATACATAACAACCCCCTTGTTCTATTGTAGATTTCTCAATTTACCATAGATTATATTGTGAAAACAATAAATTCTATGGTTGTTTTATAGTTGTGGACGATACAATTCATTTTTAGTACAATAAATTCTATTGTATGGTTACAATACATTTCATTGTACCTATATCGTTCTTTTTTTTACGGGTAGCCAGAGCTAATTCTCGATTCGTTGCTAGACCGTCTAGCAGTATAGTTCGTTCGTTCGTTCGCTTCGCTATCGAGTTTTTTCTAGTTCGTTTTATTGCTACGTTCGCGTCGTGGAAGTGCCGTCATCGACAGGCACATTGGCAAGTCTAATTGCACTTGCCAATAAACAAAGCATGGTACGCAAGCGTACTACTGCTCCTGCATCGGAGGGCCCTAGCAAGAAGGCCCAAACGGATCCCAGCGCTGCTTCGGATGACGCAGCAAATCGGCTGCTACAGAGCAACCAATTCTCGGTGCTCGGAGCAGAAAATGGCGGTGGTGACGCCGCTGAAATTATGAAAAAGGAGCGGATTCCCCAGCTGTTTACCCCGATGAAGGACGTCGCCCAGCTTAGGGATGAGCTGGCAAAACGCAAATTGTTCCCGCGATTCAAAATCTGTAGCGTTGGAACAAAGATCATGTGCTCCAGCCTACAGCAGTACAAGTCGGTCGGTGACCTGCTGAAGAACAGCACAGTGGAGTTTTACACTCACGATTTGACTTCGATGAAACCATTGAAGGTTGTTTTACGAGGTCTGCCGTCGTACGAAGCGGCTACCGTAAAAGATGAGCTGGTGAGGCTCGGATTGAAACCAGAGGCAGTCCACCCAATGAATCGACGGCCTATGCCCAATACCAACTATCGTGACCAACTGTTTTTGGTCCACCTCACGAAGGGCTCCACCACCCTTGCTGCGCTCTTAAGAGCAACATACGTGACCTGTTTCAGGTCATTATAGACTGAATACTACAAGCCGCAACACCGTGATGTGACCCAATGCACAAGTTGCCTCTCCTTCGGCCATGGCACGAAGAACTGTCATATGAAACCACGCTGCGACAAGTGTGCTATGGCCCACTCGACGGCGACCTGTGTTCAAACTGATGACACCGACCCGAAGTGCGTGAATTGCGGCGGAACTCACCGTGCCACTACTCGGGACTGTCCCAAGCGAACGGAATTCATCACCATGAGGAAGAAGGTGGCTACTAGCAACCAGCCAGGCCGGCATCGAAATAAACGTGCACCACCAGCCATCACGGACGAACAATACCCGGCAATCCATCCTCGTCGTCTGGTCCCAAATCTTCCACCGCTACCTCTCAACAACAGTCAACGAGCCGCCCCCTCAGCTCAGTATCGCCTCACTGCTGCTGCAGCTCTGCCAAATCAAGCTTCTGCCTCGGCGCCTGGACTATCGTATGCCCGTGTTGCCTCAGGTGACTCAGTTGACGAATCTCCGTTAACATCAGAAGAACTAGTAACGCTGGTTGCAGAGGTGATCGTCATTCTGCGCACCTGCAAGACACGATCTGAACAGCTTCATGCTGCCTTGTCACTCGTCACCAAGTATGGACCGTGAAGCGATAAAAATTGCAAATTGGAACGCTTGCTCACTGACGAACAAGCATAGAGAGCTACTCGATTTCCTCAACACCAAGGAGATTTTGCTATCATCACCGAGACGCATCTGAAGCCCGAACTGAACGTATTCCTTCCCGACTTCCGGCTCGTCAGACTTGATCGCACCTGCTCTGGAGGTGGAGGAGTGGCCATCGCTGCAAGACGGAACATCAGTTGCCGGCTGCTACCAAACTTCCAGCTGAAAACAATTGAAGCCATCGGAGTGGAGGTGAGTACATCACTTGGCCAAATCACTATCATCGCGGCCTACTGCCCCAAGCAAACCAACATCAGGGACGGGTCGTCAGTGGCCCTCCGCAAAGACATCATCAAACTCACCCGTAGGAGCGGGAACTTTATCATCGCTGGCGATCTGAACGCAAAACATCAAGCTTGGGGCAACGGTCGGAGCAATAGAAACGGCATCATCCTCAATGAAGACCTGCAAGAGGGCCACTATACCATCTTGGCCCCGGACTCTCCCACCCGGTTGAGTCGGTCTGGGGTCCATGCGACCATCGACATCTTCGTAAGCAACATGGGACACAACGTCTCGCAACCTGTGGCATTCCAGGAGCTGAGCTCGGACCACTACCCGGTGGTGGCCGAAGTTGGATCCGCGGTAAACCGATTCCTTGTTGAATCAACTGGGCGCAATATCAACACTGCGTCGACACAACCATCGACTACGATGTCCAACCGGGGACGTCAGAAGATGTTGACCGGTGTCTACAAACCATCGAAGAGGCGATTTCCCGGGCCAGGGAACAACACGTGCCAGTATCCAGACAGGTGAGTAACACTCTGAACCTTGACAGCCCTACCAAAGATCTCATTAGACTCCATAACGCCATTCGTAGGCAGTACCAGCGCACTGGCCTGCCTAACTTGAAGATCAATTGTAATCGATTAACAAAGATCATTCAGGCCAGGATGGTGGATCTCAGAAATAACGATTTTGCTAGTAAGATCCGCTCTCTCCCAGATTGTGCTAAGCCCTTCTGGAAACATACAAAAATTCTTAAAAACAAGCCTAGGCCCATTCCCCCACTGACCCCACTGGATCGTCCCGGCGACCCAGTGGTTCATCTGATAACTCCTGAAGAGAAGGCTGCCGCGATAGGTCAACACTTCGTCAGGTCCCATATTCTCGGACAAAACATCGTCAGCCCTCATGAATCTGAGGTTGCTGAAAATGCAACCAATCTTCTTCAGATTCCTAACATTTTTCCAGAGGAATCCGAGATTACGGCTGACGAACTGTTGGCCTATATCAAATCATCTAAAAACATGAAGGCCCCAGGTTTCGACAACATCCTAAAATCTGGAACTCAAACACTTGAGTTCCAGATTCTACAACCATCTGGCACTGATTTTTAATCAGTGCCTCAGACTTGGCTACCCTCGTGTTGGAAGTCAGCTAAAGTCATACCTATCCGGAAACCTGGGAAGGATCCATCCTCTCCTTCAAGTTATCGACCAATCAGCCTTCTCTCAGGGTTATCAAAACTGTTCGAAAGAGCACTGTACCACTTGTTACTCGAGGAACAGTTTGGTTTTCGGAAAGGTCGTTCGACCGTCCACCAGCTGACGCGAGTAACAAACATTCTCAGACGGAACAAGTCTGTTTCGAAAACATCTGCCATGGCGTTGTTGGACGTTGAAAAAGCGTTCGACAATGTCTGGCATGATGGCATGGTGTTCAAATTGCAGCAGTACGGTCTTCCAATTTTCCTAGTGAAGATCATAAACAACTATCTATCAGACAGGACGTTCCGAGTCTCCCTGAATGGCATCACATCGGATGCTTTCAACATCGGTGGTGGTGTTAGAATAAATTAGATTAGATTTATTCTACAGCATGTTTTTTTTTTAATTTTCTGTCGGTGTGTTATTTATAACTTATACTACATGAGCAATCTGTCTAATTGCAAAGGAGATTTAGATCGAACAAAGTATGTGCAAAACTCTGTGATTAATATTATCTGAAAAAGTAATTACAGCTTTCCAAACTAAAATAATTGCACAAACCCTTTGAAGTCTCAAGAATGTTTGTAGATTTTTCATCGACTTCAAAACAATTTCATCTCCAACAACTTACGAGCCGAATCGATAGCTTTATTCCAGTCGTTGACCACCTTGTCAAAGGCTGCTTCATGAAATTGTCTCCAGTGAAAATATGTCAAACCTTCTCGGCCTCCGTGCCCCAAACTGATAGGAAAGACAAAACAAAAGTCACAACTTAGAACTATCTGCTTTATTCCAAATACGTAGCCTGTTAAACCTCCTCCCGCAGCAGCAGCTCTACGTTGTTTATCCGAATTCACACAACTTTCCCGCACATTCAACATAGAAGCGCCTCGGATTCCCGAGAGAGTTGAAAAACTTTTACATCATTCCACAATGGCCCCTGGGTAAAAACTATCATCATCATCATCGAGCTTGCCTCCCCATCTCGACGTTACGTTCCATGTGACAGCCTTCCACCAAGGCACCAAGGATTCCACGAAAACCGGCTGCATCACGCTGTTCGGTACCTAGGATCAGGAATTTCACCGTCGCCCATTATTGTTGTTCAAAGAGGGGGTCGCTCCGGTCGTGTACCATCATCTATTTTTAGCTCCATCTTCATAAATATTTCATACGACTCCTTTTTCCGTACCGGTCTTCACCTTCTACTGGCTGCCCACCCACTCAGCACCAGTCATCTATACCTTAGCAGCGACAGCAGCTGGGTATGGGATCGATTGTTTGCCGACTTGAGGGCGCAAACTGAAAGCGAGCTTTTCTGCTGCGCTCCACGGAAAACCCATTTCACCGCAAAATGAGCGCCTGTTTGTGTGTGTGACTGTATGTGCGCGTGTGAGGCTTTCGAAAAGGAAGAATGGCAGCTCTCTTTGCTAATAATTGCGCCAAGGGTAGAAAGAGTGAGTTTGGCGGGGTGTTAGATGTTGGGCATCTGATGGTACGAGCATTCGAGGAACTGAGAGTTCACTAGCTGGCTGTACTTTTGGAATAGAATGGTGGGAAATGGGATTGTTGCACGGTGGATCAAACTAGTGGAATTAAGGGAAACATACCAGACGGTATTTTTTCTTTAAAATATTGGAAACAGATATTGAATTTTCTCAGGAATCTAAAAAAAACTGATTTCCTTGATTTTTTTTCTATCTAGGGGAAATGGATGTCAGCCTAAATTTTCTCTAATTTGGGCCCATACAAAAATTCAGCAATCGACTAAATTTTCAATAGCGACCAAAACTATCAATTAGTACCGTCCCAATGACGCGTTCATCTGGATAAAATTGATAAATAGCAGATTTTTAGCGATGGGCCCAATCTTAGATCCACAGGCCAATATTTTTCGAAAAATCAAAACTTTCTAAAACAAACAATACGTGCAAAAAAAAATCTGATAAAAAATTGTTCGCATATGAAAAATTTAGCTTTAACATAGATTAATTAAAATTTGACCAATATAAAAATAAGCCTATTGGAAACAGATACCAAAGTCAGACTACAAATTCAAAACCTTAAAAATTTTAGCCAATTTTACCGAAAATTTCCAACCCGTCTCGAATTCCTCATCATTTATGTTATTACAACCTCACTGGGACTTAACGTCGGCGCACAACTTAGTCTGCTTAAAACATTTCCAACGTTGTTAATTGAGGGCTTTCTAAGCCTGTACCGTTTTTGCATTATAGTATAATTGTGTGGCAAGTAAAATCATACTCTATATGCCAAGAGCAGTCGAAAAATGTCTCAACTCGAAAAATTCCCAAACCACACTGGGAATCGAACCCAGCCGCCCCATCATGGTCTTGCTGTAAAGCTGAGCCTTTGCCGATTGAACTAAACAATCCCACAACCCGTTCCTAACATGGACTCCAAATTATGGTTCTGACACTGCAAAGAACAGCTCATAAAAATGACTTCACTTGTGTTCGGCTTCAACAACCCAATCTACTAGTGAAATGCACCAATTTCAATGGCACTACACCGCCCATCTCCCGCAAATCCATTCATCCGTTTGTACGTTCGTCCACACCATCTATCCACGCCGACACCAGAATGGGGCTTCCAGAATTCAGAGGCACACAAGACACACAATAGATGTGTAAACCCATCAACCCTGCCAGACAGGCTTCCACCACCGGCCACGGTGCTGAAACCGGGTCCCACGAGCATCCGCGAACTGGAAATCCAAAATCTCATTGTTATGGAAGTTATTACTATACATAGTTTTCTGAGAAGAGCTTCAACCATCGACGACGACGACGCCGACGACGACGATGACGACCCGTTGCACGTGTTTCGAAAGCTCAAAATGCGAAACATGCACGGTCGATCAGACCGACTCAATTAGGGTCAAAAGTGGTTTCACTAAAAAGATAGTTGAATGTTCCGGACTTTTCCAGGAAAAAACTTCTCGAATTTGAGAAAAATCGACAGGGTAAATTAGCATATCCCTAAACTGAGTAAAATTTCTAGCGAGTTTACTCATATTGGAGAAGTTTTCCCGGTTTTCAAACTTCCAGAAAATTCAACTCACTTTTGACGAAATTGAGTTGACTTAACTCTATTTTGAGTTGATCTGATCGACCGTGTTGCTCCAAGGGGGGAGCGGGATCAGGGGGAGGAAAATCGATAACTTTCCTCACGATTCTGTGCAACTCTCTGTCTCTCGTTGTATGTGAAAACCATGATGGTGGCGAGATTTAAAATCGGTTCGTCTGCTAGTAAGTGGAGAACTCAGCTCGCTCGACGTGGAATGAGTTTACGTTATTGAAATTAGTTTGAAAGCTATTAAAATTCTGCTGTTTCCTATTGCATTTTTAGTTTATGGCTTTCGTAAATATGAGAATACTGATTAGAGATTTCTCTTCTCCTTGTCTTTTTCTTTACAGGTATGTGATGATCCTCACGTTGATAGAGAAGCGATGCCCAGGTTTCACAGGTAACCAATAAGCCGATTATTTCGTCTTTTTGCTATTTTATAGCTCATATACGTTTAATAAAGAGTCTCAAACGCTTTCTTCGTACTTAGAGGTAGTAAGGCAACGACGAGAAAGTTACTGTCTTCAGGAAAGTTGTTCAGGTGGTCGGCAGTTCTGTCGTTATATAAACTAGTACTAGTGATTCACCATATGATTTGAAGGGCTCTAATAAGGGGCTTCGAGCAAGCAGTCGATCCGATCGGTGGCATTTTTGTTTGAGTATCAGACCCCGCGTACAATTAATTGCATTACGAAATTTGCAATCGTTGTTGGTATCCCGCATAAATGCGAACCATTACTTGACCTTACCGAAAATGGTTAAAAATTGTTTATAATCCCTGCTAAACTTCAACTGAAATGGTTATGGAAGTTTACCTGAACGTTTGTGTGATAAAGTTTTAACCTTATGTATTATGGTTTTTTTTAAATGAACCTTACAAATAATGGGTTGTTAAGAACCATTACCATTCCAAATTCTTGTTTTCTCCGCAGAATTTTCTCACTACGCGACGCTAGTATACACGTGAAATTCTCATATAAAATATCTTGAGTTCCCAACCAGATAGAAAGGTACTGTCTTCGGCATAGTTGTTCAGGATGTCAAGGCTTTTTCGCAAGTGGACAGTAGTTCAGAGTTTTCTCACTTTGCGGCGCTACTATAGATGTGAAACTCTTGCATATAAAATATCTCTAGATCCTGACCAGATAGAAAGTAAATGTATTCGGCAAAGTTTTTCAGGAAGTCAAGATCTTTTTGTTGGGTGACAATAGTTAAAAATGTTCTCACTATGCGGTGCTAGTATATACTTGCCTTTCTCCCATATTCAATAGCTCGAGATCTTGATCAGCTAGAAAGTTGCTGTCTTCGGCAAAGTTGTTTAGGGGGTCAAGACTTTTTGTAACAGTAAGTAAATAATTTTCTCACCACGTGGCGTTAGTATACATGTACACTTCTCGCATATGCTATATCTCGAGATCCTGATCAGATAGAAAGTTGTTCAGGAGGTCAAGGTCTTTTGGCTGGTGGACAGTAGTTCAGAATTTTCTCACTTCATGATGCTAGTAATTCACTAGCGTGCACAGGAATCTTGTTAAGGAGGGGCAATTTTTTTCTATGGTGCATTTAATCTGGGGATGGGGAGTACTCCAAAGTGCGTGAGAGATGGTGCTGTCCACCCACCACTATTTCTCTACTGTTTAATTTAGCTAATTTTATTTATTTTTTGCTCCGGTGGTGGTTCATCTTCTTCAATGCAAACTGCAGCCAGACAGCCAGAATTTGGCAATTTAATCCCATCCGTCGTGAACCGTCCCAATGTACCGCCAGTCGGGGTGACACAAAATGATTCCGAGCATTCAAAGATGATATAAAGGACAAACCCAAATTTATTGCAACGCACATAAACAGGTGTAACTTTTTAACTACGGTAAAAAATGACTTGAAATTTTCAGAGAAGATTCTTAGACGATTTTTACAAGGTTCAATGGCAAACTAATACCTACTTTTCAAGAGTGTTTCAAGGGAATCCAAAAGCTGTCTTTAAACTTTGTACAGTTGCGAAAAAGTCCATCATCAGAATTCCTTGAGGTTCTTTTCGAAATTTTTAGAACTCTGTGATCTCTTTTGAAATACTTCTCAGAAGTCTTCTGGAATTATTTTTAGATCTCTTCTTGACTTTTACTCAGAACACCTTGCAACTGAAATTCCCTTAAAGTTTCAGAAGAATTTACTCAAAAAAATTATTCCCGGCTAGAGCTAGAAATTATTAGTACCCCCTTGAAATTTTCCTAAAAATTCTTTTGGAATTTCACTTAAAATTTAATTTTCTATGTATTCTTTTCGGAATCATCTTGGAACTATCTGCAGGATTCACTAGAAATTATACGCAGAATTTTCTTGGAATACTCCCCAGAAATCCTTTGGAACTGTCCTCAGGATTCAGTATCTTTGATGAGGTTCTTCTCGGATTTTTTTTAGAACTCTCCTAAGAGCTCTTTTGAAATTCTTCTCAGAAGTCCACTGGAATTATATTTAGAAATCTTCATGATTTTTTCTAAGAACACATTGGAACTGAATGAGCTAAAAATTATCCTCGGAATTTACTTGAAATTTTGCTTAAAATCCCTTTGCAATTTCATTCAAAATTCAGTGTCACTTTTTCAAAGGGGCGTAATTGCATTTGTAAACAATGGCTTTAGCCGTCGATTTCTCGTGAATTAAAGCTAACTCATGAAAAATAATGACACCAACAGGTAGAGATGTTATTTTGGAGTGGTGAGATTTCATTCGCAAGAATTTGACGGCTTAAGCCATTGTTTACAAAAGCAACTACGCCCCTTTGAAATGTTGGCACTGAATTTGATTTTCTCGGTTCTCTTTTCGAAATAATCTTGGAACTATCTGCAAGATGCACTAAAAATTATCCGCAGAATTTTCTTTGAATTCTCCCCAGAGATATTTTGGAACTGTCATAAGAATTCAATATCCTTGAGGTTCGTCTTTGAATATTTTTGAAGTTTTTTTTTCAGAACACCTTGGAACTGAAATTCCCTTAAAGTTTCAGAAAAATTGCCTCTGTATTCTCCAGAAATTCTTCACAAAATGCGCTTGAAGTTATCCTCGGAACTCCCTTGAAATTTTTCTCAACATCCCTTTGGAATTTCATTCAAATTTTGATTCTTTCGGTATTCTTATCTTGGAACTATCTGCAGGATGCACTAGAAATTATTCGCAGATTTTTCATGGACTCATCCCCAGAAATCTTTTCTTTTAGAACTGTCGTCAGAATTCAATACCCTTGAGGTTCTTCTCGGAAGTCAAGTTTAAGTTGTCCGTCCATTCACCAAAACGTTGTAGTTTTTCTACCAGAAATGTTGTTGCCCCTCCATTCACCAGAACTGTGCAATTTTTATATCAGGAATTTTTAATTCAGCTTGCCTCCCATGCACCAGATTGTTGCAAATCTTACACCAGAATTTTTTTTATTCAGCTTGCCTCCCATGCAGCAGATGGTTACAAATCTTACACCAAAAATTTTCAACACAAACTTGCCCCCATAAACATTTACACCAGAAAATTTCAATTAATCAGAACGATGCAAATTTTTCACCGTTAATGTTCAATGAAGATTGCTTCTGAAATCTTCTGATTGGTGCAGAATTCCTCATAGCTTGCTTCTCCTATCTTCAGAAAGGTTTTCCTCAAAATAAAGCTTGCCCCTATTTTCAGACTTTTCATCATAAATTGTCAGTAAAACAGCTTTCCTCCAATCATCAGAATTGTGCAAATTTTAGACCAGAAATTATTATTAAAGTTTGTTTCTCTATTCAGCAGAAGGATGCAAATTTAAGGACAAAATTTTTCCAAAAAGCTTGCCCATCCGTTCACTACAACGGTGCAGATTTTCCACCAGAAATTTTCAATATTGCTTAATTTTAAATAAAGCTTGTGCCATCATTTATCAGACCAGTGCATGTTTCCACCTGAAATATTCCGTTCATTTCATTTATCAGAGCAATGCAAATTTTGCACCAAAAATTTTCAATAAAGCATGCTCCTCCATTCACCAGAACGGTGCACCAAAAATTGTCAGTGAAGTTTGTTTCACCATGCACCTTTTAATGGTGCAATTTTCAAGTTTTGTCTCTTCATGTACCAGAATGGTGCAAATTTTCCACATAAATTTTCAATGAAGCTTGCATTCATCAGAACGATGCAAATTATGCACCAGAAAAATTAATAAACCTTGCTTCTACATTCACCACAGTGTTGCGAACTTTCCACCAGAAATTTTCAGTAAAATGTGCTCCTCCAACTTTTTAGCGTGTTTCAATTTTTACACCAGAGTTATTCATTTTGATTAGTCCCTCCATGCCCCACCTCAATGGTATTTTTGCACCAGAAATATTAAATAAAAAGCTTTTTCTTTGATTTACCACCCCGAAGGTGATTTTTTTTTTCAATCTTAAATTTACCCTCTTTTTTTAACCCTCCATGAATCACCCTGAAAAAAAAAATTACACAAGAATTTGTTTGTATGCACCACTGGGATGCAATTTTTTGACCCAATTTGTGTCATTTCATGCACATTTTGGTGCAATTTTCAGGCACCATCTCAAAGAAATTGACGCAATAAAAGGATTTCAGTTGCCTTATTTTATGAAATGAAGTTATTTTACCTTCAATCCAAGTTATCAAGAAATCAAGTTATATTATATCATAGTTTTGTAAATGTGAAATTAAAAATCTTATTTATAAAAGGAGGGGCAATTGCCCCCACCTTGCCCCACCCTGTGCACGCCAGTGGCTAGTATACATGTGAAATTCTCGCATATAAAATATCTCACGATCTTGACCAGATAGAAAGCTACTGTCTTGAACAAAGTTGTTCAGGAGTTTAAAGCCTAGAGTTTATGAGAAAATTCTAAACTTTTGTTCACCAGCCAAAAGACTTTGACCTGAATAACTTTGTTCAAGACAGTAACTTTCTATCTGATTAGGATCTCGAGATGTAGCATATGCGAGAAGTGTACATCTATGCCACGATGTGAGAAAATTCTTAACTATTGTTTACCAGCCAAAAATGCTTTGACCTGCTGAACAACTTTGTCGAAGACAGTAACTTTGTATCTGCTCAGGATCTAGAAACAAACCACATGCGAGAATTTTACGCGTATTCTAGCGCTACGTAGTGAGAAAATTTTGAGCTACTGTCCACTAGAGAAATCTATCTGATCAGAATCTTGAGATATTTTACATGCGAGAATTTCGCGTGTATACTAGCGCCACGTAGTGTGAAAATTGTGCACCAAGTAATAGACATTGACCTTATGAACAACTTTTTCGAAGACAGTAATTTTCTACCTGTTCAGAATCTCGAGCTTAGCATACGCAAGAATTGTACACGTTTACTAGCGCCATGTGGTGAAAAATTTCTAGGCTACTGTCCACCAGCCAAAAAGGCTTGATCCTCTGAACAAGTTTGCCGAAAACAGTAACTTTCTATCTGCTCAGGATCTCGAGCTATTGTATATGCGAGAGTTGCATGTGTAGTATACACCAAACACCAACCAACGAAAAGATCTTGACTTCCTGAAAAACTTTGCCAAAGACATTTATTCTTAATCTCGTCAGGATCTAGTGATGTATCACACGCGAGAACTTAACATATATACGAGCACTACCTAGTGAGAAGATTTTGAACTACTGTTAATCAGCAAAAAAGCTATGATCTCCTGAACAGCTTTGCCTAAGACAGTAACTTTCTATCTGGTCAGGATCTCGAGATATTTTATATGAGAATTTCACGTTTATACTAGCGCCGTGCAGTGAGGAAATTCTGAACTACTGTCCACCAGCCAAAACTACTTGACACCCTGAACAAGTTTGCCGAAGACAGTAACTTCTATCTGCTCAGGATCTTGAGCTATTGTATATGCGAAAATTGCATGTATATACTAGCGCCACGTAGTGAGAATTTTCTGAACTACTCCACCAACGAAAAGATCAGGACTTCCTGAAAAACTTTGCCGAAGACAGTAACTTTTTATATGGTAAGGATCTAGAAATATGTTATATATGCGAGAATTTAACATGTACACTAGAGCGGCGAAGTGAGAAAACGCTGAAATACTGTCCACCAACGAAAGGGACTTGACCTTCTGAACAGCTTTGTCGACGACAGTAATTTTCTATCTGGTCATGATCTCGAGATATATCACATGCGATAATTTCACATGAATTCTAGCGCTACGTAGTGAGAAAATTCTAAACTACTCTCCACCAGCAAAAAGATTATGATCTCCACAACAACTTTGCCGAAGACAAGTTTTTTAATAAATACCCGTTGGTTTCATATCGATTGGTAGCTCGGCTGCAAAATGGCAATGGAAAACTCACACTGTTGTACAAAGTACAACGCGCGAGTACTCGTGTTATAAAAGTTGACGCGAGTAACGGAGGGTTAATAACTCATTATTTGTAAGGTCCACTTCCAAACAAAACCATAATAAGCTAGAGCGCTACTTCGTCGTAATCGCCCATTTCCGTTCTATCGATCAGAAAAGATCATTAATATCTATGATTTCACCGTACACAAATCAATAATAGATTTGTTCCTATGCGTTAGTTTATTAGCTGCAACATAAATCCCGTTAGAGCACATTGTATGCATATTTACGCTCATTGTTCTCAAAACAAAAGAAGCGCTCCTAGCGAATCCCCTTTTTCTTCGTTTATCCGTAGAACAAAGAAAATCTAATGGCGTTTCAATGCGTTAGGACGGAAGTGAAACTCGTAGAACGAATTTAGAATCAAGAAGCAGTATTAGATTTTAAACAATATCTCAACAGTTTGTGACTCTTTACCCAATCCAACGGTACGCATGGAAAGGTGAATACATTTAGAAGTCATCTTTGACAGAAATATTCCATTTTTTGTTTAAACTCGTTCAGAAAAGAGAGGTTAAGCGCAGGTTGTGCTTCGTATGACGGAAATTAGATCAAAAACCCTACATAAGGTTCAAATTTTATCACACGAACGTTCATGTAAAGTTCCATAACCATTTCAGGTAAAGTTTAGCAGGGATTATAAACAATTTTTAACCATTTTCGGTGAGGTCAAGTTATGGTTCGCGTTTATGCGGGATAGTGGAGCTTGAAACAAAAGAAATGAGTGCTCTCGCGATTTTTCGTGATCTATTGTTCTGTTGGTGTGATGAACCAGGCTTTTGTCCACGCGAATATTCGCGTTTGCTTGCACAGGAGTGGTGCTTTAAAAAAATGTTATTGCAATCAAACGCGCAACGTTAGGGCTTGTCACTTGTCTGATACGAGTGAACGAGTTTGAACATATTTGATAGAGTTTATTGTAGTTTAGAGCCGGTCAACTTAGAGAAGCGTGGAAACAGTTAGAGTTGATGGTTTTGATTTAATCCATTTCTGGACCAAAGGAGTGTAAAGGTGGTGTTTTCAAAACGAATGAATCCGCATCATTGGAAATCTATCATGGATTGATTTGGTGAGTTCGTTCCAGTTAAAATATATTCAAATAGATTTATTAACAATGTTATTGATTCCCTTCTGCTACACGGCGGGATAACCTCGAACGCACGTTATCTGTTATTCAGTACGTGTGATTGGGTAGGTGTGATTAGTTGAACGTTTATTCATGTTGAGTCGTAATTAGCTTTACGGACGAAAATTAGGTACCGCGATCGCGTTCAAGTAAGCTTGACTGACTTATTTTATTCCGTTCTGTTTGGAAATAAAATTAATAAATTAATGTATACACTTCTTATGAAAAAGAGTACACATATCGCTTAGAAAACCGACTTTCGATCCAACGCATACCAATTGACTCAGTTCGACGAGCTTCAAAAGTGTCTGTATATGTATGTATGTGTGTATGTGACAAAAAAGTGTGAGTTCGCTTTCTTATCAACCACTTCACCGCACTGATTTGTTAACAATAACCACTGAACAAAGGGTTTTGTGGTCCTATAGAACGGCCTTGAATATTTTTGAAATCTGTCTGCTAGTTATGGAGATATGACCGGAACATGTTGCGGTGAATACGGGGTATGAGCCTAGAACCGACCTGAATTGTGCAAAACCCACATGCTACGAATCAATGAAAGTCACATCAGGACATGTTCCGGGCACCCTCGGGGTAGTGGCCTTTATGACAAAAAATTGAGAGATTGCCCTCACTACCACTGCACCGAAATAAACGTAACAACCATACGAAATGTATTGTGGTTCCATAGAACGCCCTTGAATATTTTTGGAATCGATCAACTGGTTCTGGCGTTATGACCGAAACATGGTCCAGTGAATACGGAATATGAGACTAGAGCTGACCTCAAACGTGTCAAATCCATCATGTGACGAACCAAATTGCATTGAAATTGAAAAATACCTTTTGTTTGGTGGTTGTTACATCGAAAGCGATCTTCCAATTTTTTGTCACATTGGCCACTTCCCCAGGGGTGCCCGTAACATGTCATATTGAGTGTAAACGAGCACACTTCCCTAATAAAAATAACCATAAGAAAGTTATAATTGCTTATCTTTTGACAGATACGCGTATTTCATCTACTACTTGCAGACTTCATCAGTGCCAAGTACTCAACACCACTACATGTACTTGGCACTGATGAAGTCTGCGAGTAGTAGACGAAATACGCGTATCTGTCAAAAGATAAGCAAATATAACGGAATTTAAATGAAATGAACCAACCAACTCAAAGCTCTTCATAAAGGGATTCCGTTAAGAAGTTCGACAAATTTAAAGGATTCATAAGAAAGTGCTTAACGACGTGTTCGGGGTATCATCCAAATCATTTGTGGGATAGTTCTACCATCCGGGTTACGGTTCGTTTATGGTATTATGGTTTGGTAAATCATTCTCAAATCTCATTCATTGAGTCTCCCTCCCTGAGAGTAATTATGGAAATCTTCATGAAGTTGCTCACTCCAAGATCTCAATATTTGTTCGTAGGTCTCATTGTCTTAAAAATATATTTCAAATTTCAAAATATCCAATGGAAACTATACATGTAATCATGAGCATTCACAAAATTCAAACTGTTGAAAACTTTGGTATACTTTACATTACAGACCTTTATTTAGCAATTTGATGCAATAAAATCCTTCTCCGATTTGGATGAAACTTTGCATAATTGTTTGATAAGGGCAATGTTTCACATTTTTGCTTAAATTCGGCAATTTTGAATCTTGTAAAATTTTCAAAATGACGCCTTGATTTTTTTTTCAAAAAATTGTAGCACGGAAACGGGACTTCTGGTAGAAATGCCGTCTGAGAAAAAATTTGCAGAGAACAATAATATATTTATGGAAAAAATATACAAAAAAAAATAATTTAAGTAATTTTAAGCAAAATTAAAAAAAAAAATGAAATATAAATGATTCAGAAAAAAGAGTGGTATCTTGAAAGTGCAACGTGTTATAGAAGACATTAATTCAGGAGACCATAAAAAAGTCAAATATAGTTAAGCTTCTGTGTTCTAGAAAGTCATGGCACACAGTTCTGTTAGTTGATTATTTAGTGGTGCAATATTTTCCAAACAACCTTTTACAAGGGGATGATCACTCCGCACAGTGTGCCTAAAACAGATTTGGGCACTCCTGGTCACACTGATTGTAAGTAGTAATGCAAATGCCCATAACTGATGGAACCCATGCCAAGCCAAGCTCAGGAAAGGCTTACAAAAAGACTCTCTGGTCTGCTGAACGATCCGGCAGGAAAAGTTTTGTATAAATGTTTCCAGTTTGCTTAATTAAACAAAATTCTTAATCAAAAAATTTCCAAGTGAATAAAGTTTTAAAACCAAATGGCGACTTTACTGCTACTGATGAAGAAGTGCTAGAACAATTATTTGAAACTGGCTCTGAGACCGATCTGAGTAGTCAAGTTAAATTGAATTCAGAGTCAAAAAGACAAGCATGGCCTTTGGCCAGTGCAGTAGAACTACCGTATGCGTGATAATGTTTGCACCATTGAGCAATGTCAAAATTAAAAACATTCTCAAAAATTTCGTTTTCGAGTTTTTTTATTTATTCAAAGGGGGGATGTTTCTCAGAGTTTTAAACTATGTTAATCATCGATCAAGTTTCCACTTGCTAGTCCCTTTCTATACTTTTCCGGTTCGCCTGTAAGAGCAGGCCTATACTGTCGATAATATGTTCGTCCGTACTATTCAACCGTGCTATAGAGTAAGAAGAATCATTAAGTTAACATATTTTCATAGCCAAAGCTAATGAAATTTCACCTTAGTGAGTAAGCTTAGTTTTAGGTTAACAATAATATTGGAAAATCCAGTTTGCAAATTCAAAGCAATCACTAGGTTTGATGATGGCTAATCATATTGTTCTGAAATAATTGGAAAAAAAAGTTCTGGTGCTATTTTTGTTTCGCTGAGTGTATTACTTATTAAAAACAACTATAAATCGTGAACCATTAGAGATAGAAATCCCACTTAACACATATTTATGGAATTCTTTACAACCAAAACCAGTCATACAAAGGTTATATCAAGAGCAAATTTTCATTATTCGCACAAATCCGAGAAAAATAAAGTTTTGTTTTGATGACCGAAAAGTCATTCCTATTTCCAATTTAACACATATAATCTCATAGTTATAGCAATGTTTAACATATTTAGCAGGGTTTTAATCATACAAAAGCAAATCGCTAGCTTTCATGCTAAAAAATACTGGTTTTTGAGTCAAAAGTTATTATACGTCGTTTGGTTGCCCCTATGGTTACTTAAGTCAAAGTGTATTTACCAGGATATTCGGGAGAATCATCAATTACGTCTCCTTACGTGCAGCCCATTCATCATTTTAGGACCACCAAAATTGTTTTAGCAACAAACAGTTCGATTTATTCACTTTAATAATGAGAAACCGAAACGACGAACGTACACTTTTCACGGGTTTCTCAGCGCTGTTACTTAAGGCAAACGGCATTTCCATAGAAATCGGGTGACTTAAGTAACATCGAAAACTATTTTGATCGGAAGGTGATTACGTCAAAAAGCAATTTGACTGGTAAATAAATTTAAAAATGGGATGTGATCCTATATTCGGACAGTATATAGTGTAATAGCAGGAGCATCGGTTGACACTGATAGCTCGACTTTGTTTACCTTTGTTACTTTCGACGTAATGTAAATTTGCTCTTGATATAAGCTTATTGAGCTTGTTTAAAGTTGCTTGAACTGAGTCGACGATAATAGTGCTGTTTGATATACTTATTTTGAGCAATATTTGGGCTACGTTTTTTCATGCCAAAAAAAAAATGTGTTTGTATGGAAAATAAAGCATGTACCGTTTAAAGCCCGCACACAAAAATTTAATTCTCAAAATTCGAGTTTTTATCGGATTATCACCAAGTATAAAGAAACAATTAAAGTTAGTTTTGACATCATTAATTTAATTTATGTCACCTTTATATCCGAATGCATGAACCTTGGCCTTAACCCCAGCCATAAGGTTCTGCACGACCTCAAAATCGACAGTTTTTTTTTGCATATTAACCCATGCTTTCTTCATTTCTTCTACATTCTTCACCACTTTAGGTCGTTTTAGAAGGTGCTCCTTCATAATGGCCCAGTATTTTTTTTCTATTGGGCGGAGTTCCGGAGTGTTTGGGGGGTTCAGATCTTTCGGCACGAAATCGCCATCATTCGCCTTATACCACTCTAGCACGTCCTTCGTGTAGTGGCATGATGCCAAATCCGACCAGCAGATCGTCGGACCGTCGTGAGCCTTCAGGTGAGGGAGGAGCCACTTTTGAAGACACTCTTCCAAATACACCTGTCCATTCGTGGTGCTTGCTGTAACGAAAGGTGTACCGTGACACGGGGTAACATTGATGGTTTTTTAAAGTATATTCTAAATATTTTTACAGCAATTCATATTTTTCAAATTTAATTTTTTTAAACAAGTCCTGAGGATCCTAGAGTCAATTCGTCTGGAAATATGTTTAACTGAAATTAAAGCATTGGCACTATTTTTTTAGCCTTGTGTCCGAACATCAGTATTTTGATTTGGGGTTACTTTGATAATGCTCGATGAATGTAGAAGAAAATGCGTGAAACTCAAATAATTTAGTGCTTGAAATATAAAACTTTGAATGACTATATAATCAGAAAACATCATACGCATTAAGAATACAACATTGAATTTGTAATGGCTATATAGGAAATATGTTTCATAAGTGATTTTTTTTTTAATAATCCATTTATTTGTCAAGGCTCAAATGCGTTAGCTTTGCGGAGCCGAATATTTTTTACATTATTGTGTGTGAATATCATTTTCTTACAACTAATGTTAGTAGAACGGGGGCCGATTACTCGCGGTTTACTCGAGATTAGGGATTACATTTATTGATCATTTGGAGGGAGGACAAGGGAAAGCATTTTGAACTAATTTAAAACTTTAACGTAAAGGATGACTAAAACACAAAACACTAAACACATACATCAACAGCTTTAAGAAAGTCGTAAATAAGCTTCATAATGTCGATATCACGGCAAGCCAAGACGTCTCTAATTGGCTTAAAGGGTTGTTTTCCTCGGACCCTAAGGGAATCACACAGAACGGATCTCGCCTCATAATGCAAGGAGCAGGACCAAACAACATGCTCGATGTCGTGATAACCGTTTCCACAGGTGCACAAGTTGCTGTCGGCAAGCGTAATACGGAAGAGGTGGGCGTTTAACGAACAGTGATTGGACATGAGCCTGGACATTACACGAATAAAATCACGACTCATATCCAACCCTTTGAACCAGGGTTTGATCGACACCTGTGGGACAATAGAATGTAGCCATCTTCCCAGATCACCATCATTCCACTTTTGTTGCCAGTTGGCAAGGACTTGCTGACGAGAAATCGTGAAAAATTCGTGGTAGGCGATTTGTCGCTCGTAAATATCGCCTTCCATAGCGCCCACCTTGGCCAGCGAGTCCGCTTTCTCATTGCCCGGGATAGAGCAATGAGAAGGGACCCATACCAAGGTGATGACATGTGAGCTGTTTGATAAAGCACTCAATGACGCTCGTATTTCCTGGAGGAAATACGCCGAGTGCTTCATCGGCCTCATTGAACGCATAGCCTCCAGGGAGCTTAGGCTATCCGTAAAAATGAAATAATGGTCAGGTGGAAGTGAGGCAATACGCTCTAACGTGTACGATATAGCTGCTAGTTCAGCAACGTATACCGAACACGGCTTTTGAAGCTTGTATGAGGCGCTATGAAGATCGTGGAATACTCCAAAACCAGTGGACGCATTTATCACCGACCCATCTGTGAAAAATCTCTTCTCGGTGGGGACGTGGCGGTATTTGTTCGCAAAAATAGTTGGAACAATCAGGGCACGGTGAGGCTCTGGAATTCCTTGAATCTCCTGCCTCATTGTGAGATCGAATCTCACGGAAGAACCACTGAAATGATGGGAGACAGCGCGATTGGGGTTGAACGAGGAGGGGCCGATGTCCAGAGTCATGTACTCGTAGTACAAGCTCATGAATCGTGTTTGAGGATTCCGCTCTAGCAGCTTCTCAAAGTTTTCGATCACCAGCGGGTTCATGACTTCACAGCGGATGAGGAACCGGAACGATAAATCCGCAAAACGATTTGTTAAGGGGAGGACGCCCGCAAGAACTTCAAGACTCATGGTATGCGTCGATTGCATACAACCTAGCACGATTCGAATGCAACGATATTGAATCCTTTGGAGCTTCAATATGTGCGTCCCCGCCGCCGATTGAAAGCAAAAGCTACCGTACTCCAAAATCGAGAGAATGGTGGTCTTGTAGAGTCTTATCAGATCTTCCGGATGGGCTCCCCATGAAGTGCCGGTAATGGAACGAAGGAAATTGATTCGCTGTTGGCATCTCTACCTCAGATACGCTATGTGTTTTCCCCCAAGTGCACTTGGAATCGAACCAGACACCTAAATACTTAAACGACATGTTGTGAGTGATTGTTCTACCCATAAGTTGAAGCTGAAACTGTGCTGGATAAAGCTTCCTAGAAAAAACAACCATCTCTGTTTTCTCCGGAGAGAATTCGATACCCAGATTCCCAAGTAGACAAATTATCCAAGGTATCTTGCAATGGTTCTTGCAGGTCCGGTGCTGTTGGTCCAACCATGGAAACCTCACCGTCATCTGCAAGCTGCCTTAGCGTGCAATTTTCGGCCAGACATTCATCAATGTCTTTGACATAGAAGTTGTACAGGAGGGGACTTAAGGGGGTATTCCCAATCTTTTGCCTTTTTTCGGCCTGTTTTTCAATTAATTTTTTTTTTCAAGGAAAATGAATAGTAATGCGCCTAACTCTTTGGGATTCTTGTTTATTGAACATTAAAGTTTACAAATAAATTTTTTTCGACATAAAAAAAGACATTATTGACGTCATAAAATGGCGGCAAACAGACCCCTGTTCGCCGCAAACGCCTGGACGGGCGAAGACTTTTCTCTGGAACGGCTTCATCTGAAACAGATTTCGTGATGAAATTAATAATCTGCATAAGATTCTCTGGAGCTTCTCCCGTTGGCAGCAAAAAATCTTGCAAATTAACAAAATGGCGGCCATATGAAAAACCAGGCGATTTTTAGCCCGCTTTTTTGCAGCTTTAAGGTGCTTCAAACAATGTTAAATGTTAATATTTTTGGCTGAAAGTGGGAGAAGCTCCAAAGAATTTAATAAGGAACAAAATGCGCAAAGATTCAAGTCAATGTCTCTTATAGTTTCTGAGAAAAATCTTCGCCCGATAAAAAAAATGTGGTTTCGAGAAAAACGCGTTTAAAGTTTTGACTTTAGTTAAAACCATTTGGGGGTTCTTACCATTAGTCAGCTATGCCTGGACACCGAATTCGCTGATCGGAAAACGGCTTGGGGGGATGAAAGTATATAGTCTAAAGTACAAAACAACGTGAAAAAAAAAAATTTGATTTTTTGAAAAAAAAGATCGGGAATACCCCCTTAAACATGAGCCTTGTGGAAGACCCATGTAGCTGATTCGTGCAATTTCCGTGTTGCCATGAGAGAAGCTCATTCGTTTCTCGGACAACACATTAAACAGGAAATTGTTGATAATCGGAGAAAGCCCACTCGCATGGAGTTTGTCCGAAAGGATGTCGATGCAAACAGAATCAAACGCCCCTTTAATGTCCAAGAAAACTGAACCCATCTGCTGTTTTTCAGCATAGGCTAATTGGATTTCAGTTGAAAGCAACGCAAGGCAGTCGTTCGTCCCTTTGCCCCTACGGAATCCAAATTGCGTATCTGAGAGTAAGCCATTCGCCTCGACCCACTTGTCCAGACGAAGAAGAATCATTTTTTCTAACAGCTTCCGAATACACGACAGCATCGCGATGGGACGGTACGAATTATGATCCGAAGCGGGTTTACCGGGCTTCTGGATGGCGATAACTCTCACTTGTCTCCAATCATCCGGAACAACGTTGAGCTCAAGGAATCGATTGAACAAGTTCAACAATCGCCTCTTTGTGACTTCTGGGAGGTTCTTGAGCAGGTTGAACTTGATTCGATCAATTCCCGGAGCTGAGTTATTGCATGGAAGAAGAGCAATTGAGAATTCTACCATCGAAAACGGGGAGTCCATGTCATCGTTTTCCAGCGGCGGATCGCGAGTGTTGCATCGGACCGGAACCGAATCGGAACAAACCTTACGCGCGAAGTCGAAAATCCACTTGTTAGAGTACTCCTTGCCCTCGTTGACCGACGATGCCGCGTTACGCATTCTCCTGCCGACATTCCAGAGCGTTTGCATGGAAGTCTCTCGCGATAGCCCTTCGACGAACCGACGCCAGTAACCGCGTTTTTTGGCCCTGACCAAGCTCTTAAACTTTTCCTCTAGCTCCGTATACCGCTCAAAGTATTGGCGGGAACCGTATTTACGAAACTGTTTAAACGCGGTAGACTTCTCTTTATTCACGTCGGTGCATTCCTGGTCCCACCACACAGTGGGAGGACGTTTGCGAATGGTAGTGCCAGGAACAGGCTTCGTTTGTGCTTGAAGCGCGCAATCCACTATGAGCCGCGATAGGAAGGAGTACTCATCCAATGGAGAGAGAACGTCGACCGATTCTGAACCGTCACGGACCGCGTTCGCGTATTCTTCCCAATTGATGTTTCTCGTGAGATCGTACGCGATGTTGATTGGACACTGTGAAGATGAACCGTTGGAAGTTGAAATTTTGATGGGCAAATGATCACTACCACGACTGGGAATGTAAACGCGGTACTCTAACGTAAAAAGCTCGCAGGCAACAATCTCATTCGCCTGCTTGCGGTTACCAACAGTGACGCACAGTTTGTCTGGCCTCACCTTCAAAATGTCGGTCACTGACGAGAAACGTTTGAATAGATCTTTTTCGATCTGGTTAACGTTAAGCGGTTTTTGTTTGGGTCGGAAAAAAAACAACCCATGGGCCTGTCGAGGCGTCTGGGTATGACTTATGGCGGGGGGCAGTTTTTGTTTTCTTGGCGGGGTTAGGCGGAGTAGGGGGAGACGGTTTTGGCGGTGTGGGGGGGAGAAGGATTAGGTGGGGTAGGGGGAAACGGGTTTGGTGGTGCGGGGGGTGACGGTGCTGGTGGTGTTGGTGGCGATGGATTAGGCGGGGTAGGAGGAGATGGGGTAGGCGGTACGGGCTCCGGTGCTCGTTTTCGCCTGGGCCGCTTCGGGATGGTTCCGGTGTACTTCTTCACCGTGGCTGTCGTTTCCACGTCGGACAGTTCGTCTTCAGTGGGAAGGGCAGGAAGGGTATTCCCCCCGCCATCACTATTACCATCCATTGCGGGGCAACTGCCACCGCAATAGATACAAAACAACTACACACAGGGACAAGAGAAAAAGAAGAAGAAGAAGAAAATATTTGCGTGGGATGGGAGAAAGGGGAAACTAAAACAAAGGGGCAATAAATAAAACTTATTCGCTACTTAACTACACCGGCACAAAGCGTGTGTGTGGAAACGCTGCTATCACGTGGTGTGTTGGTGTTGGTCCACGCTGCAATCCGGTGGTGATGGTTGGTGTTGGTGGGTCAGCAAGCTGGTGATACGACACGCTTCACTATCACTTGCACACCCACGCGACGGCGTGAAAAAATGATGGACTTGACGACGCCGTTAACTCTGGTGATGGATTACCGGGATGAATTAAAGCTGGATGGTAACTCCAAGGGGCTCGGCCGATAGAATTCCACTTCCTCTGTTGGACACTGGTCACTTGGGGCACCCAATGGGGGTGAAAAAAACCGCTCGGGCGGAAAAAACACCGAAAAAAACTAGATGCCGCGCAACTGAAACCGGGACGTTGTTAACCGACTGAATGCTCAACTAGGAATGATCATAAGTGATGGTTTGAGTGCTTTTTCAAATAGATGAAAAACAAGAAAATTGTTTTTAATATGTTTGTAAAAAATGTAACACATACTATACAAAAACTATATACCATATCAACGGACACAACCTAAGCTTCAATATGGAACCAATGTTAATTCGGAAAAAAATGCATAGAGTAAATTTAATCATTATATTCTACTATGAAAGTTACCAGCATTATGAAAGATACCCCGTTTTACGGTACTCCGCTTTCCGCAAGTATAAATCGCTTGCCATATTAAGAACTTCTTGGTGAACTTCAACATCTTCTGTGTCCGGATTCCAAAATTGAGGCGGATGTCAATTTTTCACTTCCCCTCATCGAGCCCATTCCGCAGATACCCATATTGCATAGGTTTAGAAAAATATTCCCTGTCTAGAAGCCGCCATTTTGGATTTTGATCCGCCATATTGTATTCCAAAATGGCGGCGGATGTCAATTTTCCTCTTCCCCATATCGAGCTTATTCCGTAGATACCCATATTGCATGAGTTTAAATGCATATTCCTAGTCCGGGGGCCGCCATATTGGATTTTGGTCCACTATATTGGATTCCAAAATGGAGGCGGATGTCAGTTTTCCACTTCCACTCATCGAGCTCATTCCTTAGATACCAATATTGCATGGGTTTTAATACATATTCCTAGTCCGGGGGCCGCCATATTGGATTTTGGTCCGCCATATTGGATTCCAAAATGGCGGCGGATGTCAATTTAACGCTTCCTCTCATCGAGCCCATTCGGTAGATACCCATATTGCATGGGTTTAGATGAATATTCCCTGTCCGGGGCCGCCATATTGGATTTTAGTCCGCCATATTGTATTCCAAAATGGCGGCGGATGTCAATTTTTCACTTCCACTCATCGAGCTCATTCCGTAGATACCCATATTGCATAGGTTTAGAAGAATATTCCCTGTCTGGGGCCGCCATATTGGATTTTGGTCCACCATATTGGATTCCAAAATGGCGGCGGATGTCAATTTAACGCTTCCTCTCATCGAGCCTATTCGGTAGATACCCATATTGCATGGGTTTAGATGAATATTCCCTGTCTGGGGCCGCCATATTGGATTTTAGTCCGCCATATTGTATTCCAAAATGGCGGCGGATGTCAATTTTTCACTTCCACTCATCGAGCTCATTCCGTAGATACCCATATTGCATAGGTTTAGAAGAATATTCCCTGTCTGGGGGCCGCCATATTGGATTTTGTTTTGCCATCTTGGATTCCAACATGGCGGCGGATGTCAATTTTCCACTTCCCCTCATCGAGCCCATTCCGTAGATACCCATATTGCATAGGTTTAGATGCATATTCCAGGGGCCGCCATATTGGATTTTGGTCCGCCATCTTGGATTTGTGGGAGCCATTTTGGGTTGAAATCCACCATTTTAATTTCATCCGGAATGTTGACTTGAATTTCGCAATGCCCCAAACTCTAAAATTTCACATATCTTCTAATCCTATGATTTTCGATGATTTTGATCTTGGTTGATATTTATGCTGGTTGAATTTGAGAATCGAAAATCACGGTTGATATTAGTCGAAAATCACGTGTGATTTTCGTGGTGATGATAGCATGTGATATTGGTGGCTGTGATTTTAGGTGATCTTGATCTTGAAAAATTGCTGATTTTGATTTTCACTGGTCCGGAGGTTCTCGGGAACATCACACTTATCCTTGGCAGTCAACTACAGGTTTCCTGAAATTTGGTTGAAGTCCGCCTGTTTCTCGTCAAGGTTTGGGGACTTCTGAACCTTAAACGTACGTAGTCCAGCTCGAGTTTTGGTATTCTGCACGAAAGTCTTGCTCACATGCAACTTTTTAGCCACATCTCGAACTGAAGCGTTCGGTTTCCGTTTAAAGGGCCCAACCACGCGTTTGTGATCGTTCTCGTTGACCTGACGTTTTTCCCGGATCTTCGCTTCCGATCAACAGTCAGATGTTCTTCGAACCGTTTCATGATACCAGACACCGTGGAATTCGCGATTCCCAACTTTTTTTTCCGATGGCACGATGCGACAGATCCTTAAAGGGTGTCCACGATGAAATTGCCACACTATGAAATTGCTCTAACTTTTTAACCGTTGGGTAGAATTTAATGAAAATTTGGGTGGATTTAGTTCATAGTGCATTATTTACATCCTGCAAGTTTTAAAGTCCTGTGATCAAAACTCGCGGAAATGGAGTCGAAAGAACAGCTCGTGCGTGATAAAATCTTGCGCATTCATCACGAGAACAAGGATCTCTCGCATCGTTCCATCGCTAAAACGTTGGGAATCGCGAATTCCACGGTGTCGCGAGTGATTAAGCGGTTCGAGGAACGGTTGACCACCGATCGGAAGCCCAGAAGTGAAGGAAAAAGTATTCCGTACAACACCAAAAATCACAACCGCGTAGTTGGGGCCTTCAACCGAAATCCGAACGCCTCCGTTAGGGATGTGGCTAAGAAGCTGCACCTAAGCCGAAGTTTTGTCCAGAAGGCCAAAACTAAGGCTGGGCTTCGAACGTTCAAGGTACAAAAGGCCCCTAATCGCGACGAGAAGCAGAACAAGTCCACCAAAACCAGTGCCAGGAAGTTGTACCTCAACATGCTGACGAAAGTTGAATGCTGCATCATGGACGACGAAACATATGTGAAGGTCGACTTCAAACAGATCCCCGGCAACCTGTTTTTCACGGCCAAGGATAAGTTCAGCGTTCCGGAGCATGTCCGCACTCAGAAGATGTCCAAATTTGCGAAGAAATTCCTGGTTTGGCAAGCCATCTGCACGTGCGGGAAGCGGAGTGCACCTTTCGTGACCCAGGACACGATGAACGGACAGGTGTACATAAAAGAGTGCCTCCAGAAGCGGCTGCTTCCTCTCCTGAAGGCCCACAACGTCCCAACAATCTTCTGGCCGGATTTGGCCTCATGCCACTACTCCAAGGACGTGCTGAAGTGGTATGCGGACAATAAGGTCAATTTCGTGCCGAAAATGTTCAACCCAACACTACGGAGCTCCGCCCCATCGAGAAGTACTGGCCGATTATGAAGCAGCACCTTCTTAAACGACCTAAGGTAGTGAAGACAGTCGAGGAACTGAAGAAAGTATGGGTTTACATGCAAAAAACGGTTGATTCACAGGTTGTGCAGAATCTTATGGCCGGGGTTAAGGCCAAGGTGCGGGCATTTGCGTATGGACTGTAAATAAAATACGAGTAAAATGGTAAAATGAAGTTTAATAGTTATTTCTCAATCCCTGAAAATTTTATGGCAATCGGATGAAAACTCGAATTTTGCGAATCAATTTTGTGTGTGGCAATTTTATCGTGGACACCCTTTATTCTCAAAGTACTCGTGCAAAACTTTTTCGCGCACGCACTGTTCTTTCGTCGCCACTTTTAAAACTTTTGATCACCTGATGAAATCAACTCACAGAGTGTTAACAATTCACGTTAAGGTTCAATTTACTTTGATGCATTTTCAAAAAATTCAAAAGCAGTTTTTTTCGACGCATTATTTCGGATTGCTAAAAGCTCGCGTCATTTTGTTTCGAATAGCAAAAGGAATCGAATAGTGCAAGCATTTTGCAATCTGAACTAATGCGTTGAAAAAAACTGCTCTTCAATTTTTCGAAAAAGCATCAAAGTTAATTGAACCTTAAACAATGTCTACGCAAATTTTCAATCAATTTAGTTAGAGCAATTTGAGTTCGTGCGGATTTTAAACGGTACTCCCTTTAAGGTTTGAACGTATAGCATACTGTGTTTCGAATAAGATCAGTCAAGTGTTCTGTCCGTTCTCGTCCCTGGTAGACATTCATTGGACCTCACGAGAAAGTTCTACGGTAACCTCAGATAACAAAATCAATCATCAACTAACTAATTGAATTGTCACTTCCGGCAGCTCAAGGAAAACAATCAGCACTTTGCGTCCCGCCCAACTCTTTCCTAGCCCCATCACATCCGTCCAACTTTCAACAGTTCTCAACTGTTAACAAGATTTCTAATTTATTTCTTTTTTTTTCCCGAAACTATAACCACCCGAGCGACAAACTGTGTCAAAGTTTCCGATGCAGTATCAAGGATAAAAAAAAACAACAACAACATCATTGATCACTAATGCTGATGCTTGCTCACATCCACCTACCCACTCACTACCAGGTCTCTTTCGCTGGTGGAAAAACAGCTGCAACATTTCCCAGCTTCTGCGAGCCTCGCTGTCGTCAGCAATTTTTGGAACCAACTTGAATGCCGACCAGAGAAACGTCGTTTTCTTCCACCACCAGCAGCAGTGTTTCTTTTCGCTTCGCTTCAGTCAGCAGACCGAATGATGTAATTCGAACAAACTTTTCCCAAGTTCCCATGAGTTGGCTGCTGCTGCTATTTCTCGTGGGAGACGACTTCAAAAAGATCGAAGCGTACCTTCGAGGGTAGGCTGCCGCCAATTGCTTGTTGGAAAATGAAATTTGTAGAAGAAACTTTCCATTCCAATTTGACAGCAACCGAAAAAGTGTTCATTTTCCAGCATTGAAACTTTGCACAGCTTTATAAATACTGGGTCAAACAAATGACGCAAGAAAAACTGGCAACACTGCCACCCTCGCATCATTGCAGAACATAATGCCAACACACCGTCAAATCAGGCTCAAATTGAAATGTCTGTCGGAAATGGTAACGCAGTACCAAACTTCATCGCCATGTCGGTCGGCAATAGAACAACAACAACAACGCATCACTGGAAGGCACTGCAATGAAAGTATCAACTTATTAGAAACTTTGCCTTGTTCTTCTTACAAACAAACAAGGCATTGAAAGGAGCCATCGGCGGTGGAACTGAAGGAAATCTGTGCCATCATAGTTGTTGCAAAACCAAAACTACTCATCATGGGTGGTTCCCAAAATACACCCGAGCCTCTGACTGACGGACTGACGTGACGAAGGTTCATTTCCTTGGATGGCGATGAACTGGAAGTTTTTAATGCGATTCCCTGACGATGCTTCTTCGATACAAAAGGTTTTTGTCTGCCCCAATGAAATGGAAATCCTGTCCTACCTGTAAGTGGATTTTTTTTCTTTTTTTTTTTTTCTTTCTCGAGTAGACCTAGAGTTGGATCGGAATATTAGATTGCACAGGATTCCGTTTGCTTTTGATGGGATTGGTTGCGTAAAGATGACTGGGGCTCGATTTTCGGAGGAATCGTTATGAGTTGGATGAGTCCGTTTACCTGGAATGAAAAGAAGGAGAAGAAATTTAAGGGCCTTTTTATAAAGAGAAATAAAACTGGTTATGCGACTGGGATAATTTAAAAATAACACGATAATAGAATATCAATCAAATATATTCATGGGTGTAGAAATAGAAGTTTGAAATGTGGCCTGTATCTACAAAGTTTCTGGACAAAAACGACAGGCAGCAAGTAGAAAAAAAAAACCTGCCCAGAAGTCGACACGATTTGCAGCCATCAACACAGTTGTTCTGCTTAGTTCGGCCAATATACGTTTCCAGTATGAGCAATATTGAGCAATATGTGAATTTCTGAAACGCAAATGATATCAGGTTGTGCGATCGCAATTACCTCCTTCGTCTTGTAGGTTTTTACGCTTGTTTTTTTTTTGACCTAGGACTACGTCTTTCGGGAAGATGGGAGTACACTTTATGAAAACCGACAAAAAAATTTTTCACAGTTTTTATTTTTATTTTATTTTTATTTAATACATCCATCTGACAATAAGTCTTAATGAACCAGAAGCCATAACAAATACTAAATGTATCTGGAGTTAATAAAACGTCTCTGGAATTGAGCAGCAGGTTCCCCAAACTCGAACAACTCTTCAACTGTAGAAAACGTGCGAATCATACTCGTAACAGGTTCATGTTGTCCAAAAGAAGAGCGGTGTGAGTCTTGACGCAATAGGAACGTTGAGCGTAGAAATCTGCTTGGCGCACGAAAGTTCAAGCAAGAGAGTAAGTGGGTAGAGTCAATTTCACCACTTAATAACTTCGCGACGAATGTTGCCTGTTGAATTTGTCGCCGTCGTTGTAACGTGTCCATGCTTAGCAAGCGACATCTCTCAGCATACGGAGGTAAGTTTAGTGGATCTCTCCAAGGAAGTTGTCTTAATGCTCGACGAATGAATGTTTTTTGGATACGTTCTATTCTGATGTTCCAGGAAAGTTGGTAGGGAGTCCAAACAACAGATGCAGTCTCGATAATCGGACGAACGAGTGAACAGTACAGTGCTTTTAAACAGTACGGATCCGAAAAATCTCTTGAGATTCTTGATATAAAACCAAGCTGACGATTAGCCTTAGTGATTACCATTGAGCGGTGTAAGTCAAACGTAAGTTTAGGGTCCAGCATTACACCTAGGTCGCTTACTTGTTCTACTCTTTCTAGTACAAATCCATCAATTGAGTAATCGAATACGATTGGCGTTCTTGTGCGATTAAATGTCATGACCACACATTTTGATATACTGACGGAAAGCTTGTTTAAGCGGCACCAATCAACAAATTGGTCTAACATTGCTTGGAGCTGACGGCAATCCTCGACGTTCTTAACAACAATGTATAGTTTGAGATCATCGGCGTATATGAGCACACAACCACTCGGCAAGAGGAGCGTCACATCGTTGAAGAAGATTGTGAACAGCAATGGTCCTAAATTGCTGCCCTGGGGAACACCGGAGGTTGCAGCAAATGGTGATGAAGTGCACGAACCCAGCTTGACACGAAGTGTTCTGTTGGAAAGATATGATTTCAGCCAATCAACCAAACCATCCGAAATTCCCAGGCGAGACATTTTCCGAAGAAGAATACCATGATCGATGCAATCGAATGCCGCTTTCAGATCGGTATAAACGGTATCAACTTGAGCCCTATTTTCCAAGTGATTTATACATGTTGAACTCCAGCAAATTTGATGTAACTGAGCGTCCTGGCATAAATCCGTGTTGCGTTGCTGAAATGTAGCTCTTGACATGAAAGAAGATAGCATCGTTCACAATGATCTCGAATAATTTTGAAGCTGCAGATAGACTTGTTATGCCACGATAATTTGTCACGTCACGTTTGTCGCCCTTCTTATGGACAGGGAACATAAAGGAATGTCTCCATATTTCGGGGAAAACTCCTTGGTGCAACGAAGCGGTAAAGATGCGAGCTAGGGGATCAGCTAAAACAGCAACACAGCGGCAAAAAATGATTGCAGGTACACCATCAGGACCCGGTGAAACAGATTTCTTCAACTTCCTAACAGCTTTAACGACATACATATTGCTAACCACAAATGTACGCAAATCGATGAGACCCTCAGGAACATTGCAAGCCGCTCTTTCTACTTCATCTGCGTTGGCGGCTGAATCCGAAAAAACAGAACTGAAGTGGCGGGAAAATAGATCACACGATTCGAGCATAGAAGTAGACTCCAAATCGCCAAAAATACGGATGAAGGAATATTCGACGATTTTCGCTTGGAGTTCACAAACTTCCAGAAGCTCTTGGGATTTCTACGTAAATTGGGCTGGACACGCAAGACATATGACTTGTATAGGGTTGAATTAAGTTTACGATAGGCGTTGCAAGCGCGATGAAAGTTGCGTTTCGTTTCAGAAGTTCGATGTCGGCGAAGTTTACGCTGCCAGGAATTTTTATCGCGTTTCAAAAGCCGCAGGAGAGGAGAACTCCAAGTAGGAGATATAGGAGGTTTTCGTCTTGGAGTGTTATCGTTGAGCCAATTGCAAATTATGTTGCAAAATTGTGCTGCCATATCGTTGACGTCATTTGTTGCCAGAATACTGCTCCAATCACAGCTCATCAGGAACTCGTTGAGCATGACGAAGTCGATTTTTGAGTAGTCGAGCGTATGTTCACCAGCATCAAGGGATTCAACACGGTCAACACAATCGGATTGAGTTGGTAAGGAGAATAAAATCGGTGGATGATGCAAATCAATAGCCAGCAATGGGGACACCGCTTCGTTAACTACAATGTTGCAATCGGAATCACAGAAAACCAAATCTAGGATGCGCCCCAGGTGATTGCGAATAGAGTTGTATTGCCGGATATTCAGGAAGCTCGTTCCATCCATCAGAGCAGCACTGGCAGCAGACGTCGTGGAAGGATCAAGGTTTAAGATTCCATCATCAAGACAATCCCATGCTATGTGTGGTTGATTGTAGTCACCACAAGCAAGCAAAAGGTCACCATCTGGAGTTGCATCACGTAATTCACGAAGAGTAGCTAAATGGGCATCGATAACACCTACGTCCCGACTACGATCTGGAGGAATATATACAGCGCAAAGCACGAACCGCTTTCCGCGAATACAGGCAGACACACTTACTTGTTCCAGGTTACTACCATTAATAGTCTTTATCTCAACAGACTTGTAAACGCTGCCCACGGCAATAAGCACTCCTCCAAACTTCGCTTTCTGGCTATTACGAGCACTGCGATCGCAGCGAAATACATTAAAGTCAGTACCAAAAAGTTGCAGTGAGTTGATGCTGTCGTCAAGGCCCGTTTCTATCAATATGATGACATCGTAATTGCAATCACATACCGCTACAACCAGGTCGTCAATTTTGGTTCTTAGACCACGTACGTTTTGGAAGTAAAGCCAACATCGTTGTCACCAGCAATTCCACAACTGTTGTCACGAGATGCCGGCGTGTAGGAATTTTCGGCGCGTCCCGACATAGGTAGGGGACGTTCAAGGCGTTGTCCATGTTGGCTGGAGGTACTCCCGGCAGAACAAGTTGGTGATCTGAGGAGGGAATCATCATCAGGCAGGAAATTATGAAAATTATGTTGATACTTGCCTAGACAAGCAAGCTGGAAGACCTCTTCTCGCACATCAGACACAGGGCCGGGACGACTTCGACTGCATTCATCATTTATCGGCGCGACTGTGCTGAGTGGATAAGAGGCTTCCAAAATGCTTATTTTTGCGCGTCCCGGGGTCCATCCATCGGTTGATTTGCTGCAAACGTCGTCTGCGGCGTCACTGGCGTGGGTGTTAGATTCACACCAGATGGTCTCCGAAATTTTTGAGCCGAGTGATCTTCGAATTCACGGAATAGAACTCCTTCGGGCCAAGATGACGGATCCAAAGCTCTCTTCTTCAAAGCTGGGTCTAGACCGACTTTGAATGAAATAAAGGTCATGTTACTGGTGTCGGTTCCTTTGGCGACCAATTTCACAACATCAGGTTCATTAGGTACAGAGATGACGTTCTGACCCAACAGTTTTGAACCAGACTGACACTCAGATGTTTTAGGCACCACAGAGTCGGATCCACGAAATCGTTTTGATGGTCGAGTTGCTTCAAGTGTTGGCCATCGGTTGACAGCAGGTGGCAGAATTGACGGGACAGGCTTTGATGACAACTGTTTAATTTCCGTCTGCAAATTCGTGATAGCTTCCGTGAGAGAAAGCAGCGGTGATTTTTCAACTGCCAAATTGGTGATGGATCGGAGGTGCGAATTCTCAAAAAGTTCCGCACATTTATCGCACATCCAAAAGAGGTTTTTCCGATGGGATGTGAAGTAACCAGACAGGGCACGAGACACTCCGGAACACGTCATGTAAAACACACTGCCACAGTATCCTCGGCAGGTCACATACTCAATGCCAGTAATTTCCAACGAGCACTTGGCACAATTTGTCTCCATGCTGGCAGTTGAACGGTCAAACGCCTTTAATTAAACTTCTTGCAGGAACAAAAGTTGGCGGTAGGACGGTGATGACAAACAAGCTCAGGATGATTGAGTGCTGTTTCAACAATAGCACGTAGGTAAAGAATGAACAAAAACAACTTAGACAAAAACAGTTAAATTGTACTTCGAATAACTACTTTACGAGCACAATTTTTTAACAATAATGTCCGGATGATTAAAACGAAAAACTTGGTCAAGAAATAAATATTTTTGACTAGATAAGACACGAAAAATAACGAATAAAACTACGACTTGAAATAGCACAAGTAGCAAAGCCACACGATGCACACTCATGAAATTATGAAAGATTTTGAACGTTAATAACTTAGCTGCCCCTGGACCAATTTCAAATAAATTATCACCAATCGACCAAAAACATTTCTACGCAGCGAAAACAATGCTTTTGACTGTTGATTATCGAATTGAAACTATTGAAAAAGTGGTAAATTTCAAGCATTGTCCAAAAGCTTCGACATAACTAACAAATCCACCAATTACGTACATGCATATGCTGCTTCCCCAACACAGTCATCAGAGAATGGTTATTAGATGAAACAAGTCGAAGTGACATTCGCCTCCGATCTTCGGGCGTGTACGAATAGCGAGGATGCCATTGCGGAACATTTTGCTGCCAATTCAGAACCACACACCCCCAACGACCGACCACACAAAATGCTCTCCGTTTTTTTCCTTGTATTTGTTTTCCGTGCTGAGCACCAATGCAACCCACACCTGAACCCTACCTATCGACCCATCAACTCATGATCCGAGGACCAACGGCTTTACTTCCCGAAGGAAGGCGTGATCAGAGATGTTATGCCTCAGAACATCCCGGTGGCACCGACTGGGATTGTACCCAGGTAATTACGCTTACCTGAGTGAGAGGTAATTACGCTTACCACTACACCACCGGCGCCGCTGCTCTACAGAGTTGTAATTCTATAACCAAACTTGGAAGCAGGGGATACTCTATATAAATTATATTCTAACTCTTTTCTGAAATGACTTTTAACTTTTCAGGGCCACCAATGTTATGTTGGTGATAAGTTTTAACCTCCGAAACCATACAGAGTGCGTCCCTGTTGCTTCAGAGCGTAGACGACATCCATGGCCGTGGTGGTTTTGCGCTTGGCGTGTTCAGTACAGTTGACGGCATCACGGATCATCGTTTTAAGGAACACCTTCAGAACACCTTGGGTTTCCTCGTAGATCAGACCGGAGATACGCTTGACACCATCACGACGACGGATGGCAGGCCCTGGATGTTATCACGCAGAATTTCCCAATATCGACAAAGCTGCATCATCATGACTGTATGTAGCCAATGGGAAGCGAGAAAATATGGTACCGTCAGAGCTGGTTGTCTATATAACTACGCTTTTAGCTTAGTTTCGATCCAGCATCACTGTCGACTGTCGAGCTGTTCAGTCCGTATTTTCGCTCGAGTTCTCGATTCGATTTTGTTTCGTTTTGTGCTGTTGCGTTGCGCCGTGGAAGTGTCGCCACCTTCTCGCGTTCTGGCAAGTTTAATTGAACTTGCAAACACGAAACAAATGGTGCGTAAACGTGCCAATGAGCCGGCAGCGGGCCCTTCAAAGAAGGTGCTAATCAAGCCCAGCGCGTCGCAGGATGACGCCGGAAAACGAGTACTGCAAGCCAGCCAGTATGCAGTACTCCCGGAAGAAAATGGCGATGGTGACGCCGCTCCCATTGCAAGAAAAGAGCGAATTCCCCCGCTTTTCACGCCAGTGAAGGATGTTGCCAAGCTAGGTGCTAAACACAAGCTGCTGCCTCGCTTCAAACTTTGCAACATCGGTACCAAAATCATGTGCACCAGCCTGGAGGAGTACAAACAAATAGGATGTTTCCTGAAGGAAAACAACGTGGATCTGCCATCGAGCAAGCCACTGAAGGCGGTTTTGCGTGGATTACCGTCGTTCGAGGCGGCTGCGGTGAAGTCCGAGCTGGAGCGGCTTGGGCTCCAACCTTAGGCCATGTTACAGATGAACCGGCGTTCCATCAACAATACCAGCTTCCGTGACCTGGTGCACTTCACGAAGGGATCCACCAGTCTTGCGGCTCTGAGATCCAAAATCCGGGACCTGTTTCAGGTCATCATCAGTTGGGAGCATTACAAACCCCAACATCGTGATGTTACGCAGTGTATGAACTGCCACGTCTATGGCCATGGCACCACAAACTGCCATATGAATACAAACTGCCATATGAATACAAACTGCGGGAAGTTTGCTGGAACTCACTCAACTAAGTCCTGTGAGCAAGTTGATGACATAGAGCCAACGTGTGTCAACTGCGGTGGAAACCACCAAGCCTCCAATCGCGGATGTCCCAAGCGAGTAAAGTTCATTAATATCCGTCGGAAGGCTACAATCAACAACCAGGTTGGTCACTTCCGTAATCATCGTTCGCCTCCTGTACTCATGGAAGTCCAGTACCCAGCTCTCCAGCCCCGTCGACATGTTCCGAACCTAGCCCCGCTTCCGCTCAACAATCAACAAGCCAATCCTGCGAGCCTCCAAATGGTTCCCAACAGTCGGTCAGTTCAGCATAGTCTCGTTGCTGCTGCGGCCCAGCCAATTCCAGGTTCATCCACCGTCCCTGGTTTGTCATACGCTGGTGCTGTCTCAGGTGAATCTGTCGCCGATTCTCCGTTCACCTCGGAGGAACTTGTGACGCTCGTGGCCGAGGTCATCATCATAATGCGCACCTGCAAGACTCGATCTGAACAGCTATATGCTGTCCTGTCCCTTGTCACTAAGTATGGACCGTGAAGTCATCAAGATCGTAAATTGGAATGCTTGCTCCTTGAAGAGCAAAAACATCGAGTTTGTTGACTTTCTCAACGAACGGCAAATCGACATAGCCGTCATCACCGAGACTCACTTGAAGCCCGAGCTGAACGTCTTCCTTCCCGACTTTCGGCTCGTAAGGCTGAAAATTATCGAAGCCATCGGAGTTGAGGTGAGCACATCGCTTGGTCCAATCACCATCATCGCGGTCGGCTCGACCGCAGACCTCCGAAGTGTCATCATCAAGCTAACACGACGGCGGCAAAATTTCGTCATCGCTGGCGATCTGAACGCCAAGCACCAAGCCTGGGGCAATAGTTGGCGAAATCAGAACGGCACAATATTATACAACGATCTGCAGCAAGCCCACTACAACATTCTGTGTCCGGATACTCCCACCCGGTTGAGTCGTTCCGGAGCTCATGCCACCATCGACATCTTCATCAGCAACATTGGCGATAACATCTCCCAACCTATCGCCTATCAGGAACTGAGCTCGGACCGCTATCCGGTGGTGGCCGGATAGGCCAATAGGTTTCAAGTTTCCCGGCGAAATTACCATCGTGTCAACTGGCAGCAGTATCAGCGTTGTGTGGACACAGCAATCGATTACGGCGTCCTACCGGATTCGTACGTAGAAGTCGATCAGTGTCTGCAAGCCATCGAAGAGGCGATATCCCGTGGCAGGGAGCAACACGTACCAGCATCCAGACAGGTGAGTCATACTCTGAACCTTGACAGCCCAACCAAAGATCTTATCAGGCTCCGTAACACCATTCGTAGGCAGTTCCAGCGTTCTGGGCTGCCCCACTTGAAGACCAATGTCAATAGGCTAACCAAAATTATCCAGGCCAGGATGGTGGAACTCAGAAATAACGACTTTACCAAAAAGATTCGCTCTCTCCCAGATTGTGCAAAACCATTTTGGAAGATGACCAAAATTTTGAAAAATAAGTCGAGGCCGATCCCTCCGCTTTCCTCTGTTGACCAGAACTTAGACCCATCCCTACTGATAACCCCAGTTGAAAAGGCCAATACTCTTGGCCAACATTTTGTGAATTCACATAATCTTGGTCAAACCATGGTGAGCCTCCATGGGCCTGCCGTACTGGAGGCAATGACTAGAATCGCTGACACCCCCGTAATAGTGCATTATCATAGTAGAATATCGGCTGATGAGGTGATAGCAGCTATTAGAAGTACTAAAAACATGAAGGCTGCGGGTATGGATGGTGTAGTCAACCTCGAGTTGAAAAACTTGAGTATTGACTTCTTCAACCATCTTACCGTTATCTTCAACAAATGTTTAGAGCTTGGCTACTTCCCTGCATGCTGGAAGTTAGCCAAAGTGATTCCAATACACAAACCTGGCAAAGATCCTACCAGTGCCAAAAGCTATCGCCCCATCAGCCTCTTGTCCGCCATCTCGAAGCTATTCGAAAAGTTGATGCTCAGCCGTCTGCTGGTGTTTTCAAATGACAACAACATCTTTCTTAAAGAGCAATTCGCGTTTAGGAAAGGTCACTCTACCATCCACCAACTCGCACGGGTTACTAACATCATCAATCGGAACAAGTCCGTTTCCAATACATCTGCCATGGCATTGTTGGATGTCGAGAAGGCGTTCGATAATGTCTGGCATGATGGCCTAGTGTACAAGTTGCATCGATACAACTTTCCGATCTACCTCGTGAAGATCATCAAAAACTACTTGTCGGACAGATCATTCCAGGTCTACTTGAACAATGTCCCCTCTGTTTCCACACTCGTATTCACCTCGGCTTGTTCCGCCTTCTAACCTCAAGATCCATCTTGATAGCACTCCCATTGAATGGTCGAGTGAAGTAGTCTACCTTGGTCTCACCCTCGATAACAAATTTCTATTCCAATCCCATGTGGACAAGACATCCACCAAGTGTAACATCTTGATCAGGTCGCTCTACAATCTGATAAACAGGAAGTCCACCCTGTCCACAAGCAAATCATTCTGCCGGCTATTGAGTATGGTATGCCAATCTGGGAGAGTTGTGCTAAGTGCCACCACTTAAAGCTTCAGAGGATCCAAAACAAGATCCTCAGAATGATCCTTAACAGTCCACCGCGAACTCGTAATTCTGAGATTCACCACCTGGCCGGTCTTCAAACACTCGAGGAGCGAAAGACTTCCACCCTGGAAAGGTTCAGAGTCGCCTGTCTGCGATCAAACCACCAGATCATTCGTGATTTGGCAACCTAGTTTAAGTAGTTAGTTGCTCAATTAGGTAGATTATCAAATTTTTAAATTCAAACCAAAACAATCCCACAAAGGGTATCCTGTAAATTAGCGCTAAATGCAATCATCATATTAGAATAACCAATTAACTAGAACAAAGATGAAGAGCCAAAGGCTAACCAATTGAAATGTTAAATCAAATGTTGAAACATGAAAATATAGAAAATAAACGTAAATTTTACTACTATAGTTTCGATTCACCCGTTCAAAGACAAACATCAAACAGCAATGACTGGTCGTGGCAAGGGAGACAAAGCTCTTGGAAAAGAAGGCGCCAAGCGTCATCGGAAGGTTCTGCGTGATAACATCCAGGGTATTATCAAGCCTGCCATCCGTCGTCTGGCTCAACGTGGTGGTGTCAAGCGTATTTCCGGTCTGATCTACGAAGAAACCCGAGGTGTGCTGAAGGTGTTCCTAGAAAAATCCGTGATGCCGTCACCTACACTGAACACGCTAAGCGCAAAACCGTCACGGCCATGGATGTCGTCTACACTCTGAAGCGACAGGGACGCACTCTGTACGGTTTCGGAGGTTAAAACTTATCACCGACGTAACAAAACGGGCCTTTTCAGGGCCATCAAGTTGATTTCAGAAACGAGTTAGACTAGAATTTATATAGAGTAACCCATGTCACTAAATACATCAAAATGATACAAAAATCAAATAATTTGTTAGGGAAATAAATTATGTTCTATTTGTAGCCTTATCGGTGGGTTAAATTTATTCCGTTCCACTTTCATAAACTGAGAAACCCTCATCGTATGCATTCTCCTGCTGCGCGACATCTTCGAAATCGTCCGAACCGAATAATAAAGAGTACAGAGAGTACAGAGAGTACAAAAGGAGAGGAGCCAGTGTCGCTACTTGATAGCAAACTACTTATGATGGGAGGAGTCTGTGTACTTTACCGGCGTGTTCAAAAAGAAAGGCAATCAAAATGTCATTTGTTACATGCATTAGGCATGTAACAAAAAGTGTGTTGGTGAGTTCTTTGGCGTGAATGTTCCCGAAAAGTTCAGTATTTTGCTATAAGCAAATGCAAAACAAACAAATTTATTGACATATTTGGACAAATTTTGACCTGTTTCATGCTACTGGAAGGTATGCTGGTTACAAATGCCGTGCCAAACTGATTTCCTGCGCAAGTGATATGTATAAACTCGAATAACCACGAGGTCCTGTGATTATAGTAAAGCTTGCCATAAAGAAATCATCACAGTTCAGGGCCACCACAACTTTCTACAAAAGAGTTGAGTTATGAAATTCACTTAATTCCAAAATAATATCCGAAACAACAAACTAGAAAATCGAACTTTTTATAATGCCTTTATTTTTCGAGGCTCATTTGCTGTAGCTTTCCGGAGCCAATGTTCATTGATTAGATTACAAAATTATTTAAAACTAACGTTAGTAAAGCGGGGGCCGATTACACGCGGCTATCTCGAGGTAAGGGGTAACAAATTGTAACAAATGGATGGCAGGGTAGGGATTGTGAACACAAGGTTTGGAGAGCAATGTGCTCTTGATCTCGAACTAAGCGACACTCTGATGTAAAAGACAAACATGGGGGTACACCGATGGGCAGCTAACAACTTGGGAGAACACAAGATGACACTAACTACTAAATCCTCAGATCTATCCGTGAGATCTAGTCGAGATCTCGGCTCGCCAAGACATCTCTAACGGGTATCGCGGGTTGTTTTCCTCGTGCCCTGAGGGATGTGGATAACTTAGATCTGGCAACACGGTGTAAGGTACATGACCAAACAACATGCTCGATATCGTGATAACCACTGCCACACGCACATAAATTGCTGCCTGAGAGCCAAATTCGATAGAAGTGCGAGTCTAACGAGCAGTGATTGGACATAAGCCTTGATATAACGCGTATAAAGTCGCGGCTCATGTCCAACCCTTTGAACCATGGTTTGTTCGACACCTGTGGGAGAATAGAATGTAACCATCTTCCCAATTCACCATCATTGCATTTTTGTTGCTAACTGATGAGGACTTGCTGACGAGCAATGGAGAAAAATTCGTTGAAGGCGATTTGTCGCTCAAAAATATCGCCTTCCATAGCGCCCACCTTAGCCAACGAGTCCGCTTTCTCATTACCCAGAATTGAGCAATGAGATGGGACCCAAGTTAAGGTGATAGTATAGGATATAGCAGTTAGATAAAGCACTCAGTTTAGATCGTATTTCAGGCAGGAAATACGAGGAGTGCTTCATCGGCCTCATTGAACGAATAGCCTCGAATGAGCTAAGACTAATGAAATAATGGTCAGAAGATAGTGAGGCAATTCGCTCTACTGCGTAAAATATAGCTGCGAGTTTCGCAACGTATACTGAGCATGGTTTCTGCAGTTTATAAGAGGCGCTATGAAATTGATTAAATACACCAAATCCAGTGGAAGCATTTATGATTGACCCATCTGTGAAAAATCTTTTATCGTTACTTACATGGTGGTACTTGATTGCAAAAATTGAGGGAACAACCATCGACCGATGGTGATCTGGTATTCCACGGATTTCTTGCAACATGGTCAGATCAAAATTTACAGAGGAACTATAGAAGGCTTGAAAGCAATCAAGATTGGAGACTAATGAAGAAGGACCAACCTCCAGCGTCATGTACTCATAGTACAAACTCATGAATCAGCAGCTTCTCAAAGTTTTCTATTACCAATGGGTTCATTACTTCACAACGGATAAGAAACCGGAAGGACAGTGGGAGAACACCCGCGAGTACTTCGAGGCTCATCGTATGCGTCGAGTGCATACAGCCAAGCGCGATTCGGAGGCAACGGTATTGAACCCGTTGCAGCTTCAAGATATGTGTTTTCGCCGCGGACTGAAAGCGAAGCTACCGTACTCTAGAACCGACAAGATTGTTGTTCGATACAACCTGATCAGATCTTCCGGGTGTGCTCCCCACCAAGTTCCAGTAATTGTACGAAGAAAATTGATTCTTTGTTGGCATTTTTGTTTCACATACGCAATATGTTTTCCCCACGTGCTTTTGGAATCGAACCAGACACCTAAATACTTGATAGATATACGTTGAGTGATTGTGCTACCCTTTAGTTGAAGCTGTAACTGTGCAGGATGATGTTTCCTAGAAAAAACAACCAACTCAGTTTTCTCCGGAGAGAATTCGATACCCAGCTTCATAGCCCAAGTAGACAAATTGTCTAAGGTATCTTGCAATGGTCCTTGCAGGTCCGGTGCACTTGGTCCTATAACGGACACAACGCCGTCATCTGCAAGCTGCCTTAGCGAGCAATTTTCATCAAGACAACCATCAATGTCTTTTATTTAAAAATTATAAAGAAGGGGGCTTAAACATGAGCCCTGGGGGAGCCCCTTTTACCAATTCGTGAAGTTGTCGAGTTTCCATGAGAAAAGCTCATATATTTCTCAGACAACAAGTTGCTCAAATAGTTGTTCATAATTGGTGAAAGCCCACTATCGTGGAGTTTTACACTTTCTTTGCGAGCGTTTTTCCGGCTCTCCCCTTAGCGTTCTAAATGCACTGCCACTGTTATTAATTGAGAGCTTTCTATGCCAACCAGTGTAAGAATTTGTATATTTTGAGGCAAGTACAATGATACTATATGCCCATGGAAGTCGAGAAAATTTCCCATCCGAAAGATTTCCTCGACCGGACCTGAAATGGAACTCGCCGTCCCCGGCTTGGTATTACCGTGTTTCAACCAACTAGGCTATCTGAGGCCTTTATGCCCGAGGAATTGGCTACTGTTATCGAAGAGACTTACAAACTGTATCTGTGACCTAAAGTTGTATGATTATAGCAGCAAAGAAACATCCCAAGTCAGTCCATACCGGTGTGTATTTGTCCATCATCCACTGCTCCGTTTCATTTTAATCTAATTACAAAGATCCTTCCGGTCCAATGATTTCCATAAACACTCGAACGAACACCATCTACCATATTTCTACGAAGGATAATACGAAACGCTACTGTATCCGTTGCTTGAAACTCAATCCAAACCAGATGCCTTCCCCGGGCCGCCTTCGGCTTGTCGCTTTAATACCACCAATTTCGTGCTTGAAATCTTTGGAAGCAACTGATGCCACAACCGAAGACGGCTGGCTGCTATCACCTGCACTAACAGTGTCATTTACGATCCAAATGTAGACACATATAAACCTACGAGCAGTGCTAGAGAACCATTGCCGTTATCATCTCGAAGAAGCGAAAGGAAAACCAACATGCATAATACAATTAGCACTGTGAGCAAACCGAAGAGAGATGCTCGATTTTTCCGGGAAATGAAACGACCCAGCAGGGCTGCCACGCCGCCGTCCTTCTGTTTTAATAGCGACATAAATGCGAAATGGATATAAATGAATAAAAGATATGGCTCATATATGGCTCATTAGACTGATGCAAAATTTGACACACTGTTCAAACCGTTCCAAATTAGGTCCTGCTTAACCTACCAAAACTTGTACTCATTTAGTAAGAAACTGACTTGACACAAACCATTTGAAGTTTATATGGAAATTACTATGGGGAAACAAAATGTTTTGCTCATATGTATCTCAAAATCAAACATTTAACTCTGCCAAGGGGCAATTCACTCAGCACATTGTGCCGAAATTAGATTTGGCACAGCTTGGGCACATCGTAGGCATTGGATTGTTGTAAATAAAATGGAAGCACTGCTGGACAACTGTCATTGAAGTTATTCACAACATTACGTGCTGTTTGACTGTATACACAGGAACATCATCTAATTGAATATACCAGAGGAACTCAGACTAGCAGTTCTCTTATAGATCTAAATACGAAATGTAGGTTCTAGAGTGGGTTCAAGAGAAAGAGGCACTGAATCAGACCCGATTAGTATCCTTAATTCACCAAAGTTTTGCACACCCGCCACTTCCCGCGTCATCATCAATCCGAGTAATCCTTGCAATTTCAAACCAAAACATTCAAGGTGTCAGAAATACCGGGTTGCCAGGATGGGTATTTTACAAACAACCGCAGCTTGCTCTATTAGAAAACAAAAGTTATTAATGATTCAACTTACTGATGTCTTATGAAAAATATGCTGAGCACCAAAATCATGGCTACTATGTCACACTGTAGAATACAGGGTTGCCCGCAAAACAGCTGGTTGATCATTCCAAAAGATTAGCAATCTCTTAAACAATAAATAACAATATTTAAAATTTGGTTGAAAACCGATCCTAGGCAAAGTTGTAGCTGAGAAAATTTCCAATTTGAATAACTTTTGATCAGAGCAATATGGAAATAGGCTAGAATACAATGAACAGAAAGTTTGGTTTTCCCATAGTTATTTCCATATAAACTTGACAAAGATTCGTGCCAAGTCAGTGTCTTACAAAATGAGTTTATTATGTTTCAAATTTTGCATCAGTCTAATGGCCCATGCATTCCGCCGGTGCCACCGTGCCGTACCACATATGTGTGCTCGTAAAATGAATCTGGCTTAGTAAGGTCGAACGATGGTGGCTTGGTACTGGGTACTTAAGAAGGAAGCCGTCCTTGGATGGTGCGGTACGAGATTCGAGCAGAACGAGCCAGACATTCCCAACATGGTGCAAACTAGTGCTTCAGATTCGGAGACTAAGCCTTTTAGGTGCGAGGTGAACTGCAGAATTAGGATACTCGTTTGGAGCTGAGTAGAGCTTATTTCAATTTGCTTCACGGTTCGTTGTTCTGAGGAATTGGCACAGTTCTTCAATATGACCCACTAAATAATCATTTTGCTAACAAAGAAGGGATAACCTCATTTTGAAAGGCTTACTTTTCGTTTAAATTAATAATACGAACACCAACAAATAAACAGCACAATAGATCTACTTCAGCATATGTTCCAAGCAAACCGCCAGCTGATTTACTGTGTATTTGCCCAGCACATTTGTAATTAAATAACAAATGAGATTTCCCATTTCCCAGCTCTTTTGCAAAATGCAAATGAAGAAATGCAACATCCATTGTTTGAATTCGTCGAGCTCTAAACGGAACAGCTGCTCTCAGGCACACACACACACACACACACTTACACACATACATTCAGAGCATCGGCTTGCCTTTTCTGCAAACTCCTAGGCAAGGTCCTGTGGTTGCTAGGTAGCTGTGTGCAACTCAAGATTACATTATTTATTAACAGCACGGTAATAGAATTTGCTTGCTTTAGATGTAAACTGGTTTGTGCTTATGCTTTTATTGCACATTGTGCACTAAAGAAGATTCCTGCGCCAAAAATAATCCTTCAGAAGGTTTTACCACTGGGGCAAATAAAAATATAAATATACCTGTCTGAATAGTGGCAGTGTAAGGTGTACAAAGCTGATTAACACCAGGCTAAATATATAGTTGATTAAAAGTTGTCCCACATAAAATTGCATCATGGAAAAAAGCTGTAGAAAATTACCTAATTGACCAATCCTTTTCAAACTGTCAGTCAATAAAATATAACCTATAAGTAAGCTATTGGCATATTTATTTCATTCAATGTCAATACCATAACCGTACGCTCGCACCTAACGCTTAACTCCACTCATTAGATTCTGTACAACATCTGGTTGCAGCTTCTTTTATACGGAAACCCACTTTTTCTTCATGTATTACTCAGATTTGACCTCCTTGGGATGCTTCCGACAACATTTGAATAGAGGCACGAAGCTAGATCCGGCCAGAAGATCGTAGGGCCCTCGTGTTGTTTCAACAGAGGAAGCAGACGCTTCTATAGACACTCCTTGAGGTAGATCTCCCCGTTTACAGGTCCGGTAGTCACGAACGGCGCACTCCGTTTGCCAAATGAGCAGATCGCTTGCCAAATCATGTATTTCTTGGTAAACTTTGAAAGTTTCTGCTTCCTTACTTCGTCCAGAACATCAAACTTGTGCTGGGCGGTGAAAAACAGTAGCCCCAGAAGCTGCCGGAAGTCCGCCTTGACGTAAGTCTCATCATCCATGATGAGACAATGAGGCTTCGTCAGCACCTGGGTGTTTCCGGGCCCGTGACTTTCCCACCGTATTTTTCCGTTCGTCACGATTTGGAGCCTTCTGCACTTTGTACGTATGCAGTCCCTCCCGGTCCTTGGCTTTCTGAACGAAAGACTTGGACAGATTCAACTTTTTGGCCACATCCCTGACCGAAGCATTGGGATTCCGCTTAAACGCTTTCCCGACACGTTTGTGATCCTGATCACTAATAGAACATCCATTCTGACCGCATTTCTCCTTCCATTCGAGGCTCAGAGTTTCGTAGTAACGATTAATCACACGACTTACCGTTGACTGCACGATTCCGAGTTGTTTTCCGATGTCCCGATGAGAGAGTTGAGGATTTTCCAGGTGCTTGCGCAAAATCAATTAGCGACGTTGCTTTTCGGGTGACGCCATTTTAACCAACTTTCGAAAAACTGACAGCGATAAAAATGCAGTGTAAACAATACACTCTAAACTACTTCTACCCAAATTTTTAAGAGAAAATATTCAATGGGTAATTTTCTACAGCGTTTTATCCGTGATGCAATTTGATGTGGGACACCTTTCAGTAGTGCATAAAGCGAATACCTAGTATCCCAATACTTCAACCTCAACAAGTAAGCTGAACTAAAGACTTAACATCACTTATAGCGAATTCGTTTATTATTCAGTTCCAACCTGGATCGGGTATCAAGATTGGGTCTGCTTGTTTACTGACAAACGTCAGTTTGCTCGTTTGTTTTCAAAACCTAGCTCAGGTTGAGGTTAACACTGACAAAAAGTTCGGTTTCGCACTGGGTTGGAACTGGTGTTAACCCCGATAATAAACGAATTCGCTATTATTCATGCTTAACACTACTCCACAAATCAGCAATGCGCTACAATATATTGATAGCTGACGAGATTCGTTTCACGGAGCGGCCAGGAAAGAAGCCATGTTGTCAGTTACTCATGTAATGCTTGCAGGACTCACCTTGTGAGGTAATCCAACGGTAGTTTGCCACATTGCGTTTGTCTCCTTTTTTGAAAACAGGGAACATAGTAGAGCGTTTCCATTGCGCGGAAAATTTCTGCTGACGAAGCGACAGGTTCAAGAGCAAGGACCTGGTGAAAATGATGATTTGGTTTTACTTATCACAGAGAGAACCATTTGTACACTTACGGCACATCAAGCATGTATTTCACATCACTACAGAGATCATTAATCAACTTGCTTCGAGATGCTCTAAGGCTGCTGATGAGTAGATCAGACGATTCCAGGAGACGGTGCAGTAGATTGACGTGTGTTCTGGGAAAAATGTTACCATTTGATGGATGTAACAAACACATTTGCATCGGATTTTTTCCGTCATCATCGCCAAATGCTTGCTCGTGTTCACTTAATCCAGTTGTGCCATTAAATCCCCACTTAGGCCGGAACAAATCACAAGTTTTTATTTTGTCACTCGATGCTCGCACCAGTCGAGGGGGGGGGGGGGGGGGATAAAAAATAAACCAAAAAAAAAATAAAACATTTAAAATTCGTTTTACATTATATCTAAACCGTATATTTAAAACGCTAACATTTTTTCTTAGCCTCCGCTTTAGCCTTATACTTAGCCGTGATTTTTGACACTAATTGCCACAAATGTTGACTTTATTATATGTAACACTCGAGTTCAAGGAAGAACATTGGTAATAATGTAGATGAATAGGATCAAAGCAATTGATTTTGAAAATACGTACTTTTGTGAATTTAAACTCGGTATTCTCAAAAATTGAAGAAATTCAACCATCACGTATGGATTCAGCAACTTCTTTTAAAATATAAGCATATTTTTCAAAGATAGAAGATCGGAAAACAGAAAAATTCATTTTCTATAAAAATACCTTCTTTTGTGAATATCAACCAGGTTCATCCTTCCGGTATTCAGCAAGTTCCAGTCTATAAAATCCAAGCTCAAATTTCAAAAGATTGAACCGAAATCCAACCTAGCTTTAAAAAAAATCTACCATCACGTATGAACTCACAAAGATCTATTCCATAACATCCATGCTTGTTTTTCAAAGGACGGAGCCAAAATCCAACGTGGCTGATCAAGAAACCCAAATTTCTATAAAAATACGTACTTTTGTGGATGTAAACCCAGTTTTCTCAATAATTGTGCTTGCTTTAAAAAAAATCTACCATCAGTTATGAACACACGAAGGTCCATTCTTTAAAATCTCAGCCTAATTTTCAAAGGATGTGAATCTCACAAAACGAGGAAGGGATCTAAGGGAGCGGAATCTACGTTAAAAGCTAGTTAAATCACTTCAGGAAAGCTCAGCCTAACATTCAATATAAATCAATCACTCATCAGAACATTTTGGACTCCCTAAGGAAGGTTTTGAACCACTTCAGAAAAGGTTAGACACCATTTGGAAAATTTAAGCTCAAAAAATTTTCGGTTCACTTCGGAAAAGATTGCAAGATTGTGTCCTTGCCAAACGCCAAAGCAGTTAACAAAAATCTGGAGCTCACTTAGGAAAATATCAAACCCGTTCTGACTAGTTTGGTTTCAGTTCGGAAAAAGTTGAATCAATGCAGGAAACCTTGGATTCGTTTAGGAAAAGGATTAATAAGCTAATGTTGCCTCACTTCAGAAAATGCGAAACCAATTCATTCAAGATTGGATTTGGAATATGTTAAATCACTTCAGAAAAGTTTTGAAAACTTTAAAAAGGATTGAATAACATAACAGAAAAGTTTAGACTCAGTTAGAAAAATATTGATGACTTATTCGAAAGTTTGAACTCAGTTCAAAAAAGTTCAGACTCAGTTTTGAATCTGCTTTGAAAAGTGTCACCTCAGATAGGAATTTCCTGAATCGTTTCTGATTTGGTCTCACTTCTAAAAATGTTAAACCATTTTTGAAAAGATTGGATTTAGCTCGGAAATTGTTGAATCACTGTAGAAAAGAAGTGAATCATTAAGTATCATTGCAGAAGGTTTGTAAGTTAAGAAATGTAGATCGAATGCAAAAATCTGGCGACTACGGTGGGCTGGGCACATCGTAATAATGTCGGATAACGAACCACTGAAAATGGTTCTTTGTAGTGATCCGACTGGGACAAGACGAAGATGTGCGTAACGAACAAGAGGGATCGATCAGATTGAAGGTGACTTACCTAGTGAGTTGCCAAACAAGATTAGGAATGATGTTCGATAAAATCCGTTTTCAACAACTGAAACCGGCTGATCCGATTTCAAGGACCTGTCATGCCGTACTGGTCAAGTAACAATTTATGTGAAAATTCTTTAAAAGAACAAGGTGATACAACAACAACAACAACATAATAAAATCTAGCAAAGCAAGTATCCATACCCAAATGAATTTGCGAAAAATAAATATACACTGAAAGTTTTATTTTATTTCCCCCTTGGTGATATTCCAAAATTTTGAAGGGGGGGGGGGTGACAAAAGAAAAACTTGATATTTGTTCCGGCCTTAATCGTTAAAGTCATTTTCTCCAATTCGTCATCACTAAACATTCCCAACATGCACGCATTCACATCAACAATCCTCATTGCCGTGTGCTCCAAGAGATCCTTATTTGTTGTTTGTTGAGCAAAGATTATCTACAACTTTGCTCAAGACACTACATACCTATCTTGTAATTGTAAAAAGTTAGATTTTGCAGCGCCACCTTTGGTGGAGTTCTAAACTAAAACTTATGATTGGTCTTCTTCTTCTTCGATTTTCAAGCTTATTGCTTATGGCATATTAGCTTATTGCGTGCTCTCAACTTAGTGTTCTAGATGCACTTCCACAGTTATTAATTGAGAGCTTTCGATGCCTGCTACCATTTTTGCATTAGTATAATTGTGTGGCAAGTACAATCATACTCTATGCCCAGGGAGTCGAGAAATTTTCCAACCCGAAAAATTCCTAGACCGGACCGGGAATCGAACCCAGTCACCTCCAGCATGGTCTTGCTTTGTAGCTGCGTCTTTACCGACTGAGCTAAGGGAGGCTGATTAGTCTTTGCGCCTTATTTTGTACAAAAACTCTTATCAAGACACCATGGTGAAAAATCGACATTGAAGGGATAAATAAAAAAAAATCGTGTTTTTGAGCATTCAAACCAATCCCAACAAACATTGAAAGCTGAATATGAGCTTATTCAGCGAAATATTTGCTTCTTCCGCAAAAAAAGGCTCATTCAGATTTTAATCAACTCAAATTGTTTGTTGGGCTGTGCGTCGGTTGGCACATCAAGGACGGCTTGCTCAATTTCTGCTTGCGATGGTGAGTCATTCGAGAAGACGCTCAAGAAGTGCCTGGCTGCATTTGTGCTCAGTTGTCAATGCAACGTCATTGTCGAGAAACATTTTTAACGGCAGACCAGATAAGCATCGTCCAATTTAGTCATGAGTCCCCTGGTGTTCTGATAGTAGACTCGTAAATCGCTACAGGGTTTGGTGCGAGCCGTGTCAATGGTAACTTTTGCAGGATCCGAGCGGGAGAACGATGAACTATCAGGCATCGAAAGATCACCTGGCGTAGAAAGGCTGGAAATGGTGGCCATAACCGAAAGGGAAGATGAACCGGAACCAAGCGGCGGATCAACAGTTGAATTCACATGGACGAGTTCATACTTGCCGTAAACGAGTGGTTTTTTAAATTAAAACTAGAAGTCTGAACAAGGGTTGAAAGAGACTGTTATTTAATGACTTAAAAAGCTTAAATTTATATCACTGCCGTGGTGGACTAATTTGAACGGCACTTCATTCATATTAACGGGGTTCATTTTTAATTTGAACTTCTAGTAACCATTTGAACGTAAAAAATCGTGTTTCTGGTAGCCTGATTTGCTGTTTTGTTTTGGTTCTGCATTCCGTTTCACAATGTTCCATTTTACTTTACTCCGTTCCATGAGATAATTGACGTTTGAACAATTTTTAGTTTGCACGGGTTCAAATTAAAAAGTGTTCAGATTAACAGCGGTCAGATTACCGGGGGTCTACGGTATTAAGATTTTGGCTGATTAAAATCACCATGCTGAACTGCTGCTTTTCGGCCCATCGCACTTTTAAGCTGTACGTCTAAAGTCTTTGCAAGGATGGTCAACCGGCGACTAATAACGGAATTAGAAACGAAAGGACGACTGGCGACAACACGTCTTCTGGGCCTGTCAAAGGCATATGGGACCACCTGGAGACATGGGATTTTACGGACACTGAAGCAAATAGTGTTCTCTGGACGCATGTACAACATTCTGAAAAGCTTCCTATCGGACCGCACTTTTCAAGTAGCCATAGTGGGACCACTTTCACACCTGTCTACATAGGAGAATGGAGTCCCACAAGGCTCGGTTCTGTCTGAGACTTTGTTCCTCGTGGCTATGCAACCGATCTTTCGGGTGGTTCCAAATGGTGTCAAGGTTCTTCTTTATGCCGACGATATCCTTTTTATCGTAGTAGGCCGAAAGAATCAAAGCTTATGTCGGAAGATTCGAATTGCTGTTCAAATGGGTGATAAGCATTGGGTTTTCATTATCATCAAACATATTTTACGGTAGCCTCGTCGTAATGCTCTTCGCCAGCCTAAGAAAGATATAACCATAAATCGCATCCCACTACCTAGCACAAAGCGGCTCAAAATTCTAGGTGTTACGCTAGACCACCACCTTCAGAGTACACTGAACTCAAAATGTTGAAAACTTCGCCACGCGACTACAAATCCTTACCATAGTTGGATCAATACTGCTGCAGGTAGAATCTGCGATGATCACATCACGCCTTCTGTACAGGATATTTAGGTCTAATTAGCAGAGGAGGCCATACGGCCCATAAAATCCTCTCCCCAACCTGCAACCAGATGAGTAGACTCGCATATGGAACATTCGTCACAAGCCCTATACTCTGTAATATGACGCACTTGACATAGATGGCCCACAGCAACTCACGAAGAGCTACTGATTCCGATCAATAGCGGTGCGGCTTCTTCCTCCTTCAATGGATGCTTATGTGGGCTGCAGCTCGTTGCTTGCAGGCAGCCTTTCGTTGTGTACTGGAGAACACCACCATTCACCACGCGGTGGTTGAATAAACACCGTTTGGTGAGACCGGATAGAATTCAACTTTGAAATCTGTGTTAGGGAAATCGCTTTTCACAGGCAATTGGTGATAATTTTAACTATCAAAGCAACAGTGGCACATTCGTGCAATTTTCAATGGTGATTTAATTTGGTGGTGACAATCATTTTGAAAAATGATAAATTCTTAAATTTAACCGATGCGTAGAAATATATCTGATCGATTGGTGATAAAATTATTGAAATTGGTCCAGGGGTCACTGAGTTATTAACGTTCAAAATCTTTCATAATGTTGTTACATGTTCCATTTTCGATTTTCACAAAGTGTACCCCCATACATAAATCACAGACGTAGACCAACGTCAAAAAAACAAATATCATTGCTTTCGTAAAATAATGTGATCTGTTAAACAAATTGTAATTAATCCAACCTACATGAATGTACAAAATAAGTGTAAATGTTTCTAATAATAAAAAAAGTTAGCGTGGTCTATGTACAACAATTATTCAAAATAAGGCTGAATTAAAATCGTTTTGAGCATCAAATTGTTAGCTGGTAACAGGGTTGCTTCCACTCACTTCCACTGGATTTTGAAATCATTAGAAGTTAAAATTATATTATATACTTGTTAGATACAAGACGAGATTGAAAGACAAGTGTTTGACACATAAAATCTGTCAATATTGCTTTCAGTGCGTCACAATCAGCGATTTTACGACTCGTGAGCGCTCACTCAGAGTGAGCGCTCGCGAGTCGTAAAATCGCTGATTGTGACTATCTGAAAGCAAATTTGACAGGTTTCATGTGGCAAACACTTGCCTTTCAACCTCTTCTTGTATCTAACAAGTACAAAATATGATTATAACATCTAATGATTTCAAAATTCAGAAAATCGTGTTTTTATAGCAAGTGAGTGGAAGCAAGCCTGGCTGGGAAGAAGTATAGGGCAAATGCAACAACCAATAAATGATGCATTTTAACAATGTTGAGCCAATTTGTGCTTGGTAGAGATAAACAAAGTGATATAGAAAGGTAAGATGACGAAGGCTTCCTGAGGTGACCATACCATACCATCCTGAGCTGTGAGGGGCCATACCAGATGAAAATTTTATTTGAAGTGTTGCAAAGTGGAAGATTTTCAGAGCAAAACTTGATCATCCAGAAGCTTAGAAAACAAAGATCTCTGATCACCTGACGGTATTTGGAATATTTTCGGAGCCACTTTGCATCATGCGCAAATATCCGAGGGATGTGATTTGAATTGATGAACAGTTTGATATCTTCAGTACAAAAGAACCTGATCAAACAGAAGTTTTGAAAAATATCCAGACGACTTTACGGAGGTCTTAAAACACTTGAAGGACTTTTGAATAATTTCTAAGCTGCCGTATTTCATATGAGAGAAAATCTGAGAGATGCGATATGGTTTATGGAATACTTGCATATCTTAAGAATGATGCCTGATCAATCTGAAAACATGAAAAACATACTGAGAATTCATGGGGATCTCTCGTTACTTGTTGTTATTTTAAATAATTTATGAGCAACCTGAAATGTTTGACAATATCTTGGAGTTGTGACTTGAATTTAATTGGGCAGTTGAAAATCTTCAGAATGATACTTGATCAAGCTGAAGTCTAAAACAAATACATTGAGGATTATTTGGAAACCTAGAGCTGGAGATCTATAGATTAATTTATGAGCAATTTGGTATTTCAGAGAATAACTGAGAAATGTGATTTGAATTGTTTGACAGTTGGAGATCTTCAGAATGATATCTGATCAAGCGGAAGTCTAAAACAGATATCTTGAGAACTTTTTGGAGATCTATGATCACTTGGAGGTCTTGAAATAATTTCTGATCAACATGGTATTATGAAAAAAAAAATTGGTAGATGTGATTTTAATAATTGTGCAGTGGCAAATCTTCATGTGAAATGCTGTACAGTTGATGATTTTCAGCATGATGATACCTCTGATCGTGCTGAAGTCTTGAACATATATCCTGAGATTTTTTGTAGATCTATGATCATCTGACTTTGGAATAATTTCCGAGAAATGTAGTATTTGAAAGAATATCTGGAAAATGTGAATAGAATTGTTGGGCAGTTGAAGACATTCAGAATGATTATTGATCAAACTGAAAAATATCTTGAGAACTTTTTGGAGATCTCTAATAATCTGGAGGTCTTTTAAATCATTTCTGAGCAGGCTGGTATGTTGAGAAAATATATAAAAGTTATGATTTGAATTGATGGGCAGTTGAAGATCTTACGAATGGTACCTAATCAAGCTGAAGTCTTGAAAAATATCTTGAAGAGTTTTTGGAGATGTATGGTCACTTTGATTTATTGGTATACTCGATAAAAAGAGGAATAGCCCATATGGCAACAGCTTAGACGGCAGCATGTGCCCTCATCCGGGAGCGGGACGGAGATCAGTTGACGGAAGCAACGAAGACGTCATCGACGTAAACGAAGATGAATTGGTTGCGTGGAAGACGACAGAAGACACCGTTCATAGCGATCAAGGAAAGCATCACAGCAATGAGCGATCCCGCAGAAAGGCCGGGACAGTGTGTCGCAAATCGTGACTCGGAAAGAACGATCGGTTAGAAATTTTTAACGAAGTGGACTATCGAGCCCTTCAATCCCCAACCAACGAGTTGCTTGAGAACTAGGGGCGTCCACGCCCACGTCCTGTTAAAAATATCTAGAGAGACCATCTCAATGTGGCTGTTGTTGTTCTAGGCTTCCTGGATAACGTCTCCAAGGGTCGCAAAGTATGTGGAAGTGCCATACCCCTCCCCAAACGCACGTTGTAGCTTTTCGAGAAGGCAACCATTTTCGAGGAACTGTTTTAACTTGAGATTTACCATCCTTTCCATCACCTTTTCCAAGTAACAATTTGGTTTTTATAACGGTTCTGTAGACCATGATTTAGATTTAAAGCGTGCTTTAAAACCTCGATAAAACTTGCAATGTTACGTGGGTTCCCATGCAGCAGGTGAGTGTGATTGAACGGCATTTGGATACCGCGCGGGATGCTTCATTTGCTTTCGAGGTGGGCACAGCAAGATTCTCCTTCAACTTGTTAGGATACACCGCGTTCAACCTGGATATGGTTGTATAATTCTAACAATTTGACCGGGAAAGTGGGTCAGGAGGGGGTAGCCAACCTCATCCGATCCGGTTGATTTGTCAGTGCTTCGGCTTAGCGCAAAGCGGAGTTCCTCCCAGGAGAAGGCCTGGTTGATGCCCGTGACAATGTCAGGGTCGGATACCGCGGATCCATCGAGTTACAGATGCAGTGGAGCCATATGCCACTTGCCACTGAGGGCGTTAACTCGACTCCAAAGGTCAGCCGAGGACTGCGACTCGTTGATGCTGTCAAGAAATTTCATCTAGCTGGCTTGCTTTTCAATTCTCACTTCTTGGCGGTTCTGAATGTGGAGCTTGCGGTAGTTGCCAAAGGCAGATTAGCGATCGGGGTCGTCAATGGGAAAGCCGTTTGAGCTTTTGAAGTGCCTTCAGACGTGCTTTAACTGCCTTTTTGATGTCGTGCGAAGGCCATTGCCCAGTCGGCTTTCTCGTATCTGAAGCGGGGTGGGACGGCGGCGGCGTGGAGCTCGAGTTGGACCAGGTAATGGTCGCTGCCGTAGAGGTTAAAGTTGACACTCAACACGATTTTGCCGGAAAAGGTCCAACTAGCTGCTGTGATGTCCAACGTCCGTTAAAATAGGTGAGAGCTCCATTATTGAGGACTACAAAGTCCTTCCTCTCAAAAACGTCTACCAGTACGGAGCCTCTGGCATCCATTCGAGGACAACTCCAGCTGGGATGATGTCCGTTCAGGTCACCGACGAAGATCCGCGGTTCGGGCAGCTTGTTGAGAGCTTCGTATATTTGTTTTTCGAAGTTGAGAATACGGCCGCACGGCAAGTACCGGTAACCGGTGCGGCAATGCTAGAGAGATTTTCTAGCTGTGTGGCAATGATGGGAAGCTCTAAGCTGATATCGATACGGCGGAAGGCGATCTCACGTAGCATCCAGTTGGCTACGGAGTGAAGGAAATTACTTTCCCGCTTAAGGATCCTGCTGCATTTTCCATCTAGCGAACGGTTCATCTGATCGGTCAAGACTTTGTTGACCTCCTGTAAGGCGATGACCGATCAATCACAAATCGCGATCGTGTGAATTTTGAAAACAATACATGTTATCAAAACTATGATCACATCACTTTTCAAGATGAAGACTTATCCAGCTCACAAATTTCCCATCCTGTGACGTCTGTGGGAACGGAGACTACAGTATATTTCTTTGAGATATAGTCCTACGTCAAAATAGTTTTATCTACAGAATCGATAGAGGATTTTTATTCAAGATTTATACAAATCAACGTGACATATTGAAAAAAAATCTAAAACAAAAAATCGTCACCTAAGGCTTAAAGCCCGATTCAAAGTAAATTTGGACGCTTTCAAGTGATCATAACTCAAGAATTAAAATACATACACGGTTGATCAAAACGTCAAACAAAAGGGTATTTATTCAGCTTTCAAACAATACGTAGCAAGTTATTACATTTCACCGTTTCGAACAAACTGTCGCACTTTACTTGTGATCGATGCCATCATGATCTGCACAGTCGCTGGTGACACTGTACTGGCGAACTTATTCCACTTTAAACGCATTTGTTGTGCATTTGTCACTTCTTTACCGCATTCTTGAAGTTTTCGCTTGTCAATTGCCCAATATTTTTCGATCGGTCTGAACTCAGGGCAATTCGGAGGATTAATCTCTTTGGGGACGAAATTAATATTGTTTGCACCATTCTAGTACCTCCTTAGAGTAGTGGCAGCTGGCTAGATCCGGCCAAAACATAACGTTGGTCTTGTGTTGCCGAATGAAGGGTAAAATCCGCTTTTTCAGACACTCTTTAATGTAAACCTTCGACGTCATTGTGTGAGATGTGATGAAAACCTTGGTGTAAAGGCCACAACTGCCAAATCATTAGTTTCCGAGCAAACTTATCAGCAAAAACAAATTTATACCTGGAATGGACATCCTAACGACCAGTGGCCAGGAAAAATTTTCGTCCGGGGATTTGTTTATAATCCATTTTGACATATGTTTCGTCATCCATTAAAATACAGCCATCAAATTTCGTCAAAACTCGTTCGTATAGTAATCGTACTCGCTTTTTGGCCACTAAATTTTGTTTCAGGGAGCGATTCGGATGTTTACTGGCACAAAAAGACTTATATCCTTCTCTTGAAAGGATGTTACGCACGGTGGAAAAGTTTGAATCGTATTTCTTTGCCATATCACGTATGGAGACACCTGGATTGCTTTTCACGTACCTCAACTCCTTTCTCCTCAGCTCTTTCTCCCTAGAGCCACTTTTATGATAGATGCTCTGTGCTCTATCCACACTCAGAGTATCTTTGTAACGTTTGATTACAAGACTTACCACTTTGGGAATTTTAACACTTTTGCTATTTTTGAGGCAGACCACGAAGGATTCTCTAGATGTTTGTGTTTCTTTTCTCAAGTTCCATGATCCGTTATTTCGGGATGCGTCGATCAATCGAGAAAAACTTTTCACCAATTTCTTCGTCAATGAAACATCAACAAATGCCTGTCAAACATGTTTTGTTCCAACCACCAGGGGCGCGGTGGTGTATTAAACCGTGCGTCCAGATTTACTTTGAATCGAGCTTTAGTACAATTTTCTATTTTAAAACATGTCATGATCCTGAAGGATGCACAGTTTACAAAATTCTGAAATTAGCCAAAACATAGAGGTATCGAAACCATCGAAAAATTGGCCATTTTTTATGCGGATAATCCAGTCCAAGGATCCGTGAAATTTATTGCGAATGTAAGAAACGTCACCACCAGATGGAAACCGCGAATTGCCAAACAATCGCTGCCTGTCTGTCATTGGAAAATTCTAATGCGGAAATGTTCTGCTTCAATAGTAACTCCACACACATTCACAATCAGTAGCGGAGGAAGCAACCGCGTCCGGAGACAAGAAAATCGAAGATAATATCACATTAAAATTCAATCCCTTTCTGGTAAGCGACTTCCAATCCCCCGGGGACTTTCTTGGCTCGATAAAAACCTCTATTCACAGTCAATTCACGAGAAAGTAGGAACGCTGTTTCTCGTGAATAGCTCCAATGGGAAGAAGATTTGGAGCCCTCGTTTTAAGAAAGCTATCGAGCTGGCGGTTTTCGGTGGATTGCTCAAAATTGAAATCGCCGTGTCGTGTTAGATGCTTTTTACTCTGAAGGATATGTTCCCTTAAGTGGCTTGTGGAAGGGGGGAGGGGGAGCATAATATTACCATTCAGCGATCAGATCAGATGTGCGACGAAAATTGGGAGGGTGCGGCGGCGATGACGCGCTCATTTCGCAGTCGTTTACGGTTGTTTGGGAGTGGTTACATTCGATGATTGTCGATTGTCAAGAGCGGCATTTCCAAGTGAAGCTCATTGAGCATTCTATGAGGGAGTCCTAATTTGCATGCCAACGACAAGTTATTCGATTTTGATGATGTTCTGTTTATGGGCGGTAGTTTAGCTCATGTATATTAAACATTACATTACATATTACCAATCATAAGAAAAATAAATGTTACAATCAAACTACCATTACTGGATTCATTTCTCCGAACCGCTATTGTTTATGGGATACTCTTCCAGCTGTGCAGATACCAATGGTCATTCATTTATTTTCCGTTCCCTTTCAGCCCTCTTGAGACGCGTTTCCAAATGGCAGCACTCGTACAATTTCCGCTGATTTGCACCCCATAGTGCAAACTTGTATTAGTGGAATTTATGTGGTACTATTTATATTAACATTTGCCACCCACAACCACCGCTCGCACCGCTTCCCACAAATCCTCAGTTTATGAAAGGAAACATCAGAACTTATTTATGGCCACGGCAAGCTCGCCATTTACTCTGGTGGCCAATGGCGAGCTACGGCTGGATTAACTTTGGGAATAGGAGTAAACCTAGCCTTCTTTCCACATTCAGTAACGTCACGTGCCAGCAAATCGTGAATATTTCTATAACATGGCCTTCTCCTGCGACGACGAAAAACACAACGGAAATCACCTCACCGACCGGGAGGAGGTTTATCGTTTCCATGATTTATTCGACAAGATTCGTCCACGATAACACGTTCCTGACCTGAATTCCTCAATTTGTCGTCGGTGACATTGAAAGCAGAGCATTTGTGGATCCAGATTTTTCCGGAGGTGTCATAATTTTGTTTTTTTTTTCAGTTAATTATTATAGACTCATATAGCGTCACGACAATGAGAAGGTCTTCCCAAACCCCGAGTGGGTATCAAGATCGTTTGGAATAAAATGTTATCCCCACTCTTTAGCGACAACCAACTAGCCATCCAACTAACCGACGGTGTTCCAGTAGGAATGAAGCAGTAATCCTCGTCCCTCCCCTTCGTTTGACCTTTGGGACTAATCTGATTTCAGGGGCTGCGCCTTTACCCAGCCCCATGGGGTTGTTAGTGGGAATGTTTTAATTAAAACAAAAATTGCGTTCCAGCTTGTTACAAGGTTTACACTGCTGAAGCTGAAGCTTATCACCGGAAAAAAAAAGTGTAAAAAAACGCAAAGGGCTATCGTTAGTCAGACGGGCTTTGGCCGCTGGATGAAGTGATAAGCTTTAGTCGGAAGGTTCCAGATCTAGGTGGATCAGCTCGGGGAAGGCATGTCCAATTGTGAATAAATCCGTTTGCAGTGTTGGCTGAACTTTGATAACTCGACACCTATTCTAAATTTACCAACAAAAAAAAACTACTATCACTTCAAAGGTTAAAGGGTGTCCCACATCAAATTGCATCACGGAAAAAAAACGTTGCACGACGTTGACAGCGATAAAAATACAGTGTAAACAATACACTCTAAGCGACTTCTACCCAAATTTTCAAGAGAAGATACCCAATGGGTAAATTTTCTAGAGCATTTTTTCCGTGATGCAATTTGATGTGGGACACCCTTTATGCACTTAATTCCTGTCAGTACTTTTAAGAGGCTTCAAAATCAAAATTTGACATTGGGGAGCATATGGATCGGCACATTGATTTAAATTTACTGTTCATATTTGTGGAATTTCCGACAGTTTACGGATAAAACTATTTTGTAATTTTCAACTCCAAACTGGCAGATTCTTAAACACAATGAACAAACGCCTTAAATTACTTGTTCATGTAAATTGGTATCTTGAATAATAAATTCATTTTGATTGAATTTTACACTGCCATGTAAATGAATTGATTTTTAAATGATGTAATGGAAATCTAAAGTTTGATTGCGGTAAGTTTCAATTAGGGCTAGAAGTTTCATAAATTTACCACATTTAATTTCGAGACCCTTGGACATGTAAGACCATTTTGATGACAATCCCAAAGGAACTATTAGAAGATGTTAAGGTAGTTCAGAGTGAATTCCCAGTTGAGTTTCGAGAGGAACTCTAAGAGAGTGTTACCTAGAAGAGAATCGAATTTCGCTCGGACATTTCCAAAGGAGTTCTCAGCAACGTTTAAGAGAATTTATGGCATAGTCGAGCATTTTTAGGATGACCTTCTACCATAGGATTATAGTAAAATTTGGCAACTCATAACTGACATTTTAGGGAGAGCATAAGTAAGATCCTATTTTTTCGAGGTTCTAGAAGGCAAAAGAGCAGTTCCAGGCAAAATAGCGAAAAAAAAAGAATTTTTGAAAAACTTGTAGCTTGGAAACGACATTTCTGAACTAAATGTCCTGTGATACAAAATTGCGGAAAAAATATGTTTTTTTCTGGCAAAAATAAACAAAAAATATGTTTTATTTATATTAAGTAAAAACTGAAAAAAAACGTTACAAACCCAAACAGGGTAAATGTCAGCTTGGGAACCCATTGACTGTTTTCGGCAACCAAAAGTTAAACGTTAATTTCACTGTATTTTCCCATCAAAACTCTTCATTGAATGTATTCACACGATGCCTTAGTCTATCAGCTTCCATCTGATTACATTTTTTACGACTGAGCAATTCTGTTTTGGCAGATTTTTTTTCATGAACTGAAATATACGCACTAATAAATGTGGCTCATTTCGAGTTGCTGTGAATATCACAGCTGATTCACATCAGGTTCAAATGGAAAGGTTGCCGAAGCAAAAGAGGATGCTGACAATAGTTACACTCAGCTGAGAAGTTTGGAGTGTTGTATAAACGATTTCAAACAGTTTTGGACAATTCTGTCGAGTGAAATGGATAGAGAAGCAAGCAGCAGATAAATTTAAACAAACAAACACGTCGTATGTGTGCGTGACGCTGAGCAAATGCTAACAGAAGCACGGATGCTGCTTAGATTAACGAGAACACGTAAATTCCCCTATATCAAAAAACTTACCCCAATTTTTAATTTAAAAAAAGCTTTTGAAAAATGCAAACTTTTGGAATGTTTAAAACTATGGACATTTGAAATTCAAAATAACAGGCCTTAATTCTTATAAAAGTATATCATGACTTATTTTCTCCAGTAAAAGGGGGAAATTGGGCAAAATGGGTAATTTACTGACATTTTCTCAAGATGAAACCACCACCATTCGATTCCTCAGTCATTTCTACAGTAGTACAGTACACGAGGGTATAGTATGACACGCACTAACGCGTATAACCGTGTAACACTACTTATTAACTTTATAAATAGGGGAGAATTAGGAACAAATGGCTCCATGCATTAGCTTACCTTCCGATATAATCTGAAAAAATTTTTAATGGATTCTCCAGATGTTTTTCCACAAGAGTGGCAATATTTCATAACATATAATAACCACAATGACCACATCGAACTCTGGCCCTAGGACAAGGGGTAATCAACTCTGCACATTGTGCCGAAACACATCGATCGGCACGTCATGGCACACGATGACAAGCATGACACAAAATATAATATAAAATGGCATAACTATTTTGTATTTATATTTTGGCAATCGTTGCTAAGGTTTACTTCTTCGTTTACTTCAAAGTAAGGGGGCGAAATTGTTCCCAATCATAATAAGAGATTGTATAATTGACGAGACTCTCTTTTTCCTTATGCCTTCTGGGGGATGAACCTCTACAGAAAGTCTACACGGCTTTTGAGAGATTTCCATAGTCCGTATCACCGACGGCAACAGCAACATTAAGAAATATGCTGCTAACAGAATTGTGAAGGTAATCTCACCGGAGGTAACAGAGCCAATCTGAATCGCGGTCTTTATGAACGCAATCGGAACCGACAGCAGTTTCAGGGAGATTAAAATGTGATTCCGGTATGAAGGAACAACAAGCAGATACAGGGAGGAGGTAGTCATCAAACGGCTGCAACCAGAATCGAGATTCTGCACCGACAATTGGATAAACCGTGGACGAAGTAGTTTGAACCCCCTCTCCCCCATAAAAAAGAGGGGTCAGTCAGACGAATTTAGTACCTAACCCCGACTGCTGAAACTGGGAAGCTACTGCAGGTCTATTGCGACTACTACTACCGCCGGTGGGCATTTTAGGTCGAGTCCCTTCTATTTTTCAGGTTGTAGCATTGCCCACATATCATACAAATTCACATTACAGATCGTGTAAATTTATGATTCATTTAATGAAATATTCTAAATATTGTATGCAACCATCCATCTTTGTAAGCAATATTTCTTGCAAGTTGCTCGTTCACGTAATAAGGAAGTTTACATGCTTCAATTTTAGCATGCATGGATATTTACATCACCATTAAAATTCATAATTTTTTGGTGTGTACTAGGCACAGATTGGGATGTGCAGAGTTGAACACCCCTTGCCCTAGGCTCTTCATGTTGATGGTTATGAGCCTCGGTTTTGAGATTAGAAACAAGTAGAGGTTCTCGTCAGGGTTCTGCTGCATGGTCAAATATCAGTATAATCAGTTGTTTTTGTTGCCTAATAAACAAATTTTTGTTGGGGAGAAGGCACGTATTTGAAGAGGTATAAAAACTCTTCAAATTATATGGAACATAACAATTGAATGAGGATTCATGTAAGACATATTTTGATTGATGGAAAGGTCCCAGAACGCTATGGGGAAGATCATAACTGAATTAGGCTTCTTGTAAGATGAGCAAGTATGTATGATTTAAATGAATCGAAAACGAATACCTCATTACTTTTCCATAGTAATGAGGTACTACGACATGCACTAAACAAAACTAACCTCCCGAGTAACCCCCCACTCCGCACACCAATCTTGGGTCATCTTTTTTTTTCAGTGTTCCGCAAGTGTGCCGCAGGTGTGCCGATTGTGCCGGTCATAGAGCAAGCTACAATTGTTTGTAAAATACCCATCCCAGCAACCCGGTATTTCTGACACCTTGAATGTTTTGGTTTTAAATCGCAAGGATAAATCGGTCTAGCGGCATTTCGGATTTAAATCTATAAGTGAACCGAGAAGTGAACTGCTGGTCTGAGTTCCTCTAGTTTATTTAATTAGAGGATGTTCTTGAATAAACAACCAAACAGCACGTAATGTTGTGAAGCACTGCAGGAACCAGCAGTGCTCAAATGCCTGCGAGATTGTACCGAAGGTGTGCCGATGGATGTGCCCAAGCTGTGCCGAATCCAAATTTGCGGCAAAATGTTTTTGGTACATTAGTACATCATATCATGATGAGGATCGAAGTAGACTCTGCTTGCGAACAGTCGACTTTCTTGCGCTGTCACTAATTTCGTGACAAGGTCAACACGGATCGGGATTTTAAGTAAGTATGTTCTTCTGTGGATCAAAGAACAGTACGGTCCGAAGCCAAATGTTGTATTTCAACAAGATGGGGCTCCGTGCCATACCTCGAACCGCACTCAGAAGTGGTTACAGTAACATCTTCCGTTCTGGGCGAAGGATGTGTGGCCATCCAGCCCCGATCTAATCCGCTGGATTACTCAATATGGCGCGTCATGATGGCCAAGGCCTGTTCTAAACGCCACCCGAGTACAGCAAGCCTCAGACAAACATTGACCCGTACCTGGAGAGAAATGGATCCAGACTACATTATTAGCACCTGCCGTGCATTCCGAAAGCGTGTGGAGGCCGTAATTGCAACAAGTGGAAACTCGACCGATGATTAACATAGTTTAAGACTCTGAGAAACATCCCCCCTTTGAATAAATAAAAAAAAAACTCGCAAACTAAATATTTAAGATTTTTTTTAATTTTGACATTGCTCAATGGTGCAAACATTATCACGCATACGGTACGAGTAAAAAAAAAACATATTTTAATATAGGCCTGACAAAATTCTATTTATATCTCGCTAGAATTATGACGTAGAAATTTGGTGTTATAGTTCTACAACTTTGCCAAAGATATAAACATATTATCTTGTGATTACAACAAGTAAGTTACTCTTAGTATAATACCACCTAAATAAAAACTTATATGGATATTTTAGAAGATGCAAAATAACATTTCAAGAAACTTATTCTAAGACACACGTGAGAAAATGGGTTTGACCGTCCTTTTTCAGAATGGTCCCACTGTGCACAGAGGTAAACACGGTCTCTATAACAACGGTTGTCAAACTAAGAAGGAATCAAAAATATCTCAAAATGACATAATGACAAGTGATCATCGAGCGTAACGATAACGCTATGTCAGAAATGGCAAACAATAATGATATAATCCTCTTCCCTTTTTGTCATTAAAAAAATTCTTTTACTACATTGCTCGCTCGGGCCGGTAGAAGGAAGCGACCAAATTGTTGGTAAGCTGCTTGACGAAGTATCGCCGAAGAGCCCAGGTGAGGGAGCCATGGAGGCAGCACCCACACCTGGCCTCTACCTATCGACCCATCAACTCATGGACCAAGGACCAACTCAGAAAAAAAACCCGGCGGCGCCGACTGGGAATGAATCCTGGCCTTTTGGAGTGAGATCTTTATCGTTGATTGCTTTTTTTGTTTGGATTCGCTGCATACTAATCATCGTTTCCCCTCTCAAAAGATCGTGTGGACGTACCCAGCGTCGGTGCTGATCTAAAAATAGCTTGAGCATGAGCATGGTTGGCCGCCCGCGTATGCTACTCGGTTATTGCCTGATCAGCTGTTATCACACAGAGAACCAATAGACAATGCGATGATCATCCTCAATGTGTAAAAACTGGAAATCTAAAACTAGGCAATACCAGCGGGGTATTTATTAATTCTAGCTGGCCAAAAATATTTAACCACTCTAACTTGTCACATGCATCTTATTATTCAAGGATAATAAAATTGTTTGGTCAAAAAAGGGTGGAGTTATGTTTTGGAGGGGGGGGGGAGGGTCATGTTAAAATGATGTTTTTTTTAAACTTGTAAGTCGTTAAGTATTCTTCGGATTTAGTTACCGTCAAAGAATGAAATGTTGGGAACTAATAATACTTTAAATAAAAAATATAAAAATACACTTAAACCTGAGGTCAATAAAAAAGCACGAAAGGCCGAACTTTGTTTACAAACTTGCCGAATTTGACATGTGTAACTTTGTTCTGTTATGATCAATTGAGCTGAAATTTTGACACAGAACCACAAATATGCTGAATTTGCGTGAACAAAAGGCCAAACTTTTTGAAACTCCTGGAGAAATTGGCGATATGGTTTTAAATGTTGAAAATAATAGCGTTTTTGATTTTCGAAATGTGTCAAGATCCTTATATTAAATTATTTTTCGTACACGCAAAATTCACCATAGTTTGGTTCTGCCTAACAATATTAGCTTAATTGAATATAACAAAACAAAATTACATAAAAGTTGGCTAATTCACATGGAAATCCGCCTATGATGCTATTTTTTGACTGCAGGTGTAAAAATTTATAAGAAAATAAAATATTGAAGATTTTTTTGACATTTTACAATCAGTCATTGTAAAATTAGTTCAGCTAAAAAAGAACAAGATATTTATATTTAGATTTAAGATTTAAGGTGAAAGTCGATGGAATCCACAAATGGCCGCTATTTTATTTATTTAACCTTGTCACTTAGAATTTTTGGCGGCACAGATCTCAGAAAGTAAAAGAATTTCGTGTGCCTAATTATAATCACTCTTGTGCTGAACTGCAGCATATATGTCATTACAATTTCATGCACGGAAGCTTTGTAGTTTCTGAGATTCGAGGCGCCAAAAATTCGAAGTGGTAAGGCAAAATAAACAAAATAGCGGCCATTTGTGGATTCCATCAACTTTCACCTTAAGAAAGTAATTATATTACCCCGAGTATTGCACAGAACAACATATTTAACAATTCAAAAACAAAACTACAAGTAAAAAAACAAATTAAATTAAACGAAAAAACAACCTCATTCCGAATTTGAGAAGACATTTTCTTGTTCATTAGAAACGTCTGTTTCATACGTTTCTTTCATCTCTAATGTTTTCCAGTATATCTTCGCTTTCTTGCATAAAGTCCTCTGAGAGTAACATTTGCAATGTTTCTGTCGTCAAAACCCTTCAATTTTTTCGCGGGATTTTTATTAATCCTAAAAGAATATTTATTTACTTTCACGTATGATAATAATTACGTTGTTTACCTGTGATTTCAGGATAAGAACTAAGCAGCAGTCTATTCAGTACATCCATGTTGTATAACTTCTCCTGACAAATGCCCTATTAGAAGCAGTGCATATTCTATGACTGTGGATTAAAATTGTATGTATGTCTCCGCTGTTACTTGAGTAAATGTTTCAAACTTTTCCGTATCAATTTTAAAACCACTAGCTAGTGTCTCCAATCAAACTTTAAGGCGGTAGATCAAATTAAAATCAAACCTGTTATTTGAGCAGCGGTTTCCGGATCAGCAAAGAATCTAAGACTACTGTTGCCATCCGAATTTCCAAAGCCTGGTTTTGTAAAATCCACAACGAGTCCCAATTTTTTCTGAAGTTTTCTTGAATGTGTTCATTTCTTTCTTTGACGATTTGCTTTTCATTGCCAGTTAACCGCCATTTTTTGATAGGCAACTTGTAAGAAAGATGTAAATTTGTCTCGAAAATACGAATCCTGGCCTGAAAAATGGAAAATCCGAATTTAAGAGAATCTGTGTTTCGTTTAGTTTAGATTTATTTATTAACGAGACCTTCAAAAATCTGTGTTGATTTCCTTTGAAACGCTAAGATTATTGAATTTCATTGAACTTGCGCCACATATATAACATTTAATCGTTGATGTCATTTCAGCTGCAGCATTACACACTTTTCCACCAACCAAAGTGAGCATAAAAGTATGTCTAATAGTGAATTGCTTGCCATTTCATGCAACTTTTGTCGGCCGTTGCGAATTAATTGCATTTTTAATAATTCTGATCTCTCCATTAATTACCTCAGATGATTCCTTGATAAACCTAATGCGGATTGGGCGACAGTAGCGAGGTGAAGATGGAGTTGGGTTTTGCCAAACTATTTTTGCATTGGATCCACAAACTATTCTCAACTGTGGAACACACTCGTATCAGAATCCATATCCACACGTACCTGATGGAATTCTGAAACAAGAAAAATATACCTGAAAGGCAACTCCTCCCCCCCTCCCTTTCCCCTCTCAAAACAAGGCATTGACCGCCTAGGTTGCCGCCTTGACCGCCATATATTGAATGAAAATGTCAATAAGTGCATTTGTGTACTTTTTTTTTTTGATAAATTCACCTATATTCCAATTTCTCGAAAGATCGCAAATAATTGCAGCTGATTTTTTGCTATAATCATCTATACACATGTACATAAAATGCCTCATATACGGCTTTACAGGATATTACAGGATAAGTCAACTTTTGTTATCACGATACATTTATTTTATAGTTTAAATAGCATTTGAAGACAAGATTTTCATAAACTGCTTCTACGAAGTCAACACTAAGTGAAATCAGCTGATGTCATGTGGAATACATATTTCAATACCTGCTTGATCACTATCCATTTTTGCAAATTAATGTGATTATCCCAACAACAAGTAGAGACACGAAAACAATGGCACTGCGGAACGATTTTTTCTAACAAACCAACACGATTCAACAACAGGCAAGTTTGAACTGATGCCACAACGCGGTCAGTTTAGAAAAAGAAATAATGAGTACAGGGCGAGGTAGAGGGCAATGTTACCCTCTCTCTGAAGTATACAATGCATGCATTCAGAATCTGTTTCTGTTTATTTTGAGAAATCGACTTTTGGCCAGCTAGCGTAGAACAAATACCCCTCCGTGCGCCGGCCGCGCCCGGACGCAGGTCAAAAAAGGAATGGTCAGGAATGTACCGGGAAATCCTCTGCACTTCCACGAGAAATCACTCGGATGTTGGATAAAAGGGTTGTGATTGCAGCAGGGATCTTAGGGGGGTCTCATTAGTGCTGGGCAAGGAGTACCCCACCTGTTATAAGTTTCAGTGAGTGTATCTAGGTCATAGTGGATACGTTGTCTACGTACATTCCCTTCTGGAACACGGGAACCGCCAACGGAAAGCGATCCGTCAATGTCTATAAAACCACAGACAAACAGGCGTAGCTTTTTCTCCTCTATCGTCGTACACGCATTTAACGTTCAATTTAAATATTATTAGTTGCACGAATCCCTTACCACAGCGCTGGCATTGGATCACTTTGACGTTTCTTTAAATTCTATCGAACTTGTATACAACATTGTTTGAAACTTGGCAAGCAAGGTATTTTACGCGAATAGCTCGCAAGATGTAGTTATGAGTTACGTGACGATATATGTATTTAAAGAATTACGTTTGTCTGTGATAAAACTGTTGGTTGGTTATTTTATTTTCTATTGATGATTTTTCCGTTTTTGACCTTTCTGACGTTCATAACACGCACACTTGGGTAATCCCATTTTTTAGTACGAAGTTTGTTTTCCTCACTTTCGCTCCAGTCAAAAATGTGGATTTGTTACAGCTCCATCCATTCCAAATCAGGTTCCAAATATTGCATGTAGGTATGTGATATTTATCGTGTTAATTTAAGCCAAATCTAATTTAAATTTCCTATGCACTATGAATCGCAGGAGTTCACATTAATTGTTCAATACACAAGAATTTTGATTCTTTATTTGGCCTCATTTACTGCTTTACAATAAGAGTGATTGTGAGCTCTGAGCTGTAAAGCTCGATAAACTCTTAGTCATCAACAATATCGGTGTCGTCAGCGATCCAACATTCGAGATAAACAAACGAACCTACAAGCCTGCTTACCGTCATCATCCTCCTGCTCGTCTCGTCGATGGATGGATGCCGGGCTGAAAATTGAGTTGAACAAAGCTGATGAGAAGGCGGAAAGCTTGTTAGCATGGTGTACACAACGAACCGCTGTAGACCGACGCAGCTTCCGTCGATGCAGGGCCCGTTGTCTAGAGCTATTGTTTTTTGCCTTATCGGATTCTGTTTCTCCTGCTTCCGATGAAGCGCTTCTTGTTATCTCTCCATCGCTGAAAGGTAGAAGCTTGTAGCTCTGCCGTACCTGGACGATGCATTTTAAAACACTGCCAGGTGCTGTAACAACTGATCCCAACAACAACAACAAACCGTTGACAACCAACATAACCTACAAATCATCCAAGAATTGAAAAATCGAAACGTACGACACGACGACGAAGTATCTTTTGTGAAACTTTGTGCTCCAGTCGAGCCCGAACCAAAATGGCAAGAGCGATAAAAATATCCATAAAATAAACAAAACGTCATCGTGTGCGGCTCCAGATGGCCGCCTGTGCCGTCGTCGTCCTCATCGTTGTCGGTTTCCAGTGAATCAATAGGCCTACGGTGGTTTTCCCTTATGATAGGACTTTCTTATCACGGACGGGCGGGGAGAAAGAGGATTCCTCTTTCCGCATGTATCTCATTATCATAATTGGACACCAGCCAAGGAAAGACGACAATGATGACTACACCGTTTCCGCCCACCTCATGCTGCTGCTGCTGCTGCTACTACTTCTGAGCCTCCGCAACTAATGACAATGAGGAACATGACTAGGAAATGTGACAATACTGGTGCCGCGTTTGTTGGTTGGTGTGGTCGCTTGGGCTGGAAATAAGCAACCATGCAGCTATAAATGTGCTTTGCTTTGCCTGAAGGATCAAGCGTCGATAGTTGATGATGTGGCAGCTGCTTCTTTCTTAAGAATTTATTGAACACTTGAGAAATTTACACGTGCTTCAGAAGATTGGATGAAACTGACACAATATGAGGCTTTGAGGAGGTGGTATCAGGAATTTTTCTATGCAAATAGGATTGATACATCCAATGTCCGAATAGGGGAAACTGTCGAAGCGCTCACACACTGAAACAAGTTTTCATATAGTTTCCATTGGGAACGCACATGATATTTTTCCAAAAACAAAATTAATGATTTTTATCTTTAGTTCACATAATATTCATATGATCACATTAATTCTATGTGATAAATCACATAAACTTCATTGGACACATACGGTTCATGTGATTTGTTGGTGCGATTCGCAATTATGGGATCACATGAAAGTTATATGAAATTCTAATGGATATTTTCCATTGTAAATGTGATTTAATTTTTGAGTGCATTTTAGTTAAAGCAGAGCTTAGGGGCTGTTCATTAACTACGTAGACAGTTTTTTTTAATGCTTGACCCCCTCCCCCTGCGTAGACAATATTCCATACAAAAAAATAAATTTGTATGGGCCCCTCCTAAGCTGTCTACGTAGTTTATGAACAACCCCTTAGTAGCCCCCTGGGTTGTCAACCTTTTATCTGATTCAAATGTCACTTATTTCGCCGGCAGGAGTACTTGACTTGCTTCAAACTTGGATCTACACAATCAGCTTGCATTGTGATTATCAGAGCCCGCTAAAACATCTAGCTTATGATATATGTTAATTATATAGGTATCAATAGGGACAGCTATTCGGAGTAAGTAACAGGGAAGCCTGCGAACTAAAAAAAAAACTGTTTAATAATACCGGATCAACCTGAGGTCTTGAAAACATCAAGAGCACTTCAGGGAGGCCTATGCTCATCTTTTTTGTTTTGAAATAATTTATGATCGTACTATGGGTAAAAATCAGAGAGATATGATTAAAATTGTTAGACAGTTCAATAACACCTGATTAACCTCCCGAGCAAAGTCCAGCAACAAAATGACAGAAAATAGAAATCAAGTTTTGATATCAACATCAAACTGAAATCATAATTTGATTTCAGTTTACACATTGACAAATTTGATACCAAATTTTGTTTTCATTTTGCTGTACATTTGATCTTTAAAAATATGTTGTTACGGGTTTGTTTTCATTGCCTTAGCATAACATCAAATTGAATACTTGTTTTGCTATCAACAGGAAAAATGGATAGCAAATTTGGTTTTCAGTTTGCTCTCACTGATAGCAGAAATAGTTTTCAATGTGATGTCACAGGAAGACATCATGAAATTTAGATTTCAATTTGATCTCAGACTTTGCTCAGGCTTACATAAATATCCTGAAGATTTCAGAGAAATCTCGGATCATCCTTAGGTTTCGAAATGATTTATGATTTTACTGGTATCTGAGAGCCGCTATTTGAATTCAGATAGTTGAAGATCTGCATAATAAAACCTGATCAACCTGAAGAGTTGAATAAATATCCTAAAATAAACTTCGGGAAAATTCTTCCTAAAACTCTAGAAAAGTTCTATCCACAACTTGAGGCAAGTTTTTTCCCAGAACTGTTGGGAAGTTTCCAAAATTTTAGAAAATTTATTCCCAGAACTCCAGGTAAATTTTTCTCGAAACTTTAGGGATGTTCTTCCCACGATATCAAGGAAGTTCATTCCAAAACTTCAGGAAAGCTCTTCCCAAATCTTCCATGAAGCTCTTCCCAGAACTTTAGGGATGTTCTTCCCACGATATCAAGGAAGTTCATTCCAAAACTTCAGGAAAGCTCTTCCCAAATCTTCCATAAGCTCTTCCCAGAACTTTAGGGATGTTCTTAACAAAACTCCAAAAAAGTTCATCTCAGAATTTCAGAAATACTCTTCCCAGAACTCCAGGGAAGTTTTATTCAGAACTTCAGAGATGTTCTTCCTAAAATTTGAAATATCCAGAATTTGAGACAAGTTCTTCCCAAAACTCCAAAAAAGTTCATCTCATAATTTCAGAAATACTCTTCCCAGAGCTCCAGGGAAGTTTTTTTTCCAGAACATCAGTAAAGTTCAACAAAAAAATTGAAGGAAGTTTGTCCATGTGCTTTAGGGACATTCTTTCCAAAACTATGGGAAAGTTCTTCGAAGAGCTTTAGAGAATTTTTATCCCGGAACTTAAGGGAAATTATACTCAGAACTCCAGGGAAATTCTTCTCAGAACTTAAGGGATGTTCTTCCCAGAATATCAAGGAAGTTCTTCCCAAAACTTCAAAGACGTTCTTCCGGGAGCTTAGGGGATTTTCTTCCCAGTACTTCAGTACAGGGAAGTTTTATCCATATCTTCAGAGAACTTTAGGGAAGTTCTACCCAGGGAAGTTTCTCAGAACTCCAGTAAAATCTTCCCATAACATGAGGGAAGTTTTTCTCAAAACTTTTTCGATCTTATTCCCAGAACTTTAGGGAATTTCTTCCCTGAACTTAAGGAATATTCTTCCCAGTACTTTAGCGAAGTTCTTCCCAGATATTCAGAAAAGTCCTTCCTACAAGTTCAGAAAACTACTTCCCACAATTCCAGGGAAGTTCTTTCCAGAAGTTGAGAAGAAGTTCTTCAGATATTTTTTTTAATTGTAGTCACTTTAACACTTTAAACACAGACAAACAGACATAACACTCGCAAATTGTTCATCGAACAAGCATTTAACGGTAAAATTAAAAGTATAGTAGTTGGTAGTACCGCCACCTGTGGCGCGCATAGTAATTTCCCTTGGGTTTGACGTTTACACACTACCGCCATCTGTTCAGCGTACTACGCACCACAGTGTACTCAACAGATGGCGGTAATGTTTTAGCGACGATGTTTTTCAGTGAGACATATTCAATATGTTATGTCTGTTTATCTGTGCTTTAAATGTCATTCGTGACTGTAGTTCACAACAGTTCAATTTAATTACTTTTTATTTTTTAAACGGATTAAATATTCTTCAACTTCTGCCGCCGACGGACAAATAGAATCAATTTCTACTAATGCTTGAAAGCGGTGACTATTTAGTTCCAAGTTCTGGCAGCCCTGGCTTAAACACATTTTTCTTAATTTCATTTGCCTTCTGAGTCAATTCACTTGTTGACATCCGTCGCCTTTTATTGGTAGCTTCGATGAAATCGTTGGTATCCGAGCTATCATTACCGTCATCGCCATCGTCATCGTCGCAGTCATCATCGCAGTCATCATCGCAGTCATCGTCGTTTTCACTGGTGGTGTTGTATTTGTTCGGTTGAATTTCGGTTTCTTCGTTGGTTTTTGTCAAGTCCCCGGCAAGGTGACAGATAACCGTAGTTTCACGTACCCACTTGCAAATAGTAGATGTCGCCACACAACTTTAACAAAAGGATTGTCCTTCACCGCCGTAATGATATTTTTCTATGGGAAATCAACTTTTTGTTTCCCCATATGTGGATGTCAAATAACAGGCAAGCATGCTATATGAAAAGAGCGAATTTATGATTTTCGTGGTGAAATGAAATAAATCCAAATGAATTGAAACCGATTGATGGAGGTTCATTTTCTTACGTAATCAAATGGCAATAAAAAATACCGCAAAAAGGATTATCTTCCATTTAATTCCACTTAATTAATTTTGGTATCCATGACAGATACGTATTTCGACTACAATTTGCAGTCTTCATCAGTGTCATTCCCACTAAAGGAGATGAGTACTTAAGGGGGTTAGATTTTGATAAGTTCTTTAGTGGGAATGACACTGAGGCTACCAAGCCTTTTGGATTTTCCTTATTAGAGAATTGTATAGATTTTTCTCCTTTACTTTACTTAAATCTTTGGTTTTTATTAGTTAGGTAGGTTCTGATTCAACACATTGTAGTTTAATTTTTATACCTGTGATCTTGACTTTTTTACCTAGGAGATGAGTACTTAAGGGGATTAGATTTTGATAAGTTCTTTAGTGGGAATGACACTGATGAAGACTGCACATTGTAGTCGAAATACGTATCTGTCATGGATACCAAAATTAATTAAGTGGAATTAAATGGAAGATAACCCTTTTTACTGTTTTATTTAAGCATTCCGCTAACATCCCAATTTCACTACTTCACATTAAAAAATACGTTGCCTTGTATTTTATTTTACTCTTGAATATAATCAGCCTTCAGATTATTTTTTTGATCATAGTTGTGCGATGATGAAGGCTTGCCCTAGGCCGTATGTGTTCTTCTGATATGCAAAATTTCAAAAACTGAACTGATAATACTCATTAATCACCACAAAAATTTCAACGTTGCTAAAAATACATATTACGAACGGCTTGAAAATAGAATCATAATGAGCATCTGCAACATTCATCAACATGTTTTTTGTAACAATCAGGACTTATTTTGGAGCAGGATGCAGTAAACATCCATCGCAATATCCTGATAAAATTGTTCATAGACTTTTATTTAAAACGCTGACTTGAGGAACATGCCAAAAACTTAAGCTGAAATTGTTGGAATTTCCTTAAAATTGTAGAAATTTCCTTGACATTGTTGGAATTCCTTGAAATTTGGTGGAATTTCCTTACAATTCGAGACATTTCCATGAAACTCGTTGGAAATTCTTTGAAATTTCCTTAAAATTCGTAGGATATTACTTGAAATTCATAGGAATTTACTTGAAATTTGTAAGATTTTTTGAAATTCATAGGAATTTCCTTGTAATTCGTAGGAATTTCCTAGATTTTTTTTGGAATTTCCATGATTTTCGTTAGAATTTCCTTGAAATTCGTTGTAGTTTCCTAAAAATGCATAGAAATGTCCTTTAAATTCGTTGGAATCTCCTTGAAATTCGTTGGAATTCCCTTGAAATTCGTTGGAATTCCCTTGAAATACGATGGAATTACAAAAAAAAATTGATTGAATTTCCATGACAGTTGTTTTAATTTGCTTGAAATTCGTTGGAAATTGCTATGACATTTCATTAAAATTCTTATGAATTTCCTTAGAGTTCGTCAGAATTTCATTAAAAATTGATGGAACTTTGAATTTCTGGAAATTCTTAAGAATTTTCTATAAATTTTGTAGAATTTCCTTGAAAATCGGTGGAATTTTCTAGAAATTCATATGAATTTTCTTGAAATTTTTGACATTTCCTTGAATTTGTTAGGATGCCCTTGAAATTGTTGGAATTTGGTTGGATATGTTAGAATTTCATTGAATTCATTGGGTTTTTTTCAAGGATTCATAGAAATTTTCTTAAAATTTTTCGGACTTTCGTGAAATTCTTAGGAATTTCCTTGAAATTCTTTGGAAATCGTTAAAATTTCTTTGAAATTCAATGGAAATACCTTAAAATTTGATAGAATTTTCCTGAAATTCGTAGGAATTTTCATTAAATTTGTGGAATGTATTTGAAATTCGGTTAGTTTTCTTGAAAGTCGTATGAATTTTCATGCGATTAATGTAATTTCCTTTGAATTGTTGGAATTTCATTAAATTCGCTGGAATTGCATTGGAATTTCGTTGAATTCGTTGGAATTGCCTTTTTGATTTCCCTTAAATTCGTAAAAAATAATCCATAAAGTTATTGTTCTTTGAAATTTGTTGGAATTTCCATTAAACTGCAGGAATTTCCTTGAAATTGAAATGAATTTCCTTGAAATTCATAAGAATGTCCTTGAAATTCATAGGAACCTCCTTGAAATTCGTTGGAATTTTACTTGAATTCTGAAAGAATTTCCTTTGAAATTGTTTGAATTTTCTTATAATTCGTTGGAAATTGCTTGAAAATCCATGAAATTTCCTTAAAATTCTGAAGCATTTCCTTGAGGTTCGTTGAAATTTCTTTGAAAAGTGATGGAACTTCCATAAAATTCGATTGATTTTTGTTGAAATTCTTAGTTAGTTTCTATAAAGTTTGAGGAATTTCCTTAAAATTCAATAAAATTTTCTTGAAATTCGTGTGAATTTTAGTGACATTCTTGAAATTTCCTTGCAATTGTTGCCATTTACATGAAATTGTTGGAATTGGGTTTATTTTATTCCTTTTATTTTTTAACGTCGGTCTCTGTTCCGCAATCTAGTGCCAATCACCGACGGACATCGATTGCCATCCATTGACGACAATCGAATGTGCAGGAAGGCAGCTTCCACACCTGCGAAGGATATCGCACCCATTCACAACACACATGGGCCGGGAAGACGTGACCATAGATTTTTATGCCTCAGAAAAATCCCACCGACCTCGGCTGGGATTGAACCCAGACCCATTGGGGTGTTAGAAAGCCGTCACGCTTACCACTACACCACCGGCGCCGGCAGAATTGGGTTTAATACGTTTGAATTTCATTGAATTCATTGCAATTACCTTGAAATTCATTTGAAGTTCCTTGAAATTCGTTGGAAATTTCTTGAAATTCGTTGAATTTGTTTTAAATTTTTGGCATTCCTTGAAATTTCTAGGTATTTTCTTGAAATTCGTAGGTATTTCCTTGCAATTCGTCGGAATTTCCTTTAACTTCGTTGGAATTTCCTTGAAATGAATTGGAATATCCTTGAACTTCGATCGGATTTCCTTGAAACCCTAGGGGAAGGACAGCTCCAAGTATCAGTATCAATACCGATGGTGGAAATATTAAATATTTTAATATGTGTGATATTTGCGAATCTTATATTTAGTCTGACAGTTGTTTTTTGTTTGTTTTTGACTATTTTGGTTTTAAGTGTACATTTGACATTCGTTAAATCAAAAATGTATTTCACACGAGTTGAAACCCGTCGGAATTTTCTTGAAATGCGTTGAGATTTTCTTGAAATTCGTTGGAATTTCCTAAAATTTTTGGAACTTCCCTCAAGTTCCTGCCCTGAAGTGCTAAGAACTTTCCTAATGCCGTATGATATTTTCTACAGATCTGTAAACTTATAAGAGCCTTTCTCGGAGTTCAGGTAATTTGCATAGACTTTTATTTTAAACGCTGGCTTGAGGAACATGCCAAAAACTTTGGAGACATTAAGAATTCTATCCACAAAAAAGTTAGAAAATTGTTTTATACGCCTTTTTAATAGAAACTTAGCGATCGATTTCATCACTCGTGGTGAATATGAGAACGATTTGAACATGAGAACAATTTGACGATGACAATCATTCAATTTTGTTTTACAGATCATATGCTTCTGGTTCTGTACTGCTCAAATACATACGATACACCAAATAAAAAACAAGTTTCATAAACTGATTATGACATACATTGTATTGTACATACTACTGAGAATCAAACCGATATCAGTCGCTTGGATTACTGGAGTTTCTATGCCGTTAATACTAGTTTTGTCGTCGGACGTCGCGTGTCCGGTTTGGCGGGCGTGCGAAAATTAGATGCATTTTAAACTTTAATTTTATTTACAGTACATCATTTCCGAATTCGCCATATTCAGATAACACTTCTGAAATTTGTGAGTTTGACAGAACCACCAGCACCAAATTTTCGGGGAACAATGGCAATATACTGGAGTTGTCAAGTTGCCACCGAGTTGGTTTTTATTAGTGGGGAGTCTGACTCCAGATTCGGTTCCTCTTCTTCAGATGCTGATGATAATGGTGGAAACTAGTCTCCATTCAACTTTGGATCACTTGACCTTCTGGGTGCTGCTTGTGGTGGTGTTTTGGTGCTACTAGCTGTTTTCGGAGTCTCCGCCCACTTTTGTTTGGGATGGGCTGCTTTTCCGCAGTGATGACATGTTTTGGGCTGATTCCGGTATGTCACCAGCGTTGTTTCACCATCGATGGTCACATTATTATGGATACTGAAATTATAGATATGGTATGGGACAGAAGAAACCCCAGTATTAAATTAAACAAGCTGTTGTGAATTTAACCAGCCATCTTACACTAATTGCAAATAACTGATCCCATAGTTTGTACAACTATTATAAACAGAAAAAAAACAGCTCATAAGATCTTACTATTTTAAACTTCTATCAGCATCGACCATTCAACCGAGCGCCCTGAAGCAAAATACAACACAGAAAATAAACAACTTTTGCATGAGAATGCTCCCCTCATTATTTCATAAACTTGATCCGCTTTAGGCGCGAAGCTCGCAGCAACATAATCTCACGTTTTCCTGCCATGCCCTGAAGCGCCGTCCGTCGTGGAAGGATGCAATTCAACAGCATTACAATCCACCCACTTGGCGGACTAGGCGGCCGTTCTTGCTGAGTTGCTGGATGCAGCGCTCCCAAGCCGCAACCAAGAGCAACTTTTTAATCATATTTGTTTGCATATAAATTCTACTAAGCGATCTTCTTCACGTCTCGCATTCCAGGTTCAAGTTTTCTTCGTTTTTTTTTTCTCAAGAAATATCCGTGCATTTTTCTCTGAAGTTTATTAAAAATGTTTCATGCACATTTCTCAAGCTCGGGTTCCAAGGAGGTCAGTCGTGGGAAAAAGTTTCTTACGGCTCGATTATTTCTGCGTCGTTTCTTGGCACCATTCCAGCAGCAGAACAGCGCTGCACGTGCACAATTCCAGTCACCCAGCCGCATTCCAAGTACAAAGCAGACAAAGGAAAAGCTTTTTCAAGTTATCGATTGGAACTTTGATGATGGCGATAACGATGATGGCAAGCTAGATTCCAAGTAGCACCTTAGTTGCAGGATCAAAGGCTACTTAAATTGATTCGGTATCACGTGACCAACGGACGAACGGCCCAGAGTTCAAACATATCAATTGACTTAATTCAGACATAATTGGAAATTGATTGAGGTTATAATGAACTTCCACCAATTTTCGGGTGTCCCCTCTGCCATCCCCTTGAAATGTTCAACAGCTAGATCATGATAGCAACCATGGGGCAGGGGGGGGAAGAGGGGGAAGCTAATGCTAAGCACCACAAAGTCGGGCACGAAAAGCCTGTTAGGAAAGCGATAAATGGTCTGCTTTAATTTTTTCCTTATTCTGCTTTCGCGTTAATTTCTTTTGCCTACATTTAGACGGACAAATTGCCCGGCACATGACTGCCAATTGGTGGTTGGAGTGAGTGGCGATATATCTTCGGCAATTTGGGTGAGTTATATCCCTGATATTTATTTGGTTGTTTTAATTCGTTGCCCACGGTTTTCTAGTTGCATTGATTATCTGGTGGCATGTAGGAATAAACTCCCCAATGAGATGGTATTGCCATTTAGTTAGACAAAATACAAGTTGGCAGCCTTTTACCGAATTGTATGGTGGCAATAAAAACAAACGCTTCATAAGTTTCAGTGTTAGCGTTTGTTTTTAATTATCTACTTGGATCCATAAAAAATGCGAAGCTTTTCTTCGGACTTCGGAATTTGGACGGGAAATGCGAAATAGTTCCAAAAACTTAAATTAATCACTCTGCTTAGTCACTCCACTTGCAGTTTCACTCCAACAATAACAAATCAACACAGCGCCACTTCATTAATTTACATTACTAACGACGACCCTCATCGATGATCAACGCGCTCGACAACGCGGGCAGCCATCCATCCCCCAGCCCCTGCTTGTCCCAATTTGTTCACTTAATGGAGTCCACACCGCTGCTGTCCAAATAGAAATCTACACAAGTGGAACGGTGTTTTCTTTTTCGTAGCACGCGCACATCCATCTCCCCGTGCCACGCTTTCTTTAGTTGGGAAATAAATATAAATAGTCAATCCCTCACCACTAGCTGAGAGGAGACAATTGACTTGAAGAGCCATCATCATCGCGGAAAATCCAGAGACGACCGACGACGACGACGGTGCGGTGTTTATTTCCTGTTTTGTTCGGTTTCCTGTTGATTAAATGTTTAATAATAGATTGTAATAAATGGTTCCATAGGCCTTGCGGGGCAGAGCTATGGAGAGGGGGATCAACGGAGAGCAGCACTTTATCACCGGAAAAGCCCAGATATCCACTCGAGTGAAAAGCAGGACTACTTTCCCAAAGGAAAATACAAACTCAATGATGCGTGACGGTTATTTGTGTTTGTCAAGTTGTTTCACGTGTCTCCACCGACGGATGTACCCCCCGGTTAATGTGCGATGCGGAAGAGAAGCAACGGTTGTGTAAAATTTCTCACGTAACATTTGAAAAGGGCCTATCAGCTTTTGAAAGCAAAACTTGTAATTACCCTTTCGCGCGGACTGAAGCTCGCCTAGTCAAATTCTAACACGACCCGTTCTGATTTGAAATAAACTTTCAACATGTCTTCAGTAAAGGAGATTATGTTTTTCCACAGGTCAAGATACCATTTCGACTAAAGACTAATTTGTCAAGTTGGCGTATATGTTCTCACAAATATTTTTCAAAAAAGCATAACACGAAAAACATTAATTATAATTAAATTGCGTCTGAGAAAAGACTCTTAAAATCAATTGGGATTTATAGAAAAAATCTACACTTTTTCACATAATCTTATACATAATAAATAAATGCAAATTACTTATCGCTCCCTCGCATGATTTTTTTTTTCTTTTACTGAAAAGACTTAAAGTCATAAGGACAGTTGTAGAAAAATGTATGCACATTTTTCACAAAAACTTATCATTCTCCATGTACAACAAACTTATAAACAAGGATAATTATTATTTCAAATTTTTCGAAAACAGTTGCATTGACATTAAATTTACAATAACATTAAGAATCCTATTCTATCTTTTTTCTTTATTTAGGAGATTTTCAGCATCATATTCTATTTCAAAAAGGGGCTAATTCATACAAAAACTTTAAATTGAAAAAAAAATATGACAGTATTTCTTATATTTTTTTTTTATTTTAGGGCTGCTTCATCTCAGAACATTTTCTATTATTTTTCTTTTAACGTACAGTTTTTTCAGAATATTTATTTTTAATCGTATGTAGGAGAGATTAGCAATTAGCATTTAAAATTAAATTTTTGAGTATTTGCAAATAGAAAATTAAGAAAGTTAAAAGGTACAACACAATAAACATTTTATCTTCCGCTATCCAATAAGCCTCCTCCACCAGAACGGGAGCCGCTTCCAATGGTTTCATTGTATGGCAGATTCGCCAACGGGGGTCAGAGCGCTTCCATTGCAGCAATGGACGTAAAACGTGGTCTGCACTCACACATTCATCACGAAACGGTTGCTTTCCAAAGTCGACGACGCATCGACTGAAAGAACTGCTAATGAAGAACAATGAGGAGAACCAAACAATGGATGCTGCCGAGTCAAGAGACGATCGCGTGACACACATTGAGAGTGGTCTGCTTCTGTCGACAGCTGAGTGAACACTGCGGCACAATTTCGTCAATCAATGGTTTACGACCTACGATTTTTGAAAAAAAAAATACATGTGAAAAGCCTAAGCCGTTTTGAGCCTTGAGTAGGGATTTTATTGCCCGACCCGGGAAACGGGTAATGGAAATCGGCATTTCCCGGGAATTCCCGAGATTCTGGAAATTTTCCAAATTATATATGATTCATCATATAATTATGATTTAACAGGCGTAAATTACCAGTTGGGACGTAAATAGCCAAAAAAGAATAACGCTTAAATATACTTATTTATTTCAAGATCAAAATAACAATGTACACGTATGTAATTATGCTCCAAACTTCAAATAAAATAAAATACTATCAACACGCTTGAAATAACATGAGCATGATTGACCACCCACGGTTGCTGCTCTGTTATTGTCAGCTGCAATTACACAGAACCAACAGATGAGGTTTGGAACCAGTCTTGTAAGCGGTCACCATAGTCGACACATTTTCTACGATAGTCGACTGCCTTTGCTTCAGACACTTGCAAAACAAACTATCAAATTACAATACCAAACTAAAATGTCATATGACAGGCTCTGTCATACGACACTGTCGCCGAGGATCGTCACGAATGTATGTATTTTAGTTTTTCTCATCATTAGAGCTGCTGATGTTGTGCTTGTGTGAATTCTTAAAAACAAAGCTAGCAACGATGTCCTAGTAATAACATTTCTGATCAGAAATGGTTTAATTTACACCAAATTGAGGAATTAGAACGAAATCACACATTTTCTTTTTCCTCGAATGTTGTTCTACCGTTTGTGTTGTATAAGAGAGACGACGGTAGAGCATGAGAGTACGAATACAAACAGACTGTCGCGCACGACAACGAAGCGAGTGTAGTAAAAAAACGTCAACAGTTTCGACCCCTGTTTGGGACTAACATTCATCCTCAATGTGTAAAAACTGGAGATCTAATATTTAGCAATACCAGCGCCGGCCGTGTCCGAATGCAGATCAAATAGGGAATGGAAAGGAATGTGTTGACGTGATACTCGCTGTGAAGGAAACCGAGAAATCTTCTGCGCTTCCACGAGAAATCACTGGGATGTTGGATTTGGGGAAAGGTTTGCAGCAGGAATCGTTTTGGTAAACTAATGCTGATAATGACGTACCTTAAACACTAATAGATATGAAGTATAAATAGATTAAAAGGAAAGATCTTACCGAAGGAATCAAGTGGACCTGCAACAAGCTGCCTCGAAGTGTTTTAATATACTGTCCTCAAATCACCCTTCTTAGTAATAGTACTAGCCGTAGCCAGTCCACGGGGATCAACATGAAATGATCCAGACTCTATTAGTATGTATTAAGCATCCCAAGTAACAATTCAGTAACCATTTAGCATCCACTCTGATTTATGATGGTTTTAAAACGGCAATGAACAATCCATTTAGTTTAAATATAGCATTTTAAAGTGTAAAACACTCCTGCTTAGTAATTCAGCTTATAGCTGTTTTAAAAACCTTTTATAGCCTGGCAAGAAATTCAAAAACTGTATTGTTTTAAAAATAAATTTAAAACAGTTATCAATCCCTCCTTAAAACTCTTCCGTAATTCAAGCATAAACGTCATTAGCAATTGTTTATTAATGTCTTGATAAAATACTTTATAAACGTGTTCTATCATTATAAAAGCAAGCATAAAACCATTAGGTTTTGCATTAGAGCAAAAAGCATTTGTTGTTGCTTTTTAGGCTTTTTAAAGTGCATCATTAACTCCCTAATTACTCTGTTTACAAATTGAGCTTAAAAGATGGTTCCTCATAGTTAATAAATGCCAAATCTATGACAAGGAAATCTCGAAGGATAGTAGGATGAAAAAATCAAGTCAATTTCAGATAAATTTACTTCCCATTTTACACCACCAACGACTGACCATCTGTCGGAGAAGAGTAAAGTGAGCGGGGCCCTCGAACTCATAAAACATTGTCTAAAGTTGAAAAACATACCAGCCTTCTCCAGATCTTGCGATGACAATCGAAATAACAACCGACAGCAAACCACTGAAACTGTTAGTTAGCGGAGATCAGCTGGTTTCCGATCCAAAGCAGCGATTTTATTCGGCGAAAGACTCTTCGAAAATTTTATTCAACCGTACATCTCTGCATCATTGGATGGTGCTTTTCTGTAACCATCTTTTTCGGGAACGATTGCGCTTCCAGCAAACTATCTGAGTAACTGCTCACAATCCATCGGGAGAAAACCGCCTGGAATAATCCTGGATCTCACAGCGCAACTATCGAAAGATAAACAAACTTTGACGTTTAACTATCTGCAGGCAACTTTGCCTCCATAAATGCTGCCATTAATCTGAATGGTTTAGGATCAAGCAAAATGGCTTTGGATAAATACAATTCAGCCTGCAAGTTTTCTTCATAAAAGCCATTTTAAAACCTTATTAATTTGTTAAGGAATTCTTGAAAGCAAAACAACTTTTTCACAAATGACCCATGAAAATCAACTTTTATGCCACCGCCATGTTACAATTAGTTTGCTTATTTTTTTACAATCTCCGATTTTCAATCTATGTTGCCTTGGATATAACTATATTTTGGTAAATTTAGCAATGAGCAAACATTTAAATGCGAAAATCATAAAAAAATAATCTCAGCCTAGCTCGATCTGAAAAATAATTTATTTTATTCAATGTAAAATAATTAGTCAAATCGACGTTTTACGAGAGCGGACCTATTTTTTTCGATGTTTTCATGTACACTTCACATGACATTTAATAAGGCACTTAAAACTAGGCCACATAATGAGAACTATTGTAATAAATTTGGATATTCAACACAATTTTTATACCATCAGTTTCTATTTTAATTATTTTGATAAGATCGGATTCATAAATCCTTTTCTATCTTGATTGATGCTTTCCTAGTGGATTCAGCATGCGGCTAGGGGAAATGGCTCGAAAAGGGTTTTTATTGTTGCTAAATAGCTTTTATTGTAGCTTTCAAATGGTTCTGAATACGTTCGTCATACAACCTTTTGCAGTAAATCAATCTTGACGAGTTTCGAGAATACACCCTTCAGAATATTCTCCAGGATGGGCCAACTAGACATATTCTAGTCTTAATGAGGTTTTGGTGGATGCATTAATGACAAAATAGGCTTGACCAGGGTTTTATGAATGTTGTTTTATAGTTGCTCTGTAGTATTTCATAAAACTTAAAATGTTACTTGGGATTTGCCATATTTTTTTTAGTTTTGTGACCAAACTTCAGTTTTTTGATTTGGGGTTACTTTGATAATGCTCGATGAATGTAGAAAAAAATGGGTGAAACTCAAACAATTTAGTTCTTTAAATATGAATTTTTGAATGAGTATATAATCAGAAAACATCATAAGCAATAAGAATACAACAATGAATTTGCGATGGCTATATCGGAAATACATTTCATTAGTGATGGTTTGAGTGCTTTTTCAAACAGGCGAAAAACACGAAAATTATTTTTTAATATGTTTGTAAAATATATAACACATACCATAAAAATACTTGTTCGTGCAAGCAACGATTACCGCCTTTACCCTAAGCATAACACAGTTATTGAACCTGTCCATAGATGTCATCCCTTGTCCATCTATAATTGTCACTTCTAGCATGTATCTACTGTAATGTGCTGTACTTGTATGTAAAAACAAACAATAAATATATAGTTTAATGCCTCCGCCATGGTAGGACGGCCAATAAATCGGTCTGTTTCAATTAATTATCACACAACGTAGAAAATCGGGTCCTACCGTGCGCGATCAATACTATATACGATATCAACGGAAATACCCTAAACAACAATATGGAAACAATGTTTCTTATTTGGAAAAAGCGCAGCGAGTAAATTACCCGCATTATCAAAGATACCCCGTTTTACGGTACTAATGGGGTCTGATTAACTGCCTCTCTCTCTTGAGCCCAATCTAGAATTTACATTTCGTATTCAGATCTATAAGTGAACTGCTGATCTGAGTTCCTCTGGTATATTCAATTAGATTATGTTCCTGAATATACAGTCAAACAGCACGTAATGCTGTGAACAACTTCAATGATCAGTAGTAATGCTCCCTTTTTATTTACAACAATCCAATGGCAACGAGATTGTGCCGAAGGTGTGCCCAAGCTGTGCCAAATCTAATTCCGGCACAATGTGGAACACCCTCCAAAGGCGATGTGTTCCTTTGATTACTGAAAAATCCTGTTCCCCTAGTTTGAAGTAGTCAGGACTAGGAATCGGTGGTAGATCTTACATTCCGTAACGTACCATGAAAAGGTGATCTACCCACGTTTCGGGCACTCATTTCATTTATACAGCCTCAAGCTGTATTCAAACGTTGTACGATATGTGGAAACCTTTACTCAACAACTTTACAAGCAAATCTGGCGAACTTAGTCAGCTACTTATGGCTGTTGGGATGGTTGGGAAAAGCTCTTATTGCATATCCATTTACGCTTCTATACAGCTGTTATCCTGCTGTTTAGTTGTGTGTAGACTTAAAAGGCGCTTATTCAACTTTTTCCCGGTTATTCAATAATCACTACACAGCTTTCTCTTGAAGCCGGGTTAAAAATTGTATACGCTATTTTTTATGGAAGAATTCATTGAGTTTAATTTTGCTGTGAATCAAATTAATCGAGACGACCGCATTGGCAAACCTTGACACTACCAACTTAGCTACACCAACATTTTGAACTGATGTAAAAAATCAACATGCCATTCTTCAACAAAATCGCTGAGTAGAAGCTTTATAGTAGTGCATATTCAGCCTACTGCGATCTATCAATACGCTTGAAATAAAACTTCAAGAAAAGCCGCGTTCGTTTCTTACTGCAAAAGTGGGCTGAACAAAAAAAAACCGCTTCTATTAAGGTCGAAAAGAACAAGTTCTTTCTGGGTCATAGAGGAGTGCACGGATGTATTTGAATTAACTCACAGAAAAAGTGACACAAGCTGCGGGCAATGTTTACTAATCATGAACACTAATGGCGGTTAACTCCAACTCGGATTAAATTTTAATTTCCTACCCTGTTTGGATGACCTGCCAAACCAGCTCCTCCATTGGCCCCTGCTCCACACTTTCCCCCGGAGAACATCACATGCCTCCCGCTCTAAGGCTTACCCAGAAGACTCGAAAGGCCCGTGGGTTCTCTCCTTTCAACGCAAGTAAAAGGCTTTGAATGTTCAACAGATTTCAAAGGAACTGATCAAACATGTTTCAGCCGTGACCGAGATTTTGAAAGTTCAATCAAAATTGTTGTATTTAAGCTTTTTTTTTTGTTGGAATATCGAGTGTATATTCCAAGTAAAGAAGTGGAAATCAATGGAGTTGTTACCGAAGCGAGTATAACTCCCGGTGATTTCCTGAAAGGCGGGGTTGGTGTCTTCAAGAACCCTCACCTCCCGAAAATTAAAATACTAGACTGTATTCAAATGCATTCAATGTCCCTCGTTGGAACGAAGAAAACTTACACGCTTTCGGACTCGTTTCGTGTGACCTTCGCCGGGTCAGTACTACCACATTGCGTCGCGATAGGGATGATCCGATTACCTGTGCGCTTGTTTGTACCAAAAGTAATGAACTGTACAAAATGTAAGCGACTAAGACACACTGCGGCTTTCTGTGGTAACAAGCCACGCTGTGATCAATGCGGGGAGAAACATACGGAGGGTTTTTGTCGTGCCTCCTCAAAATGTCCTTATTTTTTGGAAATTCCGCATGCTCTCGCTGATTGTCCTAGATACAAACAGCAGGGAGAAAAAACTCCAGCGATCGTTGAAGGCTCGCGCGCAGCGTTCCTTCCTCGAAATCCTGAGATCAGTTACTCCATCTTCCCGAGTTACCCGTGTAGGAACCCCTTCGACCTTCGCTCAGTTGATGACCAGGAAGCCCCACCTAGGAAGCGATCCAAAATTATCACGCAACAGCCTCAGAAGGCCTCTCGTATTGAACCTCGAGTCTTCTAGAAGTAACCAGGAATTAGCGGTAATGATCCGAAAGCCCCTCCACCGGGCTTCAAACCATTTGATCGGAAATTCTAGTTCCACAGCCAGGACAACATGCAGCCATGTTCACGTTTTCTGGAATTGTTGATGGCATTACCGAAATATTCAATGTGTCTGACTCCACGAGGAACATTATTGTATTTATGATTCCAATGTTAAATACTCTTTTGATGCAACTAGCTTCTAAGTGGCCAATGCTTTCGTCGATCATCAACTTTGACGCTTAAAATTACTAACGTTTGATAGTGTGGTAGAGTTTTGTCTGTTCGTGTATCTATTTTAGTTTCTGTTATCTCATCATTGTCCCTTCCCGAGATGTTTATATGACAGATGGGCATTAACTCACGGTCTCCCAGTGTTGGTGAGTTCTTTGCCGTTAATGTTCACGAAAAGTTCACTATTTTGCCATACAGAAATTCAAAACAAAAAAATTGTATGAGCGGATTTGGACAGTTTTTGACCTGTTTCATAAGACCGGAAGGTGCATGCTGGTCACAAATGCCGTGCAAAACAGAATTCCTACGCAATTAATCAACCTTTGATGTGAATTTCGCTAATGTTAAACACGAGGAGCATTTCTTATATAGCAAAACTTCCCATAACAAAATGGGTATAGTTCATTTTAGTAAACAAACTAATACTTCTTCTTTGTGTGTCACCTTTCATGCAGCTCCTAGATCCCTTCCCAAGCCCCTTTTTATGTTTCGTTGCAATTGTAAACAACCACCAGTCATCTCGAGAGAGATCAAGAGCAATTTATCGTCATCTCACTGCATCTTTTACACAGAAAAAAAAATCTGAATTTTAACTATCGCGTAAAATCTCCCTTCGTTCTTGTTTTGAGCTATACATGGCATAAACAACAAAATCGTTTACAAGCTTGCATACAATATTGCTATTTTTTGCGATATTGCGCTTAAATTTACACGAAATATCGCGTAAATTTATGCCAAATCTAGCGTTAATTGTATGTGCGCTATATCTCGCAGAAATTGACAGGAATTTTTCGAACGGTTCATGGTCAATCGTCGAAAAACAGTCAGTAAACGGCGATGGAGATATAATATATAATATATATACATAAAATATAGAATATATCAATCACATCTTTGTGTACCTTTTCATTGATCCCTTCCCCATCTGTTAATAAATTGTAGCCCATAACCTCGAGTAAGCCGCGAGTATTCGGACACCTCTTGTACTAACTCTATTTTTAAGAAACATTGTAAAAAGTAAAATGAATTTCGGCTGCGTAAAGCTTCCGCATTTGAGCCTTGTCAAGGCATGCTCTCTTGTAGCTGATTCAAGGTCCTCCTGTATAGTTAACAGTGTGATTATCACCTTCTGGAGCAGATGGAGTGGTACTAGTTGCGGTTATTGAACATCTCAATAGACGAATAGCATCACCCTTAGCAAACTTGAAAATTTGAAATTTACAAGACCCTGGCAGCTCAGGAACGGTGTGCAAGTTTTTGTTTTGCAAGAAGCGCATCAATGAGATCAGGTCTTTGTTCCGTCGCTCAGTTGTTCTCGTACAAACAGCTGAATAAATCTGTTGCGCAATGTTGTTGTTTTGGCTTTTCAGTTTCGATGGAAGAAAACTTAAGCTTCCCTCTGCTGTGAGCAGCGTAGCATCTCGTCTGCTGAATGATTCGGAAGTGAGTTTAATGCACTCTAAAGCATTCGTCAGGCTAGTTATTATCTCCACATCAATATTTGAAAGCATCATCAACTGACCGAGGTCAGCGAGCGCTTCTGGAACACAATCTTTTACTCTTATCAATCTCCATGTTTTCACATCGAGTAAAAGCTGAAGTTGTGTTCCACGTGTTTCCTCAACCTTATCTTGAAGGATTGTGTTCTTAACTTGTGAGTAGCGGAAAAGCTGAACAACTTTTCGGACTTGCTTTAGGATTCCGCTGAAGTTCTGTGTTTTTAATAAATCTATGGAAAAGAAAAGTATATTGCATCTTTGATAATGTCTAGAGTACAGTACAATCAAACCAACTTGAACCGTAAATCTGTTTTTCATCATCTTCTTCATCACCATCGTCGGTGTTGTCATGCTCATCGTCGTCATCCTCTGAGTCAATTTCATCGTTCCCATCAACTAGCCTCCTCGAGTAAATGACATCACAAACGGCTAGGTGGAGACCATGATTATAAGATAGCTGATGCCAAAACTCTGATAACTTTTCAAATTGCTTCATAACTGCTGCTGCGTCAGTTGTTGCGCCAACAACAAGATCTTCGTTCACTCCGAACGTTTGAATGACTTCACGTATCTTTTGGTTCACCTTTTGAGCTGGAAAGGATCCATGCACGTACACTGAGGCAATAGAACGTAAGAATTTCATAAGAACCACTTAAGAATTTTAGCCACAAGAAAGAGGTATGAATTTCATTGATTTGCCTTATGAAAAATAATGACGACAACAAAATAATAAAACGGAGCAGGCATGGGCGTTGAGATTACGGATCCTGTGCATGGACCACTCGTCTGTCAACACTGAACGAATTTGACATATTCCTGTTATGTGGAAGTCTAATAAATTTGCGCTATAAGATAATCCATTGAAAATGATATGATTGAAAATGTGTCAGGTAAATTCTATATGAATATCTGATACATTTACAATACTGATAATTTGGTAACTTTTATATGATCGTCATATGATAAATGAAAATCGATTAAATTATAATAATTAACTGAAATGGATTTGAAACCCATAAGCATAAGCTATACTTTTCACCACAGTATAATATATGTGTCATAAATCAATCGAAGTAAAGTTTATGTGAAAATAACATGAAATTTACTTCTTCTTTTGACACATATATTTAATCGATTTCTAAAAATAAATTCGAAAAATAAACATCAGGCAGTGTGAGCTTTCACAGTTGTGCCTTTTTTTTATTGTAGCTGATTTGGGATTCGATCAAGATCTGTTGAGGTGTGATGCTTTCGGTGTCTGTGCTCGATTCCACTGGGCCACGGCTGACTTCAAGATTGAGCTCGTTCAAATAGCATGAAGTAAGAACAGCTCTCCCGACATGGAATGTAGTGCAACTTTATGCTCGTTTTGCTAGAGTGAAGACAAATAGCACTGACAAATTTATGTTCCGTTTCGGTGGTGTGGTTTGTTCAAATCTTTCTTAATGCACCTGTGTGCAATAAATCAACGACTAAATTATATGATTTGATAGAACTGGCTCATGAAGTTCGAGTACTACTTAGGGCTGGAATCTGAATTAGCCGTGTAGAAGGCTTACAATTAGAATCATAGCAAAGTAAATATTACAGTAGAATCATTTTTTTTTCAATCTCAATACATTCTTTTCTGGAACCAATTATCATATGAATGAGTGTACGTTAACATCGTTGAAAATTGTTTCAATAATTTATAATGAACAATCATGTAAGATGTATTTTATTGGGAGCGATATTCATCCCAGAAAAACATGCAAAAACAAATGCTTGCTGTTGGATTTCTTAAAAGGCATTTCTATATGACTATTTAATGATTGGGATAGATCTGTTTACAATCTTTAAACGTCAAAAATCAAAGCAAGCTATTACAATGAGATATACATGTTTTCCTATACTGCAAAGTTAAATGACAGTCCAATAGTTTCTACATGTCTATTTACACGCGACATATCAACAAACGTCAAAAATCAGTAAAAGCAACTCCAATAAAATATACATGATTATCTTATAAGATATATATTTTAGTGAGCAATATTCATCATGAAAACAGGTATATTTTACCGAATTTTCTCATAGTGCAAACTTATATGATTTTCCATTAGTTTCTAGATGTCTGTTCCCACCCATGACATATCAACAGTTTTCACCATGAAATATATCAGACAATATTCATATACTTCTTACCTTCGCTAACCACGTTCGAAGCAAAGTATTATCAAGTACTAAGTATGTGAAATTACGATAGAAATCATTCCATATCGCAGTCATAGTTTTTAAGTGATAATCCAATGGAATCTATCAATCATCACATAGAATGAATAAATCTGCTGACATTGCTATGTTATAAGATGGATCCAATAAACGGTACATGTCGATTTGTTTCAGTGAACGTTTGAGAAAATGAAATGACTAAAGGCGTATATGAGCTACCTCATGTTAGACGAAAAGCTTGCATAAGTCACGTTAATGAAATTCATATGTGTTGTTCATAAGTCAAACCTTATGAAATTCTTAAGTTTATTTGCCTCAGTGTAGGCTAAACCAAGGTTTAAGAAAGCTCCATCTCCGCAATGACCAATCACATTGATGAATCGTTTGTTGTTCAGACTGCTCCACTCATCCGAAGTTAAGCTCATCATTCGTCTTTCAGATCTTGTTTCTTCTCGCCGACGTTTCGCGAATTTTAACATTGATGACTCCTTAGGAATCTTATCTCTGGAGGTTCCAGCAACTTCGCCATCGACTGCAGTGCGCTTTAGAACTACTTTGTGTTTGTAGTTCAGCTGCCTTAGTAAACCGCTGAATAACCCTTGCATGCGAGAATTTGAGAACACTTCTCACACTTGGCTTGAAACTTTGCGAAAGTATGTCCATATTTCTGGCATAGTTGCAGTTCTAGAATGAAACAATAACGGAATGATTTCAAACAGAAAAACAACCATTATTTGCTCAGAACTGCACTATTTAATTCATTGCCCTGTCCAGACCGTTTGTATCAAACGGTAAAGGACGAGGCAATGAAAGAGCCAACAAAACCATTCAATCACTCACGAACAGGTGACTCACACCGCTTGCCTTCGCTCACACAGCATGTGTAATTGAGGCACTTTTCCATAGAAAATGTACACGGAAAGAAAAAAGTATCTATTCTTGAGTTCTTTTCACCCAGGTTGGCAAGTTTCGTGCGCCAACTCAATTTAGAGTTCTAGCAACCAGTGGCAACTAACAATTTAAAATTGGCTCACTACTTGACTAGCCTATTGGTCCCAAGCAAATCGATTAACGTACCCCATTCTAGTCAAAATTCTAGTACTGCACTATGTTTGTTTTGATTCGCTATGAAAGTTTGACAGATAAAATGAGGGATTCGTGGATTTTCCGATGTTTCGAGGGCTGCATCGATTAGCTTGGGACCGAAGAGAGTACCAGAGCTGAGCCAAAAAGTTGAGCAAGTTTCTTCAGGACCTTCTGGTCTTAGAGTTACCTCTATGGTTCTAGCGCCTATCAATTTTGAGTTGTTGTCATTCACTCGCATGTATACAGGATTACTTACTTTTAAGTTGTTTTCACTCAACGTCAAGTTCAAACTACTCAAAATTGAATTTTACATAACTTACTCAATTTTAACTTGACGCGCGGAACTGTCGAGTTTGGTGAATTGAACTTAATTTTGGGTTGTTCTGCTCTTTTCGTTTTTGACTACAACAAGAAAGCAAGTGAGAGGCATCAACTTAAAAGTATGTTTAAAGAACGCAACCGTTGGGTAGTTTCAAAACCAGGGCTCTACATTTTCGAAGCGCTAAAATGAACTCGAGTTTTGTTTCTCTCATACAAACGTGTTCAACGCTTCATTTCTATAACGCCTACACTGAACAAAAACATCCGCAATACTTCAACTGATTATTGTATTGCTCGAGCCCTTTAACAATATGCTGTCGAATTTCGGATGATTTCCTTATGGTTGAGTTCGTCATCCACTGATGAGCATCCATATGACTGTCTTCCAACTAAAGGATGATATTTATTTGAAAATTGGCTGTTAAACATACAGGGTTCAGAGGACAGCAATTTAAGGATAGGATGAGTTGCAAATGCTGTAGATTAGATTATTAATTCGATTATTTACATTTCAATATTGAATAGCCATGAACAGCTATTCATCATGGATACAAAATTTGGTAGAGGAAACTTCCTCCACCACGAAATAGACAATTTACGGTTTCCACGCTTAACCAATGCTCGTACCACCTCTAATAGCGATGGCTATGCTTCCACCTATTTTGTCTGCTCAGAGCAACAAATGACGCTCGAAAGAATTATTTACATCATCGTTTTGAATGATTTGCATTAAGGTGCTGAGCCAATACCAAATTGATTTCAATTTAAGATAACTACCATTCTGCAGAGAGCATTACGCATTCCAACAGAATACCCTATCCCTTTTCATAACAATGTTCATCCTGTATTCGAGATGAAATTCATCTGATTTCAAAACAACCGTCATCCAGTTGCAGCTATCATCCGAAATGGCGATTTGGTTTTTTCGATTTCAATGGTCTGAGGTTTCATTCGAACAGAGGACAGTAGTTTGGTACAGTGTAGCTAGACTATCAGCAAGAAATGATAATGAAAAAGAACAACGCTTAGAAGAAAACGCTGGCTGTGGATCTTCTCGTCGTTGCTTTGCTCAACACTTTCAATGTAAGTGATGTCGATTTTCTAGTTAAACGAAACCTCATTATGGCTTTCAATCCCCTTTCACGAAAACTCTATCACCGCTCTTTCAATTGGTTTAAAATGCGTTATGTCCCGTTTTCGATCATTTTTTTTAGATAAATATATGGATGGAAGATAAATTAAAAATGTTACGTGTAATCTTCAAGTGTTTTCACGTGAGAAATGCTTTAAATTTGTTATTTCATTTTCCGTCATATACGTCATGGAACCTCTGTTGATGTGTTTCATGAAAGAAACAACTATCAAAGTCGAGCGCTCTTTCGCTCATCCGTTTCACCGAAGCTTGAAAGGAAGACCAATGGAGCGACGGGAGAAAGGGAGACAAGCGATTGAACATTTGTTTGTGCACGCCGACTGAGGTTCTAGAATGCTGCGAAGCTGTTGGACTTTAACAGAAAAAGAAAGCCAGCAGTGTCTTCGTCGTATCGATTTGGTCGATTGAAGCTGATATTGTGACGCCCTGTTCAAAACAAGGATTGGGTACCATCACAGAAAAATAATTGTGCTAACTGAGCTACTGACTGAGTGCTCGGCTGGCAGTGACTCTGTTACGTCCCAATCATTCCTGGGGGAGAGGTGACTGTCAAATACGAACAATCGTCGCATACCTCGCATAACTGAACCAAAATCACATATCAACAATCAATGAGCGTAAACAGGTGAGGCCCAGTAAATGTATCGTCTCTTTCGTTCTCCGGCTGATTAAATGGATGACGGAGTTTGACGTCACACTCCTTCAACCGTTTAAACACCGGAAGAACGAAATAGATGACAAACTCAATGAGCCTTACATATTTACTTCTCATTGATGGATTTTCAGTAGGCTGATTTGACTGGACATCCCGCCCCTGAATCATTCAGACTCTCAGGTGGCAGTGAATGATGAGGCGGATGGCAGTTCTTATTTATATTGTCGCGCTTATGATAAATTCTCATTTGGTGACGGTCGAAACGCACCGCTCATAAGTGCGATGAAACCCCGCCCATAAGAATTATACACAGGTGTGTAACTTAGATAGTATTTTATGGCAGCGGCTTAAGGAGCGAATCCTGGATAAATAGTCGCCGTTTGTTAAATCAATGGGCGCAGTCGTATGGCCATAAACAGAAAACAGATGGTATAATCCCTTTTTGAGAAATTATCCTGCCACACACAATATTGTCGCTAGACTTGAAAACTGTAATGACCAACTCGCGACAATCGATTTTACTCTCGTTATGTACGTTAAACATAACGTCGCATCTAGTGCGCTGTATTCGTCAAATGATGCGCTATAGTTCGCACTAGATGCGATGTTATCTTTAACGTACACAACAAGAGTAAAATCGATTGTCGCGGATTGGTCATTTCGGTTTTCAAGTCTAGCGACAATACTTTACGGTCGTTTAATTGGCGCTACCAGCACTTCTATTTCGACTGTTTTGTTAATTTACGAACTGAAAACCGTAATCAAATTAAAAAAGTTAGTATCTTATACAGTGCTCCATCGATGAATGCAAATTTAAAAAAAAAACAATTCGACGAGTGGATGAATGACATTTGAGAATTAAAGAAAGAAGGTATGCCTATGGTATACATGAGTGAAAGAATGCGCTACAACTTTTTCATGCCTGTGCAATTAATTTTTTTTATTGTTAATTTCCCGGAATTCGCTTCCCGGAATGTCCCGGGTAGTAAACACTAGTTTTGAGTCACAAAAGGTCTCTTGACCGATAGTGTTGTTGGTTTGCGTGGGTGTCCTTCGGTTCGCGTGAAAAAAGCTTTACAAGCTTTGTTTGCAAAAGCTGATAGGCTCTTTTCAACTGTTGCGCGAGATTTATTGTACCACTCAGGATGAGTGCGTAATAGACTGACAGTTGCTGTTCCGCTCCGTGTTCTCGGAGGCTCCCGGGAGGGATTTGGTCCGGGCAGTAAAAGTTTCCATTTCTCATTTAACATATTCATGCAGATGTACGTGCAAATGTCGGTCGGTGGGTCATTGAAATCTGTGAAAGAGCACTTGAGAGTGAGCACCGAGAAGGCTGACGTACCGTCGACGTCGTTACAATCAGAGTTGTGAACGTCTGCATTCATGGTTCACGGTTGATGGAATCTCCGTATGACTTGGTGAGATTGTGAAACGACTGGGCGTACTACCACCACTATCTAGCTGATGATTGCCGGCAGCATTCGCGTAATCATCATCGCCATAATCATCACTATCATCTTGCGGAGCTCAAATCAACGTTCTTTGCCGTCTAGGGTTACCAGTGCACAGTAGGCCAGGAATTAAATCTAGCAGGAAAATAATAATAACGCTCTGGGATTGCATCCAATTGAGTAGACGTCTTCAGTGAAGTTTCTTGGATTAATTAGGACCACAATTTGGTGGTCAAAAATAGTTCAAGTTTTGGCCGAAGAGAAGGCGCTGCTTATTTAGCAAGATAGAGGTTTGCTGTCTTCGGCAAAGTTGTAAGACGCAGTGGCGCCGATGGTGTAGTGGTAAGCGTGATTGCCTCTCACCCCATAAGGCCTGAGGATAATTCTTAAAGTTTTCTTAAGAATTAGTCCCACGCTAATTCCGAGAAGGTCCAATAAAATCGAATGTTTTTGGGTTTAATTGCGAAGGAATCCTGAGAAAGGACTCAAGGCAATTCCAAATGTAGTTTCGAGAAGAATTTCTGAATAATTTGAAAAAAATAATGTGAATTTAAAGAAATTATAAGAGCAGTGCTACGTGAGCTAAAGATTTTCTTCAGTGACGAATAATTATTCATGTTCAATGATTATGTTTAATGAATAATGATAAAATAATGTGAGGCATATGATAAAGATTAATCTCTAAAATAAATCATGATTAGTGATTAATACATAGGAAATAGGAAGGATACGATTATAAATAGGATATATTATAAATAGGATTATTTGTAATATTACTTCTAGAGCTTCCATCTTTATTTTGGGTCACTTTAAATCCATTACTTTTTTCTTGGATTGTATTAGGATTTGAATCCGGAAATTTCAACGTGCGTAGCGTCTTATCTTCATTTATTCTGATTTATTGAAAGTAATGCACATAGACATCACTTTTGCATGTTCGTTGTACAAGAAACACTCATGAAAATTCGTTCTAGCAGTGAAACAAACCGTGAACATTTTATTATTATTATTATTATTATTTATTATTAGTCCATCTGACTTTAAAGTCTTAATGAAACACTTAAAGCTAAAAGTAGTCATACATTAAAATTGCCCGACATTAAGCGATTACGATATCTGGATGAAGTGATGCCAAAATCGAATTGGTCGGATACCACGTTGAATTGACGAACCATGGCGACAAGAGAGCTGTTAGCTGCATAATTGGTATTGTGCGCTTCCTCGTGTAGCAAAGCTCTCGGACGGAGTGTACGGACAGGTGCATATACATTAATCTTAGCCAGTAACTCCGGCACATCATATTCAGCAAGCAAAACTTTGGCAACGAAGACAGCCTGCGATGCGTTTCTCCGCTCAACAAGAGTATCCAAGCTCAGCAAACGACAGCGATCAGCATACGGTGGTAGATTAAGCGGGTCGCTCCAAGGAAGATAGCGCAATGCGTATCTGATGAATCTACGTTGGACAGCTTCGAATCGTGCAATCCATACTGCCTGGTAGGGACTCCAGACAACACACGCAAACTCAAACAATGAGCGCACCAATGAGCACTAAAGAGCTTTAAAACATAAAGGATCCCGGAATTCGTTTGAGATTTTGAACATGAATCCTAGTTGACGGTTCGCTTTGTCGATTGTGGCTGAGAAGTGGCAAGTGTAAGTAAGCCTTTCATCCAACACGACGCCAAGGTCTTTAACGTGATCAACACGTTGAAGTACAGTGTCAGCAACATTATAATCGAACAAAATAACATTTCTAGTTCGGTGGAAGCTAATCACACAACACTTTGAGACGCACAGGAGCATAAAATTAAGCACACACCAATCATGAAAGATCTCCAGAAGCTTTTGTAATTCTAAGCAATCAGCTTGGTTGCGAACAACAATGTAAATTTTCAAGTCATCAGCAAAAAACAATTTACCTCCGCTAGGCAGGATAAACGTTGCATCGTTCACAAATAGAGAGAAGAGCAGTGGTCCCTGTGGAACTCTGGAACTGTTCGAGAAGCAGTAAGATGAGTAGTTTCCGATGCAAACAGTAACTTGCCGTTGTACGAGGTACGATCTCAGCCAACTGCAGAAGGGAGCAGAACATCCAATTTTGTCCAGTTTTGCTAATAGAACGATGTGCACAACTTTATCAAACGCAGCTTTATGATCTGTGTAGATGGCATCCACTTGGAGTTTCTTAGATACATTTTCCATGCAGAAAGACATAAAGCTGACGAGATTCGTTTCGACGGAGCGGCCAGGATAACCAGGATGTCAGGATGTCGATTAAATTTTATAATCGTGTATCTAAATGGAGCATTCATAGAAGAAAATCAAGTACACACTTAGATTTTTTGGCAAAATTCCCGTTTGTTAACTGAATCTCGGCAAATTTTTAACTGAGATCCATCAAAATACATTACCGAGCTACTCGGTGGTGCCCATCTCGCAAAAAATCTAAGTGTGTAGAGTCTCGTGAGATGTCCATGATTAATAGTTTAAAGAAATACAATTGAAATGCATTGTTCGAACGATGGGAATTAGTTCAGGAAGCTAGTCTCCACTGATGAAAAGACTCATTATTGACAGTTTTTAGAGTCCTTCCGGTTCTATCTGTCGCCGACTTCTCTCATCGCTTCCATAGTTCTCCCTCTCTGTTAATTCCTAACCATTGCTGACATTCACAGGATTGCATTATTCTTAACCATTAGTACATCCAATCTATGTAATCCGAAAGCACGGAAAACATTTTTCTCAAATACATTCATGAGAGAACTCATCCACTACAATCATTATGATCTCCATGGACTATTGTGTAATTTGGCTGACAAGCATTACATCACATCAGGGATCTTCTTAGAAGTCAAGAGCAATTCGAAAAAGGTGTGAGAGTATCATTTGATTTCAGAGAACTTCATAAAAGTACGGGGAGCTTAGTTGAATTACAGGGAATGTTAAAGAAATTCAAGGAACTTTATAGATCTTCTGGATACTTCGTAGAAACTTAGAAAACTTTTTAGAAGGTGAAGGAACTTTTGTAAGTTTTGTAAGCATTCGAGAAATGCTGAAAATAGGAGTTCAGTTAACTTTGAGGAAGCTCTGCGAAATTCATAAAAGTTTATCTTTGTGCAACTTTAGCGAACTTTGTACAGAGATTTTTCTAGAACTTCAGCAAATTTAATAGAACTTCAGCGAATTTTTGAGAAATTTTGTGAATTTTGTAGAAACTCGGGGAGTTTCGCTGAAGTTCAGGAATTTTTCTTAATCATAATTGAACTTCGTCAAACTTCAGAAACTTTGTCGATGTTCAAGGGACATCGTAGCAATTGATGAAATTTAATGGAAATTCAAAGAACTTCGACGAGCTTCCAAGAGCTTCATAGAAACTCTGGGTGCTTTGTAAACATTCGGGAACATTGCTCAAGTTTTTAAATCCATGCTTGATGTCAGGAATCTTCATAAAAGTTCCAGGACCTGCCCTTAAGTACAGGGCACTTCGTCAATGCTATAGTTTAGGGAACTCCGTAGAAGTTCAGGAGACATTGCAGAACTCCAGGAAACTTCTCAGAAACTCTCTACAGATCTTATAAGTTCAGGAAACTTCAAAAATGTGCAGTAAACTTTGTAGAAGTTTCGGATTTTGAGGAACTCCGTAAAAATAAATAGAAGTTCTGGAAATTTTGTACAAGATCAGAGAGCTTCGTAAAATTTTGAAAAACTTTGTAGAAATTCGGAAAACTTTGTAGAAGGTCTGAAAATTTCGTAGAACCTCAGGAAATATCGTAGAAGTTCATCAGTTAAGGGAGCTCCGTAGAAACTCTGGGCGCTTCGTAAAAATTCGGGAACTTTGCTCAAGTTTGTAAATCCATGCTTGATGTCAGGAAACTTCATAAAAGTTCCGGGACCTGCCTTTAAGTGCAGGGCACTTCGTGAATGCTATAGTTTAGGGAACTCCGTAGATGTTCAGGAAACATTGAAGAACTTCAGGAAATTTCTCAGAAAATCTTCAAAATTCTTATAAGTTCAGGAAACTTTCCAAAAGTGTAGTAAATTTTGTAGATGTTTCGCAATTCGAGGAAATTCGTAAAACTAAATAGAAGTACTGGAAATCTTGTAAAAGTTCAGAGAACATCGTCAAATTTCGGCAAGCTTTGTAGAAGTTTGGAAAACTTTGTAGAAATTCATCAGTTAAGGGAACTTTGTAGCTTTAGGATTATCATTTCACCAACATGTCCAGGAAAATTCTTAGAAAAGGTTCAGGTTCTTTCCGAAAATTTGAAGAAGTTGATGGATGTTCTGGAACGGAAAAAATATGGATCTTAAGATACTCAAAGAACTTTGTTGATGCTCAGAATATTGTTTAGAAGTTATGGAAACTTTGTAGATATTCACGGAACATTATATGTGTGTGGGGTCGTTATTATTATTTGACAGTTCGCATGATTACAGCTGTAATCCTCTGCTTATTTACATTTGGTCCCACCCTATATATATACCGTAGCCATGCTACACAGCCCTACTCAACTCTATACAACTTGTGCCTTGCCCGCCTCGCTGTTCGCCCAACCCGCATCCGCTCACTTGACCGCGCAGCACTGAGCTCCGGCCTCTTTCGTATCTTGGTAGCTGTGAAGGTAAGACGTGCGTCCCGTCGTGAAGGGGAAAACCTAGGGCAAAATGGCTGGTCTCCGACAGCGTAAATTGCACATTGGCGATCCTGCCAGGCTGCTGAATATTCAGCAGAAAAGAATTAATTTGATTTAATCATTTTTATTGTCGGAAATCAGCCATTCTGTTGTAATTGTGTTCACTGGAAATTTGTTTTTGTGAGTGATTTTTTTTTTCAATGGTCGAAAAGTGAAATTTATCAACGCTACAGAAGAAGGGAAAACGGTCTAGTTTACGGAAGAATCGATTTCGCTATTTTCCTGCTGTGACGAAAAAGTGATGAAAGAAGCGTGTTTGAGCCGCAAAATAGGTGAAGTGCGTACTTGCAGAACCGAAGCATGATAATGGAGCTTGTGTTTTTTTTTCGATTTTTCTCGGTTGCTTTTCCCTTCGAGATTAACAGTACTCTAAAAATCGCGCGAATCAACCTAAAGTGATGTTTGCACATATGTAACTACCGGTAGTGGCTAAACGGTGACTTGGCAGCGGATCGAGACGACCGCGTTTGTATGATCTGGTAGCGGGTCGAGACGTCCGCGATGGGCTACTTTAGTAGCAAATTAAGTTTTCGGTAGCGGATCGGGACGACCGCGATTAATATTTCTGGAAGGATTAATTGGAAAGCGGATCGGGACGACCGCGTAATATGAATTTGGTAGCGGATCGAGACGACCGCGCAAGGAAAACATGGTAGCGGATCGAGACGACCGCGCGGAAAAAAATATGGTTGTGATTCAGACAATCGCTAGATAAATTAACACAGGAGATTCTGAAATCGGATTTTTGTGGCAGTTACATTTTCCCATTGGAACCAAAGCATATGCAGAGTTTAAACATTGCATTGAATCAGAATTTTACAATCTTCCCAAAACTTTTTCTTACAGATTAACGTGTGAATCATTAGCGAAGATTGTATCAATCAAAATGTCTGGAGGAAAATACGTACGCACTCCCGGTTATCAGAGTGATCTGGAAGAGATCGACGAGCATATCGATGATATGTTGGCCTACGAGTCAGATAGCGAAGGACAGGAAGGAAAGCAATTGGATACGGATGGATATGAGAATGGCGAAGATAGTTCTTGCTCCGAGGAAGCTAGCGATGTTGAGAAGTCGATTTTCGAGGTCGGTGGTGAAGAAGATCACGATGCAGCCAAATCCGGCAGCAGCGTCGGAGGAAATGCGAGCACAGGACGTCCATCAATGCGAAACGAGAATGAAGATTACTACCAACGAATGGAGCAACTGGAGAATCGACTGAACCAGCTGGTGAGAGCTCTAGATTCCAATCAACCACTCGGTGGAACCAACACGGTGGAACCGGTACCATGCGAGGTTGACCATAGCTGGAATACCGGCAATGTAAACGTGGGAGCATCAACCAGTGCAACCAATGTTCGTTGGGAAAACATTCAGCCATTCCCTAACGATGTTCCGGCCAACAGGATGTGGGAGCAGTGGACGCGATTTATCGACCGATTTGAGATCGCTGCATCCCTTTCTAACATCAACGACCCGGTGAAGCGTGCACAGATCCTGTTCCTCTCGATGGGGGAAAAATTGCAAGGAATAGCCAGAGCAGCTAGACTTCGGCCAAGCTTGGAGGAACCCGACTGCTACAACATTTTCGTGAAGAATATTGCAACTTACCTACGTTCAATGGTGGACGTAACAGCCGAACACGAAGCGTTCACTAACCTGAAACAAGGACCGGAGGAACCGACGATCACTTTTCATGCCCGCTTGATGGAGAAAGTCCGTCTCTGTGGATACAGTAGCGTCGATCAGGATCGGTTCGTTCGCGCACAGTTGTTGAAGGGGATGCGGAACAAAGAGTTGGTGAAGGCGGCCAGGACTTTTGGATATGAGACCCTTTTCATCGTCCAATCCGCCACCCGCGAAGAAGCATATACGGCCGAAACAGCTCAAGCGGAGCCTTCACATGCTCTTGCGGTGAGTCGGAATCATCCACGGACATCTGGTGAAACACAACAATGGAAGCGGAAGCACGAATCAACGGCCGATAAGTGGAAGCATGCGAAGAAGCGCGAGACGGATGAGATTAGGAATCGAGGATTAGGACGGCGGTCGCGTTGCCCGAAGTGCAACCGTCTTTTCCATAAATTTGGATCGTGCCCGGCAATTAACAGCAACTGCAATACTTGTGGCGAGCGGGGGCATTTCGCTATAGTATGTCGGAGAAAGAATGCCAACCATCGCCAAGTTGAACGAAAGCTCGCGTCCAGATGGGAAAGTGACGAAGAAGACAGAAAGGTATAACCTCGTGAGAATTAATATTGAGTTTTGTCTCCTATTTTTTTTTTTCTCTTTTTTTTCTCAACAATTACTGAATACAATGTGACATTTCTGAAATCATAAAAGTGTTTTTTTATTGACATTGCACTTCCAGGAAATAAACACGATCTCGCTGGCAGACACACTCATCGATTGCCTGGTAGGATCCTCATATCCGATTCGGTTTTTGATAGATTCGGGGTCAGACGTGAACACGATTGGTGGAGATGACTGGGTGTACCTGAGACAAGAGCTTGAGACAGGTAAAGCAAAACTGGAGCTCGTTCCAGTGTCAAACGGTAATGACCTGATATCTTACGCGTCCTGCAAACCGATTTCTGTACAATGCGCATTCAAAGCTGAAATCGAGGTAGTGGGGTGTGACAAACCATCGATTATGGCTATGTTTTATGACGTTCATCAAGGCTCTCGTTCTCTATTGGGTCGTTCTACGGCAAGTGATCTAAGGCTGCTACAAGTAGGTGCAAGTGTCAATCGATGTGAGAAAATGGAGCAAATTACAAAGTTTCCCAAAGTACCGGATGTTCTGGTGAAATTCAGCGTTGATCCATCCGTACCGCCGACTAAAAACGCGTACTACAATGTCCCTGCAGCCTATAGGGAAAGCGCAAGGACCAGGCTTTCGGATATGGAAGATCGTGGCATCATTGAGCGTGTGACATCGGCCCCCGACTGGATTAGCGGTATGTCGGCAGTGGCGAAGGGTAAAAATGATTTCCGGTTGGTCATTAACATGCGGGCACCCAACCGCGCAATTAAAAGGGAATACTATCGCTTGCCTACGCTGGATGAGATGAGAATTAAACTACACGGGGCAAAGTACTTCTCGAAACTGGATTTGTCAAATGCGTTTTACCATTTGGAACTCCATGAGGATCAAATTGTTCAAATTGTTCGATGTGCTACGTCTCTTGGCTACTTTTCGGAACAAGACAGAACTATCCTATATACGGACGCCTCTCCTTACGCCTTAGGAGCGGTACTCATCCAAGAAGACAACAGGAAGCCCCCACGGATTATAAGTTTCGCATCGAAAGCCTTGACAACGACTGAGAAAAAGTATCCTCAAAACCAGCGCGAAGCTCTTGCCGCTGTTTGGGCAGTGGAGCATTTTGCGTATTTCCTACTAGGACGACCCTTTACTATCCGCACCGATGCGCAAGGTTTTACGTTTATATTAAACAGATCACGTGAGGATTCTAAGCGAGCATTGAATCGGGCAGATGGATGGGCTCTCAGACTCAGTCCATATAGTTTTAATGTTGAATATGTTCGAGGACGAGAGAACATAGCGGATCCATCATCTCGGCTCTATGACGAGGAAGATGAACCATTCGAAGAAGGTGTTAGTCCTTGGGAGCTTGCTTCTCTTGAAGTGAATAAAGTCGGATTTTTGACCGAGATGGAGATTGAAAATGCCACAAGCCAGGATAAGCAGCTTACGGAGGTGGTAGATGCTCTGGAAACGGACGTTTGGCCAGCGCATCTAAAGCAATTTCAAGTGCTAGGCAGCGACTTGACCATGCGCGATGGAATGCTGAGCAAAATGGGTTGTGCAGTGATACCCGAATGCCTACGCCAGAAAACCCTGGCGGTTGCTCACGAGGGCCATCCATCGACAGCAAAATTTAAGAGCATTTTGAGAGAGCGTGTTTGGTGGCCCGGTATGACGAAGGATGCAGAGGCATGGGTGACATCATGTGCCGTTTGTGCAATCAACGGCAGGCCCGAACGGCCCACTCCCATGGCTCGAGTTTTCACACCAAAAGCGGTGTGGGAGACCATTGGCTTGGAATTCAACGGCCCCTATGCGAAATTCGGAGGTATCTCGATTCTAGTCATTGTGGATTATCGTTCTAGATATGTGATCGCCAAGCCCGTGAGATCTACGAGCTTCGAGCATACCCGAAAATTTTTGGAAGAAGTCTTTGAGAAGGAAGGCTATCCGAAGAACATGAAATCGGACAATGGCCCCCCCCTTTAATGGGGATGACTACAGGGAGTACTGCCTGAAGCGTGGCATCAATGCCACCTTTTCCACGCCGTTATATCCCCAACAAAACGGCTTAGCAGAGAGTTGCATGAAGTTGGTGAATAAGGCAATGAGTGCTGCATCGGCAAGCGGAAAAAGCTATGGAGAAGAATTGACTGCAGCGGTTCATGCTTATAACGCAGCTGCCCACTCCGTGACGGGCGTACCACCGGAGGAAGTGATGACGGGTCGGATGATCAAACGTGGGCTTCCTCTGCTGTGCCGTGGAAAGGCCACCTTCGACGACAACCTGCTCAACGCAAAGGATATGAAATTAAAAATCGAGGCGAAGATACGAGAAGACACAAAACGAGGGGCTCGTCGATGCCGTATTAAACTCGGAGACACGGTTGTTGTAGAGCGTCAGTCTCGATCAAAAGGAGAATCGCGGTTTGATCCCCGCAAGTATACGGTTACAGATGAACGAAACGGAATGCTTGTTTTGACCGATGAAAACGGCCCGATTTTGAAGAGACACGTGTCACAGACGAAGCAAGTCTACGACTGAAAGGATCCTGAAGAAGTCGTTCGCTCGGAATATCCCAAAGATTGCCGCATTGCTCAGGAAGTTATTCCAGCTTCTTCGCAGACAGAAAGCCCACAACCTGGCTTGACTGAGCGTCCGGTTCGAGCAAGAAGAATGCCGGAGTATTTGAAGAACTACGTAAGTGTTTTGGAAGAAGAATAAGGATAACACTGACTTTGTTTGTTTTTGTTTGATCTTTGCTGAATAAATGAGGAAAAGTCTGTTAGTTTTTCGAATGTTTTTGCTTCCATCCCTGGATTTACCTTTTTTTTTTGGAAGAGGGGTGATGTGTGGGGTCGTTATTATTATTTGACAGTTCGCATGATTACAGCTGTAATCCTCTGCTTATTTACATTTGGTCCCACCCTATATATATACCGTAGCCATGCTACACAGCCCTACTCAACTCTATACAACTTGTGCCTTGCCCGCCTCGCTGTTCGCCCAACCCGCATCCGCTCACTTGACCGCGCAGCACTGAGCTCCGGCCTCTTTCGTATCTTGGCAGCTGTGAAGGTAAGACGTGCGTCCCGTCGTGAAGGGGAAAACCTAGGGCAAAATGGCTGGTCTCCGACAGCGTAAATTGCACAATATGAATTATAATAAATTCGTACAAGTTCAGCAAACTTGATTGATATTCAGTTTAATTTATCAAAAATTAAAAGTTGTAAGCTATGAAAAAAATTGTGAAGTACTGGGACCTTCATAGAAGCTGACGGAATTTCCCAGAAGTTCGTCGAACTTTCCACATGTTTAGGGAATTTTATAGAGGCTCAGGGAACATCAGATATGCTCAACCAATTCATTGGAAAGACGTTCAGAGAGATTTTTTTTTCTTCCTTCTAATTCATGGAACTGAGATTAAGTTCAAGAAACTTCGTAGAAGTTCAGGAAGCATCGTATAATTTTAGAGAACTATCTAGATATTCACGGATTTTCAATGAGGTAGCGGAAATTGCTCTAATGTTCGCCTGTGGATCTAAATATTGGGCTCATCAATAAAAATATCATTTTCTTCAATTTCTCTTAGCATAATGCGTCATCTGGGCAATACAAATCTAGCGTTCAGAACCATAAGAGCCTAACTGCGATGTTCGATTATCTACATCGATTTTCTTTTTGCAATCAAGTGGTCAAAATTTTCGAAATGTTTCTAATACAATTTAGTAACAGGTTGTTTTATCTCAAATGATTGATGAGAGTTTTAGTAGAATAAATGTATATCTTATTAGGTGGATTTTTTTTTAATAGTAGTATAATTAAAAGGAAAAAAAAAACGTGAAAAGGTATAGGATGTTTAAGTTGGGAAAATCTACATCACACGCATCGAGAAATGGTAATAGAATCGAGTTATTAACAAAAGAGAAACTAGATTAAGAAAATCGATCGTTGCAGTTAGGCGCTTATTATTCTGAACGTTAGAAATTGATTTTTTTTTATTGCTAGTGAAAAATTATCAAAACATGATTTCCTTCGAAATTATTGCAACAATGCGGACATTAACCCAATTAATAAAGTTCACTGGATATTTTACCAGACTTTTCGAGTCATTCAAGTAATGTTCTGAAGATTATTTTTTTTAAATTAATGTATTTTATAAGGCTCAATTGAATTAACTTTACAGAGCCGATGATTCTTGTTCACTACACAAAACATTCTAAAACTATAGTCAAAAGGTGCAACACAATTAACACTTTATCTTCCGCTATCCAATAAGTTCCAGTGGTTTCATTGTATGGCAGTATCGCCAAACGGATAGAGCGCTTCCATTGCAGCAATGGATGCAAAACGTGGCCGTGGACGACGATGCATCGATCGAAAGAACGGGCGATGAAGAACAATGAGGAGGACCACACTATGGTTGCTGCCGAGTAAACAGACGATCGCGTGACACACATCGAGAGTGACCTGCTTCTGGCGACAGCTGAGTCAACACTTTTCTGAATATCTGCAACTGTTCAAACATTCAAATGGCGTCTTACAGCCAGAGACTGATTCATCTCTTCTCATCTTATCATGATTTAACTAAAACCCTCAGGATATGTTTTAAGTCTTCAGGTTGATCAATTATTATTCTTCAACAATGTAAATGTTCGGAAGGGAAGTAAAGCCGTTGGTCCCGGCCCATGTGTGTTGAATGGGTGCAATATCCTACGCAGGTGTGGAAGCTGCCTTCCTGCACATTCGACTGCCGTCAATGGATGGCAATCGATGTCCGTCGGTGATTGGCACTAGATTGCGGAACAGAGACCGACGTTAAGTAAAGGAAAAGAACAATGTAAATGACGTCTCCAAATAGTCTCTCAAGATTGATGGAAGATCTCCTGATCATGAACGTCAACAATGTCTTATGGGTAATTTTTCAAAACTTCAGGTTGATCAATATGTGAAGATCTTAAACTGTCCAAAAATTCAATTGGACCTCTCAATATGGCAGGTCTATCAGAAAGTACTAAAAAGATCCACAGCTCCAGATCAAAGATTTCAACTAAGTCCTCCGGATGTTTTTCAAGGATTCAGGTTGATCAAGTATTATTGTGCAGATATTCTCCCAAAAAGACACGGTGATGAAGAAGTATTCCGAAGATCTTCAGCAAATCGAAGATGTGGATGTTTAGGTTGATCAAGTATAAATCAGAAATATAACCGATTTTGGTTCATTACTCAAATTTGGAATTTTCAAGAAGGAGCTTAAAATATGAAGTCAAAATCTCCATTTATTTATTAAGAATCTGAAAATGCTTGCTTAAAATTCAAAAATTCCTTCGGAATCAGTTTTAGCACGTCATCAAAGAACTTCACAAAACACGAAATGTCCAATATAAAAAATACCTCTTCAGAATGTTTTAAATGTCTTCAAAATAATGACATGTCTTGTAGTCAGGTGTAAGCAAAAACAATGGCCACTAGGCCACCCAACCTCTAGTGGCGACCGTTTTTGCTTAGTCAAAAGAGGAACATGGGGTCTATCGCAGGCCTATCTATATTACAAAGTTGATTTGATAGCATCAATATGTTTTTCTCTGTAGGACGTTAAAAAAAAAGCTTTCTTCAATACCAGGGACACCAGGAGATGAACGGTGCATAAAAACATCAAACATACATTTCAGAACATCAATAATAAAATTAGAAACAAGCTCTAATATCATCAACATTTATTGACGTCAATTGTTCGCCTTGTTCGCCTTGTTTACGTTCGTGTTTTACCATGGAATTTGTGTGTGTAAATCTGGTTTTTAGTGTTCAAGATTGTGCGTAAACAATACTATTTTCGACAATCTCTCCGAAACGTGTGGAATATCGATAAATTTCGTGCTGTCGTTTGCTGTAATCAACACGTCATCCTCGCATCATCGAATCCCGACCCGTCTCCATCTTTTCACTGTGCAGCTCCGTCAAAGCAGAATGGACCAAAAACAATGCGGAGAATGTCAGCTCGACGAGCTCGAGCCGCTGCGCTGTGGTTTTTGCGAAACATTCTACCACATCAGCCAGCAGTGTTGCGGTATTAATATCCGCAATCTGAAGGAACCATTATCAGCTGGAAAGATACTCTTCGTTTGCAATTCCTTTCGTGGGGTTCTACAGGGCCGCTCTATCCGCTGTTTCATCGACGATCAGCAGCAACATCAAATGCAACCCCCCTCGCTTGCTTCGTTGCCAGATCAGGTTCGGCAACTGCATGATGCCGTGGCTGAGCTAAGTAAAAAAGTCGACAATTTCTCTGCTAAGCCACAACGCGTCATTGAGTGCTACACCAGTTTGGCCCAAACCGGGTGCAAAACGCCGTCGTGAAGACCGGCCTGATATTGACGTGCCAACCGTAAATGGAACGAAAACAATTGACTTGAGTGGTCTTTCCGTTCCCTCTATTGCTCCTAGTGTACCTCCGGAGAAACTCTGGGTATATTTTTCTCGCCTGAACCCGCTCATCACCGATAACGACGTGCAGAGTATTGTGTCACGCTGCTTGAGCTTAACTGAACCTGTCGATGTGGTGCGTTTGGTTCCCAGAGGAAAAGTCGTATCCAGTATGACATTTGTGTCATTCAAGATCGGTTTGGATCCTTGTTTGAAAGATGCTGCACTCGATCCGGATTCCTGGCCTGCCGGATTACAGTTTCGCGAGTTTATTGATTCGGCAAAAAACTAGCGTGCTACGTTTCTCCAGCTGTTGACACCATCGCCACAACTTCATCGGATCCGGGACACCCTAAAACAGGCACTAAGGAAGCTCCCGAGCCCCCCGACCCAGTCGCGCTTGCTGCTGACATTCGCCATCGTCATCGTCCCGGTCCTGTGGTCGGTGGTGGTATCGGGGGCTTCCGGCCTGCAACTCCAGGCGAGTATAATTGCGATTTCGAACTTTCGGTACCTGATTTCCCTTCAACTTCCAGTTCGCGTAGTGGCATCTTGAGTGGTCTCCGGATTTACTACCAAAATGTGCGTGGGCTGCGGACTAAAATCGACCCGTTTTTCCTGGCTGTCTCGGAGGCTGAGTACGATTTGATTGTTCTGACAGAAACGTGGCTGGATGACCGGATTTACTCACCGCAGCTGTTTGGATCGCATTATTCCGTCTTCAGAACCGACCGCTCTCCCCTAAACAGTCAAAAATTGCGTGGTGGTGGGGTTCTGATCGCCGTCACAACGAAACTGACCAGCTATGTAAGTACCTCGCCGATTTCAAGTCTGCTAGAGCAAATCTGGATTGTTGTGGATCTGCCAAGAACCAAGCTCAGTGTAGGCGCAGTCTACCTACCCCCCGACCGAAAAAACGACTGCACGATCATCCATGAGCACGTTAATTCGTTGGGCTCGATTTCGTCTCAATTGTGCCCCAATTCTCCCGCTCTCCTATTTGGCGACTACAACCAAGCTGGTTTACAGTGGCGTTTCTCTGACAGTGGCACACCATTCATTGATCCTCTGCTATCGCATATGCCGGTTGCTTGCTGTGAACTTCTGGACGGATTTAACATTCATGGGTTCACTCAGGCGAACATTTTTCCCAACCGTAATGGACGTTTGTTAGATCTTGTTCTGGCAAATGACTCAGCATTACCAGACACTTCTGTTTCTCTACCGGTCGAGCCACTGATCGATCTAGATGCCGACCATCCCGCTCTCGTCGTGTCACTCAGTTTATCCACTCCAATTGAATATATACCGTTTTCCGAGTGCTGATTTCTTGACTTTCGCCGGGCCGATTGCACTGCATTGAACAATGCGCTTGCGGAAATAGATTGGCACTGTATCGAAACGGCCGCTAGTGTCAATGATGCTGTGGATTGTTTCAGCTCTGCACTGGAAGAAGTTATTTTCCGCACTGTCCCAGCAAGACGTCCCCCGCAGAAGCCTCCATGGTCGAACCCACGCATACGTAAACTAAAACGTCAGCGCTCCACCGCACTCCGAAGGTACTGCGCAGCTCTCGCTCACCGTTCTACAAGCAACAGTTTAATTTCGCAAGTCGTCGCTATCGAAACTACAACCACTTCCTCTATAATCGGCACGTGAGACGCACGGAAGCGAACTTTCGGTCGAACCCGAAAGGTTTTTGGTCGTTTGTAAATTAAAAACGGAAAGAATCCGGGCTGCCTTGTTCCATGTTCCTCGGAGTTGATACGGCCTGCAGCAAAAGTGAAAAATGCAGCTTGTTTGCTTGTCAATTCAAACAAGTCTTCCACGATTTTTCCGCTTCATCGACACAGGTGTTGGTCGCAACCTCCGGGATGCCACGTGATGTTTTTAGTTTTGACATACCTCACATAACACGCAAAATGTAGAACTCATTCGCCGCTGGTCCTGACGGAATTCCCTCGTCAGTTTTAAAACGATGTGCAGTCAACCTCTGCCTTCCACTTGCGCGACTTTTTAATTTCTCGGCACAGCAAAGTGAATTCCCCTCCCGCTGGAAGCTTTCCTATCTGTTTCCAATTCACAAAAAAGGAGACAAACGGAATGTCGCTAATTATCGTGGGATTTCCTCCATGTGTGCCTGCTCTAAACTTTTCGAGATTATTGTAAATGATGCTCTGTTTATGTGCTGTAAAAATTATATCGATACGGACCAACATGGTTTTTACCCCAAGCGATCGATTTCCACGAACCTGGTGCAGTTTACCTCTGACTGACTGCGAAGCTTGGATGCTGGATGGCAAGTTGATGCTGCATACATGGACTTAAAAGCCGCTTTTGACAGGGTGGATCATGAAATCCTGCTTGCTAAGTTGGAGATACTAGGTGTCTCGTCTACGGCTGTGAAATGGTTCAGATCGTACTTAGTGAATCGCTCTGTACGAGTCAAGATTGGCGCGACGGATTCAAATGTTTTCTCAAACAACTCGGGAGTCCCGCAAGGCAGCAACCTGGGACCTCTGCTGTTTTCGATCTTTTTAAAGGGTGATACGGTCAAAATTTGGTCAAGGGAAAACGCGTGTAAATCGGTGAAATCGTTTATTTAAAAAATCAAATTAAATTTCTTTTTCAAGTTCACTTAGTATAAAATTCAGGAAAAATATTCAGTTAGGCTTCCGCTTTTCCAAATCCGAATTGCCAGGCCTTACGCTTGACCCCTGCCATCAGATTTTGTACAGCCACCTTGTCCACCTTCTTCGCCGCAGAAAGCCAGTTTGCCTTGAACTGCTGCTCGCCCTTAGCAGTTTTTTTGGTCTTCTTTAGGTTCCGCTTGACAATAGCCCAGTATTTCTCAATTGGGCGGAGCTCTGGCGTGTTGGGAGGGTTCTTGTCCTTGGGAACCACCTGCACGTTGTTGGCGGCGTACCACTCCATGGCCTTTTTACCGTAATGGCAAGATGCGAACTTTGACAGTTTCATGTGCTTGAAAACATCTGCTACCTTTCTCCTTCCTTTTGCCGTATAAAACTCCTGTCCCGGAAGCTGCTTGTAGTCGGCTTTGACGTAGGTTTCGTCGTCCATTACCACGCAGTCAAACTTCGTCAGCATCGTCGTGTACAGCCTCCGGGATCGCGCTTTGGCCGTCGTATTTTGTTTATCATCGCGATTTGGAGTCACTACCTTCTTGTAAGTCGATAGTCCGGCTCGTTTTTTGGCTCGATGCACGGTTGTAGACGATACACCCAGCTTATTTGCGGCATCTCGGAGAGAGAGGTTAGGGTTTCGCTTGAAACTACCGGCAACTCTCTTTGTCGTCTCAGCGGCTTCCGGTTTTCGATTTCCCCCCGATCCAGACTTCCTGGCTGTCGACAAACGTTCCCCAAACACTTTAATTACATTTGTAACGGTTGATTTGGCAACTTTTAGCGATTTTGCCAACTTTGCGTGCGAGTAGCTCGGATTTTCGCGATGCGCATTTTGACAACTGAAGAGTGAATTCCAAAATCAAAATAGGAGCAACATTCTACACACACACCTTCAAAATGAGGGGTGTTCAGGTTTTTTAAATGCAAAATTGAAAGAAATACGTCAAGTTGATATTGACCAAATTTTGACCGTATAACCCTTTAAACGACATCGCTCTGTTGTTACCATCTGGATTTGATGTGAAATAAGCCGAGGAACATTTCTGCTCACGCAACCAAGTTGATAAACACATTATTTTTTGCTATATTTGAGCAATCAGTGACAAGAAACATTACGTTTATTTTTCAAAAAATTGTGATATAGCTAACAATCATAAGAAATATGTAATCAACAGAACTGCACAAATCATTCAATTTAAGATACTCTTAACATGTAAAAATGATAAAAAATATTGAAATAAAAAAAATATCTACTTTCATTTTTGAGGTTTTGGTCAGCCAGGAACCACTGTGCAGTGATAAGACCTTTTGAAATGTTCATCGAGATTTATGTTGAAACACTTCGATCAAACGTGTGGAGTTTTTTGAGTGTATATAGAAATAAATAAAATAAAAATAAATAACATGTTTTCAAAAGTCTGTCATTTAAATGTCAAACATCGAAAATAAATTTTAATGTATTAAGGTCAGTTAGCTTATGATGGAATGTTGGTCATTATTTAAATATTAACTTGATTATCTATTCGTTCTAATAAAAATCGGCTCAATGTAATTTGGCTACCCCCTTGTTTCATGGAAAAGCTTTAACGGACAATGCAGTTGTGTGTCTATTTTCAAGACGACTAAATTCCTTAGTGAAACAAATATATAAATTATTTTATCTTAAATGATTCTACAAAAGCTACCTCAAACACCAATTCAAATAGACATAACCTCAAAATTCAAAAGTGAAATTACATTTGGCAGCTTTCTTCTTCTTCTTCATTTATTTAACGTCGGTCTCTGTTCCGCAATGTAGTGCCAATCACCGACGGACATCCATTGACGACAATCGAATGTGCAGGAAGGCAGCTTCCACATCTGCATAGGATATCGCACCCATTCAAACACACATGGGCCGGTACCAACGGCTTTACTTCCCTTCCGAAGGAAGACGTGACCAGAGATTTGTATGTCTCAGAAAAATCCCACCGACCTCGGCTGGGATTGAACCCAGACCCATTGGTGTGTTAGAAAGCAGTCACGCTTACCACAACACCACCGGCGCCGGCATATGAGAATAAACTGCCAGTTCTACTATGATCTGTCAAAAGTTCTTGGCAAACAAAAAAGTCAGCTGATCGCAACTGTCTCATGGACAGCCTTATTGTCCAAATGTTTACCAACCCGTTTATCTTCGTTAATATCCATGTTAATTCACCTGGTGGGTGTAAATTTAAAAAAAATATCTTGATAAATATTAGACTCTTATTTTGCTCTGTTTTATTCCTAAAACATGACCATGGGCAGTTCAAATGACTACCATGGACATAGAAATAATTCTAAAATGAATCGTGATTTCTAGATACATATTTCAATAGGTCCTATCTGCATTGATCGACTCTTTCGTTAATCACTCAGCTGCAAAACCTTTCCTTGTTGTATTTGTCGTTTTGGATGCTACACAGCAAAAAAAAAATGTAATATCGATCAATGTAATTCAAGCTGATGTATGAAATAATGATGTAATAGCAAAAAGCAGATACAATATTACATCAATGGATGTAATTTTGTTCGCAAAATCGATGTACATCGTACAACGTTATATTTTGGGCTGTTCATAAACTGTTGTAGCGCACGGATGTGCACCTCACTGGTCTTTGTTAAGACACATGGCCGAGGCTTGAAACCTCGGACAGGTCACGACAATGGCGCAGTCGGTAGCTGTTTTTTTTAAGTTTAAATTCAAGTGAAATGATAGCGACAGTAGTGTTGTAGTGTCATGTAGGTATTTATTTTTACAGTAAGGAGGAGCGAAGGTATATGTGCAAACAAAAGAGAGCGAAACCTCTCCGACGCAAGGGCAGAGAAAAAAAATACCCTCGGTAGGCTCCTTGACGGAAATGGGCAGTGGAGTAGGCCGAAGGGGGCAAAAGAAAACAAAAAAAATAATCAGAAAAACAAACCAACAAAACCTCTCCGACGCGAGTGCGGAGGAGAAGAAAATACTCTCGGTAGGCTCCCTGACGGAAATGGACAGTGGAGTAGGCCGAGGGGGCAAAAAAAAGGAGATTGAAAAAATAAATAAAGTCTCTGACGGAAGGGCGGAGGACGTGAAAATACTCTCGGTAGGCTCCCTGACGGAAATGGGCAGTGGAGTAGGCCGAGGGGGGCAAAAAAAAATTGAAATAGAAAAAAAACAAAGTCTCCGACGAAAGGCCGGAGGAGGAGGCAAAAAAAAATCCTAAAATTGAATATGATGATATAATGGTACGAATGCTAAAACATGATGGCACTTGTACCATAAAAGCCCCATGGATGGAATGCTGACAGATGAATTTTTTACTTCAATGTTGATTTGATTATGTTTATTTAGTTCTAGAAATATTCTTTGCACTAAGAGCCTGGTAAGCTTAAATAACTAGTCGCTGAGTGTAGTTTGATAATTATTTTAAATAAATATAGTGCTGTCTTGAGAAACGAGGTTGAGTTATTAAAAATGGAGTTTGAAAATCGGAGATGCTTCAATGGAAGATGATTTAGTAATTTGAAGCTGATTTAATTCTGAGTTATGAAAAATTAATGATTTGAAGCCTGAGTTACTTCAATGGAAGATAAATCAGTAATTTGATATGTAGATTAAGCGTTTTGAGAAATGATAAATAAGATATAAGAAATTATAGTTTTTACTTCACTGAAAGATTAATTAATAATTCGATGATGTTTATTTAGTTCAGGAACTATTCTTTGCACTAAGAGCCTGGTAAGCTCGTACAATTAGTCGCTGAGTGTAGTTTAGGAATTATTTTAAATAAATCAAATGGAGACTGGAGAAATTAAAACATTTAAGTCGAAGATACTATAAAAGAAAATTTGTTAGAAATAACGTGAAATTCCAGCTTGAAAGTCAGAGATATTTCATTGGAAAAATATCTAGTAAGTTGTTGCTGATTTGATTCTGAATTATTAGATATTAGTGATGAATTAGTAATTTGAGATCTTGATTAAGGGGTTTGAGAATTTTATTATAATGAGTAATAAGAAATAAGAGTTTTGAAGTCGGAGATGCTTCAATCTAAGATGAATTAGTAATTTTATGATGTTTATTTAGTTCTGGATATATTTTTTGCACTAAGAGCCTATTAAGCTTGTACAATTAGTCGCTGAGAGTATTTTGAGAATTATTCTTATATAAATCAAATGGTGACTGGAGAAATGAGAGTTTTTAAGTGGGAGTTACTTTAAAGAAAATGTAATTAGATACGATAGACGAATACTATCTTAGATACAGGCCGATGGTAATACTTATCTGATGATATTAAAAGTTCATGTACTTATTATAGTTGGTGATATTTATGATGTTGAAGTCGGTGTTAATGGTTAACTTGATAATATTATAGAAGTTGTCATAAATGTAATTGTGTATGTTCATGGGAGTATATGGCTGTGCTGAGACTAGTAGATATGTTGAAGTAAAGGATATTGTCAAAATTGGTGCAAAAGGTGAAGTAAATTTAAAAAATAAATAACAAGGATTATAAAACTAGATAATAAAACTTTGCACTTGAATCTGTTGAGCTTGTTTAAGTCAGTAAATGCCAGCCTGCATAGTCAAAACCCCCATAATAATAATAAATAGAACTTTTATTAGTACTTATGAGAGTGGAGGAGGGGAAGAATGTGGTATACATAGTTGGCGTGGAAAAATAATAATAATAATAATAATAATAATGATAATGAAAGATAACAATTAACATTTGTATATATAATACAATACAAAGTAAAGTTTGGCCCCTCAAGTTTTGATATACTCAATTTGAGTTGGATTCAGTTAGCGTGTACCGTTGATTCGATGGTCTAAATAAACCCACACATATGCATGCGTGAACGAAACGAATTGAGCCTTGTGTGCATCGCTTGGCATGATCGAATCAGTCATTTAACTAATGTTGTAGCGCACGGATGTGCACCTCACTGGTCTTTGTTAAGACACATGGCCGAGGCTTGAAACCTCGGACAGGTCACGACAGTCTTTTCTACGCAGATGACGCCAAAATCTTCGAAATTATCAAAAGCCTCTCGGACTGTTGGGATCTCCAGCGTATGCTATGTATTTTCGCTGACTGGTGCACGAGAAATTTGATGGGCCTGAGCATCGAAAAATGCAACGTCATCTCCTATCACCGTAAAAACGAACCAATTATGTTTCACTATGTGCTCTTTGGACGTTGCATTGCCCGTGTAGAACATATAAAGGATCTCGGTGTTACTCTGGACTGCGGGCTCACCTTCAAAATCCATTATAACGACATCATTTCCCGAGACAATCGCCAACTGGGTTTTATTTTCAAAATTGCCGATGAGTTCCGGGACCCGTTATGCCTCAGATCACTTTACTGCTCACTTGTGCGGTCTATATTAGAATCAAGTGCAGTTGTATGGTGCCCTTTCCAAGCCACTTGGATCGCTACAATCGAATCTGTTCAACGAAAGTTAGTGAGATATGCTCTTCGTTTCTTGAACTGGCGTGCCTCATCGAACCTGCCACCGTACGAGGAGCGTTGCCGTCTTCTGGGCATCGAACCGCTAGTGGTGCGACGGACGGTCGCTCAAGCTATGTTTGCTGGAAAGCTTCTCACGGGTGACATCGACTGTCCAACGTTGCTGGCCCAGCTAAATATGTATGCTCCTGAGAGACCTCCTCGTCAACGCGAATTTCTGTTTTTGGAGCCACGAGGCAGAAATTATACGCAGAATGAGCCAATTCGTGCAATCACCCGACAATTTAACTACTTTTATTGCGAATTTGACTTTAACGTATCAGCAAATGTGTTTCGTCACCGGTTACTTGACCGTTTTCAGTTTCGTTGACCATAACTATTTAGATTAAGTTTTATTCATTAAGACATTAATTGTCAGTTGAATTATTAAATAAACAAATGAACAAATAAACAAATGAATGGTCACCCTAAGCACACCCCCCCCCCCCCCCCCCCACACCAGTCATCACCAAGAACGAAAAGTCAAGTACCCGGAGAAAGAATTCCACTTCGTGCCGAACCGGAAGCCGCGGAAATAAATTTGAATGCCCGTGTACCAGCAGGTTTCAAACTTGAGAGCTACCCACACACATTTGGCTTTATGATATAATTTTGCCATTGCAGCCGGGGCCGGAGTGACTTTGGAACTAGAATCTTGCTCATTCCTAACGCCGCATCTGAAGTGTATGTTTTTCACGATGATGCTTTTCGATGTTTCGTTTCGGAGCACTTGTATCGCGTTGAAGTTGGAACTTTCGGTGTACGACGACGTCTAATGTCGTTTTCGTTTACTATGTACAACATTTCCATCGCGATTCAGTCAGTCGCAATGAGTGTGAAGATATTACGCAACAACAGTGACATTGGAACGTGTGAAGCATGTCAACGATGTTTGGCAGAGATTGCTTTTTGATTACCATCTCTGGTTGTGCGGCAGGTCGTTGTGATATGGTGTTTATTGGTAATGTGAGTGGAACGAAGATTTTTCTAAATGGTTGAAAATGTGACGAACATCACATTGACTTTCGGAAAAATCGGAGACTTTATTTTGACTTTATGAGATCTAGAAGGGCCCTATAGATATGCTGTTATACTGAAAAGGCAGCTCCCGGTCCCGATCGCGAAAGCCCCGAATAACTCCGCATAATCTGATCCGATTACACCTTCCGCACGATCAAACATTTACACCAATTACTGCTGCAGCAGCTTGGCCGTACAAAAGCAACACCGGAAGCTAGCGCAGCTAGCACCGTTGGAGCGTAAAACTTTCCACCAATTAGATTATCACACGGTTGTTGAGTTTATGAGCATCATTAAATTATGATTTTCCAGAAGAGAGTTGTGATTGGTGCCTACTATTAATCACCAAAAGCTTTTCACGGCACTTGGAGGACCCTGATTCCGCGAAACCATTATTTTATCAGTGTGATTCTTGGCCGGAGAGGGAATTTTCCTCTTCCGAGAAGTGACGTTTGCTTTCGAAGGGGTAGGTACATTGTGTGGAATTCAATTTTCAAACGAATGCGATAATTAATTCAATCATTGGAGGAGTGCGTTTGAATGAGAGCGAATGCACACAGGTACACTTTTATCGTCCCTTCAGGGTAGACAGAGAGATAGATAGAGAGAGAGAGAGAGAGAGAGAGAGAGAGAGAGAGAGAGAGAGAGAGAGAGAGAGAGAGAGAGAGAGAGAGAGAGGACTCAATTATCCATTCGAGTTAATCCACAATCAACCCTTCGGGAGACGGTGTGACCTCTGTACACCTTAATTCAATTTCGATGCGGCATCAATTTATTAACTCGTTGCCGATTGATTACGGCTTGGGGGTTGGTTTCAGAACAGAACGCAATTATGCCGGGTGTGATAAGGCTTAAGAGGTCACTAGGTCAAATTAGTAATTTTGCCGAAATTGAAACTTCTGTCAAATTGCATAAGTATTCATCAATGCATGAGGACCAGCAAATCCTGATTAGCAATTTTCCTCCCGGTGTTTTACCGGAATTTTTAAATTGTTCATGCTATGTGATATGTATCTAAATTAAGCATTAAACCGGAAGCGATCGTGACAAAAGGATCACTTAAAGAGTCATTACCAAGACAGCAATCTTTGTCTATATGTTTACTGCCTTGAAAATTCGAATAGAACTCTTAGTAGAATGTGTTTGGAATGTTCTTATTTATTTTCTTTAAAATCATTACTCTTCATAGAGTAAATTTCATAATTCTTCTGAATTAAATTTGAGTATCTCTCAGGGATTCCCTTTGAAAAAATCATTAGAACAGTTCGGAAATTCTATGCAACACTCGCAACAAAAATCATGGAATTAGTCCTATGATTACCAAGAATTTTGACTGATTATTTCGAGAATACACTGAAGCTTTATTTCATAATTGGCTTGAATTCTCCATAGAATTATCATGAAATTCACCTCCAAAAATTCTAAAAATGCTCAGAATTATCTATATTCTATTTGAAATACCCTTAGTATATACTCGGAAATCCCTCAAAAATCTTCTCAGCATTTCATTGAAATGGCACCCTTAAAATCCGATTCCCTTGGTATTCTTCTCAGCATTCCCTTGGAAATTTCCCCTCAATATTCACTTGTTATTATTTTTAGAGTTACCTTGGAATTTGTTAATCGCTTAATTTCGAGCACTTGTTTCAATTGACGCAATGAGTGACTCGAAAACTGCTTCCTTCGTTTTTTTTTCACTTTCACTTCAATTCGGGGATCATTCGACTTGTCACGACCTGACGACACAGGCATCAAAGTATAGTATCCGGATAGTATCTGCACAATGTCGGTTGCCGATAGGGATGGCATCCAGATTATATGTAGGAATAATATATTATTTTATATTAAACGAATATTAAATTAACGGCGCCATTCTGGAGTCCAAGATGGCAGCCATCGGGCTTCAGAAAAAAGCGTCAAATACCCTACAATAGGGTATTTTCGGAACGGGGATGCCGTGTAGATGCTGAAAATCGATATCCTACGACATTTTGGAATTCAAGATAGTGACCATGGGTATTATGAAGTGTCAATATACCAATATGGTGGCCATCAGGGTTCAGAAAGTGTCAAATACCCTACAATATGCGTATTTTCGGAATGGGTACAACGTGTGAATGCTGAAAATCGATATCTGATCCAATATCGAGGCCATCGGGTTTCACAAAAAGTGTCAAATACCCTAAGATCTGTGTATTTTTGAAACGAGGACGCCGCGTAGATGCTTTTGTAAGCTATTTGACACTTCTTCTGAAATAGAAAGCCACCATCTTGAATTTCAAGATGGCATCGGACATCGATTTCTGGCTTCTAAATGTCAGCCCGATTCAAAAAAAAACCCACATAGATCGATATTTGACAATATTTCACAGCCAGTGATGGCGAGGGGGGACACCCCTCACCATCCCTCTCCAAAGGGGGAGTTTGGTAAAGAGAGTTGAAAAAACCGATTTGTACCTTCCTTAAAAGTTGTCCTAGCTCGCTATTCTAATATCTATATGCAATCTTCACACTGCCGTACTCTAACGGAACTATCAACTCTATGCTTTCATCTACTCCATCTATCGTATAAAAATTACCACTACAGTCTGTTATTTGAAATTAGCATCTTCAACTAAATATTTCACAGTTTTTCTGAATCAAAGCCACCATCTTGGATTTAAAGACGGCGTGACATCAATTTTCGGCATCTTCGTCTCATCTCCATTCTGAAAATAACCATATTTTAGGATATTTGACACTTTTCCTCAAATCGGAGGCCGCCGTCTTGGATTACAAAATGGCGTCGGATATCGATTTCCGGCTTCTAGACGTCACACTGATTCTAAAAAAACCGTTTGTGTGGGTATTTGATTGAATTTACAACTTTTTCTCAAACCGGAAGCCACCATCATGGATTCCAAAATGGCGTCGGATATTGATTTCCAATCCCCAGACGTCACCCCGATTCCAAAAATACCCATATTGATGGGACGACATCAGCATTTCCCATTTTTTTCTGAAATAGGAAGCCACCATCATGGATTTCAAAATGGCGTCGGATATCGATTTCCGGCCTCTAGACGCCATCTCGATTCCAAAAAATACTTATATCGATGGGTATTTGACTGTATTTACACTTTTTCGTAAATCGGACGCCACCATCTCGGATTTCAAAATGTCGTCGGATATCGATTTTCATCCTCTAGACCCCGATTTCCAAAGTAACTTTATTGATAAGTATTTGACAGCATTTCCCACTTTTTCTTAAACTGGAAGCCGATATCTTTTATTTCAAAATGGCGTCGCATATCAATTTTCTATCTCTAGACGTCACTCCGATTAAAAAAAAATACCCATATTGCTGGGTAAACAAACCAACGCTGATAAATTTGACATCCACGTGCACACGTGCGCATACGCTTAAATGAACCGAGTGAACAATCAACAAAAGTCATAAAAACTGCACGAATTTGGATCGAACAGCTTCGCTTCAATGTAAAAGTAAGTTCATTTGACAATGAAAGAAGAAATGAAGACTAGTCAAGCCAAAACAAACAGCATGAAAACTGATCGAAAGTGGTTCTGTTGATGCTGACGGGAATCTGCTCGAAGAGAAGACAGAATGACTTTCAATTGAAAGTGATGGTTGACAGCCAAGCATGGGAAAATTCATTCACTCGCGCGAGTGCCACAGAATCAAAATAGCCATCCTCACCTACAAACCGATTGCCGAACGAGTGTAAATTCTTCCAACCAAGTGACTCTGCAGGTCCACTCAGAACTGACAGCAGAAGAAGGAAAGAAGGAAAAACTGAAAGGCAGCCGAAAAATGTTCTCAACCGAGGGAGAACCAGATTGAATGCGTAAGATCCGAATGCTAACGATTTAAATAGCCGAGTCAGATAGTTTTTGGCTCACTGATTTAAATCAGTTGTGGAGTGACGGAGATTGTAAGTAATCTGAAGGATGCCTCGCTGGATACGCCCAAGACTGGACGGGCAGTAGCTGGTGGCCGTGAACGGTTCCTGGGGAAAGCACTAGATGCGACCCTCCTCCCAAATGACCATGGCAATACAGGAAGTATTACAACAAAGGTAATTGCTATTAGGTATTTTGCAAACAGTGACAGATAGCGGACATGAAGAACCAGTGGAGGTGCCGGGCAAAGGTGTTTATCCTAGACAAATGGTAAGTTACAAATTCACTGTTGTCGTTGTCGTAGGCGCCGTCGTAGTCGCTGTCGTAATCGCCGTCGAATTCGTAGGCAGTACCATTAGTATATTTAAAATTAACCACCAACCGCTGAAAATATGAATGATCGCGTATTTCTGTTGTTCATTACATGCCAAGTGAAATTCGAGAACGTAATCTCATTTGAATAGCTTATTTAACCAGGTCTTAAACAATCGTCACGTCGGTCATAGCTTGCTATAATTGCCTGAACCAGGCGTAAAAAGAAAATCGAAACATTTAACGTCGCGTGAAAGTGGATGAATGAAGGCCTCTTTCGTAGCTTTTAGCTTCAGGATTTCAAAGATCGTCGGTTGCAGTGGCTTGCTTACTGAGCAGAAAAACGTGGTCCCAAGTCCTTTCATATTAAAAATGTATCGTAAGATCGCTTGTTTATCGTGTATTGCGTAAAACTTTTCGTTGTCGTCGGTCCCGGGTTTGAATAGTTATTAAAACTTGAGTAACGCTATAATGTGATATGAGGGGCTCGGTGGCCTTAGAACAACCGGTTTTGCATACTGGTCAGAACATCATGAGTCTAATCTCAAGCCCATCCACATTCAAGATTCGTCAATCGTTTTATTTGTTAACATGACTACATGGTAATAACAGCAACTCGATGATTAAAAAGGAGCTCGTCTGCCTAGTGGCAAACGTTTTTGCTTACTGAGCAGAAGACCGTGGGTTCAATCCCAAGCTCCTTCGCGTTATATGATGGTTAGGACATCAATTCAGCTTATCGTTTACCAAAACGAACCCTGGTGCAAACCCAACCCTATTACCCAATATCCCAGTGATTCCTCGTGGAAGTGCAGAGGTGTTCTCGGCTTCCATCAAATCGAGTGTCACGTCAACACATTCCTACCCTTTCCTTTCTTGACCTGTGTTCAGGCGTGGCCGGCGCTGGTATTGCCTAGTTTGAGATCACCAGTTTTTACACATTGAGGATGATTGCTAGTCCCAAGCATTGTCTATTGGTTCTCTGTGTAATTACAGCTAGTCTGGCAATAACAGAGTAGCAACCGTGGGCGGTCAATCATGCTCATGCTCATGCTCACTGATTTAAATCAGTTGAATTGGCCACAGCAGTTTTGAGGTATTTGCTTGACGCTTATGTTTATGTGTCACAGTATAACCGTATTCTCCATATTAACAGCAATTTAAATGTGTCAATGTATGTTTAAAGCTAGAAAAAAAAAGTGATTCTTGCTGCAAAATTCTCATTCAGCTCACTCAGCAGAATGCAATCGTAAAAGGCTCAGCAGGGCAAAAATAATAAAAGAGAAATCATCCACACTATTACACTCAGAATCATTCATGTCACGCTCAGCTGTCTGTTTTGCTCAATTCTGCGTTCATCGAAGAAAATAGAAGCAATGCGAATACAAACGAAATCAGTGCGGCTCGCACAAGCTGCTGTTCGTTTCTGATGTTGTATGTGTGTGAGTGAGTATCAAATGCAAAATGAATCGATTTTTCCCATGCTTGTTGACAGCTTCATCGTCGCTTGACGATTTTCGATTGAAAGTGACTTTGTGGGGCCCTGATTAGCAGTACATAGCTCCGTCCAATTTTTCTCAGATAAGCGTCTCGCCGATCTTCCTGAACAAATCGCCGAACCTAGAGTGATCCTGGGTGACTGCAACGCACACCACCCTGCCTGGGACACTATTAAATACAATACGTGAGGGTTGCTACTTCTGCAATGATTATTCGCGGTCCTTAAATTGCGTCAAATTATAACCACCTCAACTTTTTCTCGGAGACGGATTGATACTGCCATAGATGTCTCTTTCGCCAGTTACAATATAGTGAACCGATTGCAGTGGTCCGTGTCGGATGACCTTCTGAGAAGTGATTACCGGCCAATCGCTATATACAGCAATGACATTCCTCCAAAAACCTCACGACGTCCTCGTTGGCAGTATGATCTCGCTGACTTGGCACTGTTTTAAATTGTTGAAAATGAAAAGTTCGTCCATGGCTTTTACCGGCTCATTGTCATCTGCTTATGGTACTGAAATTATTCAAGGAGTTGGGTGCTTATTAGGGTGGGTTATATTTGTATGGTGGATCACAACCCCCTGTTCCCCACTGCTCTACCGATGTATATTGAGGTCCTCATCATCGGTGTCAAATTTGAACGAATTAAAAAAATGATCTGGATTTGCGGGAGAGTTTAAAAATTTGTAATGTATGAGTTCTTTGGAAAAAATAAATTTTAAAAATCGAGTAAGAGCATTTTTAAATATAAGGTTTTGTTCTTTTTTATTTTTACTTAAATTTTTTTTTTTTTTTTAAATCACGTTTTTAGTTTTTTTTCTTCTGAAAGATAATTATTTTCTCTACAGTCTCATACTTCATTTTGATCAAATATGTCATTTCCACGCCACATTTTTTTAAAAGTTTAAAGACGCCCGTTTTAAAATATTGAATGATCCAAAATGACCGATTTTTAGTAAAAATGTGAAAAATTGCCTATAACAAACAATTACGCATAGTTCCCTCTGGCTACGTCTATGTTTCAGAATAATGGTTTAATGTGATGATTGTGCGTTGGAATTGACGTAGTCAACCTCAATCTATATAGAATTAGAGTCAGTATTTTAGAACTTTAAACTAGTTTGGTTCAATACATAGAGACAATGTAGACTGATATACTTCAAAGAGGCAAAATAGATACTTGAAATCAAACGGAAGTGCGACGATAAGCCACTCGAATTCAGTAGACGCGTGGTCGCGTGTACTCTTCAAGTACTGGAAATACCGCAGTATCAGTCACAAATGCTCTCCGTTTACTATAAAAGCTGAAATCATTCAATTACTAGCCACATCACTTGCAACCATCTAACCTTTAAGATGAAATTCGCAATCCTCAGTCTGTTTCTGTTCGGCGCAGTCGTTCTGGTTCATAGCCAGGACCAATCGGAACCGCTTAGCACCGAAGACACCACAGTGGCGGCGTCAGAATCTACAGCACCTGCAGAAGCTGAAGACCCATCGTCCGCTGCACCAGAAGAATCGACCACCGAAGAGCAGGAATCATCCAGTCCCGAACCGGAGCCGGAGTCAACGACGGTTAGACCTTCGAAGCCACCGCATCACAAGCCACCGCATCACAAGCCACCGCACCATGGAGGACATCCGAGACCTCCACACCACCACCGACCGCGTCCACCAATGAGGTTATCGGGAAAACCGTTGGGACTGGTGCATTTTCCGGATGTTGAACAAGAAGAAATTGATTTTGATAATGATATGATTGTGCTGTTGTAGACAGAAGTTGGAAGCTGTTGGAAGTAAACGTTACCAATTTTAATATCGTCTACATGTATTTCGTACGTAGTCCTCTCTTCGCAGAAATTCAAAGTGTATCTGGTTATACAGCCATTCCAGAGGAAAACGATATAGTGGTTCTCAGAATTTAGAAGAAATTTGTAGTTTTGTTCCTCATCGCAAAATATGAGACCCTTATTTTTTATGTTGTCATTAGGGTGACCATTTCCATGAAAGGGTGGTCAAAAAATCATTTTTTTTATAATTGACTTTTTTCAAAAATTCCTAACTTTTGAATAACTGGGCCGATTTTAAAGATCAAAATATCAAAAGAGAGGTAATTAAAAGTAATTAAAAAATAGAGAACGATATAAACAAAAGGCATTTTGTATATAAAAACATTGATTGTATTTGTTTTTTTTTATGGTTTTGATGGTTTCTAGATAGGCGCAAGATGTTTTAATATCTTTCCTTGAAAATTTAGGCTTTTTTACACAACATGTTAAAAAACTACAAGGGACAGCCCTATGGGGTTGTACGCAATGGTGACGTAGGACTACGTGGTCTTATATAATAAATGGTAATGTGTATCTTTATTCAGCCAGGTATTAATCTGAACAATATTTACTTATTTTCCTTACCTCATTTTCATATTTTCATTTTCTGTTCTATTTACTATCGTACAGATTTGTCTTGAATCTGATGAAATATTGCTTGGAGCCAATGCCCATGATTGTGCTGGGTAATTAAAATGTTTATTCAACAGATTGCGTTCAACGTATCCACATCGTATGATGGCCGCACCAAGCAGACCGCTCGTAAGTCCACCGGAGGAAAGGCTCCTCTCAAACAGATGGAGGAGTGAAGAAGTCTCATCGCTACCGGCCAGGAACAGTCGCTCTGCGTGAGATTCGTCTTTACCAGAAATCGACCGAGCTGCTGACTGCAAGTTGCTTTTCAAGCGTCTGGTCCGTGAAATCGCCCAGGACTTCAAGACCGATCTGCGCTTCCAGAGCTCGGCCGTTAATGGCCCTACAGGAATTCAGCGAGGCCTATCTGGTCGGTCTGTTCACCATCCATGCCAAGCGTGTCACAATTAATTCATGTTCTATATTCGGTTTTCACAATGTGTACCCCCATATAGAAATCACAGACGTCCTACGTCAAAACCGTACGGTCGTGTCATGGATGCAACCTCTTATTCTTTTTGTCAACATTATTTTCATAAGGCAAATCAACTGATTTCTTATCGCGAACTTTGCTAACGCTGCTTTCGAACATTTAAAAGTTCAATAAATCATCAAAACCTCTTTCACGTTGGAAATCGATTTGTGGCCCTGAAAAGGGCCGATTGATTGTTTGGATGGTACTAATTTACTTGGAGCTAGTGTACTTGGTAACGGCCTTGGTTCCTTCAGAGACAGCGTGCTTGGCCAACTCACCCGGCAGCAGTGATCATCGAGCGTTTGTTGTATTGAGGACGACTCAGCAGCAATACGTTCGAAGATGTCATTGACAAAGCTGTTCATGATGCTCATGGTCTTCGACGAGACTCCGGTGTCCGGGTGGACCTGCTTCAACACCTTGTAGATGTAGATGGCATAGCTTTCTTTCCTGCGCTGTCTCCTCTTCTTCTTCTCTCCCTTGACGATGACTTTCTGCGCCTTTCCGGACTTCTTAGCGGCCTTTCCACTGGTTTTCGGTGCCATAATTTAGCTGTTCGCTTCGGTCGTTTCGACGGTGGTGTCTCGTTTTGTGCCCGTAGCATAAGAACCGAAACTCCTCCCCTTTTCAGTATTTTGCTTCCCACTGTATGTATTGTACCCTCCCAGTATTAATAATATGCTACTCGACACAGGTACAAGTAAACCCTCGATGAGTGAAATAAACCGACCTATCTGGTCGGTCTGTTCGCCATTCACGCCAAGCGTGTCACAATTATGCCAAAGGACATTCAGCTGGCTCTTCGTATTTGTGGTGAAAACTCTGAATTTTTCCGTCGAAATCTATCAAAACCGGCCCTTTTCAGAGCCACTAAAAGATTCCTCAAGAGAGTTTGGAAGGAAATTTCTGCTGTTTACAACTGATCGAATCACAGTGAATCCTGATCTAAAAATTGCAACCAGCAAGTGCCCTAGAACCAAAAGCGATGCGATGCTATGACGATGACTGTAAGGGGCTTAGAAGCAGAAGGGTGAAAGAAAGAAAGAAAATCGGCTCAGTTTCTTGAAGAGTATAGTTCAGAGAATGGAATGAACTAGAATCTTTGAAAAATCTCAAAATTTGACAAAATGGCGGGCATTTGAAAAAAAGTTATTTACCTAGCTACCGCCATTTTGTCAAATTTTGAGATTTTTCAGTGATTCTAGTTCATTCCATTCTCTGAACTATACTCTTCAAGAAACTGAGCCGATTTTCTTTCTAGGTGACGATTTGCGACCTCTAGGCTGCTCGCAGTTTTGGGAAGTACCCGCCGGGCAGCCGCCATATTGGACGCCATTTTGGATTTTTGGACTTGAAAAAATTCTTAGTTGTAGAGCAAGAATGAATAAAGATTTGACAAAAAACTCAGGTCTCTAACTTTTACCAGTTCCCTGGAAAAAAATCCAAAGTTTAGGTCAATTGAACCGGAAATCCCCCTTAAGCATGATCCGAGAAAAATGGTGAAGGAAGTGTGTTCTGAGGAAAATAAAGAAAAATGCTGAAGAATTAAAATTACATTATACATACAAATACAAATTACAAGTTTTAAGAAAATCAGCACAGAATTCCAAGGTATTCTGAGGAGAATTCCAAAGGATTTCTGAGGAGAGTTTTGCGAAAGGTGAAATAATTTCAAAGTTTTAAATAATTCCAAAGGTTTTTGAGCTAAAGATTGCTTGATTAAGCTCAAACTGTTATTCAACTTTCTATTTTTGTTGCATTATGTCAAGGTTTATTGATTTTTCCAGGTTCTCCCGTCAAATTCCCGGCTTTTTCCCGGTTTCCCTGGCTTCTTTTCAAATTCACGCTTCTTTCCCGGTTCTCACGGTTTTCCCGGTTTTCCCGGTTCGCTGGCTACCCTGGCCACCTCTTCGTTCGACATTTTATGTCTTCGTTATCTCCGACACACTAAATCAAGGGACGATTGCCACAAGTGATACTGCAAGACTTGCATTCGATCTCCGTTCGTTTCACCGTTGAATTGGCTGTTCAAAGATTGAAGCTCTCGTTTGAAGCTGGCCCAAATACTGAAATTCCTGCGTAGGGTAAACGCTCCTATAGTTGCGGTACGTTAGAAGCGTTAGGTTCCTATAGTTGTGCATGGAGGCTCAATTCACAACTATAGGAACCTAACGCTTCTAACGTACCGCAACTATAGGAGCGTGTACCCTACGTTCTGGGCAAAAACTGATTAATTTGTCATTTCAGGGATTTCATTTGTTGCTCAAAGGTATTCTAAATCATAATCAATGAAACACTATTCAGCTCTCGCAAAAATTACATTTCTACGACTCAGCACGGGTTCTATGCAAAACAATCAGCTTCGACGAGTTTGACCGAATTAGTGTCGAACCATGGATTCTAACAGATAAGTCGATGCCGTTAACGCTGACCTCAAGACTGAGGTCAGGTGGACCAAATTCTTCTAGGTAAACTAGAAAAAGTTTCTGGTTTCTTGAATTCTTGGTGCACATCGCACCTCACGGACTACTCGCTGAACGTTAACATTTTCGGCGTTCTTCAATGAGTAATGTAGAACTTCTTCTATGTTCACTGTTTTTAAATGGTGTAGGGGCATTAGGCCGAAAGTCATTAAGCTGAATGGGCCGAAATAGCCAAAAATAGAAAAGTGGTGTATTGAACTAAGAATGTTCTTTGAAGCAATCTCTAACACTCTGGGACGGTTAGATTTTTTTTAGATTTCTGTCCAAACGGTCTTGATTTTTTTTTACAAGTTCGTTTATCTACTAGGCTCAGTCGTTTGTGACACTTTGCGGAGCCAAAAATCAGTAATGCTTGAATTTGAATTTTAAACAGCAGTAGTTCTAGGTTAGTATTGGGCAAAAATTACTCGTGGCCGGTTCGAGGTTAATGGGTAACAATTTCGATTGGAAGGAGCTAGGTAGGAAACTGGTTTCTGAAGCCCGTACTCTCGAACGGTTGACCAAATGCTGGCTGGGCAGGCCAAGTAGCACAGGAACAGGTGGATAATAAGACTGGGACACAAGGTATGGAAATGTGTGGAAAGGAGGGGATGGTCACATCAAACTCTAACATCAGACAAACAAGGGAATTCGTAGATCACCTGCATGTAGGGAAGATCACGGGTTCCCAATACATCTCTTACTTCACGGAAGGGTTGTCTACCTCGGGTCACTAGAGTATCCAATAGTCGTGCTCTGGAGGCGTCATTACCCGGGCAATACCAAACTGCGTGATCGATGTCATCATAACCTTGTAACGTCGTACGTTTATTTCGTTTCAATTTACAGTTTAGTTTAGAATAACTATGGTTAGTATTTGAACCTTGTAATTAATTAAGAATGCAATTAAATGAGTGATCCGTTTCCAATGCAATGTAGCAAAAAGCTTTGTGATACGTACATTTGTCTGGATTTTTATGGCGAGATAAGAGTGAACTTGTAGATATGAAGCTTTTATAGCAAGCTAGCAGATGTAGCTTTTGTTTATAGATTGGGAAATACGTGAAAGAGATAGGATTCAAATGAACACCTGAGTAAAATGGCTAAGCCGAACATTGATTTTTCGCGCCATATCCGATCCTTTTATCTTTAAGAAATTCCGTGGTGCTTGGGAAAAAGAAATTCTAGTCTCTGCCATTTCGCTAACGAATCGGCTGGAAAGCAGTGGTGTTTGACGTGGTTTTCAAGTTCGTCAGTCAAGTGTGAACTCAGTGAAATTCGATCAAAAAAATAAAGGTGATTAATTTAAAAGAAGTTTTCGAGTCATTTAATTAATTCGATAGCTCTTTTTGTGCATTTAGATTTTTCTTGCCTGTAGCAAGTAGTTCGCGTTTCAAACCATTGTGTAGATAGCGTGTCTAAATACAAAAAGGTAATTGTTAATTAATTTTGCAAATTTAAATATAAGATGAGTAATTTTGTGATTTCGCGTTGGACAGCTCGTTCAACGGGCTTTTTTTTTTGTACGGGCTGGAATTTTCGGCGAGTTCGGCTTCCCTCGTCGCCAGACCGTCCGATTTGTCGTGGCGTCAACTTGGCTGCGCTTTTCGTCCGTTGGATTCGGACAAGACCCGGGTGCATTGCGAAGGCCCGCCTCTTGTAGGTAGATAAACGGAGTGTCGGGAAGTCGCTAGTTTGCTAAGCGAAATTTTCCCCACGGGTCGCCAAAAGCCGTTGGTAGAGTCCCCATTACGTTACAACCCCGGGGACCGTGACATTCGAGAGCTCGGACCGCAGAAGTACGAAGCCAATTGCGTATCTCGGTTCGGATTTTAACCAAAGAGGAGAAGATTACATTTCATCTCGGGCGGTCATAGCGGAAACATAGTACGCGAAGCCGTGCGACGGTACGTTGGTCTCACTCTCTTCCGCGGAGCGAATCTCCCGGGAAATGCTCGACTCCGTCGATGCTCAGCGCTCTCGAAAGCAAATCGGAAGCCTGCTGCCACTACCTTCGCACCTCTAATTTCGGCCATACCGCACACGGGTACCTTTTCGTCGCTGCACGCAATTTCCGCAGCTTGATCGGCGCCATTCCGAGACCACCGCCATCATCACAGGTCATCGGAAGGTCTACAGTCGCCATCGTCAGGACCTTGGTAAGGTCACCGGCCGCCATTACCGCTCCATCCATCGCCATCACCGATTCGTCCGTCGCCATCATCGCATCGCATCGCATCGCATTGAAAAAACCTGCGCAGGTATGTCCGTACTTTGTTTTTTTATGGCCATGAATAGTTTGCTTTTTGAACCGAGTTTAGTCCAACCCGGAATGATGTGAATATACATTGAAATTTGAAGTTTTTTCGTTGAGTTACTTATTTTTCTGTCACGGTTTTTTAGCTGACTCGTTCGCCATTGAGTTCTTGGGCTCGTCATTGGGTTTAGCTTGGTTCGTTAGGTTTAATGAAAATTGGTATAATTTGTGGATTTTTTTTTTTTTAGATTGTTGGTTTCCCTGATGGTAAATGGATCGGATAAAGGTGTTTTGTTCAATAAAGATTAGTTTCCGTTAAAGTTTTGAACTTCATTGAGGAAAGGTTTTTAATCATGCCGTTCGAGTGGTCCTCTGAGGATCCGTCTCTAAGTCGGGCAAAGAAAACACGACCGGTGGTCTCTCGTAAAGGGAGTGGCGCTTAAGCCACCGAGTTTTACTTGAACCTCGAGCATTCTTCGCGAACGGTTACAACCAGTTCTACACCTGAATTTTGAATAATTTCAAAGCAATTGAATTCTTACCAGTCTAAGTATTTTTTTAAAATATACTTCAAGATAGGGGAATTTACGTATTCTCGGCAACCTAAGCAGCGACCTTCTTTCTATAGCCTTTTTCTCTATGGAACGCACACATATGCAGTATTGATTTGTTTACAATCTTTTGCTGCCAGCTGCTCTAACAATTTCAGTCGAAAGAATTGTCAAAAACGGTTTTGAAACGCTTTTACAAAGCTCCAATATTCTTTAGTGAGAGCGAGTATTGTCGGCAACCAGTTTTTCTTCGGCAACCGTTCCATTTGAACTGCATGTAAATCTACTGTTCTATTATCGGCAACTCGAAATCAGCTACAATTTGTAGTGCGTGTGCTTCATTACAAGAAAACCCTGCTAGATTGCTTTTTCTCAGTGGTAAAAATATAGTCAAATTGAAGCTGAAAGCATGAAGAATCATTTACATGCATTCAGCGAAGTGTTTTCGTAAGAAAATCCAGTGAAAATAGTGTTTCAATTTGGGTTGCCGAAAATAGTCTGTCATGCCGAAGCCGTCATTTCCCCTATTACTTTATTTAAATTATAAGAAAACCGACTTGGAAAACTATTCAAATTCAAGTTTTGAAGACGTGGAAAATAAATCGAAACAATTTCAGCTGTGGAATTTTTAGCCTACGATTTTCAATTGAGTTTTATCTGAAGAGATGTGTAGTTACATATATTTCATATAAGATATATCTTTCTTTTAACCATGAGCTGTTCTATCCAGAAACAATGAAGCAATAATCTTTCATGTCTTGGATTAAATATGTTCCAACACAATTTTGCCTTGCTTTTTGCTGCTATCAGCGCAAAAGAGATGCAAGATGATGAAATGGGAACAATTATTAAATTAATGGCGTTCGGCCTAGTGGCATTCGGTCTAATGACCCATCAACCTTATAAATAAGATTTGTTGTCTACTACCACTACTACTACTACTATTTTCAACTTACCTAATCATAAATTGCACCGTTAATTGTGGATAGAATGCAGAGTTAGTGCTTCTTAACGATCAGCATCTACATATAAATGCAACGTGATTTTTTTTCCATCACAAACAAAACCGGCAATTTTGATTTCTACATTTCTGGGATATCAAAGAGAGAATTAGCTCAACTAAAGACTTGGGAGTTATACTTGACAGTAAGTCGACCGTCAAATCACACTGCAATGACGTTTTGTTTCTAACAGACACCTTGGATACAATTTAAAAATCTCAGTAGACATTGGGCAATGCACCATCTATTCGTCCGTTCTAGCTTGGAGTATAGTGGACTCATCTGGTGCCCGTACCGAAGATGCTGAATAGTTAGGCTTGAGAGTGCACAAAGAAGTGTCATTTGCCCTGCTGATGAGATGAAACTAACATACCGTTTTACGTGAATCGCTGTCGTCCTCATGAAACTGACAGCTTAAAATGAAAAAGACTTAACAACGTAACACCGTGCACCTTGCAGTTTGAAAATATTTCTGTGTGGTAGACATTCTGATCCCTACCTGAAATACCGTTGGAATATGCATTCAAAATGATCTGAATGCATTGCAAATTCAAAAGACAATGTCAAATTTACAGCTCAAACCACTGCGCAGTGGCCACCCTTCACCACCATCCTAATCAAAATGTCAGCTCTATGGATCGGATCGGTCATGACCACTTGTTTCCGTCAACTGAAACCAATTTATGAGAACGTATAAAATTTAAACCATTCATTCTCAGCTACTGACACCGAACGCAGGACAACACCCCTCAATCAATGGAAATCCCCTTCCATCATCAAATTTAACGCCCACCGATTATGGCCCCGTAATTGCATTACCAGCCACATAAACCGGCACACTTATGCTTTTGCGAGCGTCAACCGAATTTTTTTAACACCTTTACCATGTCACACCGCGGACGGATAACGACCCTTCCCGGTCGTAAATGCAGCGGGGGAATTAACGGGGACCTCTCCCGCTTGTAATCATCGTAATACTTTCGACTCCCAAGAGCGTATCATTTAGGACGGGGGCCAGGACGGTTGGTATATGGACGTTTGCCATACGAACTATTGGCATACGGACGATTGACCGAAATGATGTTTGGCCAAAAATCGCATTAAAACGTGTATGCCACTCAGACTTGAGGATTCTCAGAACTCACGACGTAGTGATTTTCCACAATTTTCATTACTTCAATATTCGTCCAAACAATTTGGACGTGGATAAAGTTTAAAGGCCTAAGTGAAGTAATTGTGCGGGTTTTTGGAAATGTTAAAAATTTACAATTTCGATTTTAAAAAAATGCTCTAATCAAGATTTTAGGGAGTTTTGAAGTTCGAAATCTTAAATCGTAATTCTTCGCTTTGATAATATCACTATCATTACAGTGGATCTCCTAATAAATACCCTAATGATAGAAGCAACTATGATTTCTTTGATCTAAAACTAAAGGGGATCGAATCATGTTTTTCTCCCCGTTATTACAAAGCAAGAGTGCGTATTGAGATGGAGATTGCTAGAGAAATCAACGATGTAGAGGACCAGTTCCGAAATAATTCGCTGGAGGAAATAGAGTCATGTTTACGATGATGCTTACGATGATGACAGCGATTATGAGAACGGTATTAACGTTACTCTGTTGTCGGTATCTGCTGCTGCTAAGTCCCACGAGGAAATGTATGGAAGTAAGAAAATGCGAAAGGAGTTCAATGCTCCTACGGCAGGGCCCAGGAACACCCACGGAGGATGTGGCCCTATCCGATAATAGTAGAAGGGTCTGTGCCTAGGGGCACGAACGGAAGCTTGACGAAGGACCGCTAGTGGACGGAATAAATGTGAAGAGCATTTAGTTCTTTTAATTGATCAATTATCTATTATCTCAACTCTATCCGTTTTTGAATTGTAGGCAGCGTTGCCAGGTCATTGTCAGAAAAATCTGGACCAGGTAAAATATAAAATCTGGAAAAATCTTGAATGCTCCAAAAAATCCTCTTTTTAACATAGTGCTATTGAAATCAAAGTGGTATGCCAATCTACCGTAAAAATAGGTCAGTATGAATTTATTTAAATTACATTTTTAACTAAATTATATAAAGCAAATAACTTGTTAGCATTGCTAAAATCATCCAAAATTTAATAAGTATTGACACTGTGTGAACAAAAAGTTCAAATATCCATTACGTAACATTTAAAAAATTGAGTATATGTGGTTAAAAAACAGCAGAAAATATGGTAAGAATTGTTTTTTAAACTGTAACTTTTTAAAAAGAATGAGTAGCAAAGAATCAAGGAAATTGGTTGGGATGGATTTTTTGAACTAATAGTCAATGTAGTCTTTACTATTTGATGCAGTACCAGAATTTAAAAAAATATAAGTTCTAAATAATTTTGATATTACTCTGAGGTTGATCAAATTTACAGTTACATCATACAACACACAACACCTACAACTACGGGTAACTCCACTATTCGCATGACCATTACGAATAATTTTATGCAAAAGCATAATTTTATTATCTTACTAAAATAGACTTTCATTTAGCATTTTAGTTTCATTTTTGAATTCTCAGGATCTTGCAATAATTCTAAATTCCGGAATTTATGTTTTTCTTGCGACCCAGATCATGAGTTAATTTTTTTTGTTAGTCTGAATTTACGCGGAGCTCTTAACAGAATATCTTCGCCTTTTTTTTAGTTCAATTTGAATCATCGATAATATTTCTATTTTATATTCCCCTAAAATAATCTTGAAAATATCTAAACTTTTCCAGTAATATTCTAAGAGTTCTCAGCATTACCTCTTGTAATCTCTTATAAATCATTCGCCAATTCCACAACTCCCTCAAACTGGTAATAATTCCCAAGAATTGGCTCAATTTCGTGTCCATTTTTCCCTATTAAATTCTCAAAATATTCTTAACAATTGCCTTGGTACACTCTTCAAAATGACCGTCACACTCTTCTCAGACTTATCCGATAATTCCCTTTGATCTACTTTGTAGGTTAGGTTAGAATTGTTTTGAAATCCTTTTCAGTATTACCTAAGTACTCAAGTACTTTGCCAAAATTGCTTGGAAAGTCTCCCAGAAATTGCGCTTGAAATGTTATTAAAATCAATCTCCATAGAAACATTGGACAGAATTCCATTGAAATTATTCTCACGATTCGTATCAGCATATTCCTTAAATTTCATGATAAGAATTTTCTATGATTTCTCTTCCGGATTGTATTTCCTTTATTGACAAAATCTCCATGCAATTGTCATCAGAGTTGACAAGCAGAAGTTGCACAGACTGAATATTTAACACTAGACAACGGACAACACACCACACCCATTAGGCCAGTAGGGAATTTTCAAAATGTGCACTTAGTGGCACTCACAATACGCCTAAATGGGTGATGGGTGACGCCGCACGAACCCGAAGCCCACAAAGAGGGATGTAATTCTACTCAGAAGTAGCTTGAAATTCTGCTTTGTTTTCACAAAGAATTCACCTCTCACTTACCTGTGAACTATTTTCAGAATTACCTTAAAATTCCAATAATGTCTGAAGTTGATGGCCTTTAATAATTAAAATAGCAAGTTTGGCTTTCTATTTTTTATTAGAGTTTAAATCAATTACAGTGATATTTTTTAAGCAACATGTTAAAAGAATCTGGGAAAATCTGTAACATATTTAAAAAATCTGGAAATATACGTGGTCTGTCTGTGTATCTGGCAAGACGACTAAAAATCTAGAAAATCCAGATAAATCTGGAATACTGGCAACGCTGATTGTAGGCGTACCAAGTTTGTAGTAATTTTTTTCAAAGAGAAAGTTGATTAAGAGAATCAATCAAAATCACTTGCACCCCTACTTCCAAGTTTGGTTACAAGATTACAACTCTGGAGAGCATTTTGTGTGGTCGTTGGGGGCTTGTGGTTCTGAATATGGACAAACAAGCACAGATAAATTCTATTCCAACTCTTTACTGATGTAAGCATGATGGCCCTGAAAAGGGCCGTTTTATTGAAGAGGACATCCAGCACGGCGAGCCAGACGACCGATGGCGGTTATCTCGAAGAAATTTGCGATTACGCTTGCCGCCTCCTTTACCAGACGTTTTCCTCCTTTGCCACGACCAGTCAATTGTTACTTATTAGGTGTGAAGGAGTGGACTAGCCACCACCTTCCTACTGCTGCTATTGCTGTTCACCACGCCGTCCGAAGCGAAAACGAGCTAATGTCATAGTAGTAAAGTAGTAAAATTTACGTTTATTTTCTGGGTTTTATGTTTCAACATTTGATTTAACATTTCAATTGGTTAGCCTTTGGCTCTTCATCTTTGTTCTAGTTAATTGGTTATTCTAATGTGATGATTGCGTTTAGCGCTAATTTACAGGATACCCTTTGTGGGATTGTTTTGGTTTGAATTTAAAAATTTGATAACCTACCTACTTGAGCACCTAACTACTTAAACTAGGTTGCCAAATCACGAATGATCTGGTGGTTTGATCGCAGACAGGCGACTCTGAACCTTTCCAGCGTGGAAGTCTTTCGCTCCTCGAGTGTTTGAAGACCGGCCAGGTGGTGAATCTCAGAATTACGAGTTCGCGGTGGACTGTTAAGGATCATTCTGAGGATCTTGTTTTGGATCTTCTGAAGCTTTAAGTGGTGGCACTTTGCACAACTCTCCCAGATTGGCATACCATACTCAATAGCCGGCAGAATGATTTGCTTGTGGACAGCAAGCTTGTTTTTGAGGGACAGGGTGGACTTCCTGTTTATCAGAGGGTAGAGCGACCTGATCAAGATGTTACACTTGGTGGATGTCTTGTCCACATGGGATCGGAATAGCAATTTGCTATCGAGGGTGAGACCAAGGTAGACTACTTCACTCGACCATTCAATGGGAGTGCTATCAAGATGGATCTTGACGTTAGCGGGCGGAACAAGCCGAGGTGAATACGAATGTGGAAACAGAATGGTTTGTGTTTTAGCTGCATTGATACAAATCTTCCAGCTCTTAAAATAGTCGGACAAAACATCCAGGCCTGATTGTAGTTTACTCGCCAGAGCACGGATCACTCGACCCTTATAGATGATGGAGGTGTCATCTGCGAACATTGACAGGATACCACCACCCGGCAGGGGAGGAACGTCTGACGTGAAAATGTTGAATAGGATAGGCCCAAGCAGGCTACCTTGAGGGACCCCTGCATCAACGTTGAACGTATCAGAGGAGACATTGTTCAAGTAGACCTGGAATGATCTGCCCGACAAGTAGTTTTTGATGATCTTCACGAGGTAGTTCGGAAAGTTGTATCGATGCAGCTTGTACACTAGACCATCATGCCAGACATTGTCGAACGCCTTCTAGACGTCCAACAATGCCATGGCAGATGTATTGGAAACGGACTTATTCCGCTTGATGATGTTAGTAACCCGTGCGAGTTGGTGGATGGTAGAGTGGCCTTTCCTAAAGCCGAATTGCTCTTTGAGAAAGATGTTATTATCATTTGAAAACACCAGCAGACGGCTGAGTATCAATTTTTCGAATAGCTTCGAGATGGAGGACAAGAGGCTGATGGGGCGATAGCTTTTGGCACTGGTAGGATCTTTGCCAGGCTTGTGTATTGGAATCAGTTTGGCTAACTTCCAGCATGCAGGGAAGTAGCCAAGCTCCAAACATTTGTTGAAGATGACGGTAAAATGGTTGAAGAAGTCAACACTCAAGTTTTTCAGCTCGAGGTTGACCACTCCATCGACACCAGCGGCCTTCATGTTCTTTGTTGATTTAATCGCTGCTATCACCTCATCAGCCGATATTCTACTTTCGTCAGGGACAACTACGGGGGTGGCAGCGACACTAGCCATTGCCTGTGATACTGCAGGCTCGTGGGGACTCACCATGGCGTGGCCAAGGTTATGTGAATTTACAAAGTGTTGTCCAAGAGCATTGGCCTTTTCAAATGGGGTTATTAGTAAAGATGGGTCCGAATTTTGGTTAGGAGAGGAAAGGGGAGGAATGGGCCTCGGCTTATTTTTCAAAATCTTTGCCATTTTCCAGAATGGCTTAGCACAATCTGGGAGAGAGCGAATCTTGTTTGCAAAATCGATATTTCTGAGATTCACCATCCTGGCTTGGATGATTTTGTTCAAACGGTTGCAATTGGTCTTCAGGTTAGGCAGCCCAGTACGCTGGTTCTGCCTACGAATCGTGTTGCGGAGTCTAATGAGGTCTTTAGTAGGCCTGTCAAGGTTCAGAGTATTACTCACCTGTCTGGATACTGGCACATGTAGCTCCCTGGCCCGGGAAATTGCTTGATCGATGGAGCGCAGACACCGGTCAACATCTTCGGACGATTCCGGTTGGACATCGTAGTCTACAGCGGTGTCGACGCAATGTTGGAACTGACCCCAGTCAACACGATGATAGTTGCGCCGGAAAGCTTCAAATCGATTTACGGAGGATCCCACCTCAGTCACCACCGGGTAGTGGTCCGAGCTGAGTTCCTGATAGGTGATAGGTTGAGCGATGTTGTTGCCCATGTTGCTGATGAAGATATCGATGGTAGCGTGAACACCGGACCGACTCAACCGGGTGGGAGTTTCCGGACTCAAGATGTTGTACTGCGCTTCCTGCAGGTCGTTGTTCAGGATGGTGCCGTTTTGATTGCGCCGATTGTTGCCCCAAGCTTGATGTTTGGCGTTCAGGTCGCCAGCGATGATAAAGTTTTCCCGTCGTCGTGTTAGCTTGATAATATCTCGTCGCAGATCTGCTGCCGATCCGTCCCTGATGTTGACTTGTTTGGGGCAGTAAGCCGCGACGATGGTGATGGGGCCGATAGGAGTAGAAACTTCCACCCCTACGGCTTCGATGATCTTCAGCTGAAAGCTGGGCATCAGTCGACAGCAGATGTTTCTCCTTATTGCAATAGCCACTCCTCCTCCTCCAGAGTTGGTTCGATCTAGCCTCACGAGCCGGAAATCGGGAAGGTAGACGTTTGTTTCAGGCTTCAGGTGGGTTTCAGTTATGATGGCAATGTCGATGTTTCGTTCATTGAGAAACTCAACAAACTCGATGTTTTTGCTCTTCAAGGAGCAAGCGTTCCAATTTACGATCTTGATGGCTTCACGGTCCATACTTAGTGACAAGGGACAGGGCAGCATGAAGCTGTTCAGATCGAGTCTTGCAGGTGCGCAAGATGATGATGACCTCGGCCACGAGCGTCACAAGTTCCTCCGAGGTGAACGGAGAATCGTCGACAGGCTCACCTGAGACAACACCAGCGTATGATAATCCAGGGGCGGTGGAGGGACCTGGCATTGGCTGGGCAGCAGCAGCAGCGAGACGATGCTGGACTGTTCGATTGTTAGGAATACTCACATGCTTGACTTGTTGGTTGTTGAGCGGAAGTGGTTCTAAGTTCGGAACATGTCGACGGGGCTGGAGAGCTGGGTACTGGACTTCCGTGCGTGCAGGAGGCGAACGATGATTACGGAGGCGACCGGGCTGATTATTGATCGTAGCCTTCCGACGGATATTGATGAACTCCACTCGCTTGGGACATCCGCGATTGGAGGCTTGGTGGTTTCCACCGCAGTTGACACACGTTGGCTCGATGTCATCATCTTGCTCACAGGACGCAGTGGAGTGAGTTCCAGCACACTTGCCGCAGATAGTCTTCATATGGCAGTTTTTGGTGCCATGGCCGTAGGAGAGGCAGTTCATACACTGCGTAACATCACGATGTTGGGATTTGTAATGTTCCCAACTGATGATGACCTGAAACAGGTCCCGGATTTTGGATCTCAGAGCCGCTAGACTGGTGGATCCCTTCGTGAAGTGCACCAGGAACAACTGGTCACGGAAGCTGATGTTGTGGTTGGAACGCCGGTTTATTGGTCATACAGCAGCGCTCTTTTATATCTTTTCAGGTTAAAGCAGAATGATGTGCAACCAAGTGGTATAAAAGGTACAATTATTCCTCCCATTATGAGTAGTTTGCTATCAAGTAGCGACACTGGCTCTTTTCCTTTTGCGTACACGGCGAATGAGAACGACCCAAATTTGAGTTTAGTTCACTCGACGAAAATTTTATTCAGTCTCGGAGTAGTACCAATAGACTGAGTGAATCCAATCTTTACTTTTCTCAAATTCGGGAATTTTTCCCTGGAAAATCCTGGAAAAACCTGGGAAAACAGGAGGCAAATTTACTCATCGCTGAGTTCCTGCACTTTATTTCTTACTTTTGAGATAACTAAACTCAAATTTGGGTCGATCTCATTCGCCGTGATATAACCTTGGAAGATATCGGCGCCAGTGGTTAGCGTGATTACCGCTCATCCCAGCAGGCCTGGGTTCAATCTCAGTCGCACCGGCATGTTCTGAGGCATAACATATCTGATCCCACCTTCCTTCGGGAAGTAAAGCCGTTGGTCCCCTGTTCATGAGTTGATGGGTCGATTGGTAGGGTCCAGGTGAGGGAGCTGCCTCCCTGGCGTCGGTAGCATTGGAGCTCAGTACGGAAAACAAATCTCACGTCACTTTTCAATAGGTCCTGTCTACATTGATCGATTCTCTTCATCGACACTCTCTTTCGTAAATAACTCGGCTTCACAAATGTTTCCTGCCGTCTTCGTCGAATTAGATGCTAGATTGTTGCTTCTTCCATCGAAAATATCCGGCCGTGGCGATTCAAAGTTGATCAAGGTTGATCAAAATAATTTGTACCCATGCTTCCTGTTTGATTACATGAGCATTTTGTGTGGTCGTTGGTTCTGAATATGGACAAACAGGCAGATGAATTCTATTCCTACTCTTTACTGTAATAAGCTTGGTGGCCCTGAAAAGAGCCGTTTTGTTGCCAAAGTTGGTGACCAAACAGAGTGCGTCTCTGTCACTTCAAAACGTAGATGACATCCATGGCCGCTTACGCTTGGCGATGAGTGTGCAAAATATTACGCAATTCCATCCTCCCTATTCGCACGCGCCCGAGGATCGGAGGCGAATGCCACTTCGATTTGTTTCGTCTACTTACTACTCTCTGACGACTGTGCTGGGGAAGCAGCATATGCATGTAGGTAATTGGTGGATTTGTTAGTTAATTCGACGCTTTTGGACAATGCTGGACATTTACCAGTTTTTCAATAGTTTCTTGTTGAAAATCAACATTCGTAGCTATATTTCTGATGGATTGGTGATAAAATTATTGAAATTGGACCAGGGGCAGCTGAGTTATTAACGTTCAAAATCTTTCTTAATTTGTTACATGTTCCATTTTCGGTTTTCACAAAGTATACCCCCATATAGAAATCAAAGACGTAGTCCTACGTCAAAAAAGGCTAAACGCCTCAATGGAACCGAAAAAAAAGAGGTTAAAATACCTGATATCTCATGGTCATCATAGCCATGATGAGGCTCGGGTACTGGCTGAGAAGCTTTTTAAAGTACCATGTTCTGAACCGAACAAGCGTCGTAAAAATGCGGAGCTGAGCGAGTCTAACTCGAGCGAAAAGGGTTGCTCTCCATTCGGATAGAGGAAATGCATCTCAAGCGAAGTCCTCGGTACAGTCAAGGCTAGACACAGCTAGAAGAGGAGATGTTAGACAATCCTCTACTCCTAAGCAGGCCTATAATGCCCGATGGTTATCCTCATGTAAAACTGACCACACAACAATTAGTTACTACCCAAAAGGCAATATTAAGAAGAAAAAAAAATAGCAGAGCAAAGGAAGGAAAAAACCAAACCAAAGTTTGGCAATTGCATTTTAAGACCAGGGCGAATGATCAGCATTTGTAAAAACCAGGATACGGTTCACTGGTTAAAGACTATAACTCCCAGCATTAAGCCATGGAAAGAAACATGCAATTGAAGAAAAAGACATACCTAGGCCGGAAATTTTACTGGGTTTCTTTCCACGAAGTGTAGAGGACACACATGAGGATATCCTTGCCTTCATGGATAGCCAAAATGAAGGATTAATGGTTGACGCTTGGAAGATCCTTAAAAGATTTACAGTTAAACAGTATCACGTTGAACCGGTCTTGACTGTTGATGATGTTTCCAGGAAGACTTTAGAAAAATGCGATTTCACTGGGGATTATAAATGCAGAGTTGTCTATCTTAGAAAAAAAAATCCTTCAGGAAATCAGGAACTAACGAGGAATCAGAACAACTTGGTGACAACAAGGAAAAGGCCGATTCAGAACAGTCCAATACAAGTTCTAGAATTCACGAAATTTCCGAGGACGATGAGATGAAGCTAGCGGCATCACTAACAGTGAACCTAGTGAAAGCTGCAATGCTACTGCAAATGTTGAGGTATGTTTTCACAATGCTGATGAGTGTTCTCAAAAAAGTAGCGAAACAAAGAATATTGGAAATTCTGCGTTGCCTGCCTTATGCTCCGAATTAAATTCGAGTTTGAATAAAGATGATGTAAGTTTATACAAGAAAACCTCCATCACGCAAAGGCAGCTACAGCTATTCTCAGCAAAACATTTATCAAAGGCAAACTGGATGTAGTCTTTTCAAGAGCGTTGGACTTAGGAATGCCTACACAATCGTGTAAGTTTATATATGGCAACACTCAGCTCACGCCAAGAGCTGCAATTCTTGTCAATATGAATGCCAAAATTACACCAATTACAGAATTCATCAATAGAGATTTTCCTGCAGTTTCACTAGAGGTGCCAACAACAAAAGGAAAAACGATGTTCTACGTGGCATCCGCATATTTTCCTGGCGATACTGAAGATGCACCTCCTCCTGAAGTTGCAGCGTTCGTCTCTCACTGCAGGCCTATATTTAAAAAAAATCATGGAGGTGCCGGGCAAAGGTGTTATATCCTAGACAAATGGAAAGTTATAAATTCGCTGTTTTCGTCGTCGTATTCGCCGTCGTAGCCGCCGTAGCCAGTACCGTTAGTATATTTAAAATTAACCATCAGCCGCTGAAACTATATGAATTATCGCGTATCTCTGTTGTTCAATACATACCAAATCAAAACTTAATCATATTTTGTCGTGGAGTGTTGTGGTTGTGAGATAACCCTGGAGGGATCGGTTTTGCTTAGTGAGCAGAATATCATGGGTTTAATCCCAAGCTCTCCCACATCAGAATAAACCACCATCGTTGGGATCCGAGAGCATAAAGCGCAGTTAATAACCAAAAGTTGAAAAGTTTAAACCATGCATTTCGGAACGTGTTTTTGCTTACTGAGCAGAAGATCGTGGGTTAAAACCCAAACCTCTTTACATTACTGATTTGATAGGGTCACGTCCTTTGCTAAACAGGTTTTAAAAGATCGCATCACTTTCCAATGTGAATCCAGATCTAATTTACCCTTCAAAAACGTCCTTCTTGTGACAACCGTGGGGATGCAGAGGTATACTCGGTCTCTAGTAGCAACGGTTGTTGAAATAACAATCCTTTCCCTCCCCGATGACCGCAACGACGTGGCCGGCGCCGTAATTGACCTCAAAAATATGGATTCTCCGGATTTTGAACATTGAGAATGAATTGCTAGTCCCAAGCCCATTCATATGGTTTTTCGTGCAAATTTCGCTAAATCTGGTCAATCACGAAGTAGCAACTACTGAAATGTTTAGTCGTCAAGGCTCATGCTCATGCTTATCACGGAAACGACTGGTTTTCGGATGACAAAATTACGCATTTTCATGCACAACACGAACGGAATTTTTGGTTAATTCAATAGATAATCAAAGTATCAATTAGGTAAAGGAGTGCGCATTAGATTAGTATTGTCGCATTAATGGACCTTCGTTCAACGCCCAGTTCTGTTAAATTTTCAAACCGCCGTAATCTATCCTCTTAAGAACTTCCTCTAGCTACAAAATTATCGCACTTAAGCTTCATGTAATGATATTATGCATATTAATGCATTTTCTCCCAACTCTGAGCTAAATTTGAATTCATAAACAAAATATATTAAAACTACGTAGGGTTGAATTGCCAGCAGGCTTGCTGAAACTCCTCAAACTCACTGGAGGTTTCTAAAACACTCTTGTCCTGCGAGTTTAGCCAGCCCTCACCTCGAGTGAGTGGCGGCAGGAATATGGTATAAATACACTGAAGTCTTTTTTTACACGGTTTTTTTTACACGGTTTTTTTACACGGTTTTTTTTTACACGGTTATTTTTACGACGATTTTCAAAATAACGCGCGTTTTTTTTACACGGTTTTTTGAAATAACGCGGTTTTTTTTACACGTTTTTTTGAAATAACGCGGTTAAAGAGCCAAAACATTCTAAGTGTTTTCTGAGGAATGGACTTATCCAAAAAACAAACTTGGAAGAGTGCTTCGAGTGGATTCACCGGACAATATGGGTACATACATATTTTCGGAACGGAGAAGACGTGTAGAGGCCGGAAATCGATGATTCATGCCATTTTGGAATCCAAGATGGCGGGTTCCGGTTTTGTAAAAAAAAAACTGTCAAATAGCAAAAAATATGGATATTTTCGGAACCGAGACTACGTGTAGACGCCGGAAATCGATGATTCACGCCATTTTGGAATCCAGATGGTGGCTTCGGTTTTGTGAAAAACTGTCAAATAGCCAACGATATGGATATTTTCGGAACGGAGATGACATGCAGAGGCCGGAAATCGATGATTCATGTCATTTTGGAATCCAGATGGTGGCTTCGGTTTTGTGAAAAACTGTCAAATAGCCAACGATATGGATATTTTCGGAACGGAGACGACGTGTAGAGATCGGAAACCGATGAGTAACTCCATTTTGTAATCCAAGATGTCGACTTCCGGTTTGTGAATGTTTCAAAAAAATGTTAGGCAAAAAAAAAATTATAGTTGAAGATGCTAATTTCAAATAACAGACTGTAGTGGTAATTATTATACGATAGATGGAGTAGATGAAAGCATAGAGTTGATAGTTCCGTTAGAGTACGGCAGTGTGAAGATTGTATATAGATATTAGAATAGCGAGGTAGGACAACTTTTAAGGAAGGTACAAATCGGTTTTTTCATCTCTCTTTACCAAACTCCCCCTTTGGAGAGGGATGGTGAGGGGTGTCCCCCCGCCTGAAGTGCGGTAAAAAATCGGTAGAACTGTTTCAAACACACAGTTGGTCTTGAGCGGGTCGGTTTTCATCTCTTTTTGCCAGTGGTGGTGTAAATCGTTGACTTCACGTAGAAGTAATACTAAAAACATATAGTCAAAGTAAAAAAAAAAATTAACCTTTTTATTCGATAATCTGCAATTAATCTTCTTACATTTACAAGAATTTCATAAATTCAATGTAAAACAACATGTAGCACTAGAGGTTATACAGGTACAAGTGGTAATGACCTGCACACTTACTTACTTAATTACTTACTGGAAAAATCATGAAGATAGATTTTTAACATGTTAAAACTGTCCAGTCTGATAATTCTGAAACGATCAGGAAGAGTAGCAACATGTTTTAACACATTCAAAAACCCCCATAAGTATGAAAAGCTATCATTTCATAGGCGTTGCCAGCTGGCTCTTCTCCTAAACTCAGCAACTTCAAAGCGTTCGGCAAAATGGCGTTCGACCTAATGCCGTTTGGCAAAATACTTCAAAGTAACTCTAGTTGGAAACCTGACTACGCCCTTGTATTATTTACATAACTAAGACTTATCGATACTTAATACAAGCAAATGATGAAATTAAGCATATTCCGTCAGTCAATGCTAACCAGAATATCATTGCGGTAATGCTCTTCGACAGAGGAACCATGCCATTAGTGCGAAGCATTTTTAGTCCTCTGATACCGGCGCTCATTTCTGGAAAAACTTATAATTTATTCATTGCTTGCAAAAATAATAGATGAATCAGGGCTCATGTATCAGAATAAATCAAAATATAAAACTCACTAGTGTGAAAACAATCAACAAATTGAAAAAAAATACTCGGAGTTGTGTGTATGCGAAAAGAATTATTTCGTGAAGTTCTCTTCAGCGCAATTCCGTTTTGCAGAATCCTATTTTGCGGAATAAGGATAAAATTTCTGCGAGGTAGCAAAATAAGATATTCTACCAAATAATATTCCGCTTCATGAAATAGGCTACCCCTTAAATCGCTGTTAAAATGCCTTTTCACTGATGTCAAACTATCCGGCGCCTTGATTATATTGAGCCGACTATTTGGATTAATAATGGATGAAATGGTTTTGTAGAACATACATACATACCACCATTTTTTTTTTGACTATGTGAAACAGTGGAATTTAAATTGAAGTTTAGTTTAAAGGGTCTACTTCAGTACATACCGCGCACTGGTAGTGGCAGTGTCCATGATGTCTTATTGGCTAAACATCGATTTCAGTGACAAGGATTCTTCGTTCACTGTGTTTCATGACTTTGACTATTCGGCCAGCGACAACTTTATTTGAAATTCCTGTAAATGTAAGAAGATTAATTACAGATTATCTAAAATACACGTTTCTTAAAACTTTTTCGATTAAATTGTCTCAAGTCTTGGCGTTTTTGGTTTCTGCAGCTGATTTTAATGATGCCCCCAATTCATAGGTTGCTCAGTTTTTTAAGGATTTAGAAGCGAAGTTTTCATAGCGTGCATATTTCATTGGTGGTCTTCAAAGATCAATCCTACATACTTAGAGTGATTTTCGTACAATGATGTGACCGCTCTAAATCATCTGCAACAAATTATACCATGCAAGAGTGGAAATGGCTGGATTCCAGCACAAACCTGGTTCATTGTGTCTACCGAAAAATTACAATTGAGGGGGTTAAAAGGAAAGGGGTGTAAGTGACTTCGATTGGAAAGGGAAGGGGTGTAAGTTGATCGATTCTCTTCATCGACTTTCTCTTTCGTTAATAATTCAGCTGCAAACACATTCCTTGATGCGTGTGCCATTCTGGATGCTCCTTTATCAAACTATGTGGCAGAAATAGCGCGAAATCTGTTTATAAAGCTGTGGCTATCAAAAGAGAAAGTCGATGAAGAGAATCGATCAAAGTCACTTACACCCTTTCCTTCTGACCCCCTACCCCCTTCCCCCCCCCCAGCTGAAAACCGTTTAATTTTTCACTATTTGGCGGAATTTTGAGGATCAACATAATCAGCAAGTTTATGTGTACCGTGATGTACCCTAATTCAAGAGCAAATTTCCATTCCGTCGAAAGTAACAAAGTTGAGCTATCAGTGTTAATCGATGTTTCTGCCCTTACTCTATATACTGTCCGAATACATCACATTTTTAAATTTATTTACCAGTCAAATTGCTTTTTGACGTAATCACCTTCCGATCAAAATATTTTTCGATGTTACTTAAGTCACCCGATTTCTATGGAGATGCCGTTTGTCATAAGTAACAGCATCCCCACTGCGTCCTAGCAAGAAGTACGGTCGACTTGTTTCGCGCTCCGTTGTTTTGGAAGTTTTTTCGGTATTCGCTTGATATAATTTATCAGTTTTTTTTCTCACTAAGTGACTCCTGGCATAGTTCCCGGTAAATTGATCGAAAAGTGAGTTTTTTAGTAGAAAGTGTCATTTTCGGAAAGATTAATCCGTGCTATTGGAAATTCGCAAACAAATTTGGGCATCATCGTTGCGTGGTCACGCATACGCGCTTACGCATACCCGCTCACGTATCATCATCATCGAGTGTGAGCACCCGTTTCTACATCTACATCGTTCATCATTCATCGTGCGCCTGTGTGCGCTGAGTGCCGCGCCTCGATCAAGTGCACCACAGCGAAGGTCATCCACGCTGCGCGTCGCTTCCCAGCCATCTGTGTAAACGCCTACACATATAACGCTCGGTGGTAGTAGTATAGGATTATCAGCTAAGTTTTTGTTTTTTTCTTGTTTCTTTTACTCCCCCATTAGTTAAATTTTCATTTTGTATTTCTGTGTTTGTAGTGTTTTCTGTGTATTGTGTCTGTGCGTTCAGTGGGAGAGCGTTTTGCGCTCCCACTAGTTGAACAAAATGGATGTTTTGTCAGAAGACGACATGGATGACCATTCATCTCAGAAGAATGATGATGTCATCCCTGGTTCGTCGTCTCAGTCTGTCGATGGGCAGGCTGAGAAAAGCACCAGATTGCGGGCCTACCCGAATGACTCGACTGGCCCATGGGTTGTCTATTTTCAGCCCAAAAACAAACCCTTGAATGTTGTTCAGATATCTGATGATCTGACAAAGCGATTCTCTGCCGTGACCGAAATAACGAAGGTTAGGCACAACAAACTTCGTGTGACCGTCGCTAACCTGAAACAGGCCAATGAAATTGCTGTTTCCCAATTTTTCACACTGGAATATAGGGTGTACATTCCAGCCTCTGATGTGGAGATCGAAGGCGTGGTCACTGAGGCGAGTCTGAACCCCGAGATACTGGAGAAGCAAGCGGTTGGCCGATTCAAGAACCCCTTGCTTCCTCCGGTAAAGATACTGGCCGTTCATAGAATGAAGTCAGTATCGCTCAGCGAGGGTAAAAAGAGTTTTACCCCCACAGACTCGTTTCGGGTGACCTTTTCTGGATCTGCCCTTCCTCAATACATCGAGCTGGGAAAACTTCGTCTTCCTGTGCGGTTGTTTGTACCTCGGGTCATGAACTGCCAGCATTGTAAGCGGTTGGGACATACGGCCTCCCACTGCGGCAACAAGGCACGCTGCTCCACATGCGGGGAGAAGCATGAGGATGGCGCCTGCGCAGCTACTGCAACGGAACTCCTCCTCATGCTCTCTCGTCGTGCCCGGCGTACAAACAGCTCGGGGACAAAATGAAACGCTCCCTTAAGGAACGTTCCAGGCGGTCTTTTGCAGAAATGCTTAAGACAGCCACTCCATCGACCAATGACAAAAATCCCTTTTCTCTTTTGTCAGATGACGAGACTGACTCTGACTTGGCTGAGGAGGGAACTTCTTTCAGTTTTCCGGAAGGTTCTGCACGGAAACGAAAGCGCATCCGTTCGCGGATTGTTGCAAATAAAGAACCCCAAATCAGCTTGCCTAAATCAAGGAGTGGTGGAAAAAAGGAGACTTCTACTCCTCCTGGATTCCGCAGAACTGACTATACCCAGGATTTTCCACCACTTCCGGGGACATCCAAAACCCCTGATGCCCCAATTTTAAGAACAGAAACCCCTTCTTCATCTGGGTTGTTCTCATTTGATGACATTGTGGACGGTATTCTCAAATACCTCAACATTTCTGATCCTCTGAAAAGCATTGTCCTCACATTGCTTCCCACTGTGAAATCCTTCTTGAAGCAATTGACTTCAAAATGGCCCCTTCTTGCAGCTATCATCTCCTTCGATGGATAATTTTCCAAACGAGGTCGGGGATTTGATCACTGTTCTACAGTGGAATTGTCGAAGTCTTATTCCGAAATTAGATTCGTTCAAGTATTTAGTCCATAACAATAATTGCGATGCATTTGCCCTCTGTGAAACATGGCTCTCTTCAGAAATTGATCTCCCTTTTTATGATTTTAACATTATTCGATTGGATCGTGAGGATTCACGTGGAGGAGGGGTACTTTTGGGGATCAAAAATTGCCATTCCTTCTATAGAGTGAATCTTCCCGAATTCCCCGGTATTGAAGTTGTCGCATGTCAGGCTACCATTAAAGGTAAGAGCCTTTGTATTGCTTCTGTATATATTGCTCCTAGAGTCTCTATTAATCGCAAACAACTTTTCGACATATGTGCGGTACTTCCCGCTCCATGGTTGATCATGGGAGATTTTAACTCCCACGGTACAGGCTGGGGGGAGCTGTACGATGATAACCGTTCTACTTTGATTTATGATCTCTGCGACAACTTCAACATGACAATACTTAACAATGGAGAAGTAACACGTTTGGCTGGCCCATCCTCGAATGGTAGCAGATTAGACCTCACCTTTTGCTCCAATTCACTATCGTTGGATTGCACTTGGCATGTAATCCAGGATCCGCACGGTAGTGATCATCTGCCGATCAAAATTTCGATTGCCAGTGGGTTCAACTTGTCAGAATCCGTTAACGTCGCGTATGATCTAACCCGTAACATCGATTGGACTAAGTTCCAATCCGCGATAGACGATACAGTATTGTCAGTGGAAGAGCTTCCGCCGTTGGAGGAATATAATTTCCTCTCTAATCTCATCGTCGACAGCGCACTTCAAGCTCAAACACGACCGGTGCCGCGATCGTCAATCCGTAAGAAAACACCATCGCTCTGGTGGGATCAACAATGCACGAACGTTTACCGTAAAAAGTCCGACGCGTTTAAACTTTTTCGGAAACGCGGAACACGCGAGCATTTCGACGCATACACATCTCTTGAACGCGAACTCAAGAGCCTCATCAAGGCCAAAAAACGGGGTTACTGGCGGCAGTTTGTAGACGGATTGTCGCGCGAAACGTCTATGAATACGCTTTGGAGTACGGCGCGAAGAATGCGTAACCGGTCTACTAACAACGAAAGCGAGGAATGCTCGGATCAATGGATTCTTAAATTCGCGCGAAAAGTGTGTCCAGATTCCGTGCCGTCGCAGTTGATTCCTCACGAAACCGCGAATTCGGTAGACGAAATCAGTCAGCCTTTTTCAATGGTCGAACTTTCACTCGCTCTCCTTTCGTGTGGCAATTCTGCCCCGGGATCTGATAGAATCAAGTTCAACTTGCTGAAAAACCTCCCAGACGTCGCTAAGAGGCGCATGTTGAACTTGTACAATCAGTTCTTGGAGCTCAATATTGTTCCCGACGATTGGAGACGAGTGAGGGTGATGGCCATTAAAAAGCCTGATAAACCCGCGTCGGATCACAATTCGTATCGGCCCATCGCGATGCTGTCGTGTATTCGGAAATTGATGGAGAAAATGATCCTTTTTCGCCTCGACAAATGGGTTGAGACGAACCACCTTCTTTCAGATACTCAATTTGGTTTCCGTAGGGGTAAGGGAACGAACGACTGTCTCGCGTTGCTTTCCTCGGAAATTCAGTTAGCTTTTGCTAAGAAAGAGCAAATGGCTTCTGTGTTCTTGGATATCAAGGGGGCTTTTGATTCAGTATCCGTTGAAGTTCTTTCAGAGAAACTCCACGCTTGTGGATTGTCTCCATTAATGAATAATTTTTTGTACAATTTGCTGTCAGAAAAACATATGAGCTTTTCTCATGGAAACTCTACAGCTTTTCGATTTAGCTACATGGGTCTCCCCCAAGGCTCATGTTTAAGCCCCCTTTTGTACAATTTCTACGTTAGAGAAATTGACAATTGTCTTAGTGACAATTGCACGTTGAGACAACTTGCAGATGATGGCGTAGTGTCTATCACAGGGCCAAAAGAGGTTGACCTGCAAGGACCCTTACAGGATACCTTGGACAATTTGTCTACTTGGGCTATTCAGCTAGGTATCGAATTCTCCACGGAGAAAACTGAGTTGGTCGTTTTTTCTAGGAAGCATAGCCCAGCACAACCGAAGCTTCAACTTTTGGGTAAACCGATCACTCATTCCATGTCTTTTAAATATCTCGGGGTCTGGTTCGATTCCAAATGCACCTGGAGATCCCACATTGAGTATCTGAGAAGAAAATGCCAACTAAGGATCAATTTCCTTCGATCAATTACCGGAACGTGGTGGGGAGCCCATCCACAAGATCTTCTGACGTTGTACCGGACAACGATTTTATCGGTTTTAGAGTACGGCAGTTTTTGCTTCCAGTCGGCAGCTAAAACGCACATCATCAAGCTGGAACGGATCCAGTATCGTTGTCTTCGTATAGCGTTAGGATGCATGCACTCGACTCATACTATGAGTCTCGAAGTGCTGGCGAGCATGTTGCCACTATCCGTCCGTTTTTCAGAGTTATCTCTGAGGCTCCTCACCCGTTGCGAAGTAATGAACCCACTGGTGATCGAAAATTTTGAGAAGCTTCTGGAGCTAAATCCTCAAACATGTTTTATGACTTTGTACTACCTATATTTAACACAGGATATCAGCCCTTCAAGACATATTTCCAATCGTGTAGTCTTCTCCGATTTCGACAATTCTGTGAATTTTGATTTATCTATGACGCAGGAAATCCGCGGAATTCCAGAGCATCATCGTCCTATGATTGCTCCGTCATTATACGCTGCAAAGTTTGGCCATGTTGATTCTGCAAGAACGTTTTTCACAGATGGATCTCTAATAGGGGAGTCCGCTGGTTTTGGTGTATTTAATGAATTTCATAGCGCCTCTCGAAAACTTGAAGCTCCTTGTTCTGTGTATGTGGCTGAACTGGCAGCAATTCACTACACTTTGGAAACTATTGCTTCACTTCTTCCAGACCACTACTTTATTTTTACGGATAGTCTCAGTTCTGTCGAGGCTATCCGTTCCATTAGGCCGGTAAAGCACTTCTCGTATTTTCTCTTGAAAATACGAGAACTGCTTAGTGCTTTATCCGTGCGCTCTTTCATCATCACCTTCGCGTGGATCCCTTCGCATTGCTCAATTTTGGGCAATGAGAAGGCGGATTCACTTGCGAAGGTGGGCGCTATGGAAGGCGACATTTATGATCGACAGATCGCCTATAGTGAATTTTTCTCTATTTATCGTCAGCAGTCGCTCGTTAGCTGGCAACATCAATGGAGTGAGGGTAGCTTGGGACGATGGCTACATTCAATTATCCCTAAGGTGTCGAAGTTTGCATGGTTCAAAGGGTTGGACTTGAGTCGAGACTTCATACGCGTGATGTCTCGTCTCATGTCCAATCACTATTGTCTAAACGCTCACTTGTTCCGTGTGGGGTTGGGAGACAGCAATCTCTGTGAATGTGGACAAGGTTACCAGGACGCTGATCACATCCTTTGGTCTTGTGTGGAGTATCGTGGAGTCAGATCACATTTTTATGATTCCCTTCGGGCTCGAGGTAGACAACCTAATGTTCCAGTTCGGGATATTTTGGCTAGACGCGATCTGGAGTTTATGAAACTCATATATGTTTACTTTAAGGATATTAACCTTAGATTGTAAGTTTGATTATCTTGTGTTTAGTTTGTGTTTTGTACGTCTGGGGGTTTTTTTTTTCAATGTTTGTTTTTAAGATGAATAGAAATAATTTCATGCTTTAGGATTAATTAAATAGTTATATCGTAAACCACATTTAAAACCTCCTTCTTCCCTTTTCCCATCCAAAAAATTGTAAATCTCCACTAACCTCGAGACGACCGCGAGTACTCGGTCCAGTTCCTTTAACTTTAAATATAAGACAGTAACAATGTATAACGCAAAGGATAACTCGGCTCTGTAAAGTTTATTCGATTGAGCCTGTACAAATAAAGTAATTACAAAAAAAAAAAAGTAACAGCGCAGAGAAACCCGTATAAATGTACGCTCGTTGTTGGCAGCCCTAAGTTTGCACCTTTATAACTGATAAAACGATCCATAAAATATTGAAAAACATTCTTTAAAAAACATCCAAATGATCCATAAAACACTGCAGGAAATCTCATAAAAAGTGTGAATGATCCTTAAAAAATATCAATATGATCCATATTTTATGTAAAAAACATCAACACAATTGTAAAAATGTTCCGCTAAATTTCTAAAAAAATGAGCATTGAAATTGCACGAATTACCCATAAACATATTGCAAATGATCCATAAAACATTCAGCAATAAACCTTAAACTAATGAAAGTGATCCATAGCAAATCAAGCTTGCACTCTTAAAAATATAGACACGATCCATATATTAGACATACATTGTTCATGTTTTGGACACTGTTTTTTTTTTTTTAATTTGATCCATTAACCTCGGAAAATTTCCCCACTACTGCGTTTACTGTTCTGCCCGTTTTTTTTTTGTCAGAAGAGCGGAGCCATGGGCGAGCATCTAGAATAAGCATCTAAAAGAACTTCTAAAAAATATTCCCTAGGATGCTTCTTAACGCTCCGAACACGATGCAACCGGTAAAATGTGTAACGAAAAATTGGGAATCTTTGCAAAATCATTTCTCAGCAATTTATCAATGCATTTTAAACCTATTCATACCTAATAAATTTTTAAAATCTTTAGTTTGAAGTGACGCCCATAGATTTGAAATTCGTCTATAAATAGCTGAGCTATGATTTTCAAACATTATAAGTTTGCCGTTACATAGCGGACCAGAGACATTATGTTCAGAGTGTTAAAAAGGTTATTTTTGGAAGCTTATGTAAAATATTTCTTTAATTTCAATCACTTTTAATGTTATCAAACCCACTCTACAACAATCATCAGCTTCACTGATGAATGCGAGTGGGAACTCACTCTCAAGGGCCACCCACATTAGATCCGCTTGCGTTGCGTTGGCGTAAATTTGACAGTTAGACAATAGATTTAGCTGTCACTTTGCCGCAACGCGTCCAATCCGGATCTAATGTGCGTGGGCCTTCACTCTCGCAGGATCCAGCAGATCGAGGTAATAAACTGAAGAGCAACCGATAGGTATGATACTGGGGATCAATAACTATAAATTCAGTCTCAAATATAATGTGCTTCTGATCACTTGTGTTCTCCCTCAAACCAGTGCTGTTTTTCCAGTTAAGAAAATTGAATTCTAAGTCAAGTTACCGTGAATTGACCTTGTGGTGTTTCTATCACCTACCAAACCCAGTGACTTTAGATCGAAGAAGAAACAGCTTACCCGTCGTTTCGCACTTCTAACTAAAAAAACACGGGTATGTCAGTAAATCTAATTAGCTACGTAGTAATGGAACATCTTTTCAAGTGGGAATAACACTGATGAAGACTGCACATTGTAGTCGAAATACGTATCTGTCATGGATACCAAAATTATTTAAATGGAATTAAATGGAAGATAACCCTTCTTTGCTGTTTTATTTGCATTCCGCTAACAACCCAATTTCATTACTTCATCTTTTCATGGTTTATGGAACAAAATAAAAAAGTTAGTGTCCAAAACATGAAAAGTATATGTCTAATTTATGGATCATGCCTATATTTTTGAGATTGCAAGCTTGATTTTCTATGGATCACTTTAATTAGTTTAAGGTCCATTGCTGAATGTTTTATGGATCATTTGGAATATGTGTATGGGTAATTCTTACAAATTCAAAAACTCCTCGAGAGAGAGAGGGAGAGTGAACTTCAACGAGAGGATGATTTGACGTGAGGTGCGCTTTGCGAGACTCCGGATGACTTTTTTATTCAACGCAAGAAGATCAGAGTTCACCCAGAGTGAGAGTAAGAGCGTGTGATAGGAAACATGATCATGAATGGCAGCATACCTCACCCTCATTTTATCCTCATTCGCTCACAAGCTCTGAAGCTCAGTGGAATGATTTCACAGTAGGCATTCAACTCCTCAGAAAAATGCTACGCTCGGCTCATTTCAAACTCGCGAGTGAGGCTCCATCAAGCCAGATTGCCAGTTATGGCTATACGTTCATATTATGGTGTGTTCCAATTATGGCATGTGGGAATTACATAGACCAGCATTTCTTAATCTATGGGTCGCGACCCAATGCACAGTGGGGAAAAATCGACCCAAAATCCCATTTAATTAGACGACGCACGGTAGGAGTCCTGCAAAATAGCCTATCTTATGTGAAAAAATTCGAAAAATTCAATGGTGATGGTCCCGTTTAAGGTTGACTTCGGGAAGTGGTCCGTTTTGACCGATTTACCCCTAATTTTTGAAGAAAAATATATTTATCATCCAGAAACTGAACTTGGTGTGTGTGTGTGTGTGTGTTCAATCTAACCCCAACCCTAACAACAATCCTTGATGTAATAATAAGCAAGTTTAGTCCGGGAGTTAGAAAGCGATAGCTCTACTGCAGATTCAGCAACCCATTTCAGAATGCCTGGTAATTCACGTCCATTCCGAAGTTACTTTCACATACAATAAGCCCCGCATGTAAACACTACCGTTATCATATGAATAATGGTACTGCAAACACACTTTCAGATTTCGAAATGTGATGTTTCGAAATCTGGCGCGTATTTAGTAATATATGGAAATATGCATTTATGATTGATTATAAATCAGAAGGATCTCACCAAATTCTGCCTCCGAAAAAGCACCGGTTTGTTCACTCGCGGTAATCGAAAAAAACTTCCGCGTTGTTTTTACAATCGAACACGACATTTTGAATCACACGCGAAGTTTTTCATTTGCACCGAATTTTTGCCTGACAGCTCATTTGCGTGCATCCTCCGGAAGGCAAAACGCCAGCACCAAGAAAAAGAAAAAAAAACGGTAAAACTCTTCTTGGGAGGGAGGCAAAGCACCAAAAAGCAAGCGAAAAGAAAAACCGACCAACGCGACACCACAGCAACACAGCTACTCGAAACAAATTCTTGTCCCAGATTTTTCACGTTAATTACAATATCACTAAACAAACTTCTTAAAACGTGATAGATCTTAATTTACACTTGTCCATACGCGAAAACTAATATTTTTTGATTTGGTACAATTAAAAAATATGTATGTGGAAACAGATGAAATCAGCGCCAGCGAAAACAAAACCAACCGTTCGCGGGCAGAGCCTACTCGGATCTCCCCAGAAACTGAACTTGGTGCGCTTATATTGAGCCAACGTAAACTTTATCCTTGTAAAAAGAGCTGAGGAGTTGAATAGAGCTAGTTTTACTTCGATCAAACGTCAATAAGTGGTCCATTTCAATCATGTAAAAAATATTCGGCTCCGCAAAGCTAACGCATTTGAGCCTTGACAAATAAATGGATTATAAAAAATAAATAAAAAAAGTGGTCAATTTTTCCCGATTTCCCCTGGCCTATAAAAACAAGATTAAAAACTCGGTAAGCAGAATTTGACGGACAACATATTGAACTTTATGCACTTAACTATTGTACAATTACTTAAGGAATCGAATGCTGCGAAGCTCGCCATGTGGCAACCACTGTAAACCCCCATTTCACCCTATATTCCCATCAAACTGAAACAAACTCATATATAATGTGGTTTTATAGATTAGCGTCATTAATATTACACGCACTTGCACTATAGTTGTGTAAAAATGCCCAGAGAATCGAATGGTGATGGTCCCGTCTTGGTCAGATTTCAGTAAATGGTCTATTTTGCCCGATCTCCCTCAAATTAAAAAATATATATATATATATACATATAAATCAAGTGGAAATTTAAATTGGTACTATAATGTATAAACTAAGACAACAAATCAAGAAGACTGGCAACTTTGCCAGAATCCAAGCGACAGATACAATGGCGCTGCGCTTGAGTGAAGGTGGAAGAAACGCATAGCATTTACCTTTGAGCAGCAGATGACGCGATTGTACCAGTCTCATCGCGTTCGTATGAGAAAATGGAAGAGTTGCCAGTCTTCTTGATTTGTTGTCTTTGGTATAAACCCATATGCACTAAATCATCGTAGAATTATCCAAGAAATCAAATCGTGTGAGCCCCGTCTTCTACGATAATTTAGTGCATATAGGTTTATGCATTATAGTACCAATTCAAACATCCACTTGATTTATATGGTTTTTTTTTTTTAATTTGAGGGGAGATCGGGCAAAACAGACCATTTCCTGAAGTCTGACCAAGAAGGGACCATCACCATTTGATTTTCCGGATATTTTAACATAAGTATAGTGCAAGTGCGTGTTATATTAATGACGCTAATCTATAAAACAACATGATATATGAGTTTGTTCCAGTTTGATGGGAATATAGGCTGAAATGGGGTTTTACAGTGGTTGCCACAAAGCGAGCTTCGCAGCATTCGACTCCTTGAATAAGTGTACAATAGTTAAGTGCATAAAGTTCAATTTTTTGTCCGTCAAATTCTGCTTACCGAGTTTTTAATCTTGTTTTTATAGGCCAGGGAAAATCGGGTAAAATTAACCACTAATTGACGTCTGATCGAAGTAAAACTTGCTCCATTCAACTCCTCAGCTCTTTTTACAAGGATAAAATTTACGTTGGCTCAATCTAAGCGCACCAAGTTCAGTTTCTGGATGATAAATATATTTTTCTTGCAAAATTAGGGGTAAATCGGGCAAAACGGACCACTTCCGAAGTCAACCCTAAATGGGACCATCATCATAGGCTGTTTTTCAGGAGTCCTACCGTGCGCCGTCTAATTAAGTGGGATTTTGGGTCGATTTTTCCCCATTGTGCACTGGTGGGTTGCAAAAATTCAGACAAGTTGAACATAGGTTTTTAAATGGCATGCAGAATTTATCTGATTTTCTAATTATGCTGGGATAATCAATTTCGAGAAAATTTTAGCATTATACAGTCTATGCTATTTTGACTTGCTTAGACCTTTTTTACGTTTAATGATTTTTATGAGAGTTTTCATTTTCAGGCTGCTCATAAGATTTGGCGTTTTTAAGAAATTCTAGGTTTTAACCTTGTTTGGCGTTTGTCAGGCCTTTTTAGTGTGTTGACGTTTTCAGGGTTATTTCAGTGTTTTCGAGATTCATTTGAGGATTTTAAAAGAACTTTTAGCGCTTTGAGTCTTTTTTTACAACGATTATGAGGTGGTTTATAATTAGTGTTAATACTACATGATTGGTTTGATACTATTCATGCGTTTGAATAAATCTTTCATTGTTTTAAGATCATTTTCGTACATATGAGGTTGTTTTTAAATTGATTTGTTGGTTTACCACAATTTTGTCGTTTCTAGCTTTTTTATGTTTCTATGAATTTTTATGGACTGTTTTGGCGTTTCATTCCGTTTCAACGCAATGACTTTTTTGGCTTTTTAAATCCATTTCGGAGTTTCTAAGATCATTTTAGCCTTAGAACATCTGCCTTAGCCTTAGAACATCTGCATTTGGTAATTGGAACATACCATAAAAGAAACGTATAGCCGGGTACATCTACCCTACTGGTTTAATAGTATAAAATTTCATACCATTTAATATTAACATAGTTCATGACGTATTGACGAATCACAAAATTGTGGACCAAACATCAATTCTCCCTTAGCTCATTCGGTTAAGCCACATTTACAAAGCAATACCATGCTTGCAGGTGGCTGGGTTCGATTCTCGGTCCGGTCTAGGAATTTTACGGGTTAGAGAATTTCTCGACTTCCCTGAGCATTGAGTATGATTGTACTTGCCACACAATAATACTAATGCAAAAATGGTACAGACATCGAAAGCTCTCAGATAATGACTGTGGAAGTGCATCTAGAACTCTAAGTTGAGAGCACGCAATATGCTAATATGCGATAAGCAATAAGCTTGAAATGCGAGGAAGAAGAAGACATTGGTCCAAACATCCGTATGCCAAATGTCCGTATGTCAAACGGGGTATCGATCTTTCGGGCGCATTCATTGCTGCCACTCGTCCGGAGTAGGTAATTGCATCGTAAATGCCTCTCCTAAATAAAAACAGAACGAAACAAAAACAACGGAACATATGCGGAAGCGGAAATAAATAATACACACCCTTAAGGCTTTAAGGGATCTGTTTTTGTTTGCTTTGTTTTAACGACTTTGATCACACCTCGGTGAAATAAATGTTGAGTAGGTATTCAAATTTGTTTTTTCGCTAATGTTCGTCCTTCATTCCTCTTTGTTTTATTACAGATGCATCAACATCGCTTGGACTCGTAAAGCTTTGGAATTCTCTGCTACTATTGTTCGGGTTTTTACGACTTAGCATCTCATATCAAACTGTGGAGCATCATCGTCATCATCAAGAAGTAAGTTATTTTATTTTTCATCAAGCACCTACTACGCTGATACCATGAATGGATTGCTCCACCTGCTCACCAACCTCTTACCAGCTAGCTATTTATGGCTGTGATTCAGAAGGGGTTGACAAGCTTAGTCTACCTACGGCAACAAAGGGACACTACTATCTGGGCATCATCGCTCTACCAAAAGAGGGGTTTGAATGATGCGACAAGGTCCGCGCTATAGACGGAGAATACAAATGCTAAAAATAGACGTTTTTCTGTTGTCGTTGCTCTGAAGGATGGGTTGGGCTGCAAGTTTTGGAAGACAGTCTTTAATGCAAGGGATGCTCGAAAATTTGGGAAAATCATAGATCTGTTCACTTTCAGATTAATTTATTTATATATTATACTCAAATCACTGGTATCTCTGATCTATCTAAACACTACTCCTGATCAGCATCCGGAAAATCCACCAGTTTCTCGGAGAACTTCATCGGTGGACGTGGACGATGGTGGTGTGGAGGTCTCGGATGTCCTCCATGGTGGGGTGGCTTCGGATGATGATGGTGAGGTGGTTTGTGATGTGGTGGCTTCGAAGGTCTTACCGTCGTTGAAGGTTCTTCGGTGGTCGATTCCTCTGGTGCTGCGGAAGATGAGTCTTCATCTTCCGCCGGTGTTGTGGATTCCGATGCCGCCGGAGTGGTGTCCTCGACGGTGGTACTAGGTGCTTCCGAGGGATCCTGGCTGTGAACCAGAACTAGCGCCCCGAGCAGAAGCAGACCGAGAATTGCGAGTTTCATCTTGCTAGGTGGAATGGTTGTATGTGATGTGACTTACTTTCGTTAAGCTTGCAGCTTTTATACCAAACCTAACGATATGAATGATAAGAATGACACCGTACAAGTGATTTTGTAAACAAATTTGAATAAGGGGAATGCTGATGATTGATACTGTGGCTTTTCCAGTACTTGAGGATCGCGTGGCTTTACCCAAGTACTAGGCAAATGTGGGTAGATTTAAAGTGGCCTTCTTCTTCCCATCAGCGGCAGTAATTGATTTATAAATGCGAAAAACAATTAGGGTAAATGATCGTGGTTCGAACCATTTTTATTGCTTTTCATGGTACCTTGGGAATAATCCAAAGATTTCTAGATAATCAATACGATTATCAACAAGATCTTAGTATATATTGTTTTAACTAGTTCGTTTATTTGGAAGGCTCAATCGCGTTAGTTTTACGGAGCCGATAGTTCATTGGTCTTTGTTTGTAACAAAATTCACTCAATTCTATGTCTAGTAGGAGTTGGGCCGAATACTCGCGGCTTACTCGAGGTTAGAGAGGTACATTGTCGAAGGAGAGGATCAGCGGAGGAGAATGGGGGTTAGGTTTCGTAAGATCATATTCAATTGAAGAACTGCGATTGGTGAAGTGAGCACGGTCTGGAGTGTAACAAGGAAGACACATATCTGACGATATGTAGTGGTGGTAGATTCTCATAAATCGAGATTGTGTGTTCAGCCCAAGAATTTCTTCAAAATTTTCAATTATAAGTGTGTTCGTCACTCCGCATTTGATTAGTATTCTGAGAACGAGCTCCCAAAAACGGTTCTGGAGGGGTGTTACTCCTGCCAGAACCTCGAGACTCAATGCGTTGATTGCATACAGCGAAGAGCAATACGCAGAATTCGTTCCAATTTTATTAGGTGACATTTTCTTGCCGAGGGGAAAGCAGAAAGAGCCGTACTCTAGAAAAGAGAGAATATTTGTTTTATAAAGCGTTATGAGGTCTCCCGGATGAGCACCCCACCATGTGCCGCAAATTGAACGGAGAAAGTTGATCCTCTGTTGACATTTTTGCTTCAAATACGTAATATGGGTATTCCAAGTGCACTTTGAATCAAACCAGACCCCAAGGTACTTGAAAGACAATGATTGAGTAATGTTTCTGACCAAAAGATTAAGATGCATTTGGGCTGGGTACCGCTTTCGAGTAAACACTACCAGTTCAGTTTTCTGCGGCGAGAATTCGATCCCTAGATTCCTAGCCCAAGAAGACAAGTTATCTAAGGAACATTGCAATGGTCCTTGCAAGTCCACGGCATATGGACCTCTTACGGAAACCACACCGTCATCTGCAAGTTGTCTTAGCGTGCATTGTTCTGCCAAACGGTTGTAGCTAATTCTCGAAGTTGTCAGTTGTCCAAGGGAAAAGTTCATTTGCTTTTCTGACAACAAATTGTACATGAAATTATTTAAAATTCCGTAAAGTCCACATCTGTGCAGATTGTCTGACAGAATTTCAATGGAAACTGAATCAAAAGCCCCCTTAATGTCCAAGAATACTGAAGCCAATTGCTCCTTGTGCGCAAAGGCCAGTTGAATATCTGTGGAAAGCAGCGCTAGACAATCGTGTGTTCCTTTGCTCTTGCGGAACCCAAACTGTGTATTTGATAACAAGTTATTTGTTTCGACCCACTGATCGAGTCTCCGAAGGATCATTTTCTCCAACAATTTCCTAATGTACGAAAGCATCGCAATCGGACGGTATGAGTTATGGTCAGACGCTGGTTTGCCTGGTTTTCGAATGGCTATTACTTTGACCTGTCTCCATTCAGGCGGTATAATGTTGTTTTCTAGTAAGGAATTGAATAAGTCTAGCAAGCGTCTTTTAGCGATATCTGGGAGATTTTTCAGAAGATTGAATTTAATCATATCGCTTCCCGGTGAGGAGTTGTTCGATGAAAGAAGAGCCATGGAGAATTCCAGCATTGTGAATGGTCTATCCAGAGAGCTGCTGCTCGGAGACGCTTCTCGAGGAATGTGTTGTGTTGGAACTGAGTCCGGACAGACCTTTTTTTAGCGAAATCGAATATCCATCAGTTGGAGTATTCTTCACTCTCATTAGAAGATGGGCGGTTACGCATGTTCCGAGCCACCCTCCACAAGGTGTTCATTGAGGTTTCTCGTGAGAGTCCCTCGACGAAATTGGGCCAATAACCGTGTTTTTTTGCTTTGATCAATTGTTTCAGCTTTGTCTCAAGCTTTGAATATTCTTCGAAGTATGTGGAGGTTTTGTGTCTACGAAAAGCTTTGAAAGCATTAGATTTTTCTACATACAATTTTGTGCATTCTTCGTCCCATCCAGGTGTGGCTGGTCTCCTTTTGAAGGGCGCACTTGGAACTTTTCTTTTTTGTGCTTCCAGTAAACTTTTTTAAATCAAATCGGCGAGGAATCGATGTTCTTCCAATGGTGGAAGCGTATCTATTGATTCGGCACCGATTGTCACCGCCGTTGCATATTTATGCCAAGCTATGTTCCTTGTAAGAGCAAATGGAACTCGAGATGGTTCTGCAGAGTGAGGGGCACACATGATCGCTACCATGGGGATCATTGATAACCTTCGACAGACAATCCAATGATAGCGATCTTGAACACAAAGATAGGTCGAGTCGGCTTTCTCGAGCCGGAGGTTTTGCTATACGTGTCGCTTCACCAGTGTTCAAAATAGTCAAGATGAAATCGTCGCATAAATCGTAAAAAATAGCCGCTCTATTGTCATCGTATAGATCGCCCCACCCAGTACCATGGGAGTTCATATCACCCAGAATTAATACTGGGGATGGAAACATCGAAACTAGATTCCAGAGTTGACAACAGCTAATGGAGGTTCTTGGTGGAACATAAACTGAAGCTATGCAAAGGTCTTTGTTCTTCACATTTATTTGGCAAGCGACGATTTCGACGCCTGATAGAGCAGGAAGGGAAATTTTGTAGAAAGGGTAGCACTTTTTGATCCCTAAAAGTACTCCTCCATAAAAATCGTCTCTATCCAGGCGTATAATGTTAAAATCGTGGAAGTTGAGTTCTTTATCGGAAGAAAGCCATGTTTCACAGAGAGCAAATATATCACAATCAGAATTCTTAGTATATATGTAGAAAATAACAAAAAATGATTCTAATTGTTCGCTTGGAAGGAAACTATAATGTCTTGTTGACTTATAATTTTTGATGATAGCGAAATAATTATCCTGCCTTGAACTATATATTAACTTGGTTCAAAAACTAAAATATCGAACTATTGATTTCAAAATTTGTTGAAATTAAGGTATTACAAGGGATTAAAACGTACTTGCGATACTAGATGTAGTTTTGTGTTTTCCTTATCCACCTAGAAGTGTGAAATAAACGTGTAAATTTAATTTAGTTCCTGATCAGACTGTTCCAAACACGATAAATTCAGACTTCATTTTACATACCGTTACAGACTTTCTGTAACGTAACTAGTCTGTATACTGTTCTGATCCTTCTTTTCTTGGTGGGCGTTGTTGCGTGACTTGGATTTGTAATCCAATGTATTGTTAAATCAAGTTAAATGTTTATTTTTAAGGTGGAAAATCAATTTTAGGGCGAAGTCAATGTATGAATGTATGAATGTGTAGAATGATACAATATGTAATAAAATATGATTCATTCGGATAGGGTTTGGAGTTGTTAATGTTAATCGCACTTTCATAGTAAAAGAATAATCCATTGTTCCAAACTAAGCTATTCTAATTCGCTTTTTCGGGGCACGTGAAATCTGTGTGTCTGGAGCAACAAGTTGCTTTGTTTTAGCTTTCGTTTCGCAGAGATTTTTTTCCTCTCTGTAGTTGGTTCAATTTCCAGCTGCTTGAGTCTATCCGGAGTCGATTTGATCCGCTCAGTTTCCAATGATAGCTCTTCCTTAGCTTTATGGAACATTTTTTCGCGCTTAGTTCGGGCAATCTCATCAGCTTCACGCTCTTCAGCAGCCTTCTGGTCATCCATCTCTCGTTGCTCTATTTCCTTGATAATCTCGACGTCAGACATTATTCCATAAGACACCTTTAAGCCTTTTCGTAAACAAAGTGTAGCGACGCACAGTGGGGCAGCGAAGCCATTCGCATGGCCAAAACCTCTAGCGCCGTTGGTTTGCTTTCTACAGCGATACAATGTTTTACAAAGTTGCTCAATATTAAAACCGCCATCTTTTGAAAGTTTCATATTAGTTCATTTTTACGCCACATAGGTGGCGCTCGAGTCTATATTTTGAACGGAGCATCCTAGCCGAATGGTTTTTCGAGCAAAGTTGTGTAATTTGAAGTGTTGAGAAATATTGTCCAAGACATCCAAGCTCTATGACTCACATTAGGCGAGATATCAGGCTATTTGGAAAACTAACCTCTAAAATTGCGTTTTTCCATTATTTCACCTATACACGTCAAATGTATAAGGTTTAAACTCTTATAATTATCAAAATGGTTTGACTCATCCAATAAATACCCATTATTTGATATATCATGCTTTATTATAAAGTTAATAACATAAATGTATCAAAAAAATGATGCATAAAAATGTCAATTACTCAAAATATAGCAAAAAGTAGCAGTCAATTTTTTTACAGTGATTAGTGTAGACCTTGTTGGGCAAAATAACGACCACAGTTCAACAGGCAACTGCAGGCATTATCATATAACATCATTTGAATATTGCATATGGTAAATTCTTTCAAATTTGATGAAATTTTGCTTTGTGTGTAAAACATAATAAGATGTTATTGATCTGAATAGATTACACACAATCAGAAGCACAAGCACAGAAGCACGCAGATTCTTCACTAACGCAGCCCAAACAAGTGCAATAACTGGTATTAATGAAGAATTAATCGACCGATGCGATACAATTCTTCGTACGTTGTCTTCCGGATTTTCGATCAACATAACAGCATTTCGAAATTTTGCTGAAGAAACTGCTCGTCTTTATGTTAGCCTTTATAAATGGTATCCAATGCCAGCCTCTGTCCATAATGTTTCAATCCACGGATCGCAAGGAATCCAAATAGTATTGCTTCCAATTGGTATGTTAAGCGTGTATGCTCAGGAAGCCAGAAATAAAGACTTAAGAAAATTTCGGGAACGATACAGTCGCAAAACAAATCGAAAGGACACTATGGAGGACGTTTTTCCACAATGAGATCCATTCCAACGAAAAAATATGGACATTTCAAACCAGCAGTTTTAGAGTCACCAGTACCACCAATGAGATCGAAGTAGGTTCTGCTCGCGAATGGTTGAGTTTCTTGCGAACGATTCCTTTCACGATTTTTACTAGCTTGTCTGTGTAATACTTGAAAAATGAAGATTTTTAGCGGTGGTCGCATTCAATTTATAAAGTTTGCGAATAGTTCTGGTGTTGTGTGTTCCCTCCGGTGTTTTAGACAACATCGATCAGTGGTAGAAGTTCGAGAGAATCTGGCAGACCAGAAATGTGGAGTATCTGAATCTGATTATTGCCGTTTTAACAGCGTGAAAACGAGCAAAAAGTGCTATAATCAGGACATACTAAAGAAAACTTCAAAACCAACTAAGGATGAACTACGGAAGGAAATTGCCGCGTGAAGCACGGAATCATAGAACAGAAGGGAAAGTGCAAACAAATTGGTGAATCAAAAAGTGGTTCGTTTTTCGGCTCAACAAGCAATGTGTTGTGGTACATAGGTGAAAATTCGGTAAGATCGTTCCATTGCATTATTTTATGATTCTTCAATATTGTACAAATATTGACACATTACACACAACTGCACATAGTAACTCGGAGCGTTTGGTACGGTATGTCCACGCATCCTTCCACCCCTGTAGATTCAAGAAATGTTCCCATTCATTTCCAAGAATCATCTTTGCGGCAAATTCAACGCAGTAGGCCTGGCCTTATTAATGTTTATATCATATCTCAGATATGCTGTAAACATCAATTAGACAAGAAAAATGATTAGACCTCATCTAACCTAATCATTTTCCAGGATGCTTTCTCATACTGGCTGCGTTTGTATTAGATTAGATTAGGTTAGGTTAGATTAGGCTAGATTAGATCCTATAGTCACCAGTACCATCAACATTGCTGTCGGATGAAGAAGATTGAAGGTAAATAGGTATAAAAGATTAAGTAACGAAAATAATTTTCATTTCAATTTCAGTGTTCATTTTCGTGCTCCTTTCAAACTCCAGCCCTGCTTGCATTACTTAGCTACAATAATCATGAATAGTGCAGTTTACAGTCCACAATTTAGATCAATAACATCTTATCATGTTTTACACACAAAGCAACATTTCAACAGAATTTAAAGAATTTACCATATGCAGTTTTCAAATGATGTTATATGAAAATGCCTGCAGTTGCCTGTTGATTTGTGGTCGTTATTTTACCCAACAAGGCCTACACTAATCACTGTAAAAAAATTGGCTGCTACTTTTTGCTATATTTTGTGTAATTGACATTTTTATGCATCACTTTTTTGAGATATTTATATTAATAACTTTATAATAAAGCATGATGTATAAAATAATGGGTGTTTATTGGATGAGTCATCGAAGCGTTTTTTTTTTTGTCAGAAGAGTGGAACGATGGGCGAGCGTCTAGAATAAGCTTCTTAAAGAAGTTTCTAAATGAAGCTTCCATATTAAGCTTCTTAAGAATATTATTATAAAATCTTTTGCCTGTCGCTTCGCACCTCTACCTAAAATACACGGGCACATCGAAGTAGATATGCAGTGGAGCCATTTTTCAAGGTTTATGGATCAAAATTTAAAAACAATAATGTCCTTAACATGAATAATATACGTCTAATTTATGGATCATGCCTATATTTTTAAGTGCGCAAACTTGTTTTTTTATGGATCACTTTCTTTAGTTTAAGGTTCATTGTTGAATGTTTTATGGATCAATTGCAATATGTTTATGGGTAATTCGTAAAATTTGAATGTTCATGCTTTAGAAATTTAGCGTTACATTTTTACAATTGTATTGTCCGAACAACTAGATTCCCTGTAGGGTGAAGTTAAGTCTCTTAAGGAGGAGCAGTCTCAACTGAAGAAAAATGTGGACACACAGCACGGGAAACAACGAACTACTTCTGATACAGTTAATCTACTGGAATTGGAAGTCGATCGTCTCAACAGAGCCACCATTTAAAAAAAACGCTATCATTCTAGGAATTCCCATGAAGAAACGAATCAGTGCGAAGATTGTACAGAAAATTGCTGATACTATTGGATGACATCTGCCCGATGGTGATATGTGGTGATATTGTGGAATCGAAACGTCTCATAAGCAAAAACCCACACAACGAAGCAAAATTGCCGCCCATCAAGTTTCTTTCTGTGAAGAGCTGTTCAAAGAAGAATTCTTCAACAACAACAAAAAAGGTACGGTCAGCTCAAATCGTCGACAGGCAAAATAATCTTGAGTGATGAGCTCCCTACGTACAGATTAAAGCTGTTCAAAGAGGATCGAGAAGTACAGGATCAGTTGGACATCAAATTCGTTTGGCCAGGGCGAAATGGAGTGATTCTCACTAGGAAGGACGAAGGTTAAAAAATCAAAGCAATTCGGAGCCACAAGGATGTGGAAAAAACTACGGAAGAGCATGAAGAGGAAACTCAATAACTCCGACAGCAGCCGTTTAGGTCCATTGTTATCCAACGGATAGCCGTCGTCGAAACGTTAGTAGTTATTTTGCGGGGTGCTACGTTTAAATACTATCTGATCATTAAGCTCGATTCAAAGTAAATCTGGACGCACGGTTTAATACACCACCGCCCCCCTGGTGGTTGGAACAAAAAACGTTTGACAGGCATTTGTTGATGTTTCATTGACGAAGAAATTGGTGAAAAGTTTTTCTCGATTGATCGACGCATCCCGAATCATGTAATCAAACGGTACAATGATACTCTGAGTGTGGATAGAGCAGAGCGCATCTATCATAAAAGTGGCACTAGGGACAAAGAGCTGAGGAGAAAGGTGTTGAGGTACGTGAAAAGCAACCCAGGTGTCTCCATAAGTGATTTGGTAAAGAAATACGATTCAAACTTTTCCCCCGTGCGTAACATCCTTTCAAGAGAAGGATATAAGTCTTTTTGTTCCAGTAAACATCCGAATCACTCCCTGAAACAAAATTTAGTGGCTAAAAAGCGAGTACAATTACTGTACGAACGAGTTTTGACGAAATTTGATGGCTGTATTTTCAAGGATAACGAAACATATGTCAAAATGGATTATAAACAAATCCCCGGACGAAAAGTTTACCTGGAAACTGGTCGTGGGGGTGTCCCTTCCAGGTATATATTTGTTTTTGCTGATAAGTTTGCTCGGAAACTAATTATTTGGCAAGGAATCTGCAGTTGTGGCCTTAAAACCAAGGTTTTCATCACATCTCACACAATGACGTCGAAGGTTTACATTAAAGAGTGTCTGAAAAAGCAGATTTTACCCTTCATTCGGCAGCACAAGACCAACGTTATGTTTTGGCCGGATCTAGCCAGCTGCCACTACTCTAAGGAGGTACTAGAATGGTATGCTGCAAACAATGTTAATTTCGTCGCCAAAGAGATTAATCCTCCGAATTGCCGCCCTGAGTTCAGACCGAACAAAAAATATTGGGCAATTGTCAAGCGAAAACTTCGAGGATGTTTCATCACATCCACCTAAAACTTCGATCAATAGAAAAAATATAGATGTTCACGCAGTTTACAGATCTCCTGCATTTGATGCTAGCATACAACCTGTTTTTCACTAATACAAACGTAGCGAGACCTTTTAGCAGCTAAATTCTGGATCACGTTGTGTGTACTGAGTGTTTAGCCAGTACAACTGTGAATGGAACAATTGATACTGATTTAAGCGATCATTGTTTAATCGTTTCAACATTGAAATCAACTTGCTCGACGATTACAAAAGATCTGCAAAAGCAAATTGTTAACCATAGACATTTGAATGAAATATTCATATCATCATTAAATGAGTCACCATCCACTATGGCAGCATGTGACAAACTGCTCCGCGTAATAGACTTGTATAAGGTGCATCTTACACAGTGTACACGGACGACCACGGTACGGGAAAAGGATATTGTCCATGGATGACCGATGATTTGTGGGAACTTACCCGTAATAAAGATAATCTGTTGAAAATGAGCAGGCAGAACCCCGAGGATGCAAACTCCAGTCAATGTTTAACACATGTGTCAAATTTGCTGCGCAGAAAAAAGGCACCATGCAAACGTAATTAATGAAAATCTTCTAGCAAGCAGTAACCAGAGAGATGCCTGGAAGATCGTAAACAATGCACTGGGAAAAGGTCATGATCGGAGTCAGATAACGACCATCCATGAGGGAGACACAAAAATCACTGATATGACACGTATCTGTTCATCCTTCAACTACTTGTTTTGTTATATTGGGAGCAATTTGGCTTCAACGATTCACATCAATCGTGATATTCAGCGATTGGGCACAGCAAACCAGCGTTGCCAGATTGTTTTCTAACTTATCGGTATCAAATGTTTAAAAAAAATCAGTATTTATCGGTGTATACTATTTTAATTAATTTTACATTTTTGCCGTTTTGAAGGCGAAAATTAAAACTTGTCAAAGAAATGCTTTACAAGAGAAGTCGGAAACAATATCCTGAAATTTTTTTAAAAAGCTTTTGCAGGAAGTCGAAAAAATTTCCAGAGAAATAATTAAGAAGCTCTTCTGGAGGAAGTTTGAACAAAATTCTAATAGAAGTCGAAAATACATCCTGGATATAGTCCAAAACAAATATAAAGAAACTTCAGGCAAAAATAAATCCAGAGGAATCCAGAAAAGAATAGGAAACAATGAAAAAAGCTCTAACAAAGATTGCTACATCGGAAACAATAAAGAATTCCTGGAGTAGCCAATTCCAGGGGAAGCCAGAAGAAGCTCAGAAAAACCTTCCAATAGAAGCCGGAAAAAACCTACGGAGAATATCGTCTGGAGAAATATCCAGAAGAAGACAAAAAAAAACTTCTGGGAGTTTAATTGAACTTCCTGGAGAATATGGAGGAAACTTCCTGGAGGCGCTGTAAGAAACTTCCTAAGGTAGATTGCATGAAATTTCTGGAAAAATTTGGAAGGCATACGAAACAGTCGGAAGAAACTTCAAGGAGTATTTGGGGAAAAAAATCCGGAAGGAAGAGATCTCTTTAGTTCTTTATCCAGCAATTTTCCTAATATTCATAAAACATCCCTGAAGACCCCGCAATATCCCTGAAGTTTTCGGAACATTCCGGAAATACACTTCGAAATATCCCATAATTCCTCGGAACTCCTTGAAAGTTCTTGCCATTTTCCTGAAGTTAATGGCGCTGTTTTGAAGTTCTCTGATCATTATTGAAGTACTGGGAAACCACACGAAACTCTCTTATCTTCTTTGAAGGTCTCTTGACTTTCTTGAAGATGTCAAGACTTCTTAGTGCTCTCAGAATTTTCTTAAAATTCATGGAACATCACCTTTTTTATTAAAGTTCTCGAAACTGCCATTATTAAGCACGGATCTTCCTTTAAATTGTTCTCACAACTTTCTAATGTCCATATTACTGTTACTCCCCTTAAGTTTTAAAATTTTGTATGAACCTCTTTCATGAACTTTGCTGATGTTTTTGGAAATTCCCCAAGTTTTCCGGAACGCATTTAAAGCTTCAGAAACTCCCTTGACAACCCTTGATCGGTTCTGATATTCTCAACAAATGGAACTGTCATGAAAACCATTATATTTCCGTGAAGTTTCCCAGATTCTCGAATTTTAACAGAACTTACCCTTACAAATCTTTAAGCTTACCCATAACTTCTGAAAAGTTACTGAAGTTTCCCTGAACCGCAATAAAACTGTGGAAGCATCTTGAAGCTCCGCGGATGTTGGAAAACTAAACTAGCGGGAGAAAACAGAAGAACCTTTCGAGCGAAGCCAGAAGAAGCTTCCAAAGGGAGTCGAAATAACTTTCCGGTAGGAATAGAAAAATAACTTACGGGGCAAAATTAAAATTTTGATGGACCTATATGTTCACTGAATAAAAGTATTTCCCGATTCCCAGGAATTACTGAGATGAACCATCAGCTGTTTCTCGATTCCTGGTTAGTTAAAAACGGCGAGGAAATGGAAACATTAAATAGTCGAAAGAGTATCAACCATAAGATATTTTTAGGAACGAATATTTTTTGAGCAGGCTCAAAGAATTTGAGATATTCAAAAAGATTAAAGTCTCTCACAATAGTTTCCTCTTACACTTCAGCGTGGGCAGACAATCATCATTTTGAATTTTCAAAAAATCGGTATTAATCGGTATAAAATCTCATAAATCGGTATTCTGAGCATCCTTATCTGTATACCGGTATCAAGTTCGAAAATCGGTATAAATACCGATAAATCGGTACATCTGGAAACGCTGCAGCAAACCTACAACCAACCTCTAGGTAAAGGGTGTATTCGTTAAAAATGGCTCACTAGAAATCTTCTGTAGCTATTGAACCGTATGAGTAAAAAACCAGAAAATTTAAGTAAATCTTATTCATAGCGTATTGGTTACATCCGTCAAATTTTTATAGTTATTCATACAGCAGGTCCAGTCATGTCGTCGAAACACTGTGCACTTACAACCAAAATCCAGAGGCGTCCCACCGATGGATCGCTAAAAAGATTGAAATTGCTAATACAACTGTGTCTCGTGTGATAAGAACCTTCAAGGAGCGTCTGAGTGCCCGAAGGACGGAAGGGAGTGGTCGTAAAAGTGATCCTATGGACAGTGAAATGGCCAGGAAAGTGGTGCAACAGTTCAAGAGCCGTCTAAACATGTCAATTCGAAATGTCGCTAAAAAGTCCAAGGTGTCCGTCTGTTTTATCGAGCCAACGGAATTCAATTTTGTGCCAAAAGATATGAACCCACCAAATTCCCCGGACCTTCGCACAATTGAAAAATTCTGGGCAATTATGAAGACGGAACTTCGCAAACATCCCAAAACTAATAAAGCAGAGCTGGAGTTGAAGAAAATTTGGGTAAAAACAACAAAAATACTGGGAAAATCGGTTATATAAAATTTGACGGGTGGAGAAAAAAGGAAGCTGCGGGCATTCGGGATGGGAGACAAAATTGAATAAAACAATTTTTTTAATCATTACTCATTAGAAATTATTCATTCCCGAAAAATGTCAAGAAAATCCGATAATCGGTTTAGTTTTGGTGAGTAAATATGTGTGTGCCATTTTTATCGAATACACCCTTTATTTCAATCCGGCTACAGTCAATGAAATCATAAAAATCAACTGCACCGAAAAAAGTTTTTATATAGTTTCCATTGGGAACGCACATGATATTCTTCCAATAACAAAATTAATGACTTTTATCTGAAATTCACGTAACATTTATATGATCACATGAATTCCATGTGATAAATCACATAAATTTCATTGGACACATAAGGTTCATGTGATTTTGTAGTGCGATTCCCAATTATGAGATCACATGAAAGTTATGTGAAATTCTAATGGATATTTTTCATTGGAAATGTGATTTATTTTTTGAGTGTGGGCCTGACAAAATACCCCCTAAACTTTGTGAAACAACAACATCACATTTTCACGCCATTACTAACCGACATGTTTAATGAAACTATACTAACTGGAAACTATCCGGATTGCTTAAAATTGCTCGCGTGGTTCCGATGTTCAAATCTGGCGATACGAAAGATCTGAATAACTGCCGTCTGATCTCATGCTTATCCATCCTCAATAAGATTATTTACAAACTGCTTGTAAAAAGGATCAACGACTATGTGAACCGCTACAAACTAATATACGCCCATCAGTACGGGTTTCGCGAAGTCTATAGCACACCCAGTGCTACTTGTGATCTTGTGGAGGATATATACGGTTCGTTGGATAACAGTTACCTGGCTGATACCCTGTCTCTGATTCTTTAAAAAGCGTTCGATACAATAGACCATAGTATTTTGGTACAAAAACTTGAGCTTCTTGGAAAACGATCCTTAAGCCTTATTGGAGAGTTATCTCAATAACCGTCAACAGTATGTAGCAGTTGGAGAACCTCGGAGTGAATTGTGTCATATAGCCACTGGGGTACCACAAGGCAGCAACCTAGGACCTGTTTTGTTCTTGTTGTTTATAAACGACATATCAAACCTTCAACTTAAGGGGAAACTTCATCATTTTGCTGATGATACATCTGCGTTCTATGAAAGATTCAGCTGTGAAGCAATTCAGGAACAATTCAAACACGATCTACTGCTTCTACAAGACTTCTTCAATTCGAACCTACTTTCACTTAATTTGAGCAAAACGAAATACAAGCCGTTTCACTCATCTCACCGACTAGCGCTTCCTTATTCAACACTGTCTGGAACACGCAAAAATTGGTCAACTTCAAATTGGTGTTCTGTTAAAAATACATAAAAAAAAAACTTTAAATGCTGCATTTGGAAGTGGAGTGTATATACAATGGTTGCTATGATGAGTTTTCACCGTTTGCTCTCCAGTTTTCAAAATGACGTCTAAGCAAAAGGAGCAGCGTGTCAAAATTTTGCTCCTGCAGCAAGAGAATCCGACGTTCTTACACGCCAAGTAGGCAAAATTGCTGGATGTGGCCAAATTGACCGTCACAAACGTTTTAAAAGTGTTGGGGGAGCGTCTGTCGACCACCAGGAAGCCTGGAAGCGGCGGCAATCGTAATCCGGACGTGGCAGCGACGACGAAGAACGTGGCGGAGAAATATAAGCGGAATCCTAACCTCTCCATCCGGGACGTCGCTGGCAAGCTCAATGTCTCCCATACCACTGTGCAGCGGGCCAAGAAACGAGCCGGGTTGTCGACGTTTAAGAAGGTGAAGGTGGCGAACCAAGATCACAAACAAAACACGTCAGCAAAGCAGCGGTCCCGAAAGCTGTATACGAATCTGCTCACAAAGTTCGACTGTATCGTCATGGACGACGAAACTTATGTGAAGGCGGATTTCAAGCAGCTTCCGGGACAGGAGTTTTATACCGCATCAGGAAAAGGGAAGGTGGCTGAAATTTTCAAAACCATCAAACTATCGAAGTTCCCGAAAAAATATCTTGTCTGGCTGGTCATTTGCAAGTGTGGTCTAAAAAGCGGCATTTTCAACCATCAATCAAGAGGTCTACGTCCAGGAGTGCCTGGAAGAGCGGCTGCTACCATTCCTAAAGCAACATAATAGACCTGTGCTGTTCTGGCCGGACTTGGTGAAAAAGGCAATCGAGTGGTACGATGCGATTAACGTGGTTGTGGTACCCAAAGACCACAACCCTCCCAACAGCCCAGAACTCCACCCTATCGAACGGTATTGGGCCTTGGTGAAACGGAATCCCAACAAAGCTAATAAATCCATGGAAAACGAGCAGCAGTTTAAATCTAACTGGGGTTCGGCGGCGAATAATGTTGATGAGACTACTGTGCAAAATTTAATGGAAGGGGTTAAACGGAAGACACGGCAGTTCGGATTTGGCAAACCAAAAGAATAAACGAACATTTTTTCCATTAAATATATGAATTGAAAGAAAAATAAGAAGATTTCTGTGATATGAATTTTGACTGAAAGAAACGATTTTTTGTGTCGACCAATTTTTGCGCGTTCCAGTCTTTACGTGGTCAAACCATAGAGGAAGTAGCTGAGTATCCTTTTCTGGGGCTTACGTTGGATTCCACGATTAGTTGGTCCGAATCAACACATCAACCAACTTAAAGGAAAGCTTAGCTAATTATGTGAGCTACTGAAAAAAAATCTCCACGTTTATCCCGAGTATCAGGTTAATGAAACTATAATTCTCACTAATCCATTCAAGGTTTGTGATTTGGGGCACTGCCAGTAAGTCTCGACTGAAGGAACTGCAAGTAAGACAGAACCGTTGACTCAAATTAGTTTCGAACAAGCCGTACCTATTCCCAACTGCATCGCTTTCCATGGAGCCCTGCAACTCAAACCTGCCGATTAGAGCCATGCATGAGATGGTTTTTGTGCACCAAATACTTTCAACATCGTCCATACATCACAACATGTCCATAAGAACCCAAATAGGGATAAGCGGCACCGGTGGTGTAGTGGTAAGCGTGATTACCTCTCACCCCAGCAGGCCTGGGTTCAATCCCAGTCGGCGCCGCCGGGATGTTCTGAGGCATAACATCTCTGATCACGCCTTCCTTTGGATGGGAAGTAAAGCCATTGGTCCCCGATTCATGAGTTGATGTGTCGATAGGTAGGGTCCAGGTGTGGGAGCTGCCTCCCTGGCGTTGGTAGTATTGGTGCGGTAGCGGAAAACAAGATCGACGGAAAACAAATCAAGGGAAAAGAAATCACCGAAAATTAACGATTCTAGATAATTGCAACTATTCTATGAAATTCTAACCATGGATCAGTAGTTCTTCTATAGGTATAAACTTGCTTTTAACAATTTTTAATTCTTTAAATTTGTCGAACCTCTTAACGGAATCCCTTTATGAAGAGCTTTGAATGTGTTGGTTTATTTCCTTTAAATTCCGTTATAATTGCTTATCTTTTGACAGATACGCGTATTTCGTCTACTACTTGCAGACTTCATCAGTGCCAAGTGGTGTTGGGTGCATGGCACTAATGAAGTCTGCAAGTAGTAGACGAAATACGCGTATCTGTCAAAAGATAAGCAATTATAACGGAATTTAAAGAAAATGAACCAACACACTCAAAGCTCTTCATTTTTTAATTACCTATCTTGAGGCAAAGTTTCATCCAAATCAAACATGGCATTTTTTTTTTAAATTGACTTTAAATTTGAAAAATTGTTTTTTTTTTCAATGAAGGTATCTAATGGTTTTTTTTTTCAGTATTTTATTTTCGATAAATTTGACAATTTTTTAAAAGTCATCCATACAACACATTTTTGTAGGAGTTGTCATTTTTCCATAATACTTTTTTTGCAAAAATCGGCAAAAAAAAGTTTGGCCCTTTTCAAAGGTTAGTCCAGATAAAATTTGGTAAAACTAAGTATATGCAAAATGGCTTATTTAGTCAAGGTCCACACATCCAGAAAGTTTCATTGAAATCTGAGAGGGTACTGCCAGCTCCGAAGACGATTTGGCGCGAAATGCGTCATTTATCAAAAATTCTGAGAATTCGTTCAGAATTTTCCAAAATATCCATAGAATTTTTCAAAATTTGGTGTTAGGGTGGCAATCAAAAAAAATAACCATCAAATTACATGAACTACTCTTGATGTCGGACTTGAACCAATTTGTCAAAAACCCCAAACTGAAAAAACATCTTTCAATTATTGATCATAGAAATACGTATGCCCTGATACGTAAAAAATCAGGAATCTGGAAGATTTTCAGTAAATAAAAAAAAACTTAAGTAATTACCATGATCGTGGATTTGGAACAGATTTCAAAATTTTTTTAGCTTCGTTGGCTTAGAGAAAATTTTAACATCTTCGATTAAAATATATAGTTTTGCAAGATCCCGGAAACCAAAAACAAATCCTTAAATTCTGGGGAAAATTTGTGACATTTAAGACTTAACATGCCCAAATAAACAACAAAAATCTGTCAGTTTAGTCGGTTAAGGATCTGCTATAAAGCGAGGTACGATTCCCGGTCAGGTCTAGGAATTTGTTTTTGTTAGGAAAATCGGCTGTGGGACAACAGGTCAAAAGACAAATGGCCTTTTTTTGACCTTATGCCTTGCGACTGTTTTGTCATAGATTCGGATCTTAATTAACAACTGTGGAAGTGCTTAAAACCAGAACAAAGAGGTGAGAGAGTAATGTGATCACCAACTAACGCAGTGCAGTCTAGAAAGGAAAAATTTACTTCCCAGCCCATTACCAATGCCACTTGAATACTATCAGAAGACAGTGAAGCACTTGAAACCGACAGACTTTCGGTCGCGTGAGCACGTCAAGTACTGGAAACACCCCAGCAATTCAATTGTGTTGACAAAATCATTCATGCAACTTCGTCAATGTGCTATCCCAATCGGTTATATATAAAGTTCACAGCCTCGCAATGGACAAACCACATCACTTGCAGCCATCTCACCTTCAAGATGAAACTCGCAATCTTCGGTCTACTTCTGCTAGGCGCAGTGGTTTTGGTGCACAGCCAGGATCCATCGGAGTCAGCTAGTACCACCGTTGAAGACACCACTGCGGCGCCAGAATCCACAACACCGGAGGACTCATCATCGCCTGCACCAGAGGAATCGACCACCGAAGAGCAGGAACCGGAGCCTTCAACGACGGTAAGACCTCCGAAGCCACCGCATCACAAACCACCTCATCATCCGAAGCCACCGCATCATGGAGGCCATCCAAAACCACCACACCACCCCCGACCGCGTCCACCTGTAATGTTTTCCGGAGTTCCATTGGATTTGATGAATACAGTGACTGCAGAGGAGGAGTGATGCAAATTGGACTGAGAGCCCATAGTAAAAATATAATTGACTTGAGATGAATAAATAAATATTCAAAAGCAAACAATTTGTTTTGGATTCCTAAAATCCGACCACCCCTGGTACAAGCTTTGTATAACGAGATCTGGTGTCGATAATTATCGAAACTCTATACCGTGCAGGACCGAAATCCGTACAAGATCGAAAAATGGGCGATTTGTATGAAGTTGTACCGATTTCAGTCCCGCTCTGTAAAACCAACGTAATCTCCAGGTACGAATCGACGAGAAAGGCTAGTGCCAGTGAAGGAAGGTGACCTCCCACTGATGGTAATGGCTTCCCAAAATAGAAATCCATTCGTGAAACATGAATAAAATTGAATTAAAGAGAGCCCAGCGTCATCAGTCCGACGATAGAAAAAAAAAAACATAATGCAAAGCTGTAAACATCAAGCCTTCCCACGTCGACAACCCAACCCTGGCACGGGACTGGTCAGAACAGATGGACGATCTGTCCGTCTATATTCCATTCACCGTAAAAGCTTGTTCCCCGAGCGAGACTCTCATGGTGTGCTGGTGAATGAATAAAATTTACGATTTCTAAAGCAGGACGCCACTGAGAGAGGGAAAAAATATCCTCCAGTCACTCAGGTGATGAATGGGGAAGTGATTTTCCACCCTGACTGTTGTGCTTTGCCTTTACGGAGGGACGGTATGACACTTTTACGCTCGCAATTCATGGGGCGTGACGTTACGCGGCGTCATCGTCATCAGCGTCAAGTGCTACCAACAATCGTACACAGCGCGGCATTTCGGCTCGGGCAGTTGAGAGGGAGATGACAAACGTGCTTCGGTTTGATTTATTCGTTACCAGATAGTGACGTTTTTTGTCCTTGTTTTGAAGTCAGACAGCATTACGCGAGACAAATGAGAGCAGCTTATCATTGCTGGGATCTTCGGAACAGTCAGTGGTTGGAACAAAAAAAATCCAATCAAATGAGATGTAATAGTTTTTGCGACATGATAGATATGTTGTAGGAATTTCAAAATTACTACAGTTAGAAACTTTATCGAATCGAAGTTCGATTGGATATCCCATTTGATAGGTTGTTAAAGATCTTAAATGTGGGTTATTCTGTGCGAGGCACGTCACCTAAGCGACCATTTGAATAACTTTAGTTTTCAAGTCACTCGATTAGAATAGCCCACGATGATTTTGACGTAGACTACGTCTTACGGGAATCTAAAATTGCGACCGTCACGAAAAAGTGTTAAGTTTTGAACACTTACAACTTTGTCATGTATAGATGAAATTAAAGTCCACATACATCAATCGATAGGAAATAGCTCTATAAATCTGGTAAAAAAAATACTTACCCAATTTTCCATTTTTTTTTTTGAAAAACATACAAATTAAAATTGAAAATTTCATCACTATATTAATGAAAAAACAATTTCAAGCTTATTGCTTATCGCATATAAGCTTATTTCCAGCTCTCAACATAGTATTCAAGATGCACTTCCACAGCCATTAATTGAGAACTTTCGATGCCTGTACGATGCATGCATTAGTATAATTGTGTAGTAAGGCGTCGGTGGTGTAGTGGTAAACGTGATTGCCTATCATCCCAAAAGGGCTAGTTTCAATCCAGGTTTGTTAGGCATAAAATCTCTGATCACGCCTTCCTTCGTAAGGGAAGTAAAATCGTTGGTACCCGGTTCATGAGTTGATGGGTCGATAGGAAGTATCCAGGTGTGGAAGCTGCCTCCCTGGCGTCGGTAGCATTGGTACTCAGTACGGAACACAAGATCGACTGAAAACAAATCAAGGAAAAAAAGTGCAATCATGCACAGGCAAGTCGACAAATTTTCAACCCGAAAAATTCCTAGACTCCGGGAATCGAACCCAGCCACCTCCAGCATGGTCTTGCTTTGTACCTGCTCCTTTACCGACTGACCCAAGGAACGTAAGAAGTTCTCTGAACCTCTCTTCGGAAATTATTTTAACTTCTAGTCTAAAGTCCTCTAAACTTTTCGTCGAACTTCAGGAAACTTTGATTATGAACTTCGGGGAGGTTCTGTGAACCTTAGGGTTTTTATAAGTACTCTTAACTTCAGGGCAGATCTGTAAACTTTTCGTCGGAATTTCTGTTTTTTTTTTAATTATACGTTCTGTGAACTTTTCATTGGACTGTGAGCTTATGTGAACTTCCTTTTAAGTTCACCTGAAGTTCAGAGAATGTCGCCTGAAGTTCAGAGAACTTCTCCGAATTTTGCGAACTTCAAGTTAAATCTAGGGATCTTCAAATATTATATCTCAGGTTGAAGTGGCATGTTGCTTCACCAGGATAGCGAACCACCTTAAATCTCACACCACGTAGAATAAGGCAGCAATTTAAATCTCTGCACTATGTATAGTCTCTCTGAAGTTTACAGGTAATTGGTAAGAGTACTCGAAGGTTTGCAAAACCACTCAAAAGTAGGACAGACTTCATCAGAACGCATAGGACTTTTCTTCGGGTAGCAGAGCTTAGCTGAAATTCGCAGAACTTCTCTCTGAACTACTATGATGTCTGCAGAACAGTTTTGAGATGTTAAGTGTAATTTATAGAACTCTACTAAAGCTATTTCAGGGCTAAAAGCGATCAATGTTGTCGAAAATAGTGATTTTGGTGACCATCTAGAAATAAGCGACCAAATAGTGACTTACAGTTGTAAAACAGTGACCTAAGAGAAGAAAATTAGCCGTTCTGAAGGCACACCAAATAAATGCCTGATATTTAAACTTATTCAATTAGTATCTCATAAACACTTTCAAGCGCAAGATTCAATAGAAAGTTTATGATCAAACCCATGGAATCAACCAGGGTGTCTACTATCTGGAATTACCTGGAAAACCGGGAAGCCTCAGGGAATTTTACTTTTCCTGAAAATACCTGGAGGTCTCAGAGAATCTCATCATTACTCAGGGATTAAAATAAAAAGGATATTTTAAAGAAAATAATGAAGTTGAGCAAAGCAACATTTAATTAACCTCGTTCTTTTCATTCACACATTGATTTTTGAAGATCCAGAATGGATTAATCTTCAGCAACAAATACATTTTTTTCAACTCGAAGGTTTGATCTTTTTTTTTTTGGTTCTAAAATATGCACATTACACATACAATTAACACACATAATTTCTATTTAAGGACCTCATTCCAAGGAAATCCTGAAAGAAAGCTTTGTGAAAAACGTGAAGTGCAAACTGCTTTCAAGGTAGTTTGAAGAATTTTAGATGTCATGTGTTGCTAGTAAGGATTAGTAATTTCCATTTAATTCCACTACCTTATTTGCTTATCCTTGACAGATACGCATATTTCGTCTATAATGTGCAGACTTCTTCAGTGTCTTGTACTAATACTCGACTGAACAAGACAACTGTACAAGACACCGAAGAAGTCTGCATATTGTAGACGAAATACGCGTATCTGTCAAGGATAAGCAAATAAGGTAGTGGAATGAAATGGAAATTACTAATCCTTCTCTCTCTCATTATACAGGGATTCCACTAAGACGCCCACATTCATCAGGGATCTATAAGGTTGTTAATATATCTTTATTAAGGAGACTATCAGCCCTGGGCTGGTTTGTCTCCAAGGGTCTATAATGTTTACGGAACCACTGTGACATTCTTTCTTGAAATTTTAGAGACTTCTTTAAAATTTTTGCAGTTCTCATGAAGCTTGTTTTACTGTCCTGAATTTAATTAAACTTCCCTAAAAATGTTTAAGTTTCAATGAAATTTTGAACTTATGTGAAGACCTCACTAGATATCTCTGAAAATCTACGAATTTCTCAAATTTTCCAGCTAATTTTCTGTATTTAAGGGAACTGAACTGCCCTTGAAATTCCTCTATTTTTGAAGCCCGTATTTTAATAATGTTCTCGGATCATCTCTCGAGTTTCATAGACTTCTTTGAATTTCTCGAAATGTTTCTTAAGATCTCTGCACTTCTGTAGAGATTTCGAAGATTTATTGAAATTTATGGAACTTTACAAGAATTTTCTGACGTTCATGGAACTGCCCTTAAATTATCGGCACTAATTCATAACTTCTTCAATAGCCTAGACTTTCCTGATGTTATTAAAATTTCCCAAAAGATTTATAAATGTCCTTAAAGTACTCTTGACTGGCCTGAATTTCTCAGTATTCTTTACAATAACCCTCAATTTTACTGAAATAAATTGCATTGCCTTGCCGCTCACGGAATCTGGACATCCCAAATGTTTTCTATGTTTAATGTTCCGGAAAATTTTCTTACATATATTCATGATTACTTGACGCTTCTGAATATTTAGGATCTATAATAGAATTCTTGGAATATCCCATACTTCCACAGAACTCCTTAAACGTCGCTGCAAATTTCATTGAGTTAATGGGATTGTTCTGAAATTATCAAAACGTGCTCGAAGTACTCAGAACTTTGCTGAATATCATGAAACTGTCTAAAAATATTTGATTTTTCAAAAGAAGTTCTCTAATTTTTCTTGAAAATATCGGTCCTTGCTAAAAGTTCTGCCATTTTTTTTTAATTAACGGAACTTTTTTGATGTTCTCTACTCAGCCTGGCTAAATTTTCGTAATTTTTTTAAGTTCTAGAAATGTCCATAATACCGTGTAAAATACTCTCACATTTTCAAGATATTCGTGAAACTTTTATTGCGTTCCAGAAATTCTCTCGGCACTTTGCTGAAGTTTCCGGAAATGCTCTGAGTTTTTCGAAACATCTTTAAAGTTTCTGCAATTTCCTTAAAATTATTTAAACTGCTCTTTGATTATCTGGTCTGTCTTAATGTTCTTGGAGCTATCCTGATACTATCAATTCTATTGAAGATTTCAATTGTGCTCTAAAATAAATGGAAGCACCTGACATACTCTGGATTTCCTGCAATTTTTCTCTAGAGTTCATGCAATATTTCTGAAGTTTTCATAAATTTCATCTATACTTCCCAGATTTTTTTTTTTTCAAGGCACATTATTATAGATTTTTAAACTGCTCCAAAAGTCTGGACTAAAGTAAGTGAAACTGCCATTAAGATCTCTAAAATTCCCCCAAAGAACTCTAAATCTAGCTTTTCTGAGGTACTTAGAACTTCTTAACAGTGTCCACAACTCTCCTCAAGTTCTCTATATTTTTCTGAACTTCTCTTGACACCGGTGAAGTACTTTGAAATTAAAGGAAATTCTTAAAAGCTACTGCAGTTAACCAGTCCTCATTTGCGGGGCGGTGGTGACTAATTGCGGCCAAAAACTACCCGGAGTGTGAATCTAATTCGATAGCTTACTGTGACAATCTTGAGCAAATTGCAGTTTGTATAAAGTCGCAATCTCATTCGCTTTATGTAGTGGCTATCCATTTTCCACCTAACTCGAGTGCCGAGTTATATACTGTTCAACACGTGGCAGATCGTTTATGGGAGACTGATATAATCCTATCGATCTGTGACTTTAATCTGCCTAATCTACGATGGCATCTTGACGAGGACATTAATGGTTTTATTCCTTCAAACGCCTTGACTGATACTGAGAGAAACTTTACAGAAGCTATGTTTGCCAATGGCTTGAGGCAGATTACTAACATTGTCAACACGAACGAAAGACTCCTTGACCTGGCGTTTACCAATCTCCCGGATTGCCGCACCTGCATCGCTGTTATCTGTTGATAACCACCACACACCAGTCATCGTACTACTTGACGAGAGTGTTGTCCCATCCGTACTTGACGATCAGGACAAGTGTTTTAAATTTGACTATTTGGCATGCGACTTTAGTAGACTTCAGTAGACCAGATGTTATCAGCTTTCGACGAATCTCTCTCTGAAGTTATAAATCATAATGTACCTCGAAAGAGACAATCACCGATTTCTACTTTCAACAAACCGTGGCAATGTTGTCAATCCGACAATAGCAGAGTGAGTAGGTGCGACACGAACACTGGAGCGGTAACCATAGCACGGTGCTTGAGGAAATGCTTCGCCAACCCGAGCGTCTGTTCACCATGGAGGTGCGGCGCAAACAGCGTCTGACTGGCATCCAGCGGCTGAATAAGAAATGCTCTTCCCCGGAAGCTACACCTATGATGGCAACCCCATCACGGCGGATAGGAGACCTTAGGCCAACCACCTACTGTCTCTGAAACCTTTACAATTGTTACAGAAACCAACAGAGAAAGACATCTAACTGATTTAACGGCAACGACTTTTAGCGACGAATTGGATCATGGAATGTATTGACGTTAGCCCAGCAGGGTAAACTGGCACAACTCGCCAACGAGGCGTGACGCATGAAGCTAGAAATCCTGGGACTGAGTGAAGTTCGTTGGCCAAACTTTGGAGAACACAAACTGCCGTCGGGACAGGTACTACTATACTCTGGTATTCGAGGTGAAAACGCTCCCCGCCATCGTGGAGTTGGTCTCCTACTTAGCGTCCAGGCAAGTGCTGCGTTCATCAAGTGGAAGCCTGTTAAACCTTTCCATAATCCAATGTTATGCGCCAACCGATGCTGCCGAGCTGCAGGACAAGGAGAATTTTTACAGTCAACTGAATGCCGTCGTGGATAAGGTTCCAAAGGATGACATCAAGATCTACACTGGCAAAGATCGGCTCCGACAACACGGACTATGAGCGTGTCATGGGACGCCATGGTCTCGGCGAAATGAGCGAGAACGGTGAGCTGTTTGCAGAATTTTGTGGCAATAACGACATGGTGATCGGGTGCTCGCTCTGCCCCCATCGGCCAGTGCACAAAGTCACGTGGGTTTCCCGTGATGGAGATACCGAAAATCAGATCGACCACATCTGCATCAGCCGAAAATGGAGACGGAGCCTTCTTGATGTCCGGAATAAACGCAGCGCCGACATCGCGTCTGACCATCACCTTCTAATCGGCGAAATCTGCCTACGCATGGCGCGGATCCAGCGACAGGAGGAGAGACTCGGGCGGCGGTTCAACACACGCCAACTTGAAGATCCAGCGGTAAAAAGGTCTTTTGTTGAAGAACTTGAGACTCGAGCTGCGGACGTTCCAGAAGGTGGCAGCGTAGAAAAACAATGGACGGCCATCAAGAATGCCTTTATAGAAACAAGCGAGAACAACTTGGGTGAGCTGCGCACCCAGAGGAAAGAGTGGATCACAGATGAAACCTGGTGGAAGATTGAATAACGTAGATAAGCAAAAGCCGCGATAGAGCGGGCGAGAACCAGAGGAGCCAAGAACGAAGCCCGTCAACGGTACTCGGCTCTAGAGAAGGAAGTCAAGCGCTCTTGCAGACGGGACAAGCGAGCGTGGGTGAACTCCCTGGCCGACGAAAGGGGAGAACGCCGCAAACACTGGCGATATACGCCTCCTCTACGATATCTCACGACGCCTGAGTGGAGCAAGGATGAACCCGAGGATGCCAGTGAAGGACACGACTGGACAATTACTTACCGACCCCACTGACCAGCTGAAACGCTGGTTTGAGCACTTCGAACAACTTCTTCAAGTTTCGACGGCCAACTAGCCATCAACATCTCGGCATGATCCGCCTAGGGTGCGGCGCATCACTCGCGTCAATTCCGAGGCCCCATCACTGCAGAAGATTGAAGCAGCTATCCGAAGCATGAAATCCAACAAGGCTCCAGGGGTCGATCGCATATCAGCAGAGATGCTCAAAGCTGACCCCATGCTATCCGCACAAATGTTGCATCAACTATTCTGTAATATCTGGGACACCGCGAGTTTTCCGGCCGACTGGATGCAGGGCATCTTAGTGAAGGTCCCAAAGAAGGGGGATCTGACTGTGTGCGACAATTGGTGAGGCATCATGTTACTGTGTATTGTTCTCAAAGTTCTGTGCAAAGTTATCCTGAATCGGATACAGGAGAAGATCGACGCGACTCTCCGACGGCAGCAGGCAGGATTCCGTGCCGGAAGATCTTGTGTGGACCATGCTTTCACGCTCTGCATCATCCTGGAGCAGGACAATGAATTCCAAGAGTTTCTTTATTTGGTATTCATTGACTACGAAAAAGCTTTCGCCCGTCTCAATAACGAGAATCTGAGACGCAAGGGAGTCCCGGATAAAATTGTCAACCTCATCGAAGCGCAGTATGAGGCTCTCACGTGCAGAGTTCTGCATAACGGAGCCTTGTCCGACCCTATCCGGGTAGTCGTTGGTGTGAGGCAAGGATGTATACTATTGCCGCTACTGTTTCTCATCGTAATCGACGAGATCATGGTAGGTGCAATTGACCGTGTACCGATCCGTGGGCTGTTTTGGCAGCCTATCACCATGGAGCATCTCAACGACTTCGATTTGGCTGATGATGTTGCTCTACTAGCACAACGGCGCTCTGATATGCAGAGTAAGCTCAATGACCTAGCCGAACGCTCCTCTGCGGCGGGTCTCACCATCAACGTCAACAAGACCAAATCGTTGGATATCAACACGGGCAACCCTTCCAACTTTACGGTAGCGGGGCAAGCAATGGAGAAGGTCGAAAGTTTCCAATATCTTGGCAGCCAAATAGCGTCGGACGGCGGACCCAAGAGCGACAGAGGTGCACGAATCAAGAAGGCTAGGGCTGCCTTTGCGAGTTTACGAAACGTATGGAGATCCAACCAGATAAGTCAACGCACCAAAATCCGAATTTTCAACTCGAACGTGAAATCTGTGTTGTTATACGCCAGCGAGACGTGGTGTGTATCAGCGGAGAACACTCAAAAGCTGTAGGTCTTCATCAACCGATGTCTGCGGTATATAATTCGTGGCTGGTGGCCTCACAACTGGATCTCGAATACCGAGCTCCATCGTCGATGTCATCAGAAGCCGATAGCAACAGAAGTTCGAGAGCGTGGAGTGCAGTGGAGGTGGGTCGGCCACACACTTCGACGGGGCGGAAACGAAATCTGCAAGCAAGCACTGGATTGGAATCCGGCAGGACATCGCAGCAGAAGCAGACCCAGGGGCTCATGGCGGCGGAGCCTCAATAAGGAAATTAAGCAAGTCGATAGGAATCTGCCCTGGGTCCAGGTCAAGGCAAAAGCGAGCAGCCGCTCAGGATGGAAGTCTTTCACGTTGGCCCTTTGCACCGCTGGTGGTGCATAGGACCCTTAAGTTAGTAAGTAAGTGGTGGACTGCAGAGCTACGTACACTTCGGAACAATCTATGTAAGCTGCGCAACAGGTTTTTCCATACGAAAAATGTGTACGATAAAGCTGCCTTTTCTGCAACACACGAACACTATTTGTGTAGGATCGTGTGTCTATATCAAGGAAAACCCTCCGCGCTTCTGGGATTTCATCAAGAAACGCAAAGCTGACTACGGCATCCCAGGTTCGGTCAACTTCGATGGAACCACTTCTCGCTCAAGCTTGGATACAGCTAACCTCTTTGCTTATTTCTTTGAGAGCGTATTTAGTAAAGCATCACCCGTTCAACGCCAAGCAGGCTTCGAGCAGATTCCGTCTCATAACATACAGTTTTCTCCAGGCGAAGTAAAGAAAGCCCTCGAAGATCTCGATTCAATGAAAGGACCCGGAACGGACAGCCTGCCTCCTGTGCCGCTACGCTTGCGTCGCCCATCGCTTCTATTTTCAACCGTTCGCTCCAAGACCGAACGTTCACAAATGCATGGAAAACGGCATTCATAAGTCTAGAAAAAAAATGTGTTCCTTGATAGTGCAGCACATAGTGGGAACTCCTTTTAAAGCTAAATATCACCACATGACCGATAGCGAACAAGTACCGTGAGGGAAAGTTAAAAAGCACTCTGAATAGTACGTGAAACTGCCTAGGGCTCAAGCCCGTTGAACTCGGAGACATTCACCTGCGGTTGGCCGGTTCCGCCGGCTCGCCGCAGGGCACTTGTCTCCCGCGTCACAAGAGGACATTGCGATTAATTACGAAACAGCTCTGGCGTGCACAAGGACGCAAGGTCGCCCGTCAGTTGCCCCCTGGCGCTTGGTTGCTTGCCCCACAGTATCGACGCTCAGTTCTGAAGGCCTGTGCCGCGATGTGAGGCTTACTGCACGTGGTGTTTACAGTCGGGCGCGTGATGGATTTCCGCGTGCACCGCCTCGGTCCTCCCGCAATGGACCAGCGGACTGTCGATCGGCAATGATAAAATCGAGGTACCTTCGGGACCCGTCTTGAAACGTGGACCAAGAAGTCATCTATCTTGCACGCGAGACAATGGTCGTCCTCCGGAACACCAAAGGCCCAAAAAACATAACTTGAGTTGTGCGGGATTACGGGCGTGGTTCTCTGCAGCGTCCCTCCATCCCTACCGTGTCACAACATATCGTGAGTGTGCAGGATGTGATCCGAAAGACGGTGAACTATGCCTGATCAGATTTAAGTAAGGGGAAACCCTGATGGACGACCGAGGCAGTTCTGACGTGCAAATCGATTGTCAGAATTGGGCTTAAGGGCGAAAAACCAATCGAACCATCTAGAAGCTGGTTCCCTCCGAAGTTTCCCTCAGGATAGCTGGAGCACTCAACGTTTCGAGCTCTATTCTTATCTGGTAAAGCGAATGATTAGAGGCCTTAAGTTCGAAATGATCTTAACCTATTCTTAAACTATAAATGGGTAAGTACCATAACAGTCATGCATGATGTTATTGCAGCGTTGACGCCGGGCCGGCCCCCTGCGGTCGTGCCTCCATAAGCGGCGTAGAAGATATCTGTGTGCTTAGTGGGTCAAGTTTTGGTAAGCAGAACTGGTGCTGTGGGATGAACCAAACGTAATGTTACGGCGCCCAAATAAACGACGCATCATAGATACCATGAAAGGTGTTGATTGCTACAGACAGCAGGACGGTGGACATGGAAATCGTCATCCGCTAAGGAGTGTGTAACAACTCACCTGCCGAAGCAATTAACCCTTAAAATGGATGGCGCTTAAGTCGTTTGCCTATACATTACTGCCCTTTGAGACGCCACGACCGCCCTTTGAGACGCCAGCGAGTAGGAGGGTCTGGTGGTGTGCGTTGAAGTGCTTGGCGTAAGCCGACATGGAGCCGCCACTAGCGCAGATCTTGGTGGTAGTAGTAAATATTCGAATGAGATCTTGGATGACTGAAGTGGAGGAGGGTTTCGTGTCAACAGTGGTTGGACACGAGTCAGCCAATCCTAAGCTCTTTGGGAAACCTGATGTATATTAGGCATTTACAGCAGGATATCAATAGGCATTTAACCAGATACAACCACGCTGTTTATGCAACATCCACGTATATATTGAATGAGTGAAAGGGAGTCCGGTTACAATTCCGGAGCCTGTTGAGTATACGTTTGCATACGCCTACGCCGGTAGCGCCTTTGTAATCATGTTTTTTTTTTTTTTTCCTTTGGTTTGTTTTTTCCGTCGATCTTGTTTTCCGTGCTGAGCACCAATGCTACCGACGTGCCAGGAAGGCAGCTCCCACACCTGGACCCTTCCTATCGACCCATCAACTCATGAACCGGGGACCAACGGCTTTACTTCCCAGCCGAAGGAAGGCGTGATCAGAGATGTTATGCCTCAGAACATCCCGGCGGCGCCGACTGGTATTGAACCCAGGCCTGCTGGGGTGAGAGGTAATCACGCTTACCACTACACCACCGGCGCCGTTTTTGTAATCATGGCAACAAGAGATATCGGAAGAGTTTTCTTTTCTGTTTTACAGTCACACTAGCCATCGAAGTCTTTCATAGAGATATATGGTTGGACAGTAGAGTGGGTCATCGTTATATGGAAAAACGCAAACTTTACCGCACCAATCGAGAACAACCCTTGTTTGGTTCCTTTTGGAGTCCAAAACAACTGTGCAAAATTTGGGGACGATTGGTTGTAACTCGGCTTTCCGCATTGCGTTTGAAATTTGTATGGAAATTAGTATGGGAAAACGAACTTTTTTGCATTTTTATCCCTAGAGACCACAATTTTACATGATCCGTGCAACCAATTATGTACAAACATAGTCCAGAAAGTACCTAACAACTTTGCCATAGAAAGCACGGTTCAAAAATGTATCTAAAAAAAGTTATAGATATTCAAATATTTATGGTTTGAATTAAACACCAAAAATCTCTTTTTCTGCCAACACTGCCAGTGTACCAATGGAAGTCAGATTCCAAACTGAAATAATATCGGAGTTTCTTATCTTACCGATTTGGTATGTTCAGATGAATTATTCAAAAACAATTGCTCTATCTCATATGTGTAGTTGGGAGGGGAGGGGGAGGGGGTAGTTAATAATATACCCCATCCTCCTCTCTCATATCAATAGTTTCAGTTTGATATAACTTCGGAGTTTCTTATTTTATCGATTTGGTATGTTCAGGATGAATTATTCAGAAACATTTGTTCAAACTCATAAGAGTTGTTAGACAGCGGGCCGGGGGGGGGAGAGAAGGGCTTACTGTATGCAGTATTTAAAACGAAAATTGTTGTCGTGTAAATATTTAAAATCCACTTGTCGGTTCATTTGTTAGTGAGGAGATGTTGTTTGAATTATTAGCAGCTGGGAAATTTTAAATTTCTATACAAAGCTTTTATTTGAAATATTAAACTGCAATTCGGGGAACCCGCATATAGAAAACACAGAAGTAGTCGTACGTCAAGAACCAAAAACAAGAGAAAACGAAAACTATCTTCACCAGTTTCGTCTCAGACACACGTACAGTCGGATTTCGCTTGTTGGGCTAACTTTAAGTGGGCTAAGTTTCAGTTGGGCTCCCAAGTCAAACGTTATTTCTAACAGTGCTGATTCTTTTTCGAAATTTCGACCGGCTTCATGCAAAAACCGTCAAACGAATGGAGTGATGAAACAGATTATTTCAATGCGATACAACGAGTTGCTTCCTTGATGGTTGTGAACAATATGGCTGAATGAGAGGTAAAGCTAATTTCTGACTTATCAAGAAATCCACCCGAGACCTAGTTTAACAGCAATATTTGCTTCTAAGGATAGAAGAGCATCGAAAAGAGTACCCTGAGAAATCGTAGAATATTTTAAAATGAAATTTAATCATTACAATCTAATGACATTTGTGTGAATATATCTGACATTGTATATTGCACCAAAAGAGTAGAGAAGAGAATGGTAGCACTCGCTTTACAACTGCTCTTATGAGATTAAGCAAATGTTTTTGAATAACTACGCCTATTAAATGGAGCACATGTTTTTGAATACATCTGAACATACCAACTTGACAAGATCAGAAACACTGAAGTTATTGCAGTTTGAAGCCTTAGCTCCATTTATATGAGTGAGGGGGCGAAGGTATAGTATTTTTATCTCTTAATATGCCTATGAAATTGAAAAATAGTTTTTGAATAATTCATCTGAACATACCAAATCGATAAGATAAGAAACTCCCAAGTTATTTCAGTTTGAAAATTTACTTCTATTGATATGAGTGACCACCCCCCTCCCCCCTCCGACTACGCATATGAGATAGATCTATTGTTTTTGAATATTTCATCTGAACATACCAAAACGATAAAAAAATAAACTTCGAATTTGGAGTCTGACTTTCATTGGTACACCGGCAGTGTTGGCAGGAAAAGGGATTTTTGGCATTTCATTCGGAACATTGATCTTTGAACAGTTATTACTTTTTTCAGGGGCATTCTAGTACAATACATTTTTAAGAAAAGTTTTAGGCACTTCCTAGGCTATACTTTAACGTATTAAGATGCGTAGTTTGTGCAAAATTGTGGTCCCTAGTAATAAAGATGCAAAAAAGTAGGTTCAGTAGGTTTCAAATGCAATGCGGAAAACCGGGTTACAACCATTTTTTGCACAGTTGTTTGGGCCCCCAAATGGAACCAAAAAAACATTGTTCTGAAAAAATGATCATGATGCATGGTAGGGTACTAGAACTACTTCAGCCTAATCGCCCATTTTGGGCCTATCGAGCAGGAAACTTTAAATAAATCCATTTTTTTTTTTTTTTTTTTTTAACTCTTTATTTGTTCCAATTTCAAAATAAATAACATTTCATTTTAACCTAGGTGCTCCAGTTACTGCAGTAACGTACCAGCCTTAATTGTTATGATATATATCTAAGTGTTTTTACATTGTTCATGTCTTGGCAATTCAGTATTTTAAACAGGTTTTTTAACCTGCATGTCAGTATAACAATTGATATCTTAAAACTAAAAACTAAAACTAAATCTTATCTAAGTATAAAGGGAATTAATCGTTGCAATTGAGGATTGCAACGATTTTTGCCTGAAATTATTAATTATTTTGTTGGACATTTGTGCTAAAGTCTCAACATTCGAAATTCTATGTACTTCGGTAGTACTGTACCAGGGAGGCAACTTCAAAATCATTTTCAGAATTTTGTTCTGAATCCTTTGAAGTGCTTTTTTCCTGGTAGTGCAGCAACAAGACCATATTGGCACAGCGTAAAGCATGGCCGGTCTAAAAACTTGTTTAAATATTAGAAGTTTATTCGTCAGGCAAAGTTTGGATTTCCTGTTTATAAGAGGATACAAACATTTTATATATTTGTTACATTTGGCTTGAATGCCCTCAATGTGATCTTTAAAAGTTAATTTTTGGTCAAGTATTAATCCAAGATATTTCACTTGGTTTGACCAGGAAATTGGAACTCCGTTCATAGTGACTATGTGACTACTACTAGGTTTCAAAAACGAAGCTCTAGGCTTATGTGGAAATATTATAAGTTGAGTTTTGGAAGCGTTGGGAGAAATCTTCCATTTTTGTAAATAAGAAGAGAAAATATCTAAACTTTTCTGCAGTCTGCTGCAAATAACACGAAGACTTCTTCCTTTAGCGGAAATGCCTGTGTCATCAGCGAACAAAGATTTGTGGCAACCCTGAGGCAAATCAGGGAGGTCCGAAGTGAAAATGTTATACAATATAGGCCCAAGAATGCTACCCTGAGGAACTCCTGCTCTAACAGGTAGTCGATTAGATTTGGAATTTTGATAATTTACCTGCAGAGTTCTGTCAGTTAAATAATTTTGAACTAATTTCATAATATAAAGTGGAAAATAAACTTTTTCAATGTAGCAATCAAAGCTTCATGCCAAACACTGCCGAATGCTTTTTCTATGTCTAGAAGAGCAACTCCAGTTGAGTGGCCTTCAGATTTGTTTGATCGAATTAAATTGTTAACTCTTAAGAGTTGATGAGTAGTTGAATGCCCATGGCGAAATCCAAACTGCTCATCTGCAAAAATTGAGTTCGTATTGATGTGAAGCATCATTCTATTCAAAATTATTTTTTCAAAAAGTTTACTTATTGAAGAAAGCAAACTTATTGGACGGTAGCTAGAAGCTTCAGCTGGATTTTTATCCGGCTTCAAAATTGGAACAACTTTTGCATTTTTCCATTTATCAGGAAAGTATGCCAAATGGAAACATCTGTTAAATAATTTTACCAAGAAAGACAAGGTACTCTCTGGGAGTTTTTTGATGAGGATATAGAAAATTCCATCATCACCTGGAGCTTTCATATTTTGAAACTTTTTAGTTATAGACCTTACTTCGTCCAAATCAGTCCCCCAGGAATCATCAAAAATATTTTCCCGAGAGAAAATATTCCGAAAATCCCGAGCAACCTGATTCTCAATAGGACTAGTAAGACCCAAACTGAAATTATGGGAACTCTCGAATTGCTTAGCAAGTTTCTGAGCTTTTTCCAAATTTGTGATCAAAATTTTACCACCTTCTTTAAGCGCTGGAATAGGCTTTTGAGGTTTTTTCAAATTTTTTGTGAGTTTCCAAAAGGGTTTGGAACTCGGGTCTAATTTAGAAATATTATTTTCAAAAGTTTTGTTCCTCAGGGCAGAGAATCGCTTTTTAATTTGTTTTTGCAAATCCCGCCAGATAACCTTCATGGCAGGATCGCGTGTTCTTTGATATTGTCTCCTACGGACATTTTTAAGACGAATCAAGAGCTGAAAATCATCGTCTATTATAATTGAATCGAATTTAACCTCGCATTTTGGTACTGAGGCGGCTCTTGCTTCAACTATAGAAGTAGTCAGAGATTCAAGAGCATAATTAATTTCATCTTTGGTTTGCAAAGGAATGTTTGGATCGAAGTTATATTCCATAAATGTTCGATACTGCTCCCAATCAGCTCTATGGTAATTGAAAGTAGAGCTGTTGGGATTACAAATTATTTCTTGGGATATTTCAAAAGTTACTGGAAGGTGATCAGAACCGAAGTCAGCATGGGTAACCAATTGGCTACAAAGATGACATGAATCAGTTAAGACCAAATCAATAGTGGAGGGATTTCTTGCAGAAGAAAAGCATGTTGGGCTGTTTGGATATTGAATAGTGTAATAACCTGCAGAACAATCATCAAACAGAATATTACCATTGGAATTGCTTTGAGCATTATTCCATGAGCGGTGTTTTGCATTAAAATCACCAATAATGAAGAATTTAGACCTATGACGGGTAAGTTTCTGGAGGTCACCCTTGAGAAAATTCTTTTGCTGGCCTACGCATTGGAATGGCAAATAGGCAGCTATAAACGTAAGTTGTCCACATTTTGTTTCAACAGAAACTCCCAAAGTTTCAAAAACTTTGGTTTCAAATGAAGAAAGAATTTTATGTTTGATTCGCCTAATGATGGCAACGCCACCACAGGGTCCATCAAGACGATCATTTCTATAAATCAAGTAATTTGCGTCCTTCTTAACCTTATGGTCAGGTTTAAGGAACGTTTCAGTTATAACGGCAATATGCACGTTATGAACTCGCAAAAAGTTAAATAGCTCGTCTTCATTATCTTTAAGAGATCGAGCATTCCAATTTACAATATTTAATGCTTTAAAATCCATTACTGAATTTTAAAGTCATGACAATATTATTTGCAAATTTTACTCCAGTTTGAATAGCATCAAACATGGAGTTAGATTTAAGCATATCAGAAATCATGTCAATTAATGAATTCTGTAAAAATTCCATTTTGGGGGCAGTAATGCTGGGGGGGGTAACTCTTAAAAGTTGATGAGTAGTTGAATGCCCATGGCGAAATCCAAACTGCTCATCTGCAAAAATTGAGTTCGTATTGATGTGAAGCATCATTCTATTTAAAATTATCTTTTCAAAAAGTTTACTTATTGAAGAAAGCAAACTTATTGGACGGTAGCTAGAAGCTTCAGCTGGATTTTTATCCGGCTTCAAAATTGGAACAACTTGAGGAAATCAGGAAAGTATGCCAAATGCAAACATCTGTTAAATAATTTTATCAAAAAAGACAATGTACTCTCTGGGAGTTTTTTGATGAGGATATAGAAAGTTCCATCATCACCTGGAGCTTTCATATTATGAAACTTTTTAGTTATAGACCTTACTTCGTCTAAATCAGTCCCCCAAGAATCATCAAAAATATTTTCCCGAGAAGAAATATTTATATAATCCCGAGCAACCTGATTCTCAATAGGACAAGTAAGACCCAAACTGAAATTATGGGAACTCTCGAATTGCTTAGCAAGTTTCTGAGCTTTTTCCAAATTTGTGATCAAAATTTTACCACCTTCTTTAAGCGCTGGAATAGGCTTTTGATGGTATTTCCAAAAATTTTGTGAGTTTCCAAAAGGGTTTGGTCTAAAAATGGGTCTAATTTAGAAACATTATTTTCAAAAGTTTTGTTCCTCAGGGCAGATAATCGCTAGTTAATTTGTTTTTGCAAATCCCGCCAGATAACTTTCATGGCCGGATCGCGTGTTCTTTGATATTGTCTCCTACGGACATTTTTAAGACGGATCAAGAACTGAAGATCGTCGTCTATTATAATTGAATCGAATTTAACCTCGCATTTTGGTGCTGAGGCAGCTCTTGCTTCAGTATCTTACTTACTGGTTATTGCAACCTCCTAGCATAAGGTTTCTTGTTCAGCGTTCAGTCATGTCGTCATGTCGCGCGGCCCGGGGCGTGCGATCCGAACGAGTGGTTTCGGTCGCCCCAGTAGGGTCCCACCCTCGGGCCCGTCGACACACACGGCCACAGTTTGCTCAACGGTCACACAATAGGCCGATGAAAGTAAGACATCTGGATACTCCAAGTCTTGGACAGTTCAACTTTTTTGCGTACAAAAAATGGTATTTGTGGCATCGCTGTCCAAATCGCACAAATGCAAACATCATTGACATACCATATCATAACTTTGAAGCCCTTAAATTCAACTTTTCGAGCGTCGATTTCCAAACAAAATCCCACACCCTTACCATAAGCCTAGATCGACCTCCACATTTCAATGGAACGGATCCAATTTTTACTGCCTTTCTGGGTGTGCAACATCAATCACCATAAACTGAACGGAAACCGCTCAGTGCTCGTGAAAAAGCAACCGGCACCGAAGAAAACTCCCGCGCCGTCAAGAGTTGCTGTTTTAATGATGGAAATAAAATCCAAAAGCAGTGCATACAGCAGTTCCGTGTTCTATTTGTCGGTTCATCGATTCTCGAAGCTAAAATTTTGTCGAAATTCTTGAATGAAGCCGGTGGTATATTTTAACCTTTTCGCCCCCATCCGGAGATTTTTCTTCACCGCTTTTGTTCGCAGCAGCTGGAAGAACGCGAGGAGGAGAAGGAGGCACACGCGAGTGCGACTGGCTGTAAATTCCTCCGCCGGTGATTGATTGAACGGTATCGATTCCCGGCTGTTTCAAGTTCTTCCGCTGCAATGCTATAATTCACTGCTTCCAATGTCAAAAAGTTGAAAGCAATTGGATTTTTCTTTTCCGATTTCTCCACTGTGTGCACGAAGGAAATCGACTTTTGAACGATGGCGTAAGCTGCTTCATTTTTCATCAAAGTGCGCGCCAAAGGAATAGACTCCGAGACTAAGATTGATCGGTATCTTGTGCAAATTACTGCTGCAGTGCGGAAAATGAAGCGATGGTTTCTATCCTTCCGGTGCTTTTGATTGAAAAACGCTCCTCAACCCAAACTGTTTGGAGTGGTCAATCGAATTTTCCGCTCTGACGTGATGCATCAGTATTGCTAGAGAAGCAGAAAACCACTTTCGTGTTGATTCATCAAAATGTATACTTCTTCTTTTTTGCCGGGAAAGTAAATCCCCCAAAGCACCATCATCGGTTCGGTTCTATCTTTCGCACGTCCTATTCTATCGTTTTTATTTGCCAACGCGTCCCATTTCGGAACGATCACGATTTCGAGTGTGTGTGCTTTAGATTATGTTCCCGCCGTCTCACCTTGTTCAACTCTTTCCTCCCTTCAGCTGTAGGCGGAAGTTTCGATTTCGTATGCTAGGAGAGATATGCCGGCAATGGGTAAAAATGGATTCAAAGTTGCCGAGTAATAACCTCCAATAATAGCAATATAACAGTAATATCCTGCTTATGAGATGATACAATTTGCGCTGGTAAGTGGTTTGAGTGGTTTGGTGATATGGCGGCTGCTGATTTTTGAAATCACTGTTGAGAAAAATGTGTTTTTATCTCTTGGTTATGTTGTGTAAATTGATTCGTTTTTAAGCCCATCCCAAGTAACAATTCAGCAGCTACTTGGCATCCACTCTGATTTAAGATGGGGTTTTAACGGAAATAAACAATCCATTTAGTTTAAATACAGCATTTCAAAGTGTAAAACATTTCTGGTTAGTAATTCAGCTTATTAATGTTTTAAAAACCTTTTATAGTCTGTCGAGAAAGTTGTTTAAAAAATAAATTTAAAGCAGCTCTCAATACCTCCATAAAACTGTTCTGTAAATTAATCATAAACTTCATTAGCTATTGTTTATTAATGCCTTGATAAAATACTCTATAAAGTTGCTCTGTCATTATGAAAGCAACCATAAAACAATAAGGTTTTAAATGAGAGCATATATTGTTGTTGTTTAGACTTGTTAAAGTGTACCACAAAATCCCCAATTACTATGTTTCCAAATTGAACTCAAAAGTTGGATCTTCATAGTGAATAAAAGCAATATTTATGACAAGGAAATCTCGAAGAGTAGACGAAGTAGGATGAAAAATTCAAGCGATGTTCACGACCGAAGGGAAGTCAATTTCAGCAACGACTGAGCATCTGGCGTTTGCATCACGTTCTGACCGGTGTTGACCGTCTCCTTTATGAAACAGTCTAAAAACAAACCAACCTTCTCCAGATCGGACGAATGAAATAATTAGCATTTGTACCTACAGCAAACCATTGAAACTGTCAATAAGTGGAGAATGGCTGGTTTCCGATTCATAGCAGTAATTTTATTCAGCGAAAGGTTCGAAATTTCATTCAAACGTACTTAATTTCAACTGCATCGTTTGATGGTGCACTTCAGGAATAATCCGGAAGAAGGGGATATTTTACGAGAACGATTGAGCTTCCAGCTGTTGTTGTTGCGATACATGCGAAATGTTGCAAAACAGTTCCGCACACTTCCTTAGTAACTGCTTCCAATTCAGCGGGAGAAAATCCCCGGGAAGAATGCTGAAGTAAAACCTCGTTGCAATGATCAAACAACGCAACTATCGAAAGATAAACAAACTTTGACGTTTAACTTTTTGCAGGCATTTTTGCCTCCATAAATGCTGCCATAAATCTGAACGGGATAGGATCAAACAAAATGGCTTTAGATAAATACAATTCAGACAGGAAGTTTTCTTCATAAAAGCTATTTTAAAACCTTATGAATTTATAATGAGAGATGTACTAATACTCAACACTGAAGAAGTCTGCACATTGTAGACGAAATACGCGTATCTGTCAAGGATAAGCAAATAAAGTAGTGGAATTAAATGGAAAATACTAATCCTTCTCTCTCTCATTATACAGGTATTTCACTAAGACGCCCACATTCATCAGGATTCTTATGAATTTGTTAGGGATTTCATTAAAGCAAAACAACTTTTTTACAAATGGCCCATGCGAACCAACTTTTAAGCCACCGCCATATTACAATTTTTTAGTTTGATTTTTACAAACTTCGTTTTCAATGTGTATTTCCATGGATATAACTTTATTTTGGTCAATTTAGGAATGAGCAGATATTTGAAATACGATAATCATAAAACATACCTCTGCTGAGCTTAATGATCAATCTGACTAGAATCTGAGATCTGAATCTTCTCGATTAAAAATAATAAGTGAGATCAACGTTTTCCGAGGGCGGACTTATTTTTTTCGATGTTTTCAAGTATATTTCACGTAAGATTTAATATGGCACCTTTAACTTGGCCACTTTATTAGAACAATTTTAATAATTTTGGAAATTGAATAGGCCTTTTTATATGATCAGTTTGTATTTCAATTATATTGGTAAGATCGAACGGTATTTTTGAATCCTTTTCTATCTTGATTGATGATTTTTCTAGTGGATTCAGCAAGCGGCTACGGAAAATGGCTTGAAAAAGGTTTTTAATTTGTTGCCAAATAGCTTTTATTGTAGCTTAAATACGGGTTTCAAATGGTTCTCATTACATTCGTCATACAACCTTTTTGCAGTAAATCAAGCTTCGAAAATATACCCTTCAGAACCTTCTCCAGGATGGACCAACTAGACAGATTCTAGTCTTAATGAGGTTTTGGTGGATGCATCAATGGCAAAGTAGCCTTGACCAGAGTTTTATGAATGTTATTTTATAGTAGCTTTGTATTACTTCATAAAACTTATAATGTTACTTGGGATGCCAGGTATAAATTTAGCTGTTTCATGTGATCAACCTACGATCTAGGATGACTCACTTTATATAAGCATTAATGTAGTGCACAACAGAACTGCCCGACAAATAGTGCTCATGCTACATTTCTGTTCATTTGATCCTTGATTTGCGGTGATCGAATTTTGATGTCTTTTGACAAAATGCATTGTTTTGAATCTTCTTTCGATCTGAGATTTTATATTTACATTTTACATTTTTTTTTCTTCATGAATATTTCATTTATTCTAGGCCAACAATTGAAAAGGGCCTATCAGCTCTTATAAGCAAACAGGGCTTACACTTCTCTAGCAAAGACAAGACCGCCCACGGAAACCAGCAGCATCATATGATAGGGTAAACTTTCCCACACACGATTGCGTGCGGTGGCCCTCGGATTGCGAAAATAGATCATTTTCAATTCTCGGTGGATGACTTAAAAATGCATGAAACGTAGAGATCCAGTGTTAACTGTAAGAAAAACTATTGCTCTTTTGAGATGTTATTCGTGAGTGTCCAATCTTGAAAGTATTTTTAGCAAAAAGCCCAATTAATTTCCTTAAACTTTGCTGCTCACAGTTTTTTAATCATACGCAATATATATAAGTCAATATAAATAAAAAAATTTAAAAAAAATACAATTTAAGTAATTTTAATATTTTTTGATAATTTTGTTTTAAATATATGTTTTTACTGTGTATATTTTTTCTTGAAAGGCACAATACTTGTCCGCAACTTCGCCCAAGACACCATCTCGATCAAACAAATCGTTCACGAGATATATATTTTTCTATTGATGCGTATCATTTTTGCATAATCCCTTTTGAAGTGTTAGTCATGTGCAAAACTAGGGAACCATATATGTAAAATGGCATGTTGGGCAATAACAAACAACTGTACACAGTTTCATCATAATCGTAGAAACGACCTTCGATTTGCGATTCTGTGTGGAACTGCTCAATACTTCGAATGATTATTTTATTGCTTGATACCTTTAACAATATGCTTACAAATTTCGAATGATTGCCTTATGGTTGAATTCGTCATCAGCTGATGAGCATCCTTATGACTGTTATCCAAATAAAGGATGATATTTATTTTAAAATTGGCTGTAAAACATACAGCGCTCAGGGCGATAGCGATGGCTATGTTTCCACCAAAATTGTCAGCTCAGATCTGCGAATCATCATCATAATGGTCTGAGGTTTCATTAGAACAGAGGATGATGTTTTGGCACAGTGCACATCATGTAAGACGACCCTGCGCTTTGGTCAGAGAGCGTATAGGGCGTCGTGGTGCTAATTTGATCGTGGCACATTTCGAGTATGAGTGCAAGCACTTTCGCGGATTACCCGGAGTTGCGATAGTGAAGGTATGATCACAGACAAGCAGACATAACATGCTTAAGATGTTCATCGAAATCGCTTTTAACGGTTAATTTAAATGTTTCTTAGTTGGTACTACCACCACTTGTGGCATGCATAATCAATTCTCTTGCGTTTTACGTTTACACGCTACAGTTATTTGTTGAGTGTAAACAACAGATGGCGGTAGTGTTTACAATGATAAATATTCAATGCGTTGTGTCTGTTTGTCTGTGATATAACGCTGAGTTAACGTAAGGATAAAATCAGAACATTGAGAAATATAACGCATCACTTTCAGGAATACTTCACTTCGCAACCGAAGAACCATTCTCACGGCCATATGAGTACCCGAGTAACCATTTAGTCGCAATATAGCTTTTATTTACTTACTTTGCTTCAGTGTGGTTAGTTGGGGAATCTGATGAAACTATCATTTCGTGAAACTAATGCCTTTCGAATTCAAATCATTCTCTTTTCGTACTTTGCATATAACACCATCTTATACTAAACTCTACATTGATTCAATGACTCATTCCGAGTGCTCGGTCGACCAGCAATTTAAGACGTGAGCCTTATGCCAGATGACCATGGCAATACAGTAACAAATGGTGGAGTTTGATATTTGCACACATGTAACAATAGGGTTTAACCAATTGTTTGAGACCCCAATTGAAATAATCGGTCGGGGGGTCTAGAGCAACTATTTAATTTTGAAGTTTTTTTTAAGCATTTAAACTATGTTTTTACAATGGTACGTTTCAAATATCCACCCTTTTTGATTAATAAAAAGGACAGCAGAGTGGTGGAAAACATGTAAAACAGCCCAAGTAACATTTCAGCAGCTATACTGGGCATCCACTCTGATTTATGATGATTTTATAACGGCAATGAACAATCCATTTAATCCTTTTAATTTGTCGAACCTCTTAACGGAATCCCGTTATGAAGTAGTACTTGGCACTGATGAAGTCTGCAAGTAGTAGACGAAATACGCGTATCTGTCAAAAGATAAGCAATTATAACGGAATTTAAAGGAAATAAACCAATCCATTTAGTTTAAATGCAGCATTTCAAAGAGTAAAACATTCTTGGTTAGTAATTCAGTATATCGCTGTTTTAAAAACCTTTTATAGTCTGTCAAGAATGCCAAAAATTGTCTTGTTTTAAAAATAAATTAAAGGAAGCTCTCAATACCTCCATAAAACCCCAAGTAACATTTAACGTTTCATGAAGTACTACCAAGCCTCTAACATTCATAAAACATTCATAAAACCCTGGTCAAGATAACTTTGCCTTTATTACATCCACCAAAACCTCATTAAGACTAGAATCTGTCTAGTTGGCCCACACTGAAGAAGGTTCTAAAGAGTGCAATATTGAGTCATTTCAAGAATGACTTGCTGCAAAAAGGTTATATGACGAATGCATTGAGAACCATTTGAAATCCTTATTAAAAATACAATAAAATCCATTTGGCACCAATACTTGTGTCATGTGCCTTTGACGCTTGCTAAGTGCACTAAAAATAAAGCAAAGACAAAAAGGGATACATAAATATCGTCCGAATATGTGAATCTGTCAAAAATCCTCATAAATTTCCTCATCCCTAAAATGAAAGAATTACTAAAAACATCAAAACTTATATTGTGGTCTATTTGTAGGTGACAGATTAAATCCAATGTGAAATGTGCTTCGGAAGATCTAAAAAAAAGTCCACCTTCGGAAAACGTTGATTTGACTAATTATTTTTAATTTACGAAACAAAATCCAGTTACATGTTATGTTAATCAGTGCTCCCAGCCGAGACAATTTGATGATTTTCGTTAATTTCTATTACTGCTAATTGATTTTTTTTTTTCCTTTGGTTTGTTTTTTCCGTCGATCTTGTTTTCCGTGCTGAGCACCAATGCTACCGACGTGCCAGGAAGGCAGCTCCCACACCTGGACCCTACCTATCGACCCATCAACTCATGAACCGGGGACCAACGGCTTTACTTCCCTTCCGAAGGAAGGCGTGATCAGAGATGTTATGCCTCAGAACATCCCGGCGGCGCCGACTGGGATTGAACCCAGGCCTGCTGGGGTGAGAGGTAATCACGCTTACCACTACACCACCGGCGCCGTTGAACTCATGTGCTGCTAATTGATAGCATAATGGCGATAGCATAAACATTCATTTTTCATAAGCCATTCGTGAAAAAGCTGGTTTACTTTCATGAAATCGCTTACAGATGCAAAACATTTTAATGCGGTTTTTAAGAAGATAATTTGCAGACTGAATTGTTTTCATCTGAAGTCATTTTGCTTGATCCTAGTCCGTTTAGTTTTATGACGGCATTAATGGTTGCCTGGAAAAAGTTAAACGTCAAAAGTTGTTTATCTTTCGATAGTTTTGTTGTGCGATCATTGCAACGATGTTCTACTCCAGCGTTGGATCAACAAGATGCGTGACATCCTTGATAAGGCCGATTCTATTGGAAGAAATTACTCATGAAGTGTATCTACGTACGTAATTTCAAAAAGGTGGAAGTTCAATCGTTCCCGAAAAGTGTTCCTTCTTCCGGATGATGCGAAGAAGTTTATGTGCGCTTGCTTGGAAGTTTTGGAACAATTGACCCTTTTGCCGAATGAAATCGTTACTATCGTTCGGAAGGCAGTCAATTTCCAGCTGACGGACAGCTTCTGAACTTTTCCGTCAGCAGTTTCCGCAGTCCCAGTTTGGCACCGATGCTATTCGGATCATCATCGCAACGTTATTTCTGGAGAAGACTGCCATTGACAATATGCTGTGTATTCCCATCAATTTTAAGCTAATAATTTGACGGCTTCCAGTGCTTCGTAAACCACATTCACTTCGCTGCTCTCAGTCGGCTGTTCTGTTGGTGTTGTCAGAGCTGCCCTCCCAGAAAGTTCTGGAATTGGATTCCTTTTCTCTTCCGTCGACAGCATTGCTAGAATTATTACTTGATTATCTTTTGGCATTTCCTTGTGACTCTGCGTTTGAAAACCTCACTCGATTATGTTTTTCTCTGTCTCTAGGCGGATCCATCTTTTAAGTTTTATTTGTAAACAGTGGGAGGTTTTGTTATACACGTTAACCAAAACGCATCAATATATGCTTTTCGATCCCGTTTGAAACCAAACGGTTTCATAATTGCTTTTATAATGATAACACCTTTATGGAGTATTTTGTCGTAACATCAATAAAACAAATACCAATTGATTAACTGAACGGTTTTATAAAAGGATAGAGTGCTGCATTCAATTCATTTTTAAAACCAAACACTTTCTGATTTTCAGCAGACTTTAAAAGGTTTTTAAAACAGCATGTTCCATTTAAGCTAAAAAGATTTCTTATTGACGATATGAAACTACAATAAATCAGAGTGAAAGCCAAACGGCTGTTAAATTGTTACTTGGGACTGTTGTGTAAATCAATCATAAACTTCATTATCAATTGTTTATAAATGCATTGATAAAATACTCTATAAAGTTGTTCTATCATTATACAAGCAACCATAAAACCAATCGGTTTTAAATGAAAGCAAAAACCATATATTGTTGTTGATTAGACTTGTTAAAGTGTATCATAAAATCCCCAATTACTCTGTTTACAAATTGAACTTAAAAGTTGGATCCTCCTAGAGAATAAAAGCAAAATCTATGACGAGAAAATCTCGAATGGTACACGAAGTAGGATGAAACATTCAAGGGATGTTCACGACCGAAGGGAAGTCAATTTCAGCAACGACTGAGCATCTGGCGTTTGCATCACGTTTTGACCGGTGTTGACAGTCTCCTATATGAAGCAGTCTAACAACAGACCAGCCTTCTCCAGATCGAACGCTCGAAATAACTTGCATTTGTACCTACAGCAAACCACTGAAACTGTCAGTAAGCGGAGATTGGCTTGTCTGTAGTAGTCTTAACATGCAGGAGAAAGCGTTTTCTGTCAAATCCTAGGTTCATCTGGCTTCCTTAATTTGAAAGATTTTTCAGACTTCACTGGAAGATGTTTTTCCTGAATTCCCCTTCCGATCACTCCCGAATGGTTTTTTTTTTTCTGATTTCTACAATAATGCTCTTCTAATTTTCCCCGAAAGTATCTTCCATATTTACGAGGAAGCTAGTTCCAGGATGTTTCTTACGACTTTCACCGGAAGATTTTCTAACTTCTCATGGTTCAGAGTTGCTTGAAAATGCTATCTAGCATGGAGCTTTAGTGTGATAATTTATTAGCTAGAGAATGGTCTTAGAAGAGGGTAGGTAGATAGTTCCGTACAGCACGCAACACCCAAGTAACAAATCTAGAGCTGCTTGGCTATATTCAAAATTTATAAAGGTTTTATTGCAGCTTCAACCATTACCTACAGCTTTATGACGGTCATATACAATGCAAGTTATGGAACATTTTATAGCTATCTACAAAACCCCTATAAAGATTATATAAAAAAAACCACCTGATGCTTAGGCTGTTTTCACTTATTGAAGGTTTTATGATTGCCTTGAAGTATAAAAAAATGAATTGCCCTTATAAAACCAAAAAATAAATCCTTATATTGCTAAGCGCAATAAAGACATTTTTTCTTTAACTCCATATAACTTGGAACCAGTAGACTGTGGAAATTTAACGTCTTTGAAATAGCTGTTCATTTTGTCAAGATAAACAACTTTTCCCAAGACATCAAGTCTCCAAAACGTCAGAGAAAGAAGTTAGATTGTGGCGTCATCCCTGCAGAAGAATTTTGAACTATTTGTTTATGTCAATAGATGGTCCTTATTATGATGAGAAACTTTGCCTAAGACACAAAGTCGCGAAAATGCTTCGTTTCCGAGTTATTAATTTTACTCCGCTAGGTTGCATTCCTGACCCAGTGTGCAATGTAAGCATTAGACATTTTAAGAAATTGCGCTTGGTGTTTTTCTTGCCTGCTGTCCTCTGTCGCCATATTGTCAACCTTGCTTCCTCCCCTTCATATCCAGCTAGGGATAGTTAAAAGCTTTATTAAGTCATTGGACAAGGAAATGCCAGCGTTTCTTTGTTTGCGTGACGTGTTCCCGAAATTAAGTCTAGCTAAACTTAAAGAAGGTAACAAGTAAATTAATATATGATAGCATAATCTTAATTTTATTTGTTCGGCAGGAATACTTAATGGTCCGGATATCAGGAAGCTAGAGAAAAGTACAGTCTTCGAAAACAATCTTTTGCCAAAGGAACAAGTTGCCTGGAGATGCGTTAAAGATGTGATTCATAATTGTTTTGGAACAAATTGGCCTCCAAGATTCCGATCAATTATTGAGACTATGATGATCGCGTTCACATGTCCCTAAAAATCCATTTCCAGCATTGCCATCTCGATCAACTTAAAAAACAATTGAGCACCGAAACCGATGAACATGCCGAAAGATTCCATCAGATTGCAGCACCATTTGAAGCTTGGTATGCAGGAAAAAAGTTGGTATCTCTGTTGGCAGAATTATGCTGGAACTTATTTGAAGCCGAGTAATTAATAAAAGCTATTTTGGATTATCTCGTAATAAAACAAAAAAGCATGAAAGGCCACTTATCTTTTCATCTCTTAAAGATAAAGAAATTGCCAATAACCAGAACCGAACAAACATGTTCAGCTTTATAAGCCAACTTTTCCAGCATTGTGCTGTAAAGTAGCTGAAAAAAAGCTGCAGATACAGCTACAAGCAGAAGCTAGCAAAATAGTTTTGCAGAGCGTTTACTCAACTTTTTCACAACCATTATTCAATTTGTCAGTCGCACTGAATAACAGCAGCCAATTAATCAACTTTCAACTTGTAGCTGCAAAACAAAGCTAATAAAGTGAATATATTACTCATTTGATGGCTTCTACACAACCAACCACTCTTGCTGAATAACATAAATTTCAAAAGTGCTTTTTCAACAACTAAACAATCCGTACTCAGCTAATAAACTGTGTTAGCGCTACTTTCGAAGCATTTTTACAGTCAACTAGGTTTATTTTGACGTAGGACTACGTCTTTGATTTCTATATGGGGGTACACTTTGTGAAAACCGAAAATGGAACATGTAACAAATTAAGAAAGATTTTGAACGTTAATAACTCAACTGCCCCTGGTCCAATTTCAATAGTTTTATCACCAATCGATCAGAAATATGTTGATGTTGATTTTCAACAAGAAACTATTGAAAAACTGGTAAATGTCCAGCATTGTCCAAAAACGTCGAATTAACTAACAAATCCACCAATTACCTACATGCATATTCAGTCGTCAGAGAGTAGTAAGTAGACGAAACAAGTCAAAGTGGCATTCGCCTCCGATCCTCGGGCGCGTGCGAATAGGGAGGATGGAATTGCGTAATATTTTGCACACTCATAGCCATCTCCGGTCTGATTAACGAGGTGTGCTGAAGGTGTTCCTGAAAAATGAGATCCGTGATGCTGTCACCTACACTAAACACGCCAAGCGTAAGCGGCCATGGATGTCATCTACGTTTTGAAGTGACAGAGACGCACTTTGTTTGGTTCCGGAGGATAAATCATCACCAACTTTGGCAACAAAACGGCTCTTTTCAGGGCCACCAACCTTATTACGAAGACGGAAACATTTGTGAAGCCGAGTTATTTACGAAAGAGAGTGTCGATGAAGAGAATCGATCAATGTATATAGGACCTATTGAAAAGTGACGCGGGATTTGTTTTCCGTACTGAGTTCCAATGCTACCGACGTCAGGGAAGCAGCTCCCACACCTGGACCCTACCAATCGACCCATCAACTCAACCGGGGACCAACGGCTTTACTTCCCGAAGGAAGGCGTGATCAGAGATGTTATGCCTCAGAACATCCCGGCGGCGCCGACTGGGATTGAACCCAGGCCTGGTGGGGTGAATGGTAATCACGTTAACCACCGGCGCCGATATCTTTCAAGGTGATATCACGGCGAATGAGATCGACCCAAATTTGAGTTTAGTTATCTCAGAAATAAGAAATAAAGTGCAGGAACTCAGCGATGAGTAAATTTGCTTCATGTTTTCCCAGGTTTTTCCAGGATTTTCCAGGGAAAAAATTCCAGTATTTGAGAAAAGTAAAGATTGAATTCACTCAGTCTTTTGGTACTACTCCGAGACAGCATAAAATGTTCGTCAATTTCCTCATTTTCTGGCAGATTTTTAAGGTTTTCCACAGGAAACCATGAGACATATTTACTGAGCTCCTGCACTTTTGGCGATCATGAGTGAACTAAACTCAAATTTCGGTCGTTCTCATTCGCCGTGTACGCAAAAGGAAAAAAGCCAGTGTCGCTACTTGAAAGCAAACTACTCATAATGGGAGGAGTATTTGTCGCTTTTATACCACTTGGTTGCACATCATTCTGCTTTAACCTGAAAAGATATAAAAGAGCGCTGCTGTATGGCATTAGTTCATTTTCGCTTCGGACGGCGTGGTGAACAGCAATAGCAGCAGTAGGAAGGAGGTGGCTAGTCCACTCCTTCACACCTAACAAGCAACAATTGACTGGTCATGGCAAAGGAGGAAAAGGTCTGGTAAAGGAGGTGCCAAGCGTCATCGCAAAGTTCTTCGAGATAACCGCCATCGGTCGTCTGGCTCGCCGTGGTGGTGTCAAACGTATCTCCGGTCTGATCTACGAGGTGTGCTAAAGATTTTCCTGGAAAATGAGGTCACTAAACACGCCAAGCGTAAGTGACCATGGATGTCCTCTTCAATAAAACGGCTCTTTTCAGGGCCATCAAGCTTACATCAGTAAAGAGTTGGAATAGAATTTATCTGTGTTTGTTTGTCCATATTCAGAACCACAAGCCCCCAACGACCACAAAAAATGCTCTCCAGAGTTGTAATCTTGTAACCAAACTTGGAAGCAGGGGTGCAAGTAATTTCAATTGATTCTCTCAATCAACTTTCTCTTTGAAAAAAATTACTACAAATTTGGTACGCCTACAATTCAAAAACGGAAAAAGTTGAGAAAATAGATAATTGATCAATTAAAAGAACTAAATGCTCTTCACATTTATTCCGTCCACTAGCGGTCCTACGTCAAGCTTCCGTTCGTGCCCCTAGGCACAGACCCTTCTACTTTTTAGACGTGTGCTGTTTTACAGCTTCTACTCTGCTCCTTTACAAAGCTGAAGTAACTAGTCGAGAAAAGTGATTCATTTGCACTATTTCAAAGCCTCTACTCAGCGATATTGTTGAAGAAAGTCATGTATATTATTCCCTCCCCTTGGCTAGTTTTTGCACCTTGCTGTTGGTGGGCGGGCTTAATTTCATGCTTTATAGTGGAGTGTTGGAGACGGTAGGTTTATGGCCGGCGTTGCTGGCTCATGCCGCGATAGAATGGCGCCATGGGCAGGCAATGGGGATTACTAAGCTTCCCCTCTCTGATAAACCACTGCAAGAGAGAACCAAAGATCTAGTCTAGCAGTGATAGTATCACACTTGTTACTCCTTTAATTGAGAGCCGCGTCGTAGTACGCTTACGTATAGGCACTGACGTTGGGTGTGATACTGGCGGGTTTTGCCGCAAATCACTCTTATTTTATTTATTTTTACGCAGATAGATTTATTTGGGTTTGCAAGGGAATTATACTATTGAAATATTTCAGAAAGTGCCCAACGTTGCTCCTTCTATTTGCGTGACAAGCTTTCATTGTTGTTTTCATTGCAATATTACTCAGGAACTAATCTTTTATGTGCTTCATTTTGATTTGGGATAAGTATTTGAACTATGGCTCGGGATTTCCACTGTGGCGTGCTTCTATTGTGACATAACCATACGTATTTTTGTGGTGCGACATAGTGGAAGCGTGTGAGCATAGTTGGAGCATTTACCCTATATAAATTAAAAATCAGCTAGGAAACTAACTTCAAAATGAAGCATTTTAGCGAAGACAACAAATCAAGAAGACTGGCAACTTTGCCAGAATGCAAGTGACAGATTCAGTAGCGCTGCACTTGAGTGAAGGTGGAAGCAACGCATAGAAAAATGAGCAAATACACAACCCTTTTTCTGAGGTTGTAATCTTTGCTATCAAATTCGTTCGAAGCATTTACCTTTGAGCGGCAGATGACGCGATTGTACCTGTCTCATAGCGTTTGTATGAGAAAATGGAAGAGTTGCCAGTCTTCTTGATTTGTTGTCTTCGATTTTAGTCACATGAAGGTGTTACCTGGGTCGAACTAAGATAAAAATAAATAGGTATAGGCTTAAATCAAAAGTACTTGAAACATGTTTAATTTTAGATTACAAGCACAAGTGCAGGTACTTAATAAAGCGTGGGTTATGATTGATTAGGTGAATTACAGCTTTTAATGATTTATTAAATTAGACTAATGAGATATCATAATCATCAAATGATCTTAAATAAGATACTTCAGAAAGTCTAATGACAATAAGTAGATTAACAAAAGAATTAGGTTGCGGGGGGTTCGCTAAGGGAGGCAACTAACCTTTAAAGTTGTAGAATAAATCTTCTTAGTTAGTCTTGAACTTTAAAAAGAAAACGCAAGCAGACCAATAGCATTAAGCAGATTAACAAGGAGAGGAGTAGTTTAGGATTTCCTAAGTAAGTAGAGGTATGTGACAATTAATAGCTTTTAAACTTTTGGAGGTATTGTATTCCACTGAGTTTGTTGTACTCGATTACTATATTATTCTCTCAATACGCGAAATCTCATATATATGCGGTTAAAGCATTTGAGTTAACTTATTTCTTAGTGTTCAAGTACTTACATTTGTAAACAGCATTCAATGTTAATCTATCAACTAAGCCCTACGTAAAATCGACCTTTCCTGTGTGGTATTGATGCATGTTTAACTTTTTGCGACTGTCGGAATCAACGCGCCTATGTCTACGGAGCTTACGCAGAAATGATTCGCAATGCGGTAGAGCTCACCAATTGTTTTTTTTTGAGCTTCTGTAGTATAGAATGTGTTCGGTACGGTTGCGAAATCCTGAAATGGTTGATATGTACGGTAAAATAACTAAATTGAAACAAAGCTCAACAGTAAAATAAGTAGAATATTTAGGGAGGAAACCAAAATTAATCAACTTGCCAACATAGGCTATCACATTTATTTTGGTGGCACTCTTTAAGTGATAATAAGCTGTTTTTTTCTCTACGGTTATTTCGCGTGGCGTTCACAATTTGCGCGATTTCCGTATCTTACGTAATTTAGATGTTTAGCTCTAAACGGTTTTACTGACTCGAGGTCGTTCCTACGGAGCTTACGCAGAAGTGATACGCAATTCGGTAGAGCTTTTCAAACGCTTTGAGCTTATGTAGTATAGAATTTGTTCGGTGCGGTCGCAAAATCTTGAAATGATTGATACGTTCTTTAAATTAACTAATTTGATACAAAGCTCAGTAGTAAAAAAGTAGAATATCTAGGGAGGAAACCAAAATTATTCAACTTGCCAACATAGGCTATCACATTTATTTTGGTGGCACTGTTTAAATGATAATAAGCCTTTTTTCTCGCTTCGGTTGTCTCGCACGGCTTTCGGAATTCGCGCGGTTTTCGTAACATACATAATTTAGATATTTCGTTCGACATGGATTTATTTCTTCAATCGGATTACTACGCGGATGTTTCTACGCGCACACGTCACAGCATTTTTTCTATAACTATCTTGAAACAATACATACGGAATCCAGTGTTCAAGCGGCCAACATAGGCTAGTCCTTCTGCTGTATTATCAAAGATAGAAGCAAAATTTATTCAAATGGGTCAAGGCTTGAAAACTAAGCTGTCACGCAGCTCCAGCTTAATACCTAATAAAAAAAAAAAAAAAAAAAAAAAAAAAAAAAAAAAAAAAAAAAAAAAAAAGTCATATATTATTTTACGTCAGCTCAAAGTATTGGCGTAGCGAAGCTGGTAGTGTCAAGGTTTGCCAATGCGGTCGTCTCGAGTTCGATTCCAGGTTCCGGTGCAGAGTAAATGGATTTGGTGGTGTGCTTATTTATAACTAATTTCGATTAATTTGATTCTCACAGCAAAATAAACCCAATCAATTTCTCCAACAGAAAAAAAAGCGTAGAGAATATGTAACCCGGCTTCAAGAGAAAGCTTTGAAGCGATTATTGGATAACCGGGTAGAGGTTGAATAAGCGCCCTTCAAGTGCACACACAACTAAACAGCAGGATAACAGCTGTATAGAAGCGTAAATGGAAGTGCAATAAGAGCTTATTCCAACCGTCCCAACAGCCATAAGTAGCCGAATAAGCTCGCCAGATATGCTTGTATAGAGGTTGAGTAAAGGTTGCCTCATATCGTATAACGTTTGAATACAGCTTGAGGCTTTATAAATGAAATGAGTAAAGCGTTTACATTGTGACAATTATTAGTTGGGAAATCTGAGCGCATCCTAATAAACTATATATACATGTTTATTGAGCATTTCCCATAACTTTAGATCTTTGAGTGAGTACTTTATAAGAAAAGTCACCAAAAATGAGGAATAATAGTTATGCGTTATGGTTGTACTGTGAATTTATATGGATTTTAAACTTTTGAGGAGGAGGTGCCTAATTTGAGAAATCACTCAAGACGATAAGATATCGTTTTCATGTATTCTAGAAAAATGTCCCTTTAATCGTTTCCTACAAAAAACTCTTCAACAGCAATATCGTAACATGCTTTAGTCAGGCAGCATACGACCATCATCGGGACAACATACCAAAATTCATAAAGAGAGTGGTACCAGAAAACTAGGACGTGTTAGGATATAAGTATAAGTTCAGGACTTTTATTCAGGGGACCACAAGAAAGTCAAATATTGTCAACTTTTTCAGTCCTAGAAAAAAAGTTCACAGTGTTATTTTTGGAATTCCCAAGCAATTCACTTCATAATTGTCTTGAAATTTTGTTCAGAATTATATTGGACTTCTTCTCTAAATTCTCCTACAATTTTGGATAGAAATTTCCATAAAATTCGTTCCGTGATGTCTTTGAAATTACTTTGAAATTTTGCGCTAAAAATACGGCTTACTTGGTATTTTGCAAGGATCCTGGGATCCTCTTCGCAATTGGTTTGGAATTATCCACAGAACTACTTAAAAAATGACTCTGCACCATTTACATTCATTTACATTCATTTACATTCATTTACATTTATTTACCTCTATTTTTCAAACAACAGAATTCAATGAAAGGATGTCAGAAGCATTTGAAGGTTTTAACATTAGCTACATCTTTTGTCGAAAACTCAAATCTGTATCTCTTATCCATGACGAACTAGAGTGGTAAGAGCTTGTTATTATTTTAAGTGAATGTAATTTACATTAACTGAAAAACAATGATGGGTTCTCTTTGCTCTGGTTCATCATGCATAAGAGATACAGATTTGAATTATTTGATTTCACCAGGTGTCATCTCTAAATGATAGTGGGCACTGTAGGGTTAAACACGAATGTAGATTAAACGAAAAACCAATTCTGAATCAGCATCCTGAACAACGTTTGAAGGATTTATTTGGGCTATGATATCAACAAATCAGCAAATAACAGGGCGTTTTGGTGACAATCAATATCTCTCACGTCAAAGTCATGAGTTCAAATATCCACAATAATAATTAAAAAAAAAAAACCGTGATGAAACCGGTACGAAACCCCTTCAGGTTGCTGCAACGAGGATTATAACCCAGACCGACCCGAACAAAAAAAAAAAGGATTAATCTCGGTAGAATACTGCAAAAATAATGACATATAAATATCCAGATTCCTCATAGCTAAACGTAGCGAGAATCCGAAAGGGATTTGCATAAATGCGCACGTTTATATGCGGAGATATTAGTGCCTTTGTACTTATGTACATCGGAATGGAACACACTGCACATTGTTATCCCAACTTTGAAACCCACAAGTGACCGCCGCAGAGGCTGAGGATCTCTCCCTGAGTCTCTCCCGTGCACGCGGTCGACGGTTTACAGTGCCAACGCTTTTATCTTGCATCATCATCTCGTTAAATGTGTGTGTGACTGAATGTATTTTTTTTTTCAGGTTAGAACGTTCAGTCCGACCAGTGTGAAATATCATATTCATGTCGACATAATGCAGATTTTTATCGCAAAGTTAGGTTTCATATTGTAAACTTCATTGGCACTGTGAGTACAATATGGAAGCCATGGATTTGACCTGCAATCCATTCATAAAATGTGAAAATGATCCCTCTACCGCATTGCCTGCCGTATCCCACTTTGTACCGCCAGAATTTATGCGGCCGATGGGAAATCACACCAAATGGCTAAACCGGGCTCATGAAGCCACTCAATAAATAACCTACCAAGGGATTCTCATCATCCTTACCCCTGGAAAATGCGACTGAGTTATGGCCTTCAACTCATCCTACCGCCCATGGACGGACGATAAATCCTCCACAATCAAGCAGCCACTCCCGAAATTGGAAATTGCATTCGATTGTCATGGAAATCATACTCAAACACTTCACCCGGCAATCATTATAAATTTCCTCCTGTCAAAAAAGTGCCAATTCAGCTCAGTACTCGGTGCCTATTTTGAACCGTTAAGGGCATAGTCTTCAACTTCGCCTGCGGTTCACGATGGCCTTGATTCGCGAAGTCACGTGGTGGTTTTGAATGTTAACTCGCGCAAAACAGAATAAACAAGATCCCTCATGACTGGTTGTTGCCTGTTGTCCGATTAGCATTCAAATAGCTTATGAATAAAGGGATCGCCGGGTACAGCAGCAAACGGGAATCTGGAGGCTATTAACAATTTCCATAACATGGTTACTGTTGGGCAGGTGAACTTTTCTGCCTCTCTTGACATTACACTTTTATGAAAGTTAACCCCAGAACCGAACAGAAGTGAAGTTTTCTGCCAGGTAATCCGAATTGAACGGCCGTCATCAACACCATCGTGGACGTCACCGAGCTTATATGCCATTATAAAATACAGTGTCGTAAAAAAAGTTTAATTAAAATAATCCAATAATGTCCTGCCATCGAACCTTGTCCGTCATCTTGCTTGCGACATCCAAATTGCATCCGGGACCATACCTCAACATGGGCTTAATTAAAGCTTCCCTTCCAATCAACTTGCAACATCGCCGATGAGGCGAGAGTTGGATCAGTTAATAATTAATTTAATTCATCGTAAAAAGTAGATCAAATTTTCAATTTTCAAATATTCAAACAGCTTCCGTTCTCGCATGGGTTGGTTCGGTTTAGATTCCCCAAAAACCGTCGAAAACATCGTTAAACTAGTCTTACCTCCATTCATCGAAACTCATCCACGGGCTGTCCGTCGGTACATACCTGGGGAAAGGACCAAAAAAGAACATCAGAAAAAAAAGCATATCGGTGAGAGCTTTTCAAATGTTAACACATGTAGCAGGATTGACGGAAAATTTCCGGCACCAAACAACTCAAAACCACACGCAACCTTGGCAGGGGTATTTTTGGCGGTAGCACGCGTAAATGTGACCAGCAACCCACCCTAGATGGCTGGGGTGTTATTTTCGGGTGGGCATACAGCAGCTGGTCGCGAATAATTGCGCAAACAAATGGTTATAAATATCGCACTCGCGAGCCGCTTCATAGCCCGTTTAGGGCAAACTATATCCAAAGGCCTTTCAGTGGGGACATTCGTGAGGTGAGTCCTGGCTGTAATATGTACCCACACAGCGGGTGCAGCGGCGAGAGAAATGGAATGTTGTTGGTCGACAATTTCGATGAAATCTAATTTCCTGCTGCCGGAATTCCGTCCATCAACGGAATGAGTTTTTGGTGGTTATGGAAACGTGAAGGATTGGGGCAGTTCTATTTTAGATTTACATTGTTTTTACATCGATCCACAGTATCTGAATTCTCATTAATTTCTCATCGGAAATCGACCAGCAATCCCGACGGAGGATTTTAATCAGCCCAGCCCTGGGACTTGTATGGAAGTTTGTTCATAGAATTCTAATCCTCATATTTATGGAACAAAAATCTACATTTGATTCGCCCCAGTTCATTATGAATAGCCAAAAACAAACGAAGCTACAGAGCATTTCCACGCCACCTGACGAATCGATCAAATATTAGCCTCTCCGATTTCCATGAAATTTTGCATGATTGTTCGCCATGGGCAATCATTCAAATTTGCGCTGGAATTCGACCATTTTGACTAGCGCCTAATTTTTCAGAAATACGCATTTAATATTTGTCAACATAAAGGGTTTTCACAGTTAAATTGCATCACTTGAGTTTTTCAACCGATCGTCGCGAAATTTTCAGGGAATGTAATCCTATATATAAGCTTGATTTACGTATCTTTATTTCACTATATTTCTTCACCAAATCCAAATGCCCACACTTTCTTCTGAATTCCCCCCATAAGATTTTGTACAACGGTTGAATCAACATTTTTTCTGCTTTACACCATGATTTAAACATGCCCTGCTCCGTAGTGACAAATCTAACTTTTAATCAATTCATTCCGACTTAAATTAATGTTTACTTTTAAAATTCACAAATGAAAAAAAAAAACACTATCCTAATTTATAATAATCTCTCACCTATTTAATTATCTATAATTCACTCTTATCCACTGCACACATCCTATTTTAAATTCAGGTACTGTTCTAGCTGTTTTAACATCTCCTGGAAGGGGGTCAAACATTTTAATTCCTTTATAATAAATTGACCTTTGCGTCGATGTCATCGAGAATGGAACTACTCTTAAGTCATTAATCCGTCTTGTTCGATGCTCGTGAATATCATTTCCACTAACTAAAATTCTGGTAAAAGATCTTGTGTCATTTTATATATAATTGTTAACACATTGAAAACGATTCGTTCTTTAACCGATAACCACTGCAGTGTATCTAACATCATTCTGATTGGTGTATACTTATTTGCATTGAAGAATAAATCTCATTCGTCTTATTTGCAACCTTTGCAACCGTTTTATCTGCGTTTCACTTGCCAGAAACAGAATCGATGAGTTATAATCTATATGGGGAGAAATTAACGTTTTATACAAGAAAATTTTACTCCAAAACGGAAGCTTTCCTCTCAGTCTTGATAAAATTCCATGTTTTATAGCAATTTTACTAATCACATAATCGATATGCACCTTAAAATTTAGTTTATCATCAATTTTCACTCCTAAATATTTAAACACCTGTACTCTTTCTATCAATTCTTCTTCTATTTATATCAACATTAAACTCATCAAGATTCAGATTTAGTTTTTTGAACGTTTAATTTCAACTTTTTGATCTTCAACCATTTAGTAATTTGAACGATTCCCTTTCTTATTTTTTGTAAGGCTTCTTTGGGATCCTTTGACCCAAAGAATATAACTGTATCATCCGCAAAAAGATTCAACTCACCTGATCCTATCGCTGCCTTTACATCGTTGATGTACATTATGAGTAATAGTGGTCCCATCACACTTCCTTGCGGTACTCCAAGTGGAACTGTCAGGGGTGATGACACCTTCTCACCATATCTACACACTTGTGTTCTATCATTTAAATAGGATTCAAACCATTTGAGGACATTTCCTCCCAATCCATACTTTTTTAGTGTTTTCAACATCATAGGACGTGAAATTGTTTCAAACGCACGTTTTAAATCCAAGAATACTACTACTATAGCTTTACGAGCCTCTAGCATACGTTTCCATTTATATAGAAGTAAGTTTAACGCTGATTCGCATGAATGATTTTGTCGAAAACCTGATTGTTCTGCAATTAAGATATCATTTGAATTCAGATACGCAGTGATTTGTTCTCGAACTATACTTTCCAATACTTTTTCGTAAACTGGTAACATATTTATGGGTCTGAATTCCTCAGCCTTAACTGTACCACTAATCTTCTGTATCAGACTAACAACTGATTGCTTCCAGCTTCGCGGAAACTCTCCAGATTCGAGAGATTCATTTACTACTCCTAATAGGTACTCACCTAACATATCCCAGGCATCTTTTAACACTTGTAGGTTTACATTATTGAGACCAGAGGAATTATTCAAATTATTAACTACCTTCCTGAGGTTTTCCATCTTCACTGGTTCGAAAATATTCCACCTCTCATTTGAGTCTTCATTTAGTGCCGTATCATCATGAACATTTTCAATACTGTCGTGAATTTCTCGTACACTATCTACAAAGTATCCATTGAATTTTTCTGATATTTCACTTTCATCTTCAATGTCAACTCCATCAAACTTGACACATTTACTATTATGATTTTTACTATTCCATAACGTTTTAAGCACTTTCCAGAGGGAACGACTATCGTTTTTATTCTCTTCAATTTTACGTTGGGTTTTAAGGCCTTCGCCCTCCTCACAGAATGAGAATACACATTTCGTAAGACCCTATATCGTTCCCAATCTTGCTCTTCCCAACTTCCACTAGCCGTCATATATGCTTCATCTCGTTCATTTTTTAGAAGCTTTAGGTCAACTGTATACCATCTCTTGTGAGAAGTACATTTTATTGATTTAACCACAACAAGCTGATTCACACAATGTTTTAGAACTGCAACGCTTCCTTTGAATATTTTCTCCAACATTTAATTGTTATACCTGTGTCTTCATTTCGCACATCTTGTTCTTCTTTACTGATGATCTGAAGAGTTTCATGATCTGATATCTTGTAATCTTTTAGCACTGACACATCTGTCACAGAACTATTGCTAAACACTAAATCAATCATTGTTTCAGAATACGCTGTACATCTGGTACTTTCAGTCACTATTTGCTTGAGACCAAATCCATGCATTACACTGCGTAACCGTTCACTATCTTTACAATTTAGCCAATTTATATTAAAATCACCAACAATAAATTGTCCACATTCGATTCAACCACGCTATCAAGCCAAGTGTTCTCCAGAAACTCAAGGAAATTGGAATCACTGTCATTCGGGGAATGATACACTAAGCCATACATTCCTCTTTTAAATCCACTTTCAACTTTTAAACCGAGAAACCGATTAATTACGCTCGAAACAAATGTTGCTTACAACCCGAAAATGTATTGAATCCTCCTGTATGCCTCGAGTCAGAATAACACACAGTGGAAATAAAAAATAATTCCCTTTCAGGAAAAATATACACTGTAAAAATTGTCAGTAGTTTCGAGTAAAAAGTACGGAGAAGTGTTTAAAACTTAAATATCAAAAATTAACTCTTTTAAAATATGTTTTTAATGTATTTGGTTAAAAAGTTTTTGAAAAATGCCACCTTCTGTGAAATTTTACAGTACTGGAAACATTTTTGAACAAGTTTTTGTAAAATTTTGCTATTTCTAATAAACCCAAATTTAAGAAGGATCTACTCATATTCGTCAAAAGTAGGGTACTCCAAATTGAGTAAACAAAGTTTAGACCAACAAGATGACGAATGGAAAACATTGACCTGAATCCGAACGATATTGTTCATTTGTCATCTTGTCAGTTGCAACTTTGTTGGCTCAATTTTCGGTAGCCATACTTTTGACGGATATGAATAGATCCAAAAAAATTTGGATTGTTTAAAAATAGCTTGCAGTCAATCCTCCCGTCAAAACAAACTTCACGGCAAAATGAGACTGACTCATATTTGAGTACAGTTCACTCAAACTCGCAAAAGCGTAAATCACTCGTAGAGTGAGTAAATTTTTATCAAATATGATTCAATGTCACCCATATTTGAGTGACATTCAATCATATATAAGCGACAGTTAATCATATTTGAGTGAACATTTACTCAATCTATTTACTGAATTAGAGTGATCGGGATTCAAATATGAGTCATATTCATTTACCGTTAGGCCCTTCGAAAAACTATCAAACCGAACAATCCATTAGGCCCTAAGTAAAATTGATCGATTCTCTTCGTCCACTTTCTCTTTCGTTAATAACTTGGCTACAAATCCGTTTCGTGCCGTTTTCCGTATTGAATGCAATTTTTTTTTTTTTTTTTTCCTTTGGTTTGTTTTTTCCGTCAATCTTGTTTTTCGTGCTGAGCACCAATGCTACCGACGTGCCAGGACGGCAGCTCCCACACCTGGACCCTACCTATCGACCCATCAACTCATGAACCGGGGACCAACGGCTTTACTTCCCATCCGAAGGAAGGCGTGATCAGAGATGTTATGCCTCAGAACATCCCGGCGGCGCCGACTGGTATTGAACCCAGGCCTGCTGGGGTGAGAGGTAATCACGCTTACCACTACACCACCGGCGCCGTTGTATTAGATGCTAGATAATAGCTTAATTTATCGAGCTAGGGGAATTAACGTATTCTCGGCAACCTAAGCAGTGACCATCTTTCTATAGCCTTTTTCTCTCAGGAACGCACACATATGCAGTACTGGTTTGTTTACAATCTTTTGCTGCCAGCTGCTCTAACAATTCCAGTCGAAAGAATTGTCAAAAACTGTTTTGAAACGATTTTGCAAAGCTCCTATCTTCTCTAGTGAGAGCGACTATTGTGGGCAACATCTTTTTATTCGGCAACCTTTCTATTTGAGCTGCGTGTTAAACAGCTGTGCTTTCATCGGCAACTCGAAATCAGCAGCATTTTGTAGTGCGTGTGTTTCATTCCAAGAAAACCCTGCTAAATTGATTTTTTTCAGTGGTAAAAGTGTAATCAAATTGAAGCTGAAAGCCTAAAGAATCGTTTGAATGCATTAAACAAAGTGTTTTCGTAAGAAAATCCAGTAAAATTAGCATTTCAATTTAGGTTGCCGAAAATGGTCTGTCATGCCGAAGCCGTCATTTCCCCTATATATTAAAAATAGCTAGAAGTATCTATACATGGCCATGGGGATGCAAAGAAAAAATCTACTAAGAGAATCTGTCAATGTTGCCTAGGAGCTTGGATATCACTTGACTTTACTGTTCGTTAAATATGTGATGGTGAGATGATCTATTTGGCTAGTGATTATCTGGATCAATGGAAAACACTACCTCTTTCATCCTCATCAGTTTTTTACGCAAGAAGTGAAAGTGACGTCAACAATGTGGTTACCATATAAAGAGAGATAAGGAGTGAAAAAGATGCGCAATTCCACATGCCAATCCTTTGTAGATCGAAGTTCATCTTTGACTGGACGAAGTTGCATCCATTTGAGTACAGTAGGCTAACATTACATCCACGTACCTGGAATGTTTTCATGTTAAAATTGTTAGATTAAACAATTTTCAGTCGTGCCTAATCAATATCCAAATAATTTCAATATCTAAGCTTACATGTTCACAGTGAAAGATTAACGGCAGCTTAATCATTACATAAGATACGGCATGTAATTGAAGCCTTCATATAAGACCGAGATTAGGGGCATATACCCTATTCGAGTTATGGTTTGTATCGAATGACCGAATTTTAGCTCAAATGTGAATGATCGACCATAACAAACAATTATGCAAAGTTTCATGCAAATCGGAGAAGGTTGAGTATGAAATTCATTTTTTTTTTGCTATTTGGCCAGGAAATGCTCATTGTCAGAGTGATTCCTGTCACCAGCCAGCACCACCGACAATGACAGGAAGCTTGAATCTAGATGGGACAAGTTCACAGAGAGTGAAAAATGTTTTCCTTCTTCAGATTCAAGATGAAAAATTACATTTACCAGGAGTTGCTACCATTCTGCTGGCGAACAACAACAACAACACCAACAATAGCTTTGATGTGATTCTTGAGCTCTACTGGCTTAGCAAGTATATTTATACATTCGGAAACATTCATAGAGCAAGCGGCAGATGGGGGGGCGGGGATGAAATTGATGTTAAATTATTATTTCGCCCAAACACTCTCGCACAAAAGCAGTGTAACTTTCGTCATTCCTCACCCCTTTCGGGATAGAATCTGCTCCATGGAGCACTTTGCACAAGATGGTAACAAAGAATTCCCTGCAGAGCAACACCACCACCTAGACGTCTTCCGCCGGTCGTTTGGGAAAAAAGGACACAAGGCGAGCAGAGCAGAAATGACATTTCTCGGAAGATTTTGGATTTTTCCTTTATGGCATCGGAATGCCTCGGTGCCTCCTATCCAAGGTGTGCTGAATGTGGTTCGGAAGTTCACCAGCAAGCAGCTGTGCTATTGTGCTATTGATTCTACTGCACCACCGACCTATACACGAGACCTAATATGTAGAGGTTCTTCCTGGTGGGGAAGCATTTTGCTATCGACATCGAATGTAAACAAACTTGTAGGACATCGAAAGTGCAACATCGTTCGGCACTCTGCTTCTTCCTGGGGTGGCTTATCGTGTTCCATGGGGATCGTTTGCGTGAAACCAGTGCTAGCAATGGAGCGGATAAATTGCAGCCTCGGCTTATGAGAACGTCTGGTTATTGCCATTGAAATTGAATACACTAAATTCCATTTAAACGAGATTTTTTTGATCGTATGATCCCAAATTGCAAGCAAATTTAAGAAAAGTATGGTGATATTAAATATGCGCTGCAGCCATCCTGCATCAGCGCAAACTCAAAAAAAAAAAATTAGTTTAGATTCAGATTCAGGCAACTTGCTGGAATTCCAGCTTTAAACCACATAATTTCCCAAATGGCACATCTTCTATGAACAGAGTAAAAATCCTCCAAATGAAATTTTCATCACATGAAACTCTTAATTAGAAAAAACCGCTTACTCCCCCACCCGGGGTAGCCATTGGTTATCCGTCGGCTGACCGTTGCGTTTAAGCTTTCCCAGGAAAAACCAACCGAAAGCGAAAGCCGAAAGCGAGCACACCGGGGGAGCTTCCCAACTTTATCCTCTGTATACACATTTTCCGACGATTAAGCTGTGACTTTCTGGGCCGGTGTTGTTCGCGTACATAACCACCTCCATCTGCAAAGTTTTCAGGCTAGATAAATCCCACCGAAGCTGAGCCGTCGTCGTCGTCGTCGTCGTTGATTCGTTCGTCCGTTCAAGTGTGCTCGCTTATACTAGCCCACGGCCATTGAAACTGACTCATATTTGAGTTCCGATCACTCAAATTCGAAGAAAAAAAAACATAGCAAAATGTTTTCGAATATGCGGAAAATTGAAAAAGGTTTCACAATCAGCATACTCCTAGATTGCATAAAATTTTCGTTGATTTTCCTCATATTCGCGCAGATTTTTGAGGAAAAGCGAGGACAATTTTCCTAACTCTATGAGTGACCAGCGTTTTTGCGATTTTGAGTCAATCTCATCGGCCGTGCAGGCTTGTTAAGCTTTGCATAATTATGAAAACGGCGGCCACCGACCGGTTGGCAAGAGGTGGTTGATTTTCAGCGTTTATATCTTCATTTGTCTTTGGCAAAGTTGAGCACAGCATGGAAGCAACCGGTTTGATTGAAGGAAAGTGAAAGTTTAGAAGCAGATTAATCTCAATTCATGGGGTTAAGTTTGTTCTTGGAGGAAAGAAAGCAAAGCCCTTTGGAAGATAATGTCGGCATTCTTCGGAAACGGGGAACTTTAGAGGTCAGATTACGCCTTTTAGTCAACAAACGGAGATTATCGCCGATGCTGTGGAACTGTACGGTCGGAAGGCACCACTAAGCTACGTCGGAGATTAGGGGCCTCATTATGGATGTTGAAACGAAGCATTTTGTGTCACATCGACTTCCAAAATGCTGCCCCAGGATTCATTATTTTATCTTTCAGCTAGGCTGGAACACTGCTGTAGGCGATGAAAAGAATATTACGGTGGTTTGCCTCGAGAGTTATTGCAAAACGAATGTTTTCGTGCAAGTTGAAGGGAGTTTTTTGATCGATTAATGGATTATGTGCCCAATTGAAGCCCCTGCCTGAGGTTCGGGGAACTTCTTTAAAGTTTTCACAATTTTCTTCAAGTTCTCTGAACTTCGTTGATGTTTTCTTGACTGTCTATAAGCTTTCTGGATATCCCTGAACTTCCAAGAAGTTTTTAACAGTTCCTGCATTTTTCCTAAAGGTGATGGAACCGCCTTGAAGTTCTCGAAATTTTCCTGAACTGTACGAAAATTTACAATAGTTTCCTCACTCGGTATATCCATTCAAAGTCCCAACAATTGTTGTTGACTGTCATGAAGTTCTCTAATCATTCCTGGAGTTCTCTCTTCTCTTCTGATGATGTTCTGGAAACTGCCCTGCCGTGACGTTTTCTACACTACCTGACATTATTTTTTGAAAATTCTGGAAGGTAGTCGCTATTTTCCTGAAATTATTAAACTGCCCTGAAGTACTCGAAACTCACCTGAAGTTCTCGGAACTTCCTTGAAGTTCCTATGATTTTCCTGAAAATCATGAAACTGCTCTGAATTCTAAGAACTACCTGAAGCTACGTTACTTCCATTAATTTTTTTAGATTTTTAGATCTTAGATCTTAACTAAAGTTTTTAGATTTAGATCTTCACTGAAGTTCTCGAATTTTTCTTAAAATGTAAGGAACTGCCTTGAAGTCATCGGAGCCTACCATTCTTCTTATTATTTGGCTTCCTTCTCTTCCTCTTCCTCGTATTTAAATCTTATCTTCTTCTTTGTTTCCTTTATTTAACGTCGGTCTCTGGTCCGCAATCTAGTGCCAATCACCGACGGACATCGATTGCCATCCATTGACGGCATTCGAATGTGTAGGAAGGCAGTTTTCACACCTGCGTAGGATATCGCACCCATTCAAACACACATGGGCCTGTGACTTATCGCATATTAGCTCATTGCGTGCTCTCAACTTTGTGTTCTAGTCGTATTTCCACAGTGATTAATTGAGAGCTTTTGATGCCTGTGCCATTTTTGCATTCGTATAATTGTGTGGCAAGTACAATCATACTATATGCCCAGGAAAGCCGAGTAATTTTCCAACTCGAAAAATTCCTAGACCAGATCAGGAATGGAACCCAGCTACCTCCAGCAATGTTCTTGCTTTGTAGCTGCACCTTTACCGATTGAGCTGAGGTCCTCTAGAGATCTTAAAACTTCCATGTTGTTCTGAACGTTCTGGATGTTCCTGATGTTTTCGGAGCTCCCTTCATTTAATTTTCATTGAATTTCCATGAAATATTCCTATAGGTTCTCGCATTTTTTTCTGATGTTAATGGTACTAACATTAAGTTTTCATAATTTTCCAAAAGTTCCTAAAACTTCATTGAAGTTCTCAAAAATGTTCGGACTTTCATGGGACTCATAACTTCTTTAAAGTTTTTTGGGCTTTGTTCTTGGACAATCTGTTAAGTTCCTGCAATTACTATGAAGTTGATTGAACGGACCTGAAGTTCTCAAAAAAATTCTGGAGTTTTTGGAACTTCCCTCAAGTGTCCACAATTGTTCAAATGTTCTTGGGACTGTCACAAAACTCTCAAAACTTTTCCGATGGTCTTTTTCTAATGATTTTTGAACTTACATGCAGCTTTTTGACGTTTCTTGTAGGTCTTGCAAAATTCCTGGAATTTTCTTCAATTTATTTATTTTTTGTTTATTTTTATGGTGGACCTTTTAACGTTTGTTTTAACGAGTCCAACTCTTGAAGGTAATTGGACTGTCGTTCGAAGTTCACAAACATTTATTTAAGTTTATAGAAAGGAACTGAACTTCTCGGAATCTACCATTAAAGATCTTCGATCTTCTCAAATATTCTGGACATTCTTGTAGTAATCGAAACTTTCCTGAAATTTTTGAAAGTTCTCTTAATGCTTCGGGTATTCCATAAAGTTCTTGGAATATCACTGAAAAATTCGAAATTAATGAAAAGAACTCGAAATCATACCTGATTGCTTTCTGGAGTTATCTGAAATTTTCAGAACATCTAAAAATGTCCTGAATTTTTTTAGAAATTAATGCAACTGTTCTGAAGTCCTCTGATAAAATCTGGAACGCGCAAAAATTAGTCAACTTCAAATTGGTGTATTTCTGTTAAAAATGCATTTACAAAACCTGAAATGCTGCATTTGGAAGTTGAGTGCATATACAATGGTTGCTATGATGAGTTATCAGCGGTTGCTCTCCAGTTTTCAAAATGACGTCCAAGCAAGAGGAGGAAGCGGTGGCAATCGTCTGGAAGCGGCGGCAATCGTAATCCGGACGTGGCAGCGACGACGAAGAACGTGACGGTGAAATATAAGCGGAATCCTAACCTCTCTATCCGGGACGTCGCTGGCAAGCTCAATGACTCCCATACTACTGTGCAGCGGGCAAAGAAACGAGTCGGGTTGTCGACGTTTAAGAAGGTGAAGGTGGCGAACCGAGATTACAAACAAAACACTTCGGAAAAGCAGCGGACCCGAAAGCTGTATACGAATCTGTTCACAAAGTTCGACTGTGTCGTCATGGACGACGAAACTTATGCGAAGGCGGATTTCAAGCAGCTTCCGGGACAGGAGTTTTATACCGCATCAGGAAAAGGGAAGGGGGCTGAAATTTTCAAATACATAAAACTAACGAAGTTCCCGAAAAAAATATCTTGTCTGGCAGGCCCATATGCACGTGTGGTCTAAAAAGCGGCATTTTCAAAACATAATAGACCTGTGCTGTTCTGGGTGGACTTGGCGAGCTGCCACTATGGGAAAAAGGCAATCGACTGGTACGAAGCGAACAACGTGGTTGTGGTACCCAAAAACCACAACCCTCCCAACAGCCCAGAACTGTCACCACTGTACAAAATGTAATGTAAGGGGTTAAGCAGAAGGCACGGCAGTTCGGATTTGGCAAACCTTTAAATATATGAATTGAACTACCAAAAGAAAAATAAGAAGGTTTTTGTAATACGAATTTTGACTGACGAAACGATTTTTTGTCGACCAATTTTTGCACGTTCCAGTCTTTATGTCCCTCAAAAACAAAACGTGTATAACTGACCAACGATTTTTTGAATATTCTCTTATGTAAACTTGGCAATTTTTATTCGCTTGAATTTTCCCAAGCGTTTGTTTTTATCACCAGGAGCGTAGCAATATTTCTCCACTTCAAGAGCGCCTAGTGAAAATTGGATTTCTAAACTTCCTTAATTCCGTTGGAAATTTAGATACCTGTATTCGCAGAAGTATTATAAGGTAGCCCATATAAAATCAAGCTGTTGGTATCTAATGAGTACAGAATCTTTCCTGTTGCATTTGTAGGAGAAATTGTTTCAAAGGATTAAATTTTTTCATCACGATGGGTGAAGCAATATTATCAAACACTTTCTTAACATCTCTGAAGTTCTATGGAAATCTAGGAACTTTTTAAATTATTCCGCTAATCTTCTGAAATTTATGCAAATTTCCAGGAGTTCCAGAACTGTTGTTTTTCTTTGAAATGTTCCCACATTTTCTTAATGTTCATGTAATATTCGTGCAGTTCTCAGGTCTTCCCTAAAATTCCATGGATATCCATGTAATTCTCGAAGTTTTTTTTTAAAGATCTCTGGACTTCTGTGAAGATTTTGAAGTTTTTCTGAAATGTCTTTACTTTCCTGTAATTTCAGAAACATTTTAAAGTTCCCTCAATTTTAATGGAATAGAAAAAAAAAAGATCCAAGATTTTCAACTAAGTGATCAAAAAGATCACCATGGGGTGTGGCCTGTGCACTTGAGACTTGGCCTTCATAAGACCTCTTTCTGAGTTCTCGAAATTTTCCTGAAGTTCATGCAACTGCCCGTAAGTTATCGACACTTATTCATAATTTTTCCAATAGTCTAGACTTGTATGATGTTTTTAAAACTGCCCAAATGATTTCTAAATTTCCTTAATGTTTTCTAGACTGCTCCGAATTTAGAAGTACCCGCATTTTTATTGAAGTTATTTTTTTCCCTTGATTTGTTTTCCGTCGATCTTGTTTTTCGTACTGAGTACCAATGCTACCGACATCAAGCAGCTCCCACACCTGGACCCTACCTATCAACTCATAGACCGGAAACCAACAGCTTTACCTCCTTTTTGAAGGAAGGCGTGTTTGAAGTTAATTGAATTAACTTTAATTATCCATAATTTTTAAACTTCATAAACGCTCACGGAACTTTGCCTTTAATCACTTATTTTCCCTGACATCCTTGAAGCTGCTTTTGTCAAAAAAAATCAGAGATGTAGAGATAATTTGAGAAAAACGGTGAAAACTTATAAGAAGTTCTATTCTAGATCTAGAAATCTTTGTTGAATTTCAGAGATCTTAAGAGCAGTTTCCGTAACTTCAGGAAAGTCCAGACTTTTGGAGGGTTTTAAAAATCTATAAGCGTGTTGAAGAAATGAAATTGGGTTGTTAGCAGAATGCTTAAATAAAACAGCAAAAAAAAAGGAAATCTTCCATTTAATTCCACTTAATTAATTTTGGTATCCATGACAGATACGTATTTCGACTACAATGTGCAGTCTTCATCAGTGTCATTCCCACTAAACTGCCGATACTCGCATAATCGTCCCATCTTTGCTTGATTTCCTATTCATATGGGACAGTTATGCTTTTATGGGCAGTAAAGAACTTATCAAAATCTAACCCCCTTAAGTACTCATCCCATAGGTAAAAAAGTCAAGTTCAGACTTCAGGGAAAAAATACGAGAACCCTTAAGATGAGCCGAGAATTTCAGGGAAGTATAGATACCTTCATAGAACTTATGGAAACTTCAGGGAATCTATGAAAACTTCAGAAATATTTCGGAACCTTCACAGAGGTCCAGAAAACTTCAGGATAGTTTAAAAGTGTTTAGGAGAGTTTCATTTATTTCAGAGCAGAACCAAGATATTGTAGAATTGTGCGCCTCAGGGAAGCTTCTCTGATCTGGAAAAATCAGAGAACCAAAGGGCAGTTCACATAATTCCAAGGAAATTGCAGAAAGGCTACAGAAGTTTCGAGAAATTTAGGGACATTCCTGAATGCACAGCTAAGCTCCGAGAGTTTTTTTTTTTGTGTGTCTTTATTAGCCATAAAAAGATAAAAAAAAATTGGGTTCTGGGGAGATTCCCAATCTTGGCTGTGGCACATTTATCTTGCTTGAATGAAAAGATGTAGAAAACTGCCAAAAGGGCCAACAAACTGGAAATACAAACAAAGAACGCTCAGATATTGTTGTAAAGATTCGCCTCCTTTAGGACGGTGATGAGAGCGGCTGCTGCCGGGGACTCGTCGCCCAACAGGTTCCGAATGCTGATTGACTCCAAGTCAAAGGCAGCCCGAAGGTCCTCCAGCTCCGCGTAGTTCACGAGGATGTGCTCCACGGTGGCTGGCACTCCGCAGGTTTCGCAGGTCCTCCGGAACGGTGTTCCTCCGAAGTTGTGGGAGACTTTGCTGTGCCCGGTGCACTGCCTTGACACCACTCGTTGTTCTCTTAGGTTTGGTCGATCCTTCCAGGTTCCGGTGGTCGCCTTGATCTGCCGAAGGTGGTGTGTCCTGTTGTTCCTCTACTCGGTGTCCCAGGCTCTCCGAACCGTCCGCTTGATCCACTTTTTGACATCTTGGAGCGGTACATTTCCGGTGGGCCTGGGTCCAGTGTGGCGAGGTGGTCGGCGGTTACGTTCCCTTGGATTTCGCAGTGACCGGGTACCCACATGAAAACAGTGTTGGGCGGCGCATGCTTTACTGTCCCTTGGATCCACGGATGCTTCGGTGTTTCTGTTGTTAGGGCCAATATCACGCTGTGTGAGTCAGTTACGACTAACATCGGCCGGTTGGCCGGTAACTTAACCACGTGGAGAATGGCCGCTGCCTCAGCTGAGAACACCGAGCATTGTGTCGGAAGCGATTTGCTCACAAGCAGACCATCTCCGGAGACTCCCATTCCCACTCCGCTCCTGGAGAGAGAGCCGTCGGTGTACCTAACTTCATTACCTTGGTAGTGCGCACCGAGAGTTTCGACAACTGTCCGGCGTAAAGCCAGCGAGTTGTCTCCTGTCCTGAAGCGGTCCTTGATTCGGCTGTCAATTTGTTCTTGTGCAATTGCCAAATTTTGTCTCCGTGCCAGTGGACCCTGGCCACTGGAGGGAGATCTACGTCGGCGGCAGTGCAGAGGAGTCGGTTCGCCTCGTCGAGGAGAACGATCCTGTTGTTTCCCGACGTTTTAGCGAGAAAGGCAGCGGCTTTGGTAGCAGTAGCTGCGGTGAAAACGAGCCGAAAAGGTAGGATACCAGCTTCAACGCATGCAGCGTCAGCCGGGGTAGAGGGCAGGAGACCGGAGACTGTTCGAACGTAACCGTTGTACACCGGTTTCAGAATCTGGACGGCTTTCTCGGCGGCAAGGCATGTAATATCTACACCGTGCAGTAAGCGACTGTCGATGATGGCTCTAGCTACGCGGAAGCGGATTTCGCGATCGTTGGATCGGTGGGGGCGGGAGATGGTCTTAATCAGGTTGGACCGACTGCGACAGTCCTTCTTTACTTGTTGGAAATGCAGCTCAAAGGATAAATTCCAATCGAGGAGCACTACCAAGACCCTCACGGTGTGTTTGGTCGGTATTGCTTGTTGTTTAATCATGGTGGGCTGTCCGTTGTTGCGATGCCTGGTGGTACATATATGGCAGCGCACGCTCTTGCCGGCGGAAAGCTGGAAACCAACAGAGTCAGCCCATCTGACCACCGAGGAGACTGCCGCTTACGCTCTCAGTTTCGTCCTCTGCAGGGTGGGACCCACCGTTACAATGAGGACTTCATTCGCGTAGACGAAGATGTAAACGGTCTTGGGTAGTTGGTCAATGAACCCATTCATGGCCACCAGGAAAAGGGTGACCGGGCCCGCGATCACCGAACCCTTTGGCACTCCAGTTTCTTCACTGAAACTTCCGGATTGCACGTTTCCGACCGAAACCCGAAAAGATCGGTCGGTAAGAAAGTTCTGGACGAAGTGAAGGATGTGTCCTTTCAGGCCCCAATCAGCAAGCTTCTTCAATAAAGCTGGTGTCCATGTTCGGTTGAACGCTTTGGAGATGTCCAGCGAGACGATCTCCGCGTGATGACCTTGGTCCTGTGCCTCCTTCAGGACTTCTCCAAGAGTGGCGAAGTAGGTGGAGGTGCCATACTGTTGCCTGAAGGCGTGCTTCCGATGGTCAAGCAGCCCCTTGGCCTCAAGATATTGCTTCAGCCTCCTGTTGACCATCCGTTCCAGGACTTTGGCCATGCAGCAGGTCAGTGCAATGGGACGGAACCCAGTGGAAGCTCCGAGAGAATTTCTGAAACGTAAATTAAGTTACCATCATGAAAATGACAGAGTATTTTAATAATTTTAAATCATTATCATAGAAGTTTCAAAAACTTCAAAAATTGGCGAAAATTTAACTTAGTTGAATAGAGAACGGCAGTTCTATTAATTACAAAATAATTATATCTTCATGCAGTTCCAGAGATCTTCATAGAAATTTAGAATCATTTAAATAGTTTGATGATATTCAGCGAAGTCTCGAGTACATCGAGGATGATTAGATAGCTTCAGAGCAATCCCATCAAATTGAGGAAACTTACAGAGACTTACAAAATATTCCTTGGAATTATAGGATATGCCTAGAATCTGATCTGAAAACTTCATAAACTTAAAGGAATTATTAATATGGTTCCTCAAATAAGAAAAATAAACTATGTATAAGTTAACAGAAATTTCGAAAGTTAGACTCCCGACATTCAAGACGGAAGAAATTTCCGATGCAAATCGGGAGAAACTTTCATAAAAAAAATTAGATAAACTTCAAGAAGTAGTCGACAGACACTTCCCGGGGCATGTCAGCAAGACCTTTTAAGGGAACTCGGAAAGAGCTTTCAAGGTAAATCGTTAGAATTGGCAAATATCAGTCAGAAGAAACATCCAGATCAAGACTAAAAAAACCAGAATTAACTTCCAATAGAGGTTGCAGGACTCTTCCGGTGGAAGTCGTAAAAAACATCCTAATTAAACTGAAACAAGAAAGCTGGAAGAAAGTTGTGGTAAAAATTTCCAGGAGTGGCCTTAAAATTCTGCTAGGGGAATATAGAAAATAAATTATCGGCATAAGTAGGAAGAATCTTCCGGAGAAAGTCGACGGATGTCTGAAGAATCTTTAAAATTTCAAATTTGAAAAAAAAAATCTGGAGAAGTCGGACGAAACTTTTGAGGAGAATTCAACCGGGTCTCTAGGATAAGGAAATTGTCAAATTCATTTAATACTTTAGGAAATTTACTTGTACAGAAGTACACAAGTCAAAAAATTAAAGTTTTTGTGAATGCACGCACCACCACTTGTTGGTTGCTGCAGAGAGGCAAGCAATGTCTGAAATTTACAGATTTATACATTTCTCTACATGGAAACACCCTTAGTTAAGAAATTTTCGTAGAAAATTACAAGACTCCTTAAGATCAAAATTGGTAAAGCAAGAGGATTGTGAATGAAAAAAAAACGGCCCAAGGCTTGTGTGGAAATTTTACAAGACCATTATTGCCCAGATTGTGCCGGCACCGGTGGTGTAGTGGTAAACGTGATTGCTTTCTAACACCCCGATGGGTCTGGGTTCAATCCCAGCCGAAGTCAGTGGGATTTTTCTGAGGCATAAGAATCTCTGGTCACGTCTTCCTTCGGAAGGGAAGTAAAGCCGTTGGTCCCGGCCCATGTAAGTTGAATGGGTGCGATATCCTACGCAGGTGTGGAAGCTGCCTTCCTGCACATTCGATTGCCGTCAATGGATGGCAATCGATGTCCGTCGGTGATTGGCACTAGATTGCGGAACAGATACCGACGTTAAATAAAAAAGAAGAAGATTATTGCCCAGATCGGCAGAACTATACTTTTCCGGACTTGTAGGAAAATCCCACAATTTCCGAGCAAAATAGCAACTCCACATACTCTGGATCAACTTGGTGAAACCACAAAACTCACAAAAAGCTTCAACGCTCATAAATCACAATTCTCACGGTGCCCTAAATGTTCAAGCCACTCACACCATCGCTGCAAACGCATCACGGGGGATTCAGCTCTATCAAGAGTATAAATGCGCATTCGTTCGAAATTCAATACACCAATCGTGACAATTATGAATAAAAGATGCACCCAGGTATGACGTAACCATTCGTCGTCGTTGTCCTCGTCATAATCGTCGTAAGCCATGCAATATGCAAGGTTATCCTCGCATCGATACCGATAATCATCACTTTGTGTGTATCTGTAAGTCTGTGTGCGCGGACGAGAACGAATTCCATTGCATATTTCATGAGCCCTTGATAGATGGACTATTTACATGCTGTCAGGTTCATGGGTAGAAAACGGGTGCTTATAAATAGAGACCTTATGCGTTCGGTTCGTAATCCGCACGCGTGGGCGAGGGCCGGCTGGTCATCTGTTGGCTGCAATCTGGTCAAGATATGCGAGCTTCGTTTCCAACGTGTGACACACTGGACAAGCCAGCCGAACTGGCAGCTGTACATGGTGGGCAGAGTGGGCGTTAGCCAGTAACTGCCGGTTTTGTCCGTTCCTATTAATTTGCATAATCCTTGCCCGTTTACCGTTGCTCTGATGCAGCCTTCACGAGCTAAGCATTTCACAACCATTCATCATCATTAAAGCACTTCCGAGCTCGGACAAGCATCTTACTCTGCCCGGAAAGGGACTCGTTGTAAATCGATCCTTGTCACAAGCTTACGTAATCTGCACACTTCAGGGACTAATGTGCTTCAAACTGCATCAAGGATCCGACTAATTTCCTCCGCTATACGATGCCGTTGCTACGATTACGACTGAGCAAGAACCATTATCGTAATCAGTGCGTTTTGCAAATTAACAACTTTCCAAGGATCGGTATCGGTTTGCAGCCCGACAACTATTTATGCGATTGTAATATCTGCAGCTGGTTAAAGAAGTTGTTTCATCCTATGTAGTGTGCGTAGGGGAGGGGGTGTCTTACGTAGCAAGTGACATGTAATTAAGGTGTTGGATGCCACGTTGATTATGACTATGATGATGGATGTTTGCTGGAGCCAGACGTTGCGTGTGCCTTAGTTATTGGCCTGTGAGAAAGGACTGAGGAGGCGAAGCTTTAATTGGAATGAGATCTTGGATTCAAATTAAACTTGACGATAATTATGGGCTGTTTGTAATTTTGATGAGTTCGGAGACTGTAATAAAGTGCTTCATTAAAAATCACATTTAATTGGAATTCAAACAAGCTTACTTAAATATCTTTCCTTCTTGTTTCATTTCAGAACTGGTAAGAAGCATGTCGAATGTGCATCTGAATGAAAAGTAGGTCGTAAATGGACCCGTTACGTGGGTAGATCACCTTTCCGCGGTACGTTACTGGATGTAAGATTTCATACTAGGGGACAGGTTTTTTTCAGTAATCTAAGGAACACATCTTAGTGCATGTTACTGTTTATCAGGCTTGAACATGCTCATTACAGCTAAAATGCTACTTTTTGAAATTATGAAACTATGAGATATTATAATAATTATTATTATATGCAAGAAGAGAAGGTAAAGTTTGGGTATGACAAATAAAACCTTTCAATTTCGCTTCCGGAATGTTACTCATAGCGATTAATAATTACAGCTAAAGTAGCAAATTGTGGCCCTCTGGAAGCCACATTTTATAGGTTGTATGTGTCATACACAAACTTTACCTCCTCCTCTTGCATCTTACATATAAAGATTATTATTATAATATCTCATAGTTCATAATTTCGAAAAGTAGCATTTTAGTTGCAATGAGCATTTCAAAGCTGCTTTGTATGGCTTGCTAATAGTGATAAGTCCTCGGGTTGCCTGATCCAAGGATGATCTTAAAACAAGTAAAGTATGAGTCAGTTTTCATAAATGTGATTCCTAATCTCCTATTCCTTGTTCCCTAGTTTGAAGTATTTAAGAATAGGGCTCTGATGCATGGCCATTAACGATGTTTCTGCTTAATTTTCTTGCTAAAGAATCCAATTTTGACTGACAAAAGGGCGCACCTTTGGAGGGTGCTCTCACTCTCCAAAGGGTATACATAGTGGGACATTTGAATAAGAATCGATTCCTTGCGATGAAGGCAAGTCTGGCAACTGTATCAAAACCGGAAAACTTCATTATGTCTCAATAGTAATGGAGTAATACGACATGCACTAAACTAAGGACACGGGATATACTAAAATAGTTCAAATTACTGTCAAATATGTCCTGAACATAGGAAAAAAAAAGGTCATCAATATAAGTTATCGCTTTAAAGTTAAATTAAGTTTAAATTTAATTCTATAACTCAACAAATTCTGCGGTTCCTTGTATGATACTCTTCATAAGTCGATATTTCTACAATTCGATGGCTCTTTTGGTCGATGGTCTATGTAATATTATTTTGATTCTATGATTCGATATGTCAAAGGTAGAGCTTCTGAATTCCTTGATGTTGATGTTAAATCAAAGGAACTTTAATGGCATGATATCTGATGATCATATGAGTACCCAGGACCCCAGAATATGTTCCTTGTGTCGGGGAAATGGTCCGTACCATTAATTTATGCCAGGACCTATCATGATATATATTAAACAGGTTATATCAGGGCGGATGCTGGGTTATTTGGCCGATGGTTAGTAGGCCAAATGACCACAAGGCCGAATGGAACTAAGCCAAACAGCCATTAGGCAACGAAAATATTTATGCTGGTTTGATTTTTTTTAAAGAGTACAATACATTTTATACTGCAAATATTAAAATTTCCTCGTTATTTTCTTTCACTCATTGAACTTAATAGATCTTGAATGGATTTACCTTTAGTAACAAAATAAATTTAAAAAAAAATCAGGTGCTCGAATGGTCTTTCTTTTCAGGTTCTGGAATATGGATATTTTCACATACTTTAAATTTGAACATTTTTTTTTGGAAATTCTGTGCTTAAAATAATGATGTTTGGAGAAATCACAGATTTGAAAAACATCAAGATTTAGGATTTTGCATTATTTCCAAGGTTCATGAAATTGAATGATAATTTCTAAGGAACTCATTCCAAGCGAGTCCTGTGAAGACCTGTGAGGAAAACATCAAGTACAATCTGCTTTCAATGCCTTGAGGAGCTCCAGATTCTATGTGCAACCCGAATTCCAAAGGTAGTTCTGAGTAGAATTCCAAGTAAACTCTGAATAGAATGAAGTATTAATGAAAATGTATGTGAACTTTTGAACTTAATTCAAAGAATAATGCCACAGGAACTCTGCGGACAAAATCAAGAAGTTTCAGAGAGAAAAAGAAGAGAATACTTCGGGAGCATGCTAAATGGAGCATTACAATTTAATCAAATAATCATCCCAGGAAAACTTCAAAGGAACTCGGAAAAAATCCTTTTCAGAGATAAATTAGCCCGTGGCTAAAAATCTGCTTGATAAATATTAAAAAAAATTAAGAAAAAACATCTGTAAAGGTGAGTGTATCAAGATGATAACATAAAAATTCTTTAATTTTGACAAAAAGAAAGATTCAAAATCTAGGATTTGGAAAAATTTAATAAATTAATAAATTTTGACATTTAGCCAGCTTCGAAGCCTGCAAAGGGTCCACAGGTCACCTTCTACTTGGTCGACCCACCTTGCCCCCCCCCCCCCGCTCTCATCTTCATCTTGTTCCTGTTGGGTCGTTTTCGAGAACCATTTTTACTGGGTCGTCATCCGGCATTCTTACGACGTGCCAAGCCCACCGTAGTCGCCCAATTTTAGCAATGTGGACGATGGATGGTTCTCCCAGCGGCTGGTGCAATTCGTGGTTCATTCGCATCCTCCACGTTCCGTCATCCATCTGCACTCCAACCGTAGATGGTACGCAACACCTTGCGTTCGAAAACACCAAGGGAGCATAGTCCAGGTCTCGTGGCCGTAGAGGATCACCGGTCTAATCAGCGTCTTGTAGATAGTCAACTTCGTGCGGTGAGTCCAAAGTAGGCACGATCCCCTGCCACAATGATCACCAGTGAGCCCAAATACACGAACTCATCGACCACCTCGATTTCGTCACCGTCAATCTGAACTCGGGGTGGGAGGCTAACATTGTCTTCCCTTTAACCTCCTCCTCTCATGTATTTCGTCTTCGATGCGTTGATGGCAAGTCCAATCCGCCTAGCTTCAGCCTTCAGTCTGATGCACGTTTCCGCCATCGTCTCAAAGTTCCGTACCATGATGTCGATGTCTTCGGCGAAGCCAAGAAGCTGGATGGGTGTCCTGAAGATCGTGCCACTCGTGTCTATTTTGAACAGCAGACACGAAAGTCCATCAGTACTCATGCATAATCTGCCATAGCTGATCTTGATCGATTGTGCCGTATGCGGATTTGAAAAGCGATGAACAAATGATGTGTGGGCACGTTGTATTCGTGGCATTTCTGCAGAACCTGCCGAATCGCGAAATTCTGGCCCGTGGTAGCGTGGACGCCCATGAATCCCACTGGGTATTGCCCGACGAACTCTCTTGCAAATGGTGAGAGGCACCGGCATAGGATTTGTGAGAGTACCTTGTAGGCGGCGCTCAGCAGTGTGATCGCACGGTAGTTTCAGCAATCCAACTAGATTGGGCATTTGACACCTTCCATCCACTCCTCCGGTTATGTGTCCTCCTCCCAAATCTTGGAAATTCTCCATTGCAGTGCTCTAGCCAGTGCTTTACCACCGTATTTTAATGCTCACTTGGTAGTTGTTCTATACCAGTCGCTTTGTTGATCTTCAGCCGATCGATCTCCTCAACTTCTTGAAGATCATGCACGGGTGAGAGGGTTACCGTCCAAATCCTTGCACATATCGGCTTGCGGTAGCTTTTGCGCGAACTATTTAGCTTCTCGTAGAACTTCCGCGTGTCATTTATGCGGTACAGATTTTCAATCGCCTCGCGATCTCCGCTGACGTTTCTTCCTTCGGAATACCGAGTTTTGTTTGTTCCGTGCTTGTCTGTATCGCTCCACATTCAATCTCATGCGGTGTTGCAGCATTCTCGCCCGTGCTGCATTACTAACAGTTTGCATTTGCCGTCAAACCAATCATTACTTCGGTCCGGGATCGCAGTACCTAGTGCCGTTGCAGCAGTACTAGCTATGGCGGAACGGATGTCCCTCCAGCCATCTTTAAGAGTAGTTGCGCCAAGCTGCTCTTCCGTGGGTAGTGCAACTTCCAGCTGCTTCGCATAATCCTGGGCAACTCTGGCGTCCCGTAATTGCTTAATGTTGAGTCGTGGCGTTCGACTTCGACGGGTGTTATGCACCGTCGAGAGTTTTGAGCACATGCATACTGCAACTAAGTATTGGTCTATGTTCGCACTGCGGTACGTGCGGACGTTGATAATGTCGGAGAAAAGAGTTGGTTGGAAATGCTATCTGACATGAAGCTTTAGTGTGATAATTTATCAGCTAGAGAATGGTCTTTACGAGAGGGTAGGTAGATAGTTCCGTTAGAGTACGGCAGTATGAAAATTGAATAGAAGTTGACCATGAGCGAAGGGCCATTAATGCGACAATACAAAGTCAAACGCACACCTTTTGCCTAACCCGCACGATGTACGCGGAGATTTGATGTATGTCTTCAAATCTACAGGCAAAAAGTGTGCGCCTGCCTTTACTCATTACTGTCTGCGGCTGTGGAATAGTTATAGCGACGTTTCATCACTACCTAAAGCCCCACGTTTGCGAGAGCATTTCCAGTCGATGGTGTGTTGCCAATTTAAGAATAAATATGGAATAGAAGTCGAATGTCATTTCTTCGCAACATCGCATGGAAAAGGTCCATGTGATGCTATAGGAGGAACACTGTAACGTATGGCTACCAGAGCTAGTCTAGCTAGAGAACGTAAACATCATATAATCATAAAAACATAAAATATCTAAACTTTTCTGCAGTCTGCTGCAAATAACACGAAGACTTCTTCCTTTAGCGGAAATGCCTGTGTCATCAGCGAACAAAGATTTGTGGCAACCCTGAGGCAAATCAGGGAGGTCCGAAGTGAAAATGTTATACAATATAGGCCCAAGAATGCTACCCTGAGGAACTCCTGCTCTAACAGGTAGTCGATTAGATTTGGAATTTTGATAATTTACCTGCAGAGTTCTGTCAGTTAAATAATTTTGAACTAATCTCATAATATAAAGTGGAAAATTAAACTTTTTCAATTTAGCAATCAAACCTTCATGCCAAACACTGTCGAATGCTTTTTCTATGTCTAGAAGAGCAACTCCAGTTGAGTGGCCTTCAGATTTGTTTGAACGAATTAAATTGGTAACTCTGAAGAGTTGATGAGTAGTTGAATGCCCATGGCGAAATCCAAACTGCTCATCTGCAAAAATTGAGTTCGTATTGATGTGAAGCATCATTCTATTCAAAATTATCTTTTCAAAAAGTTTACTTATTGAAGAAAGCAAACTTATTGGGCGGTAGCTAGAAGCTTCAGCTGGATTTTTATCCGGCTTCAAAATTGGAACAACTTTTGCATTTTTCCATTTATCAGGAAAGTATGCCAAATGGAAACATCTGTTAAATAATTTCACCAAGAAAGACAAGGTACTCTCTGGGAGTTTTTTGATGAGGATATAGAAAATTCCATCATCACCTGGAGCTTTCATATTTTGAAACTTTTTAGTTGTAGACCTTACTTCGTCCAAATCAGTCCCCCAGGAATCATCAAAAATATTTTCCCGAGAGAAAATATTCAGAAAATCCCGAGCAACCTGATTCTCAATAGGACTAGTAAGACCCAAACTGAAATTATGGGAACTCTCGAATTGCTTAGCAAGTTTCTGAGCTTTTTCCAAATTTGTGATCAAAATTTCACCACCATTTTACCAGCGCTGGAATAGGCTTTTGAGGTTTTTTCAAAAATTTTGTGAGTTTCCAAAAGGGTTTGGAACTCGGGTCTAATTTAGAAATATTATTTTCAAAAGTTTTGTTCCTCAGGGCAGAGAATCGCTTTTTAATTTGTTTTTGCAAATCCCGCCAGATAACTTTCATGGCAGGATCGCGTGTTCTTTGATATTGTCTCCTACGGACATTTTTAAGACGGATCAAGAGCTGAAGGTCGTCGTCTATTATAATTGAATCGAATTTAACCTCGCATTTTGGTACTGAGGCAGCTCTTGCTGCAACTATAGAAGTAGTCAGAGATTCAAGAGCATAATTAATTTCATCTTTGGTTTGCAAAGGAATGTTTGGATCAAAGTTATATTCCATAAATGTTCGATATTGCTCCCAATCAGCTCTATGGTAATTGAAAGTAGAGCTGTTGGGATTACAAATTATTTCTTGGGATATTTCAAAAGTTACTGGAAGGTGATCAGAACCGAAGTCAGCATGGGTAACCAGTTGGCTACAAAGTTGACATGAATCAGTTAAGACCAAATCAATAGTGGAGGGATTTCTTGCAGAAGAAAAGCATGTTGGGCTGTTTGGATATTGAATAGTGTAATAACCTGCATAACAATCATCAAACAGAATATTACCATTGGAATTGCTTTGAGCATTATTCCATGAGCGGTGTTTTGCATTAAAATCACCAATAATGAAGAATTTAGACCTATGACGGGTAAGTTTCTGAAGGTCACCCTTGAGAAAATTCTTTTGCTGGCCTACGCATTGGAATGGCAAATAGGCAGCTATAAACGTAAGTTGTCCAAATTTTGTTTCAACAGAAACTCCCAAAGTTTCAAAAACTTTGGTTTCAAATGAAGAAAGAATTTTATGCTTGATTCGTCTTTGAATAATGATGGCAACGCCACCACAGGGTCCATCAAGACGATCATTTCTATAAATCAAGTAATTTGCGTCCTTCTTAACCTTATGGTCAGGTTTAAGGAACGTTTCAGTTATAACGGCAATATGCACGTTATGAACTCTCAAAAAGTTAAATAGCTCGTCTTCATTATCTTTAAGAGATCGAGCATTCCAATTTACAATATTTAATGCTTTAAAATCCATTACTGAATTTTAAAGTCATGACAATATTATTTGCAAATTTTACTCCAGTTTGAATAGCATCAAACATGGAGTTAGATTTAAGCATATCAGAAATCATGTCAATTAATGATTTCTGTAAAAATTCCATTTTAGGGGCAGTAATGCTTCCTAAGTCAAAATTGTCAAAATTTCCGTTAGAATTACTTTGGTTAGTATTTTGATTTCTACCCGCTGCAATAGCAGCATAGGTAGCTCCATTAACTCGCTGAACATTGTTAACAGATGAAAAATTTGAAGCAGGGGTAATATTTGTACCTACGGGTACGAATGTAGAATTTGTTCCTCGCTGACCGTTGTTAACAGCAGAGGAATTTGTACCTGGTCGGAAACGTGGAGCGTTTCTTACCTGTCGGTTAGAACGAGATTGTAGGATCGCTTTGCGAGTCTTACATTCCCAAAAATTGGATTTGTGGTTTTCACCACAATTTGAACATTTAAATTTCTTAGGATCTTCCTTCACAGGACAGTCGTCCTTTGCGTGAGAGGAATCACCACAATTCATGCATTTAGCTGGCATGTAGCAATTTTTAGTTCCGTGACCCCATCCCTGGCACTTACGGCACTGAGTGAGGTTTTGAAAATTTCCTCCAGTCTTCTTGAAGTGTTCCCACTTCACTCGGACATGGAGCATAAGGCTAGCTTTTTCTAAGGCCTTAAGGTTGTTTAGTTCACTAGACTTGAAGTGAACTAAATAAAAATCATTAGAAATCCCGTTGCGCGAATCGCCAGGACTGGATTTCATTTTCATTTTGATTACTTGGAGTGGCACAACTCCAAGTAATTTTGCCAGTTCATCTTTGATCTGATCCAGGGATTCACCACTGGGCAGTCCTTTCATGACAACCTTGAACACACGTTCAGTTTTGGTGTCGTAAGTAAAAAATTTGTGCTTCTTCTCAGTAAGATACTTGAGAAGACATTTAAATCCGTCCAAGGTTTCAGCCAATACACGACATTCACCCCGACGTCCAATTTGTAGAGAAAACTTAACTTTCACGAAGTTCAAAAGTTCCATGCGAAGAGCATGGAAATCGGAAGTGGTTATCACAATAGGGGGAATCTTTTCCTTCTTGGCATTAAGCCGGGAAAGTTTACTAGAATTTTTCTTGGATGATGGATCATTCTCATCATCCGTGAGCAAATCAAATTGATTACTCAAATTAATTTCTTCAGAAGAGGGGTCAAGAGTTTGCCCCTTTCTTTTGCGTTTAGGCGCCATGGCGGCAATAAATTTTTATCCAAATCGACTTCCAAGCAGATTACTATAAGAATCTGAAGGATCGAAGAGGAATTTTCCAAATCGATATCCAAGAAGGATTACCTCGGGTAGGGTCCAAACAAGGATCGAAGAGGAATAAGAGGAGTTGAAAAAGGTAGAAAATTTACAGGTTGAGCACTGAAAAGTGCTGTTTAAATTTGTTGTAGCTTTAGGTAGTAGTAACACTTCCTTCAGCAAAAAGCAAATAGATCCGCACGGCAAGAGAGCACGATGCGGACTGATGACTTCTCTCGATGATTTCTCGGTTGTCATGGCTCTCCCTGGCAAATCGACATCACCATTGAGTAGAGGAAGACTTCTCCTACCCGATGGATGTGTTGGTTTGAGTAGGCGTGCCTTGAAGTCCGAGAAATCAACAAGAGAAGGCATTGTTTACAAAGGCTGATACGCCCTTATTCCAGCTCTATCTAGATCTGATAAAAAATGTAAGGGAACTATACGATTGGGCTCAGAAGCGAAACGAGGATCAGCTGACTCAAACTTTCTTTTGTTATGCAACTACTGAAGAATATGAAACTCATTAGCACGCGCTCAACGAACAATACTCAAGAGCTAAAACCATTCAAAGAGCTCAAAAATACCACTCATTTATTCCTGACCAATAGAATTTAGACACTTTTCAAACTGTAATAATGAAAAAAAATTGTTGATATTACTAAGTATTAGAGAATGGATTTCTATTACAACTAATCAATCTAAAAGAGTAAAAATAAAAGAAATCATTCTCGAAAAATCGAAATTATAAGCTCTTTGCATATGCTAACGAGCAAATATGTATTTGTAAGAAAATAAATTGTTTTAAAACATACACAAACCACTACATCTCGAAAACGGTGCGACTTAGCAAAATTTTACCCAGTTGCTTTTTTATTGTAAATTTGGTGTACACTCATTACATAAAATCAAAACAGTAATTGGAGCAAGATTCGGATATTTTTCCAAAAACTTGAGTGTTTTTATAAAAAAAAACCCTTTTTGTCCATCATTTCTCCATCTTGACCTAAAGTTCAATATATGTCATTTTTTTCTCAACAAATAAAAAATACAAAAAAAAAACCTTTTTTGAGAGAAATTGTTTTTAAGACTTTATTTAAAATTTAAAAAAAGTTGGGTGATTTTTTTTAGAGTGCATATTTTTTTCAAATAGTCTCTTCTATTACCTGCAATATTGCCCAAACCGATCGGACAAACAGTTTTCGAGTAAAAAATTTCTGAAGATAAGCTAGATATTTTTCTATATGCCCTTTCCAAAAATAAGGCTGGATTCAAAATGGCGATATGACCTAATCAAAAAATACAAAAATAAACCGATTTGCGAATTCGTAGGGAATGGAACGATCTCACCAACTGGTCTGCTTGACTGTGATCATCAACTTTTCCGAGCTTCAAATGGAGTAGGGTTAACTACCCCATTTCCGGCCTATTAAGCACAACCCGCACTTAGTCTTTCTCAGTCTAGGGTAGTTTAGCACCAAACGGAATGTTATTATTACTGATGCCTTCCAAATTTATTTACCTTTCCGTATGTACCGTAAGATTTGATAAAGAGGAACCATTCGTTGATATATTGTCAAAAGTCTAACACTGCTTCATGACGCCAAACTCGGCCTATGGATTCTAAACTCGGCCTAACGCATTGAAACGCCATTGAAATGCCAATGAATTCACTTCCGCCTATCGGATGAAGATAAAAATTCATTCGGTCGGAGCGCTTCTTTCATTTTTGGGAAAAATTAATACAAACCTTCATATCACGCTTTCGCATTGACTTAATTCCACCTTTTAACTAAAGTATCGTACCCACCAAACGCATAATTGACTTGTTCTCCTTCGGGCACTTCTTCTTGGTGTGGAAGTGAAAGCACACACACGTCCATTGATAGGCTGCCAGGAGTCGTGGTTATAATTAGTAGTTCGGCAGTCCAAGAATATCAGAGCTTCCTTCCCTTTTCCGAACAATAAAATTTAATGGGCTTGGTGCACAACACAGGCGGCGATAAATATGCAGAACACACGGACAGAGTACGATCCGACAATGATACGTTTTTTCACGGCGCACGGTCACTTTCGCTTCACTCTAGACTATAGAGTAGGGTGGGGCTTATTTTTCAAAATCTTTTGGGGACACGTTTTCTCATGTGGAAAATGATAACTAGGGCCAAATGAACAACATATCCAAAAATGAGCGTTTTTCGTTAAGATTTAGAGGTGGCACCAGAGGCCTAAGTCCAATATATCTAACGAAGCTGATTTTCGAACGTGATTTCGTTACCCTAAAGGGCAAAAATGTTGTCCGTTTGGCGAATTACACCCACGAATATGATACAGTATTCTTGGCAGTGCTAGATGCAGTGAGCGTATGAGTACGATACAGATCGAGCGAGAACGCGAGAGTGAGAGAGAGAGAGAGCAAGAGAAGAGAGTGAGTGAGAGAGCGAGAGAAGAGAGTGAGAGAGAGAGAGCGAGAGAAGAGAGTGTGTGAGAGAGAGAGAATGATTAATTAAATGCGTTCAATATATTTGTTTGAAAATGTATTAATCCATAAAATCCAATTCTCGAATATGACCTCACTATGACGAATACATATCAAAAATAGTACTTTTCTTCAAGTTAGGTTTTTCTTGTTTAAGTTAACATTTACAATAAGATTCTGGAAACTTTCTTCGTTTTGAGTTACATTACGATTGTAATCATGAATTTGCCGGATAACCCTTCAGCGTGGTCGTTTACGACTTTCAAATTATCGACAATGTTCATACCATGAATAAAGGCTTCATTCTTGATCCAGGACGATACAGGGACAGTGAGGAACCTGCTGTTCATACCTAGTGTATCAAACAATTTTGCTGTGTTTGCTGTTGCTAAACGTGAAAAAGTTGCATTCAACAAGTCTTTGAATGGTAGATCCCGCTTTTTCTGTGATTTCTTACCTCCTGGTTTCAATCGAATCGACAGTGCGAGATTCTGTCGCTCCATGTCGGGAAGACTTTCATCGAATACACAGCAAAATCGTGTCGAAAATAAAATGTAATATTACGTGCCAAAAAGGACAAAATTATCATTAATACAGTGCATGAGCTGACATTACGCTGCTTTTACTGCATTTGTTTATTTTTGTGGCCATAAAAATTACATGAGATTTTCGACATGATTGAAGTGCATCCTCTTTGATGTAATATTAAAATTTATGTTTTGCTGTGTACAGCAAGCCCAACCGCTTAGATACCAACCCAAGTAACATTGCAAGTTTTATGGAGGTTTTAAAGCATGCTACAAGTCTAAATCATGGTCTACAGAACCCTTATAAAACCGAAATTATTACTTGGGAAGTGTGCAACAAAAATTTCTTTTGGGCCTAAGGCCTCTGCCGCCACCTCTAAATCTTAACGAAAACGCTCATTTTTGGATATGTTCCTCATTAAGCCCTAGTAATAATTTTCCACATGAGAAAACATGTCCCCGAAAGATTTTGAAAAATATACCCCACCCTACTGAAAGGGCTATCCGTCAAATTCATGATTATAATCGTAATGTACCTCAAAACGAAAATTTCCAGAATCTTATTGTAAACGTGAACTTCCACAAGAAAAACCAAACTGACTTGAAGAAAAGTACTATTGTTGATACACCCAACCGGTGGATGTAAGATTCGCTTACAATTATGTGGGATTCATCATCAGAGGATGTAAGTGGAGACCGCATGAACCGAGGATGCAATATACCTAGCTGCGGTCCAATGCAAGAGAATTGGAGACCGAAAAATGTGGAGTGTATTAGTGAGTGAAATGAATTATGGTGAAAAAAATTGGAAAAAGGTTGGCTACTGGGACTCGAACCACGAACGTTGTGATTATCAGACCTGTGCTTTCTCCACTACTCTCTCCATGCTTCTGAATATGGATAGCCTAAAAGCAAACAAGAAGCGCTCATTTCCTCTCACACTTGACTTCGTATGCTTTTTTATGCTGGAGAGATTCGAGGCAAGTGTGTGCGTCGTTCTGCCATGTTATACATAAAAATCAAGGCAAATGCTTGCTTGTGTAGATGAAAGCACAGACAGAACACGAAATAAAAAAGGCAAAAAACCATTACATCGCCTGCAAGGTCAACTTCTAACATTCGCTGCGATGTTCATGAACAGAGAATGATAGGAAATGGAACTAACATTCAATGTAATAAATTTTTGGTTTGCGTGTAAGTATTCGTCATAGTGAGGTCATATTCGAGAATTGGATTTTATGGATTAATAAAATTTAACACAAATATAATGGTCACATGTCTAGATAAACATTTCAAAATGTCCTATCTGCATTGATCGATTCTCTTCCGTTAATAACTCAGCTGTAAAAGCTTTCCCTATTGTATTTGACGTTTTGGATGCTAGATAAGAATCTTCTTTATCAAACTATGTGGTTATCAAAAGAGATAGTCGATTAAGAGAATCGATCAAAGCAGATAGGACCATTTGAAATGTTCATCGGGATTTAATCATTATCTCTCTCTTCTCTCGCTCTCGCTCTCTCTCTCTCACACTCTCGCGTTCTCGCTCGATCTGTATCGTAATCATACGCTCACTGTATCTAGCACTGCCAAGAATAGATCATATTCGTGGGTGTAAGTCCAAACCTGCTATACCGTATATCTCGAAAATGGTTAAAGATATCGCTAAACGGACAAAAATTTTGAACTTCAAGATAACGAAATCACGTGTTTACTTAGAGACGCACTAGATTTGTTAAACAATCAGCTTCGTTCGATATATTGGACTTAGGCTTCTGGCGCCACCTCTAAATCTTAACGAAAAACGCTCATTTTTGGATATGTTGTTCGTTTGGCCCTAGTTATCATTTTCCACATGAGAAAGCGTGTCCCCGAAAGATTTAGCTAGAATTAGCCCCACCCTACTCTAGAGTCTGGGGATTCGCATTTGAATATTTGTCTATCGCCAATTTAAAACTACTTCTTTGCACAGAAGTTTTAGCCGAAACAAGCGAAAAAATATGACAGTGAAAAAACAAACTAAGAATTTGTCTGCCTCTATTGACAATGAAAACTACTCCGTTTGATATACCAGTAGTATCGTGTGAGGAAAGTACCGGTTAATCTAAGACTTTCGTGGATAGGTATTGATTTACAATAACATAAGTTCAAAAGCATTTGACAAGCTCTACCGAATTGCGTATCACTTCTGTGTAAGCTCCGTAGCCGTAGGCACATTAAAACCGACAGCAACCAAACATGCACAAAAACCGCTTAAGGAACGACCTCGAATCAGTAAAACCGTTTAGAGCTAAACATCTAAATTGGCAAGTCGATTAATGTTGGTTTTATCCCTAGATATTCTACTTATTTTACTATTGAGCTTAATCTTTCCTATGGGATTAACAAACTTCCCCCCAATGAAACTACTCTCCTAAGTGCATTTAAATTATTTTACCCAGTGAATCACCGAAGTAGTCCAAAAAAAAGCTGAAAGGACTGCGTAAAGGTGCTCACAAAAAAAGCAAGCGGTAATGTATGCAACCCGTGTGACACCGCACGCGCCAGCCGGTTCATGCTTTGCTTTGTGTGCAAAAAGCTGCATCTGAGAAAAGGCAAGGCTCGGCTAGCTCACGTACAACTCGTGCATAATGCAAAAACTTCGATGCACTCATGGTGCCACTATTTACTGAGCGAACGCTTAAAGTTGACGTGACATTTTAAAATAAACTTGCCTCCTGATTAAAATTCATGAATTCGAAGGAACCATGAACGCAGGGCGGCATGCATTTACAGGATTTAAGCATGACGGCAGAAACTGCTGTATGCCGATTTTCCCTGGGACCCGAGTTTCGCTGAAGCTTAAGGTCAGAGGGAAATGCATAATTTTCATCATTCGAGCAACGAATCAAGACAGGGAGCACCATTAGCTCTCATCTAAAGTTACTGCCCCAACTTGTGTTGAATGGAAGGAGGTCAGCGGGATGCATTAATGTATCCGTGGTTTCTTACGCGGGCGTCAATTCTTCAGCGAGAGTGGCATCAGCGTGAGATGGGCGGAGTCATAAAGTGATCGTAAAAAGTAAACTTTTTATTGCACATCCCGGCCATCTAAAGAAGAACGGTGAAATATGTGACAGGCAGAGTTGGCAGAGTCTATATGGACTCCCACTATGTAGTATGTAGGTCGTGTTGGGATTTAGCCGTGTTGCAAAACCGGATAACGTTGTCCCGGTTGAAGAAGACTCTCCTGACAGGCTTATCCCGGTGCTCTCGTACTAACTCCGGACGTAAAAAGATACATAAAAGCTTCTTCCCTTGCACTGAGGTCATCATCTGTCTGATAGTGATAGGGCCTCACCCACCCCACCCAAGAGTGAGGGGCTGAAATAGGAGAATGATTGCATCTAAAACTGTCAGCTGGAAATGGGTGAGGTTAAATCATTATTTAATGAAGATGGGTACTTGGGACGGAGGAAATGTGCTTCGAGTTTAAAATAATCAACTCTGACGCTGAGTGGACGTGGGTCGGTGCTGGGAAAATGATTTACCTTAATTAAATGTCTCCTGTTTATTTTTAGCATTATTTTACCAGTATTGTTCATAGTGGCTATAAGCAGCGGAAGAGGAAATGTGTTGCAGTTGAGTAGTAATTGGCGATTTAAGAGTTTGCTCTACCCTAGCAACCACTGGCGTGCGCAGCCCTCTTCACTTGGGGAGGCCCACCTTCCAAAAGGGGGCGCTTCATCGCTTTGAGGGCGGCAATAATTTTAAAGAGTTAATGTTTACTTACATACATTTTCCTTGTTTTCCAGATTTTCACGATTTCCTTTGAAAAATTTCGAGGCTTAACAAAATCTTTTAAAAACTGTTGTTCATATCTTATTAAAAATTTAGTTTATAAAGTAAATAATTTAACACTGAGATGAAGATCTCTGTAAAATAATTCATCCCCTGAATTATGTTTTGAAGTCCACGTCCAAGTACAAGAGATTTTAGATGCAGCGTTGAAACTTTCAATGCACCAAAAGCTAACAATTTAGCTAACACTAAGTTTAACGCGGTTTCACAAGAATGTCACAGTTGGCCTTTTACAACAAGTTCCAAAATTTTCTCTAATGTGTGCAACATGTTGATGGGACGGAACTCTTCGGCTTTAATCGTCCCAGCCAGTTTTTGTATAGGAACTATAGATTTTTTCCAAATTTGCGGCACGTGCCCAGATTGCAATGATTGATTATTGAGGTCCAGCTCTTGAATAACTCTAGCATTAACATTATCTACTCCAGCCGTTTTTCCTAAAGAAAAGCAAATATTTTAAAGTTCATCTAATGTAATTGGGTGAAAACCATCAAATCTATAGTTCCTATTAATCGGCCGTTTTTATTTCGTCCGGTACATCGACCAGTTCAATAGATTGATTGATCAGTGAAACACTCTCCATAAAATAGTCATAAAGCGTAAAAGCAATTTCTAATTCTAACTGTTCTAATATGGGCCATTCCAGCTCAAGTGAGTACACCACCTGTGGTCTATGTCACCGATTTGAGCCAAACTTGGCTAAAACGCTTATTTTGGCATTCTGAACAAAGGTTTTTTTTGTTTTGCTCTAAAGTGCCTAGATCCCTCTCGGCTAGAACCCTGGATTTTCAAGATTTTTTTTTTTTAATTTCATCTTTCAGAAAAGATTACTCCACAACCAAATAAGCTATTCGTGATCTTAGAACGTCAATTTGAAGGTTTTTTTTAATGTATCTCAATGTGTACCCATATTTTGTTTTAGTTATAGTAACTATTGTAAACAGGCAGGTGTCGAAATTGTCAAATGTTCATCATGGGTGGGATTTTTTATTTCTTAATATTTTGAGCTAAAATTTTCACCACACTTTCGAAAACTCTTCTACTTGATGTGTTTCCAAAGGCAAATGATTTGGACAAATAGTTTTTGAGGTATGACCAGATGAGTGAGAGGTATTTTTGAGCTTTTCTGGTGAAAAATCAATGCTTTTTAATATATTTTATTTTTTTCTTGAATTCCTACACGCTGATGCCACAATAATATGATTTGGTATTTTTCACATTTTCTGGGCTGGATTCTCGTTATATGCAATCATAACTACCTCATTTATTTACTTCTGTCCATAATTTAATTATGGTCCCAAAAGTGAAAAATACGTTCCTATCCCGAGCAGAAACGAATATCTCGATACCTTAAATTAGTATGGATGAGCATGACATAAGAGGTAAAATACCAAAAAATAATACCAAAGAAATGTTCCCAAAATACCATTCCAATACCAAATTATGATAATGCAATACCAAAACAATACCACCCAGGTATTCTTTTGGTATCCAAATATCAATTTTTGGTATTCACAAAGTATTTTGCATGTAATTTTTTTGGTATTATTCTTTGGTATTTTACCTCTTATGTCATGCTGTTCAATACCAAATGTTGGTATCAGATCAGAATAAAGTTATTTTCTCCTGCTCGGGATGGGATACAGCCAAAACATGGTTTAGAAGTACGATGAAATCAGATAGATTAGCAGGTATACAAAATTTCAGTTGTGGATGACTGCTTCAGGTACAACTGATTCTTTGACATAAATAGTGTGTGTGCCTCGAATGTGACATACAAGCAGCAGCTTTATATCATACCTCTATATACTCTAAGACCACAAGGCCCCGAAAAAAAAAAATCAAATTCAATAAACGACCCCTAGTGGCCCCCTGTTGCATCATAGATATTTGAAACCACACATCCAATATCCTCATTTTTAAAATGCCCTCTAGAAGCCTTCATATCATCAAAGTACAAAAAATCAAATTAAATAAATTACCCCTAACTTCAGTCACATTAAATTCAACAATTGCAATTTCGTCATGCATTACAAAAGTTTTCCAATTAAATCAGTATCATCTAAGTATGAAATAACATTCGAATAAAGACTCCAAGATTCAGGAAACAAAAACTAAAAAATAAAATCAAATCCCAACTAAAGACCACTTGCGCCCCTGTTGCTGCAGTGACATTAATACCAGCAGTTACTATTTCATCAAACATTACAAACGCTTTCTATTTGCATTAGTATAACCAAAGTTTTTTTTTTTTTCCTTTGGTTTGTTTTTTCCGTCGATCTTGTTTTCCGTGCTGAGCACCAATGCTACCGACGTGCCAGGAAGGCAGCTCTCCCACACCTGGACGCTACCTATTGACCCATCAACTCATGAACCGGGGACCAACGACAGGTGTGATATTAAAATTAACTTTTTGTTGTGTAGTGCAGATATTTGTAAACACAACCAATTTTCTCATTTTTTCAAACGCCCTCCAGAAACATGCATATAATCAAATTAACAAGAAACAATCAAATTCAATTCAAATTCAATTGCTTCAGTGACATTGAATCCAATAATTACAATTTCATCAATCATTACAAACGCTTTTCAGTTGCATAAGCATCATCAAAGTATGAAATAAAACTAAAACAAAGATTCCTAGCACCCCCTGTTGCGAACCAACAATGCTGAATTCAGGAAACAATCTTAACGCCCTGCAGAAGCATGCATATCATCAAAGTAAAAATATCAAATTCCATTAAAGACCCTTTAGCGCCCCTGTTGCTTCAGTGACATTAAAACCAGCATTTCCAATTTTATCAAACATTACAAGCGCTTTTCAGTTGTATAAGTATCATCAAGATACGAAAAAGAATTTTAATAGAGACTCCTAGCGCACCCTGGCACAAACAAATAATTATAATTTCAGGAAACCAAAAATAAAAAATTAAATCAAATTCAATTAAAGATCACTTGCGCCCCCTGTTACTTCAGGGACATTAAAACCAACATTTCCAATTTCATTACAAACACTTTTTAGTTTCATTAATATCACCAAAGTTAACAAAATATCAAATTCAATCAAAGACCTCTAGTGCCCCTTGTTGCAGCAGATATATTTAAAACAATTCTGTGACACTACCCCGAATGTCACTACCCCGAATGGCCATTAACCCGAATGCCCTACTATCCCTAATGGCCATTACCCCGAAATTATGACAAATGGAAGAACAGCAAGGGATCAAAAGAAGGGTACATTTTTAGAAGGAAATTTCGTTTTGGAATTTATACTGAATACAAATGATAATTATTTATTGGAATTTAGAAGCACTTAATTTGCTTATATAATTATTATGTCTAGGTACATATAAGAGCATTTTTAAAATTGATTCATGTAAATCAGTGAAGCAAGAGTTCACTATGATTCGCGAACTTTTCCCTACGCATAGCGCATTATTGTGTGATTACTGTGCACTACTTCCAACACTATGTTCAACATACAGAACAAAAGTAAAATGGTTTCTCGCTGATGGTTTATTCCAGTTTTCATCTATACCGATAATATTTCATATTAAGTATTAGATCATGATATGGGAGTACCGTAAAACGGGGTATCTTTGATAATGCGGGTAACTTTGATAGTGTAATATTAAGATTAAATTTACTCGTTGTGCATTCATAAATTAGAAACGTTGGTTCCATATTGGAGCTTAGGGTATTTCCGTTGATATCGTCTATAGTTTTTATGTAGTATGGGCTACATATTTTACAAACATATTAAAAAACAATTTTCGTGTATTTCGCCTGTTCGAAAAAGCACTCAAAACATCACTTATGAAATGTATTTACGATATAGTCATCACAAATTCAATGTTGTATTCTTATTTCTTATGATGTTTAATGATTATATACTCATTCAAAGTTTCAAATTTAAAGAACTAAATTGTTTGAGATTCACTCATTTTTTTCTTCATTCATCGAGCATTATCAAAGTAACCCCAAATGAAAATGCTGAAGTTCGGTCACAAAACTAAAAAAAGAGTGCAGATGATTTAATTTCCGTCAAACATATTACTAACGAATTAACGCTTGGATCGTCAGTACTTATTTTAAAAATATAAAATTTGAAAAACATTCATTGCTGTAAAAAATATTTAGGATATAACTTAAAAAAAACTATCAATGTTACCCCGTTTTACGGTACTACGAAAGGCCGAATCACAAAAGGCCGAAATACACAAAAGGCCTAATCACGAAAGGCCGAAAACACGAAAAGCCGAAAAAAACTACGAGTTTTGGCCTTTTGTTAATTTGTTTTTAATACATTATAATAAATTTTCAAAATAAAGTTAGAATTATTATTATTCTGCATCTTCGAAATAAAAGACGAGGCTCGGTAGCTCAGTGGTTAACGTTTCTGCTTACTGAGCAGAAGGTCGGGAGTTCAATCCCAGGCCCGTCCCCTTCCTTGCAATTTTTCACTTTGCCTTATTCTATACCCACTAGATTTTAATGAAAACAAATTCTTCTTTAACACCGATCGCATCACTTACCACAGTGTGGGTCCTGATCTAAAAATAGAAATTGGATGAGTGCGCGCGCGCGTGTGTGTGTGTGTGTGTGTGTGTGTGTTTGTGTATTATAATCGCTCTACCAAAAAACGATCCCTGCGTGTGCGTGTGCAACCTTTCCCCACATCCAACATCCCAGTGATTTCTCGTGGAAGCGCAGAAGATTTCTCGGTTTCCTTCACAGCGAGTACCACGTCAACACATTCCTTCCCATTCCCTAGTTGACCTGCATTCGGACACGGCCGGCGCTGGCATTGCTAAATATTAGATCTCCACTTCTTACACATTGAGGATGAATGTTAGTCCCAAACATCATCTGTTGGTTCTCTGTGTAATTGCAGCTGATCTGGTAATAACAGAGCAGCAACCGTGGGCGGTCAATCTGATTTTTTTTTTATTCTGCATCTTCGAAATAAAATATAACGGAAGCTACTTAATAGCCATTCGATTTTCGTAATGAAAATTAAAAAAAAAACTTAAAATTTGGGCAGCTTTATTATTATGTTTGTTTGAGTGTTTAACGACGATTTAATGACAAGATGGCTTCGTTTTTTGTGAATGCGATTCAACGAGGCGGCTCAGTTGTAAGAGCAGAAAGGCTTCAGATTGTGAACAGCAAACAGCAAATTAAGTGTTTCTAAATTCCAATAAAAAACTATTATTGATTCTATAACATTCCCCAGAATGCACCATTCCCCAAAAAAGCATTCCCCAGAATTTATCATTCCCCGTTAATTTATCATTCCCCAGAAAAGATGATGAAATTAGTAATTTATCACTTTTTTTTTGTCATTTGGTATTATATTTCAGTTTTATATTACAGAACAGCTTAATATAGGGTTAACTACCCCATTTCCGGCCTATTAAGCACAACCCGCACTTAGTATTTCTTAATCTAGCGCAGTCTAGCACCAAACGGAATGTTATTATTACTGATGCCTTCCAAATTTATTTATCTTTCCATACGTACCGTAAGATTTGATAACGAGAAACCAATCGTTGAGATATTGTCAAAAGTCTAACACTACTTCTTGACGCCAAACTCGGCCTACGGATTCTAAACTCGGCCTAACGCATTGAAACGCCATTGAAGCGTCAATGAATTCACTTCGGCCTATCGGATGAAGTTAAAAATTCATTCGGTCGGAGCGCTTCTTTTGTTTTTGAGAATAATGGGTGCAATCCTTTATAACACGCGTTCTAATTGGCTTCGTTCGGTAGCTTATTAACTAAAGCATCGTACCAAACGCATATTTGACTTGTTAACTCTAAAATCATTGATTTACTTGAAGTTTTCTGCTCGATAGGCCCAAAATGGGCGATTAGGCCGAAGTAGTTCTCTACCCTACATATTTTATTTATTACAAAGCGCCAATGCAAGGCCCTGAATATGGATCTCTCCATCCATTGACGTAGAAAAACGTAGTAAGCTTAATCCTTTCCGAATATTTCAGAGTTTTAGACACAATGATTTTTCTAATGTAAGGTGTCCATAAATATACAGGTTCGCAAGTATCTTGCACACTGAATAATACATCTTCTGAATACAAATTTTCTCGATAAATTTTACACATTTGATTTAAAATATTTTTCATGATTAAACTGTCTGATTAGTTTCACTTTACTAAATTGATGATACACTACGTTTACTTTTATGGAACTATGTATTTATCAATTCCAAACCATCTTAAAGCATTTAAAAAGTCAAAGGGTCTAATATGCAATCCAATTCAACCAGTCGGAAACTGTTAAACCTTATCAAAGAATTTTTTTTTGACCTGAGTTGAAGAATTTCTCGTTATGGATTGAAAAATCGGTGCATGCAACGTTGAACTATCGATTACAAATGTATAACATTATTCCACACGTTATTATCCCAAATGGTCATTACACCGAATCCCTTGCCAAAAGCTATTGATTACATATTTTCCTTATATATTAAAGGAAGGGAATATTCCCTTCCTTATCATACATCCAAAGAATTAATTATTTTGTCTTTTATATATTCAAAGAAAGGAATATTTCCTTCTTTATCGTTTATCCAATAATTAATTATTTCCTTTTGTTATATTTTCAAAGAAGGGAATATTCCCTTCTTTATCATATATTTAACGAATTAATTAGGTTCTCTTTTATATTTTCAAAGAAGGGAATATTCCCTTCTTTATCGTATATCCAAAGAATTAATTATTTCCTATTGTTATATTTTCAAAGATGGTAAACCCCCTTGAGCCATTAAGGGGCTGTTCATTAAATACGTAGACATTTTTTGTGGGACTCTTGACCCCCCCCCCCACTCCTAACGCGTAGACAATTTTCCATACACGATTTTTAAAATTTGTATTGGCCGTGCACAATTGCATTCTGGGGAATGGTTTTCGGCAGGCTTGGTAAAAACACCGCTCGGTGCGGCACGGTGGCAACCTACTCATGTATACACAGCACTGGGTTTCTTCGATAAAGCACCCGGTGTCGGTGCAACATGTTGACACGCCACCGAACCAAAAGAGAACCCCGAACGCGGTGCTTGATTTCGAATCGTTCGTTGTTGGTGATGCGCTATACTCGGTCCCATTTGCGTTTTTGTCAAAACTGAGTTTTTCAATGGAAGTAATAGCAAGTAGCTCATAGTTTCATTATGCTCGATGAACTCAAGAAATTTGTTCTGAAATAGTTTAGAAAAATGGCCAAGCAGGTTTTCCCTTTACATAAGAATCCATGGTGCGAAGCAAACTTAAAACGCGTTCTTAATTGCGTCTGTCATTTCTATCGACAGGAACACGGTCCGTTCGGATACGGATGTGTTGGCCATTTTCGAAATGTTGAAAATTATGAATAACAGGGTGAAAATACTTCGTCGCTCCGATGGGCACTACGTAATAAAGAAACAAGAAAACCACAAGAACGAAACGCCTGTCATCTGCGAACAACTCGAGTGAAGCAAAACGTCTAGATGAACCATAGAAAAGGGCCCATCAGTATTTGTAAATAAATCGTTCTAAAGCCCTTTCCTAACAAAGCAAAGGTCGCCTACGCAAACCAACACCATCATCGGATAAGGGAAAGTTTCCCCTACACGATATGGCGTTGGTTTGCGTGGGTTGCCTTCGCTTTGTGAGGAAAGGTCTTTAGGACGGTTTGTTTACAAATGCTGAAGGGCCCTTTTCTAATGTTAATTCAGAATTTCTTTGATGCTCTGGTGCTAATTTTACTACTGAGCATTCTCGTTTGCTATTAAACTAGAGAAAGTTTTCTAAATAACGTTATAGTGACGCAAATTGTATTCGCCAGTGAAAAAAAGAACAACAAAATTAACTTTGAATTGACCTTTGCTGAAAAAAAATTATGGTTTTAAAGCAATTATATTTGCCGTATTCATGCTACAATGTGAAAATCGCTGTTGCATCAATTCGCATTGACGGCATTGGCTCTTCACAGATTGATAGTTCCTTAGGTGCTGTTTATTTACTACGTATACATTGGGGGAGGGGGGGGGTTCGCTATTTGTCCACGGTCCATACAAATTTTAAAATTTCAGGAGGGGGGTCAAGAATCCCAAAAAACTGTATAAGTAGTTAATGAACAGCCCCTTTGATATTTTTCATTTGAGCGACAGAGTACGGAACAGCCCGCCATGCTTCACGCACAGAATGACAGTAAATTGTTTGTGGGGTTTTCCCATAGGAGTAAAAAGGTACAGTATCGCCGGAAAGGTCAATCAGAAAAGGAACGAAAAAATAGCTACAGGTAGACTGCGATAAAAAAAAAAGAAGAAGAAGCACGGTATTCGATCTGACACCGGACCCTGGCACGGAGCCGCACGGAGCGCACCGAATAACCATAGCACGGCACCAAGCCGAATAAAGTGCCGAGTTATAGCAATTTTTGTAACGCGCCGCACCAAGCGCGCGGCGCCGCGACGCGCCGCTCGCGCACGAAGCGAGTCGCTACGCGCTCTTGGTCCGAACTCGTTTCCTCGTTTCGTCTTTCCCGTGTCTTTCCCGATGCGTGAACGCGCGAGCGGCGCGACGCGGCGCCGTGCGCTTGGTGCGGCGCGTTACAAAAATTGCTATAACTCGGCTCCCAATACTGGCGACAAAAATGTTGAAACGGTTCTGTATGGGAAAAAAGTCAAGGAACAATTCTAAAAAAAAAATCAATCTTGTATCGTGCGGGGAACACCAAAAAAATTGCATTTGTTTATAAAAAATTGTAATTATTATAAACAAATTACATTTTTGATGAATAAATTTTAGTGATTTTGGAAGAAACATGTCTTCTTGTGATTATATCAAAACTGGAGATAAATTCATTGGCCCGATCTAGAGATAAGATTTTTTTTTCGAAAAAGGGTCCAAAAAACTTAATTGTTTATAACTTTTGTTTAAATGCGCATTTTGCCGAAATATTTTGGGTTATTGTTTGTCGTGGTAAGAGCAATATATAGACGTATTTTGAACGGAATCCAATGATTTGTGAAAAATCAGTGGTCCACTTCAGGAATTTTGACTCATATCTAAAAATAAACCTAGTTGACTGTGAAAATGCTTCCGAAGTTGCTCTAACACAGTTTATAAGCTGAGTACAGGTTGTTTAGTTGTTGAAAAAGCACTTTTGATGTTTATGTTATTCAGCAAGAGTGGTTGGTTGTGTAGAAGCCATCAAATGAGTAATATATTCACTTTGTTAGCTTTGTTTTGCAGCTACAAGTTGAAAGTTGATTAGTGTGTGTATATAAGTGACATTAGCGCTTATTGGCTGATATTATTCAGTGTGACTGACAAATTGAATAATGGTTGTGAGAAAGTTGAGTAAACACTCTCCAAAAATATTTTGCTAGCTTTTGCTTGTAGCTGTATCTGCAGCTTCTTTTCAGCTACTTTACAGCACAACGCTGGAAAAGTTGGCTTACAAAGCTGAAAATGTTAGTTGGGATCTCTGTGGAAAATGGCCTGAGGATATGATTAATTGAGGGTTTAAGAATAATCGCGCGTGTACTGGTTTTGAACTGAAGAACTAATGATTATTTTATTTTCAAAGCAAACTGTCGTAGATTACTACTCAACTACAACCAAATTTAATCATAAAAGGCATGATCATTTCCGTATTCAATGATTTTAAAACGGTGGAAAGCAGAAAACAGAATCTTTGACGATAAAGGAAAATAAATAAGAATATAGAGCAGTTCCACGCCAAATGACAAGTTGGATAAACTCGACCATCAGCGATTTGCGTGAAACTATGCATAATTGTTTGATAAATTCCAAAAGTGTTCATGATCGTTAAAAAAATCAAAAAATGAACAATGAAAATTTTAGATATTTGAGTTTAAAACCTTTTTTTTTAATATTTACTAACAATTACAATCAAAAACTACCGTGTAATTTTTTTTCATGAAGATTATATTTTTCGCAATAATGTTGACTCAGACGTAATTTCGATCAGATGTGCTACAAAGTTTAAAAAAAAAATACAAAATGTCCGAATTTTAGAAAATCGGAGACGGTTGTAACAAAAATTCATTTTTGTTTTTCCCTTTCATACAACGTGTTCAACGCATCATTTCTATAACACCTAGCTAGACTATCAACACGAAACGAAAATGAAAAAGAAGCACGCTTAGAACGAAAGGCTGGCTGTGGACTTTCTCGTCGTTGCTTTGCTCATCGCTTTCAATGAAAGAAACGTCGATTTTCGAGTGGAAACGAAATTTCAATATAGCTTTCAATCCCTTTCACCGACACTGACACCTGTCAATTTGTTTAAAAAGCGTTATATCCCGTTCCCGTTTCTTTTTTTTTTAGATAAAACATATTACGTGTAATCTTGGAGTGTTTTCACGTGAGAAATGCTATATATATATTTATTTTCCATCATGTACGTCATGAAACCTCTGTTGATGTGTTTCTGTGAAAGACAAAACATTCAAAGTTGAGCGCTTTTTCACTCGTCCGCTTCACTGTGGTGTGCTTGAAAGAAAGACCAATAAAGGGACGGGAGAAAGAGCAACAAGCGATTGAAATTTTGTTTGCAGACACCGACTGAGGTTGTAGAATGCTGTGAAGCTGTTCGATTTCAACAGAAAAAGAACGCTAGCAGTCTCCTCGTCGAATCGATTTTGTCGATTGAAGCTGATATTGAGCTGACTACGAGATTACGTGTGCTGCTCTATTCAATAATATATTTATAACAACATTAATTGTTAATAAATTTAACTCCAAAATGAACAATTCATTGTTAAACGTTTTTAGATTTGACGGTTGTTGAATAAATCCTTAAGTTAAGATTCAATTTTTGAATTTAGTAAATCAGTTCTGTTAATATTCATAATAAGGTTTCAAACATGTTCAACCAACTTTCAGAAACTTACTAATGTTAGTCATGGCTAAACAACTTTAGAAATCAATCACATGACATCACAAATCTTTATGCTGCAGAACTATGACAAGCGGCTTGCAACTAAAACTTATTTAAGATAACTTAAATTCAGTTTATCTTTACCTGTGCCCAGTTTAAAATCTATAATATAGCAAACGTTGTAATTGAATAAATAGAATGAAAATGTTATTGTTCCATTGAAGCATATTAAACACCTAATAGAATGGATTAGACCTCATATATAAATATATAGTTCTAGTTATAGTTATAGTTATAGTTTTCATAACTTTCTATTTTCTTTGATTTTTTTTTTCCTTTGAGAAGGATTGCATAGGGGAAATGGCTCTAATGTTGGCCTATGGATCGAAGATTGGGCCCATCGCTAAAAATCTGCTATTTATAAATTTTATCTAGATGGGACTAGATGGGAATTGGGACGGTACTAATGGAAATGTTTGGTTGTTATTGGCTGAATTTATGTATGGGCCCAAATTAGGGGCCTTTAGGCCGACATTACATCCATCTCCCCTATATCATGAGATATTTACCCATAGTCTTGTTTTAGTTCGAAACAATACCAATGTTTGTGTATGGTTCAAATGGTTCGAACAAACACAAGAATATGGGTGATTGACAAAAAAAATGTGTGCTTTGTGTAGTTACCATTTCCCAAGTAACAGCAAATAAAATGAAAACTGAAGACAGACGCTACTTCCAGTTGGAACGTAACAATAAAATTCAAAATTTGTTGTATTCATCTGAACAACTTTTTCAAAGACAGTAACCTTCTAAGTAGCAGAGCAGCAAGCAATCAGAAGTCTCATGGTACACAGGCGCCGACATACATGAGAATTCTGATCTGAGCTATCCAGTATGCAATAGGTATTATCCATCTGACTAACTTTACTACTAACAGGAACATCCTATCTAGTCGAAACACTGAAACGAAACTAACTCATATAGCGTATCCTATCGAATGCGTAAAAGTGACTCAATCTCTCAATAAGACTCGTTTTCAGTGGATGTAGACTGCTGTAGCAAAACTTTTGAATCAAATGACACTAGCGCTGCATGATGAGTAGATAACTGAGAGGCCAATCATGCACACTTAGAAATAACTAATTTTACACGTCACGGAATCCGTCTTCGACATAAAGAATGAGACGTAAACAAACATGTCATGTAATATTAAGTGCTCCGAGACTGAAAAGTTCGTTGCTCGACGAAAAGTATGTTTGATTGAGTTATATTTCACGTCTGTTATGACTCAACTTTATGCCAAAATTGACGCTCGTATATGTCACTCTCAGAGCACCTAAATTTACATGATTTTTTCTAAGTGTGTGCGATAGGTCTTGTACATCCGAATAACTTCACTGAATACAGAAACTTGCCTTCTGGTCGTGCTGTCAAGTTAAATCAAGGAATTTGATGCAAATTTTACATTGAGCATGACCATTGAAGAGCGAGTCATTACTACACATTCGTAGGGAGAAATTTCAAAAAGCGTGGGTTACTCATGGACGCACGCTTTTAGAAATTTGTCCATACGAATGAGTAAAAGTGACTCACTCTCAGAGTTAGGTTTCGTTTCGTTTGTAAAACGCAACGAACACACTCTTTACAGCTCTCGGCAGTCATACGATGACTGCAGTCAAATTTCTAATGTCTCTCTTACTGAAGCATTTAGATTATCATTCTAAGTCTCACATTTTTTCTATATTTTGCTTATGTACACACTAGGAAATAACTAGTTTTACACGGATTCCGTCGTCTTTGACATAAAAGATGAGACGTAAACAAACATGTCATGTAATATTAAGTGCTCCGAGACTGAAAATTTCGTTGGTCGATGAAAAGTACGGTTGATTGAGCTATATTTAGCGTCTGTTATGACTCAAATTTATGTCAAAATTGACGCTCGTATATGTTACTCTCAGAGCACCTTAATTTACATGATTTTTTCTAAGTGTGTAGGTCAATGAATAGAAAAAAAATGACATTGAGTATTAAATGGTACCGGCTCGTCACTCTGTTCTCTCGATAGTCATAGCAATCGAACACGTGATTGGTTGATTACGACTAAAAACTTTGATTCATTTTCAAAAGTTAACCATTGATAATGAACTATCATCTGTGTAGCGAACAAATCATACGTTCAATCTGAATAAAATGGTGTAGTTAAAATTGAATTTCATTCATAAATGACGATGTTATAAGCGTTCAAAACTTTACACTATTTCGTCACACAATTGTTTTGATTTCTACCCCAATATAGTCCGAAAGACGCAGTTTTACGACACATCTAAATCTCAATTTTACATGCTCAAAAAATCTAACACTTGCGAATAAATCTTCGAAAAATATTCTTTCATTTCTCGCATCTACTTGCATCGCGCATCATCTTTTTGCAGGAAATCTTTAAAATCGTGATAAATCTTCTTTCTATCTACTCAGCTTACGCGCAGCTAGCCATCGTAGATATAGTCGTCCCCCTCGGTCCTACGTAAAAAATTAAAAATCCTGTCTGATAAAATATTCATGATTTTGGGCATTGAATTTTTTTCGGTATGGAAAAAGATCCACGAGTAAAAAATGAAAAGATAAATTTTCATTATTCTGTGACATCAACAGCTTTCAAGATTCTAAGACAACCAAGTATATTCAAGCGTTCTTATATGCCATCCTGCGTATCATCCAATATCAAAATAAACCCCAACCGATCGAAGCAAACGCCAAGGGTAAACTGTCGCAGTGGACTGTCACATTTTTCACTTCAGTAAAGGTAAAACGAATAATTCCGGCGAAGGGTTTTGGAACCATGAAGCGCTCTTCCCTAACTGCACCAACTCGAAAGCATCCATCAACAAAGAAATGCATTTTTGAACGCGAGCTTAACTGCAGTCAGTTGGTGGTAACATGCGAATGACATCGAGCGGCACATATAGAAATGTGCAAATATGTGCGAGTAACTGTGTGTGGAATTGGATTGCTATTTTTAGTGCACGTGTGCTGTGAAGCTTGTTTGACTTTCTCCAGCCATTCCACTGCATCGTATGCATCATATGGATGTGGCGTTTATTAAAGTTCCCCACGGACGTTTACAGCACTGGCTGCCTGCTACTGACGACTGCTGCTGGCTTTGTTCATGATTGGCATGGTATGATGTATTGGGAAAATCCGATACAATGTGAACGCGTGGTGCAGCATTTGTTGGGGCGCGGAATTTCAAAGGAAAGGTCAATTGTTTTTAAATTTGCAGACAAGATAGAAAAAATTCTCATTTCAGCTAAAACAATGTTTTTCTGAATTATGAAATAGTTATATGCTATGATCATATCAAGAGCAAATTTTCATTACGTCGAAAGCAACAAAGGTAAACAAAGTCGAGCTACCAGTGTCAATCGATGCTCCTGCTATTACACTATATACTGTCCGAATATAGGATCACATCCCATTTTTAAAGTTATTTACCAGGTAAATTGCTTTTTGACGTAATCACCTTCCGATCAAAATAGTTTTCGATGTTACTTAAGTCACCCGATTTCTATGGAGATGCCGTTTGACTTAAGTAACAGCGCTGAGAAACCCGTGAAAAGTGTACGTTCGTCGTTTCGCTTTCTCATTATTAAAGTGAATAAATCGAACTGTTTGTTGCTAAGATGATTTCGGTGGTCCTTAAATGATGAATGGGCTGCACGTTAGGAGACGTAATTGATAATTCTCTCGAATATCCTGGTAAATACACTTTGACTTAAGTAACAATAGGGGCCACCAAACGACGTATAATTACTTTTGACTCAAAAACCAGTATTTTTAGCATGAAAGCTAGCGATTTGCATTTGTATGATTAAAACCCTGCTAAATATGTTAAACATTGCTATCACTATGAGATTATATGTGTTTAATTGGAAATAGGAATAACTTTTCGGTCATCAAAACAAAACTTTATTTTTCTCGGATGGTACGAATGTTACTTACGACATAATAAAAATTTGCTCTTGATATATTGTATTGGCAAGATATAGAAAGAGGTTGCAAAAAATGTGTTTGACACGTTTATTTCACATCATGAGAGTCACAATCAGCAATTTTTCACACACTCACTCACTCACTCAGCGATCAGCAAATTGCTGTTTGTGACTGATATAAAGCAAAATTTACAGGTTTTATGTGTCAAACACATACTTTGTAACCCCTTCTTGTAAAATGAGTATTTGCAACCTTGTATTGCAGATTGGTCGATCGAATCATGGAACAGCCACAAACAATTAGAATCGAAGAAACGAGTTGAATTTTGATTAGACAATAGATGCGTTGAGATAGATTTCAACTATTCAAAAGTACAAGAAAAAGTTAGAAGGCACGTTTGGGTTGTTTGGGTGTTTGGATTTTCCAAATCATTAAACCCGTTTATAAAAAACAATAAAAGACAAATGACTATATGACACTATATTTGTAAATAAGGCCTTATTTACGATTTAAGATGTGTTTTGTTTTCCAAATCTTTGAACCCGTTTATCTCCGTAAATATGGTCTTATTCGCGATTCGAGGGGTGTTTAGATGTTCGAAATGCGTTTGGCCTAAATCATGATTTGGGTTTTCCAAATCTTTAAACCCATATTGATCCACCGGGCAAATTGCATTATCTTATAAAAAATACTGAGAAATTCTGGACAGTCTAGAGCATGTTAAGAAAATTTGAAATCACTATTGAATTGACTATTGAATAAGTTATTAATTAGTGTCGATAATTTAAGGGCAGTTCCATGAACTTCAAAAAAAAATTCATCTGGAACTATTTGAAATAGAAATGCACTATAAAAATATTTCACTATTTTTTTAATTTATAAGCATGAGCATGATTGACCGCTCTCAATTAATAACTGTGGAAGTACACTTAGAACACTAAGTTGAAAGCACGCAATAAGCTAATATGCGAAATGCAATAAGCTTGAAATACGAAGAAGAAGAAGAATGATTGACCGCCCAAGGTTGCTACTCTGTTATGTATCGCCAAATCAGCTGTAATTACACAGAGAATTAATAGACGATGCTTGGGACTAGCAATCATCCTCAATGTGTAAAAACTGGTGATCTCAAACTAGGCAATACCAGCGCCGGCCGCACCCTAACGCAGGTCAAGAAAGAAATTCGTAGGAATGTGTTGACGTAACAATCGCTTTGATTGAAGCCGATAAATCCTCTGCACTTCAACGAGGAATCACTGGGATGTTGGGTGAGAGGGTTGAGTTGGCAGTAGGGTTCATTTTGGTAAATGATAAGCTAAATTTATGTACTAACGATCATATAACGCAAAGGAGCTTGGGATTTAACCCACGGTCTTCTGCTCAGTAAGCAAAAACGTTTGCCACTAGGCAAACGAGCTCCTTTTTAATCATCGAGTTGTTGTTATTACCATGTAGTCATATTAACAAATAAAACGATTGACGAATCCTGATTGATTGGACCTGAGATTATACTCATGATGTTTTGCTCAGGAAGCAAAAACGGTTGCTCTAAGGCCACCGAGCCCCTAATAATCAGACCGTTACTCAAGTTGTTATAACTATTCAAACCTGGCACCGACGACGACGACAAGTTTCGGAAAATACAGGATAAACAACCCGAGCAAAGTCCAGCATCAACATGACATCAAATTGAAATCAAGTTTTGATATCAACATCAAACTGAAATCCTTATTTGATTTCAGTTTATGCAATTGATAAATTTCGTTTTCATTTTGCTGTACAAAAATATGTTGTTGCGGGTTTGTTTTCATTGCCTTAGCATAACATCAAATTGATTACTTGTTTTGTTATCAACAGGAAAAATTGATATCAAATTGAGTTTTCAGTTTGCTCTCACTGATAGCAGAAATAGTTTTCAATGTGATGCTTACTTGTAAGCTAAGACCACAGTTAAAACAATTCGGATTAGATTTAGTTTTCACCAGTAGACATAATCAGTTGTTAGGATCCACTAAAGACCCAGTTAATGTTTTAGGTAAAGCAGGTGTATATAAGATAAGCTGTAATGATTGTAACAAAGTATATGTAGGACAAACCAAGAGAACTTTAGCAACTAGATTTAAAGAACATATAGCGGAGGTTAATAAGGCCAAAAAGCAAGAGGAAAAAGGCCTAACATATGATTTCAAATCAAAGGTTGCAGAACACATCTTCACAGAGGACCACCAACTATCGACGGAGGACATCACGATTTTACGAACCGTATCTACACCATGGAAATTGGATGTTGCAGAAAGCCTCGAGATCAACAAACAACGTAATTCAACAGGGATCAAGGAAACGGACACACATGGCTTTTCAAGTTACTACCTAGGACACATCAACGAGTAAGCAGCGGAGTACCTGTTCCTATAGAAAATTAAATTTAAGTTTACCTAGTTTCTAAGTGAAAATGTACCTGTGTTAATATATATTCGGTAAATGCGATGTTTTTCTTCAGTCGAGTATTAGTACAAGACACTGAAGAAGTCTGCACATTGTAGACGAAATACGCGTATCTGTCAAGGATAAGCAAATAAAGAAGTGGAATTAAATAGAAAAAGAAAGCCAGAAGTCTCTTCGTCGCATCGATTTGGTCGATTGAAGCTGATATTGTGATGCCCTGCTCACGAGGCAGTGAATGATGTTTTATTACTTATTGAACCTGACTGTCTAAGGCACACTGCTTATTTGTTTGCGCCCCTTCCCGAGCAAAGCTGAAGATCAAATTGAAATCAGAATCTGCTGTTATGATGTAACTTATTTTGATTACTCCAGTTGATCTCATTTTGGTTGACTTAACGGTTAACACAGCAAAAATGAGAGCAAAATTTTACACTGTTGAAGCAAACGGAAAACTAATCCTGCTTTCAATGAAATCAATTTGATTACTGATTTTGCATTCATAATGTTTAACTGAATACGGGCCTAGAGTAAATGGTTACCATTCATGTTTCTCAAGCTGAAAGACTTAGGCTCCAATCTCACCGCGGACAAGTCACGAATGACCTAAAATGTGTTAAACAAATCAGATAAACGATAATCATTAGTTCAACGACAGAGGAATTTCAATTAAATTTTAAACAAGACGTAAACAGCAGAACTTCAAGTTAAGTTGCTTTCATTTAAAACGTCTTGACTGCATAATGAAAGCAGAATATGATATCAGACTTATGTCGCAACATTTGTTATCAAAATGAGTTTTCATTATGATGGAACTGCACACTTTAATATCGATTTGCTTTCATTTTGTTAACCGACTTTGCTCGGGTTGCCTAACGGCCGTTGTATTACACTCAAATTTGATAAGAAGTTTCCGTTTCCTTAAATTCACCAAATCGCAGGTCACTCATTTGAGATTGAGTAAAATTGTCCTGGATTTTCTTCATATTCAAGTAGATTTTAAGGAAAATCGAGATAAATTGTGTGTCTATGAGTGACCTGCGTTTTAGGGCATGTCAGTAAACGGAACGGATTCAACGGACATGCAGGGGAAATTTTCGATTCTTTTCACATTTCAGGAGACTTTGCTTGTGATAGTGACTTATTGAGAATAATAGTCAACGGAATGATTTTAGTGTATGAATAGCATCAAGACCGTTCTAATCCGAAAGGGTAATGGTTTCAATCTCCATCACATCTCTGGGTGGATTTCTGGCGAATAAAATTTCTCAAAGTGGGTTGCAATCAATCAAAGTTTGAGAACCGTTTGTCTATCGGTTTGTATTTGTAAGCTAATAAAAAAACAACCAAATTCGATGTTTCAAATGAAGACATTTTATAAATGAACGAGCTGTGTCATCTACTGTCACACTGTACGAAAACGCAAATAGAAGACGACAAGATTGCATTCCGTGCCACTCAGTAGTGAAGCTTTTACATATGACCCCTTGAAAATAGTTGATGGCACGCAAAGCTTCGAAAAAGTACACAACCTTCAGCAAACGTTGGATGAATGGCAGTGTATTTCCCACACACTTACAGTTCCATGACTTATCGTTCGAAATGTGCTAAACAAAATGTCGATACAGTTATTCGAACTACAGAAACCTTACACAACTCCGTTAACCTACTTCAGTTATGCAAGTTTTAAACAATCCGCAGTCATGCAAACTGTGTGTATGCCGCCTGCTGAACTTTGCGGCATTGGTAACATCTAAGCATATCCATGGCATTGCACGTTCCTGAAACTACAAGCTTAGGATAGAGTGGGATCGAAATTTGTTTAGAAATAGCGCATTTCTACCGCAGCCGTAATGACGACGTTACGGCATGTGGTTGGTTTGAACTAAACAGGAGATTTTGTTGCTGCATCGTGGTTAATAAAATTAATGCAGTGAAAAAATATCAGAGTTCCTTACTTTCCTAACTGTGTAGAAGATTTTGGGAATTCGGCCCCGAGAGGCAGCCCACGGGGAGAATCAATCTCGTCTGTAGTGTTGTTTGAGATGAGTGTTTGAGTACTGTTGGAATCGACTGATTGTGGAAGTCGATTCCAACAGACTGTTTTCAAAAGTTTTCTCCAATATGCTCCAACTTTACAAAGGAAAAACATTCGAGTTCACAGATCACAGGTAAGCCTCTAGAGAAGATGTAACCGATTTTCAACCGATCCAAACCCAACCTGCTAGCAACCCAATGCGATAGCGCAAAAGTCAAAGCACCCGAACTGGAAACTACATCAAGTCTACTCGGCACACAACGGCAATGGAACGGAAGTTCTTTTCCCCTGAGGTGGAAAACTTTCCCATATAAGAAAGAGCAAAGAGTTTTCCGAAGAATTCCGTTTCCTTCCACAATCAATAACAGACAAGAACAAAGGAAAGGTGCTGCTTTTGTTGTTAGGGGCGAAGATTAAACTGTGGATTTGTGGAGTTCGGGCTCTGGCTTTCCCATTTCGCTGGAAATGGCAGTTGAAATGCGAATGGCAAAACACCGGAAATAGACATGCATGCCTCGTTTATTAGGGTACCTAGTACTACAGTCAGCAGAAGGGCACTCTCAAACGCAGGAAATTGAATCGATGTTCATGCGTCCTTATTCGAAATCGAATCTTCTATAGTCCTTCTAACCTACTTCACAAACAGGCAAGTTTCCGGAATAGAACGACACACTGCCTTCCACGTCGACGTCTTCAAATCTGGTGCCGTAGGCAAGGATACACTTTCAATTTATTCCCAGCTTGTTTTCCAAATAAATCCATCCTTCAACTTGGTTTCCTGTCCCATCATTTCGCTCTCTATATTTATCAGATCTGAGACCCATCGCTTCAGCTCATCCACTTGAAGCCACGTTGGATGAAATTGGGCCAAATTGAATTGCTTGTCATGCATCACTCTCGGCGGCAGCTGCTACAAGAGAAAATGCAACCCGTGCAGGATAACGCTTTCATGCACTATAGGTATCTTCACGCTATCTTGCGAGCACTGTTTTTTTTTTTCTCCGGCACATCTTCCTCAATCATCCGCCGTCAGTCATCAACAAACTCGCTGTGCATTTTCAGATGTTCAGCCATACGGTAAACTTCAATGGAGAGAAGCAAAAATTGGCTTCCATCCATCCATTCAGTCATCCATCAGTCCCAGGACCGGTTCCGATGACGGGAAGCGTCAACTTTTGAGATGAAAGTGGCACGGTGGCCCGCTTGCTGGTTGGCGGCAATAAACAACACATACGGGTTGACATGTGCCCGGACTGATTGGGGGTGAATGTTTTGCGTATTGTACGATAAGTGCGATCAACTCTGGTCCCTTCGGGATTTTAGGGCGGCGAAAAAGGGTCACTCCACAACGGGACGACGTGATTTGGGATAATGGATTACACCGGTTTTGTTGGGTCCGTTGTCATATGGGTCACTTCGAGGGATTATTTGTCTTTGCTGATCCGAATATAACCGCTCCATATGGGAGAAGCAGCTGACACGATTTTACCGAGGCAACAGGTTGTAGGATGGGATATCATTCCAGAACTGGGCAAGATCGTTCACATAATTTGGAAGGAGAGCTGTGCTCTATCTTTCAAACCTAGAATTCACATTTTGGCACGATTTGGTGTCGATTCGATATTTTTTCATTTCCTGGCTACTACGTCTCAACTGAAGCTTTACGCCTGCCCTCAACTGCACTTTGAACACTTTTACAGTTCTTGATTGCTAGTCTTACCCATACTAAATAAGCACTATGCAACTCTTTTCTCAGGGAAGTTGAGACAATTCTCTCCGATCATTAATTATCTTTAGTTTTGTGGTTTACAATGGTTGTTACGTGGCAAATGTTCAGCTCATAGCTTTACAACATTCAGTGTTCACTCAGTTTTCGACATAAGTAGGCCACTCTCGATGTGTGTCACGCGATCGTCTGTTTACTTGGCAGCAACCAATGTGTGGTCCTCCTCATTGTTCTTCATCAGCAGTTCTTTCAGTCGATGCGTCGTCGACTTTCGAAAGCAACCGTTTCATGATGAGTGTGTGAGTGATGACCACGTTTTCCGTCCATTCCCGAGCAGGAGAAAATAACTAATGAATACTTAATTCTGATCTGATACCAACATTTGGTATTGACCAACATGACATAAGAGGTAAAATACCAAAGAATAATACCAAAAATTTACATGGAAAATACTTTGTAAATACCAAAAATTGATATTTGGATACCAAAAGAATACCTGGGTGGTATTCTTTTGGTATTGCATTATCATAATTTGGTATAGGAATGGTATTGTGGGTATATGTTTTGGTATTTTACCCAGTGCTGATAAAAATCCTTTCTTTTACACTCAATTTAGCTGAAAATGAAGAAAACCTTAACAGATAGACCAACTACCTGCATGAATTTGAATTTTGATATAAACAAATTCCCTTGATCTAGGCAACCTCTGAGTTTCAAAAATAACATTTGTTTTTCTTCATTCGTGGCTGGATTCTCATTATCGCCTCTGTTGTTGTAAATATTGATATTCGTCTTCATCTTGGTCGGGATGATATAGAGGATCAAATGCAAAATGATTATTTTCATATTAAACAAATATAGCGCTGAAGAACGTGGTTTTTAGACATAAGTCGACGGCAAATTATTGCCTCAAGCTGAACTGATGATAATATCGATGATTTAGGCAGTGCGGTCGACAATATTCAAAATAATCATTTTTCCCAAAATTTCGTTGATTATTTTGCTTTTGAGGATCACTTCTTATTTTGACAATTTTGGGTTTGATAATCGAGCACTGGTGAATATCAACAAACGCGTATTCGTTGATGTATAATAAACTCATTTGTTCATTTCGCTCGTTTCGTAACTACGAAGATGTTCAAAACAAACGCAATTCATCGACACTGGGTTGAAGCGATACTCCTTGCATGTGATGGTAAATGATAAAAACAGACACTGATTTTACCTCTTATGTCAGGCTGATCCATACCAATTTAAGGTATCGAGATATTCGTTCCTGCTCGGGTTGCTGCAATGGAAGCGCTCTGCCCCCCGTTAGCAATTCTGTCATACAATGAAACCACTGGAAGCGGATCCCATTCTGATGGAGGATGCTTATTGGATAGCGGAAGTTAAAGTGTTTATTGTGTTGTAACTTTGAAATTAAGTTTTACGATGTTGTGTATAGTTAACAAGAATCCTCGGCTCTGTAAAATTAATTCGAGTAAGCCTTATCAAATTCATAATTTCATAAGCTTTACAACGTTATGAGTTTTAACATGTTAACAGGAAAAGTCTCATGCCCTACAATATGGGTATTTTCGGAACGGGGCCCACGCGTAGATGCTTCCGGTTTAAGAAAAAGTGGGAAATACCGTTAAATACTCATCAATATGGGTTGACGTCGAGAGCATGAAAATCGATATCCGAAGCCATTTTTAAATCCATGATAGTGGCTTCTGGCTTAAGAAAAAGTGGGAGATTCTATCAAATACCCATACATACGTTATTTTGAATTGGTGACTTCCAATTTGAGTAAAAGTGTCAAATGCTCAACAATATGCGTATTTACGGAACAAGGACAACGCGTAGATGCCGGAAATCGATATCCAATATGGTGGCCATCGGGATTCCGAAAAAGTGTCGAATACCCTATAATATGGATATTTTTGGAATGAGGACGACGTGAAGATGCCGAAAATCGATATTCGACGCCAGTTTGGAATCCAATATGGTGGCCATAAGGTTTCACAAAAAGTGTCTGATTTATGATCTATGGCATCTACGTGTCATCCCTGTTCAAAAATACCCATATTTAAGGATATTTGATACTTTTACTCAAATCAGAAACCGCCATTTCAAAATGGCGTCGGATATCGATTTCCGGCTTCAGTGTTCACTCGGCTGTCGACAGGAGCAAACCACTCTCCATAAACAACTTTGGAAAGCAAGTTTTGCGTCCATTGCTGTAATGGAAGCGCTCTGCTCCCCGTTAGCGAATCTGCCATACAATAAAACCACTGCAAGCGGCTCCCGTTCTGGTGGAGGAGTCTTATTGGATAGCGAGCGGAAGATAAAATGTTTATTGTGTTGTACCTTTTGACTATAGTTTAATTGTATTGTATAGTGAACAAAAATCCACCGGTCTGTTATGTTTATTCGGTTGAGCCTTATCAAATAAATTAATAAATTAAAAAAAATTCCAGGCTTCTAGACGTTACCCTGAAAATACCGTAGGTATGGGAATTTGATAGAATTTCCCACTTTTCTTAAACTGGAAGCCGCCATCTTCGATTTCAAAATGCCGTCGGATATTGATTGTCATTCACTAGACGTCATCCCTATTCCAAAAAAAAACCCATATTGATAAATATTTGACAGTATTTTCCACTTTTTCTTGTTCCTGAAGCCACCTATACGTCATCCAAATTTTCAAAAATACTCATATTGATGGGTATTTGACAATATATCCCACTTCTTCTTAAACTATAATCTGCCATCTTGGATTTCAAAATGGCGTGGCACATCTATTTCCAATCTCTAGATGTCACTCTGATCCCAAAAATATCAATATTGAAGACAATTACTGGGGAAGCCAAAAGAACCTCGGAAGAAGCTTCCTGCATAAGTTAGGACAAACCTGAGGGCATGGCTGGAAAAACGTTCAGAGGAAGTCAAAAATTACTTCTAAGAAAACTTAAAACAAAATACCAGTTAAAGCTGAGGAACTTCCTGGAGAAAACGGAAGCTAGAAGAAACTTTCTGACATAGTTTAAAGGATACTTCCGCCAACATCTAGAAGGATCATCCAGCATAAGCCAGAAAGGTTTTCGGATAGTTAGAAGAAACTTCTAGGATGAACTAGAATAATCATCTGAAAAAATGCCAGAAGACAGACACTGCCTGGTGATAGCTGAAAGAGTTCTGGGAATTGCTGGAAGATGCTTCGGGGAGAAAACTTCAAAAAATATGGTAGAAACTTAGGGGGAAGTTAAAAGAAACTAGAGAAAATGGAAGAATTAGTCGGGAGAAGTAAAACAAAACATTCGAATGTAGACAATACTTCCAGGACAAAGCAGAAAAAATATGGAAGCAATTGAAAAGAAAGAAAAATGACAAGTAAAGTTGTTAAATAAAAAAATCTTTCAATGGTAGTTGAAAGAAGGTTTCGGGAAAGATATGAAAAACTTCGAAGTGCTGTCAAAAGAAACATCCGAAGGGAAGTAAACAAAATACTTCCTGAAAACCAAAAGAAGATTCCAGGGGAAGTCAGAGGTCTTAATGTATCGTTTAACAAAAAGTTAAAATAAGCATTCTGACACATGAAAGTCCCGAGAAAAGCCAATTCATTTTGGCCACCAATGATCGAGAATTTAAAAATGATGAAGTGAAGTGCATCGTTCGACAGATTATGGATCTGTTCTGATATTATCCTCTTCTCTGGGAATAACTTAGCAAAGTCTGAAATTTGCCAGAGTTAGAAAGAAAGCTAAAAACAAATCCATATGAAATACGATTGATGGATGGAATTTTCAATAGTAAATCATAAAAAAGATACATAAATCCGTTTGATTTCGGCACGGCTATTTTCAGACATTTGAACAGACGCTGTAATTTAATAATCAAGAGTACGGTCCAATTCTAACTCCCATTTCCTTACTCTGCAATTATTAGTCTAACTCGATTTTCTGAAATGTATCAAGTTGGCTAGGTTGGTTTTAGATTCAGATCGCGAATTGGTGATTAGGCACAGAGAAAAATGTCACGGACTTAGACATTTTTTAACAATTTTAAGACAATCAGTTTTAAAGATCTAATATATAGAAACTTTTGTAAAAAATCCTAAACCTGGAACCTAGAAAACTTTTCTAGATCACAGTCTAAAACAAATCCCATCGTTGAGGAACGCGGAAAATTTTCCAAGATGGAAAGATCACGACTTATGCTTATAAAGATTGTACTCGAAAAAAATGGAACACTTTCTTTTGTGTATACGTTTTTATTGCATTGGTAAAAAATTGATGAAATTTTAAGTAAAACTAGTTTAGAGTGTAATGCTTATATGCGCAAAATCTCGTAAAAATCTGTCAAGTGGTTATCGAGATGGCTTCCAAGCAAGAAGTGCTGCGTCAAAAAATTATGTGAGCGGTCGTGGAAAATCCAGGATAGTCCCACAGGTGGATCGCGAAACAGTTTGGAATCGACCATTTGACCATGTCCCGTGTGGTAAAATTGTTCAAGGAAACCCAGACGACTCAGCGGCGAGCTGGCAGCGGAATAAAAGCAAAGACGACCGACTCAAGGAAGGTGAGAGATTACTTCAAGCGCAATCCGAACCTTTCGATCCGGGACGTGGCCAAGAAGGTCAATTCTTCCGTCTGGTTCGGCCAGCAGACAATGAAGCGGGCCGGACTTCATGTCTTCAAGGTAAGGAAGGCGCCTAACCGAATCGACAAACAGAATACAGTGGTCAAATCCCGCGCCAGGAAGCTGTACCGCGAGTGGTTGGTGCAGCCGAAATGCATCGTAATGGACGACGAGACGTACATTAAAGCGGACGCCAAATAGATCCCCAGCATGGAGTTTTTCGTCGGCATGTCCCGCCTGGATGTTCCGGAAAAGCTCCGGAAGAAGAAGGTCGACAAATTTGCCAAGAAGTAATTAGTGTGGCAGGCGATCTGTGGGTGCGGCAAATTCAGCAAGCCGTACATAACGACCGGCACCATCAACGGCCAAATATATAAACAAGAATGCCTCCAGAAACGTCTGCAGTCTTTTCTCCGGTCCCATGAAGGTGACACTCTGTTTTGGCCGGATCTGGCATCGTGCCATTACGCGAAACCGGTGATGGAGTACCACGTGGTACGAAGCCAACGATATTGTTTTTGTGCCGAAGGAGGCAAATCCACCAAACTCGCCAGAACTTCGCTCACTAGAAAAATTCTGAGCAATTATGAAGGGCAAGCTCCGGAAGACAGGGAAGGTCTTCAAAAACGACAAGGATTTGAAGAAAGAGTGGATGAAAGTGTGTAAGAAATATGGCGCAAGTGTTGCACAGAATTTTGTAAGTTCAAGGTGCGGGCATATAGCCTAGGAGAAGAGGTTGAATAAACCATATTTGCAAAAACATAGCGAATATGTGTTTATTTATTCCCTGAGAGTTTCAAAAATGTCTGACTAAAAATGAATTTTTGGTGATCATTTTTGTCTGTTGATTTTTTTTTTTTCAAGTACAGTTTTTAGTTATGAGGAATGGCGGGTTTTTCGTGGGCTATCTGACCTCTGTCCCTTCGCTTTACATCCCTCCATCCTGTATCCCAATCTAAAAAATCTGATCTCCATTTTCCCACCTGCATCTCCTTGTATTAGTTGCACCCACTGTGCTGTAACCTCTCCCCATTTTACTGTTATACAATTAAAAGTTTCCCGACCCCCAAATACTAACAAATTGACAATATTTCAATACAAAATATTCTAATAATCCTACCAAACGGTTACAAGATCTTAAACTAATCAAAATGCAAGTAGTATTTGAAGTATTTGAAAGATCTTGAGTTGATCGAAAATTTCAGTAAAGTCGTTTGGACGTTTTTCAGGACTTCAGGATATGTAATATAGTGATGATCTTCAACTGTTCAAAAATTCAAATGACGTCGCTCAGTTACTATCCCAAGACGACAGGTTGGTATCCAAAAGATTTACAACTGATCGAGGATTTCAATAAAGTCATCTAGATATTTGTCAATGCTTCAGATTGATCAAATATTATTGTGAAGATCTTCAACCGTTCAAAAATTCAAATGACGTCCCTTAGATATTCTCCCAAAATGGCACATTGCCCAAGTAACATTTTAAGTTTTATGAAATACTACAAAGCACCTATAAAACAACATTTATAAAACCCTGGTCAAGGCTATTTTGTCATTAATGCATCCACCAAAACCACATTAAGACTAGAATATGTCTAGTTGGCCCACCCTGGAGAAGGTTCGAAGGGTGTATTCTCGAAGCTCTTCAAGATTGATTTACTGCAAAAGGTTGTATGAAGAACGCATTGAGAGCCATTTTAAAGATACAATAAAAGCTATTTAGCACAATAAAAACCCTTTCCGAGCCATTTCCCCTAGCTACTTGGTAAATCCACTAGGAAAGCATCAATCAAGATAGAAAACGATTTATGAATCCGATCTTATCAAAATAATTAAAATAGAAACTGATAGTATGACAATCTTGTTGAACATCCAAACTTATTGCAATAGTTCTCATTAAGTGGCCTAGTTTTAAGTGCCTTATCAAATGTTATGTGAAATGTACGTGAAAACATCGAAAAAAATAAGTTCGCCCTCGTAAAACGTCGATTTGATTCATTATTTTACAATGAAAAAAAAAAAATTTCGCATAAATGTTTGCTCATTGCTACATTTACCAAAATATAGTTAAATCCAAGGAAATATAGATTGAAAATAGAAGATTGTAAAATACAAGCAAACTAATTGCAACATGGCGGTGGCATAAAAGTTGATTTCCATGGGTTATTTGAGAAAAAGTTGTTTTGCTTTCAAGAAATCCTTAATAAAATCATAAGGTTTTAAAATGGCTTTTATGAAGAAAACTTGCAGGCTTAATTGTATTTATCTAAAGCAATTTTGCTTGATACTAACCCATTCAGATTTATGGCAGCATTTATGGAGGCAAAGTTGCCTGCAAAAAGTTAAACGACAAAGCTTGTTTATCTTTCGATAGTTGCACTGTAGGATCCAGGGTTCTTCCAGGTGGTTTTCTCCCGATGGATTGGGAGCAGTTGCTCAGATAGTTTGCGATACTGTTTTACAACATTTCGCATTTCGAACAGCTGGAAGCGCAATCGTTCCCGAAAAAGATCCCCTTCTTTTGGATGGTTACATTTGGATGGATCACTGCTATGGATCGGAATCCAGCTAATCTCCGCTAACTAACAGTTTCAGTGGTTTGCTGTCGGTTGTTATTCCGATTGTCATCCGAACTCACTTTACTCTTCTGTGCCAGAAGCTCAGTCGTTGATGGTGTGCTGGTTCTTCAAAAGAAGTAAATTTTGTTGAAATCGACTTGAATTTTTTATCCTAATTCGTCTATCGAGATTTCCTTGTCAAAAACTTGGCTTTCATTAACTATGAGGTGCCATCATTTAAGCTCAATCTGTAAACAGAGTAATTGGTAAGTTTACCAAAGTAACATTGTAGGTTTTATTGAGGTTTTAAAACACTCTTAAAGTCTAAATCATGGTCTACAGTACCCTCATAAAACCCAAATTTTTACTTGGGTATGATTCACTTTAAAAAGCAACAATAAATGCTTTTTGCTCTAATGTAAAACCTAATGGTTTTATGGTTGCTTTTATAATGATAGAATACGTTTTTAAAGTTTTTGATCAAGGCATTAATTAACAATTGCTAATGACGTTTATGCTTGAATTGCAGAATAGTTTTATGGAGGGATTGAGAACTGTTTTACTTTTATTTTTAAAACATCACAGTTTTTGACTTTCTTGCCATTCTATAAAAGGTTTTTAAAACACCACAAAGCTGAATTACTAAACAGGAATGTTTGCACAATGAAATGCTGTATTTAAACTAAATGGATTGTTCATTGCCGTTATAAAACCATCATAAATCAGAGTGGATGCCAAATGGTTACTGAATTGTTACTTGGGTGATTAGAAAAAGAGGTTTCATCCAGTAATTTCGTTACAGTTCGTATTCGTTTCGTTATATCTTCAAAGGTATTCACAAAACATGAAATATCATCAAAATGGCCTGCAGGAACAATAATTATTCACAGGATTTCCAATATATTCACAATGAAGACAAGCAGTTCCTCGTCAACTATCAAATTGTATTTTCCCCTCACCATCCCTCTCCAACGGGGGAGTTTGGTAAAGAGAGATGATCAAACCGATTTGTACCTCCCTAAAGTTGTCCTTGCTCGCTTTCTACTCTCTATATGCAATTTTCACACTGCCGTACTCTAACGGAACTATCAATTCTAAACTTTCATCTCCTCATCTATCGTATAAAAATTACCACTTTAGTCTGTTATTCGATATTAGCATCTTCAACTATCTAAAATTTGTTTATTTTTTCATGACACGTCTTCAAATCTGGCGTTCATGATTTTTATAAAAAAAGGACCAATTCGCTTATATTTAAATCCCCCTTTCAGCATCATTTCACAAATACCACAACTGAACGTTCCGATATACCCTGAATCATTCAAAACTATAAACGAAAAACTGCCGTTCCCATTTTCCATCCGTTCATCAAAAGGACATTTAATCCTCACATAAGTACATCGCGCGCCACTGCCGCCACTTGTGAACTTTCCTCCGGGTCCCATCATCGTCACCTCATCAAACTTTTGATGTGGTGTCTCGTCTCTCATTTTGCATCCAGCTAAACAACCACCGCACCGGGGTGAACCTTGCACTCCCTAGTACCTACTCTTTCCACCCTTGCCGTAACATATCAAAGCCGGTCTAGTCTCGTTGATCGTTAGCCAAAGAGAAAGAAAAGGTGAGAAAATACAAGCTCGCTTTTCAAAGTTGGTCCTTCAGAAAAGGTTGGAAAGGATGGTAGTGGGTCGGTATCTTTGTTCTGGGCGCCTGACTCCGACTGAAAGACATTTTTTTACTTGTGCAAAAGCTGCACATGTCGATAGAAAAAGGTGGGAGGTGTTACTGAGGGGGGGGGGGGGTAGTTAGCTTCGTTCCGGCTAAATGGAAATCTGCTTTAATACGATATGCCTTTTGTTTCGGTAGCACTTCGTTTTTTTTCCCCTGGACTTCTTTTCCTCCGGCCGCTTCCAGTAGTGGTTTGTTTTGTCCAATCTGCTCTGCTCTTAAAATAGTTTGAAAGGCGACAGTCACCGTTAAAGGACTCCTCTTTCAGTTTATGGTTTCCCATACACAGAAAAGGACGGAGATCTTTTCCGGAGACCGTATACCAACCACATGGACATGGGTAGTATTGTATTTCCCTACATAGTTGCTGGGATTAATAGGCAGTCAGACTAATCCACCTAGAAGGGCTTTCCAAAAAAAATGAGAGTTTAAGAGCACTTGCAATTGCCCTCAACCACAAACTTTAAATTAAAACAGTACCAGAGACCGGAAAAACCGCACGAAAAGGACCTCCTCCCTGGCAGCATTCGTAGTGAAATGCATGTGTGTATGCACAGAGCAAAGAAATGATGTTTATTTTATGGTGCTGCTTTTTTCAGTGCTGCCACTTTTTGTTTACACCCGTCCCACCCACGCGACGCCCATCACGATAATAATCATGCGGTGCGAGGGAAGAAGGACCAAGAATAGTTGTGTGCTCGTCTCTATAGATAGTTGTGGATGCTGTAATGTTGATTCATAAAAATGACAGCACATTGTCGCCTGTTTTCGACAATGGTAAATGTTATGCACGCTATGGCACGCTTGACGACGACGACGATGGCAAAGAAGACCACGATGAAATGCAAGTGGCAAAGCGTGTTTGTATGTGTTTGTATAGAGATTGTCATTTATGAATATAGTTGGGGGAAATGCTTTCAGAAGGTAGGTGGTTTAATAATGATACTGGTTTTTCCTTATGGTTCTCCTCCGGAAATTAAGTCTATTTTTAACGGAGGAATACAATCCGTTTGTTATAGTAACGAAGAAGTTGTTTTCAACACAATTTCTCCGGAAAGGTAGAAGGAAGAATTATATAGGTTAAGAGAAAAAAATAAGTTTGTAAATGAACTTTGGTGAACTTTGAATACCACATGCTCCTAATGTCCCGTCGTCATATCGTCTAGATTTCAGGAGGGCTGGTCGGGTCTCGCCGGAAGAGACAACTTTGAAAATTCTTATCAGCCGCTCGTATCCGAAACTGGTGGTACATCTCTTGGATGTCATCACCGAATGCCACGCTTCTCTCACGGAACTTACTGACTACCGATTGAACCAATAGATCAGGACCTGTTAGTAGTTCCGAGGCACACTTTCCCTGGTTTTCGATCATTGAGAACCAAGTTCAAGGGAAGATACCAAACGTTTCCATCTGCCATCTGTGCCAACTCTTAGACGGAAACCTCCGCTCTTCTTTTCACCATAGCAATCCGGTTTCGTACCGGTCATCAACTAACACTGTCATCGCTTGCATAATGCTTCGAGCTCGTGCGTCTTCGGCTGATACCGCAACCAATGTTACTGAGGGATCATCCAACAGGATCTGACTACGCATAACGTCGTGTTGGTCTTGGTTGCTCAACGGATTCAATGAGTGGAAGTTGACTCTGACGCTCTGTTGAGGGCCGTAAATCGTCCACCCCAGCTTGGATTTCTCGCCGATTGGCTCTCCAGGTGAATTGGACGAATCTTCAAACCTCTTGACGGTTCCGGTTCACGTAACTACCAGCGGTTCCACATAACCTGGGACATCTAACTTCCTCAACAAGCGTAGACGACGATCCTTCATCCAAGAATGCCAGAATCTCTAATGCGTAGTCGTGAAAGTACAGGGTAACTGGTACCATCCAGAAGATAACGCGTGTTGCACACAATATCCATAAGCTGCATAGATCCTTCAGTACGATGCAGCAGGTGTTCGTGATTGCCTTGACATCCGTTGATATTGCAGCGAATATTAATGTGCAGCAAGTTTTCCCGTGGTTATTAAGACATTGAACGTTGAGTTTGTGTTGCACCACGATCTTCAGTCTGCCTGCCAAGCTGATTTTCTTAACCCTCCGTTACTCGCGCCAATTTTTGTAACACGAGTACTCACACGTTGTACTTTGTACAACAGTGTGAGTTTTCCATTGCCATTTTGCAGCCGAGCTACCAATCGATATGAAACCAACGGGTATTCATCAAAAAACTTGTTTTTAACTAAACAAGCTAAACTTTTATCACAGTTAACCCCCAAAAAATGCGGATAATAGGGAAAATGTGAATGGAACGGTGTCCGTACTACGTGGGATTTGACTTAATTGGTTACAACATGGAAAATCTCGGGATCCTGACCAGATAGAAAGTTACTGTCTTGGGCAAAGTTGTTCTAGAGATCATAATCTTCTCGCTGGTGGAGAGTAGTTCAGAATTTTCTCGCTACGTAGCGTTAGAATACATGTGAAATTATCGCATGTGATATATCTCGAGATCATGCGCTAATTTCACATATATACTAGCGCTACGTAGTGAGAAAATTCTGAACTAATGTCCACCAGCGACAAGGCTATGATCTCCTGAACAACTTTGTCAGAGACAGTAACTTTCTATCTGGTCAGGATCATTATTTTTTATTAAATCTTTGAAGATTCTCATTTAAATTTATTAAATCTGTGAAGATTCTCAGAGGGGTACTAATCTTGTTCCGCTTAAAACGGACCCAATCCATTTTGTAATTCGACGACAACTTCTCGACCAGCTCTTGAGCTAACATAGGATTATTGAGGTGGTCCGTTAGTTTGGCAGCCTTCAAGTGATCCCACAGCTGCTTCACTGTTATTCCGAACTGCATGAAAGTTTCCAGGCGATCGACTCTCGGCGCTTGTGCACTTCAGACCTTCGTTAGAAGCGTTCTTAAGACGGTTTCTCCGGTATGCCAAAAATGCGACGAAGATCATTGATGACATCCGGAACAGACTCTAGAAAGGATAAATCGGCTCCGGACAGCTTCGAGAGCATCGCCTTGAAGGCAATCTTGAAGCCACTTTAGGTTAACTAATTTGGAGAAACCACAAGCCTTGGTGGTGTATTAATAACAACTGATGAATATTGGCCACTTCTCTGATTCGCCCAAATTCTTAGACACACCCTTAGAGCTCCCAGGGCTTGCAACTTCGATTTCGCTAGAATCCATTTGATCAACTCACGATCCTCACGAGATAGGCCGAGATTGCCAGCTTTAGAACAATTATCTGATTCCTCCCACTCATCTTCTTCTGCTTCTTTTTCCAGTTCTTCTCCTTCTTCATCGTTGATTTCGTCATCATTTTCTTTTTCCGCTACCGGATAGGGACATTTTGATATTGCTCCACTCCGACTTTGCTCCTGATACTTCCAGCAGAACTGAACCTTCTTCTCGACCGACATTTCCTTCTCGTATTTCAATTTGTCGCCTCCAGCCTGGCTTGGCAAGATTTTCCACGATGACCTTCTTCGCGTCTTAAAACTGCTCGTGTATCTTCTTACACTCGCTTGCGAACTTGGCTTCTGCTGCCAGCTGTCTCTGCATCATCTCCCGTTCCTCCGTCAGCTGCTGCTGTTTCAGCTTCCTGTCTTGCTGCAGCTTCTTTTCGATAAACTCCTTCTCCTTCTGCCTCCGCTTTTCCAGAAGAATACGTTCCATCTTGAGACGCTTCTCTCGCAGAATCATCTCGTCCTCCAAACGCGTTGTTCTTCCTCCATCTTGCGTATTGCATCGTTCAGACCTATGGTCGACTCCGAAATAAAAGTTCCACCTTCGCTTTTGGACTTCGAGCTCCCTTTCTTGCTTCCGGTCTTTTTCGGTGCTTTCGGTAGTTCATTTCTGTACTTGTCACAGTTCCAATCTGCATCTTTTATAGCGTCCGTCGCTCCGACGCAGGAGAAATGAGCCCACAATTGGCAAGCATCGCACTGTACCATCTCGCTTCCCAAGTAGCATTGCAAGTTTTATCGAGGTTTTAAAGCATTCTACAAGTCTAAATCATAGTCTACAGAACCCTCATAAAACCCAAATTGTTACTTGGGTTATTTGATTCGACTTAAACTATGGCCCACTTAGTAATGGAACTCTTTTGCGAGGGGTTCCTACCAGAGTTAATTACTGGTCAATGCCAGTCAGATTTCCAAAAATTACTCTGATTACTTTTAAATTAATTAAAATTTCTTAATTACTTTGAAATTACTTTTATTACTCTCGATTACCGAAATTACTACGGTTACTTGAATATTCAGTTCAGCTTTATTGTGAAAAGTGACTCTGCTTAAAACAATTTGTACAAAGTGAACCAAACATACAAAGAATCATAAAGCAGTGAATACCCCAGCATGGACAAGCCAAACTCAAAATCAGCTGTAACACACAACGCTGATCCACAAATAAGGATCTTCAATACGCAAGAGCTCGCGAACAATGAATTTTTATTAATTATCATCTTAATCATAGTAGCAATACAATTGCTAATCACCCTATATTCAATGCAACAACGTCGAGAAAGAAAGCGTGCCTTTAAGTTCGCGAAAAGTATGGAAAACGTAGCGGAAGTATAGAAGAAACGAATGCAAGTTATTTTTCCCTAGTAAAACTAACTTGAACCAGTGCACAGACGATTCAGTGATAAAACTCCAAACTCATCATCAAGAAACAAATTCTAGTTACTGCGTGGAAGAGCAATTAACAACATTAAGAACACCAAAGTTCAGTGTCCAGAAATGAAGAGATTTAGTGATGCCAGCGAAATCATCATCATTGTCGTCGTCATCGACGCCTACAAGTGCGCTGAAGCGTACACCCGTGTTGTGACAATTACAACTTGTACGAATGTATTAACGTGAAAGAGGAGTCAAAATAAACAGCAAGCCGTCAGCGGTCTTTACATCGGGAATCCAATGAAACCACGACGTTTCGTTTTCATCGGGAGCAAATTTAATCATCATATACATCAAGAGAAGCATTAGGGCGCGGAGCATCGGTATCATCTTATCAACGAAAGGGCTATGTAAGTAAGCATATTACTATATTAATGATAGAACACATAGAAAGTGAAGTGCAAACTTTAATTAAAATCCTGAACAATCTAAAAAAAATCCAGATATAAAAATTGTAGGGCTGAAACGTTGTTAGCTAAATTAAATTACACTAAAGAACTTTTTACTGAAATTCAAAACAATTTAGTTAAATACGAAGATGAAATACCAATTAACAACTTACAATTCTTGATAAAAGTTTCCCGTGAGACACATTGTGAAATTAACCAAATATTAAATCGGAAATTATCAGAAAATAAGCAAACCTTGGAAAAACAAAATACAGTAATTATGGCGACGCCAAAAGTTGATATAAAACGAGGTACCACCCTAGTACAAATGTACGAGGGTGCACCTGAAAATTAAGACGCATTCGTCGACGCCGTAAAATTATTTAATGATACGGTTGAAAGTGAGTTTGCGGCAGCAACTCCTGCACAGCAAGCAGCCGCTCGGGTTACAGTATTGCGATTTGTAAAAACGCGCTTAACAGGCCTTGCCAGGCAAATTATTGCTAATGCCAACGACCTCCAAGCCCTATTAGACACAATTAAGCAACATTGCGAAACAAAAGTTACATCCGACAACTGAATCGCAAAATTAAGCACACTAAAGCAGAAAGATTCTGCTGAAAGTTTCTGCAATGAGGTGGAAAAACTCACCTCTCAACTAAAAACTATCTACATAAAAGAACAAATTCCAGTAGATAGAGCAAATACAATGGCCATAAAAAAAGGGAGTTGAAGCCCCCATAAAAGGCACAAAGAATAATGATACTAAAATCATTCTGAAGGCTGGGACCTTCACTAAAATAAATGACGCCTTCCAAAAACTTTTGGAAAATGATGCATCAACCAGCAACTCAAATATTAATACGCATAGTTCAAATGCGCAAATATTTACAAGTAGAGTAAATTATTCTCGAGGACGTGGTGGAATGCAAAATAAAACACGTGGAAATTATACGCAAGGAAATGGTTCACAATTTAATTACCATGAACGAAGAAATAACTACCAAAATTAACAATCCAATCGTGGAAATTATCCACACAACCAATTCAATCGTGGAAATTATCCCCCCAGCGCGGAAATTTCGGAACCCAAAGAGGAAATTGGAACCACCGAGGTCAATTCACTCCACATATGCTCCTAGCACAGCAAAACGGTATGCTTTATCAACCGGCTGCGCAACAAAGAACTCAACAACTACCTATTCTACCAACAAACCAATTACAACAACAACAACATATTCCACAATCATCAAATATCAGGTGTCCAGCTGTGGCAGCATTGGTGTGCACAGGTGTGCAGCTAGGGCAGCATTTACAATAAATGTGTCTGCCACAAATTATGTTCAAGTAATGGTTGATATGGCTGACTTGAAATTGTCATCTATTGTCGATTGCGGATCGGACATATCAGATATCAAAGCTGGATTAGTCAAGAGAACTCAAATCTACTACCCCAGTCAAAAGTGTGATATAAGTGGAATAGGACAAGGAATTGTAAGTTCAATAGGAACTACGCAAGCAAATATAATACTGAATAACATCAAGATACCTCAAATGTTTCACATAGTCGGAAATGACTTCCCGATTCCAACCGATGGAATTCTTGGACCAAATTTCCTGGTGAAACATAAATGCAAAGTTGATTATGAATCCTGGCTAGTGATTTTGTCAAATCAATCTGAAACATTTAACATTCCAATAATAAACAGGCAAATTAGTTCAAATGGTGTACCTGGTAGATGCGAAATCATACAACAACTGAACAATATCGACGTACATGAAGATAATGTAATACTTTCTGAAGAAATATGCCCTGGAGTATATTGTGCAAATACTATAGTGAAGAAAGGAAACCTTTTTGTTAAAATTATCAACACTACATCTGAAGACATTTCATTACCAGTAAATTTTGCTCCAAAACATGAACCTTTTCAAATTTTTACTATTGCACTATTCCTAATAATTTAAATAATGTTTGTTCAAAAGAATGAACACAGAAATTGAAGAATGAGTTGAAAATCGAAAATAATGACCCTGATGTCAAAGACAAACTTGAAAAGCTTTGCATGGAATTTAACGATATTTTCTCACTGCAAAACGATTTATTAACAGAAAATAACTTTTACAAACAAAATATAACGCTCAAAGACAACAAACCCCTTTATATTAAAAATTACAGATTACCAGAATCTCAAAAACAAAAAATCAATAATCAAGTACAAACTATGTTAAAGGAAGGAATAATTCAAAACTAAACGTCACCTTACAACTCGCCTATTTTACTCGTCCCAAAGAAATCATCTTCAGGTGAAAGTAAAAAAAGGTGACTTGTAATCGACTACCGCCAACTGAACAAAAATATATCCCCTGATAAATTTCCCCTACCTCGGATAGATGAAATCTTGGATCAACTTGGTCGAGCAAGATACTTTTCTACACTCGACTTAAGGTCCGGATTTCATCAAATTCCGCTAGACAAAAAATCAAAGCATTACACTGCTTTTTCAACTGATACAGGCCATTACGAATTCAATAGACTTTCTTTTGGTCTTAATATTAGTCCAAACTCATTTCAAAGGATGATGTCTATCGCTTTAAGTGGTTTGCCCCCACAATGAGCATTCCTTTACATAGATGACATCATCATAATAGGATGTTCCACACAGCAAATCTACGAAAAGTATTTCAAAACACTTACGTGACTTCAACCTTAAATTAAACCCAAACAAATGTAATTTCTTTAAAAATGAAGTGACTTATCTAGGTCACCATATTTCAAAGGATGGCATACAGCGTGATAAATCCAAACACTCAACAATTTTAAACTATCCGGTACCCAAAAATGCAGACGAAGTTCGACGATTTGTTGCTTTTTGCAACTCCTATCGCCGCATCATCAAAAATTTCTCGGACATAGCCAATCCATTAAACAAACTACTACGCAAAAAAAAAACAATATTCAAATGAGATGAAGAATGCCAAAATTCATTCGAAACTCTAAAGAATAAAGTGCTATCACCACATATCCTACAGTTTCCTGATTACCAAAAAGACTTCCTAATCACGACAGCTGCGTCCAAGGTAGCTTGCGGAGCATTACTGACTCAACCTTATGGCGATTTTGAATTACCAATTGCATTTGCTAGTAAAGCATTTACGAAACAACAATAACAATAACAGTGTATTTTTCAGTTCATAAAACGTTTTTGTTTTGGAGATAGTCACCATGCAAGAAGCGCGTAGAAAAAAATCATGCGCAGTCACCTGAAAAATTTATAGTGATCCGCGTCCAAGCTGGCTAAAGTGTTGAATTTTCCTAGAAACACTGTATGCCCCGTGCTCAAAACGTACAGGGAAACCTTGACAACGAATCGGAAGCCTCAAAGGAAACGCCAGAGTGGAACTGCCAGCCGTCAGCTCCATGGAAAGGCCATGAGGCCCATCAGGAGCAACCCAGGTATGTCCGCTCGTGATTTGAGTAAAAAGTATGATGCCGCCCGTTGTACAGTGCAGGCTTACAGGCACACCACGCCAGGATGCAACCAAAACGATCACTCAAGCAGAATACCGTAGCTAGAACCCGTGCTCGAAAGCTGTATGACAACCTGTTGACCAACTCGACAACGACCAACGAGATGTCATCGAAACAAGAAGAAAATCGCCGGAGAATTTTGCGCGCCGTCATGGAAAATCCGACTGCGACCATGAGATGGATCGGAAGACAACTGGGAATCACCCATTATTTTGGCCGGACCTGGCATCATGCCATTACGCGCGATCGACGTTGGATTGGTACAGAGACAATAACGTTGTTTTTGTACCAAAAACCGCAAACCCCCCAAATTCACCAGAGATTCGTTCGGTGGAAAGATTTTGGGCCATAATGAAGGCCAAAGTTCGAAAACCGTCGAAGGTGTTTAAGAACGAGCTGGATTGAAGAAAGAATGGATGATAGTGACCAAAAAGGTCGGCTCCACCATTGCACAAAATGTAATGAGGGGTCTTAAGGGAAAGGTACGGGCTTTCAGCGATGGAAAGGACATTGAATAAAGTAATTATGCCGAAACATAATCCATATGTATTAGTTCATTCCCTGAAAGTTTCAAGAAAATCCGACTTAAAATAAATTTTTGGCGAACACTTTTGTCTGGTGCATTTCTTTCGAGTACAGGCCTTATGTAAAAGCTGACTTCGGACAGCTTTCAGGACCAAAATTTTACAAGGCTAAGGCTCGAGGTGGTGTCCCTGGCAGATTCAAATTTGTTAAGGCAGATAAATTCGCACGAAAATATATGATCTGGCAGGGAATTTACAGCTGCAGTCAGAAGACATAGGTTTTCGTCACTGAGAAAATGATGAACTCGGAGGGTTACAAAACCGAATGTCTCCAGAAGCGAGTTCTACCCTTCATTCAGTCACATGATGGTCCGGTGACATTTTGGTCGGATCTTGCGAGTACAACAATGATACATTGACAACGGAGTCCAGTTTGTTCCGAAAACCCTCAATCCGCCCAATTGTCCCCAGTTTAGGCCCATTTAAAACTATTGGGCAATTATGAGGAGGAAACTGAAGGTAAAAAGTACAGTCATCAAAACGGCAGCTCAGATGAAAAAAATTGTGGGATAAAATCACCAAAACAGTGGACTAGATCGATGTGCGCCGCTTGATGGGTCGTATTAAGGGAAAAGTTCGAGAATTCCTTCGAAACCTAGACGAATAATAGTATCCACTTGAGTGAAACCCGTTTTCAAATCCAAAATAGACCCAAATGATGTTGTTCTATTACTAAGTGGGCCATGCATATCATGGAATCTCACACGATCGAGTCCATCCTTTTGAGGCATAAATTCTATGAGTTTAATGTTCGGCTTCAGCAAGCACTTGTCGTTGGAATCACCGTCTACTCTAACAGCTGATCAAAGCTTAAACAAATTTATATTTATAGATTTTAGTTTACATAGGGGAATTTACGTATTCTCGTCAATCTAAGCAGTGTCCACACTTCTATTAGCATTTTCTCAGCGTCACGCACATATATGACGTGTCTGTTGGTTTACATTCATTTGCTGCTTGCTTCTCTATCCATTTTAATCGACAGAATTCTTCAAAACTGTTTGAAAGCGTTTTTACAACGCTCCAAACTTCTCAGGTGAGTGTGACTATTGTCGGCAGCCTCGTTTTCTTCGGCAACCTTCCCATTAGAACTGCGTGTTAACCAGCTGTTCTATTATCGGCAACTTGAAATCAACCCCATTTTAGAGTACGTATGCTTCATTCGAATAAAAATCTGCCATAACAGGACTGCTCAGACGTACACATACAATCAGATTGAAGCTGAAAGACTAAAGAATCGTTTGGATGCATTCAGGGAAGTGTGTTGATGGGAAAACATAGTGAAATTAACGTTTAAATTTTGGTTGCCGAAAACAGTCAATGGGTGCCGAAGCCGACATTTACCCTATTTAGATTTTCAAATACTTAAATTTGGTTTCCATTCCGTCTCCCTCTTTCAAATGGATCTCGCTTTACGATGGCACAGATTGACATATCGATTCTCTATTGGTCAAAATCAGAGTTCAAATTGGTAGGTTAATCAAGTGTACATAGTTTTCACTCAATTGTACATAATCTTTGAATGTTATCTAGTTAATAATAAAAGGAAGGACTTACTGTGAATCAAACGTGTATCTTCACAGTTTAAATCAATTGGTTAGGCAATCTAATTCTGACCGGTACTTGTACCATAACTATTCTCACTAACTTTCAATAACCTACGATTTTATTTCACTTTTATAACAAAATTTTAGATAGTTGAAGATGCTAAGCCTCAAATAATAGACTTAAAGTGGTAATTTTTTACGATAGATGAAGGAAAGTATAGAGTTAATAGTTACATTAGAGTACGGTAGTGTGAAAATTGTATAAAGAGAGTAAAAAGCGAGCAAGGACAACTTTGAGGTAGGTACGAATCGGGTTGATCATCTCTCTTTACCAAACTCCCCAGTTGGAGAGGGATGGTGAGTGGTATCCCCCCTAACATAAAGTTTGCTTGTGTTTCACCCTACACAAGTTTGAAGCAGAAGAAGAGAAGACAGAAACACACCCCAGAAATAACGAAAGCTCAATGTGCAGCCATCGCTCCGACGGCTCCGACGCAAAGAGCGCTACTCAGTGTAGGGTTGCAAATGAGAAACCCAGCAAAAAGACAAAATTCTTCTTCGTTATGCCCTTCATCATCTCCTATCCCTGCAGTCGTGGTAAGCAAAGTCCGCAAAGAATTCAAATAAGACATTAGCGCTTGTCGCTCCCTGCGCCGCACGGAGTGTACCGCTCATTGTGCGGATCGCTTTCTCACAGATTAGTTGGAAAAGAGTGTGCGGAGTAAATGGGAGACCTACACGCTCTTTGTCGAGTGTTGTGAGATGCATGCACAAATTTGCTTTGCCATCTTCTCCATCTGTCGTATAAAATTACCACTTCAACTCTGTTATTTGACGCTTAGCATCTTTAACTATCTAATCGTTAACTTCACGCAGAAGTAATACAAACAAAATAGTTAAAATATTTTAGAGGAATTCCATTTTTTGCTAAAGATCGCACTAACACGTTCGGTGAATAATAATCGGTTTTTGTTTTGATTACGATCTAACGTATGCGCTTTCCTGTTTATGCTACCCCGGGTTGTCAGTATCGCTTGGGTTCTCCTTTGAACCAAAGCCGCACTCTCTGGCAAGGATCTTGCGTTGAATCTAGGGGTGTTCATCGGAAAATTTATTTAAATATTTACGTCTGTTTGTCTGTGATGAAACACAGGATTGGATTAGGCAGCAACGTTTTTTTTTTTCAAGAAAAACATATTGAAATTGTTTAGATTAAATTAGAACGCGATGTGACGCATCACCTTCAACTGTAGCACCTCATTCCTCACCAATAAAACCACTTACAGCTCACTTCGCCTTCGCGTGGTCACGTACGTATTTCCTTAAAGCTAATTTTTCACTACCAGCACTCTTCCGCTACCACACTCAAGATTGTCACAGGAGGGCCATAAATCAAACCTTCAACTGGTTGGCTATAAATCTTGACCCACGACGATCCAATTGACGGTGCCAAACTCGAGCTGATGTTGGCGTTTCTCACTATACTGCTCTGGCGTTACTCCCAGATTGATTGGTGTGACTCAGCGCAAGTACGCCGCCATGTCATCATCAATTATTAAACTTATATCCTGCCCTTGTTGCGGGCTAAATGTATAGAGACTCCCATTAATTGGAAGGTGGGAGGGAAACTTTGTCCTTGCGAAGTGCGCCGATGCTGTTACCACGTGACTCCCGCCCTTGATTGGGGCGATTAAAGATATAATTGGAAATTTAAATTGTGTGTGTGTGTCTTGGTTCGAGTGCTGCTGCTGCTGATATAATTGATGATTTTAGTCATTACTCAGCTCTTTGTATGAGTTAGTTTTTTATCTATGAGGAACCAGAGAGTGCTGTTTGTCGAGCAGCAGAGCATCGTTGTTGATTTTCTCAGCTGCCTGTGCTACCATAACAAAGGACCAAAGCGAAAGCAAATATTGCAAACTGGATAAACTGGAAAGTTAAAGCAGCTGCATAGATGCTCTCTGATGGTCCGAGCTGGCAAGCAATCGGCAGTCATGCTGTTTTGATGTGCATGCAATAAATTCTGCATAAAAGTGTTCGTTTTCATGACAGAAACACCATCCGCCTCCATCTGGCACAGCTCGGCTTCGGTGGGTGGCTAATGGTGATCTACTATTCAGTTCCGCTGGGAAATGGCGAGCCAAGCACTAATATATATTCTGCACTGGCACTGTGTCTCACGGTGCCTTTGTTTCGTGGAAAGTTGAATTATGCGAGAGCTTAATTTTAGCACGATTTTCGGAAGTCTACCTAATTTGATTTGGAATGGATGTGGGATGGGCTGATGGGTGTATGATAGTCCAATTCCACTTGCTCGCAGTCGGAGGGGATAGAAGTAGGGGACTGGGTGGTGATATAATTCCCTGGATGTCGTAAAATCCAATCAAGGGATCGTCCAGATTGGTTGGACAGAGAAATTCACTTTGCATGGGCACTAGACTGATGCAAATTTTGACATTTTCGCTCCACAGTGCTCAAAAGGTTCCAAATCGGGTCCTGATTAGTCTCCCAAAATTTGAACTCATTTGAAAAGAAACTGACTTGGCACAAACCATTTGAAGTTTATATGGAAATTACTATGGGAAATCCAAACTTTTTGTTCATCGTCTTCTTACCTTTTTCCATATTGCACTGTTCAAAAATTCAAAAGCTATACTTATGGAAAAAAATTTCAGCTTCAACTTAGCAGAATATAGTTATTGAGCCAAACGTCAAATAAAATAGTTATTAATTGTTTAAGAGATTGATAATCTTATGGCATGATCAAGCAGCTGTTTTGTGAGCAACACTGTATCTTGCAGTGTGACATAGTAGCCATGATTTTTGTGCTCTATTCCAAGCGCCAGAAACACCAATGTTGCCTGCTGAACAGTTGATTGAGCATAATCGTAAGACATTAGTGGCTTGAATTATTGATAACTTTTGATGCTTACATTATATTGAAAAGTGATTCAGGACAAAGTTGTAGCTGAGAAAATTTTCTACGAGTTCAGTTATCATTTTTTTAAAGCAGAGCGATATGATAAGTTGTTAGATGGATATGAACAAAACATTTGGTTTTCCTATAGTAATTTCCATATAAACTTCAAATGGTTTGTGCCAAGTCAGTTTCTTATCAAATGAGTTCAAATTTTGGGAGACTAATCAGGACCCGATTTGGAACCGTTTGAGCACTGTGGAGCGAAAATGTCAAAATTTGCATCAGTCTAATGGGCACCTACACATCGCGAATCGAACGAAAACGCCACGAAACAAACCCAGCTGAACAAATAGAAATACAACTAGGTGAACTATGTTTCAATTTTAAAGTTAAATAAATAGCTACAGCTTATTTTCACCAATCATGCCCCCTCGCCGGAAAACTCTCGACAATGGCCCGATTGAATTCCCATTTTGATTGATCGGCTCGTCGAACCGTGCTCAGTATTTTTATTTTCTGTCACTCGGAGGGCAGCAAAAGGAGTGTCACTGGGCCCGTCCTCCTCTCCACACCACTTTCGAAACGGACCATTAGAAATTATCTGTGACTTTCCAGTTGGACAAGTTTTGTGAAACGATGCCATCACCGGTTCGGTTCGCTTAGTCTCTCTTTAGCAACTTTTTATTTTCCGGTATCGGTTGTTCGATTTCATCCCACGAGCAAAAAAAAGATGCCCACGTAGTCGCTATTTAGAGCCTCTTTTTACCACCGGTATTGACCGGAGGACCTCGTCTACCCAAATCATTTGAAGGTTGCGTCGTTTCGTGTCTAGGATGAAACAAAAGCAAAAAAAAAGGTTGTCGCCGGAAGTGAGGTAAACATTATTGTAATTAAGCCCATTCCGTCGACAGGGTATTGCTAGTCTACAATTTCTTCGGGTTGATAAGTACGTTACGGGGAACACTTGAAAGTAAAAAGAGGGTAACATTCTAGCTTTTTAGCTAAATGAAGGCTTGATTGTGCAGTCAACTGGCTTGATTATGGAGTGGGTCTGCTGAGAATAGGGCAAATCCGTTTGAACGTTTTTTTAAACTAAAAGTTTCATTGAACCAATTACTGGAGACTTGATGTAAAGTAAGTATTGTAAGCAATCAGTCATACTGACTGATGATCTCAAGTATTTTGTGCCATTCCGGCGCTGGACACGTCCGAGTGCACGTCAATTATGGAGAGTGAAAGGAATTTTTTTAGCACAATACACACATTATTAGAAGCTGAAAAGACCTACCCACTTCCGTGAGCATCATAGGAAATATGAGGGCAAGTATAAGGTTCGTCTTGGTAACCTATTTGGTAAATTATGTGATCGTGCTTTAAAAAACACTAAGAAATCGCATCGATCCTATCAACTCAGTTACGTAAAAGGGTCTGAGATATAACCCACGGTGTTCTGATCAGTAAGCAAAAACGGTTGCCACTAAGTCACCGCGCATAGCAACAAACTGCTCCAACCGACGATAATTCACGAACGGCAACATGAAGCTATCGAAATGAAATGATGTACCCAGAAGAAGTCAACTATGTTTTCGAACGACAAAGGCCAACGATGCATGACCTTTGTAGTCTCTCGGGGTATGCAAGTCCGAAGTACCTTGTACCTTTTTCCCCCGCAAGGATATCCACAAAGCCACCTGGAGATCACCTGACCAACACATAGAAAATCGATCACGTTCTAATCGACGGAAAATTCTTCTCCGACATGATCAACTTCCGCACGTACCGCAGTGCGAATATATGTAGATTCGGACCATTACCTAGTTGCAGTATGCATGCGCTCAAAACTCTCGACGGTGCATAACACCCGTCGAAGTTGAACGCCGCGACCCAACATTGAGCAATTACGGGACGCCAGAGTTGCCCAGGATTATGCGCAGCAGCTGGAAGTTGCACTACCCACGGAAGCTACTCTTGAAGATGGCTGGTGGAGGGACATCCTTTCCGTCATAGCTAGTACTGCTGCAACGGCACTAGGTACTGCAATCCCGGACCGAAGTAATGACTGGTTTGACGGCAAATGCAAACTGTTAGTAATGCAGCACGGGCGAGAATGCTGCACGAGATTGAATGTGGAGCGATACAGACAAGCGCGGAACAGACAAAACTCGGTTTTCCGAATGAAGAAGCGTCAGCATGAAGACCGAGATCGCGAGACGATGGAAAATCTGTTCCGCGTGAACAACACATGGAAGTTGTACGAGAAGCTAAATAGTTCGCGCAAAAGCTACGTGCCGTAAGCTTATATGTGCAAGGACTTGGACGGTAACCCTCTCACGAACGAGTGTGAGGTGATTGAGAGGTGGAAGCAGTGCTATAACGAGCAACTCAACGGTGATGCAGCAGAAACCAAAGGTGGCACGGCAACAGACCTTGGAGCACGCGCAGAAGACGACAGACTACCGGCCCCGATCTTCAAGTAGTTGAGGAGGAGATCGGTCGGCCGAAGAACAACAAAGCAACACTGGTGTGATCAACTACCAAGTGAGCTATTAAAATAGGTGGTGAAGTACTGGCCAGAGCGCTGCACTGGGTAATTGTCAAGATTTGGGAGGAGGAGTGGATGGAAGGTGTCGTATGCCCAATCTAAAAAAAGGGCGACAAGCTGGATTGCTGCAACTACCGCGCGATCACACTGTTGAGCGCCGCCTACAAGGTACTCTCTCAAATTCTATGCCGCCGCCTGTCGCCACTTGCAAGATAGTTCGTGGGGCAATATCAGGTGGAACTCATGGGTTCCCACGCTACCACGGACCAGAATTTCACGATTTGGAAGGTTCTGCAGAAATGCCGCGAATACAACGTGCCCTTACATCATTTTTCCATCGATTTCAAATCCGCATACGACACAATCGATCAAGATCAGCTATGGCTTATGCACGAGTACGGATTTCCGGATAAACTGACGCGATTGGTCAACGCGACGACGGATCGAGTGATGTCCGTTGTTCGAGTATCGGGGACACTCTCGAGTCCCTTTGAATCTCGAAGGGGGTTACGGCAAGGTGAGGTCGTGTCTGCTATTCAACATCGCGTTAGAAGGTGTGATCAGCAGAGCAGGGATAGACACGAGTGACACGATCTTCCGAAAGCCCATGCAGCTTCTTGACCTCGCCGATGACATCGACATCATGGCATGGAACTTTGAGAAGATGGCGGAAATGTACATCAGACTGAAGGCTGAAGCTAGGCGGATTGGACTTGCCATCAATGCATCGAAGACGAAATACATGAGAGGAAGAGGTTCAAGGGAAGACAATGCTAGTCTCCTACCCCGAGTTCAGATTTACGGTGACGAAATCGAGGAGGTCGATGAGTTCGTGTATTTGGGCTCACTGGTGACCGCCGAAAATGATACCAGCAGAGAAATTTAAAGACGCATTATGGAAGGGAATCGTGCCTACTTTGAACTCGCTCCGGTTGAATAAAATTCGCCGTCGTACGAAGTTGACCATCTATCAGACGCTGATTAGACCGGTGGTCCTCAACGGCCACGAGACCTGGACTATGCTCGTGGAGGACCGACGCACCCTTGGTGTTTTCGAACGGAAGGTGTTGCGTACCATCTACGGTGGAGTGCAGATGGATGCCGGAACGTGGAGGAGGCGTATGAACCACGAATTGCACCAGCTGCTGGGAGAACCATCCATCGTCCACATAGCAAAAATTGGGCGACTACGGTAAAAATGCCGCACGACGACTCAGTGAAAATCGTTCTCGAAAGCGACCCAACAGGAACAAGACCTGCGGACCCTTCGCAGACTACGAGGCTGGCGAAGTGTGGCTATGGAACGAGTAAAATTGAGACGACTTCTTCGGACAGCAGAGAACAACAAGGCCTTAACCTGATTGGTAAGGTAAGTAAGGATTCCACAAAACAGTCCTCTGATTGTTCTACATTTTCGAAACAAAGAAAAGAAAATGAACTCTCCGCAGAATCGCTTCATTTCGAGCAATATCGTTTTCGTGTAAGTCATTGTGTTTCTTGTTTTTGAGTCACGATGAACATTCCTCCTGTCAAAAATGACTTGAATATCGCTTGTTTTGTTCGTCAACTGCATCAGTTCAGCAAAGGCTTGTTTCAATTGACGCAATGAATGACTCGAAAACTGCTCCCTTCGTTTTTGTCACTTTCACTTCAATTCGGGGCTCATTCGACTTGTCACGTGTCGCGTCGTCAGGCATCAACATATAGTAACCGGATAGTATCCGCACAATATCGGTTGCCGATCCGCATAGCATCCGGATTATATGTAGTAACAAAATGTTATTTTATATTAAACGAACATTAAACTAACGAGGCCATTCTGGAGTCCAAGATGGCGGCCATCGGGGTCAGAAAAAGTGTCAAATGCCCTAAGATATGGGTATTTTCGGAATGGTGAGGACGCGTAGATGCTGACAATCGATGTTCGACGCCATTTTGGAATCCAAGATGGCTGCCATCGGGAGTCAGAAAAATGTATCAAATACCCTAAAATATGGGCATTTTCGGAACGGAAACTACGGATAGATGCCGAAAATCTATATCGAACGCCATTAAGAAATCCAATATGGTTGCCATCGGGTTTCACTCAAATACCCTAAGATATGGGTATTTTCGGAACGGGGACGACGCGTAGATGCTGAAAATCAATATTCGACTCCATTTGTAGGGTATTTGATACTTCTTCTAAAATCAGAAGCCACCATCTTGAATTTCAAGATGGCATCGGAAATTGATTTCCAGGCTCTAAATGTCCCCCCGATTCCAAAATACTGACATTGATCGGTATTTGACAGCAGTTTACAAAAGCCGCTATCTTAGATTTTTTTTCTGATCCAGAAGTCGCCATCTTGGATTTAAATATGGCGTCTGACATCGATTTTCGGCATCTACGTGTCATTCGCGTTCAAAAAATTTACACTTTTCCTGAAATCGGAAGCCGCCGTCTTCGGTTTTACAATGGCATCGGATATCAATTTCCGGCTTCTAGGCATTCCCTTGATTCTAAAAAAAAGCATATGCATGGGTATTTGATAGAATTTCACAAAAATACCTACATTGATGGGTAAACAAACCACCCTATAACGAAGAATTCGACATCTACGTGCACAGATCTATGCACATGCGCTTAAATGAGTGAGCAATCAACAAAAAAAACTGCGCAAATTTGGATCGAACAGCTTTGCTTCAGCGAAAGCAAGTTCGTTTGACAATGAAAGACGAAATGAACACGAGTCAGATCGTTGGTTCTGTTGATGTTGAAGGGGATCTGCTCGAAGAGAAGACAGAATGACTTTCAATTGAAAGTGATGGTTGACACCTTCGTCGTCGCTTGACGATTTTCGATTGAAAGTGACTTTGCTGGGCCCTGCCTCTGAATCTGTTGTGATTCGTATTGTTTGGGAATCATCTCTTTCTGTGAGTGAGCAGGCGAATCAAAAGGCCCTTCAAAACACAGACAAAATCGATCACTGTGTGATGGTTTGCTTCATATTTGTATATGCACGCTTTATTGTAAATGGTTTATTAAATTGTGATGTTTCTGATGATTGTATTTTAATATAAGTTAGGGTATACGTCCCTAACCTCGGTCTAATATGCAGCCATAGATTACGTTTTTAATCATAACTCATCAATTAATTTACCTGCAAACGATATTCTACTGCTAAATGGTATGCTTAGATATGCTTATCATGTCGTTTGCTATCAGGAACCGCAAAAAGTTGAAAAACTTACTTTTTTTAAGACAAAAACTCACCAGGGAAATGTATGTAATATCGGTCTATTGTCCCCAAATTGGGTCTATTTATGGATGCAACTTCGTCCTATCCTGTTTGATTCTCAAAAAAAACGCTCTTGGTAACGTTTTCTTATGTATTTTTTTTTTATCACTATCACTGTTAACTTAATACTCTTCATTCCTCAAAACATTTCTTAGAGAAAATTTTACGAAAACTACATTAAATCACTCAAGTTAAAAATTAAAAATTAAAAATTTCGCTTATCGTCTTTCGACCGCAGAATATCTAAATCAAAACATTGTGATGTTCATTATACAGATTTGGCAGAAAAAATCTCCCTTCCTGTTCGTTCCTTATCATCCAAATGCAAACCACATTGTTGACGTTACTCTTATTGCTATATGCTGTCAAATGAATTTCATGGGCCAAAGTTAGGAACATAGAAAAGAAATGTGTCCCTAAAGTTGGGTCCATGATTTACTTGTGAAAACGTTGTTAAACAATTAAAATAAACATAAAATATTCAAACAGTAACTGTGAGTTTTACGTCTAGTGTGTATTATCAGGTAATTCCATTCAATAAATGCCATAATCAGGCCATTTGATGATCGTCAGTGCAACCTTCCCATCTTAACCTTAGAAGTCATGGCGGCTAAAAACTCCGAACAGAGTGATATTCTCAACCAGTTTTATTACTTACGAGAGCTGAAAATGTATTGAAATGTTGTGATATAAATTGATTTGTGTGTGGTACACATTTATCAATCATCAGTGATCAATATTTTCCTTATTTTTTGTGTAATATTCCTTAATTAATTATTTATTTGCGTGATAGGCCGAATGAAAGGACTAGACCCACATTACATACCGTAACCCTATTTGAATGTTTTTTTAACTATGTGCATTTTTCATAATAAGACTTCCTAAAACTTTGTCTCTGACGTCGTCTCGATTAGAAGTAACATTTTCGTGTCATGATTTATTACAAAAAAAAATATCGAACACACTATTTCGAAAAAAAATGGCAAAAATCAAACACGCCAAATTTAAATGACAACACGAACGTAAAGGATTGTCAAAAATGAACAATTATTCAAAGTTTCAGGAAAGTTTGAGAAGGTCACCCATTGCAGTAAATATGGGGGGACCTAAACCCTACTACTGCACTAGATTTTCACGATAAGGTCACATAGAAGACCTAATGAAAGAATTTCGTAAGTTTTGAATTAAGAATGAATTAGGGTAAGCGAGCCAGTTTTGGCACTAGTGCTCCAAATTTTGACAAAATTGCCTAGCTCAAATTTTAAATAAAGTCCAATGGCTTTAATCGTGTAGACATAATATTATGACAATAAATTTGGTAAAAAATGTTACGAATTGAACATTAAGGGCCAATTGGGCAACCTCTTGAGCCAAAAACTGGTTCACTTACCCTGTAGAGATAACACCAAACAATTTAAAAGTAAATTTCCATGGGATTTTCGTGAAGAGCTCTACGTAAGTTTTGACTAGAACTCCAACTTAATTGTGAGGGATCAGAGGAAAATTCCATGACGATTGTGAAGTGGATTCCAGGATTTCTGAAACGTACTAAGCGAATAGAATGTTGAAGGTACAATTCCAAAAGAATTCTGCGAACCGTTTTAAATGAATTACCAGGGGCCTCTCTTAACTTAGTCGCATCGTGGCAGCTATGGACGCATCTTTTAAGCAAGACTGTGCTGTTTATGAATATTGCGTGAATTACATGCGAAGTCCAAGGAAAATTCAAGCGAATAAAAAAAATGGACAAAAAGTTTCAGTGAATTCTGGGCACGAAAATAAAACTCAAAATAATCTAAGGACAGATTATTATAATTTTAATATAAAATTTGTTCTGCAGAGAAATTCTGGATTGGTATGAAAAAATTGTCATGGGGTTCCCAAAGAGAATCTCAAATTTATTCTAAAACAAGTCATGTGAAGGGAACCGATTCTGAAGGCAATGTTTGAGAACAATCCAATAAAGTCCTTTACATACTTTTGAGCGAATTTTTGAAGATAGTTATACAAATTTGATGAACACAAAACCAAATTCAAAATCCAGGAAAAATGCTTCTTAAGTCTTAGTTATGATCCATTTTACCTATTGCTCTTTTTTACTCAATCGCATTCGGTTTTATGCTTAATTTGAATGAATTAAGCACAATCGGAAAAATTTCCAAATTTCCGGAAAAAACCGGAAAACTGCGTTGTTCATTTTGCTGATACAAAGTCTTATTTTGTCACATCTTTTCTTTGGGTCATTAAAGGGGAGATTCCAAAAAATGAATCGAAAATTATATAAAATCGAAAATCATTTACATCTTGCGTAATGTTTCAGAATTAATCATATATCGTTTTATTTCGAAATTAATATAAATAAATTTTTAAACAACAACAAATATTTGTTCTTGCATAAAAAAAAAACACAAAATCCATTAAATTGCGCACGTGACAAAGTCTAAATGGTTTGATGAGCGTTTTAGTAGAATAATGGTGTTCCTTACTACGTTGTTTTTCCTTTTGATTATACTACTATTGTATCACTTGCACTTTCACGAATTCACTTTAACTTTTTACTTTCACTGTCACTTATTAAAAAAAAAACTATAACAGATACGTGCTACGTTTACTGTTTGTAAACTTCTTTCTATGAGTAGACACTGAAGAAATTAGCAAGTAGTAAATGTTATACGTATCAGTTATAGTTTTTTTTTTATACGTGACAGTGAAAGTAAATATTAAAAGTGAATAGTGAATTAGTAAAAGTGCAAGTGATACAATAGTAGATTGGGATTGAGGTCAAGGGGTGGTCACTCTACACACTTATTTTGCACCAACTTTTTTCTCGGTGTACCTCACGTGTGCCGGCAGTGGTGAGAGTGTCATCAGACTGAATTTTTGTTTGTGGTACAAACTTAGAAAAATTAATGTAAATTTTGGTGCTCTAAGACTGACATTTACGAGCGTCAATTTTGACATAAAATTGAGTCATAATAGACGCAAAATTAGCTCAATCAAACGTACTTTCAAACTTTTCAGTCTCGGAGCACTTAATTTTACATGACATGTTTGTTTACGTCTCATCCTTTGGGATGGTCCATTAATTATGTCACTCAAATTTGGTCCATTTTCAACCCTCCCTCCCACATGTTTTGTATGGCCCTTATTTTTTTTTTTTTTTTTTTTTGTATGGCTCGTCACAGTTTTCAAAAAAAACCCTCCCCCCTAAATGTGTGACATAATTAATGGACGACCCCTTTATGTCAAAGATGAATTCCGTCACGTGTAAGATTAGGTATTTATAATGCTGTTTTCGTTTTTGCGGTGTAGCTACACCGGTGCTACACCACCGAACACCGAAAAAAATTGAGGGTGTAGCTATCGGTAGCACCTTTGTTTGCAAACAAATGATAATGAGCTGTCAATGACTCACGCTTATTGCTGCTAACACTACACCGGTGTAGTGTAGCAAAAACGAAAACGAAATAAATGTGTATGTTTGGCACCCCGGTAATTTTGACTGTTCACATGTTTTGAAGAAACAAAACAACAAGCAGTGGAATCATATCCCAGATCGTAACTGTCGTGACTCTCGGCTCGTTACTCCCAAATTCTCTCGGAAAACGACTACACTGAACCTAATAAGCAACGGCCTCGGCCACCGAATCAAAGCTTCGAGCGAGAACGTTCTCCGGGGGAGGCACTTCCAATTTACGACAGGACAATAACTTCTACTGGATTGAAGTATGATGGCAAAATAATCAATTAAATGATATTTTTCCGCTCTCATACGCTCTCAATATCACGCGTAATACTGGAACAAAATATCATGCTCGATATTGATTTTACAAGCCCCTTTGATATTGCGAGACTATTCACAACGTGCAAGAATCAAGCTGAGAGTTGACTCGACACAAAAAGGATTCCGTTGCACATCGTTTTCTTAGGAAGAGAAAGTATTGTTTGCTATCTCTTTTTACTCTTCACCGATGGCAGACACGAAGTGACTGCTGCCAGCCGTTATGAAAGTTTCAGTTGCGTTCGGGTGTAAAGTAAAAATAATGAAACTCAATCTCACCATAGTTTGTTGAGATTTGCAGCTGGTGAGTTTTGTTAGCTTGATATTCCGAGCTGCAATATCACAGCTTGCAAAATCAACCGCAGTTGTTTGCTTGTTGCTTTTTGTCTACGAAAATCAAGCGTGATCTTGGGCATTGGTGAGAGTTGATTTTTTTTTATATTTTCCCAACACTGATGATGAGAATTCGGATGAACCACAGGTGACGGTGGAAAGTAGACGAAGCGAGCGTGCATCAGCAAAGGACACTGGTCAAGATGCTCTTCAGATTCTGATGAACGATTCCAGGAGAAGTTTCTCCCGAAAGCCATCGACTCAGTCAAAGATGCGTCGCCAGCGTTCTAGTGGGAGTTTGAACCGAAATTAGACGTCCCTGGTAGACATGGGGTTTAAAATGTCTACACGGTCAGACAGTTCAACGAATGGAGAGAAGTATGAAGTCTGTGGCGAAAAGCAATGCCGGCCAGAGAACACCTGTAAAAGCTGTACCGCTGTCGATGGTAGGAAAGCAAACACCGGTAAAGATTCTACCTCCGGAATTCATCGATGTCAGTAACGAGGAGGAACGAGTCATGGAACTGAATGTCGGTTGGCTGATCAACGAAGTGGTGAAGCGTTACGGAATCAAACAAGGTAAACGACCACTGATAAAACTACTACGGTGGCCGATACCCTTATGACCCTCTGTGCGGCTCGGATTCCATAATCAACGTATGGAAGTATTACCCATGAGAATTTTATCGATCAATGAATATACTGCCTATAATCGCATATCAGTCTTATATGGATTTTCGTTTATTTTAGGATAACAACGTTAGCGACTGAAAAAATGTGAAAACAACATAAAATCAGTTTGTCTCATCAAGCAAAGTAATCGCATTTCAGTCCCATCCTGAAATTCGATCCTCCAGAGGTTAAGTTACAGTTCTGCTGTTTGGATCGCCATATTTTTCGATCATATAACAAAACATTCATAGTAACTGATTTCAATTTGAAAAAATAATATTTTACTATGATTTTTCAAATATTTACATGGGAATTTTCTCAATGCCCTCTTTTCCATATGGGACTGATATCGGATTATGGGCAGTATAGTTGTTAAAACTTTTACCCGTAAATAAGCAAAGTAATAGGATATAGTAATCTCCCTACCCATACTTCAGATGGTTTATGTCTTGTCAGCTAGGGTCATTCCCGCCCAAGTAACATTTCAAGCTTTATAGAGGTTTTATAGCATTCTACAAGTCTAAATCATGGTCTAAAGAACCCGCATAAAACCCAAATTGTTTGTTGGGTAGTTACGCCTAATTGAGGTCGCGTCTGGTCGATTCGTCACTTGGCTTAGTCTTTGATTATTTTAGAGATCAGGTTACGAATCACCTCCAAAGGATAGTTATAGGTTTATCCTAGAAGATCTAAACAACAGGACTGTATGCAAATTGTTCAGTTATACGATCATTCAGAGCGGAATAAAGTTAGTGGTCTTTTACTATGATGAAACTCTGTAAAATTATTATATTGACCATAATTGCTCTTCTTGCTTCAAATTCCTTGTCCTTGCATTTCCTGTTTTTTCGAACACCAATTTATCAATTTAAATACCTACCTAAAAGATTCAGTGGATTTGTGGAACACATTGGTGCTATCAATTTTAAAGCTATCATGAAAAACACAGCTGACCTGTATACACTTTTGGATCAACGGTGTCGAAGTACCAAATTTCATTTCAATAACCAACACGTGCCAAGGGACATCACTCTGCAGATATATATCACACAACTGAGTGTACGCTACAACAGTGAGAGAAAGCACGTCCCGTGTCGGTCATATTGCTGTTGATTGACATATGACGGATTTAATTTGCGACTCACGTTCGCCGACACATCCCAGCTAAACTGCCCTCTTTTCCAATGTTGATACTTCATGCTGTGCTGAATATTGAGCGAAAATGAACTCTGACTTGAGAGCAGATCCCCAGCATGACACCCGAGTACTACCCCCAGAACGTGTGTGGTTCTGAATATAGATTTCAATTTTATACAACTTTGACCGCTTGTTTAGAAGATATTTATATTAAATAAAAAGGGGACTCCATTTACCAATGAATGTACGGTGATAATTGATAGACCATTTCCTGCTATTCAGGCTATCAAAAGTCACGTCAGGTGGGACGGTACCGACGGTGAGAGGGTTAATTGAATTCCAAATGGAACACTAATGGAGCTGAGGGCCCTCATGGGACATGAGAAAGTCAGGTGTTCTTGAATCTTGATAGCCCACTTCAACCGGTATCGGATGCTGTGGAAATATAGCAGGAAAATTGCAACATAATCAAAATGAAATCCCTATAGGTACTTATACCATTTTTCTCTTTGCACCAAAATCGGTCCAGATAGACAACAGAACGACAGCAAATGTACACAGCACACGTTTTTCGGTGTCCAAGACCGCCTTGTCACGAGAGTGGATATTTCATGTATTTGAAAGCTTTTCTGCTCTGCGAGTAAAAAGTCACATAACATTGAATCAATATTGTCTGATAGTGCACATCTAGCACACCCATACTCTCGTCCGAATATCGACATCCCACGTTGACCGCAAACACAAGGGATTTCGAGGACAGGGACAGGGACAAATTGGAGGGCTATTGGGATAAGAATGCTGTGCAAAGTGCAAGGTACAAAAGAAACATGGATGAACAAAGGAATCACCTGGGTGGCATCGTTGGGTTATGGGAAATGATTGTAACGTTGCCGTCACCATAAAGTGATTTCGATCAAATTAAATAGATTTTCGACCTAATAATAAAGGCTGACCAAAAGTAAAATGGTACGCCCCTCACGCGTCGCTAGCACGCCTCTAGTGGTGGGAATCGAAAATATTTGACAGTGATTTGTTTACACTTCTATAGAGAACAACTGGTGCAAGTTTGATCAAAGTAGTCGACCGCGTTCAGAAATAACGTCAAATGGAGCTCGAAAGAAGGGTGAACAGGTGTGCACAAACACACCTGGAAAATCCGGAGGGGTCCGGTTCCAAGCTGGCCAAAGTACTGAAGATGCCGAAAACAATAAATTGTCGAGTGTTCAAAACCTACAAGGAAACCCTGAGTGTGGAAAGGAATCAGCGGACCTACGAAAAAACTGGAACCAGGGATCGTCAGCTGGGCAGCAAGGTGTTGAGGTGCGTTAAAGCCAACCCCGTTCTTTCGATCCGAGATGTGGTCAGAAGGTACAAGCCAGTAAACATCCGAACCGGCACATAGAGCAGAATTCCGTGACCAAAAAGCGTGCAAGGCTTTTGTACGACCGTGTTTTGACGAAACACAAGGGCTGCACTTTGATCAATGACAAAACATACGTCCAACTCGATTTTAAGGTGATACGGCACGTCATGCAACAATGGCTGTCCCTACAATCATTAAATAAACGTGTTTTGGTATGCGTACGAAAGACATCTTCCTACGAAACAATAAATTACTAACTACATACCTTAAAAAATGGGCCTGAATTGTATGAATAAGATCTGGATACATATTTCAATACTTTTCCACAAAAATATTACCAATTCATTCACGCATTGGTAATATTTGCATTAAAAAGTACGATCAGCTGATTTTCTTCTGCTCTGGGCGTGAAATTTAAATAACTGTTTTCACTAGCTTTCACTTCTCAGAACCACACTAAAAACAATTACGACGCGTGCTTCTACAAGCACTTTCAAGTTAATGCACTTTTAAAGACGATATTTACTTAAGTAATATCATTTGCATCGCTAAAAACGCGAGCCGCGAATAATTCTTCAAGCTGAAACTGTTTTGTTTACCTTTTTTCTACACATCACATTACGAAGGTGTGTGTACAAATCATCTACCATCGTATCCAGTGTTGTCGATTTAATTGAAACAAAGTGTGTAAAAACAATGCTTTTATTGCTTTTGAAGGTTCTTCAACTGTGTTCAATTTAGAAACCGTCACTAATACAAATTAAAAACAATTTCTTATTTTGATTTTCCAGAAAAGAAATGGACGTAAATAAACCTACAAATCTTCTATAGAAAACATATTTGTCATTATGGTTGCACTGGTCGAAGCCATCAGCTGATATTAAAAAGGCTGGAAAAGAATGATGTAAAAACATAAACATTCACGATAAGATAAAACATATCTAGCGGCCAGTTCACATTTACCTACTTTTGACTTTGAGTATTATCACAATCATATTCACCTACTCTTGGGTATAACTGACTTACTTTTGGGTAGAAAGCGAATTTTCAATACCATAAGATTTGAATACAAGTAAATGAAAACTACTTTGACTCACTTTGCCTACTTTTGGCTTCCTGCAATAAAGTGTCGAGATGTGTGAAAATAACTTACTTTTGGGTACTTTTTTCTTACCATGTACCTGGAGGTTTGAGTGCTGGAATCATTTTTGGACCGGTCGTGTGTAACCGAAGTGTACAAAGTGTGGCTTTGAATTAATCAACTACTATGATTACTTGACTTGGTTGTCCTTGGTGACTAGGCGTATGATATTTTTCTGTATAGAAAGGGATGTCCTTGGGAGGTGGTAGATCGTTAATTTTGGCAAATTGAATAGAAATGTAGTAATGGTGTCAATATTAGATGATAACTAGACATTCGACATATTAATAACGAACTCTAGCAGCTATGTTTACGGTAGTTGCGACAGTGCATGATGTCCACTCACACCCCTACAGCATCAATGATACTCATTTCACTGACACATAGAAACGAGAGAAAAAAAGCAAAAAAAGCGTGACGTATCGTATCACCTTAAGCAGCTTCCAATTGCAAGCGATTTGCAATTGTGGCCTGAAAACGGAACCATTCGTCACATCCTCGACGATGACATCCCAAGTTGACATCGAAGAATGCCTGAAAAAGCGTTTATTGGCCGTTCATCCGCAAGCATAGGGGCAAAGTCACCAAGGTGGTTCTGGAGTGGTATGCTGCCAACAAGATCGGTTTTGTCCCCAAGCTAATGAATCCTCCGAATTGTCCGGAATTTCGACCCATCGAAAAATACTGGGCAATTTCAAAGCAGCGTCTTCGACGAAACGGCGGGGCAGTCAAGGACATCCAGCAAATGCGGGTAAAATTGCATAAATGCGCTGATTCCGTGGCCGTTTCCACTGTACGGGCACTGATGGGCTCCATCAAGAGAAAGGTTCGAGATTTTGTTGAACTGGAGAAATGTAACGATCTAATGCTGTAACTTTGAAGTTTTAATAAAAGTACTGTAAAGCAACCATTAATGGACTTTTTAAACTTATTGACTCACGAATTACAGGTCTTTTTGTGCGTACCAATTTACTTTTAGTCAGCCTTTAGTACAGAGAACGAGTCTCGAGACCATTCCATTGAATATTCAGCACTTCATTCATTAGAAGCCAACAGCAGCTCTCAACAACTCTTCCAACTGTTCTTGTTTACCCGCTGTTGAGAAAATTATTATTCCGTAAACTACGTGCAGAAGCAAACAATTACAATCCGAAAAATAAGCACACAAATGTAAAAGCAGCCAACTCTAATTTCACCCTCTTAAAACCGGTTTTCATTTTCTCTGCTTTCCTTCCAGAAGCTTCAGCACCACACTCGAGTGGAAAGCATCGTAAAAACCATCCAAAACCAAGTACCAAGTCTGCCACCGTCGACCGACCATCCGACGCAAAAACGGCGCTCCATTTTCCAGCAGCCAACAAACACATCCCGAAAACATTTCAATCTACATTCATTTATCATGCTCGTTTGAATGCGAGGGCTGCAACTTTCCACGACAATTAATTCCCGGGAACTCGAGAAATGACCCATCGCATCACTCGCCTTGGCTTTAATTATCTTGATTTTCGAACCAGCGGCATCGGCACCTATTTCGTTCTTGGTGCCATCAACGTGTAATCAACGAATCGCGAAATCGAGTCCACGAGCTTGGGGAGCCGCATGATGGAACCATCCTGGCCTGGCTTTAGCAACAACGATAACAACGACAACTTCAACACCATCAGCGTCCATCGCCATTATTGTCACCACCAACAGCAGCAGCAGCAGCAGCAAGAAGCCACCAGCGTAATTGAGCTACAGCAGCTGAAAGAGATTATCATCCTGCAGCTTCACGACGACGAGATACGACGATGGAAGTGTAATCACTGAGACCAGCCAGGTTCCGTAAGAGGCCAGATGAGACGGGAGCAGTGCTTCAAATTTGGCTGCAACCACTCAACGACGAGAGACGACCAAACGGACGAAGAAGGTGGGTGTGGCCATTTGATTGGGGAATGCTGAGTTGTCTGGAGAAAAGCTAGGAATGCTCGTTGAATGAAACGTCCAGAAATAGACATGCTCCGACTTAAACCCACCCATAACGATTATTTCCAACTCCCAGAGCGTCGAAAATTTGCTATCTCTTAAAATCTTGATTTTTTTTATCCAAGATCTTGGAATACTTTTTTTCTATTTTCTATTCTCAGAATCATTTGAATTTTGTAAAGCAATAAATTGAAGAAGAACAAAACATTCTCTGTCGAAGCCCGTAAGCTTGAATAAGTTCAAAGTGTTTTATGTTACTTCATACGTGAAGTTTACGATTTTCAGAGTTGGTTGGAAATGCTATCTAACATGAAGCTTTAGTGTGATAATTTATTAGCTAGAGAATGGTCTGAAGAGGGTAGGCAGATGTTCCGTTACCTAACTCGTCCTAACATTGTACGAGTTAGGTAAAGAAGTGTGCGTTTGACTAGTACTGTCGCATTAATGGCCCTTCGCTCATTTTCAACTTCTATTCAATTATCGTACTGCCGTACTATCTACCTACCCTCTTCAGACAATTCTCTAGCCAATCAATTATCACACTAAAGCTTCATGTTAGATAGCATTTCCAACCAACTTTGAATTAGTTGTTCCTAGTGGTTTTGTAGATCTCTGATCAGATTGCTTCAAGTGCAGATGTTATTTGAACTGCCGGATTTAGGTTCTGGGGGCCCGGCAGGGATGCCTTTTTCCCTAGTGTAAGCAGGGTGATGAGTTGAAAAGACACCTCGCACTATGACAAAAGCAAACTCACCCGAGAGATTTTTATTTTGTTTTCACTTGCTACCGCTTCTCCCACTGCGCAAACAAATACAGTTTCTGACGTTCGCACCTCCACCAGTCCAACACACCGCAGCGTATGAGTGATCACTAGGGAGCACCGTAGAGAGTTCGTTAGCTTCACCGATGAGAATCACCCCGGTGCGCGGTGAAGATTTTGGTTGTTAGTTTGTTGCATACAAAGATTTTTGACGCAGGACCACGTCTTTGATTTCTATATGGGGGTACACTTTGTAAAAACCGAAAATGGAACATGTAACAAATTAAGAAAGATTTTGAACGTTAATAACTCAGCTGCCCCTGGTCCAATTTCAATAATTTTATCACCAATCGATCAGAAATATGGCTACGCATCGATAATAATGCTTCCAAATGTTGATTTTCAATAAGAAACTATTGAAAAACTGGTGAATGTCCAGCATTGTTCAAAAGCGCCGAATTAACTAACAAATCCACCAATTACCTACATGCATATGCTGCTTCCCCAACACAGTCGTCAGAGAGTAGTAAGTAGACGAAACAAGTCGAAGTGGCATTCGCCTCCGATCCTCGGGCGCGTGCGAATAGGGAGGATGGAATTGTGGAATATTTTGCACACTCATCGCCATACTCCGAACCACACGCTCCCAACGACCACACCACTGTGTGGTGGTGGTGTTCGGTCGTCGAAGTTAGTAGCAGGAGTAGCAGCAGTAGCAGTGCTTTCGGCGTGTGGCGTTGAAAATTGTTCTCCAGTAACAACGAAAGGCTGCCTGCAAGCAGCGAGCTGCAGTGCCCACATAAGCAACCATCAAATGAGGAAGAAGCTGCACCGCTTGGTTTGGGTCGCAATCAGTAGCTCTTCGTGAGTCGCTGCGGGTCGGTCATCTATACCAAGCGTGTCACCCTCGCTCCAAACGACATACAGCTCGACAGCCTCATCCGTGTTGAACACACAGCTCAGAATTACTCAACCATCACTACAAAACGGTCCTTTTCAGGGGCCACCAAAAAGTTGTTAAAGAGTATTATTTGGACATTTTTCAAGGTCATCAGTTCCCGCAAGCAACTAGTTATCAACAATTTCTTTCGTTTAATCAGTCACCCTTGTAGTGACGTCAAAAAAATTGTTTCGATCGGCGCTTACATATGAAATTTTATGTGGACTATAGAATTTTTTTTGTATGTTATCAAAATTTATGAATGATATGTTGAGATAATGTTTTGATTATGGAATTATCACACTGTATACCATGAAAAAGCAGCCTGTTTGTGAGTTTTTGTCTGTTTTCAAGTAAGGAGTTATCATAAAAAACAAATCGCCAGCTGGTATTTCCCGGCGACTGAACAAATAAATAAAATCAAACAAAATCATCATGCAGAACTAGCTAGGATTTGCTTTACTTCATATTTCACAAAATTGCGTTCGAGTGTTAAGACATCGTCTCCCGTAAATTTTACATGTTTCTCTCTACAGGATCTATAGAATCCACGCAATTTAAAAAAAAACCAAAATGCATAGCATTACGAAAAGAGGTCAGGTTTCGACTAATAGCAGATAGATTTTAATTCTAAACAAGCCAAACGATTGGAAATGTATCTACCAATCTGCTAAAATGAACACTAAGTTAATTTTCAATAGGCCATTATTGAAAAATACCAAATGTCCAACTGTTGCAATGGTGATCAAAATTATCACCGAATGTCTTAAAACAGCGCATTCCCTAACACAGACTTAAAAATCGAATTCCATGCGGTCCCACTGAATGGTGCTCATTCAATCACCGTAAGTGTCCAGTCCAACAGCAGTAGTAGTAGCAGCAGCAGCATGAGTGCTTTCAACAACAACAACAACGAAAGGCTGCCTGCAAGCAGCGAGCTGCAGAGCTCATATGAGCAACCATAGAGAAGGAGGAAGAAGTCCCACCGGTAGGCTAGGATTGGAATCAGTAGCTCGTCGTGCCCAGCTCAGCATTACTCAACTATCACTACAAAACGGTCTTTTTCAGGAACACCATACATTTGTTAAGAGTATTATTTGGACGCAAGCATCAAGGCTCAACCTGGTATCTATATAAGGTGTGGCATTGTAGACCCGAATGTATTGGTGAGATTAATCATCGTCCGACCATTTACCAGAGTACGCTGGTAGGCAGTGTTAAAAATCCATATAGAATTTGAGAGAAGTGGGAATAATTCGCTTTGGGTGTATATTCAGTCCCCAGAAAGTCAATAAAATCAAATTTGTGAGAAAATTAGCTCTCACGAGTTCAATCTCTCGAAGTCCCTCCTTTTTTACATATTCTGCACAAACGATACTTTCCGCCACGCCCCATTCATATAATTCGGAAGGAAATCCTGTGAGGGGTGAATTGAATACACTTTAATACCAAAATGCACAAAACTTAAAAATTCATAAATAACAAAAAATTCAAAATACACCTTTAAAGTCGGGTAGATGAATCGAAAACACTCAAGTTGACAGTCCCTTGGATTCTCTTCATCAACTTTCTCTTTGAAATAAATACTACAAATTTGATACGCTTACAAATAAAAAACGGAAAGAGTTAAGATAATTGATGATTGATCAATTAAAAGAACTAAATGGTCACATTTGTTCCATCCACTAGCGGTCCACACAGACTTTTCTACTTTTTAATGGTTACTTTTTCCACAGACAAACAGACGTAACTCTTCATTGTGTATCTTCGTTCACGCATTTAACGGTTGATTTGAATATTATCAGTTCCGCGAACTACTCGCCGAAGCGCAAGCATCGGATCACTTTGACGTTTCCATACATTCTATAGAACTTTTATGCAATATTGTTGGCGAGTTAGTGAGCAAGCTTGTTTCCGCGAGAAGCCCGAGAGATGGCGTTATTGAGGTGCAATGTTTTGTGATACTGTGTTTTCAAGAAAAACTTTTTCAAAGAGTTACGTCTGTTTGTCAATTATTTTAAAATTTGGTAAAATAATAATGTACACATTTTGGAAATGCGAATACGGGAAGTGCATCAGCGCATCATTATTGAAATTTGCTTCAGTTAAGTCGACAGACAGACATGGGCCAGAGATCGATTAGGATCACAGCGGGAGTTCCACAAGGCTCCATCCTTGGTCTAACGCTCTGGAACGGGATGTACAACGGCGTGCTAACACTGAAGCTGCCCAAATGAGTTGATATCGTTGAATTTGCGGACGACATCGTCTTGACGGTAACAGGCGAGACGCTGGAAGAGGTGGAAGTGTTGGTGACCGAGGTGATCGACATGATTAGTAACTGGATGCAAGAAGCGAAGCTGCAGATAGCCCACCACAAAACGGAAGTGCTATTGGCCAGTAACTGTAAAGCGGTACAACGGGCAGATATCACCGTCAGGGGCACACCATAACCTCAAAGCGTGTGTTGAAATACCTGGGAGTGATTATCGATGACCGGCTAAACTTCAACATCCACGTCGAATATGCGTGTGAGAAGGCTGTATACGTTCAGGCATAACATTTGATAACGGCACAAAAGCATTTGTAAACAAACTTTCTAGAGCCTTTTATGCGTGAACCAAAGTATGCCCACACAAACCAATACCACAAAGTTTTTTTTTTTTTTAATTCTTTATTTAAGAGATTTTTAGCCTTAGGCTAGTTCATCTCTACAATACCACAAAGGTGATAGTTGCCTCTATCTAGTAACATTGGAATAAGAGACCAGCGGAGAAAAAAAACATAAATTTGGCAACAAGATAAACATCAAAGCAATCCTGGCATCACTTGCATTTGTAACTGTTTGCGAGTGACTTCGCTAATGCACCGACGAGTTCAAGAGTGATTGTTAAAGGATTTTAATACTCCTCCTTAATTGAAGCAAACCATTTGTAAACATTGCAGATTGGAACCGCTTTTGACAGTTCGATTGGAATCATAACAGTGTCTCCGCTGGTCTCTTATTCCAGTGTTTCTACCCCTATCCGATGATGTTGTTGGTTTGCGTGGGCGTACTTTGTTTCGCGTGTAAAGGGCCTTAGAAAGTTTGATTACAAATGCTTTTGTGCCGTTATCAAATGTTATGCCTGCGTTGATGTTTTCACTCACTCACGTAAAGTTCTGCCGGAATCTTTGGAGAAACAATAACACCTTTACGCTGCCATCTTTCTCACGGAAGTGAGTGTATAAACAGACGAACAGTGAACAGTCAACTCTCTCACTCTCTCGTGCTGTGTCTAAAAATCTCTCCAGTGGTGCCAGGATAAATCTCCGAGGAGACAAACAGAGATTCACCCCAGAGAATGATATCTCTCGCACCCAAGTGATTCTCCCCAGAGAATTTTCATCCCTGGGGCCTGGGCAGCTATCCTTAGTAAGGTCCCATATTACTTGCTATCGAAGTTTTAATTTTAAATGCCCGATCGTATTTTTCCTCTTACCATCTTGATATGAAAGAAATAAATTTGTTTTAAAAAAATCTGAAGAAAATCAAATCAATATATGGAATCTACATTTCGCCTACGTTGATAAAGTTGGTAAAATTGGTTGGTTGGTGAGAGATATCAAGATAAATCTTTATAGCTTTTAATTATGAGACTCCAATGGTAGCTTTGACGATTTTCTCTTTACAAGAAAGTAGATTTTTTTTGCAGAATTTTCAGTTTTATTTGATTGACGTTCAAAAGCATTTGATATCAATTTTCAAGTATACGAATCATATGGTTGGAACTAGAGAGGGTCTAGTATGAGAGAGGAGCGGATTCAAAACAAACTGCCTTGGAAACCTATACCTAAGTGATTTCTAGCAACACTGCCAATGCAATCAAGATAGGCGCTGCTCGATTGGCTCTGACTTTCACAGTTCGTTTGGCTCAACACCAAAAAGCCCGCTCCTCTCTTATACTAGACCCTCTCTAGTTGGAACGATTGTCTAATCTGATCTACTCTAATCTAACACCAACACAGCCAGTTCTTGAAAGCATCATGGAAAATGATGGATATACCTCCATTATTTTTCTTGTCTATTTAATATATATTACACATCAGAAATACGCAACACGGCCATCAAAACGGCCAGGCCCACTGTGTGTCAAATTCGAATTGGCATGGTTGTCTCAGCGATGGTTCAAAGGATTTTTGAAATTTCAAATGTTTTGAAAATCAAATGTACTGTACTTTAAGTTTAAATTATCAAAGTTTGTTTTAGGAGGCGGACCTAGGGAGGGGTCATTGTAAAACTATACACCCATGTTGCGGCATATTTCGATGATAGAGATGTTTATATCACGAGATCCCAACCAAATTGGATGTTGCTTCCTTCTGCAAAGATATTAAAGAATACAAGGTCTTCAAAACTATGGATAGTGTGACGCTAAAACGTGAATGATCAAGTTGTGCCATCTTATAAACACATTTTATAACACTATCTTCAGCTTCTGCTCATATGGATGATTCCCGTCTTCAGCTCAGATGGACAAGACCTATCCTAAGGAAAAGAATTTACTCACCAGACAGCGCTAGTGTGACACTCATTTTGAATTGTTTACCCTAACTTAACATCTTGACTAGATAAAAGGTTCCCGTCTTGGGCAAAGTTGTTCAGGAAAAGGCTTATATTATGGTAAAGAATTCAGCTTAATTTTCAATGTTTGTCCTAACTTAACATATCGACTAGACAGAAGATTTTCGTCTTGTGTAAAGTTGTTCAGATGTACAAGACTTATCCTTATGTAAAGAGCTCAGTTCAGAATTCTCTCACAAGGTAGCACTAGTGTCACATTCATTTTAAATTGTTATGCTAGCTTAACAGATGGACTAGATAGACAGTGGTGTTCATGCAACCACAGACAAACAGACATAACATTCACAAGTTGCTATTGACCAAGCATTTAGCGGTCAATTTAAAAGTATCATAGTTGGTAGTAGCGCCACTTGTAGCGCGCATAGTCAATTCCCTTGCGTTTGACGTTTACACACTACCACCATCTGTTCAGCGTACTGCCCACCACAGTGTACTCAACAGATGACGGTAATGTTTTTGAGACGATGTTTTACAGTGAGAAATATTCAATGTGTAATGTCTGTTTGTCTGTGATGCAACGTTTCGCGGGCCACATGCGGCCCACCAAGCGAGTATGTTCGGCCCGCGGGATGCTTTCAATCTGTGGATGTATGCCCGCCTACTGACTAAACTTTTCAAAGATGGTTCATGTGTTTTGTAATAGCCATGACGCCCAGAATTAACTTTGAACTGTCCAAAAAACTTCCTGATAATTTTCGACCTATCGCTCGATGTCCGCAAGAGGAACTTCATCGGTGTACCTGGCACCAGATGGTCCCGCCCCGGCCAGTCTGCCAGCGTCAGAGTTGCCAGTGATGCCACAATGCCCGGGAACCCAAGCGAATACTGTGTCGGGGAGGGGGCATGTCTGATGATCCCCTGAATCCACGGATGAGTGGGCATGTTGGACCGGAGAGTAGAAATTACGCTGTGTGAATCAGTGAGGATTAGGACTGGTCGGTCGGATGGTTTGATTGCTGCTTCGAAAATCGCCGCTGCCTCTGCAGAAAAAAACAGAGCACTGTGGCGGTAGGCTCAAGCTCGTTGGCGAGATCTTTGTCGCAATGCCTATCCCAACTCCTTGTGTGATTTGGACCCGTCCGTAAAACGGTGCGTATGCCTGGGGTACCCGGAGTTTAGCCTCTCCGCGACGGAATGTCTGAGCGCCGCCGAGTTGTCTCCTGCCCTAAACGGGTCCTTAATTCAGCTTTCGATGTTTAATGGTCTCGATCGCCAACTTTTTCCTCCCAGCCAGTGGCTCTTGGCTATTGGGGTAGGTCGGTATTGGCTGCTGTGTTCCCCTCCTCGAGGAGATAGATCCATTCGTTACCCGATGTTTTTGCCAAGTAGGCAGCCGCTTTGATGGCGACTGCGATGTCGATTCAAAACCGGAAAGGATGTACCCCGACTTCAGCGCAGGCTGTGTCGGCCGGCGTCGAGGGCAGGAGGCCTGAATCTACCCGGATGTAGCCGTTGTAAACCGGTGTAAGGTCTTGCAACAGTTTGTCCTTGGCCATTGCGGTGAGCTCCAGACCGTACTCGGTTGTTGGTGCGGTGCGGCATGGAGATTGTTTTGATAAGGTTTATGCGGGTCTTGCAGCTATCCTTAACACTCTCGAAGTGTTGCGTGAAGGTGTCGATCAACTAGAACGCCCAAGATACGTATCGTTTTTTTTCAGGGGGATCGGTTGATTCCCGATCTTGATAGAAGCGCCGCCGACTCGGTGACCGGAAGCGCAGGCGTGACAGCGGATACTCTTTGCTGCTGAGAGTTGGAACCCGGCTGAGGCCGCCCATTTGGCACTTGCCGATGCAGCTGCTTGTGCTTAGATGCGGGTCCTTGCGATGGTGCGGCCACAACTAGCACGTCATCCACGGTGGCAAACGAGTAAAGATCCGGTTCATCGCTATTAGGAAAATCGTCACCGCGATAACGGAGCCTTGCGGCACCCCTGTTTCCTCCGGGAAGGAACAAGACTTAGTGTTCCCCACGGCGACTTTAAACGACCGTCTTGCCAGAAAGTCTCGGATAAAAGAAAGGATCTTCTCTTCTTCTTCGCTTTTCAAGCTTATTGCATATCGCATATTAGCTTTTTGCGTGTTCTCAACTTAGTGTTCTAGATGCACTTCCACAGTTATTAATTGAGAGCTTTCGATGCCTGTACCATTTTTGCATTGGTATAATTGTTTGGCAAGTCCAATCATACTTCTATGCCCAGGGAAGTCGAGAAATTTTCCAACCCGAAAAATTCCTAGACCGGACCGGGAATTGAACCCAGCCAGCTCCAGCATGGTCTTGCTTTGTAGCTGCGCCTTTACCGACTGAGCTAAGGGAGGCCCCATAAAAGAAAGGGTATTTCGCTTGAATCCCCAGGTGATGAGCTCTTGAAGTACTAACGGCGTCCTTGTTCTGTTGAAGGCCTTGGAGATATATAAGAAGCCGATCTTCGCGTGGTGGCCCTTTTCCTGCATGTCCTTTAACAGTTCTCCCAGCGAAGCGAAATACGTGGAGGTTCCCTTTCCTGCCCGGAAGGCGTGCTGCCGGTAGTCAAGGTATCCATTTTCCTCCAATGCAGCGCGAAGTCGCCGATTGACCATGCGTTCCAGCACCTTGCTTGCGCAGCCGGTTAACGCAATGGGACGAAATTTATCGGTACCTCGTGTGGTGGCGTTGGCCTTTGGGATAGGGATCACCAAACTTTCTCGCCTAGCGGCCGGAAAGTCACCTCATTGTAAATGTCCAATAATTTGTCCTTTCCGCCGATAGGAAGATTTTTTACAAGGGGATAACCTATTTCGTCTGGGCCGGCCGAGTTGTCGGTGCTGTATCGCAATGCAAACTGCAGCTCCTCGAAGGAAAAGTCTTGATTAATTGGAGAATTGATGCTGTCTTGTGGAATTGGGAAATTGGCGATATCGGCAGTGGATGGTCTGGTTCGCGAACGACTGGGAAGCAATTATGCTCTCCTGGAAGTCGGTCCAACTATTTTGTTTGGCATCCCGGATGGTCTGCTTGCATTGGTTGTGCCGTTCTCTATATGTTCGTAGGGCTAATTCCTTTTGCGGGTGGTTGGCTGGGAGGCGCTTGACACGCCGAAGTGCCTTTCGTCTAGCTTTTACTGCCGCTGTTGTCTCTTCAGACCACCAGCGAAGAGCTTTTCACCCGGGAGTTGGGCCAGTCCGGGGAATGGCTAGTCGTGCCGCATCTAGGATTATGCACGTGAATTATTTTGCTCTAATAGAATATTGAAATAAATCTCATAGGTCACCCAGTCTGCCTAGTCGTACCGCCATCTTGGACGCCGCGTCGTTACAGGTGTCGACCCCGCTGAATGAGTATTGGATGGTGGTCACTGCCGTGAAGGTCCGGGATTACGGTCCAGGTAAGTTAGGTGGTAAGAAGATTGGTTGGCAAACCAAGGACCGCTTCTAAGGAAAATAAAGGAGAGCACGCGTCCATGGAAGGATCTTGGGAACCTGAAGGAGCAACGAGTCATCTCCAGGCTTCGCACAGGTCACACCCGGCTCTCACACGATTTCGGCGGAGAAGTTTTCCGCAAGACCTGTGTCGTCTGTAATATTCCAGCCACCGTCGAGCATATCCTCTGCGTGTATCCAAAGTGCGAGCTTGTTTGGCAACACTACGGCCTTTCGGGGAATATCGGCGACATACTGGACGACGAACCTTCGATCCTGGCTACCCTAATCTCCTTCCTGAAGGACGCTGGTTTGTTTTTCAATGTTTGATTCCTTCCTTTCAGTCGTCGGGGCATCTCTACCGGACGGGGGCACCGCCTTCCACGGTGGAGCTCTGCCTTGTTCGAATTAGTCAATAAGTTAACTCAATGTCAATGGTCTAGTTGGTTCTTCTGTGTTTCCCAAATTTTAAATGTCATCCAACCAAAACTCTGTAAATTGCAACTGTGTTTTTCCCAAGGCAGGCCTTATACCTCTGATATGTTTTCCTGAAAAGTGAAGAACTAGCCAATGACTAAAGTTCACTAAAATAAAGAGAAACAAAACTTCCTGATACCTTCCTAGGAACATAGTGTTGTGAGCTCAGTTTTATGGAATATGTTTTTCCGGAGTGACACTTTTATTTTAAAAATAAGTTTTTCGATTAGACAGAATAGATCCACAATACCATCGTCATTTGACATTCCTCGATCCCCGTTGAACATCGTGGAGGACAGACCCGATTCCTTTCGTTGACCTTTTACGTGATTCTGGAAGATTATATTTGAGCTTATTTTGAAGTTGACGCTGGTGATCTAGGTAGAGTTGCTTGTTGAGCTGCTTATACTGCTTGTTAATGTGGATGTTTTTCTTTCTCGACACCTCAGTTTGTAAAACATTTTCAAAACAGCCCGTTTTGATGATTTAAAACGTTTTTAACGGGAGTTGGACCGTGGAGGATGAGTTGTTATGACAGACGTTTTCTACGGTACGAACTGATCGATTTGCATAAAAATAATCGAGGAAACATTTACGTTCTTCACCCCAATTAATGCTCTCGAAAATGGCAGTCATTCCATGGAAGTCATATGAAATGCTATCCATAGTGCTACGAAAATCTAATATTATTATGGCTTAATATTAATGATATCTGTAGAGATGGACGATGCCTCCAACACTTAACTAGTGGCTCAGGCGCCTCATAAATCGAGCAACTAGAAGCAAGCTCACGGCTAAGGAAATATAAATCAAGCAATCTATGATTCGCATTGGAAACACTATTTAGTTGCGAGAGATCAGCAGTGCTGTAGTAGTCCAGAAGAGCTGCTGCCAAAGGTGCAATGTTCGAGCAACTGGATTGAGGATGGAGGAACCCGGCCTCATTCATGGACCATTTGATAGACGAAAAATTGAAATCTCCAATTACGAGGATGTTGTCTGCCAAAACACCCGGAAACTTATGCATTGTGCGCCAGCCTTTATGATCGCTTCCCAATTCTTATTTGTGAACGATGACAGTGAAAAAAAAACATGGTGAGATAGAACACTGATTAGGGGGTTGGCTTATCAGGATCTGGGTTCAACTCTCGTTTGATGTTTTATGACATGCTGATTGCAGAAAAGTTTTGCCCATACTTCAGTGTCAATTATAGGGAGCTGTATTAGGTGTACATGCAGTTATACATTCCCATATTACAATTATGGGTGCATGGATTTGACGTGGTTGGGGCGCGTTAAATATATACCTAGTTTCAAATTTAAGGAATTTCTCGTGATTTTCTTAAAAATTGTTAACCGCTCAGATTGGTCTTACTTTTAAGATAAATTATTTGAACGACATGGTTTATTGGCATGACCATGTGCGTAAGTGTAAGCTACTGAAATTTAACGTACCACGAAGATTTAATTAATTTAAATTCAAGTAAACTTTCAAGTATTAACCACACATTTAAACTTTCTCTCTGAACATTAAATTCTACACCCAATGCTTAGAGATTCATTTAAAGCCGCATGTCATCCCAAGCATATTCTTTTGGTTTTATTATGGTCTTCAAGAATCGATTAACAATGAAAGGCCCTTTTCAAATGTTACGCGAGAATTGTCACTTGGGATATCTAATAACCTTTCCACAAAATATTTTAGTTCATAATCTACCGAGTAATCCCAAGCGATCATATCTATCCTATTTCAACTTTGTGACAACTTACCATTCAAATTTAAAAAAAAAAAAAAAACTCCACAACTAATGCACCGTTTCCGTTTCCTCCCATTTTCAGAAACAGAAGACGACGAGGAAAAACCTGCTGACAGTATTTAGTCCGTAAAGCCGCGATATGAAAACAAAAAGCACAAATAGAAACCGAGACAAACTTTTCGCCAACCGTGCAACTGAAAGCGACCGTATATAATTCAAATTGAGCAGCCATAGCCATAGTCATCGTCGCATCATCGTTCGTCATTTGTTCGCGCCGTGGTGTGATCTGCTAAGTTTGCTTTCGCTGCTGGTTGAAGGCGATCATTTACGCTGCTGCCATCGCTTTGCGCTTGTTATTTGCTACAAGAAAGCATCAGCGAGAACAGAACTTTCCCTCGGAAAAGTCAAACCAGAAGTCGCGGACATTATTTGAGGTATTAATTTACAAGTCGACGGATTAGGCGGGAATTGATAATTATTTGCTGCTACTTGTGACGGCGTTCGTTTGCTGCCAGGGCACGAAATCGTAAAATTTCAAGGTGAGTATGGAGGGGCAAAAGTCGTACGGTCTCGTTCAGATTAAGGGGCAATTTGGGTTCGTAAAATTAGCGTAATGGCTTAATTTGAGATGAATTCGATAAAAAATTTATTTGACGAGGGCAGGATTAGGCCAAAGTTATTTGCATCAACTACTGCTTATGTTTATGTTTGTATTTAGATTTGAATAGATTGATTTTTCGACATGATAAAACGCTGTTTTTCATGGACAGAGTTAGCACAAAGCATTTCGGAAAAGGATCCATCAAGAAAGTATTTCCGAACATATTTTTCCACATCGTAGAGCTTGTGGCTTCATCAACTTTCACACCCATTACTAAAATTGAGCTGTTCACCCTGCTGGCAAAAACTTCCGACATTCTTCTGGCAACTCGACCTCGTGCGCCAGGTGCGTAACGACTCTTGGAAAAAAAAGGTTTTCACTCTAATTTTCAGCTGCCAAACCTTAACAGATTCCAACTCCCCCTGCCGTTTCTCGTTTCCCTAAAATAAAGAAGCAACACAAACAACAACAGCATAAATAACTGTATTCACATCCGTTAACTGTGTGCGAAGAACGGCGATGGGCCTTGAGATATGGGAGCCCTAATTTGGAGTGAAAATTTTATATTTAGTTAAAAGATTAAAAAAAAAAGTTTCTTGAGATTGTCTTTGTTTGAAGAAGCGAGCGAGCGCAAGCAATCGCGAATGTTTGCGCTTCGAAACGGAATAAGAAGCCAGATAATCACAAAACGTATCTACCGACCCACCTACTTGGGGAAGAGCTTTTACTGCTGAGGAGCTTTGGCGAAGTACTTTCACCAGTAAGGAAGCATAAATGCCATCTTTGTTTAAATATTTACGCGATTATAATCATTTTGTGTTCGCTTGCCTGTTCCTCACGCGAACAACCCGGGGAGGTTAGATGAGTTGCTAACATATAGCACTGCCATGGTTGCCAGTAACTGAATTTAATTTGCCAAGGTAGTGCAAAGTTTTTTTTTTTTTTGTTTTTTTTTTTGGGACTGTTTGTGATGCTGCTGGATTTCGAAGGTGGGATGCTGTTCTTCACTTGATTTTCCGTGGAAATTAGCTTTGCTAAACAGAATCACACAGCGGGGAAGGAGCTCTGCTTAAGGTACCAATCTTTTCTGGGTGGTGGGTGGGTGTGTTGAATCTGAAGTTTTAAGAAGTGAGAAGTAAATTGTAGATACTTGCTTTGTGACAGTAATGGGCGATCAGTTGAATGGGGAAAGTTTTATACAAACATTCTTCAAGAAAATGATTCGGTTATTGGAAGAAAAGTTGAAGTGCTTTGAAAGTGTACCTTAGATAAACATCAATTACTCGTTGCTCGAAGTTCGAACTCACTTAGTGTCGCTCTGAAAGTGTAATATACTGTCTTCGATATGTATACAAAGGATCGCAACATGGCCAACATTGGCGTAGCTAAGGGGGGTGCCTAGGGGGCCAGGTCCCCTCCCCCTCGATCCAGAAATGCACTTGTAGAAATAAATTCGATTAGCATCTAGTTCAAAAACAGGGACACAATCATACAAGTTTGGAGTTCATTCCTTTCGATTGGAATTAAAGTAACATTTGGGAAATGATTCTTTTTTTTTCCTTGATTTGTTTTCCGTCGATCTTGTTTTCCGTGCTGAGCACCAATGCTACCGACGCCAGGGAGGCCCTACCTATCGACCCATCAACTCATGAACCGGGGACCAACGGCTTTACTTCCCCTCCGAAGGAAGGCGTGATCAGAGATGTTATGCCTCAGAACATCCCGGCAGCGCCAACTGGGGTAGAACCTATGCCTGCTGGGGTGAGAGGCTATCACGCTTACCACTACACCACCGGTGCCGCTTTAGGGACATGATTCTTGATTTAAATATAACTTCGTGATCTTGAAAGTTAGTTAGTCCGAGGTGTCGAAAAAAATCTAGATAATTGCTTTATAATTTTCTTTTTTCCATCAAACATTAGAATCTGGACATTTTAACTCCGGTAGGTATCTTAAGAATTTGAAGAAAATCTAATTATAATCTGATTTTTCATGATTCTTTTATAACTGAGTGTTTTCATTTTACCTTTATCCACAACATTCTCGATTTTTCGAAGTTTTAACATCATAATTTTGATGTTATTCTTATCCCGAAGAATTTCTCTAAAAAAAATTATATAAGTCTCGGAATCTAGGTAAGTTTCCCAAGCAGCACACATGTTCTATAACAGGCTATATAACCTTTATATGACTATTTTTGGTTGTAAATTAGTTTACTCAACATAATTCTATGAATTTGTGTTACTAGGGTTCCCAAGATCTTTAATTAACGAAGTCCGGGAGATCCAAAGCTGATCCATTAGCTTGAAACTTTTGATAATTTGATATTTGTCTATATTGAAACAAATGTTCGAATATTTTTCAGGCATATTTATAGGACCGACCAACAGACATCCCAAGTAACAATTCAGTAAGCATTTGGCATCCACTCTGATTTATGATGGTTTTATAACGACAATGAACAATCCATTTAGTATAAATACAGCATTTCAAAGTGTAAAACATTCTTGATTAGTAATTCAGCTTTTTGCTGTTTTAAAAACCTTTTACAGTCTGGCAAAAAAGTTAAAAACTGTCTTTTTTTGTAATTACTTTATTTGTACAGGCTCAATCCACCCCAGCAGGCCTGGGTTCAATCCCAGTCGGCGCCGCCGGGATGTTCTGAGGCATAACATCTCTGATCATGCCTTCCTTCGGATGGGAAGTAAAGCCGTTGGTCCCCGGTTCATGAGTTGATGGGTCGATAGGTAGGGTCCAGGTGTGGGAGCTGCCTTCCTGGCACGTCGGTAGCATTGGTGCTCAGCACGGAAAACAAGATCGACGGAAAAAAAAATACAGGCTCAATCGAATAAACTTTACAGAGCCGAGCTATCCTTTGCGTTATACATTATTACTGTCTTATATTTAAAGTTAAAGGAACTGGACCGAGTACTCACGGTCGCCTCGAGGTTAGTGGAGATTTACAATTTTTGGATGGGAAAAGGGAAGAAGAAGGTTTTAAATGTGGTTTACGATACAACTATTTAATTAATCCAAAAGCATGAAATTATTTCTATTCATCTTGAAAACAAACATTGAAAAAAAAACCCCTAGACGTACAAAATACAAACTAAACACAAGGTTAATCAAACTTACAATCTAAGGTTAATATCCTTAAAGTAAACATATATGAGTTTCATAAACTCCAGATCGCGTCTAGCCAAAATATCCCGAACTGGAACATTAGGTTGTCTACCTCGAGCCCGAAGGGAATCATAAAAATGTGATCTGACTCCACGATACTCCGCACAAGACCAAAGGATGTGATCAGCGTCCTGGTAACCTTGTCCACAATCACAGAGATTGCTGTCTCCCAACCCCACACAGAACAAGTGAGCGTTCAGACAATAGTGATTGGACATGAGACGAGACATCACGCGAATGAAGTCTCGACTCAAGTCCAACCCTTTGAACCATGCAAACTTCGACACCTTAGGGATAATTGAATGTAGCCATCGTCCCAAGCTCCCTTCACTCCATTGATGTTGCCAGCTAACAAGCGACTGCTGACGATAAATAGAGAAAAATTCACTATAGGCGATTTGTCGATCATAAATGTCGCCTTCCATAGCGCCCACCTTCGCAAGTGAATCCGCCTTCTCATTGCCCAAAATAGAGCAATGCGAAGGGACCCAGTTGAAGATGATGATGAAAGAGCACACGGATAAAGCACTAAGCAGTTCTCGTTTTTTCAAGAGAAAATACGAGAAGTGCTTTACCGGCCTAATGGAACGGATAGCCTCGACAGAACTGAGACTATCCGTAAAAATAAAGTAGTGGTCTGGAAGAAGTGAAGCAATAGTTTCCAAAGTGTAGTGAATTGCTGCCAGTTCAGCCACATACACAGAACAAGGAGCTTCAAGTTTTCGAGAGGCGCTATGAAATTCATTAAATACAACAAAACCAGCGGACTCCACTATTAGAGATCCATCTGTGAAAAACGTTCTTGCAGAATCAACATGGCCAAACTTTGCAGAGTATAATGACGGAGCAATTATAGGACGATGACGCTCTGGAATTCCGCGGATTTCCTGCGTCATAGATAAATCAAAATTCACAGAATTGTCGAAATCGGAGAAGACTACACGATTGGAAATATTTCTTGAAGGGCTGACATCCTGTGTTAAATATAGGTAGTACAAAGTCATAAAACATGTTTGAGGATTTAGCTCCAGAAGCTTCTCAAAGTTTTCAATCACCAGTGGGTTCATTACTTCGCAACGGGTGAGGAGCCTCAGAGATAACTCTGAAAAACGGACGGATAGTGGCAACATGCCCGCCAGCACTTCGAGACTCATAGTATGAGTCGAGTGCATGCATCCTAACGCGATACGAAGACAACGATACTGGATCCGTTCCAGCTTGATGATGTGCGTTTTAGCTGCCGACTGGAAGCAAAAACTACCGTACTCTAAAACCGATAAAATCGTTGTCCGGTACAACGTCAGAAGATCTTGTGGATGGGCTCCCCACCACGTTCCGGTAATTGATCGAAGGAAATTGATCCTTAGTTGGCATTTTCGTCTCAGATACTCAATGTGGGATCTCCAGGTGCATTTGGAATCGAACCATACCCCGAGATATGGAATGAGTGATCGGTTTACCCAAAAGTTGAAGCTTCGGTTGTGCTGGGCTATGCTTCCTAGAAAAAACGACCAACTCAGTTTTCTCCATGGAGAATTCTATACCTAGCTGAATAGCCCAAGTAGAAAAATTGTCCAAGGTATCCTGTAAGGGTCCTTGCAGGTCAACCTCTTTTGGCCCTGTGATAGACACTACGCCGTCATCTGCAAGTTGTCTCAACGTGCAATTGTCACTAAGACAGACATCAATTTCTCTAACGTAGAAATTGTACAAAAGGGGGCTTAAACATGAGCCTTGGGGGAGACCCATGTAGCTAAATCGAAAAGCTGTAGAGTTTCCATGAGAAAAGCTCATATGTTTTTCTGACAGCAAATTGTACAAAAAATTATTCATTAATGGAGACAATCCACAAACGTGGAGTTTCTCTGAAAGAACTTCAACGGATACTGAATCAAAAGCCCCCTTGATATCCAAGAACACAGAAGCCATTTGCTCTTTCTTAGCCAACTGAATTTCCAAGCAACGCGAGACAGTCGTTCGTTCCCTTACCCCTACGGAAACCAAATTGAGTATCTGAAAGAAGGTGGTTCGTCTCAACCCATTTGTCGAGGCGAAAAAGGATCATTTTCTCCATCAATTTCCGAATACACGACAGCATCGCGATGGGCCGATACGAATTGTGATCCGACGCGGGTTTATCAGGCTTTTTAATGGCTATCACCCTCACTCGTCTCCAATCGTCGGGAACAATATTGAGCTCCAAGAACTGATTGTACAAGTTCAACATGCGCCTCTTAGCGACGTCTGGGAGGTTTTTCAGCAAGGTGAACTTGATTCTATCAGATCCCGGGGCAGAATTGCCACACGAAAGGAGAGCGAGTGAAAGTTCGACCATTGAAAAAGGCTGACTGATTTCGTCTACCGAATTCGCGGTTTCGCGAGGAATCAACTGCGATGGCACGGAATCCGGACACACTTTTCGCGCGAATTTAAGAATCCATCGATCCGAGTTTTCCTCGCTTTCGTTGTTAGTAGACCGGTTACGCATTCTTCGCGCCGTACTCCAAATCGTATTCATAGACGTTTCACGCGACAATCCGTCTACAAACTGCCGCCAGTAACCCCGTTTTTTGGCCTTGATGAGGCTCTTGAGTTCGCGTTCCAGAGATATGTATGCGTCGAAATGCTCGCGTGTTCCGCGATTCCGAAAAAGTTTAAACGCGTCGGACCATTTACGGTAAACCTCCGTGCATTGTTGATCCCACCAGAGCGATGGTGTTTTCTTACGGATTGACGATCGCGGCACCGGTCGTGTTTGAGCTTGAAGTGCGCTGTCGACGATGAGATTAGAGAGGAAATTATATTCCTCCAACGGCGGAAGCTCTTCCACTGACGATACTGTATCGTCTATCGCGGATTGGAACTTAGTCCAATCGATGTTACGGGTTAGATCATACGCGACGTTAACGGATTCTGACGAGTTGAACCCACTGGCAATCGAAATTTTGATCGGCAGATGATCACTACCGTGCGGATTACATGCCAAGTGCAATCCAACGATAGTGAATTGGAGTAAAAGGTGAGGTCTAATCTGCTACCATTCGAGGATGGACCAGCCAAACGTGTTACTTCTCCATTGTTAAGTATTGTCATGTTGAAGTTGTCGCAGAGATCATAAATCAAAGTAGAACGGTTATCATCGTACAGCTCCCCCCAGCCTGTACCGTGGGAGTTAAAATCTCCCATGATCAGCCATGGAGCGGGAAGTACCGCACATATGTCGAAAAGTTGTTTGCGATTATTAACAGAGACTCTAGGAGCAATATATACAGAAGCAATACAAAGGCTCTTACCTTTAATGGTAGCCTGACATGCGACAACTTCAACACCGGGGAATTCGGGAAGATTCACTCTATAGAAGGAATGGCACTTTTTGATCCCCAAAAGTACCCCTCCTCCACGTGAATCCTCACGATCCAATCGAATAATGTTAAAATCATAAAAAGGGAGATCAATTTCTGAAGAGAGCCATGTTTCACAGAGGGCAAATGCATCGCAATTATTGTTATGGACTAAATACTTGAACGAATCTAATTTCGGAATAAGACTTCGACAATTCCACTGTAGAACAGTGATCAAATCCCCGACCTCGTTTGGAAAATTATCCATCGAAGGAGATGATAGCTGCAAGAAGGGGCCATTTTGAAGTCAATTGCTTCAAGAGAGATTTCACAGTGGGACAAAAACTGTCTTGTTTTAAAAATAAATTTAAAGCAGTTCTCAATCAATTCAAGCATAAACGTCATTAGCAATTGTTTATTAGTGTATTGATAAAATAATTTATAAACGTGTTCTATCATTATAAAAGCAATCATAAAACCATTAGGTTTTGCATTGGAGCGAAAAGCATTTATTGTTGCTTTTTAGGCTTTTTAAAGGTCATCATAAACTTCCCAATTACTTTGTTTACAAATTGAGCTTAAAATATGGTTCCTCATAGTTAATAAAAGCCAAATTTATGACAAGGAAATCTCGAAGGATAGACGAAGTAGGATGAAAAATTCAAGTCGATTTCAGCAAAATTTACTTCTTTAGAAGAACCAGCACACCATCAACGACTAACCATCTCGCGGATAAGAGTAAAGTGAGCGCCCCGTCAAAAGTTGAAAAACATACCAGCCTTCTCCAGATCTTGCGTATAGATGACAATCGAAATAACAACCGGCAGCAAACCACTGAAACTGAAACTGTTAGTTACCGGAGAATAGCTGGTTTCCGATCCATAGCAGCGATTTTATTCGGCGAAAGAATCAACTCTTCGCAAATTGCATTCAAGCGTACATCCCTGCATCGTTGGATGGTGCACTTCTGTAACCATCCGGAAGAAGGGGATCTTTTTCGGGAACGATTGCGCTTCCAGCTGTTCGAAATCCGAAAACCGCCTGGCAGAACACTGGATCCCACAGCGCAACTAAATATCGAAAGATAAACAAATTTTGACGTTTAACTTTTTGCAGGCAACTTTGCCTCCATAAATCTGAACGGGTTAGGAGCAAGCAAAATTGCTTTAGATAAACACAATTCAGCCTGCAAGTTTTCTTCATAAAAGCCATTTTAAAACCTGATGAATTTGTTAAGGATTTGTCGAAAGCAAAACAACTTTTTCACAAATGCCCCATGAAAATCAACTTTTATGCCACCGCCATGTTGCAATCAGTTTGCGTGTTTTTTTACAATCTTCGATTTTCTATCTATATTTCCTTGAATTTAATTTTATTTTGGTAAATTTAGCAATAAGCAAATATGCTAAAAACACAAAAAAAAACAATCTCGGCCTAGCTCGATCTGAAGAATTTTTTATTTTCAATGTAAAATAATTAGTCAAATCGACGTTTTACGAGGGCTGACTTATTTTTTTCGATGTTTGCACGTAGATTTCACATAACATTTAGTAAGGCAGTTAAAACTAGGCCATTTAATGAGAACTATTGTAATAAAGTTGGATATTTAACAAGATTGTTATACCAATAGTTTCTATTTCAATTATTTCGATAAGATCGGATTCATAAATCCTTTTCTATCTTGATTGATGCTTTACTAGTGGATTAATCAAGTAGCTAGGGGAAATGGCTCGGAAAGGGTTTTTATTATTGCTAAATAGCTTTTGTTGTAGCTTTCAAATGGTTCTCAATGCGTTCGTCATACAACTTTTTGCAGTAAATCAATCTTGAAGAGCTTCGAGAATACACCCTTCAGAACCTTCTCCAGGGTGGGCCAACTAGACATATTTTAGTCTTAATGAGGTTTTCGTGGATGCATTAATGACAAAATAGCCTTGACCAGAGTTTTATGAATGTTTTTTTTTATAGTTGCTTTGAAGTATTTCATAAAACTTGAAATGTTACTTGGGATAACACATTGAATATTTCTCACTGTAAAACATCGTCGCAAAAACATTAGCGCCATCTGTTGAGTATACTGTGGTGGGCAGTACGCTGAACAGATGGCGGTAGTGTGTAAGCGTCAAACGCAAAGGAATTGACTATGCGCACCACAGGTGGCGGTACTACCAACTACGATACTTTTAAATTGACCGTTAAACGATTGCTCGATGAACAACTTGTGAGTGTTATTTCTGTTTGTCTGTGTTTATAGTATAATTATTGAAAATCTTACCTCAAACCTCTAAAGGGTAGAACGGTCCAAAATTGGTCAATCGTGATTAAGTGCACACTGATTATGATTATGGTCAAACTTTTTTTTAAGTTCAATGACCACAAAATACAGGAAAATTATTTAATTAGACTTCCGATTTTCCAAATGCCAAATGCTTTACGTTTCACTCCTTCCATCATATGTTGTACCGCTGTTGTGTCAACCTTATTTGATCCTGAACGTCAATTTGACTGTTTTATGAGTTTTCTTGAGGTTCCGCTTAACGATTGCCCAATATTTTTCAATTGGGTGCAGCTGCGACGAGTTTGGAGGGTTTTTGTCTATGGGTACAACTTGCACGTTGTTTGCGGTATACCGTTCCTGAGCCATTTTCCCGTAGTGACAGAGAGCGAGGTCTGGCCAAAACAGCACGGAACAACTGTGTTTCTTAAAAACCTACAAGGGACAGTCCTATGGGGTTGTACGCAATGGTGACGTAGGACTACGTGGCCTTATATAATAAATGTTTTTCGTTAACTGCGACAGGAGCTTGTGTTTTGTGTAGGAATAGAAATTTGAGCGGGGTTCTCTCTGTTTATACTCTTTAGTATGTCTATGATTGCCCTGAAAAGAACCGTTTGATATGAATTTTAGTTGGGACATGTTCAGAAATTTAATTCTTTCAAAAAACCTTGGTGACCCTGAAAAGGACCGATGGTAGCACAGGCTTAAATCCTTTGGAAGATGATGATGACCTGTAGGCAGCTGGATCAGCAAATCGGACCGGACAATCCCATATTCTTCGGTTCAATGATTGGGCACTCGCAAGAATCTCGGCCCGTCTGCTGCAGGACTGGTGTCTGCGACAGGTTCACAGTTCGAAAAAGTAGTGTAAATTTCTGTTCAATATGATGCACATAAATGGAGTGTCACATATCATATACGTTTACATTATATATCATGTAAAGTTCTGACAGATTTCATGCAATGTAGCAAAAGCCCATCTTTTTAAATAACATTGTTTGCAAGTTGCTCGGTTGCCTGAAATGATATACAAGTCTACATGATTGAATGTTTACATCACAATTAAAATTCAGAATTTTTGTCTGTGTTGAAAGGCCGCCGAATATCAGTGTCCACCCATCTAAAGCTCCTCCCCTTATTAGTTTTTCTCGTTAAATTCCTTCTCTCAACAGGTTGGTAAATCTGAGCCTTTAGCAGAAAGACGCTTAACACTTTTTTCGGCGAATTATGATCCTGTTTAACGTCACGGTTTTTCTCTATACCTGTTCAGATAAATTAGTACTTTTATTTATTTTCTCTACTGTACTAAATCAAACGAGAAGATATAAGAAGGGATACTGGTTATGCGCCCGAATAATTGAAAATTCGATAAATATTTAATGAAATAGCTGGAAAAATTTTAACGATTAATCGTTAATCAAATAATTGAACTTTTAGGCATCCCTAGAAAATAGTGAAATTTCATGTTTTTTGGTGGTCCTTCGAAAATGTCGAACAGCAAAATTGCAACCAGCAAGTGTAACCCAAGAACCAGAAGTGGTGCAATGCTAGTTTTCATTGCTATGACGACGACTGAATGAAGGGGCTTAGACGCAGTGGGGTGAAAATCAATCCTCTTCTATTATCCAGAACAACAAACGTATCAATGAATGTGTTTGCCGTCGAGTTATTAACGAAACAGAAAGTCGATGAAGAGAATCGATCGAAATCACTTGCCCCCCTCCCGCTTCCAAGTTTGGTCACAAGATTACAACTCTGGAGAGCATTTTGTGTGGTCGTTGGGGGTGTGTGGTTCTGAATATGGCGATGAGGGTGCAAAATGTTACGTAATTGCAAACCCCTATTCACACAGGCCCGAAGATCAGAGGAAAATGCCACTTCAGCTTGTTTCGTCTACTAACGACTCTCTGATGACAGTGTTGGGAAGCAGCAATGCTACATCGACATGTTTCGTCTAGAAACGATTCTCTGATGACTGTGTTGGGAAAGCAGCATATGCATGTACGTAATCGGTGAATTTGTTAGCAGTAGTAATCATTGCTATCGATGCGTGGAAATATTTCTGATCGATTGGTGATAAAATTATTGAAATTGGTCCAGGGGCAGCTGAGTTATTAACGTTCAAAATCTTTCATAATTTCGTTACATGTTTTATTTTCGGTTTTCACAAAGTGGACCCCCATATAAAAATCGCCGACGTAGTCCTACGTCAAAAAAGGCCACAGTCGTTTTTGCAAACATTTATTTTCATAAATATCTTGGTTGATAATGCCAGTTGTCACGAAAATTTCGCTTTTCAGCCCACAGGTCCAAATCGCCCGTATTTTTTCGGGAACTTTGACAACTTTTTCTGCTTAAACTTATCTTGAACCTTTCCTTTTCCGGTAGCCGTCTAAACTCTTGACTCTTGTTCATTATAACGCAATCCATCTGCGCCGGAATAATTTGGATTTAGCTTATGCGCGAGCAAAATTTTGATACGCTGTTCCTCTTGCTTCGACGCCATTTTGACAACTGAATGGTAAATGGCAAAAACAAAATAGAGGTAAAATGTTGTACGCACAGACCTAGAGAATGAAGGGTGTTCAAGTTTTTCAAATGCACGATTAAAAAAAAATCGCTTATGGTTTATTCAACTGTAAATCGCACAACTGGGAATTTTTTTAATGATTCCGGGAAAAGACAGGAAAAAAATTTTCATCGACTATAGCTGGGACAATCTTGAAAAATACTTATGGGTTGTTCATTAACTATGTAGAAAGTTTTTTTTTTTAATTCTTGCCCCCCTCCCCCTGCGTAGACCATTGGCTAAATTATATAATTTGTATGGGTCAGCACATTATAACTATAACGAAAAGTTTCACACAGGAATTGCAGAAAAAGCAGAATTTCGCTTCGTCAATACGGCTATATTAGCTGAAGTTAGTTTTGGTATCAAACATAATGCAATTGTCAATTTAATCAAATATAATGGTGGGAATTTTTTTGACGTAGAACTACGTCTTTGTCGACTTCACTGGGGTGCAAATCAAAAAATATGTGTGGTGAAGTAGTGTTAATTTTTGAACGCTTGTAACTTTGTCATTTATATATGAAATTAAAATCCAAATACGCCAATCGATAGGATATTACATTACGAACCTGCTGAAATAAATATTTTTCTATAATACAACTTTTGAAAAATGTACAAATGCTAATTTTATCACTGGTTTCATGAAATAAGCGTTTTTCCCAAACCCAGTCATCATAATCGAGTACCACTTGGTTGCACATCGTTCTGAAAAGATATAAAACAGCACTGCTGTCGCGCTTCTGCTGATTACCACTTCGAACGGCGTGGCGCTTGGTCATGCAGTAAGCAGGAGCAAGTCAGTGGTTAAAGGTGACTTGGGTCCCGTTCAACTAAGGGGCTGTTCATTAACTACGAGGGGGGGGAGGGGGGTTGCAAGAATCCCAAAAAATTGTCTACGTAGTTAATGAACAGCCCCTAATACGAAACGCGGAAAAGTTATTTATGCAAACCACCCCCACCATAACGACAATCTTAAAAAAAAACATGGACATTAACGATCACTTTTTTCTGGGAAATAATTGTTAAGCAAACTACAATGTCATAAAAAAAAGTTTAATTCCGTTAATTTTTTTTATCCAAGTACTGCCCAGAGAGCTTCGAATTTGAGAAAAAGTAGAAGGGTCTGTGCCTAGGGGCACGAGCGGAAGCTTGACGTAGGACCGCTAGTGGACGGAATAAATGTGAAGAGCATTAAGTTCTTTTAATTTATCAAATATCTACTATCTCAACTCTTTCCGTTTTTGAATTGTAGGGGTACCAAATTTGTAGTAATCTTTTTCAAAAAGAAAGTTGATTACGAGAATCAATCAAAATCACTTGCACCCCTGCTTCCAAGTTTGTGTGGTCGTTGGGGGCTTGTGGTTATGAATATGGACAAACAAGCACAGATAAATTATATTCCAACTCTTTACTGATGTAAGCTTGATGGCCCTGAAAAGGGCCGTTTTATTGAAGAGGACATCCATGGCCACTTACGCTTGGCGTGTTTAGTGTAGGTGACAGCATCATGGACTTCATTTTCCACGAACACCTTCAGCACACCTCGTAGATCAGACCGGAGATACGTCAGACACTGCCACGGCGAGCCAGACGACGCATGGTGGTTATCTCGAAGAATTTGCGATGACGATTGGCACCTCCTTTGCCACGACCAGTCAATTGTTGCTTGTTGGTTATAGAAAAGTGGACTAGCCACCTTCCTACTGCTGCTTTTGCTGACCACGCCGTCCGAAGCGAAAATGAGCTGATACCAGACAGCAGCGCTGCTTTATATCTTTTTAGGTTAAAGCAGAATGATGTGCAACCAAGTGGTATAAAAGCTACAAAGACTCCTCCCATTATGAGTAGTTTGCTATCAAGTAGCGACACTGGCGATTTTCTTTTTGCGTACACGGCGAATGAGAACGACCCAAATTTGAGTTTAGTTCACTCATAATCGCCAAAAGTGTAGGAACTCAACGATGAGTAAATTTGTCTCATGATTTCCTGTGGAAAACCTAAAAGGTCTGCCAGAAAATGAGGAAATTGACGAAAATTTTATTCAGTCTCGGAGTAGTACCAATAGACTGAGTGAATCCAACCTTTACTTTTCTCAAATTCGGGAATTTTTCCCTGGAAAATCCTGGAAAAACCTGGGAAAACATGAGGCAAATTTATTCATCGCTGAGTTCCTGCACTTTATTTCTTATTTCTGAGATAACTAAACTCAAATTTGGGTCGTTCTCATTCACCGTGATAGATATCGGCGCATCGGTGGTTAGCATGATTACCTCTCACCCCAGCAGGCCTGCGTCCAATCTCAGTCGGCACCACCGGCATGTTCTAAGGCATAACATCTCTGGGAGCTGCCTCTCTGGCGTTGGTAGCATTGGAGCTCAGTACGGAAAACAAATCTCGCGTCACTTTTCAATAGGTCCTATCTTCATTGATCGATTCTCTTTATCGACACTCGTAAATAACTCGGCTTCACAAATCTGGATCAACAATAGAAAAGAGCCCATCAGAATTTGTAAACAAACCGTTCCAAAGCCCTTTACTCACAAAGCGAAGGCCACCCACACAAACCAACACCATCATTGGATAGGGGAAACTTCTACCTACAAGATGTTGGTGTTGGTTTGTGTGAGCGGCCTTCGATTTATGAGACTTTGGAACGGTTTGTTTACAAATGCTGATGGGCCCTATTCTATTGTTGATCCAGAAATGTTTCCTGCCGTCTTCGTCGAATTAGATGCTAGATTCTTGCTCCTTCCATCTAAAATATCCGGCCGTGGCGATTCAAAGTTGATCAAGGTTGATCAAAATAATTTGTATCCCTGCTTCCAGTTTGATTACATGAGCATTTTGTGTGGTCGGTGGTTCTGAATATGGACAAACAGGCAGATGAATTCTATTCCTACTCTTTACTGTAATAAGCTTGGTGGCCCTGAAAAGAACCGTTTTGTTTCTAATGTTGGTGATGATTTTACCTCCGAAACCAAACAGAGTGCGTCTCTGTCACTTCAAAACGCAGATAACATCCATGGCCGCTTACGCTTGGCGTGTTTAGTGTAGGTGACAGCATCACGAATCTCATTTTTCAGGAACACCTTCAGCACACCTCGTAAATCAAACCGGAGATACGTCAGATACCGCCACGGCGAGCCAGACAACGGATGGTGGTTATCTTGAAGAATTTTCGTTTGGTTCTGAATATGGCGATGAGTGTGCAAAATATTACGCAATTCCATCCTCCCTATTCGCACGCGCCCGAGGATCTAAGGCGAATGCCACTTCGACTTGTTTCGTCTACTTACTTCTCTCTGACGACTGTGCTGGGGAAGCAGCATATGCATGTAGGTAATTGGTGGATTTGTTAGTTAATTCGACGCTTTTGGACAATGCTGGACATTTACCACTGTTTCAATAGTTTCTTGTTGAAAATCAACATTCGGAAGCATTGTTATCAATGCGTAGCCATATTTCTGATCGATTGGTGATAAAATTATTGAAATTGGACCAGGGGCAGCTGAGTTAATAACGTTCAAAATCTTTCTAAATTTGTTACATATTCCATTTTCAGTTTTCACAAAGTGTACCCCCATATAGAAATCAAAGACGTAGTCCTACGTCAAAAAAAAATCGCTCACAATATTTTGATGTTATTCTGTGGGTGATTTACCCCCAACTGACTGTAAAACATATCTGGTACCTCTATATATGCAATTAGATATACATCCGAAGTCCATCCTTTTTTACGTATTCTGCACAAAAGATACTTTCTTCCCCACCCCATTCATAAAAAAAAACGGTGGGAAATCCTGTCAGGGGCGGGGCTTAGAAAGTATTTTTTGTGCAGAATATGTAGAGCAGGAGGGGCGTCGAATGTTAACCCAAATGCATATACCACGCATCATAGAGAAAGAAGTTCTATCTACTGTTTCCAATTGGTTTCTTTAAGGGTATTGAGGTAAAGGCATATTCGTAATCTACATTGAACATGGAACCGAAATCCGAAATTTGATCAAAATTGGAGCACTGGAACTATTTTAAATAAGTGCGATTACATTAGCAAATATCAGCATCTTAGCGCCCCTCAGTAGGACTTTGTATGGGAGCGAGCTGTCAATTTGTTAGTTTAGTGTCAAACAGTGGAGTTAATATTTTGTTTTAAACTTTGATTTAAAAATCGAGATGAAAGTGTACGGTTTCGAAAAAAAATATCGTTGTGCTAAAAAACGAAGCTCTTTCAGATGATGTATAAAAATCGAGACACTTTTTTAAAATTAAAGAACCCAAAATTAGCGCAATTACTCAGGAATGCTTGTGTGATTACTTTTTCACCAAACACACATTTTTCATGTCCATATGTAATATTCAAAACACGGCATACATTTAGATGCAGTGCGAAAATGACATGAATAGGTCCAACCAAAATCCATTACCCTACACCGGAAAGTAGAAACGCGCGGGGAAGTTGAAACGGTAGATGTAGCTCTTATCGGAAGTGAATAATCACTGAGATTATTTCTAATATAGTTTGCGGTAGTACAGAATGCCTCTCAAAAATAATTACAGTGAATATTCACTTCCAAAGAGATATACGTACTGTTTCAACTTGCACCGGTGTACCTTAACTATGATGTTTAATATCAAAACATTAAACATGTGGAGAACCTGTATACAAGCTTTTGCTCTGACTTTGAATTTCAATAGCTGAATCCCCTAATTTTCAATTAATGTTGTACTAAGCACCTACTTATTGGAAACCAACCGTTTAATTTGAGAAAAGTCACAGTATTCTATTTTGCAATCATTCTACGGACACGCTGTAAAGTACATAATGATGATGCATGGTAATTTTATGTTACACCGAGGCAAAAGAACGTAAGAATTCCATAAGAACCACTTATGAATTTTAGCCACAAGAAATTGATATGAATTTCATAGATTTGCCTTATGAAAAATAATGTCGACAAAAAAATAATCAAACGGAGCAGACTGGAACCGAATTATGGACGTTGATATTACGGGTTCTGTGTCTAGATCACTCGTCTGTCAACGCTTGAGTAAATGAAAAGGTTAAAGGCGTATAAATAGGAGCTACGTTATGTTAGACGAAAATCTTTCATAAGTCGTGCTTATGAAACTCATAGTGTTCGGAAAATCATTCTCAAATCTCATTCATTGAGCCTCCTTGCGAGAATAAACTCGCGTGCGAATGCGGCAAACAAAATTCACGCTTGAGATTCTCATGCATATTTACGCACTCACACTCACAACGCCGAAAAATCATTCCAGCTTTAAACTCATAAAAACCACTCAAACGTCAATTGATATCATGCCTATGCATGATGTGTTAGTTTTCAAACCCCTGATGCACAAACAATAGTAATAACAATGAATAACGCCAAAATATAAAGCAATGAATTTTTTAACCTGAAAACTCATCGGTGATTTTTGCGACGTTGAATTTTGCAAGGCAAAACTCATAGGCGCAGAAACTCATGCATGAGATTTGAGTTTTTGAGTTTTTCCGAACACTGGATGTAACGTTCATAAGTCGAGCCTTATGAAATTCTTAAGTCGATTTGCCTCAGTGTAGGGTTGTCCTCCAAATTGAAGAACAAAGAGGTAATTAAAGCCCGTATGATCGTTATATTCCTTCCTCCCTTATTTCGTTGACATATGAACCAACATTTTGATCAATATTTAAAGTACCGTCTTCTGACAGGTAAAACAACTGCCTGTATTGTAGTCGATGTCGATGTCAAATTTAATGTACATTGATCACAGCAAAATAACTCAACATTGATCAACCTGATCTGATTACGCTAACATGAATTGTCGCGAGTTTTGAACCATAACCGAAACATTGAAATACTTTAAAAATTTAAGATAAAGTATAATAATCAAAAATGCATGACATAGGGGAAATGGCTCTAATGTTGGCCTATGGATCTAAGATTAGACCCATCGCTAAAAATCTGCTTTTTATCAATTTTATCTAGATGAACGCGTCATTGTGACAGTACTAATGGATACTTTTGGTCGCTATTGAAAATTTAGTCGACTGCTGAATTTATGTATGGGCCCATATTAGGGGCATTTAGCCCGACATTACATCTATTTCCCCTACATCAATTTTGCACAGTTCTACGTCAAACTGCGGTCGTGTCTAGGACCCACCCCTTTAACTTTTTGACGAACAACTTTGCCGAAAGAAGCATAGTCCTATGTTAAAATCTCGTTGAGATATTCACGATCTACTGAAGGGACAGGAAGTCACATTTTTGTAAATTATTATTAAAAGTTCCTGAAACGTAGGCTATTTCTTTATGCATCCATCGAAATTCGGAGGTTTTCTTTCTGAAAGATTCACTCGAGACTCAACTGGTTGTACGACCATTACAGTAGATAATGTGTTTTTTTTTTAATTTTAATACCAGAAATCCCATGATTAAGTCCGTACGATTTCCAGTGGCACTGATTTGCTGGAACCTTCATGTCGCTGATGACCCCAACTCAAAACCTATCTCGCATAAATTTACCATGAATGCCTTCTATATTCCTTCCACAACCGGTGTTCAGTGACTTTGACTTCACAAGTCTTCACGAAAATCACTCCGAATGTATAGCGAATCGCAAACACTGCTCTCGATAGTCCTTAATCCGGCTCGAAGGGCGTTTTAAATCCAAACTCTTTGCAATCTTGTTTTCAAGTCTCTGTGACCTTTAGAATGAACTCGTGCTGAAATTTACTCAACTGGCTTAAAATATCCAGTCCAATCCAATACTCAACATTCATGCAAAATTCCATTGTCCAAATGTATGAACACTCATGCACCGAGCTTCAAAATGCTACCAACGTCAATCTCGTACCTAAAGACATCATACTGTGCAGTACATTTTAACCGCCCTCCATTACACGTCCCCCCCCCCCCCATTCTCAACAGAATATGCAAATAATAACGACCTACCCCATTCTTCTAACCATCTTGCGTACTTCTGTTTCATTTCAGATCGAGAACATCAACATCATCATACAGCTGCGACAACATCTCGAACAAACTCACACAGAAGATTCTGCTGGCTCTGGTTGACAGATATTACCTCCTGCAGACCAAGAGCGAACACGTGCTACACAAAATTTCACGGCGTCCCATTGCCGAGTTCAACTCGTTGTCACAGGGGTCCTCGCAATTTTAGAGGGGAAAAAAGTGTCACATAACAGAACAAAGTTAGCAATCGAGTGGGTGGTTGCAAGGAGAATCACTAATAAGAAGAAGACATGAAAACTGTACATGTTGTACTGCTGCAATCACAAAAGCTTCCCAACGTGACGTGAGAAAGTGAAAAGCGTACTGTTGGTCGTTAAACCGTGAATTCTCTTAATTTCGTCTTTTCGTTTGTTTAGTTGATTCGTTTTTTCTTTCGTTTTTCGTTTGTTATGATGATGAGATTTGGTTCACATGTGCTGCTGAGTGGAACGGCAATTGTGAGAACGAATACTCTTAAATTGAAAGGTAAATAAAAGAAGTGCTTCTTACCGTGGTGCTACACAATTCTGGGAAAGGAAGAAAGTTGAATACTTGCAAGGCGAAGATCAAAGGTCAAAGGAAGCTTACCAAGTGAAGGTGCTTGGGTGGGAAAAGGAACGAAGGTCCCCAGTGATAGAAAATAAGGACGTAGACGACGTTGAAGTGTTGAGATCGAATTCGAAAAAGTAATTATAATTTTAACCACCCCCCGTATAAGAATATTATGCCAAAGTGTTGGAAAAGAAAACCGACGGGCTATGTTTGTGATGCTGTCAGTTCGCACAACAGCCACCGTTCGTGAACGGCCAGCCGAGACGGTCAAGAAGGCAATCAACATAAACCAGCTCATCAAGAACCTAAACAACCGGAAGACCAAAAGCCAAAAACAGAAGCAGAAAATTGGCAATAGCAGTAGCAATAGCAGCAGCAACAGCAGTAGCAGTAGCAGTAGTAACAACCTCAACAATCTAAACAACGCAACTGACCGTAACGGCAAAAAGAACAACATCGGAACCGAAAGTGACAGCCTAAACGACCAGAAGAACCTACGGCGGGACAAGAACAGCTACCAAAAGACAGCCGACAAGACGATCGATAAGGCATCGATCCAGATCATTGCACCACCAAGCATAACCACAGTACTAGCGACGCCGCCGACGACGACGACGCCGCTCCGAATATCAGTAGAGCCCATTCCGCAACGACTGGGGCAGATTCCGGAGGAGGACAAAAAACAGGTGGATCCAGGCCAGCAGCAGACTACGATCGGAATCGGTTCGGTTTCGTCACCGGAGAAGCAGGAACAGCGACAGCAGAGCGGCGCAAATCAGAACCAACAGCAGCAGCAGCAACAACAACAGCAGCAGCAAGAACAGACACAAGAACAGCAACAGTCCAAGACCAAGTTTCTTTTGCCGGAGTTGAACAACTTCAGGAAACCACCAACCGTACAGGTGAGTGAGGGTCTGAGGATCGATGAGCTTGTACTAAGGCCAGGGTAATGCGTTTTGGCGACTTACCTTTATGTAGCTGCTATATTTTCAAATACTCTGGTTGGAAGCCGAGGTTGGCTAATTACCTGAAATGATAGGGGAAAATATTGAAACTTTCAATACGATTTCAGGAAAGTGATTTGATACGATTCAAAACAAGAACTTCATTAGCTATATTTACCTAATAGTAGTATTAACAAACACATTGATTGAATGAAATAACTCCGGGCGGGAGTAACCGTCAACAATGCTGATGATGGTACAGCACGTAACACCACCCTACTGCTTCTCTCTGAGATGACTACACTGAGGCAAATAAACGTAAGAATTTCATAAGGCTCGACTTAGTGATTTCATTATAGCGCGACATATGAAAGATTGTCTTCTAACATCAGATAGCTCTTATACGTCTTCAACCATTCCATTTTCCTTTGACGTAATCTCATCGTCCATAGTTCGGTTCCAGTATGTCTAGATATTTTTTGCCAACGTTATTTTTCATAATGCAAATCAATGAAATTCATACCGATTTCTTGTGGCTAAAATTCATTAGTGGTTCTGATGGAATTGTTACGTTCTTTTGCCTCAATGTACGTTGGTCATGACGAGAGAATCAAACAATAGTTGTGTAAATGTAAGAAGAGTTGCATTATAACACACAATCGTACTATGAATCCACTCCAAACAAAAGCTGGGCAAAATTTAAAAAGTATCGGAAATATGCTGTAAATGTCATCTAAGAGTAATTTTGGGATGCTGAATCCAATTGCCCATGCTGAATCCAGTGTCTCTTTGTTTACATTCATCTGCTGCCTGCTGCTCTATCTATTCCATTCGATAGAATCGTTCAAAACCGATTTTAAACACTTTTACAACGCTCTAAAATACACAGGGAAAGAGATGAACTAGCCTCAGGCTAAAAATCTCTATAATAAAGAAAAAAAAAAAAAAAAAAAAATACACAGGTGAGTGTGACTATTGTCGGCAACCTCTTTTTCTTCGGCAACCTTGAAATCCAAAATGGCGGCATCTGGTTTAAGAAAACTGGGAAATACTGTCAAATACCCTTCAATATGGGTATTCTCGGAATCAGGGTGCTGTCTAAATATAGAAAATCGATGGCCGACGCCATCTTGAAATCCAAGATGGCGGCTTCCTATTATATAAGAACTGAAAAATACTGTCGAATACCCTTCAATATGGATATTTTCAGAATAGGGGTCACGTCTAGGGACCGGAAATAGATGTCTGACGCCATCTTGAAATTAAAAGGGGTGGCTTCCGGTTATAAAAAAAAACTGAGAAATACTGTGAAATACCATCCAATGTGGATATTTCCGGAACATGGATGATATATGGAGATCGAAATTGATGTCTGACGTTATCTTTAAATCCAAAATGGCGACTTATGGTTATATAAAAACTGGGAAATACCGTCAAATACCCTCCAGAATGGGTATTTTCGGAATACAGAACTCCAATACAGCTACAATAACCGCGGAAAGACAAATACTGAAAGAATTTTTCAAACGAAGGCCTGCTATACAAACACCAGATGCGGTCCAACAGCAGAAGGTAAGGGAACTTCGCTTACGGCGGCTACACAGCAAAAAAATAATTTTGATATCACATCAAAGTGGATGCACTTCAATCGTGTCAAAAATATGGTGTAATATTACTTGTATCTCTTAAATTGGCCGATTTAGAGCTATTTTCTTGAATTGAGTTAGGGTGGCTCTAAAAAAAACAGTTGTTTTGCTCTAGTTTTCTTATTTCGAATTTCTCAACAAAGGTGTCTTCAAATAACTTTTAGATCTTAAGAAGGCGCAAATTTGAAATTTCTTTTGAAAGTCGTCTTCTAGAGACTTTTAAAACTCTTTAAGACGAATGTTTTATAGCGAAATTTAGTGTCTGTATCTCTTCTAATGAAAAATATATTCCCAAATATAGTAAAAAATATGAATAAATACAAATTGATTTTATACGAGTTTGAAAAATAACATACCTCCATTTTTTTCACATTATTGAGAATAACATACGTCCTTTCAAATGCCGTAAATAAAACTTATTTTTTTTTTTGTTTGCCCCAACCAGAGATATTAACATTTGAAAAGTACATATTTTTAGTATAAAAACGTCAATAACTCTTGATCGGCGAAAAATATTGACAAGCTTTGTGCAGCAAAAAATTGCGCCTTCTTAAGATCTAAAAGTTATTTGAAGACACCTTTGCTGAGAAATTCGAAATAATAAAACTAGAGCAAAACAACTGTTTTTTCTAGAGCCACCCTAACTCAATTCAAGAAAATAGCTCTAAATCAGCCATTTTAAGAGATACAAAAAAGTTGTTTTCTAAAGTTGAAATTAGCTCAGCTATAACTTTGTCCAAGAATGTATACCTTAATTTATTCAAACAAAAAAGTTAGAATTTTGTAGAAGAGACTTTTAGTCTAAAGTTTCAATTTCAGGCTCAAAACATATCATTCCACCTAAATCTGCATTCTGGACCACTGTGCACTGTTCACCTTAACCCAAAAAGTGCAAGCCTGATATAAGTGTAATGATAACTAATAGATAGTAGTGATAGAGTTACTCATGATAGTATGTGGTCACTTATCAAAAATCGGTTTTTAAACAATAATTTTAAATTTTGGGGGTGTTAGAACAATTTCAAATGTGTTTTCATGATGTACCCGACTAGACTAACAACCTACAATAGTTCACATAAAAAGTTTTTTTGTCATGTAACACCCTGTTATTATTTCAAACTCAACTCTATCTGCCACCGTAGGGTTTGTGAAGCGCTGGTGCAAGAATCCCTGGAGATTAATGACGAATATTTTTACGCTCCTAGGGATTCTTGATTTCTTAAGTTCAAATAATCCCTAGATTTTCCAAAGTAGTTTCCCAGTTTTCGAAAAGCAATGATTGAAAATCTATTAAACCATTTTCAAAATTGTGTAAACATTAACTTCTAAATACAGTCAACTCTACCTGTAAGGCTGTCGACTTACAGTAAATTAGGCAAAAAATCAAAATTGTTAAAATCCTTAACATAACCGAAAAATTAACTGGTCTACTAAGTTATAAATTTTACATGAAATTAGAATCAATGTTTTAAATTTAATTCGTAAACTAGTCAAGTGGAGTATGTTTTCAGATTTCATGATTTTATCCAAAATTATTTTAAGCAGATTAGAATTTTACAACCAAGCTTAATTTTGAAATTCAACAATCAATTTTACTGCTTTGTCTAAAATAACCGGATAAAAATAGATTTTAAATCAACTAGGTACAGGAGGTATCGACGCATTTCGCACCAAATCGTATTCGGAGTAGGCAGCACCCTCTCAGATTTCAGTGAAACTTTCTGGATGTGTGGACCTTGACTAAATAAGCCACTTTGCATATACTTAGTTTTTGCAAAATTTATCAAGACTAACCTTTGAGAAGGGACAAACTTTTTTTGCCGATTTTTTTCAAAAGAAAGTCATCCATACAACACATTTTTGTAGGAGTTGTCATTTTTTCCATAATATTTTTTTGAAAAAAAATCGGTGGAAAAAGTTTGGCCCTTCTCAAATGTTAGTCTAGATAAATTTTGGAAAAACTGCGTATGCAAAAGTGCTTATTTAGTCAAAGGCTACACATCCAGAAAATTCTGAGAGGGTGTTGCCAGCTTCGATTCGATTTGGCGCAAAATGCGTCTATAGGAGGTACAAATCCATGAACAAAATCAATCAAAACACATCGGATAAAGGAGGTATCAAGTTAGGGAGAGAGAAATGTTGCAATTTTGAAGGCACTTTGAATTTCATCGAGTTCGGGGAAATATCGAGTAAGGGAGTATTAATATTCCATGGACTGCATTAACATTCTTCACAACATCGATCAAAAACTTGCTGATCAACGAATGTTTAGTATAGTGGGTATGACCACTTGAAATAAAAGTTAATTAACTGTTAAAAACTACATTAATACAGCCATTCCATAGCAAACCGATATAGTGTTTATTAGAATTTCAAAAATTCATAACTTTCAACCACAGGGTTTTGGGTGTTCGCTCAATACTCCTATGCGACTAGACTACCATGCGTCTCCATTGATGCATATCAATAGGACAATTTTTATAATGTGGCCAATTTATCAGTCGTTCCAGATTATCCGGAGAACCAGAATATGGCCACTAGACCCCAAAATATAGTTTCCATAATAAATACGTTTTGATCTCTTGATTCTGAACAACATAGAAAAAATCGCAAGGTTCTAGGACAATTTTTATAATGTGGCCCACTTTATCGGTAAATCCAGCTTATCCGGAGAACCAGAATATGGCCACTATACCCCAAAATATAGTTTCCATATGAAACACGCTTTCATCTCATGATTCTTAACAACATAGAAAAAATCGCAATCGGTAAATCCTGCTTATCCGGAAAACCAGAATATGGCCACTATACCCCAAAATATAGTTTCCATATCAAAAACGCTTTGATTTCTTGATTCTGAACAACATAGCAAAAATCGCAAGGTTCTAGGATATTTTTTTTAATGTGGCCACTTTATCGGTCGTTCCGGATCCTCCTTTAGGCCAGTAGAGTTTCTCTAAGGGCGTATATGGTGTATTTACACCATATATACTTAGTACTATCAATTTCCAGTAATATACGTTAAGTAAAGTGTAAAATTATGTCGATAGATAGTGGAATTTCCTACTTTACCGGGAACTCGAGTTGATCCCGGCCCTCTATCTCGGTACGCAAAAGCCTCCGGCAAATGAAACCACCACCAATCGATTCAGCAGAGTTTTTCCTTTGAGAATATGTATAACATGTTAACATGAAACCATTTGGCAGCCGAGATATTCAATTTAGTCGCGGTTTTGTCAATTTTTGCCCACTGTGCGTTAACAAACGTTATTAATTTTTGAAAAAAGACATTTTTGAAGAAAAAAAAATCGATTTTTTGACCACTCTGACATGGAAATGGTCACCCTAATGACAAAAATTAAAAAAATTAAACAGGTCTAATAGATTGCTATAAGGAACAAAGCTATTTTTTACGAAATTCTGAAAACCACTATATCGTTTTACTATGGAATGGCTGTATAACAATGCACCAGAAAAGAAATCTAGCACGAAAAAATATAAAACTCCCTCGGATTGCATCCAAATGAGATGACGTCTTGAGCAAAGTTTCTTGGCTTAGTTACACGGAAACAAATCCGATTCCATTTTCATGAATAAAAAATCATGAAATGAAAACAAAATTGGCCATCCCATGAAATCATAACAATGATTCATGATTTCGTCATGGAAATTCATGGTTTCATAATGCAGTGGAATCAAGACTGCTACAAGCATTACACGTACTTGGCAAACCGTGTTCATAAACCGCACTACATAAGGTATGTCTTATACGCCTTTTGTCTTCCCTCTTATACAAGTACTGATAGTCTAGTGGTCAAAGAATGGGTTTGATGATATCAAGGTTCTTGCTTTATTTTATTCTTTTTACATTTTTTGGTTAAAAGTTAAACCCATGAATTTAGATCATGATTTCAACTCGGATGATTCATGATTATGGGAATGTTTACTGAGTTACGCAAAAGTTGCGGATGATATCATGAATATTATTCATGGTGTATTTTCATAACATGAAAAAACGCTTTGTTCATGAAATCATGAGTCATTTTTCTCATTTCGGAGATCGGATTTTTTCCCGTGTAGGACTACGATTTGGTGGATAAATATATGTAGTTCAAGTTTTTGCCGCAAATATGGCGCAGCGATATCAACTTTTTTATTTCACACGGTAGAGGTTTGCTGTCTTCTGCAAAGTTGTTTAAAGTAAAATTAAAAAAAAAATTGCTGAAGAAATAAATGCTTCTAACAACAGAGATATACGACGATTTGTAAAATTTGTCTGAAATTCGCGTTATTAGTATTTAGTGTTATAAATTCGTGCAAATGAATACTTTTATCGTTGTCAGGAAAAAGCTCAAGTTCCCTCATCCATCAATATATGAGCTAGGTAAAGGAGTGTGCGGTTGACTAGTACTGTCGTATTAATGGCACTTCGTTCAATTTCAACTTTTAGTCAATTTTCACACTACCGTACGCTAGCGGAATTATCAACTTACCCTCTTCAAAACTTTCTCTATCTAATAAATTATCGCACTATAGAGTCATGTTGATATTAGTATAGTATTTCCAACCAACTCTGATGATTTTTTTTATCGAACTAGGGGCTTAGATTCGTAAAACTAAACGGAACAAAGTTGGGAGAAAATGCTAAACTATTATTAACATGAAGCTTTAGTGCGATAAATTATTAGCTAGAGAATGTTCTGAAGAGGATAGACTGGTAGTTCCGTTAGAGTCTGACAGTGTGAAAATTAAACAGAAGTCAAAATTGACCGAAGGGCCATTGATGCGACATTACTAATCAAATGCGCACTCCTTTGCCTAGCTCTCTTGATGGGTGAGGAGACTTGAGGTATTTCCTCAAATAATAACTTTGTGCACAGAGTTAAAACGATTTGCGATTTTGTTCAGAACCCTAGTCTTAACCACTTCAACCTAGGGAACAAGATTAGGTATCACATAGATGAAGACTAACTAACTCATTGTTTCATTGTTTCAAGATCATCCTCGGTGGACAAAGCCGGGTCTTGTCACTATCAACAAGGCATAAAAAGTAACAAGGACTGAGATGTGTTCCTTTGATAACTGAAAAATCCTGTTCCCCTAGTTTGAAGTAGTCAGGACTACGAATCGGTGGTAGATCTTACATTCCGTAACGTACCACGAAAAAGTGATCTACCCACGTTACGGGGCGATTTGCTTTCCAACGGAGTTGATCTGTATATTTAGCCTAAGTCCCAAGTTTGAAAAATAATTGAGTGATTTTTGAATACTTGACAAGCAATTGAACAGGTTCGGACCGTTTCCCATACATTTTCCCATACACATTATAATGCTCTGACGCAAATCCAGATCGTAACCAAAGTCGTTAAAATTTAGCACAGTAGTTGGGCACCTTAATAGGAATCGAAAGAGCTGTGGTGAGTAGGGGGTTGTTAAGTTCACCCACCCTAATGATCATACCATACCTGAGACATGTTGAAAGTTTCTTCCAAACCGGAAAGGCTCATGCAAGATTTTGTGATGGAAGATTTGGTCTGGGATTGCTCAAATGACAATCGCTTATCTTTTTCAAATAGAAATTCAAATGGCAACGAAAATGGACTCCTACATACAAACATTTATTTGTACAACATCACATTTAAGATAAGACATAATCAACATTAGTACGCCACAATACTCGGTTTGCGGCTGCCGCTCTCCATCCTCGGTCATGCCCAATTCTCGCTAGATCACGCTCTACCTGGTCCGCACATCGTGCTCTCTGCGCTCCACGCCTTCTTGTGCCAACCGGATCAGTAGCGAACACCAACTTTGCAGGGTTGTTGTCCGGCATTCTTGCAACATGCCCTACCCACCGCATCCTTCCGGCTTTGGCCATCTTCTGGATGCTGGGTTCGCCGTAGAGTGCAGCGAGCTCGTGGTTCATTCTTCGCCGCCACTCACCGTTCTCCTGCACACCGCCGAAGATCGTCCTTAGCACACGTCGCTCGAAAACTCCGAGTGCTTGCAGGTCCTCCTCGAGCATAATCCATGTCTCGTGTCCATAGAGGACCACCGCACCGGTCTTATTAGCGTTCTGTACATGGTACATTTGGTGCGGGGGTGAATCTTTTTTGACCGTAGTTTCTTCTGGAGCCCGTAGTAGGCACGACTTCCACTGATGATGCGCCTTCGTATTTCACGACTCACATTGTTGTCAGCCGGATCCTCCACTACCTCGAAAGTATCCCCGTCTATCGTGACATTACTTCCTAGACGAATCCTGTCATGTTCGGTTCCGCCTACTAGCATGTACTTTGTTTTTGACGCACTCACCACCAGTCCGACCTTCCCAAGCAGCACAATACTGTCCCAAAAAGTTGCACCAACTTGTTTATAACTGAAATAAGTCGTATAGAAGTTTCCAAGAACAATTTATAACAAGGGAGCTACTAGGGTTTGCTGCTTCGTGTTTCAGGCGGGTGTATAGTTCTGCCACCGTTCCAAATGTTCTTGCGATAATGTCCATGTCGTCCGCAAAGCACACAAATTGACCGGATTTCGTGAAAATCGTACCCCGGCAGTTGAGCCCGGCTCGTCGCATTACACCTTCTAGAGCAATGTTGAAGAGTAGGCATGAGAGTCCGTCACCTTGTCGCAGTCCCCTGCGAGATTCGAATGAACTGGATAGTTCACCCGAAACCCTTACGCAGTTTTGCACACCGTCCATCGTTGCTTTGATCAGTCTGATCAGCTTCCCAGGAAAGCCGTTCTCGTCCATGATTTTTCATAGCTCTGTGCGGTCGATACTGTCGTATGCCGCCTTAAAGTCGATGAACAAATGAAGCGTTGGGACCTGGTATTCACGGCATTTCTGGAGGATTTGCCGTACGGTGAAGATCTGGTCCGTTGTCGATCGGTCGTCAATGAAGCCGGCTTGATAACTTCCCACGAACTCGGTCATTTTAGGTGATAGACGACGGAAGATGATCAGGGATAGCACTTTGTAGGCGGCATTCAAAATGGTGATCGCTCTGAAGTTCTCACATTCCAAATGGTCGCCTTTCTTGTGAATTGGGCAGATTACCCCCTTCTTCCACTCCTCCGGTAGTTGTTCTGTTTCCTAGATCCTGACTATCATCCGGTGTAGTCAGGTGGCCAACTTTTCTGGGCCCATCTTGATGAGTTCGGCTGCGATACCATCCTTACCAGCTGCTTTGTTGTTTTTGAGCTGCTGAATGGAATTCTTAACTTCCCTCAGCGTGGGAGTTGGGTCAGTTCCGTCCTCTGCTGCACTGACGTAGTCATTTCCTCCATTGCGCTGGTCTCCCGTGCCTACATTCTCCTCGCCATTCAGGCGCGCATCGAAGTGCTGCTTCCACCTTTCAATCACCTCACGTCCGTCCGTCAAGAGGCTCCCGTCCTTATCCTTGCACATTTTGGCTCGCGGCACGAAGCCGTTGGGGGATGCGTTGAGCTTCTGGTAGAACTTCCGTGTTTCTTGGGAACGGCACAGCAGTTCCATTTCCTCGCACTCCGCTTCTTCCAGGCGGCGTTTTTTCTCCCGAAAGCTGCGGGTCTGCTGTTTCCGCTTCTGTTTATACCGTTCCACGTTCTGTCGGGTTCCATGCTGCAGCATTTCCGCCCGCGCTGCGTTCTTCTCCTCCAAAATCGCTCTGAACTCCTCGTCGAACCATTCATTCCGTCGACTTCTTTCCACGTACCCGATGGTGCTCTCGGCTGCGTCGGTGATGGCTGCTTTTACTGTACTCCAGCAGTCCTCTAGAGGAGGCACATCAAGCTAGCCCTCCTCTGGCAACGCTGCCTCGAGATTCTGCGCGTATGCTAAGGCGACATCCGGTTGCTTCAGTCGCTCTAGGTTGTACCGTGGCGGGCGTCGCACAGTGGTCGGAGATGCCAATTTGGTGAACTTAATTGTTTTGTGGTCAAACCATTAACATAATCCAAAAACTGTCTTCAGAAGAATTGTTTATAAAAGCATTGCGCATATTATGACAATTACCAATATTTGTCATGGCATACTGTGAAAAAATAAGAAAACTAACTTTTTTTGCAAAAGAGACAAAAGGGTAGTTTTTTCAGCAAAAATGTAGTACTTACAAAAATATGAAACTTTGTTGAAGACACCAAATTTGTATGACGAATACTTGTAAAGATATGAAGCGTTTTTGGTGGAAAGCCCCTTAAATTATGTTTTTTAAGTATAACTTTTTTTATAATAGTTTTTGATGTAAACAATGTTCTAGAAAATGTAAACAACATACAAATACATGTTTTTGCTTGAAACAATATGTGGCTAAAATCATCCCTTTCAAAGTTATAGTACTTTTTACATTTATTTTTCCTTAATTTTAGCTGCATATAGGGGAGAAGGTGGCAAACCGAGACACAGCGCCAAATACTCTTTTTAAAGCTTAGACTTTGTACTACAAAGTAGTGAAGGTTTGGTTAGCGCCAATTCATAAATGAGTGAATAGGGTCACGTTGAATGTTTACGTGTTTGGCCTTTTTTATATGAAAATAACCCTGTCTCCTCATTTATGAACGGTAAATTACGGATTATAGAAACAGATATTATCAAACTCATCCGTGAACAACAAGGAAATTTTCTGTATGTATCCATTTAAGTGCGCTTGTGAGGAAGAGTCTGCAAGTTGTTTTGGATTAAAAATGGTTTAGAAATTGGCTTTCACTTTCATTTATCCGCGTGAGTCAAGAAGATCACAATTATCTTGCTGTTGGGTAGTTTTATCTATAACTAGCTGAAAGTGCCCGGTCTTGCTCGGGATTCAATATTAGCTTGAGTTTATGCGCCGATTTAAAAAAAAAGCATGCTATATTGTACATAGCCCCCCCCCCCCCCCTATTATCTAAGGGGCTACCCCCTATGATTATCTCCTTATACCCCCACACTCGCCCCCACATGCCTAATGTGGTTCCATTTGCTTGATTAGTTCTCGAGTTATGCAGAAATTTCTGTTTCATTTGTATGGGAGTCCCCCCTTACAGAAGGGGGAGGGGTCTCGAACCATCATAAGAACCTTCCACGGCCCCAAAAACCCCTGTATACAAATTTTCACGCCAATCGGTTTAGTAGTTTCCGAGTCTATAAGGGTCAGACAGACAGACAGAAATTCATTTTTATATATATAGATTTAACATTAATAATTGTTCTGAGAAGTTAAGATGATAACAAAAAAAAAGTTTCACTCTTCATCTGTTTCCTCTTCGCTGTCTGAGAAATCTAACAAAAACTGTGCATCTTCGGAAAACTCTCTGTCCTTCTTCTGAGATTTTACACGCAAACCAGCAATAAGTGCATCTGAAGAAACTAATAGTCGCCGCCAGTGTCTGTTTTTATCATTTACCATCACATGCAAGGAGTATCGCTTCAACCCAGTGTCGATGAATTGCGTTTGTTTTGAACATCTTCGTAGTTACGAAACGAGCGAAATAAACAAATGAGTTTATTCTACATCAACGAATACGCGTTTGTTGATATTCACCAGTGCTCGATTATCAAACCCAAAATTGTCAAAATCAGAAGTGATCCTCAAAAGCAAAATAATCAACGACATTTTGGGCAAAATTATTATTTTGAATATTGTCGACCACACTGCCTAAATCATCGATATTATCATCAGTTCAGCTTGAGGCAATAATTTGCCGTCGACTTATGTCTAAAAACCACGTTCTTCAGCGCTATATTTGTTTAAAATGAAAATAATCATTTTGCATTTGATTCTCAATATCATCCCGACCAAGATGAAGACGAATATCAATATTTTCAACAACAGAGGCGATAATGAGAATCCAGCCACGAATGAAGAAAAACAAATGTTATTTTTGATACTCAGAGGTTGCCTAGATCAAGGGAATGTGTTTATATCAAAATTCAAATTCATGCAGGTAGTTGGTCTATCTGTTAAGGTTTTCTTCATTTTCAGCTAAATTGAGTGTAGAAGAAAGGATTTTTAACAGCACTGGTCGCAGCATGAGATCACTGTTTGTTGTAGCTCGTGATGATTTTCGAGTGTGATCTAGTCTGAACCTTTTAATCACTTTATTTAGAGACTCTTGTGCCTCTTCAGACAATTGTCCGATAGGAACATTGAAATGGAGAATTATGTCTGATCCGTGCATTAAAATTTTATGGACTGTGGTGGGCAAGTAAAACCAAGGGTATAGGGTTACTAACAACTGAGCTGTTTCTAGACAATAGTTCTTGAACTTAGATGCATTGATTTCTCGTCCGGAAGACAAGACCTGCAAAATAGTTCAGTAACGTTCAATCACCTGCAGGTCGACACCCAAAATCTCTGCAGAAACTGCTGCATTCTCAAAGAAACGTCGCGCAGTATTCCCATCATTCGAAGAGCCGGCTCCATTGCCGCGTGGCATGTCAACAAGAAGTCCCAATTCTTGTTTGAAGCGTTGTTGAATAAGCTGCTTACGGACTTTAACTTTTTCGGCATCAGGTCCAGAACATCTCCATTTTTTTGACTTCTATTTTGTAGCCCAGGTGTAGAAAATATTCGAAAAATCTGTAGCAAATTTGAATGGATTGAACAGCGTTATATTGCATTTTTATTACCTGATTTTTGCATGGAGAACTGATAATCCAAACTGAAATACTTCTTCATCGATTGGTCGCAAAAGAACATTTTGAATATTATTCATTTGAGTGGGTGTAGCCTTGCAGATATTACATCGCTGTGCTGATTTGGTGGTCGTAACAGCATTAACAACTTGTCCATCAATCATGGTCATATGTAACCTACATTTGACTCGGATCCGACGACCATTGATTTCGAATTCCGTTGGCCGAAGATTTTAGATCTGATTATCCACATGCTCTTTTTCTCTGAGGGTAACTTCAGTCGTCTGGTTAGTGACTGAATTCGTATGGGTCGGCAGTATCTTGTTGAGGATGGTATAGGGTTTTAAAACAAAATTTTTGTGTCAGCTTCAGCCCTGACAGGAGCGATGGACGTTAAGAAAACATTTGCGTCTGTTTTAGTTCCATTCTCATCATCGGCAAACTTTTGTTTGTACTGACTGTGACCAGTACTACCGTCCTCATCAGGGTAACCTTCAATAGCTTTGAATCAGAAAAAAAAATTGTTGAGTGATGAACCTTCCAGGATTCGTTTGGCTATGTGGTCAAGTAATGCTTGTAACTGAATTTCAACTACAGTTTCTCAAACCAGAAAAAAGTTCTCCGGTGGGTAGCAGGTTTTCTTAGCTTCAAGTACTCTGTCATAACTAGGGTAAATATTACAGTTTCGTTTCTTGGCTTGTGTTCGCAGTTGGTTGTATTCATGCTTACTAAGACTCAGATCCACAATCAAGGCAACCGCGTCAAGTGGGCTGTATGCAACAATGGAATCTGTGGGTTTATCCTGATTTGCTGCATCGGACGATCCCACTGTCAGTTCTTGCAATAATGACTTTGCAACATTTTTTTGCCTAGTATTTGTAAGTTTCATTTGAGCTGCATAAAGTAAATCTTCTGTATCGTATGTCGTTCGAAGGTCAAACGTTTTTCTTCTTTTGACGGCCTCAGAACTATCCTTGAACGATAACGTTTTACGCCCACGTTCGCTCCGCTGTGAGTTCATACCTGAATTGGATGATGGTAGCTTCATTAGAACATGATGTGGCAATTGAAACGACTCATCCATAAAACTAGTATGAGCCGCCAAAACCTTGCTTGCAGTTCGATTGTGCTTCAACCACATTTCTTGGAACCGCTTGCATAAATATCGCACACATTCTTCAACTTCTTTCGCCACGTCGGTTTTGATATCAGGTTCTATTCTATACAAATCAGCAACAAACTCGTATATTTTGCTAATTTTTGTTGTTAAATCTCCACCGGCACTCCGCCAGATTGAGAATAATTCCCGTTTTACAATCGAAACTACAAAAGTTTCAAAATTATACATCAGTGAATAACAAATACACAAATCGGATCATTTTCAGAACATTTTTTTCTATTGTAAACATACCTGCGTTATCAGAGGCCATGTTGATTTTACACTTATTCAGTACGCTCCACAACACAAAGCATTTTTAGTTCAACCACTGGGGAATGACAACAAGAACAAACAATAAGTGTGCCTGAAGCTGATGTGCTAAAGCAGACTGGCCAAGATCTCCCGAACACTAATGCAGCGTGTAAACTAACAGCTCTATGCAGCGAATCCAAACACATAAAGCAACCAAAGATACAAACAAAACGGTTGCTACGACTACCATGACAAACTCGCTCTGTAACATAGCTCGATCAGAGTGGTAGAAGGATAATGCAATATTGCTTGCCTGCTTTGTTGCAATAAACACGGATAAGGACATGAATCGAGAAAAGACTTAAAAAACATTCCCATTAACACACGTGTATCATCTTCGGTTTTACTGCGTGAAGCAGCTTGCCAACATTTTGCTCTTTTCCTTCTACCGCCCCGAGTGAGCTGTGTCGCCCGAGCTGCTTGTCATGAAAAAGAAGGAAGAAGATTATATCATTATAACTTTCCACTTCTGACATTGCGTTATCATTCGGTTCGTTGATCGCTTATCATTTTGTCATTTGGAGATATTTTTTATTCCTTGGCAATGCTGATACTGCATTCCCCCGAAGAATGTGGTTGGAACAAATTTCACTCTTTTCTAACCAAAATATATATTGACAACTGGAGTAAGCTAAGCACACAAATTGCTTGTCTTAGAAAATGTTTTGTTTAAATTAATCATTTTTTGTTAATGCATACATACAATAAATTTCCTTGTTGTTCACGGATGAGTTTGATAACATCTGTTTCTATAATCCGTAATTTACCGTCCATAAATGAGGAGACAGGGTTATTTTTATATAGAAAAATGTCAAACACGTGATCATTCAACGTGACCCTATTCACTCACTATATGCAGCTGAAATTAAGGAAAAATAAATGTTAAAAGTACTATAACTTTGAAAAGGATGATTTTAGCCACATACTGTCTTGAGCAAAAACATGTATTTATATGTTGTTTACATTTTTCTAGAACATTGTTTACATCAAAAACTATTATAAAAAAGTTATACTTAAAAAACATAATTTAAGACGTTTTCACCAAAAACGCTTCATATCTTTGCAAGTATTCGTTATACAAATTTGGTGTCTTCAACAAAGTTCCATATTTGTGTAAGTACTACAACTTTGCTTAAAAAACTACACTTCTATCTCTTTTGCAAAAAAAGTTAGTTTTTTTTTTATTTTTTTCACAGTATGCCATGACAAATATTGGTAGTTGTCATAATATGCGCAATGTTTTTGTGAACAATTCTTCTGAAGACAGTTTTTGGATTAAGTTAATGGTTTGACCACAAAACAATTAAGTTCACCAAATTGGGATTTCCGACCACTGTGCGTCGGTACCGTACATTGTTGATGACGGAAATTTTTGGGCGCAGTTTTACCATTACCAGGGTAGTGGTCAGAGTCGATGTTAGCGCCACGATAGGTCCTGACGTCGATAATGTCGGAGAAGTGCCGTCCATCAATCAGAACGTGGTCGATTTGCGATTCCGTCTGCTGTGGTGATCTCCAGGTGTAACGATAGGGGAGGCTGTGTTGGAAGAAGGTGCTACATATGGTCATGTTCTTGGAGGCGGCGAAATCGATGAGTCGTAGGCCGTTCCCGTTCGTCAGCTGGTGGGCGCTGAACTTTCCAATCGTCGGTCTGAATTCCTCCTCCTGGCCTACCTGAGCGTTTAGGTCTCCTATGATGATCTTGACGTCGTGGCTTGGGCAGCAATCGTACTTGCGGTCGAGCTGCACGTAAAATGCGTCCTTGTCATCATCGGTGCTTCCGGAGTGAGGGCTGTGCACGTTGATTATGCTAAAGTTGAAGAATCGGCCCTTGATCCTCAACCTGCACATTCTTTCGTCGATCGGCCCCCAACCGATCACGCGCTTCTGCATTTCACCCATCACGATGAAAGCTGTGCCCAGCTCGCGTGTGTTGCCGCAACTCTGGTAGATGGTATGATTACCTCTGAACGTTCGCACCATGGATCCTGTCCAACACACCTCCTGCAGCGCTACGATGCGTAATCCACGGTCCTTCAGTAGATTGGCAAGTATTCGGGTGCTCCCGATGAAATTGAGAGATCGACAGTTCCACGTGCCGAGGTCCCAATCACAAGCCCTATTTCGTCGCTGGGGTCGTTGCCGTTGGTCTCGGTTCGTATTCCTCTGTTGCTGATATTCCGTTGCAATTCGTTTTTTACGGCTGGCTCGCAGGGCCTGACACCAACCCCCTAACTTTCCGGAGGACCAGGGTACACAGTTGTGCTTAGAGTCCTTCACTGGCACTCGGACGTAGATCAGCCGCCCCTAACATGGGGAACAGACGCTGTTGTGAGCCGCTCCTCCTGGAGAACAGACGCTCAGGCTTGCCGAAGCAAACCCTCCCTCCCTTCCCTGTCACCCTATGACCAAAGTTTCTGGACTCCTATTAAGAAGAATAATACATTGTTTATGAAAATGTTTTTATCAGCTTTGTCATCAAATTCAATTTGACTATGATTGAATCGAACATCTAGAACAAATCTTCAATGAATAAAGCTACCAAAATGTCTTTGACTTGAATCCAAACGAAAAACACCTATGATCAAATATAACCTTAATTCTATCATCTTCATTCTATTTTCCAGGTTCCAGTGGCAACCATACTGAACGATCTTAGCCCCGTGCCAGCGCCTGTGAAAGTTACCAATAAAATCTCCAACTCGAACCCTATGAGTCCTATGAACCCCGCCGGGCTACAAAGTAACTCGCCGGACGTTAAGGCCATGCGGTAAGTGTATACTCTATTTTCCGGCACACAACAGTTCCTCCCTCATTACAAATTATGATTTTCATTAAACAACTGAATGCGAAAACCAAAATGAGAAACATTCATCCCGCATATGTATCTAAAGACAAAGGATAATAAATAACCCCACCAGACAAGTAGGTAGTCAGGAATGCCAACGAACGACCGCAGAACCTCGTCGTCGTAGCTGAACAGCGGACAAAATATGGGTCGACGTTCGGGTCATACACACACTCACACACGATGATCCCGTCGCGCAGCCAAACTCATAAAGCTGCCGAAAAACTTGACACAGCAATAAGTTTCACATTCCAAGCCCAACCCTTTCGGTTCTGTTCCAAGGGGGGGATAAAAGCTACAAGACTAATGAACACCATTCACCGCAGTAGCAGCCAGAAGCAGCAACACGCGTGCTGAAGGATATTCAACAAGGACCACCCGAACGATGGGGGTCCTATAAAAACAGCAATAAATATGTTTACACCTGTGTATCCGTTCCCAAGCCGGCAGTCGGATGTGAACGAACGGGAATACAATGGGGTAATTACCATAATTAAATATGGGGTTGTTCAACGTGGGTAACCTGAATCCAAGTGGGGATCCTACCGGGTCGAAACCGCTGGGAATTTAAACTATTTTCAAATTTTCGGCAGCACAGAATTGGGACGCTGCGGAATGTGTTATTATCTTTCAAAAATATTAATGTCTCTTTTTAGTGGAGCATTTATTCAAGATTTCCAAGTGTGTACCAGCTGTGAATATTTAACATTCCGTTTAAGTACATAAGCCGTTAATACATATCCAGAAGAAGGATTAAGTCCAATATCTAAGAAACCTCAAATAAGCCGTGATGATGGTGTGCCCAAAAATCCTCCCAGAGCAGATGCTTTGAGAACATGTTCCGCAACTCCAGAGGACTTGATGGTCCTATTCTAAAGGATTTCTACTAATTTATGCAAAACCCAATCAACTGGACAACGAAGACGGACGGTAGCAACACCTGGTTGGTTACAATGAAGAAATCCATCAAATTCCTACAATCAAATTAAATCTACCTTCACATCAGGAACCGCAAAACACCGCAGGAGCCAATCTCCGAAGCCCATTTGTCTGCATACGGGAAAAATTTAATTAAATAACACTTCCATATTTACGACCATCCGAGGCTTGGCTTCTGCTGCAGCCCCCGGAAAACCCTGTTCCTGGGAAATGTTTCAACTGGGTAATGTGTGATAGGGGAAATTCACAATTTAACTCCGACTCCGGTTGGTATTTTCCGGTGGCTCTTTGCTAAAACAACCGAGACCAGGCAGCACCGTATTTGCGAACTGTAAAAATATCCTAAATGAACGCACGGTTACGCGCCAAATTAAGCCATAAAGTCGGTGATTTTATCGGCGCAAACCCGTTCCCAGGTATGCAGGCAGAATTTCGCAGATGACACAATAAAGCCGTCAGGAAATTTCTCACGTGGGACGTTGATGCCGACTACAACGACGACGACGACGGCCGCCCCCCACACAGATGAACATGTAAAGGAAGAAATGTATACATACTTGCGACGGAAAAGCTGCCGACATCCATGCCGCCGACGTTGCCGTCGCAATATGATACCCAATTAAATCACATTAAATTACGACAATATATCACTTTCCTCCGCCGTCAACGGGGAATTTTTCCGAAGGTTTGGGAGAGAATCGGTGTGCTTTCGAAGACCCACACAAGGGAGACGAATTATGAGCTTTTGGATTTGCGGTAAATGACGGTGATCGGTGGGTCTGCCGGTAATGCTGGAGTATTATATTCGATGTCTGTGAGGGAGGAAAGTTGTCACGATATTAAGCCGAAAACGATTGACGACATGGCATGATCTAAACAGCCAGATGAATGTCTTAGGGAATCATGTTGGTATATATATTCGGGTGATAAAATCTGGTAAGACTTCGGCTGAACTGTCGTAGGCTATAGCAATAGATTACCTGTGAACAACAATTCTGACACGAGGCATTTGATCTCGTTGGAGGATTTTCTGTGGCCCTCAAAATCCATAGATTAGCCTTACAAATATCCCAATTTATGGTATTATGCATCCCTATACAGACAAACACCCTTCACGTTTACTTTACACGCAGGAATTCCAGGTGAATTTAGAAAGTAAAAGGTTGTATTCAAGACACGACCGCAGATTTGACGTAGGAAAACGTGCTCGGTATCAATATTCGGCAACTGTGTTAGGAAAACCACTTTTTCCCATCACGGAAACGCCTTGTTTTCTAATGACAAAAATACGCATTTTCGTGACCGCACGAGATTTTTGGTTTATTCAATAGTTAATAAGATGCTTTTCGCAGGCAATCGGTGATAATTTTGATCATCATTGCAACAGTTGTGTGATTTTCAATAGTGACCTATTGAACATTGATAAAGTGTTCATTTGAACAGATTTGTAGAAAAATTTCCAATCGATTGGCTTGTTTAGAATTAAAATCCATCCGCTATTGACTGAGTGGGCTAGTGGACAATAAATAATGCCAATAATGCGTGGACAATAAATAATGCCATTACCGGCCAAGATTTGTAAAATCATGAAGTTTGATATGTCGCACGATAGGTTTTGGTTCTTGTCGAGAATTGGCCACTTCCCCGGGGGCACCGAAACATTTCCGGGATGCCCAATGTGATCGTGGACCGTCGGTATTGCTGCCATTGGTCCAATTACATCATTTGAGAGAGAGAGAAAACATGATCTTAATCGTGTGTATATTTATTAGATAAAAGTAAAACCGAATGCCGACTAAAAGTGACCCTAACGGGAACCAGAATAACTCCGGAACCATGAATTGATCCAAATATTTTCAGATGGATTTAAGAACTTCAATGGATTCCCGACAAAAGGCAATTTGTTGTGAAGAAAAAGATTGAGAAATTATGTTTTAGAGCTAATTGAATTTTGAAATCTATGCAAATTTAGACGTTAGGCCAGTGCTTTTATATTAGCTGGCGACTACGAAATCGAAATGTAATTATAACAACCTTAAAAAAAATTATGCCAAATATCAACTGATGGCCACTTAAAATAAGTACAATAATGACAAAAACCTAATTGAAGCAATCCATCAATTTTTATGTAAAAAACCAGATACTGGTAAGCCTAGCTTTTATATTTATTATAATTTTCAAAAATAAGACATGTGCCGATCATAAGAACAAAACGGTCTGCACTCTTAAGTAAATAAATAAATAAATAAATAAATAAATAAATAAATAAATAAATAAATAAATAAATAAATAAATATATATAAGTAAATAAATAAATATTATAGGACCGCGAATGGTTCGCCAGGAGAGACCTCTTCATCCGGAAGACCAAAGGGGTAGCCCTTCCCTGGACGGATGTCCCAAGGTTTAACGACCAAAGATTCCTGTCCCGGTTAAGAACCGACCACACCCGCATCACCCACAACATGGGGAGCAGCAGTGGCAGAAACTTCCGCCAAAGATGCGACACCTGCAGAACAATAATGACGGTCGAGCACATTCTAATAAACTGCCCTTGTTTCCACGGACCACGAGAACTTTACGGGATCCCGGGCAACATCCGAGACGCCCTTCAGAACGACCCGGTAGCAGAGGCACAACTGATATGTTTCGCGAAGGAGGCCGGAATCTACAAGAGGGTTTAACCCAAATATATTATGACAGTAGGCCCGGCATTCCCTGCCGGTAGCGGGTGCCAGGTCTCTCCTGGCAGCTGCTACCGGTGGGGCTATGCTGGGGTCCTCAAAACAAAACATAAAACACAAAAGATGACAGCAACATAGGACAGTAAGGCAAAATAAGTTCCCCTCTGGAACCGCAACTACCATTCAACTCCGCAAAATAAAAACTCTGTACCTTCTCTCCCTTTGGGATACCCCCTTCTGGGGTGTCCGGGAACGAACCAGCCCAGGGCTGAAAGTCTCCTTAATAAAGATAATAAAAAAAATAATAATAAATAAATTAATTTATTTTATAATATAAATATATATAATAATAAGTAAATAAATAAATAAATACTTAATAAATCAATTAATAAATTTATAATTAAATCAATAAATAAATAAATATAGAAATAAATAAGTAAATAAATAAATAAATAAATAAACATGTGAATAAATAAATTCATAAATAAATAAATAAATAAAAAATCAGATTTGTTTATTAATAAATAAATAAATAAATAAATAAATAAATAAACACATAAATAAATAAAGAGGGGAATTTACGTATTGGTTTGTTTACAATCTTTTGCTGTCAGCTGCTCTAACAATTTAAGTCGAAATAATTGTCAAAAACTGCTTTGAAACGCTTTTACAAAGCTCCAAACTGGGCAACACCTTTTTATTCGGCAACCTTTCTATTTGAGCTGCGTGTTAAACAGCTGTGCTTTCATCGGCAACTTGAAATCAGAGCATTTTTTAGGAAAATCCTGCAAGATTGCTTTTTCTCGGTGGTAAAAATATAATCAAATTGAAGCTGAAAGCCTAAAGAATTGTTTGAATGCATTCAGGAAAGTGTTTACGTGAGAAAATCCAATGAAATTAGCGATTCAATTTGGGTTGCCGAAAATAGTCTGTCATGCCAAAGCCGTCATTTTTCAAATAAATTCATAAATGAATAAATAAACAAATAAGTAAATAAATAAATAAATCAGTAATAATAAAATAAATAAATAAATAACTAAATAAATAAATAAATAAATAGATAATAAAATAAATAATTAAATAAATAAATATTAAAGAATTAATACATTAAGCCACCGGTGGCGTAAATTTATGAATGAAAAAATTAATAAATAATAAGAAACTAATAAATAAAGCCATCGTTGGCGAAATTTAAAAAAAAATGTTTTAAGGCGAATCAAGGTAATTTCTTAGATGATCCTTGAGTCTTTTGGTATTTTTCGACTATTTATGCATTACATAGTTTGAAATATCTAAGACAAATTTTGGCATTTTCAAATTTTTACGTTTACTACAAATTCGTAAAAAAGTTGGTCATTCATAGACTGGGTAAGTTTTTACTCAAATACATACAACTTTCCATTTCTCGATATTGAAGGAATCATCGAGATATGGAGAGATCGCCATTCAGAATAGTAATTTATTAGCCTACTAATACGATTTTAGAAGCACTTCCGGTTCAAAACATGTATTTGTGTATCCTGTATTGAATCCAATACTCGATCGCTTACTTCAAACGTAGCAAAAATTAAAATAAGCAACAATGCAAGTTTTGAAGCATTCTACAAGTCTAAATAATGGGCTACAACACTATGATAAAACCAACATTGATACTTGGGTAATTTGTTTCCAAATATTGTTCAAGGAACAATCGACATAGAGAACGATCGAGATAAAGAGAATATCGAGATATAGAGATCTGAAACCATCGAGATGGAGAGAAATATCGCGATATAGATCATCGAAAAATGAAGAGTTTACTGTATGAGTAAGCGTGATTACCTCTCACCCCAGCAGGCCTGGGTTCAATCCCAGTCGGCGCCGCCGGGATGTTCTGAGGCATAACATCTCTGATCACGCCTTCCTTCGGAAGGGAAGTAAAGCCGTTGGTCCCCGGTTCATGAGTTGATGGATCGATAGGAAGGGTCCTGGTGTGGGAGCTGCCACCCTGGCGTCGGTAGCATTGGTGCTCAGCACGGAAAACAAGATCGACGGTAAACAAATCAAGGGAAAAAAAACATCATTACATCCATTTCCCCTACATGGAAATCGCTGCGTGCTAAGATTGTGATTTTTGCTAATGTAATCGTACTTATTAAAAATAATTCCAGTGCACCAACATTGATGCAATTTTGGATGTAGGTTTAATTTTTTATGCAGATTACGAATATGCATTAACCTCAATATCCTTAAAGAACCCAATTGTAGAAGATCTAGTAGATCATTTGATCTGAGCCCGAAATTTTACGAATTTTGAAATTGTACGTATTACCCATAAACACATTGAAATGATCGATAAAACGATCAACAATGAACTTTGAACTAATGAAATTGATCCATAGAAAATCACGTTTGCTCAGTAAAAAATAAACAGCTAGATCTATAAATTAGACATATTTTTTTCATGATTTCATTTGTAATTTGGATCCATAAATAGAAAAGAATACACCACTGCTCACTCGTTGGAGCCAGTAATTTCCAGTAAATATCGAAATGCCCTAAACTTTAAGTGATTTATCTAAAAAAAACCTTATTATGTTCGTTGACTATATGTTTTAGTATAACTTATCCGTGAAGTCAACGATTTACATAGTTGAAGATGCTAATTTCAAATAACAAACTGTAGTGGTAGTTTTTATACGATAGATGGAGTAGATGAAAGCATAGAGTTGATAGTTCCGTTAGAGTACGGCAGTGTGAAGATTGCATATAGATATTAGAATAGCGAGCTAGGACAACTTTTAAGGAAGGTACAAATCGGTTTTTTCATCTCTCTTTACCAAACTCCCCCTTTGGAGAGGGATGGTGAGGGGTGTCCCCCCCCCGCCACCACTGGCAAAAAGAGATGAAAACCGACCCGCTCAAGTACCAACGGTGTGTTTGAAACAGTTCTACCGATTTTTTACCGCACTTCAGTTGTTATTTTGAAGGAAGGCATCCAGTCGTAGGTTTGGAAATTGCAACTATTGCCTAGTCATAGACGCTCGTCAAACAATTTTGATAAAAAAAAATTCGGACCCATAATTTTTCTAGGAAGAATAGACTTACCTGAATGCCATCCTATGTTTTTTTTATTAAAAAAAATAATCTTCTTTCCGCCTTTTTCATCCCGCTCACAGGTACTACAGATTGTGGATCTACACATGCAACGCTGTGCTCTTGATGGCGGTAATTGTATTCTGTGGCGTTGCGGGCAAAATTCTATTCTCCGACTACAAGCGTTTGCTGGTGAACGGGCTCAGTCTGACGCAGCCGAGCTTCATTTACGCGTACCTAGCGCTGTTGGTGCAATCAGGTTCGATTTCCCCCAACCCGATCCAAATTTCGGACTATTCTAATGATCGCATTCCTTCGTTCGCAGGTTTCTTACAACTGATAGGGTGTCTTGGTGCCTTACGACTATCGGAGAAATTATTAAACGCTTACTGGTCGCTTTTACTCGTATTGTTAATAGGCGACGCCATGTTGGGCATATTTTGGATGTTCAAGTTCGACAGAGTGATGCACGATCTGCAACCGATGCTGAAGTAAGTGGGGAAACGGATGGATGCAGTAGTTCATTGGAATCCAATTCCACAGATTGTAATCGAATCAACGTTTATTGATGCGAGCTACGAATACTCATTCATATATGTGTGGGCATAGGGAAAACAATTTTGATTGAAAGAAGAGGCGTGCACATGCTGTTGAATGAGCTCTCTCCTTGGGCAAATTGTTTTCAATGGTAAATTGTCATACAAAACAAATTGATTTCAGGAAAAGTTGCTACAGTTCTAGCAGAATTAAAACCGTCTCATATGACACTCTTTCTATTAAAACATCTTCCAGACAAATAGCTAATCACATAAAGCTCAACATCCCCTCGAAAGCCTGTGCACGTCCGTAAATAGATTAGTTGAAACCCAACGAAGGCTACCAAAAAGAGAGTCCGAATAATCATTTCCATACACTCCAAGTCCACATTCCTCGATTGCCTTCAATCTGATACAATCCTTCCTCTTTTTCCAGAACTCGCCTAGCCAATGAATATGGAAATTCAATCGAATTAACCGATCTCTGGGATCGGCTGCAAAGCGAAGGCCGATGCTGCGGCGTCACTGGACCACAAGTGAGTATACCCACCCCTCTATGTAATATCTGTTTCCCCCCAAGCTGAATCGATACCCATAGGCTAAATACTCTTCAACATCATCGTCATCAACTAAGGACTGTTCAATTTATAAAACGGACACATTAATTTGACGATATCTTTTTTATTTATCATCCAATTTAAACATGGTTTTCTGCATTGCAGATTCTTATTACTCCACAACAATTATAAAATAAAAAAGTCCACGAGATGCTTTTAATGATACAACTGACGCACTTTTCCACGAACACCTCTCATAAGCTTCTTTACAGTTTTCTGTGTAACCTTTCGGCTAGCAGATGACCACATTTTCTTGAACTCGTTGACAGATTGTGCTTCTCTACCATCCTGCCGAAGGTTGCGCTTGATGCTTGCCCAGTAACGCTCAACCGGACGCAGTTCTGGACAGTTTGGTGGATTGTCCTCTTTCTCGACGAAGTTGATCTTATACAACTTCATCAGTTTGAGCATAGCAGAAGCGTAGTGGGCGGATGCAAGGTCAGGCCAGAACAGTGGAGAGATCCTGTGCTGACGATACAGAGCAACAAGTCGTTTTTGAATGCATTCTTTTCGATAATGTTCACCGTTAATGGTTCCTGTGGTAAAATACGGCAAAGTTTTATTTACCACATGAACAAATTGCTTGCAATACAAGCACTTTTTTGCCAAACTTGTCAATTTTAATGGATTTCTTCTCATGAGGTACATCCTCCCCAACACAATTACATTAAAAAATTGTGACCTGGGTAGTGTGGTTGTGTCCAGTTTGCAATAAGTCTTATCATCCATTAATATGCACCGTTTGATTTGCTTCCTCAAAATTGTATCAAGCTTCCGGCATAGCTCTTTAGCTCGTTTGTGCTGTTCCGCGCTCCGTTTAGGCGCTTTCTGTTTCCTATAAGCCTTGATATCCTTCCTCCTTTTTATATTTTGGACGGTTCCGACGGATATTCCCAGTTTTTTTTTTGGCAATCTTACGTACAGAGTTAGATTATTCATACAACAAAAGCTCAACACATTTCTTCTCTATCTGTAGGTTTGCAGCACCGCTTCTGGTTCTGGATCTTGGCAAATCTGCAACGGTTTGGTGCTCTCCAAACATTCTGATGATTTGATGTACAGCAGACTTCGATCTTTTCACAATTTTCGCAATATCTCTACAAGATAGTCGCTCTGAGCAATATTTTTGAATAATGAAAACTCGGGTTTCTTCATCAATTCGTCCCATGTTCCGAAATCAAACTGTTTTGACAAAAACAAAAAACATCTATGTTTTGTCAACAAACCTTTGTACACGGTGAAAATAAATTCATCAAATTGGGGTAAAACGTTAGCTTTCTATCGTCACATGTAGATGTCCGTTTTATAAAATGAACAGTCCTTAAGGGTAAGGAATCTTTAAATTCGCCCATATAGATCATATTTCGTCTGCCAACATAAAGAAAGTTTTCCTAAATTCAATTATCACGGTTGAAAATGCTCCCACCCTATCAAATTTCGTCCACCTAAACAATCTATACATATTTCCTAAAATTTTAAAACGCGTCCCTCACCCTACCGGATGGCATTTCCATGTTTGACAAATCAAAATTCCCCCTGGGACTCGTCAAACCGAACACGACTAAATGTGCAAAACTACTATCGCTACTGTCAGATCGGATTTATGGAGTGCCACCAAATGAGAGGAGCGGTCCGGGACAAAGCTTTAAATTTGGTTAGTACAGTTTTAGTACTACTTTCGGCGCAGCTACCAGCACTACCGATTCCGATTGAACGAACGGTTCTCGGTCGATCTCGGCGATGGTGTGGGTGGTGGTGGTGATGGTGAAAGCCGCAAGAACAGTTTCGGAATTCATTAGTAGTGAACTGTAATTTACAGGCCAGTCTCATTGGCATCGGCACCGTCTGAAAACCGGTTGGTCTCTAACGAACGGGACGTCCAGGACGATGGCGAACGGGAAAGGAACGAATGTGTAAGCTACCATGCGGTAGACCGGGCGCAAATTAGAAATGAATGAGTGTGTAGCATTTGCTGTAGGTTGGCGCGTAGCTCCAGCCGGATCCAACGAATGGTTCAACTATGACCATGTGCATAGATGGCAGGTACAATCGTTCGATCAAATATTCAAGCGATGTCTAATGGCATAACAGTTTGCATACCATCGACGGGGGCCCTTCGGGCGATATGAAAATTTTCACACTGGATCATCGGTTTACACAGATTAGCACGTGAAAGGACCAAGGATTCAAATATTCATTTCAGCTGAAAATGTTTTTCGGAATAAAAAAAACCAAAAGATGGTATGATCACATGTTTTACTTAAAAGTTACAAGAAGTCAATTTTGCTTTCATGAGTCACAATCACCGATTTTCGGATCGTTGAGTGAGTGAGTGAGTGAGTGAGTAAGTGAGTGAATAAGTGAGTGAGTGAGTGAGTGAGTGAGTGAGTGAGTGAGTGAGTGAGTGAGTGGGTGAAAAATCGCTGATTGTGACTCTCATGAAGTGAAATAAACAGGTTTGGTATGTCAAACACAGAGAACCATTGTTTTAGCTGAAATGATAATTTGCAACCATGGAGAGGAAAAGATTTAGTTGGATTTTTTAGAAAGCAATAAATAGGGATGCAGAAGAGTTGGACTTCACTTAAAATCAGAAGCCAGCGCCGGTGGTGTAGAGGTAAGCGTGACTGCTTTCTAACACCCCGATGGGTCTGGGTTCAATCCCAGCCGAGGTCGGTGGGATTTTTCTGAGGCATAAAAATCTCTGGTCACGTCTTCCTTCGGAAGGGAAGTAAAGCCGTTGGTCCCGGCCCATGTGTGTTGAATGGGTGCGATATCCTACGCAGGTGTGGAAGCTGCCTTCCTGCACATTCGATTGCCGTTAATGGATGGCAATCGATGTCCGTCGGTGATTGGCACTAGATTGCGGAACAGAGACTGACGTTAAATAAAGGAAAGAACTTAAAATCAGAAAAAAAATTAGTACAATCTGCAAAAATCTGCTCGAATATGAGGAAAATACATACATACATACCATTCAGGCTAAGCCTTTGATGTCCTCTGCTGTCCGAAGAAGTCGTCTCCACTCTACTCGATCCATGGCCACACTTCGCCATAATCGTAGTCTGCGAAGGTTCCGCAGGTCTATGAGAATACTTGTATACTGAAAAAAGTTTTCCTTGATTTCCCTCATATTCGAACAGATTTGTGAGGAAAATTGTACTCACTAAGATGAGATTTTGAGTGAAATTCGACTCTATTTTGAGTTGATCTCATCGGCCGTGTGCGCTAGGCGATGTACAGTGAAGCAGTGAACCCAGTAGCTTGGCCAAAACCTCTAGCACCGTGTGTATGCATTCTGAACATTTTAAGTCTCGGAGAAAGTTGCTCAGTTTATCAAGGGCCAACTTTTGGTATTTTCTGATTAGTTCGTATAAGTGGCACTCAAATCTATCTTTTAAACTGAGGGTCCTTCGGCAAAGTTATTGTTGATGCTGTTGTTCTTTATTTAAGACATTTTACGTCCAGCGGATGCATTCGTGTCTGTTTCAGTGGTTTGAGTGTAATAATGTGTGGTTGTGAGTGTTAGTGTTTATAATACAACTCAAATTTAACTTAGCTTTTGTCTCCTTTGCTCGTTTCCCTTCCTTCTAGTTCTGGTTCATCGTCTGCTTGCTAATTGCATTTCACCTCTTCTTTTCTATTCATTTCACCTTTACTTCTTCTATCTTTTCATTATCTTCTTTTTTCATCATCTTTGTTTTCTCCGTAGCCTTCGTGCGTTTCTTACTATCCACATTGTGACGTAGGACTACGTCTTTCTTTACAGTTTTTGGTAGGTCACAAGTCTGGCCCCGAGGAAGATCCGGAACATCCGTAAAAGTGGTCAATTCATGAAACTGATCCTAGAGCACCGCGGTTTTTTCAAAACCACTGATAAACGTTTTATCAGAATGAATTCGGAGTTGTGTTCGGAATATGGACTCTACGACAATCATGAAACTGATCCCAGAGCTCCGCGGTTTTTTCGAAACCATTTAAAGACGTCTTATTACAATGAGCTCAGAGTTGTGACCAGAAAATGGACCACTGGGGAACACGGGATGGCCCACTACAATGTCCGGAACATCCGTATTTAAAAGCGGTCAATTAATTAAACCGATCCTAAAACTCCACGGTTTTGTCGAAACCAGTATTAGGCATCTTCTCAGAATGAATTCGGAGTTGTGACCGCGATATGAACTCTGGAGACTACGGGATGGTCCTCCGGAAGATCCGGAACATCCGTAAAACGGGTCAATTTTTGAAACTGATCCCCTGTGGTTTTTTCAAACCCAACTCATAGACGTCTTATCACAATGAATTCGTAGTTATGACCAGAAAATGGACACTGAGGACCGAGGGATGGTCCACTTAAAAAATCCAGAACATCCGTAAAACTGGTCAATTCATGAAACTGATCCTAGATATCTGCCGATTTTTTAAAAACCGCTCATAGACAACTTATTAGAATGAATTCGGAGTTGTGTTCGGAATATGGACTCTGGAGACTGGAGATCCGGAACATCTGTAAACGTGGTCAATTCATGAAACTGATCCCATAGCTCCGCGGTTTTTTCAAAACCATTTAAAGACGACTTATTACAATGAGCTCAGAGTTGTGACCAGAAAATGGACACTGGGAAACACGGGATGGTCCACTAAAATATCCGGAACATCCGTAAAAGCGGTCAATTAATGAAACCGATCCTAGAACTCCGCGGTTTTGTCGAAACCAGTCATAGGCTCATAGGCATCTTATCAGAAAGAATTCGTAGTTGTGGCCAGAAAATGGACACGGTATGGTCCACTAAAAGATTCAGAACATCCGTAAAAGTGGTCAATTCATGAAACTGATCCTAGATCTCTGCCGTCTTTTTTAAGCCGCTCAAAGACAACTTATCAGAATTTATTCAGAATTATGTTCGAAATATGAACTCTGGAGACTACGGAATGGTCCATCAGTAGATCCGGAACATCCGTAAAAGTGGTAAAATTTTTAATCTGATCCTAGAGCTCCGCATTTTTTTTTCGCGGTTTTGAGACGCCGCTTGGACACCCCTAGTCAAACGATCCTGAGCACGCACTCTTATCAGATCAGTCGCACCGTTTTCTGGACGGACTCTCGCACTGTGTGCAGTTGGCTCAATTCCGATCAACACCGATATAAGCAATTCGTTGCATTCCGGGTCGGTGAGATTCAAGAGCTGACGAAGGTAGCAGATTGGAGATGGATTCCGACCAAGCTGAACATCGCAGACGTGCTGGCGAAGTGGGGACAAGGTCCGCCGTTGCAAAGTGAAGGAGAATGGTTTAACGGACCAGCGTTCCTGTATCGGCCGGAAGAGCAGTGGCAAAAGCAAGAGATGATGATTGAAGAGACGGATGAGGAAGCAAGAGGTATAGTGCTGTTCCACGGGGTGATCGACGTCGCACCGATTTCTCGCTGGACAAAACTGTTGCGGGTGACAGCCAGTGTAGTACGCTTTATCGCCAACTGCCGACGAAAAAGAAGAGGAGAGCCGATAGTGACCACAAGGGCTACGGTGAAGCAGCGGCAGCTGATTGAAGCGACGGCAGCAAATTACGGGTCAGTGAAAGCATCACTCGGACAGGAAGAGCTCCAGCAGGCGGAAACAATTCTTTGGCGGCAGGCACAGTGGGACAGTTTTCCGGACGAAATGAGCGTGCTTACGGACAAGTGTCATCCGGACGCAACAATGGCGACTGTCAAGAAAAGTAGTTCAATCTACAAATGTTCACCGGTGTTGGATAGCGAAGGAGTATTACGCATGGACGGTCGACTTGCGAATGCCGAAGGGAGTTCTTTCGACAAAAGGCATCCGATCATTCTGTCCCGATTTCACTACGTGACCCAGAAACTGATTCAGCACTATCACGAAGAGTTCGGACATGCAAATTCGGAGACCGTGTTCAATGAAATGAGACAACGGTTCCAGATTCCGAGAATGCGTCCGGCGATACAGAAGGTAGTTATCAATTGTGTCTGGTGCAAGGTTAACAAATGTCGTCCACGATCACCAAGGATGGCTCCACTTCCAGTTGAGCGAGTCACTCCTCATCTTCGGCCCTTCAGCTCCGTGGCCATTGATTATCTGGGTCCAAGCTCCGTGGCCATTGATTATCTGGGTCCAGTAGAAGTTACGGTGGGACGGCGTAAGGAGAAGCGTTGCGTGGCAGTCTTCACTTGTTTGGCCGTGCGGGCGGTGCACCTGGATGTCGTGCATAGTCTCACAATAGAGTCGTGTCGAATGGCCATCGCTCGTTTCCGTAGCATGTTCGGCAAGCCAAATATAATCTTCTCCGATAATGCTACGTGCTTCCAGGGAGCAAACAACGAGATGGTCAAGATGGAGAAAATTAACCAAGAGTGTGCCGAGATCGCAAGCAGTTCCACAACCACCTGACACTTCATCCCGCCTGGAACCCCACACATGGGAGGAGTCTGGGAGCGGATGGTTCGGCCGGTGAAAGAAGCAATGCGCGCGCTGGACGACGGGAGAAAGCTGACCGATGAGATCCTGGTGACAACACTTGCGGAAGCGGCCGATATGATAAACACACGCCCGCTGACGTACTTGCCGCAGGATTCGGACGAGACTGAAGCACTAACTCCGAACCATTTCTTACGGGGAACGGTGTCTGGTGCAGACTTGAAGGTGGACGGAACGGCTACCGCAGAAGCGCTGCGAAACCTATACAAGCGCTCGCAGTTTCTTGCAGACCGAATGTGGGAAAGATGGAGCAAGGAGTACCTTCCGACGATCAACCGACGGTCGAAATGGTTCGACGATCAACAGTCGTTGAAGGAAGGTGACCTAGTGTTCGTAGTCGACGGGAAGAATCGGAAGGCATGGAGACGAGGTATCGTTGAGACGGTGATGAAGGGCTCGGATGGACGAGTTCGACAGGCGGACGTGAGGACAGCTGATGCAAAGGTGCAGAGACGAAGCGTGGTGAACCTAGCGGCGCTGGAGGTAAGGTAAATCCTAGAATGCCGGATGTTACGGGCCGGGGTGTTGAGACGCCGCTTGGACACCCCTAGTTAACGAGCATAGCTGCAGCATGACAGCTCACGCACTGGAGTGGTAGTAGTAGAAAGTACAAAACAATACAGATGATAGTGGAGATAGTACATACATAAGGAAAACAAAACAAAACAGAGAGAAAAGGATAAGTTCGCCATTGCAACAAAAGTCGGTTGTTTACGGTGCAATTTGTAGCAATTAAATTCAACAGTAAAAGTGGTTTATTGAGTTCAATTTCGCAATTAGCTAACAGGTAGTGCAACAAGAATCAGTCGGTTCAAATCGTAGTTCAAAGCTGTAAGTAGTGAGAAGAAGTGAGATTAATTCGTTTACTTACCTGATTGTGTTTCTCCCAGAAAACCCACCAAACAGATTACGGTTAGGGTAGCGGTACTCAAGTTCGCCAAATTGAGGAAAATCAGAAAACGGAGTCTAGTGGTAAAGGAAACCACTTTGTTGTGAGTAATTTACTTAATTATTATTAGATCCGGAACATCCGTAAAAGTGGTCAATTCATGAAACTGTTCATATAACTCCGTGGTTTTGTAGAAACTGTCATCAAACCAATCCTAGAACTATATGGTTTTATCGTAACCACTCATAGACGTCTTATCAGAATGAATTCTGAGTTGTGTTTGGATTATGGACTCTGGGAACTATATAATGGTCCTCCGGAAGATCTGGAACATCCGTAAACCTGGTCAATTCATGAGACTCCGTGGTTTTTTAAACCACTCATAGACGTCTTTTCAAAATTATTTCGGAGTGATGATCGTATTATGGACCTAAGGGGATCATAGAATGAACCTCTGGAAGATCCAGAACATCCGTAAATGGCGAAACTGATCCTAGAGCTCCACTTTTTTCAAAACCATTTCTTATACGTCTCGTAACTGGAAACGTTGGACAAATAGAACTTTGAATAATTTGATCAAATCTAATACTCCGTAATGGTGCCCTTTATTTTGTGAAAATCAGTGCTTTAAAAAAGATAACTTAAAACGCCAAAAATAGCCCAAAACACGCCAAATAGGGGAAATGAATGTAATTTTGGCCTAAATGCCCCTAATTTGCACATATATTCAGCAATCGACTAAATTTTCAATAGTGACCAAAAATATAAATTAGTAACATCCAAATGACGTGTTCATCTAGATAAAATTGATACATAGCAGATTTTTAGCGATGGACCCAATCTTAGATCCATAGGTCAACATTAGAGCCATTTCCTCTATGATTCAAAAATGTCATAACGACCAAAATTTAAAAAAAAATAAAAATAAAAATTATTTCGGAGATGAACCAGCCTACGGCCAGTGATGGAAAAGTTCATCAAAGTTCCCTATGACTCGCGAACTTTTCCCTTGGTGAACTTCGTGAAATATCGCGAACTTTTCCAACACTGCCTACGGCTGAAAATCTCCTAAATATAAAATAAAAAATTGTCCAAAACACGCCACTTTTGGCTAAAAGATGCGAAAATGGCCTATACTTTCCAAACTGGCTTTAAAATTTCAAAATGGCATAAAAATGCCCAAAGTGGCCAGAAAAAGCCAAATATGATCAAATGCCCCAAAATAGAGATAGGGGCCTGGAGGAGTACCACCCAACAGATGTGGGAACCACTCACTGGAATGATGTTGAAAAAAAATCAATTTAATCAGCCTGGCATCTCTGAGATACAAATTTTTGAAAATAAAAGGTTTGTCCCGGGCTGTTACGGGTTAACATCTTTCGTTCAAATAAAACAGCAAAAGGGTTTATCTTCCATTTAATTCCACTTAATTAATTTTGGTATCCATGACAGATACGTATTTCGACTACAATGTGCAGTCTTCATCAGTGTCATTCCCACTAAAGAACTTATCAAAATCTAACCCCCTTAAGTACTCATCCCCTAGGTAAAAAAGTCAAGATCATAGGTATAAAAAATGAAACTACAATGTGTTGAATCGGAACCTACCTAACTAATAAAAACCAAAGATTTAAGTAAGCTAAAGGAGAAAAATCTATACAAATCTCTAATAAGGAAAATCCCCAAAGGCTTGGTAGCCATCATAATGAAGTAATGAAATTGGGTTGTTAGCGGAATGCTAAATAAAACAGCAAAAGGGTTTATCTTCCATTTAATTCCACTTAATTAATTTTGGTACCAAAAGTTCTTTAGTGGGAATGACACTGATGAAGACTGCACATTGTAGTCGAAATACGTATCTGTCATGGATACCAAAATTAATTAAGTGGAATTAAATGGAAGATAAACCCTTTTGCTGTTTTATTTAGCATTCCGCTAACAACCCAATTTCATTACTTCATTTCGTTCAAAGTTTCGTTTCACCTTTGCTAGATGGCAGAATTGTGACTATCTCTCTTGGCGCTTGTAAAAGAAAGCTTGAGAGTGGTCAGTCTTCTTGAGTAAACGCATAATTGTTTACGCAATTTAACATTCAGAACGGCTTCCAGTGAACACGAATCAGTGATGCAAAATATCATGACACTCACGCGACACTCGTACGATGATGAGGAAAAGCGAAACGAAAGAAGAAAATGTAAACACGTTCGACTCGGAGGGCGCGGCTGTGTGAGTTACAAACAAAGCTGGCAAAATTAAACGGAAGCCGTTGGGTGATGGGTAACACGCGGTCGAAATTTTTTAGCGAGGAGACCGGAGTCGCTCAAGGCTCCGTTATTGCAGTCACGTTGTTTCTGGTGGCAATGAACGGGGTATTTGACCGGCTACCTGGGCGCATTTACATATTTGTTTAGGCTGACGATGTGCTGCTTGTGGCCACCGGTCCCACACAGATCCGAACCCAGCTGTCCGCCAGAAAGAGAATCCGATGCCACGTATGTCCGTCTCATCACCGAGTCAATAGCACCCCAATTACGATCCACGACCAAGCCATTCCATCCAGGAAAACAGTTCGCGTCCTCGGCGTACTGATCAAACAAACGCTCTCCTTCGACCAGCATTTCCAACAGGTCAAAATGGACTGCCTCAGTAGACTCAACCTAGTTAAAACGATCTGCCGGCCTCACCGATCCAATAACGGCGATGTTCGGCTCCGGGTCGCGACAGTAGGTTGCTTTACGGGACGGAAATTACTTGTACACCGGTCTACAACAGCTACATCCGCATCATATCTGGTCCCCTGCCATCCACTCCAGCAGACGCCGCATGCATCGAAGCGGGTCTTCTTCCTTTCCAGTTCTGCCACATATTGCCACAAAAAGCCGCCGCCTTTTCCGCCAAGACCTCCAGAAACAATAGGATCTTTCTCCTCGGCGAGGGGAACAGAGTCCTCCGCACGGCCGCCGACATCGACCTCCCCCCAGTGGCCAAAGTCCATTGGCATGGAGAGAAAAGTTGGCACTCTTCACGAATCCAATTGGACAATCGGATCAAGAACCGCTTCAAAGCAGGGGATGCATCCGTGATTTTGCGCAGATCGGTCGCCGAGTTACTTGAGTCCAACTATGCCGACCACGTACACCGGTAAACCGACGGCTACCGATCGATAAACTGAGTAGCTATCGGGATTTTCAGAGACGGTATTGCTGAAAGCAGCAGTCTTCCTCCACAGTGCTCGGTTTTCTCGGCGATCTTCCATGCCGCTACGATGCCAGCCAACAAACCGATACTCATCCTAACCGACTCACACAGCGTCGTTCAAGCGATGGATCCAGGCGATTATCAAGTACGCCCCACCGAACACCGTGCATACATGGATTCCCGGACACTGCGAAGTGCCAGGTAACGAGTCTGCTGATCACCTTGCCGGAGCTGGGACATCGGGTCCCAGACTCACCGACAAGGAACCCCTACTGGACGTCAGACGGTGGATCATGCAGAACATTCGAGCGGCATGGGAAGCCGAGTGGTTCCGCAATAGAACTCCTTTATCCGCAAAGTAAAAAGCGTCAACTGAACCATGGAGCGAACTGGACAACCTGAGGGACCAACGTGTGATTTCGCGGCTGCGGACCGGGCACACCAAACTCTACTATAACTATGGTGGCCTGCCGTTCCGCAGAAGCTGCATCATCTGTTGGGTACCCTACACCGTCGAACACATCCTGTGCAACGGCCCGGAGTTCCAAAATCTTCGGGAGTCGCTCTGTCTAACTTCCAGCATCAGGGATCTGCTCGGGAATCATACTCCGGCCACGGCAGCACTAGTAACCTTCTTAAAAGAAGCCAAAATCTACCACTTGGTATAGCAGGAATTTATTTTGGCCGTCGGAATGAATTTCCCCTATTGGACCCATGCCAGCTGAGCTCTGTTTTGTTTGGATTATTTGTTTGTAGAGCTTGTTTTAAATCATTTTGTTTTCTGTTGTTCCTCTGTTTCACTATTTTATATATTGTTATATTTCCATATAAGTTGAAGAGCCACCAACCAAAGCTATTTACAAAATGTTAATATACCATGTATTTAGAGGTTTATCACTCTAAGGCCTTTCCTTTCTCCGGAGATGAACTAGCTAGGCTAAAAATCTCCCTCAGAGGGAGTTCACCGCTCCGAAAAAAATAATTACGTTTTGATTTTTTATAAGTCATTATGACGTAAAGTTGGACTCAAAAAACCACAAAACATCGACTTTTAGCGTCCATTTTTTTTTCATTATGTGGTGGAAAAAAATGTTTTTGCTTAAAATTTTTGACAAAAATCTAAGGAAGAAACTGATTTGTTTGGATTTTTGACAATTTTTCCCAATATTAAAAAAAAAACGTACCGAATTTTTTTTTTCGGGCCGGTAAATTTCCCCTTAAGGGGAAGCTTACCGGCCCGAAAATAAAAAAATATTTTCGGTACATTTTTATTTCTTTAAAAATATTGGGAAAAATATCAAAAATCAAAGCAAATCAGTTTGTTCCTTAGATTTTTGTCAAAAATTCCATGTAAAATTTTTTTTCTATCTCATCATGAAAAAAAAATTGGGCTCTCAGCAAAACCGAAAAGTCGATGTTTTGTGGTTTTTTGAGACCAACTTTATGCCATAATGACTTTAAAAAAATGTTTTCCACGTGAATTTTCTTTGAAAATTAAAAAATATGTGATTTTCTTAGAATTTTGATATCTTTTTCCAATATTTTTAGAAAAATCAAAACGTAATTATTTTTTTCGGAGCGGTGAGCTTCCCCTTAATAAATAATTTATAATAAAGGAAACCGTTGGGCTCACGCACCAACACACTCACATAAGCAATCGAAGCAGCAACTGCTTCATAACGAGCACAGATGAGTGTCGTGATTGTCGGAAATGACCAGATCTGTGATGGACCATCGCCAAAAACGACATTCACCAGTTGCTTTTTACTTCTTTCATGAACTTGATGGATGGTCATGGAGAGAGCTTCGATAAGCACATTGATATGAATGAACCGTCAGCTGTTTGACGATCGTGATTGAAATAGAATCTTGACCGCTGGCGTACTGACTTTACTATTCTTCGTCATCCTTCTCGGCAAAATTAGAAGATATCACTGAATAAAAAATTTTACATCCTTTCACAGAATGCTGTTGACTTGAATTTTGTAAAATCCCAATGTACATAACAGTAGCCGCACAGGCGATTTCCTTTATTGAACCTACAGAAAAGATCAAACCCTCAAGAAAAACACAATTCTAAAGCAATCGCAAATGTCTCACTTCCCAGCCGATCGATTCGCCAAACACCCCACCTTTTCGAACCCACTATTTGATAGGTCTAATCATCCACATATTCCAGGAAGCAACAGAAAACCAATAAAGTGAACTATTTTTAATGCGAAATTGATTACAGTAAGCATAAATCTTTGATACGCCCACGCCGTCCATGAAAGGCGGGGACGAAAGAAAGTTGATTGCACTTCCATTACTGCACATCGGTACCTAGTTACATATACCTACTGTCACATGAAGGTCCCATTTGGTGCTATTCCCACCGACTCTAGACTTCCAGGAGAGCCACCCCTTGGAATCATCATCCTTACTGAATGAAATCTAATCGACTGTAATTACTATCCCATTGCCCCGTCATTGTTTTCACATTCTCTATGTGTGTGAAGGCAACAAAACGCGACCAGAACATGCATGATCCAAAGGAAGCGGGTGCCGCCCAAGGACACCAGCTTCCCGGGCTTTCGCTTTTCGCGCACACATTATCGTTATAAAATAATTAGATAACTTAATTAGTGCAAGAAAAACCGGCAAGTAGCGCAAAGTGGCGGAGTCGCCCTTGTTGTTGAAGGTTTCTTTTTGTGTGAACTCAGGAAGATGCCGACATGTTCAAGGTTGTCACATCGGAGGCGATTATAATTTCTTAGACATTTTTATTCTGCTTGCGCCAAAGCAATCCATACCTTTGCCGGCTGTCCGTCCCAAGGCGAGCATTTCAACGATGCTATCAGGGTGATGGGCGGTATTATAATAAAAGCGGATCCGATGGGTTTCGCAGCTAGAGCGGAAAAATGTGCTCATTACGGGAAGTGGCGTTGGTAGGTGGCTGAGGAAGAAGGGATCAGATTAGGGGAAATAATTTTTTAGTATCAGAATAACCATATGTTTTTAAAAGAAAATAAATTATGGACTTCATTGTTAAGAACTTTCAAAAAATATAAAACAAAAACGTTAGAATAAATTAAATTGATATATTTTTTTTATTAACTTAAAGCAATTAAATAGCTCTAGTATAGTAAAGTCAGATGAAGAGTTAGAAAACTTGTTTCTTCAGCAAAGTTGTTTGAATTTTTTTTTTAAATAATTTTATTCAAAGTAAATAATTATGTCCTGCTAAATTGCCTTTTCGGACGATAGTGCACCATTTTTTTTCCAAATGAATAAAACAAACGAGCCCTATCCTCAGCACGCCAGTGAACTCAGATTGCTATGGATTACGCTAAGCACGTACGTATGCTTCACCGGAATACAGCCAAGGGATCAAGCCTCTGAATACAATTCCATGCAATCTGATCGGTATTTCGATACAACCGTGTAATGGTCCTTCTATGAATCCAAGTCCTAATCTTGAAAATTCTACAACCTCCAACATATCAAGCTTCAACCCTGTTTCGAACTACGCCAACCGACTAGAAGATGACGATGGTGATGATGCCAACGAAAAGCGGAGCAAAAAAATCCCAACTGAACCATTTCACCCGCACAGGGATTACGTACTGCCCCTCCGATAAGATCGTATCACGCAAGGCCTTCAGCCGATTTAATTAGTATCCTTTTACATAACTAATTCCCTCTTTTAATATCTCTCTCTCTCTCTCTCTCTCTCTCTCTCTTCCATTCCCTCTCAGGACTTCCCGGTACTCGTGAATCGAACCTATCCGGACTCGTGCTGCGCCGCGGACATTGCGGAACAGATCAGCATATCGCGGAGGCCGCTTGCGTCGGCAGTCGTCTATCGCAGTGAAGATCTGGACGAAATGACGTCCAACCGTAACTTTAGTGATATCAGCGACATGTGGAGCCTGATAACGGCACCGAGCAGTAGTAGCAGTAGTATCGTAAGCGGAGGAAACGGAAGTGGCAGCGGTGGTGGTGGTGGTTCTAGTAGTAGTAGTTTCAGTAGCGGTAGTAGTACGAGTGCCATGAGTAGTAGTAGCAGTTTTGGCGTTCGCAGCAGCAGTAGTAGGGGAGGTGGTGGCGGTGAAAGTGGAGGTGTCAGGACGATCATGGCGTGCAGAGCAGTGTATCCGCAGGTGAGTAGCAACAACTGTCACCGAATAAACGTACCCGGCAAGGGGAAATCTATGTTTTCACTTAATTCAATTACCGGTTTTGGTGGGCAAGGACGCGAGAGCAAACAGATTTGGATTCGGATGTCCACTTTACCGGCTCTGACAAAAGCGGGGATGTGGAAATCCGGTTATCACTTCGACCGGAAGAAACCCCAACAAAAGTGCACTCTGCTGTTCGTGGTGCAAGGCCTTTCGCTGACTGGCAACCAATGCAGCACAATGAATCGTTGAATACTGGGATGAACCCACACTGCCCATTTCTATTCCTATTGAGGCCAACCGACCGATGATAGAGGGAAATTGCTTATTCTGCTGGAATTTTCAATTAATTTGATAGAATTCCGTGCGGATAGAAAGTTTGGAGACATGGACTGGGCACTGCATTATCCACTGATGATGGGGACAATGAATGTAAAAGCTTAGCGAAAAGCTCGTAAACCACTTTCTATAGACGAACAATGCGCTCATTCGATTTTGCATCATTCAAGCGAAGAACAATGCATCTACAGGGATTCTGAACTGCGGCACTTGATTTCTAATTTGTTCAATCTACAAAGAATAACTCTGCTGGAATAATAATTGGATTCTAATCAATTCCAGGGATCGTCTGGATGCACGCGCACAGCTCAAAAAAGGTTGTGCTGTGCGTTATAAAGTCTCCTGCTCTCGATTGTTTCGGAACAAAGAGACAAGAGAGAGCACGCTATAAGTTGAGAGACGTTCATTGGGGTACACGCTATTTTGAAGCTACTCATTTTTTAATCCAAAATCACTCCGTTCAGCCAAAAGGGAAGTTACCTAAACATGGGTAAACATGCTTTTACTCAAGTTTTAGTAAACGTGCCTATGGAGGAAACTGGGTAACGGTTACTCAGATGATGACATTTGTCAACTGAATAACCCTTACCCATTTCGATATAAACGAATGAATGCCCTAAGAATGCTTTACATGTAATTTATTTCGTCCAGGAAGAATAGGGTTTTTGATCTAGTTTCCGTCCTACTAAGCACAACGCGCACTTTACCTCTCTTTTCTGAACGAGTTTTAACTAAAAATGGAATATATCTGTCAAAGATGACTTCTAAATTTATTCACCTTTCCATACGTACCGTTAGATTTGATAAAGAGTCACAAATTGTTGTGATATTGTTTAAAATCTAATATTGCTTCTTGATTCTAAATTCGTTCTACGAGTTTCAATTCCGTCCTAACGCATTGAAACGCCATTATATTTTCATCATCCTAAGGATAAACGTAGAAAAAGGGGATTCGCGAGGAGCGCTTCTTTTGTTTTGAGAACAATGAGCGTAAATATTCATACAATGCGCTCTAACAGGATTTATGTTGTAGCTAATGAACTAACGCATCGGAACAAATCTATTATTGATTTGTGTACGGTGAAATCATAGATATTATTGATCTTTTCTGATCGATAGAACGGAAATGGGCGATAACGACGAAGTAGCGCTCTACCCTATTAAAAAATATTATGAAAATGATAATTCTTTTTTTTTTTTATTAATTACTTTATTTGTACAGGCTCAATCGAATAAACTTTACAGAGCCGAATTATCATTTTCGTTATACATTATTGATGTCTTATATTATATATAAGTTAAAGGAGCTGGACCGGATACTCGCGGTTGTCTCGAGGTTAGTGGAGATTTACAATTTTTTTGGATGGGAAAAGGGAGAGGGAGGTTTGAAATGTGGTTTTTGATACAAATATTTAATTAATCCTAAGACATGAACTAATTTCTATTCATCTTGAAAACAAACATTAAAAAAAAAACTAGACGCACAATACACAAACTAAACACAAGGTTAATAAAACTTACAATCTAAGGTTAGTATTCTTAAAGTAAACATATATGAGTTTCATAAACTCCAGATCACGTCTAGTCAAAATATCCCGAACTGGAACATAAGGTTGTCTACCTCGAGCCCGAAGGGAATCGCACAGCTCAGATCTGACTCCACGATGCTCAGCACAAGACCAAAGGATGTGATCGGCGTCTTGGTAACCTTGTCCACATTCACAGAGATTGCTGTCTCCCAGCCCAACACGGAACAAGTGAGCGTTTAACGAATAGTGATTGGACATGAGGCGAGACATCATACGAATGAAGTCTCGACCCACATCCAACCCCTTGAACCAAGGACTCTTCGACACCTTAGGGATGATCGAATATAGCCATCGTCCCAAACTCCCTTCACTCCACTTATTCTGCCAGCTGACGAGTGACTGTTGACGATAAATGAAGAAAAATTCATTGTAGGCGATTTGTCGATCGTAAATATCGCCTTCCATAGCGCCCACCTTAGCAAGTGAGTCCGCCATCTCATTGCCCGGAATCGAGCAATGAGATGGGACCCATGCAAAGGTGATGACAAAAGATCTTAAAGATAAAGCACTTAAAAGCTCTCGTATTTTCATGAGAAAATACGAGGAGTGCTTTACCGGCCTCATGGATCGAATAGCGTCGACAGAACTGAGACTATCCGTAAAAATAAAATAGTGATCTGGTGCAAGTGAGGCGATCGTTTCTAGCGTATAGTGTATTGCCGCCAGTTCAGCAACATATACGGAACAAGGAGCTTGAAGCATTCGAGAGGCGCTATGAAATTCGTTAAAAATACCAAAACCAGCGGACGACTCTATTAGTGATCCATCTGTGAAGAACGATCTTGCGGAATCAATTTGGCCAAACTTTGCAGCGTAAATTGACGGAACAATCATGGAACGATGATGTTCTGGGATCCCACGAATCTCCCGCGTCATAGATAAATCAAAACTAACTGAATTGCCGAAGTCAGAGAAGCATACACGATGAGGATTATGCTGTGAAGGGCTGACATCCTGTGTTATGTACACGTAGTACAATGTCATAAAACGAGTTTGGGGGTTTAGCTCAAGAAGCTTCTCAAAGTTTGCAATCACCAGTGGGTTCATAATTTCACAACGGGTGAGGAGCCTGAGGGATAATTCCGAAAACCGATCAGATAGTGGCAACATGCCCGCTAACACTTCGAGACTCATCGTATGAGTCGAGTGCATGCATCCTAACGCGATACGAAGACAGCGATACTGGATCCGTTCCAGTTTGATGATGTGCGTTTTAGCCGCCGACTGGAAGCAAAAACTACCGTACTCTAAAACCGATAAAATCGTTGTCCGGTACAACGTCAGAAGATCTTGTGGATGGGCTCCCCACCACGTTCCGGTAATTGATCGAAGGAAATTGATCCTTAGTTGGCATTTTCGTCTCAGATACTCAATGGGATCTCCAGGTGCATTTGGAATCGAACCAGACCCCGAGATATTTAAAACACATGGAATGAGTGATCGGTTTACCCAAAAGTTGAAGCTTCGGTTGTGCTGGGCTATGCTTCCTAGAAAAAACGACCAACTCAGTTTTCTCCGTGGAGAATTCGATACCTAGCTGAATAGCCCAAGTAGACAAATTGTCTAAGGTATCCTGTAAGGGTCCTTGCAGGTCGGCCTCTCTGGGCCCTGTCATAGACACAACTCCGTCATCTGCAAGTTGTCTCAGCGTGCAGTTGTCACTTAGACAATTGTCAATTTCTCTGACGTAGAAATTATACAAAAGGGGGCTTAAACATGAGCCCTGGGGGAGGCCCATGTAACTAAATCGAGAAGCTGTAGAGTTTCCATGAGAAAAGCTCATATGTTTCTCTGACAGCAAATTGTACAAAAAGTTATTAATTAATGGAGAAAGGCCACATGCGTGGAGTTTGTCTGAAATTACCTCAACCGATACTGAATCAAAAGCCCCCTTAATATCCAAGAACACAGAAGCCATTTGCTCTTTTTTAGCAAAAGCCAACTGAATTTCGGTGGAAAGCAACGCGAGACAGTCGTTCGTTCCCTTGCCCCTACGGAAACCAAATTGAGTATCTGAGAGTAGGTGGTTCGTCTCAACCCATTTGTCCAAGCGAAAAAGGATCATTTTCTCCAACAATTTTCGAATGCACGATAACATCGCGATGGGACGATACGAGTTATGATCTGAAGCCGGTTTTCCAGGCTTTTTAATGGCTATAACTCTCACTTGCCTCCAATCATCCGGAACAATATTGAGCTCTAGGAACTGACAAAACAAGTTCAACATGCGCCTCTTAGCGACGTCTGGGAGGTTCTTCAACAAGTTGAACTTGATTCTATCAGCCCCCGGAGCCGAATTGCCACACGAAAGGAGCGCGAGTGAGAGCTCCAGCATTGAAAAAGGCTGGCTGATCTCGTCTACCGAATTCGTCGTTTCGCGAGGAATCATCCGTGCCGGCACGGAATCAGGACATACTTTTCGTGCGAACTTAAGAATCCAACGATCTGAGTACTCCTCGCTCTCGTTGTTTGAAGACCGGTTACGCATCCTTCGCGCCGCACAGCGTATTCATCGACGTTTCGCGCGATAATCCGTCCACGAATTGCCGCCAGTATCCGCGTTTCTTGGCTTTGATGAGGCTTTTGAGTTCGCGTTCAAGAGTCGAGTACGCTTCGAAATACACGGGTGTTCCACGTTTCCGGAAAAGCTTAAACGCGTCGGACTTTTTACGATAAACCTCTGTGCATTGGTGGTCCCACCAAGGGGAAGGAGGTTTCCTACGCAAAGACGTTCCAGGAACCGACCGAGTTTGAGCTCGAAGCGCGCTGTCCAAGATCAGATTGGAGAGGAAGTTATATTCCTCCAACGGTGGAAGCCCTTCTACCGACGACACGGCTTCCTCTATCGCGGTCTTGAACGTTGTCCAATCGATATTACGAGTGAGGTCGTACGCGACGTTAACGGATTCCGACGGATTGAACCCACTGGCAATCGAAATTTTGATCGGCAAGTGATCACTACCGTGGGGATTTTGGATCACATTCCACGTGCAATCCAACGATAATGAGTTAGAGCAAAGTGTGAGGTCTAATTTACTTCCATTCGAGGATGGTCCAGCCAAACGTGTTACTTCTCCATTGTTAAGTATTGTCATATTGAAGTTATCACAGAGGTCATATATAAAAGTAGAACGGTTGTCATCATACAGTTCCCCCCAGCCTGTACCGTGGGAATTGAAATCTCCCATGATCAACCGTGGAGCAGGAAGTACCGAACATATATCTGAAAGTTGTTTTCGATTAACAACGGCTCTAGGAGGAATATAAACAGAAGCAATACAAAGGCTCTTACCTTTAAAAATAGCCTGACATGCGATAACTTCAATACCTGGAAATTGTGGAAGATTCACTCTATAGAAGGAATGGCACTTTTTGATCCCCAAAAGTACCCCTCCTCCACGCGAATCCTCACGATCCAGTCGAATAATGTTAAAATCATAAAAAGGAAGATCAATATCTGAAGAGAGCCAAGTTTCACAAAGAGCAAATGCATCACAATCATTATTGTGAACTAAAAACTTAAAAGAGTCTAATTTAGGAATAAGACTTCGACAATTCCACTGTAGAATAGTGATCAAATCCCCGACCTCGTTTGGAAAATTATCCATCGAAGGAAATGATTGCTGCAAGGAGGGGCCATTTCAATGTCAATTGCTTTAAGAGGGTCTTCACAGTAGGAAGCATTGCCAGAACAATGCTTTTCAGAGGATCAGAAATATTCAGGTACTTGAGGATATCGTCCACAATTTTATCAAATGAGAACAACCCAGATGAAGAAGGGGCTTCTGTTCTTAAAAATGGGACATCAGGGGTTTTGGATGTCCCCGGGAGAGGTGGAAAATCCTGGGTATAGTCAGTTCTTCTGAATCCAGGAGGAGTAGAAACTTCCTTTTTTCCACCCAAGGAGTGGTTGTGGGCAAGCTGATTTGAGGTTCTTCATTCTCAACTTTCCGCGAACGGATGCGTTTTCGTTTCCGTGCTGAAAAAAGGAAAGAAGTTCCCTCCTCAGCCAAGTCAGAGTCAGTCTCGTCATCTGACAAAAGAGAAAAGGGATTTTGTCGTTGGTCGATGGCGTGGCCGTCTTAAGCATTTCTGCAAAAGACTGCCGGGAACGTTCCTTAAGTGAGCGTTGTAATTTCTCCCCGCGTTGTTTGTACACCGGGCATGACGAGATACCATGAGGAGTTCCCTTACAGTACACGCATTTTGGTGCAGTGACTGTGCAGGCGCCATCCTCGTGCTTCTCCCCGCATTTGGAACAGCGTGCCTTGCTGCCACAGTGGGACGCCGTATGTCCCAACCAGGGCGTCACAATATCAGCTTCAATCGACCAAATCGATGCGACGAAGAGACTGCTGGCTTTCTTTTTCTGTTAAAGTCGAACAGCTTCGCAGCATTCTAGAACCTCAGTCGGCGTGCACAAACAAATGTTCAATCGCTTGTCTCTCTTTCTCCCGTCGCTCCATTGGTCTTCCTTTCAAGCTTCGTCGAAATGGATGAGCGAAAGAGCGCTCGACTTTGATAGTTTTCTCTTTCATGAAACACATCAACAGAGGTTTCATGACGTAGGGTTACGGTATGTAATGTGGGTCTAGTCCTTTCATTCGGCCTATCACGCAAATAAATAATTAATTAAGGAATATTACACAAAAAATAAGGAAAATATTGATCACTGATGATTGATAAATGTGTACCACACACAAATCAATTTATATCACAACATTTCAATACATTTTCAGCTCTCGTAAGTAATAAAACTGGTTGAGAATATCACTCTGTTCGGAGTTTTTAGCCGCCATGACTTCTAAGGTTAAGATGGGAAGGTTGCACTGACGATCATCAAATGGCCTGATTATGGCATTTATTGAATGGAATTACCTGATAATACACACTAGACGTAAAACTCACAGTTACTGTTTGAATATTTTATGTTTATTTTAATTGTTTAACAACGTTTTCACAAGTAAATCATGGACCCAACTTTAGGGACACATTTCTTTTCTATGTTCCTAACTTTGGCCCATGAAATTCATTTGACAGCATATAGCAATAAGAGTAACGTCAACAATGTGGTTTGCATTTGGATGATAAGGAACGAACAGGAAGGGAGATTTTTTCTGCCAAATCTGTATAATGAACATCACAATGTTTTGATTTAGATATTCTGCGGTCGAAAGACGATAAGCGAAATTTTTAATTTTTAATTTTTAACTTGAGTGATTTAATGTAGTTTTCGTAAAATTTTCTCTAAGAAATGTTTTGAGGAATGAAGAGTATTAAGTTAACAGTGATAGTGATAAAAAAAATACATAAGAAAACGTTACCAAGAGCGTTTTTTTTGAGAATCAAACAGGATAGGACGAAGTTGCATCCATAAATAGACCCAATTTGGGGACAATAGACCGATATTACATACATTTCCCTGGTGAGTTTTTGTCTTAAAAAAAGTAAGTTTTTCAACTTTTTGCGGTTCCTGATAGCAAACGACATGATAAGCATATCTAAGCATACCATTTAGCAGTAGAATATCGTTTGCAGGTAAATTAATTGATGAGTTATGATTAAAAACGTAATCTATGGCTGCATATTAGACCGAGGTTAGGGACGTATACCCTATATGACGGAAAATGAAATAACACATTTAAAGCATTTCTCACGTCAAAACACTTGAAGATTACACGTCATATTTCTAATTTATCTTCCATCCATATATTTATCTAAAAAAATGATCGAAAACGGGACATAACGCATTTTAAACAAATTGAAAGAGCGGCGATAGAGTGTTCGTGAAAGGGGATTGAAAGCCATAATGAAGTTCGTTTAACTAGAAAATCGACGTTATTTACATTGAAAGCAATGAGCAAAGCAACGACGAGAAGTTCCACAGCCAGCCTTTCCTTCCAAGCGTCCTTCTTTTTTATTTTCGTTTCTTGCTGATAGTCTAGCTAGGCGTTATAGAAATGAAGCGTCGAACACGTATGTATGAGAGAAACAAAACACGAGTTCATTTTAGAGCTTCGAAATTGTAGAGCCCTGGTCCCAACTGCTTACAGTTTTGGCAGTTCATGACCCGGGGAACGAACAAGCGCACAGGTAGTCGAAGTTTTCCCAGCTCGATGTAGTGAGGAAGGGCTGAACCAGAAAAGGTCACACGGAACGAGTCTGTGGGGGTAAAACTCTTTTTACCCTCGCTGACAGATACTGAGCCCAGTTTTTGGACATCCAGTATCTTCACCGGGGGAAGCAAACGGTTCTTGAAACGGCCAACCGCCTGCTTCTCCAAGATCTCGGGGGTCAGACTCGCTTCGGTGACCACACCTTCGATCTCCACATCACGAGCTGGGATGTAAACTCTATACTCGAGCGTGAAGAGCTGGGAGGCAGCAATCTCGTTAGCCTGCTTCAGGTTAGAGACGGAGACACGAAGTTTATTGTGCCTAACCTTCGTGATTTCAGTCACGGCCGAGTATCGCTTCGTCAGATCATTCGTAATTTGCATTCCATTCAAAGGTTTGTTTCTGGGCTGAAAGTAGACAACCCATGGGCCAGTCGAGTCATCTGGATAGGCTCGCGATCGGGGGTTTATCTGAGCCTGTCCTTTGCCAGACTGAGACGATGAACCAGGGATGACATCATCTTTCTTCTGAGATGACGTACGTTTTCGACCCTTCTTGCCATCGCGTGGCAAAGTGGTGTCATCTTCCGACAAAACGTCCATTTCGTCTTGCGACAAAATGTCCATTTTGCCGTACTAGTGGGAGCGAAAAACGCTCTACCACTGAAACGATAATCACTCGGACACAATACACAAAAAAAAAACTACAAACACAGAACACAAACTTAAAATTTAACAGATGGGCGAAAGAGAGAAACAAGAACAAAAACTTATCTGATACTCCTATACTACTACCACCGAGCGTTTAAACAGCAGCAGCGGAGCGACGCGCAGCGTGGATGATCTTCGATCAGCGTGTGCGGGCGGTCTTCGTTGGTGTGTGCTTGTATGAGGGTCGGCACTCAGCTGAACACACGATGATAGATGAGCGGTGTAAGTGCGGAGGCAGATGCTGACACTCGATGACGATGATCCGTGTGCAGGTATGCGTTACCACGCACCGATGGTGCGCAAAATGGTTGGCGAATTGGCAATCGCCAAAACAATTTTCCTTCCGATGATGCCGAAAACACACTTTCTTCTCAGAAAAAAACTCACTTTTAGTTTATTGTTTAACTGGGAACTATGTCAGGAAACACTAAGCGAGAAAAACTGATAATTTAAATCAAGTGAATATCGAGAAAACTTCCAAAATAGCGGAGCGCGAACTAAGTCGACCGTACTTCTTGCTAGGACGCAGTGGAGTCGAAAATGATAATTCTGTATTTATTGATACCAACGAACTATTGTTCGAGTTGTATACCTCACCATAGTCCCATAACGTGGGTAGATCACCTTTTCGTGGTACGTTACGGGATGTAAAATCTACCACCGATTCCTAGTCCTGACTTCTATTGAATCTATTGAAGTTTTTGAATCTATCTGAAAACATTTGAATCAATACATGGTTCCGGAGTTATTCCGGTTCCCGTTGGGGTCACTTTTGGTCGGCATTCGGCTATACTGTTCTGTAATAGGTATACACACGATGAACATCATGTTTTTTTCTCTCAAATGATGTAATTGGACCAATGGCAGCAATACTGACGTTCCACGGACACATTGGGCATCCCGGAAATATTCCTGTGCCCCCGGGGAAGTGGCCAATTCTCAACAAGAACCAAAACCCATCGTGTGACATATCAAACTTCATGATTTTACAAATCTTGGGCGGTAATGGCCTTATTGAAAGTCCACGGTCACACTAGCCCTCCCAGGCATGTCCTGGTGCCCCCGGGAAAGTGGCCAATACTCAACAAGAACCAAAACCTATCGTGCGACGTATCAAACTTCATGATTTTATAAATCTTGGCCTGTAATGGTCTTATTGAGAGCCTACAGTCACACTAACCCTTCCGGGCATATTCCGGTGCCCCAGGGAAGTGGCCAATTCCCAACAAGAACCAAAACCTATCATGCGACATATCAAACTGCATGATTTGACAAATTTTGGCCGGTAATGGCCATACTGAGAGTCCACAGTCACACTAGCCCTCCTGGACATGTTCCGGTGCCCCCGGGGAAGTGGCCAATTCTCGACAAGAACCAAAACCCATCGTGCGACATATCAAAATTCATTATTTAATCAATCTTGGCCGGTAATGGCCTTAATGAGAGTCGACGGTCACACTAGCCCTCCCGGGAATGTTCCGGTGCCCCCGGGGAAGTGCCCAATTCTCCACAAGAACCAAAACATGTCATGTGCCATATTAAACTTTATGAGCGGCGCCGGTGGTGTAGTGGTAAGCGTGATTGCCTCTCACCCCAGCAGGCCTGGGTTCAATCCCAGTCGGCGCCGCCGGGATGGTCTGAGGCATAACATCTCTGATCACGCCTTCCTTCGGAAGGGAAGTAAAGCCGTTGATCCCTGGTTCATGAGTTGATGGGTCGATAGGTAGGGTCCAGGTGTGGGAGCTGCCTTCCTGGCGTCGGTAGCATTGGTGCTCAGCACGGAAAACAAGAACGAGGGAAAACAAATCCAAGGAAAAAAAAAATATTAAACTTTATGATTTTGCTGCACTTGGCCAGTAATGGTCTTTTTGAGAGCCCACGATCCCATTGGCCCTCCCGGGCATGTTCCGGTGTCCCCGGGTATATTTTCAATTTTTAGACAAGAACCAAAATCCGTCGTGCGACATATCAAACTTCATGATTTTGCACGGCCAGCAATGGTCTTAGACAGTCCACAGTCCCATTAAATTGGCCCTTCCAGGCATGTTCCACTGCCCTCAGAATTAAGAGTGGAATAGCTATGAACAACAGCATGTAATGTGTGATTCACCAAAATTTTAAGCGTCAATTCTTAATCAATTGAATTACATTTCAATAACCATTTCGGACTAATAAGAGTGCTTTTGAGGACATTTATTGTGTATCATCTTGCCGCTTTCATGTTGCAAGAAGGTGATGTCAATTACTCAAGGTCTGACCCAACTAGCATCAACTCTAATTAGGTTCAGTGGTTATCACAACAATAAAGAAGCAATAAAGAAGCACAGCATAAAGTGTTTGAGCTGCTGAATCCAAAATGGATCGAAACCGAGATCGTAGTAAAATATTTTCCTTGGACAATTGATACAAAACATCAGTCTCTAAAACCTAAATCAATTCACATAGGCCCTTATTACGAGTGTCACTTCACGGTGAAAAGAAAGTGAAGTGACCACTTGTCACTCACGGTGAAGTGATTGCCGTGTAAATTAAATGGGAATCACTTCACCGTGAGTGAAAAGTTGTCACTTCACCGTGAAGTGACATCGGTTATAAGGGCCACAAGCTTCATGTTGCCGCGATTTCAACTGTATGAGATACAGGTTGGACTCGACTTTTTTCACTTCTACCGTTGATTTATCGCAAACAAAAACTCAATCATTCGGTAATCGAGTCCGAGTTCGTTGCCGTTCGCAGCATCTTCGAAACCTAGCAGACGCATGGTTAAAGCATGGCCCACTTAGTAATGGAACAACGTCATCTATTTCGTATTTGAAAACGGTTTCACTCCAGTTCATACTATTCCTTATATAAGGGAAATGGCTCTAATGTTGGTCTATGGATCTAATGCTATTTATCAATTTTATCTAGGTGAACGCGTCATTGAGACGGTACTAATGTATATTTTTGGTCGCTATTGAAAATTTAGTCGATTGCTAAATTTATGTATGGGCCCAAATTAGGAGCATTTAGGACGACACTACATCCATTTCCCCTATTAAGAAAAATACGAAACGAATTATTCGTCACGGCTTCGAAAGGAATTCCCGAATTTTTCCCATTAATACGACCCATCAAGCGGAGCACAACGGTCTCGTCCACTGTTTTGGCGATTTTATCCCACAAATTTTTCATCTGATCAGCTGTTTTGATAACGATACCTTTTACCTTCAGTTTCCTCTTCATAATTGCCCGGTAGTTTTCACTGGGCCTGAACTGGGGACAATTGGTCACATTGAGGGTCGTTGTACCATTGTTGTACTTCCCGGCTGTAGTGACAACTCGCAAGATCCGGTCAAAATATCACCGGACCATCATGTGACTGGATGAAGGGCAGATTTCGCTTCTGGAGACATTCGGTTTTGTAAACCTCCGAGTTCATCATTTTCTCAGTGACGAAAACCTTTGTCTTCTGGCCGCAGCTGCAAATAGCCAGCCAGATCATATATTTGCGTGTGAATTTATCCGCAAAAACAAATTTGAATCTGCCAGGGACATCTCGTCGAGCCTTCGCTTTGTAAAATTTTGATCCCGGAAGCTGTCCAAAGTCGGCCTTTCCATGGAGCTGACGGTTGGCAGTTCCGTTTACTGTGACGCTTCCAATTCGTCGTCAAGGTTTCCTTGTACGTTTTGAGCACGCGCCATACGGTGTTTCTAGGAAAATTCAACACTTTAGCCAGCTTGAATGCGGACCACGATGGAGCCCAAGCAACATTGCAAGTTTTAACGAGGTTTTAAAGCATTCTTCAAGTCTAAATCATGATCTACAGAACCCTCATAAAACCAGAAATGTTACTTGGGAGGTGACTGTGTACGACTTTTTTTTCTACGCTCCCCTTGCATGGTGGCTGTCTCCAAAACAAGAGCGTTTAATGAACTGAAAAAATACACTGTTATTGTTATCGATGTTGTCAACATATAGACGTCGAAATCTTCCGGAAAACGGCGAGTAGGAGCGCTGTACTGTTTGTTCCATTACTAAGTAGGCCATGGTTATGTCATTGAACCACACATCAAAATCATTGAAAATTTACGTTAGGTACATTGATGGATATCAAAAGTTCAATTGAAATTTATTTAATTTTCAACGAAAAACGATATAAATTTACATGAGCGTGTAAATTTCAGCTTAAGTAAATGGAATTTCAGATCGTTACACGTCTAATTTTATATTTAAAACCCTGCTCCTGTTGGTAGTTGAAGATGTTAAAATATTTTTATCTGTGCATCTCTGCAATACTTCATCGGCTACTTAAAAACCAATCCTTTCCATTTCCACAGGGCTGCGCCGATCGGATCGTCTCCTGGCTGCGGCACACGGCGGACATACTGTTCGTGCTGGGGTACTGTGTGATAGCGTTCCTGAAGCTCTGCTTCCTTGGTATTCTCCGGTACGAGATCAAGGAAATGATTCAGAAAATCAAACTGCTCCAAACGGAAATGGCCGGAGCGATACTGAACGGGGTGGACTGCGACCAACAACAGGTAAATTGGGGGGTGTAATTCGGACAAACGGGGTAGAATCCGTTTCACAACTAATCAATTGGATGCAATCACCGAAAGTAAGCTTCGACAGCAAAAGCACTGCTTCTATTAACGACATAATTTCTGTGCACTCTTTTACTTTTTCTTTCCTCTCTCAAATTGACATGCTGACACACACACGCCAATTTATAAAAAATAAAAATGCACGCTGGCATCACGTGGACCGCTCATGCTCCGGTTGAAAACTATCTAGTTTACGTTGTTACAGCAGGTAACGAGTACAACCGTCAACGGGGGCATCCACGCCGAGCCGAAGGTCGGCAATCGGGACCGGGAGCGGACGCGGATAGAGGCGGCCGAGAGCGAGCGGGAATCGCTGCTTAACACCCAACAGGAGAGCACACCGAAGCTGCTCAAGCACAAACAACTGTACACCTGTATCAACGAGCAGCATCTCTGCGGGAGCGGGAGTGGGAGTGGGGGAGGAACTGCTGCCAGTGGCGGTGGCGGGGGCGGTGGTAGTGGTGGTGGTGGTGCTGCTGCTGCTGGTGGTGGCGGTAGTGGGGTAGGAGGTGCTCCGGGGTGCGGGTGCGAATCCGATACCAACTCGAACTGTGCGTTGTTAGTCGAGGATAATAATGCATCGTTGCTGTCTTCCACGGCGGGCGCGACCAAGACAATAAACGGCAACAACAATTACGAACTGAGCGAGTTCGACAGCAAGGCGCCCACGTACAGGTGAGTTTATTAACCAGAACCAATCCCTTTTCATGTGGTCCTAGCTAAAGGTGACAGCCTGGATAGAATCGTACCTTTATCCAAACTTTAAATTAGTTTCCAAAGTCCGCTTCACCCTCAGTTCAGTTTCAGCAACGTGTGCATGTTTACCAAGCTGACAGGAACAGCTACCGTGATGTGAAACATTAAATTCCCAATGACCCATAACAGCAACATTCTGGGAGGCGAACAAACCAAACACATCATAACAGCAAACGAGACCCATTTAAGTGACGTTAATTAGTACCCACGTCCGGTAAAACGTCAATTATTATTCGCACACACACGCAATTCCGAGCTACAACTATTTTATGCCGCCGTCGGACGTTTCACCGACGCCTCCGCCTTCTCTTGTATCGAAAAACAAATGAACAACTGACTCTGTCGCTTGCATTTGACCTATGTATACTTCGGTCATCTATCACCATTTAGGGCAACAGTGGTCGATGTCACCCAAATTGGCCTTGAAGCACGTGGGCAATGTGACTAGTATAGAGAGAATAGCGGAAGCATTCGGAATTCAGTGAAGGCAGTCCATTCGTTTCGGAAAACAATTAATGCGTTGTTCTGATGCGCTCTACTATTCCATTGACGAGCTAATTAGCTGTGGTAGTATTTAAGTGATATTGATTTGGCGGCGGAATGGACTTCAAGGACATGCTCAAATTGGATTATCATAGGGTTACATCGATGTTTTTGGGATGGTTACTATTAGGATATTGGATTTTTTGTTAACTCTTCATTTGTTCCAAATTCAAGATAAATTAAATTTCATTTTAATCTAGGTGCTCTTGCTACTACAGTAACTTACCAGCCTTAATTGCTATGATATAAATGTAAGTGTTTTTACATTGATCTTGCCTTGGAAATTCAGTATTTTAAACAGGATTTTTTTAAACCTGTATGTCAGTTTAACAATTTCCATCTTAAAACTAGAAACTAAGACTAAATCTTATCTAAGTATAAAGGGAGTTAATCGTTTAAATTTAGGATTGCAACGATTTTTGCCTGAAATTATTAATTATTTTGTTGGACATTTGTTCTAAAGTTTCAACATTCGAAATTCTATGTACTTCGGTAGTACTGTGCCAAGGAAGCAACTTCAAACTCATCTTCAGAACCTTGTTCTGAATCAAAGATGCCAGATTTTTTTTTTCAGAAGAGTGCGAAAAATGTCTGTGAATTTCAGAAATTTGACATGTCAGTTAAAGTCATGTTCGAACAAAAAAAAACCCTGTTTTTAACGAATTAAACCTAATCGGAGTTGGGAATGCATCAATTTACGTTAAAAGCAATTAATAAAAAGATAAATTATGATTACACGACAAATGAGGTCGACTCAAAGTTGAAATTAGTTCACTCATATTCTTGAAAACGTAGTTAACTCAGAGACTGAGTAAAACTTTCCGAGCTTTCACAGGAATTTGTTTTCTAATATGAGCAACATCTCGATGTACATATGAAATTAGTACACGGGAAAAAGTTTTCATATAGTTTCCATTGGGAATGCACAAAATATTTTTCCATTAACATAACCAATGATATCTAACTGAATTTCGTGATAAATCCTTTAAATTTTCATTTGACACATAAGATTCATGTGATTTTGTGGTACAATTCCCAATTTTGACATCAAATGAAAGTTATGTGAAATTCTAATGAATATTTTCCATTGGATATGTGATTTATTATTCGAGTGTATACTTCTAGAATGAGTAAATTTATCGTCGATTTTTGTCATATTAGAAAATATTTATGAAACTCGGAAAATTTTACTCAGTCTACACGTAAACTATGTTTTCTAGAGTTTGAGTAAATTAAACTTAAATTTGAGTCGATCTTATATGCAATGTAGTGTGGAAATCCGTTAGATACTTAGTTCTGGTGCTTTTACATGCCAGCAGCGGGAGAACGAGCACATCTTAGTGAGAGATTCATTTGGCTAAAAATTGGGAGAAAAATTTGGCTAAATATAACGCAATTTGCTAAAACCAACCTTTTTGCCTTTCTCGTACACCAAGGTGTACGGAAAGGCTATGATATCACTTGAAAAACATAATTTTGTTCCAAGCCCCGGAGAGACGAATGGCATATATTAATAGACTCATCTCAACGGGATCGGAAAATGTTTCTGTATGTGTGTATATATCAGTGTTCACTCGGCTGTCGACAGAAGCAGACTACTGTAGTATACCATTCTCACATAGCTAACAAAACCCCAATCAATATGAACCATGCTAATAAATTATCCACTCCAAGCACCGAGCCATCGCTCGGGCAAGAATGCAATTATGCAACTTTACACGACCCATATGTTTGTCACTCGTAACTAGAACTGCAGCGCTCCCTCGTCCTCTTCCACCCTTCCCGGGTGGACCAAGGTTGTTCGCGCAGCAAGAAAGGTTTCGAATGACAACGCCGGGCGCTCAACCAAAATATAACCATTATTTCCGATATTGCTAGGATGCGCATTTTTGGTGTCAGTCGTCTCACTCTTTTTCTCAAATGACTCTTTTCAACATTCATGAATCAATGTAACTAAAACTGTATAAAAGGATAATGCATTTCAATAAACAAAGATTCTTAGTCTGAAACTCGACCCGACTTCACAGTTGGCTTATCGAATAACTTCACAAAATAAGAAGCTAGTATTCTCTTTGCCAGCCGGCACCGGCGGTGTAGAGGTAAGCGTGACTGCTTTCTAACACCCCAATGGGTCTGGGTTCAATCCCAGCCGAGGTCGGTGGGATTTTTCTGAGGCATAAAAATCTCTGGTCACGTCTTCCTTCGGAAGGGAAGTAAAGTCGTTGGTCCCGGCCCATGTGTGTTGTGAATGGGTGCGATATCGTACGCAGGTGTACGCAGCTGGCTTCCTGCACATTCGGTTGCCGTCAATGGATGGCAATCGATGTCCGTCGGTGATTGGCACTAGATTGCGGAACAGAGACCGACGTTAAATAAAGGAAAAAAGAATTCTCTTTGCGACCCTACTACTGGTTTTCCCAGCTAGGCTCGCTAAAGTCGAGTAAGTCCCGTATGTGATTCGCTATGTGCGCGCGTTAATCCTTTAACTCGATAAATAAGTCTAGTGTTCGCGCGCGCCAAATTGTAGGATATCCGAAGATATCAAATGGCGACCGTTTAGTAGTGAATCGCGTTTTCGGAATATTTGAATCCAAATGTAAGGTGTAAAAAATGGAAGCTGTTAAAACAAGATTAAGTGAAATTAGAAAAAGAGTAGAAGCTAAACATCAAATTAGCACACCCAGGCCGAAATTCGTAGACTGCACACAGTATTGTGTTTCATGACTTTCAAAAGTCACGAATTATATCACGCCGAGCAAATCTTGAAAATCAGTGCAAGTGAAAAAGCACAATGATAAGTTTCGATAGAAAACGTGTGATGTGCTAAGTAAAAACGAAGAACAGTGATTTTCACCTTCTGGTGATACACCGTAAAAAAATGGGGAACGAAAACACAACCCCGAAGCCACCAGTGTACGAAGATGTGATCCGAATTGTCAACGCGAACATTGAACAGAGTGCACACCTACAAAGAACGGCAAACGCAACGACGGTTTTGTCGTATGTAGCGTTAGTGTTGATAATATTTAGCAATTCTGCTTTACGTTGATGTATCAAAAACTCATCAAGCGACACCTCAAATCACATTAGAATTTTACTAGAAGATGAATGGTGGATATATTCAGACCCAATGATCACAATGGCTTCTTTCAGATGTACCGGGTACCCCCGAAAAGTGGACAGATTCTGACATGTAACAAAATGCATACCTGTGCGATACCTCATATCAAATGGAACTCAACATAATGATTAGTACAAGTATTTATATTGATTTTCCATTAAACCTCATTGAAATTTATTTATTTATTTATTTTGAAATATAAACAAAATTTCTCCCTTACTTTTCTCGACGATATCTGAACCGATTTGAGTGGAACCACTTTTATTTTGTTTGTTTGGTTCTCTTATAGAACGCTAATGAATTTGATCACCATCGCACATTGGGTTGCGAAGATATGGCCAAAAAAGTGAAATTTTGAAATTATTCAGTAAAACTCACTCACTTTTCTCGACGTTGCACAGTGGTGCGAAAGGCCAAATCTATGAACTTTTTTCATTAGCACCTTTCACAGTAGTTTTTTTCAATGGGGTGTCTTCAGAAGAGTTTTTATAAATGACAAGACCCATTGAATGAAGTTAAGTTTCAGTTCGGAACTTCACCACAGGGGGTGCTGCAAAATCTAACTTTTTAGTTTGACCATATAGAGGTAAACTTTATAGAAGATGCCAGCTCTCTATCTGTTTGCGATTTTGAGTTATGAAGCGCTTTTTATAGAAGGGTCTCAAAAAATCCGGTCAACCCAGACCTCTCTCATGGTGATGTTGTTTTGCGTGAAAGTGGCGAGAGTTTCGCCGAATTTATGTTTGACTTTTAGTTTAAAAAAGCGCTTTCGTCGTTTTGATGAAAAAGCATTTTTGATGTGTCTGCTAATTCTTTGTATGCGAATCAATTTGAAATTTCTTTCAGTGTAGAACGGGTTTGTTTGCCACTTAATCAATCAAATCACTTCCACCCTGTTGCCTCTAATCCCCTCTGTTGATAGATTACATTTTTTTTTCTTTAAACTATTTGGCACAAATAGCATGAAGCATGTTTGCAAAACTGTGGTTACTCAATTAGAATATCGAATGAATCCTGAAATTAATAGATAAATGCAGACAGGTCCTCTTGAAATGATAATCTAGATATGGCCAGCATATGCATAAATACAAAAAAACTTGTTTGTTCACATTTTTGTGAGCTTTAAAACAACAGTTCGTATTAAGCAGGATGAACTGTTAAGCTAACGGTCATTTCAAAACGTAGTCAGAAATTATACCGTTTTATGTCAGATTAAGCTGGCATAAACGAACACGCTAAATATAAAATGATTAGAGGAAGAAAAAATCGATGTTGATTTTTCAATCGTCAGAGTAAACACTTTCTGGATCAGCGTTTGCATAAAGTTGATGTTCCTTTCTTTGCTATAATGTTCTGCAACTTTTTTCAAATCAATAAATTACACAACTTTACTGAAGACAAAAAAGTGCTATCTGCAAAACAGAAAATGTTATAGGCAATATCAGCTCAAAAATAGCCGAATTTCAAGCATCCACAAACTTCAAAGAGACAAGAAGGGGCAGACTGCTCCTCAATATGATGAAACTATAGTAAAAATACTATCATTTAGTAGTCATTTGTATCCCGTTGTATCCATGTGAGCTGACCAATATTTTATCAACAGCATTCTAACCACCCACCATGTTTTGTTTGTTTGCTTTTGACAAAGCAACCCATGATTACCAGTTTTTAACTATCATTCGAGCGTTATGGTACAATACGTTCGTTGCATCTGCGTTCATCAGAGTAAAAATTCGTTTGCAAATAATTTTCTGAAAATTGTGATAATATGTCCAATTGCACAGAAGGTAAGTCAAATATTTTTTTACTTATATGATTGGAATTGCATTTTGTTTTATGGATATTCTGCATTCATATAATTCTTGTGCTTCATTGCTGGGGAATGGTTTTTGAGAAAATACCAGCCAAATATACTGAACAACATTAAAATGAGGTTATCGATTCTCTATTTCAGTTGAAATCGATAAACGAAAGCTATTTTCCATTTGGAAAAACTCCATAGGAGATGAAAAGGTTGCCTCCGTTTGCAACGAAGTTTTCACTCATTACGGATTTGAAACTTTCTTGGAAAAATATTAACATAACAATCCTTCGTCATCCTCACCTGCTAAACGTGGCAGAAAGTAACTGGCATTCGAAGACAGCAGCGAAGTTGTAAAAAGACGGAAGGCATCGGATTTAAGGAGCAAATATCCAACGGCTGAATTAGTATATGCTACTCAAACGAAACTAAGAGAGGAGGGTAAACACGATTCCACGACTATTGTGCAAGTCCATCAAGAGCAACGCAAGTGTTGTCATTGCAACGTTCAGTGTCTAAATCTCTTGTTCCTTTTACAAATAATGAAGCTTTTGCCATGCTATTGGATCTGAATCTGACGAAAAATCAATAAGAAAAGTTTATCCTTCATACCACAAAGTGTTGGATGCAAAGAGAAGTTGTTACCCCGAAAAAGAATTCTTGCTGATCTCAGAAGCTTTGGCAGAAGTAAAACTTGCACACTAAGATTATTTTACAGATTTCTGTAAAATTTTACCGAAATCTCAACAGCTGAACGCTCGGTAAACAATTTTAAAGATTTCCTGTAATTATTTACAGATATCTGTGAAAAATTCACAGATATTTTTGAAAAATTACAGGAAATCCGCGAAACTGTCTACCGAACGTTCAGCTGTTGAGATTTCGGTAAAATTTTACAAATTTCTGTAAAAATGTCTAAGTGTGTGAGGCTCTTTTGAGACACACAAGCCGTAGAATAATAGAAGCAAATATTGAGATGCTTCATACTTTCACAGATGACGAACTCAATAATGTTGTATTGACTGCAAAATGGGGATTCGATGGGACTACAGGGTTAAGCGAATACAAGATGAAGTTTGAAGGAGATGATGGTACTATTTCCGACAAAAGTATGTTCGTTACATCGTTAGTGCCCATAAAAGCAGAGGCAAATGGAAAACTGCTTTTCCAGAATAAGCGTCTATCATCTACTAGATACTGCAGGCCAATCAGGATCCAATATTCAGCCGAAACTACTGAGTTGACAATTGATGCGCTCAGGAGGTGCAGGTACGTCGAATGATGGAAATTACACATGTAAGTTTTTCCAAAATCCAGAAAAATCAGCTGACATCACCGGGATTGATCTAGAGCTAATACAGCTACTGCCGAGAAACTGCTGAGAAATATGTAGAATTGTACCGCTGGTATTATATACCGGTTACTGTTCACAAAATTCTGATTCACGGATCTAAAGTTGTGGAAAGCTTTCTAGTTCCAATAGGCCAATTGTCAAAAGAGGCGCAAGAAATTCGTAATAAAGACTTAAAAAAATCAACTAATATAAACATATTTTAAAAGGTACCGAATCGATCATACCAGGAAGATATCTAGGACGGTTGGTTGAGGATGTTAGAAATTTGCTGGATCTACAATCAATTCACCAGCTAGAAGACACTGATTTGGAGTCAAACGAAAGTAGTGACTCCAATTGAACAAGGCTTTAAACCGATAATAACATAATTAATTCAACGGCAAATTCTTTATCAGGGTAATGGAAATAAATATAATATAATATAATAATAATCAATGGAATAGACCATCTAAATTATATAATGTTATATGGGGTATGTGGGCACAACGGGATACAGATGACTACTAGATGAAATGATAGTATTTTCCCTATTGTTTTATCATATTGAGGAGCCGTCTGCCTCTTTTTGCCGCTTTGCAGATTGTGGATGCTTGAAATTTAACTATTTTTGAGCTGATATTGCCTATAACATTTTCTGTTTTGCAGATAGCACTTTTTTGTCTTCAGTAAAGTTGTGTAGTTTATTGATTTTTAAAAAGTTGCAGAACATTATAGTCATCTAAAACAAATGATCTCGGAAATATTCACAAAAGACGGATTTTTAAGACCTTTTTATAAAAAAAAAACACTTTATAACTCAAAATCACAAGCAGATAGAGACATGGCATCTTCTACCAAGTTTTTAGTTATGAAACAACCTACAACTTAACTGAAGACTTTATATCTCTATATGGTCAAACTAAAAAGTTAGATTTTGCAGCACCCCCTGTGGTGAAGTTCCGAACTGAAACTTAACTTTATTCAATGGGTCTTGTCATTTATAAAAACTCTTCTGAAGACACCCTATTGAAAAAAAAACTACTATGAAAGGTGCTATTGATAAAAGTTCATAGATTTGGCCTTTCTCACGACTGTGCGTTGGCTGAACCGATTTGAATCAAACCACTTACATTTTGTTTAAACCGTTCTCCCATAGAACGTAATTGAATTTTATCCTGATCGCACATTTGGGTTTTTCAGTGACAGTGACTATAGACAGTCAAGTTATAGACCGGCCAACGTGAGTACGCCAAACAAACTGTCAAATTGTATGGAAAATGTTCGTTTTGGATACAACATGGCAGCACATTGACGCGCGAATTTCTAATGCGTGTTGCAAAATGCATAGCATTAAAACTTGATTAATTATGTAAAACACGATGTAAACTTGAAATTTTCCCTTGATTACAAAACTCTGTAAATATCTGTGAAAAAAAACTAAAAAGTCTGTAAATGTCTGTAACGAAAAAAATGCCGGTGAAAAAAATTAAAGTCTGTAAATTCACAGACATGTCTGTAAATCTGGCATCTCTGGGTAAGACCCAAACTGAAATTATGGGAACTCTCGAATTTCTTAGCAAGTTTCTGAGCATTTGTGATAAAAAATTTACCACCTTCTTTGAGCGCTAGAATAGCGCAATTTTGATGAGAGTTTCCTGAGGAATTTAGAACTCGGGTCTAATTTAGAAACATTATTTTCAAAAGTTTTGTTCCTTAGGACAGGATCGCGTGTTCTTCGATATTGCCTCCTAGGGACATTTTTCAGACGGATCAAGAGCTCAAGAGCATCGTCTGATATAATTTAATCGAATTTAACCTCGCATTTTGGTATTGAGGCAGCTCTTGCTTCAACTTTAGAAGTAGTCAGAGATTCAAGAGCATAATTAATAATTGGTTTGCAAAGGAATGATTGGATCGAAGCTATATTCCATAAATGTTCGATATTGCTCCCAATCAGCTCTATGGTAATTGAAAGTAGAACTGTTGGGATTAGAAATTATTTCTTGGGATATTTCAAAAGTTGCTGGAAGGTGATGAGAACCGAAGTAATGGTAACCGATTGGCTACAAAGTTGACATGAATCAGTTAAGACCAAATCGGATTTCTGACTGAAAAAAGCATGTTGGGCTGTTTGGATATTGAATAGTGTAATAACCTGCAGAACAATCATTAAACAGAATATTTCCATTCGAATTGCTTTGAGCATTATTCCATCAGGTGTTCTTTGCATTAAAATCACCAATAATGAAGAATTTAGACCCATGACGGGTAAGTTTCTGAGAAAATTCTATTGCTGACCAACGCAGTGGAATGGCAAATAGGCAGCTATAAACGTAAGTTGTCCAAATTTTGTTTCAACAGAAACTCCCAAAGTTTCAAAAACTTTGGTTCCAAATGAAGAAAGAATTTTATGTTTTATTCGGCTATGAATAATGATGGCAACGCCACCACAGGGTACATCAAGACGATCATTTCTATAAATCAAGTAATTTGCGTCCTTCTTAACCTTATGGTCAGGTTTAAGGAACGTTTCAGTTATAACGACGATATGCAAGTTATGAACGCTCAAAAAGTTAAATAGCTCGTCCTCATTATCTTTAAGAGATCGAGCATTCCAATTTAAAATATTTAATGATTTAAAATCCATAACTGAATTTCAATATTGTTCGCAAATTTTACTCCAGTTTGAATAGCATCAAACATGGAGTTATATTTAAGCATATCAGTTATCATTTCAATTGATGATTTTTGTACAAATTCCATTTTAGGAGCAGTAAGGCTTCCTAAATTAAAATTATCAAAATTTCCGTTAGAATTATGTTGGCTAGTATTTTGATTTCATCCCACTGCAATAGCAGCATAGGTAGCTCCATTAACTCGCTGAACATTGTTAGCAGCGAGTGGAGTAATGTTTACATGAAGAATTTGAAGCAGGGGTGATATTTGTACCTACGGGTACGAATGTAGAATTTGTTCCTCGCTGGCCGTTGTTAACAGCAGAGGAATTTGTACCTGTTCGGGAGCGTTTCCTACCTGTCGCTTAGAAGGAGATTGTAGGATTGCATTGCGAGTCTTACATTCGTAAAAATTGGAATTGTGGTTTTCACCACAATTTGAACAATTAAATTTCTTAGGATCTTCCTTCACAAGACAGTCGTCCTTTGCGTGAGAGGAATCAGCACAATTCATGCATTTAGCTGACATGTAGCAATTTTTGGCCCCGTGACCCCATCCCTGGTACACGGAAACAAATCCGATTCCATTTTCATGAATAAAAAATCATGAAATGAAAAAACTTGCCATCCCATGAAATCGTAACAATGATTCATGATTTCGTCTTGGAAATTCATGATTTCATAATGCAGTGGAATCAAGACCGCTACAAGCGTTACGTACTTGGCAAACCGTGTTCGTAAACCTCACTACATAAAGGGTGTCCACGATGAAATTGCCACACACAAAATTGATTCGCAAAATTCGAGTTTTCATCCGATTGCCATCAAATTTTCAGGGATTGAGAAATAACTATTAAACTTCATTTTACCATTTTACTCGTATTTTATTTACAGTCCATACGCAAATGCCCGCACCTTGGCCTTAACCCCGGCCATAAGATTCTGCACAACCTGTGAATCAACCGTTTTTTGCATGTAAACCCATACTTTCTTCAGTTCCTCGACTGTCTTCACTACCTTAGGTCGTTTAAGAAGGTGCTGCTTCATAATCGCCCAGTACTTCTCGATGGGGCGGAGCTCCGGAGTGTTGGGAGGGTTGAACATTTTCGGCACGAAATTGACCTTATTGTCCGCATACCACTTCAGCACGTCCTTGGAGTAGTGGCATGAGGCCAAATCCGGCCAGAAGATTGTTGGGACGTTGTGGGCCTTCAGGAGAGGAAGCAGCCGCTTCTGGAGGCACTCTTTTATGTACACCTGTCCGTTCATCGTGTCCTGGGTCACGAAAGGTGCACTCCGCTTCCTGCACGTGCAGATGGCTTGCCAAACCAGGAATTTCTTCGCAAATTTGGACATCTTCTGAGTGCGGACATGCTCCGGAACGCTGAACTTATCCTTGGCCGTGAAAAACAGGTTGCCGGGGATCTGTTTGAAGTCGGCCTTCACATATGTTTCGTCGTCCATGATTCAGCATTCAACTTTCGTCAGCATGTTGAGGAACAACTTCCTGGCACGGGTTTTGGCGGACTTGTTCTGCTTCTCGTCGCGATTAGGGGCCTTTTGTACCTTGAACGTTCGAAGCCCAGCCTTAGTTTTGGCCTTCTGGACAAAACTTCGGCTTAGGTGCAGCTTCTTAGCCACATCCCTAACGGAGGCGTTCGTATTTCGGTTGAAGGCCCCAACTACGCGGTTGTGATTTTTGGTGTTGTACGGAATACTTTTTCCTTCACTTCTGATCTTCCAATCGGTGGTCAACCGTTCCTCGAACCGCTTAATCACTCGCGACACCGTGGAATTCGCGATTCCCAACGTTTTAGCGATGGAACGATGCGAGAGATCCTTGTTCTCGTGATGAATGCGCAAGATTTTATCACGCACGAGCTGTTCTTTCGACTCCATTTCCGCGAGTTTTGATCACAGGACTTTAAAACTTGCAGGATGTAAATAATGCACTATGAACTAAATCCACCCAAATTTTCATTAAATTCTACCCAACGGTTAAAAAGTTAGAGCAATTTCATAGTGTGGCAATTTCATCGTGGACACCCTTTATCTGGTGTGGTCTATCCTGTTCTTTGAGACTCCGAAGAGGTCTCCGTAGAACATCTTTCATCAACAAAATCAGAGTTAGCCGATTCCTGACACTAGACTGATCTTGGAAAATGTGTTTCAATCTTTAGATCTAATGTTTCAGAAGGAGATTTGGTGAAACCTTCATCAAGACATTTGAGATTACCATTACCCCGTAACCTTGCCACTTCCAGAACACTGTTTATGCTTTCACACATTCTAATCCAAGACCGCCTCTTAGATTTCCTTATTTCGTTATTATATTCAGATAGAGATTTATCGTACTGGATTTAATAACTTGATAACTTCAAACAAATATAACTCCAAAACGAGAAAAAAAACACATCGCTGATTTTTCATATCTTGTGAAAAACAGGCTACATTTTTAAGGAAAAATATAAAAACATTTTGCACACCCTGTCTACAAACCATGGAAACCATAAAAACAAATGTTATCAATGCGTTTCAATACAAAACTTCAATTTTTCAATTTCAGTATATTAACCTTAAAAAGTATTACCTTTCATTTGATATTTTGATCTTTAAAATCGACCCAGTGGTTTAAAAGTTATAATTTTTTTAAAACAGTCATTTTTGAAAAAAAGAACAATAATAAAAAAATTTTTTTTTTTTTTACTATTTTAACATGGAAATGGGCTCCCTAATGACAAAATAAAAAAAAAACGGGTCTAATATTTTGCAATAAGGAACAAAACTACCATGGAATGGCTGTATACCCATCGCCCAGTAGTCCGTCAGAATTCCATTTCGCGGCCAGTTTCGTCTTTGTAAATCGTTGCTACGAGAACATTTGGCGCTGTAGCCAGGATGTCATCCAACTACACCATGGACCAACTGAAGCTACGACGATCTGCAGTAGACGGAAAACTGAAACACTGTTCATTTCGAGTAAGCAAGTTCGAACCCGACTCGATGTTCATCGACGACCTCAACGCAGAACTCGAGATCCTGCACCTACTGTGGCAGGACTTTCTTGCGTTTTAGAATGCAATTCTGGAAGGATATTGAATCCATCGAACCCCGATGACGAAGCAGCCCTGGAAAAGCGATATCTCAGTTTGAAGACCTCGATCACCCTTAAGGCCATATAAATTGATAATAAGTTTTGATTCCCGGTTATCAAAATTTGATAACTGAACCTGTTATCAATGTGGTTGAATAAACAGCTAACCTAAGAAATTATAACAAATGAATACTCTTTGGATATCACAAATCTAACTGATTTTGTTATCGTTGCAAACAAATCCAGTGATCCATGCAAATTTAGTCAACCAATTTCAAAACGTTTTATCGACTAAAGCCTTACGCTAATTACTAAAGTATTGCATAATTTCTTTTATAATATCAACTGATAGCAAAATTATTCGAAGTAGATAACTAAACTTATTTGGTATTAACTAATTGATGTCAACTTTGAAGCCAATCGGTTACCCATGCTGACTTCGGTTCTGATCATCTTCCAGTAGCTATTGAAATATCCCAAGAAATAATGTCTAATCCCAACAGCTCTACTTTCAATTACCATAGAACTGATTGGGAGCAATATCGAACATTTATGGAATATAGCTTCGATCCAAACATTCCTTTGCGAACCAAAAATGATGTTAATTATGGTCTTGAATCTCTGACTACTTCTATAGTTGAAGCAAAAGCTGCATCAGTAGCAAAATACGAGGTTAAATTCGATTCAATTATAATAGACGACGATCTTCAGCTCTTGATCCGTCTGAAAAATGTCCGTAGGAGACAATATCAAAGAACACACGTTCCTGCCATGAATGTTATCAGGCGGGATGTGCAAGAATAAATTAACACTCCGAATACGATGCCTCCGAAAAACGTGTAACGGTAAGTTTGCAATGGCATAACTTAGCCATTTCGTGATGAATTTCAAAAAATGTGGTACTGCTAGAATTTCTAGGGTATGTAGATTATTTTGATTGTAAAAAGATAGGGTCGTCTACTTTTTTCAAAAGCGAAAAGAGTAGTTCCACGTTTTGCAAGTGGCCTAAGATCCATAAATAAGATTAATGGGCACAAATGTTCATAATTAACCAGAATACAGTCATGGTTTCTATAAATGGATCCTGGAGACAACGGAGCGGTCCTCCGGAAGATCCGAAACATCCGTAAAAGTTTCCAATCTATGAAACTGATCCTAGAACTCCACGGTTAAGAATTTGGGGTCGTGACATAAACATGGACCCGGATGGCTATGGAACCGTCCTTCGGAAGATTCGGAGCATCGATAAAATTGGCTCATGCAAACTAATTCTAGAACTCAGCAGTTTTTTTTTAAATCTCTTGGAACTATGATATAAGAAAAAATTAGATCGTGACGTAAACATTGACCTGGATGGGCATGAAACCGCCCTCTGGTAGGTCTGGAACATCCTTAAAAGTGGTGAATCCATGAAAATGGTCCTAGCACTCCGCAATTTATTTCAAAAAATATTAGGAACTGTGTTATAAGAACACACCTTTAAAAAAACGTGTAACGACTCTTTTCGCTTTTGAAAAAGTAGACGACCCTATTTTCAATCTTTCTACAATTAAAATAATCTACAGAGCCTTAGGAATTCTAGAGGTACCACATTTTTTTTTTCTTTATTTAGGAGATTTTCAGCCGTAGGCTGGTTCATCTCCAAAAACATTTTTTTTTTAATTAATCAATAAATGGCTAAGTTATGTCATTGCATACTTGCTGTTACACGTTTTCGGAGGCTTCGCAGTCGGCGTAAAGTATTTTTCCCCTCCGTATTCGGAGTGTTAACAAGCGATTCTCTGCCGTTAGGAACAAAACTTTTGAAAATAATGTTTCGTATTAATTGTAATAATGTAGCATTAATTCTTACATATTCTGTTTACTTTTTGATGTGAATCAGTAATAGAATCTTACCTTTTCCGGTTGCTTCTAGAACAATTATTAAATAACCCTTAACAAATGCTGGTCCATTGTTGGTCAGCCTTTGTAAAACCACACGTAATGATAACTAAATCCTCTCACCAACAATTTTCCGCTCATTTCAGGCTCCTGAACGCTCCGACGGTGACTAGAATCTGACTACGGTATTATCTCGAGCAACTGTTTGGCGATCGCTGGCGGAAAGCGAGACCAAACGCCCGAGGACCAGGTGGAGTTGACGGTGGCGAGGACCTCCGTGGCCACTCCTGTCAACAGTTGCAACAACAACAACAACAACAACAGCAAGAACAACAACAACAACAACTACAACAACAACAGCAAGAACAGAAACAGCCGCAGCTGTCTCGACAGCCGCAGCTACAGCAGCAGGACAGTGCCAGTAGCCGGGAAGGCCGGCGAAGTAGTGTGGTGCACCGGATGCAAAGCATCACCGGTAGCAGTGTACTCAGCGGAAGTGGTGGCAGCAGTGGAGGAGTTCTGGATAGTGGAGGTCATGACGATGTGGAGGGAGAACTCTGTGGCAGTACCACAGCCACGGCCGGGAGTTCTACCAGTAGCTATGACGGTGTCAGTGGGGTTGGTGCTAGTGGTGGCAGCAGGCTGCAGCAGGGTGGTTCGAGAAAGCGAAAGTCCCGCATCACGTACGATCGGGAGCAAGGTGTCCGGTACTACCGAGGTACCGCAACGACCGACATCAACGATTGTGATTGCGAAGACATCTGAAGACGAGCCGTGTCTGTGCGGCGTGGCACAGAGTGACGACTACGTTTGACGAGTGCATGTGAGAGGGAATAAAACACAAACGAATCAACTGTGAAAATATCGAAGCTGTGAACGTTAAGTTTTGTGCAAAGATTTATGTTTTCTAACGTACGCACCCCCATCACCAACATCATCACCCTCATCAGCATCAACCTCGATGTCTCTGTGTTCCAGTACAACATCGTCGGAGGTCTCTTCATCCTAAATGTTAGGCGAGGGGAAGAGATAGTAATTAAGTAATCTATAACGATTCAACCAAGAACGAAAAGGCGCCGTTTCCACGCTTAGAGAGTAAGTCCATCAAAAACCATAGTGATTGTAAAGATAGAACTTTTACCATTAGCATAATTTAACAACTACCGGATAGGGTAAGTCTTCACCGGGGATGGGATTAGGACGTAACGAAAGAGCGGAGACACAGCAACTGTTCCGGTTACCTTAAACCAGTAGAGTAAGTACAGATTTTCGTATTTAAACTAATTCGAAATTCGAGTTTTTTTTTTTGTTATATACATAATACCAATTAGGAGGTAAGAGTTTAGGATCGGTTCCAAAATCCGGCGATCGACGAATAGCATTTTACGGGGGTTACAAAAGCACATGTGTACGCGATGACGAGTTTGGTTATGCTGCTGCTTGCTTCGTTCGAAGTTTCTCCGCTTTCAAAGGTTATAAAATAAAGTGAAGGATTCTTTGCTGTAGATTTTAAAAGTATTACCAAAAACTTCCGAATGGTTACAGAAAGCGGGTTACTGGAATTGGTTACTGCACGGTTCTTAGCAAATATCCTCAGCTCTACAGATCAGCTCTGTATGAAGTTGGGCACCACCGATAGGAATCAACAAATTCCACTGTATGACAAAAATTTCTCCATTATTTTAAACTTTAATAAGCTGTTATATAAATTATATTATAGAAGAAACCCATAGGCCGTAAAAATCCGAGAGCAATTTTAAATAATTCCTTCTGATTCATTTTAACGATTTTTAAGGAATTCGCTCAGCAAATTCAATGGAAATCTGATAGCAATGGTTCAGAAAAATCTTAGGTTCAATCCAATAAAATTCAATGTGAATATAACAAGAAACAGAGTTGCAACTATTGACACTTACGGTCCCTATATGGAAGTTTCGCTATGTTTTCGACTTTCTGAGAATCTCATGGATTTGTATTCAGGAACATCCACAAAAGTCTACTTAATTAGTTTGATTCTAATCTTGATCTTATCTACTTCTACCTGACTTTGACGCTCTTGAACTAGCTTTCACCTGCTTTCAACTTCCAAAGTTGCGGCTAGCTTTTCCTTAAAGGAAAGAAGTAGGGTTGATACCCATGATGTTGGCTTAAGTGTCCCGAAATTGGGCCCATGCGTAAATTCAGATATAAAACATTATGGACCGAATTTCTAATAATAGTGATTTGTATTGATGATACAGCGTTCTAAGGTAAATTGAATAAAACGGATGGGCTTAATCTAATGATCCATAGGCCAACAATAGAGCCGTTTCTCCTATTACAAAAAAAAATCCAAGGGATTCAAAGCGTTTTCAGTTAAATGCAGAGGCTTTCCAGATTATAACTAGACCTTCAAAAAACAAAAAAAAAGCCCACTTAAATACAAGTGATTTGGTTACGAGAATATTAACCAACAAACTCTTGAATAACACGTAGAATAATTGCTTCCTGGAAAAAAATTTAAAGTTTTTTGAAAAAAATTGTAATCTAAATAAGTAGTCCTGAAAACTGGTGTAATCACGGCGTCTAACACTATATCATGTTCCAGAATGAACATTACTTCTGTAAGTCCGTAAATCCGCCAGTCCAAGATATAAATACTTGTACAGATTCAAAGAATTGAGATGATTTCTGTAGGTCTGTAATCTTGCAAATTTGTGAAATTTTTCGCCTAGTCCGATAGTAAAGATAATTTTTAAAAGTCCTTTATCTTTAACGTTTTATACAGTCTAAGATCCAATAAAACTTCAAAGCCCCAAGATGAAGATTTTATGTAATTTTTAAGAATTTAAGGATTTAAAATGTTATCAATGTATCAGAATCTCAAAAAAAAAATTAAAGACCACAAGCTCCGAATGGGTTATTTGGTCGAAAGACGTTAAGCCAAACGTGTCATTAAACCGATTTTTTGTATTTGAAGTTTGAAGTTGAAGGGATTAACCCTTGAAATTGTTTTAGAAAATTGTGGTCCTAGAGATCAAATGTGTGAGATCACGAGCTAAGATTTTTCTTTTTAAGATCCAAGAAGATTCTCCAGAATGCTGAGGAAAAATTTGCAGGATTCGGAGACCTTGAAAAATTATTGCGATTTGAGGCTTGGAACAATTTTTAAGATCCCGGATATTGAAAAGAAAAAAAAAGATAAACATTTAATCCCGGATTTGAAGGAATTGATTCTGGAACAAGGAAAGATTTCAAAACTCTACAACTAGGACAAATATTCGAGATTCCAAGCTTTAATTTTCTTATGTTTCTTTTTTATCCCGGAGTTCATCACTTAGAATGACTCCATGACAGTTTAACTAATTTAAGAAAAAAATCAAAGGAATTTTATAAAAGTTCTGAATAATTTAGGAAAGTCCAGACAAAAATCAGGGAAGTAGGGGGTTATCAGAGCCAGTGCTACAAAATCTCGACAATACACGGCGATATTCAAAATTCTGCGTTGGTCACTCATTTGAGCTAACAGTCATCGTCAAGGCAAACCATGTCAATTATCGTGACAATGCTGTCAGTGACGAACATGTGCGTTCAGAGTTTGCCAGTGGCGTCGCGTAACCTCACTTTTTACCTGTTCAACAACTTTGAAAACGTTATTTAGGGTCATGTTTACATTCAAATCAGTTTCAAAAGGCATAGGATCATCTAGTTTCACTGATTTGTATCCATTGAAACCAATATTGTTTTGTTTGTTTACGTTTTGAGAGTTGTTGAACAGGTAGATTGAGGTTAGGGCGACGCCACTGGAGTTTGCTGATCTTCGTAACGAATCGTGTTTCATCTTTTCTACTGCTCACCAACGGTTTAATTCTGCTGCAGTAAAAGCTTTTCTCTTCGTGCACTAATACTTGTGAGCAACGAATGGCCCGTGTTTTTTTTCTGTTTTCTGCTTCTTCTACTGTTATCTGTCATTCGGTGAGTTACCACCTTATGCAATCAAGCAAACGTCACTCACCAACTGTTCATTACTGCACGAAAATTGATTCGGCGAATTTGACAGCACCTTGATTCGCAGCCGAATAATATTCGCAGCAAATGCTTCTGAATGAAGCGTGAGCAGCTGGAACTGCACAGAAAAAAAATAACAAGCAGTAACAGCTTGTTCAGGTAGGGGTTGCTGGTGTAAAATGCACCCGTTAAAGAACTCCAGTTGTTTTCCCATTAAAATTAAAAGCAACAGTGAATATCATGTATGGCATAAATTCTCTTAAGCATTATTTAGTTGTTTATATTCGCATCATACATGACAACTTTGAAAAAAATCCTTTAAAAGTGATTTTAGGAAATGATAAAATAATCTGAAAATACCACTAATCGGGGCAAAATGCACCCATGCTGGGGTAAAATGCACTACAACAAAGAGGCAAGACGCACCATAATAATGAGGCAAAATGCATCTCAACAATCGGGCAAAATGCACTACAATAATGGGGCATTATGACTCTCATTATCATAATCAATAGATGCAGAAGACTGTCTTCGTTTTGGACTGCCTCCAGTTCCGATCGTAGTTGTTCTAAGGTTCATGACCACTTAGTATACTTCAGAACGTTGCGCATAATTTCTGAAGAAAGAATTGAACGTAAACAAGCTTGTTTACTAAAGGATCATTTTCCTCGAACTTAGGAGTGCATTCTGCCCCGGATGTATAAAGAAAATGTTTTTGGTCTTTAAATAGAAATACATATTAAAACTTATCGGTATTTCATCTGAAAGATGTAGCTCTAACCTCAGTCAAATGGGTAAAATCTTTCACCGACGCTTAATAATGTTTGATTCGCTCAAAAACCTTAACAATGCGGAGTACACAATTACACTATATCCAATGCAAACTGGATACGATGTCCAAAGCAAACATACCGTGTTCCAAGAGACACATTTTGTCTGGTGATTTTGTTTTCCACAAGCACTTTTGTCCCAGATCTTGGTCACCTTGCGGTGGTTTCTTCCTGGCTACTGCTCGCATTCACAAGCTCCATCTGGTGGGCCACATCCGAGTGGCACCCAATGAAATGTCGCTTGAAGTTAGCGGCATTGAATTTTGTTTGCTCGTAGCAACAACTTCGTTCTGCATCGATGTTTGCCAAACACCGATATTTGGTGCCAGACGAATCGCGAATCACTTCCACCGCGTCAGAAATTTTTCTTTTCAAAGTTCCAGGCCGACTCACTTTCACTCATGGCTTACACTATTCAATAATATTCACGGCGAATATTAAAACTATTCACGGTGAAGAATATTCACTGTCGTAAATTATCGCGTCCGAATACAACGGATTGAAGAAAGGCAATAATAGAACAAGACAGCACAAACAGCACGAAAATTCATCACTCACCGGTCACTCACAGAGGCTCTCATAGCTGACAGTATTAGGTTCGTTCGTGAACGAAGCCTTAAGCCCGCTACATTGAAAGCGTTCGGAGATGACAAACGCTTTCGAATAGTACGAGGCGAATATCAGTAACCCTGTGTACATTAAATCTAAAACGAAATTGAATGACTTGAGCAAAACAATTACATGGAAACGTTAATGTGAACAAGCATCTACGTCCTGAACTGCTTTGTTAAAAATAATGTGACTCACAATACACGAAATTACACTTTTTGTCTATCGGTTACCATATGAAAAACAATTTTGTCAATATTGCACGATAGTCTGTCAATGACAATGTCAAATCTCAGCGCTGATCAGAGCAATTACGAAATCTTCAGGTATGTTCCAAGAACTTTAGAGAGTATCCGAAACATTCAGAGAGATTTTACAAACTTCAGGTAGCTTCCAGGAACTAAAGAAAAGTTCAGAACTTTGATAAATTCCGAAAACTACAGGGCAGCAAATTCGTGAACTAAGATGAAGAACAGAGAATCTCGCTACAGTTCTATTAACTTCAAGAAAATTTCTAGAACGTTGGAATTGTGGAAACTTTAGGGTAGTTCCGAAAACTCAGGAAAGATTTGAGAACTTAACGTTCAGTTAATAAGATGTTTCTTGGAGAAATTTTCAGAATTAAAAAAAAAAAAAGTTCATATGCTGGTGGAATTCAAAATGCTGGAAGAATCCTAGTTCTTAAGAGAAATCTTCAAGTCTCTACTGCAGTACAAAACCAGGGCTGGTAGCGACCAAAAATAGTGATTTTAGTGACCATATTGAAGAAATAAGTGACCAAATAGTGACTTAGAAGTCAGTGTTGGAAAAATATAAAAAATCAAATCTCACAAAAAATAAACAAGATCACGCTTGATTTTCCTAGATAAAAATCAATGCATACAGCTGCGGTTGATTGCAAGCTGTGATATAGCAGCTCGGAATATCAAGCTAACAAAACTCACCACCTGCAAATCTCATCAAACTGTGGTGAGATTCATGATTTTTGCTTTACATGCGAAACATCCACAACAGCTGCCAGCAGTCGCTTCGTGTCTGCCATCGGTTAAGAGATCAATGAGAGCATTATTATACTTTCTCTTTCTAACAAAACGAGGTGCAACGGAATCATTTTTACCACGATTCAACTCTCAGCTTCAACTTTACACGTTGTGAATAGTCTCGCAATATCAAAGGAGCTTGTAAAATCAATATCAAGCATGATGTTTTGCTCCAATAAAAATATCAATTTGCTAATGATTGTGCCATCACTGCTTATAGTTGTAAAAAAAGGTGACCTAGGAGAAGAAAAATGCCACCAGAACGCACGCCAAATAAATGTTTGATACTCTAGACTTATTCAATTAGTATCTCATAAACACTTAAATACAGTCGCATACAGTACATCGCAAAATTGAGCGTACACTCTAGTGGAACATCTTTTGAAACATTCTGATTAGATATTTTTTAAAATCTTGGCTGGTGGTAAAACATATGTTTATTGATTTATCGTTTTAGTTTTGGACTTTATTAGAATAACCTGTATGAAGTTAGATTTATTTAAGTAAAACGCACGATTTCAACAGAAGACGAATTTAAGTAAAATTAGTGAAATATGAATAATCTTTATTATGACTAGAAATAAGCAAAAGATCAAAAAGTTTAGATCACTATATTTCAAGATATTAAGGTTTTTCAAGGAATAGGCATTTTTCTCAAATAGCTCTTACTTTGCATAAACGCAACCAAATAAGCCCAACAATTAATAAGTTTATGATGATTCAGCAGCCAGAAACTCAGAAATGCATCTTTTTAAATTGTGCTTTTTAAGCTGTTTTTTTTTTCCTAAAATTTATGAACATCTGTACTATCAATTTTGAGATACACTGTATGTACGATATTAAACCTTAAAGCGAATGATTCAATACAAAATTTATGAGCAAACCCACGGTATTTGCCAGGGTGTCTACTACCATAAAAACCGAGGATCCTCAAGGAATTTTATTTTTCTGAAAATACCTGGAAGTTTCAGGGGATCTCATCATTGCTCGGGGAATTTAAAAAAAATCTTTCTAAGGATATTTAAAAGAAAACAATGCAGTTGAACATACTAACGTTTAATTTTACTCTTTATATTTATTCACACATTGAATTGTATAGATCCAGAGTGGATTAATATTCAGTAACAAATTAATTTAAAAAAAAAATCAAAAGCATGAAATATTTGGTTATGGAATATGCATATATCCCACAAATTTTAAAATTGAACAAGGTTTCGAAATTCGGGACTTAAAGGTTATAATACCTCAAGACATATTCAAGAATTTGCAAGGCTCATTCCAAAGGAGCTCTGGGGGGGAAAATCATTGAGAAAAACATCAAGTGCAATCTGCTTTCAAGGAGTTTTAGATTTCATGTGAAGCCTGAGATAATTTTAAGCAGAATTTTAATGAAAACTCACCGGAATTTCAGAGGAGCAGAACTTCTGTGAACTTCACAGGAAAATTCCAAGTGCAATATGAGGATAATGTCGTGAAATTGGTGGGAGAAAACAAATCCATAAGTCCTAAAAAAAAAATACTTGGGGATGCTAAAAGGAGGATTATAATTAAGAATAACTCCAGGAGACCTTCAAAGGAATTCGAAAAAGAACTCCAGGAGGATTTGCCAAACAAATTGTGTGGAGAAATCTAAGGAATATGTGAGGAGAAATGCAAATGAATTCTCAGGAGACTATCAATCCCGAGCAAAGTAGAATAACAACCCGATATCATCTAGATAACAAGTCTTGTTATCCCAGATATCATTTTGTTTTCAGTTGTTATCGCATAACTTATTTAGTTATCAGCCTTGATCAATTTTGTTATCAGTTGTTATCATGAAAAATTCACTATACATTTATTAACGATGCAAGGTTAGTTCAAAACTTTGAATATTATTCGCATTGAAACAATAAAAAATAGTACTTTTAATCCCTATCATATTACAGTTATAAGCGTAAGGCTTTGATATCAAAATGATAACATGATTTGAAATTTATGGAATAAATTTGTATGGCTTACAGAATTTGTTATCAAGATATTATCAATGATAACAAAATTAGTTATTTTTATCCAACGATCAATTTTTTGTTACCATTTTTGTTATGTTGGCTGTTAATTCAACCATAATGATAACATATTCAGTTATCAAAAAGTGATAACCGGATAATAGAACTTGTTATCAATTTGATATTTTACTTTGCTCGGGATGCGAGTATAATTCCAAGGGAGGGAGTGAGATTCAAAAGAAAATCTGAAATGAATTCATTGAAAATTCTGAGAATCCTTCCAAAGGGTTTCTTTTTGAGTAGAATGTCAAGATAATTCTGAGGGAAATTTTGAGAAATATTTCAATAGAATTTCTTGAAGTATTCTACGTATATTCTGGTGACATTTTTTAGAGAGTTCCGTGAAGTGTTCCAAGAGAATTTCTAGAATAATTTCATGAGAATTTTGGGATCATACAAAGCGAATGCTGAAGAGAGCTCCAAGTGATTTTTCATGAGATATCTCCGTTGAATATGGAATGGACTGTTCTGTCGTTTACTGAAGTACTTGAAATTTCCCAAAAGTTAATGACACTGCCATAAAGTTCTTTTGTAGTTTGAGAATCGAACCTGATGCTCACAATACTTCTCATCAAAGCTTTAAACTTACCTGAACTTTGGACTTCCTAAAGTTTCCTAACGATCATGGATCTTCTCTAAAGTTTTAACAATTTGCTCGTAATTTCTTTAAAATTTATGTGATTCTACATGCTCAAAAAATCTCACAATAGCGAATCAATCTTCGAAAAATCTTCTTTCATTTCTCGCATCTTCTCGCATCGCGCATCATCTTTTTGCAGGAAATCTCCAGAATCATCATCGATCTTCTTTATATCTATCGTGCACGCAGCAAGCCACAGCAAAACACAATCTTTCCTGCATCGTAGATAGAGTCGCCCCTCCGGAACTGCTCTGAGGTTCCCTGAAGTTCTCGAAATTTCTCTAAAGTGATTGCAGTTCTCAAAAAGCATTGTTGTACTGCCCTGAACTTAATTGAACTGTCCTAGCTAAAAACTCAGTAAAATTCTTAACATCTTTGAAGTTTCTGAAAATTTGGGTACTTCTTACAATTTCCCGCTAAATTTTTCAAACTGATGAAATTCCTTCATATTTTTGGGCCCACTAACATCTTCGAAATGTTCTCGCATTTTGCTAATGTTCACAAAAGTTCCTGAAGTTTACGGATCTTCTCTTAAGTTCCAATGTTTCGGGAGATCTCTGCACTTCTGTGACGATTTCGAAGTTCTTTTGAAATTTCTGAAACTTCTTTGAAAAGCTCCCGCAATTTTCTTGGAAAAAAAAAACGAAATAATTAATATAGTTCTTTGATTTTCACTGAAGTTCTCAGGATTTTTCTGAAGCTCATGAACCTGTCCTTAAATTAAATTAAAATGTTCCGGAATTTCCTAGGTTTTTATGAATTTTATAGTATTTTTATAAGAACCCACGATTTTACTGAAATTAATTGAATTGCCTTGAAGTTTCCACAATTTTGATTAGAATTTATATAAAGTATGCTTAAAAAAATTGACTAATTTCGGATGCAGATGGAAAAAAAACTAAAAAAGGTAATTCAATGGAACAAATGTTCCTTAAATTCTACGCCTTCTACAAAAATGCTTACGGCAGTTCTCCGCAACCTTAGCCATGACCGATGAAAAGATGGATGGCGGCATGTTCTTCAGCTCTTTCGTGGTCTTGGCGATCAGCTGCTCCTCCGTTTTGGCCTCGAAATTATTGGAATAGATCCTCCGTTTGAGGTTCGCCCAAATATTTACTATCAGTCGCAGCTGTGGGACGTTGGAAGGGTTGGCGGTCTTCCACGACCACGACGTCGCGCTTTGCCGGAAAGATGTTTTTCACCAGCACCTTCAGCCGCTCCTTCTAGGTGATTGCCTGCTGCTCAGGCACGGCCAGCCTCGACTGACGCTTCCTCAAAACAATGTCCATCTTGTCGAGGTACTTCTTCACCGTTTGGCCGGTTGCTCCGACCTTCCGGCCCAAGGCGCGGACCGATGAGGCCACCTAGCCCTCGGTCTTCAGCTTCTGCTGCACTTTACGGTCGGGCGGCCGGAACCAGGCTTTCGTTCGACGCTCTCACCTTTCTCCAGAAGGGAGAGGATGTTGTAAATGCCGGATCGGCTATATCCGGCGGACACGAAGTGCCTCACGATGTTCAACTTCTTCGCTCCGGGGTGGAGCTGGCAGTACGAACAAACCATCGAGCGTAGTAGCTTGACCTTTTTCGGACAAGGCTGCTGAAAATCGACTGATAACGCTGTCAAGTTTTGTCTGTACACAACAAGGTTGCTATGATTGCCGATGGGTGGCAAGGTAATCAAAATCAGTCCATTCTTTAATGCATATGTTTTTTATAAACGCTCACGGTACTCCTGATACATAAGTCGCTTAAAATTTCGTTAAGTTAGTTTCTTAGAAGTTCTCTGAAATTTCTAGAAGATATCGGTGCTTGCTAAAAGTTCTCGCATTTTTGTATTAAATAAAGGAACTTTGTTGATGTTCTTTAAACAACTCTAAACAATTTGGCAAAAGTTCCTCAAATTTCCAAACTCTCACATTTTCCGGATGTTCATGTAATTTTGATTGCGTTCCAGAAATTCTCTCGGAGATTTGTTGAAGTTTCTGAAAATTCCGTGAGTTTCTCGAAACTTCTTTAAGGTGTTGCAATTTCCTTGAAATTTGGTATTCGAACTGCTATTTTGTTCTGTGATGATCAGAAACTTTAGAAAATCATTAATGTTGCTTACGAAGACAAATCACTGAAAGATATTGGGTTTAAATATATTTTGTCGATTACATTTGGCAGAATGGGCACATGACCGAATTGGTTAATAACTGAATTTTGTACATAAAATTATGTTGATGCTTCAAAAATCAGTACTAAGGATTTTTCAAGAAATTTTTGGATAGTTTCAAAAGTTATTGAACGAGAAGAAAATTCGTCAAACTTAACCTAGAAAACTTCGACAAGACCTGAGTGGGATCTTAGATACACATCAAGACTTAATAAGATTATAGCAAATGCAAATCTTCGGTACGAATTTTTCTAGAATCATTATCCAAATGTCCCGATTAAGATTTTAAATTTGTTTTAAAAACTCGTTAAAACTAGTGCAGATTAGAAATCTGTACACCTAAGAACTTCGTCCCTCTGATACATTTTCCATCAAGACAGTTTCTTAACAAGACAACCAGCCTATACTGAATAAAATTTGATATAAGGTCGAATTGGCTAGTAGGCAATTTTGAAACAACATTCACTCCCACTTAAAATTCATCTGAAACCCAACATTCAACACAATGAGGGGCAATATTCTCCGGAATTCCAAAAATACGTAACAATTTTCACCTGAATCCAGTAACCCGCATTTCTGTGACCTGCTTCCTGCCAACGTGCAAAGTAACAGGCAAGTTACCTTCATTAAACATTGATCTTAAAAGCAAGGCAACCATAACAACGAATTCCGTGTATTTACTTGCCCCAAACCTTCTCGCAATCCATGCTGTAGACCAGACACTGCCGAATCACGCCTTCCACTTCCCAAGAAGGTTTTTCTTCACCGACCCGACCCTGATTGATAAGAACTAGGTACCAGTGTCGCTAATCAAATATTTAAAACGAAAAATTGCGCCATTATTCTGCTGGCCATAGCAACATCGAATTTTACCCATACAATTACAATTATTTACTTGAGAAAGCAAAGTTCCAGTTCGAATGAAAGCAAACAGCAGCGGAGTAACAACAGAGAAGTAGCTCACAGTGACGCACATCCGTGGGAACGCTTTTGGAGGACCCGGCAAAGCAACATTCCAATCTTTCCAACCTTCCAAGAAGACCCCAGCTCGTCGAGCCCTTTATCACACAATTAGGGAAAAAACACACAGCACACAAACCAACCGACCACGAGCCTAATTGTCTGGTATATGACGATGCGGGGCGTTTTCTTAATCTCGAAACAGGAAACTACCCTGGGGAAACGATTGGGTTATGCTTTCCGGGCCCGGGACTGTAAGAAGAACCAACAGAACAACCCTCGAAGCTCGTTTACATTATTGATGATGACCAAATGCCCCCCCACCAACTCCTCCATTCGCTTCCGAAACGGACATGCATACATTAATGAATGCATCGAGCAGCTGAACGAAAACAGTTGCCGATTGATCGCTCTCGGTGCATATTTAAAGAAGAGTGCCCGCAATATTCCGGAACCAAGTTAGCAAGGGCAGAGAAGAAGGAGTTTTAATTTTCCGTAACCATTTTCGACCTAGACCTTAAAGAGAGCGCGAAAACGAGAAAACTTTTCCAAGGGAAAAGTGGCTGCATCCCCCACATACATACACACACACACATACATACGATACGATGCGATATTAGCCAGAAACTTAGTTCTATTTTCATAGGGAATGTTAAACGAGATTAATTGAAAAAGAAACGCTTTAATGAAAACAACAAACAAAAAAAAGGAGCACGAATAAGAAAGAAAACGGAGAAAACAAACAAAAAACTGAAAACTAGTCAAAATAGGGTAAGGACTATAAAATAGGCCGTAAGCTAAGTAGGGTAATCGATTGTGAAATTTTTCGAATTGATTCGATAGTTTTCCGGTTTTCCATTTTTTTACTACCGAGATTTAGATGAAAGAGAGAGTAAGAGAGGGAAAAAAAAACGATCAGAACGAACGAGAGAGCAAAACAGGAAATAGTGCTATGAACGTCGTGTACAGTGGAGTGGGGAAGGAGAAAACAGAAGATCAATTACACAAAACTGCATTTTACGTTACAGAGCAAATAGACAATAAATAGCCAATGGAAGAAGACGAAAGACCCGCGGGAATAAATTTAATTTAGGTATGAGTTCGTAGCTTTTCCTTTTTTAATTATGACTGTTTTCTGGTTATGGTTATGTTAAACAGTTTCAATACATTTGTTGAATTAATAAAAGTTATTATTTAAAATTTCTGTTCAAGGTATTTTCTTTTTGTTGCCGTGTGTTCGTTAAACAACGAGAACCAGCTCTTCAGTGTCAAGGATCATCCGAAACTGCTTTAAACAAGCTAATTTTTTCCGTGGATCGAAATCTACACGCAAACCAAAAATTTATTACACTCAATGATAGTTACATTTCCTATCATCCTCTGCAGCGAATACCGCAGAGAATTTCTTATTTCGTGTTCTGTTTACACTTCCGACTATACCAGCATGCTTTTTATTTATAATATTGTAGAACGACGCACACACTTGCCACGATTCTCTTCAATTCCCGTTCCGCAGAAAAATCACACGAAATCAAATTATCGTACTACGAGCGCTTCTTATTCGCTTTTAGCCTATCCGTATTCCGAAGCATGGTGAGAGCACTGGAGAAAGCACAGGTCTGCTAATCGCAACGTTCATGGTTCAAGTCCAGTCGGCAACCTTTTTTCTAGTTTGTTTTCGACATAATTCATTTCACTCACCCACATTTTTCGGTACCCAAATTTCTTGCATTGGACCGCTGCTCGGTGTATCTCATCCTCCGCTCATGCGGTGTCCACTAGCATCATGCAATGATGTATCCCTCATAATTGTAAGCAAGTCTTACATCCCCCTGTTTGGTGTACACTCTCCCCCCGAAGAGCGCGAGTAATACGTACCGCGTAAATCGAATTCGCGTAAATGGAGTACACGCAGCATATTGGATTTGACCTAAAAGGGACCCACATGGAATATCTCAACAAGACCTAAAGGTTGGTGGACATAAGTTTGGAATTTTCTCACTACGCGGCGCTAGTGTGCATGAGTTAATGATGCCCTTGTTTTTGTGATATCTTGAAATCCTTGTCATCTACAAAGTTGCTTTCTTCGACGAAGTTGTTTAGTTAATTAAGACCTTATCGTTGGTGGACAGAAGTTGAATTAGTAATTTCCTTGTTTTTGTGATATATTGAAATCCTTGCCATCTAGGAAGTTGCTGTATTCGACAAAGTTGTTCAGTAGATCAAGACCTCTCAGTATGTTCAAACTTTCCTATAAACAATTAAATTGACTGCAAAGTCACTAAACCGTAAATAAAAAAGGATTTACAGAACTTCGGAATTTTTTCACTACGCTAATCATTTCTCTGCCAGCAAAGGGTGGTACGACCGTTATAAACAACACAACAAGTTGCACAATATACGTATGAGCGGCGAGAAGGCATCGGCTGATGTCGTATGAGCTTCCATATTTCCACGAACATTTTCAGAAATAATCGAACAAGGCGGATACACTCGAGAGCAAATTTATAATTGCAACGAGTCCAAACTTTTTTTATCGGAAAATGCCTCAGCGATCTTACGTCGTTGAACATCTTATAAGTATTCCAGGGATCAAGGCGGATAAAAAAAGTGTACACTATACTTTTCTGTTCCAACGCATCGGGATCCCATATGGTCAAACCGTTCGTCATCGGTCAAGCGGCGAACCCAAGAGCGCTCAAGAACATCAGCAGAGATCAGCTACCGATACATTACCGAGCTAACCAAAAGGGATGGATGACCTCCCCTTTTCTCGGACTGGTTTAACAACATTTTCGCTCCAGATGTTGAACAAATGTGTCGGGACAAGAACCTTTCGTTCAAAGTCCTTTTGGTGTTGGACAACGCGCCTAGCTGCTCGAAGCTATCTCCAGCAGCAAACAATGTTTAAGGGCAGATTTCATGATGTTATATTTTCCTAGAATGACAGGTTCTTGTTATAAAGCACGAAGAACATCTCACATATACAGCAGCAGGATGAAGTTGCCGAATTATTAACTAATTTATTTTTAAAAATGAAGGTCTTGGTCCACTGAACAACTTTGCCCAAGATAGCAACTTCCTAGACGGCAAGGATTTCAAGAAATCACATGAAATAGGAAATCACAAATTCAAGAACACTAGCGCCGCGTTGTGAGCAAATTCCAAACTTCTGTCCACCAACCATTAAGTCTTGATCCACTGAACAACTTCACCCAAGACAGCAACTTTCTAAATGGCAAGGATTTAAAGATATCACGTAAAAAAGGAAATCACAGATTCAAGCACACTAGTGCCGCCAAGTGAGACAATTCCGAACTTCTGTCCACTAATCATTAGGTCTTGATCCAAATAACAACTTCACCAAAGGCAGCAACTTTCTAGATGGCAAGGATTTCAAGATATAACACAAACCAGGAAATCATAAATTCAAGCACACCAGCGCCGCGTAGTGAGAAATTTTCAAAGTTCTGTCCACTTACGATAAGATCTTGATCCACTGAACAACTTCACTCAAGACAGCAACTTTCTAGGTGGCAAGGATTTCGAGATACAGCACGAGCAAGGAAATCCAAAATTCAAGAACAATAGCGCCGCGTAGTGAGAAAATTCCTAACCAATCATACCAATCATTAGGTCTTGATCCACTGAACAACTTTGCCCAAGACCTTCTATATGTCCAGAATCGCGAGATATTCCATGTTGGTCCCTATTAGGTCAAATCCCATAAACGCGTAAACGGAATCATTCGAGACCAACGTAAATGGAATTCGTGTAGACCGAGTTCGCGTTCTTCGGGGGAAGAGTGTATCAATTTTTCAAGCAAACTCGAGGAAACCTTGATGAATAACCCGCCGTTGCTACTTCGCTATTGTTAAATCAAGGGTAATTGCAAAGAATCCCAAAAGATGACTGGTAGGGATTAACAATCATCATGAAAGTAGTAATTCATGAACACGAAACGAAAATGAAAAACGCTTTCAATTTCCGCCATGAAACCTCTGTTGATGTGTTTCATGAAAGACGAAACTATCAAAGTCAAGCGCTCTTTCACTTGTCCGCTTCACCTTGAAGCTTGAAAGAAAGACCAATGATGATTATTCCTAAAAGATGGTAAGAGGAAAAATCTGGCAGAAAAAAAACCTCTGGATCGATTAACTTTTTACTTACTATTATCACAGAGCAGTGCTGTAAATTCTCAAAATCAATTGAACATTTTTGATGAAAATGAGAAAAGCAGCTATTCGCTATCAAAGTGGGCCTCCTTCGAATGGGTGATATCAGTTGCTTAGTCATTTGACGAAGGCATGGATCATTTTCATTTGAGAAATGCTTGATATCATTCAATTGAGAGTAACCTACACATAAACGGAGCTCTGGTCGACATTCCGGCGAAAAAGCTAAGCCAACCCGACACCAACCTGACTTCTTCAAATTATGGTCATGTGAGAACTCGTTTTCACAGAATTGATTGAATGGTTGTATTGGCTCATCTTAAATCGAATGATATGGAAATTAACAGCACTGTCACAGAGTAACAGGCAATTCCGATTTTCTGACAAGTACAACTAATTTCAAATTTTCGAAGAAATGTCTCCATAAACTTTTCCAAGGATTCTATTTGTGTCCGCTGGTCGAGCTCTTCCGTTGAAAAGAGATGGTCCAAGTTGAATGTAATTTTAAGAGTTTTGTTTTGCTGCCGCTGGATACGTTTTCGGTGGCTGCTGGTTCACCAAGCAGAAGTAACGGCCGGGAAACAGCTTTATAAAGTAGTAGGTTTTCTCTTTTGTAATTAAGAACGACGGTTGATTAAAGAGTACAGGCAACAAATGAGTTTTCTGCACTTCTCGGAAAATTGAAAATGTTGCATGGGAAAATGTATACGGGTAACGGAACGATCCTATTCATTTGCTTACCAAAAATCCAACTGTTGCTCAAATTTCACCAAATCTTGGACTTGGATTGGGAATACTATACAAAATAGCTTTGTCGAAAACTGCAATTCGATTTTATCTTTGTACAAAAAGTTGCTAACCTTTCACATTAGACCAAGTGTTCCACACGTACCTACAAGCTCATATATACGCCTGTAGGTATGCGCGGAGCAATAGGCCTAAATTAATACCAGCCCAGTGGCAGGCGCGTAGGCAACATGTTATATCGTGACAGCGGGCCCAGAACAGCAAAATAAACGATTTGAGCCCGGGACATGCTGCCAACTGTCAAACGCTGCTGATGGTATAGGCCTTGTCACTGGCCTGATTAATACACTCTCCCCCCGAAGAACGCGAACTCGGTCTACACGAATTCCATTTACGTTGGTCTCGAATGATTCCGTTTACGCGAGGGAATCGTGTAAATGGAGTACACGTAGCATATGGGATTTGACCTAATAGGGACCAACATCGAATATCTCGCGATCCTGGACATATAGAAGGTTACTGTCTTCGGCAAAGTTGTGATTCCCTAGTTTACGTTACAACTTGAAATCCTTGCCATCTAGAAAGTTGCTGTCTTGGGTGAAGTTGTTCAGTGGATCAAGAACCAATGGTTGGTGGACAGAAGTTCGAATTTTTCTCTCTACGCGGCGCTAGTGTGCTTGAATTTGTGATTTCCTTGTTTGTGTAATATCTTGAAATCATTGCCATCTAGAAAGTTACTGTTTTCCACGAAGTTGTTCAGTGAATCAAGACCTAATGATTGGTGGACAGAAGTTAGGAATTTTCCCTATGTGGCGTTAGTGTCCTTGAATTTGTGATTTCCTTGCTCGTGTTATATCTTGAAATCCTTGCCACCTAAATAGTTGCTGTCTTGAGCGAAGTTCTTCTAAGGTCTTGATCCATTGAACAACTTCGCCGAAGAAAGCAACTTTCTAGATGACAAGGATTTCAAGATATCACACAAACAAGGATTTCAAGATATCACGCAAACAAGGATATCACAAATTTATGTACACTAGCACCGCGTAGTGAGAAAATTCCGAACTTCTGTACCCCAACGATAAGGTCTTGATCCACTGAACAACTTCGCTAAAGAAAACGACCTCCTAGAGGGCAAGGATTTCAAGATATCGCAAAAACAAGGCCATGATTAATTCATGCACACTAGCGCCGCAAAGTCAGAAAATTCCAAAATTCTGTCCACCAACCTTTAGGTCTTGATTCACTGAACAACTTTGCCGAAAATAGTAACCTTCTATATGTCCTGGATCGCGAGATATTCCATGTATGCGAATTCGATTTACGCGGTACGTATTACTCGCACTCTTCCAGGGGAGAGTATATATTTTTTCTCACAAGTCTGGTGTAGTGGTAAGCGTGATTACCTCTCACCCCAGCAGGCCTGGGATTAATCCCAGTCGGCGCCACCGGCATGTTCTGAGGCATAACATCTCTGATCACGCCTTCCTTCGGAAGCGAAGTAAAACCGTTGGTCCCCGGTTCATGAGTTGATGGGTCGATTGCAGGTGTGGGAGCTGCCTCCCTGGCGTCGGTAGCATTGGTGCTCAGCACGGAAAACAAGATCGACGGAAAATAAATCAAGGTAAAAAAAATCAAAATCTATTACAGAGATTTGGTGAAATTTTTGGCAAGCAAATGAATAGGCTCGTTTCGTTTCTCATACATTTTCCCATACCAAATTAAAAATTCTCTCGCAAATCCAGATCATAACCAAAATTCGTTTAAAGTTGACGCCATTGCTGAGATCCTCAATACACATCGGAAGAGCAGTTGGAAACCAAGTATTTGACGTCATCACTCCTAGAAACCAGCAGACCAGCAGCATTGATTAGATGTTGGATGCCTCCTTAACCGTTTTTTTGGTGAAGAAAATTTGCGTGCATTTTCGACTTGGGTTGATCATAATATGCCGCTTGTAACCCCCCAGCCTGTCAAGCTTTCCGTTCAATAGCTGGGTGACTTGAGCGCCACTTCCAAAGGAGGACCACCCAGCAGATTGCAGGTTTGCCCGGCCTGAGGCCTTCCGGAGGATTGGGTCGATGTTTCCCGAATTCGGGAAGAAAGCTGACGTTGGAAAGATGATTTGCTGTCAAGTCCCTAAAAGTTACAGATGCACAAGTACAAAAACATCATCAAGATCTATCGTACCGATCGCTAAGACTCGAGAGACGCCAAAGATAAGAATCGGGCTGATCATCCCAGTACAACACAGTCAAACTACAAACGTGAACGGAACAACATGAAAATCCCTGAAGACGTTACCAAGGGCAAGTAGCTGGCGTAACTCCTTGAATGCACCAACGAAATTTTTTCCGTTGTCCGAGAATATCTTCCGCATCATACCCCTTCGATTCACAAACCGGTCTAGTGCGGCCAGGAATGCCTCCGATGTTAGGTCTGACACAAGTTCATGGTGAACCGCCTTCGATACTAAGCACACAAATAAAGCAATGTATGCCTTCACTGAAAACTGGCCCAGCGTAGTCGACGCCAGTCAGTTCGAACGGTGCGGCGATGTCAGAAAGATTCCCTATTAGTGGTTGGATCATCCTTGGCTTCATACGGAAACATCTCACATAGTTATGCATTACTTTGCGGATGGGTGAACGGAAGTTGTTGAGCCAAAATTTCTGACGGATAGCTGCCAATACTCCGAACTGACCTTCGTGGAGTCGTTGTTCGTGAAATTTCGAATTCTGTAGACGTCCGCCGACTCGTAGGAAACCGTACTCGTCTATGAACGGTTGCAATGCGGCCAGACACTTTGGAATTTCACCACGTTGGACACACTGGATCTCGTCATGTAGTCCACAGGAATCTCGCTTTTCCTTAGGAGTACGCACACGGCAAACGAGGCGTGCTATGTGAGCGTAAACACGATGCAGCTCGTAAAACAAATCAAACCGTTCAATTGGGTTTCTTCACGATCGGGTTTGCGATGACCAATTTTTAGCTCAGGAATCAGGTCGTCAGAAATCTCTTTTGTCGGCTTCATCCCTTACGTGACTTCACGAAGAAAAACTGAACCGTTCCACACCAGCTGACATTTGCCTAACAGGGTTGGTTTCATTCTTCGGAATACGTTGTCCACTGGGTTTTGATCCGTGTTGACCTAACTCCGACGTTGGGGCCTCCCTTAGCTCAGTCGGTAAAGGCGCAACTACAAAGCAAGACCATGCTGGAGTTCTGGCAGGGTTTGATTCCCGGTCCGGTCTTGGAATTTTTCGGGATTGAAAATTTCTCAACTTCCCTGGGCATAGAGTATGACTGTACTTGCCACACAATTATACTCACGCATAAATGGTACAGGCATCGAAAGCTCTCAATTAATAACTGTGGAAGTGCATCAAGCACACTAAGTTGAGAGCACGCAATTATTGCGATATGCAATAAGCTTAAAATGCTAAGAAAAAGAAGAATCATAAGAATAAGAAGATTGTTTTCGGCCACTCGGTTGCGAATGAAGACTTGCAGCAGATCCAAAGGATTCTCCATCCAAGCCAAGGCTATTTGACTATCGGACCAGCTTGGCTAGCTGTAGAGCGGTACACAACTCTAGTCGAGGGATGGACCTTGGATTTGCTGCACATAAGATGAGACACTGCTGACCCGCCTTTACACTGCTGAGCTATGAATCTCCATTGTCTCCATATCAGGAACCATAACGCATCTTGGAATTTTGACATTGTTGAGGTGGCTCATTGCTGGAGAAATTCATCTTCCATACCCAAGTAACATGGTAAGTTTTATTGAGGTTTTAAAGCACTCTACAAGTCTAAATCATGATCTACAGTACCCTCATAAAACCCAAATTGTTGCTAGGGTAGGGTCATCCCATCCAAGGTTGGTAGCCCACAGGCACTGCATGATGATCGTCGCTTCGACGATCACTGGTAACACTAATCCCAATGGATCAAACAACACGCCGCTTCGTTGGTTTGCCTTCATTATCCGTTGTTTCAGGCGACTTGTAGAACAGGAACAGGTCTTTCTTTGGATCGCACAGAAATCCCAAAGCCTTGATTACTTCATTGGCGCTGAAGTCCTGGATGGGCACTAGGGTCTCTCGATTTCCTTCAAGCACATCTTCTGAGTTCGAACATCACTTGCGAATTGGAAATCAGCCCTTCATCATCAACTCCTCCAAATAACGACGTAACTTCTTGGTTGACTCAATTGAATTCGAACCAGACAGAATGTCGTCCATATAGGAATCATTCAGGATAACTTCGGCCGCTTCCGGATAATCGTCACTCTCGTCACGGGCTAGCTCGATAAGCGATCTCACAGCGAGAAAGGAAGCCGCTGATGTACCGTAGGTAACGGTCAACAACTCCAAAATCTTCAATGCTTCCGACAGGTGTCCTCGACAGAAAATGCTCTGGTATTTGTCGGTACTTTTTCCCCCTTCCACGGAGGAAACGTAGGAATGAGTTCGAAAACGTAGTACGATGCTGAACAGATCACTTTGGCAGTCATTAGTACGTCATTCAGGGACAGTTCACTCGCTTTGTCTGTCGCGTCAAACACAACACGAAACTTCGTGCTGCTATTGGATGGCTTGAGGAAAGGATGCAGCAGACAGTACGATCAGAAGGATCTTCTTCCTCCCTCACATCACGGCAGTGACCCAACGATTGTTATTCGTTGATGAACTCTTCAGGACAGAATATCGTGCCAATTTTCTGGAACTTTTCAACTGGTCCACTGATTCGCGGAACGAATCGTCCATCTTCATTACGACGATAAGTTCTTTGAAAGTGTTCTTCGAAACGTCTTCCTTACTCGTCATCATTGCAAGCACGCTTCAAATCCGTCGATCACAGCCAGGTTGGCACATACTGGAGAATCCTCTTGCGTTTCGTCGTACGAACTAGCCTACGTTTGGTACAAGGTAGGCAGGTGATCGGCAAGTTTAATTTGGCCTTGCTTCAGAATGTTGAAGAAATGTTCGGCACCAATCAGCATTTCCACTTCTCGTGGACGGTTGAATGAAGCATCGGCCAACATCCCAGACAACCAGAAGTCGTATAACAATGTGCAGACAGTATCGTAAATTGCTACAGTTGAAGTCAAAATCGCATATAAGAACGGCATGCATCGCATTATTTTTAAGTTAAATCGTATAGAATGCAAATTTCCGACCAATATGCGATGATTCATTTTTTTGGTCGTACTGTTTCACAAATCAAATTGGATTACATAGTATGACTTTTCAAAGTGAATTTGTTATTACAGATTAAATCGTATATGATGATAAATCAACCCGCTTAAAATTGAATAAAAATTTGCATGTATATGGCCTCCACTTTTGTACGTATCAGCCATTTCTTTGCATTCTATACGATTTGTTTGTTTGTATATATGTCTGTATATCACGAAAACAACTTTGAATATACGTGCATTCTGGTTGTCTGGGATTACACCGGAAGGAATATGCCAGGAATCTACTCTAACATTTGCGGACGGAATGGTGTCAGTCGCCTTCGGTTTGACGAGACAATCGACATTGGCAGTGAAGTTGCTGTAGTTGGATGTCATTCTCACCGACGATGGTGCAATGAAAGGTTTCCTTTGATGATAAAACTGTCGTCTACGTTTATTTCTTAGTCTAAGATAAGGTGTTTCATAAGGTGTTTTGCAATTGACCAGAGGATTCGGCATCGACAGTCAAAAAGTGGATTGATTCATCGATTTCAGAGATGACATTTAGCATCGATTCTTGGGGACGACCGGGAGAATTTCGAAATTTCGACGTGGAAGATGGTTAGATGTTAACTCATGGATTACCTTGCGGGAACCTTTATTTGATTCTGTGGCTTTGACATTTGTGCAGAGTCGAAGACAATGAAATTTTATCGAGATTTGAAACTTATAACATGTTTCGTGATCCTGGATTTTGAAAATAAAAACGGGGTGTAACTTTTTTTCAAAAATTTGGGACGGAAAGAAATACTTAATATAAGGTTTTTTTTTTAAGTTACTATGAGCCCAGATTTCAAAAACATAAAAATCAAACATTTTTAAGAATGTTCCATAGAATTCTGATAAATTTGAATGTTGAATCCTGATGACTGTGGGCGTGTTGGAGAAAATTCCTACAAAAACCTGAGAAAATTCGGAGTTCCCCAACAAACATTGGAAGCGGAATAAGAGCTTATTTATGCAAAAATATGCTTCTTGAGCTAAAAAATAGCTTATTTAGCCGTTAATCCGCACAAATTGTTTTTGGGTCTGACAAGAATTTCAACATAATTCCAAGATGAAGTTCTAAGGAATACTGAGGCGAATTCAAATGGATTTCTAGGGAGAATGAAAAATGAAGTTCTGAATTGAATTCCTATGTTATTCTAAGAATTCCAAGGCGGTTTTGAAGAGAAATTCAAGAACAATTCCAATTCTCTTTTCGTGATCAGAGATTTTATGCCTCAGAAAATCCCGACGGCACCGACTGAGATTAAACCCAGGCCCTTTGGAGTGAGAGGCAGTCACGCTTATCAGTACACCATCGACGCCGCTGAGTTACCAATCCTGATATATATAGAATAGGATGGGTCATTATGATCATTTTTTCAGAACAATGTTTTTTGGTTCCATTTGGGGTCCCGGGTTGTAACCCGGTTTTCCGCATTGCGTTTGAAATTTGTATGGAAATTAGTACGGGAAAACCAACTTTTTTGCATCTTTATTACTAGGGACCACAATTTTGCACAAACCACGCATCTAAAGTATAGCCCAAAAAGTGCCTAACAACTTTGCTAAAGGATATATGGTGACAGAATGTATCTAAAAAAAATAATAGCTGTTCAAAGATCAATGATACGAATTAAATGACAAAAATCCCTTTTTCTGCCAACACTGCCGGTGTACCAATGAAAGTCAGACTCCAAACTGAAATAACTTCGGAGTTTTTTATCTTATCGATTTGGTATGTTCAGGTGAATTATTCAAAAACAATTTTTCAATCTCATAGGCATATTAAGTGATGAGGAGGGGGGGGCGCAGTTCCTTCCCTACTCTTTTGGTGCAATGAACAACGTCATATATATTGACACAAATGTCATTGGATTGTAATGATTATATTTCATTTTAAATTTTTAATATATTCTACGGTTTCTCAGGATACTCTTTTCGATGCTTTTCTATCCCCTGAAGCAAATATTGCTGTTGAACTAGGTTTCGGGTGGATCTCTTAATAAGTCAGAAATTAGCTTCACCCCTCATTCAGCTATATCGTTGGCAACCATCAAGGAAGCAACTCGTTGTATAGCATTAAAATAATCTGTATCATTACTCCACTCGTTTGCCGGTTTTTGCATGAAGCCGGTCGAAATTTCGAAAAGGAATCAGCACTGTTAGAAATGACGTTTGACTTGGGAGCCCAACTGAAACGTAGCTCACTTAAAGATAGCCCAACAAGCGAAATCCAACTGTACCTGAGTCTGAGACGAAACTGGTGAAGACAGTTTTCGTTTTCTCTTGTTTTTGGTTCTTGACGTAAGACTACTTCTGTGTTTTCTATATGCGGGTGGCCCGAAAGGCAGTTTGATATTTCAAATAGAAGCTTTGTATAGAAATTTAAAATTTCCCTGCTGCTAATAATTCAAACAACATCTCCTCACTAACAAATGAACCGACAAGTGGATATTAAATATTTTCACTACAACGTGATAACGTCTTACAATCAACTGCGAAACCATTGACTTTTCAATGTCTCGGCATAAACTTAAAACAATATTTTAACTCCATACGGAATCATAACTCGTAAGAAGTAAAAATAGAATAGCAGACAATTTTTTTTATATATTCATAAGAAAAACAAATTTGTATATGTATTTGTACTAGTCTACATCGGTTGATGAAAATAAATAAACAACCATTTTTGTTTTTAAAACTGTATATAGTAAGCCCCCCCCCCCCTGCTCTCTAACTGCGCTTATGAGATTGAGCAAATGTTTTTGAATAATTCAAACTGAACATACCAAATCGATAAGATAAGAAACTCCGAAGTTATTTCAGTTTGAAACTATTGATATGAGAGAGGAGGATGGGGTATATTATTACCACCCCCCCCCCTCTCCAACTACACATATGAGATAGAGCTATTGTTTTTGAATAATTCACCTGAACATATCAAATCAGTAAGATAAGAAACTCCGAAATTATTTCAGTTTGGAATCTGACTCCCATTGGTACACTGGCAGTGTTGGCAGAAAAAGGGATTTTTGGTGTTTAATTCAAACCATAAATATTTGAATTGTTATAACTTTTTATTAGATACATTCTCGCACCGTACTTGCTTTGGCAAAGTTGTTAGGCACTTCCTCGACTATATTTGTACATACTTAGCTGCACTGTTCATGCTAAATTGTGGTCTCTAGGGATAAAAATGCAAAAAAGTTGGTTTTCCCATACTAATTTCCATACAAATTTCAAACGCAATACGGAAAGCCGAGTTACAACCAATCGTCCCCAAATTTTGCACAGTTGTTTTGGACTCCAAATGGAACCAAAAAAAGGTGTTGTTCGATGACCCACTCTAATATAGAGTCATATATAGTCTTCATATGTATACAGGGGCTTTCACTCTGACTGAAATATCCAACCAGATCAAAAGCGTAATAAATACATCATTTAGGTCAATTATGACAAATACAACAAAACGATTCAATAACTGACTATTCCTGTATTATACTAATATCCAATACACACAAGTGTAACAATGTTGATTAGTGCTATTAAGTACAATTCTACATAACAACCAGTAATCAATTCACGGATTTTGTTGAATCGGAAAATAATTAACACAGACCCAACGTGCTTTCTTCCATCCGTTGTGTAAAACATGCCATACGCAGCACATTACCAATTACCACAACATATCCTTCGTCTTCTTTGCCCCCTGGAACATATGTCTACTTACAAATTATTTATTACAATAATCGTGAGAAAGCTAGCTTTGCATGAATGTGTACTGTGCGCAACTAGAACAATGCCACTCCCGTACTTATGAGGGCTACCGGGAGGCCCCGCAAAATTAACAATGGGTACCCCATAGACTACAAATAGAACAAGTCTACGTCAACATTTCAAGGGGGTGAAACTGCTTTTGTAGACTAAATTAACTATATGTACCAACAAGAAGAGCAATGTTTCCTCTACCAGCTGATATGGTTATTTTGCAGGAGGGAACTGTCATTTGCGAGGAATTATCGGTTGTAATAATTATTTTCAAAAGCAGTTTCGCCCTAATGAAATGTTGCCATCCAAGTATTAAACTCATTAAACCCAAACAATCCAGCACACCATTCGTGTATGTGTCCTGTCTGCCCACACACCGCGCATACACGTGGTGCCAAGGTACAACGTTTCCGGTCGGCTGCAGATAATTGCCACAATTATACAAACGCGCGGCATACTCACTCTGCTATTTATAGTTCCATGTGCCGCCAGGATCCAGCGATGGCCGAACAAAAAATGCAGAACAAGAACGTAAAAAGGTGAAATGCATTCAATTTTCACGAGCTCCCGAAACGTGGAACAACGACAGAAGCGAACCGCGAAAGAAGTTTTCCCCTGGAGCGACCTAACTTTCATTCTTTTCCTATGGTGGTTGTAGGTGGTGGAACATATGCACTCCCTTGCTTGCTAATGTCAGATACAAATTTTCCCATTTGCGTCCAATCTGGTGCAAATTAGTGCCACAGGGGGAAAAAAACTGGAAACTGGGTTGAACTGCAGCATACAGGCAGCAGATGAAGGTGTAATTTGCTTCAGAGGAGCATGTCCTTACGCTTTAAGCTCTGTTCAGTGATTTTTCGTTAAGGAGCTAATTGCACAAAAATGGGCCATGAATTATTGAGTGAAAAGCGTTTTCGGTGAGCCACAGGCAAACAGACACAGCACTCAGGCATGCACCGTATGGAAAATTGAGATCTGCCTACAAGACTATGATAAAACCAAAATTATTACTTGGGATGAGTATATGTGATCAAATTCGAATTCCCGGTTGTTACCGGATTTCGCGGTTTTGCCGATTGAATTGACACCCTGTGTTCCATTAATTTTTTTACCTTCCAGGCTGCTCCGAAGGGAATTCTCTTAGGAAGGATATTTGCAGAGCACGGGGTCGCTTATTCTTGAACACTATTACGCAACTTCAACCCAAGTTACATACCTTGGCAGGAGCCACACAATTGTCGGTGAACAGTTCCTGAACGAATAGCAACCAATCAATTTTTAGAAACTAGGTGGAGATGATCCAAAGTAGCGGTTCTAAATGCGGACCAAAAAGTGCGAGGCTTGTACACCCCTTTTTTGGGCACGAGAATCGAGAACAAAGAAAGAAGAAACTTAGAGAGTGCTTCCTGAAGTAATAGTAGCCGACAAATAGGTTTACATGCTTTATTTATTCGGCCCACAATTGGCTCTAGAGAGAGTTTTTAGAGAGACATTCGGGTGTACTTGCGCTTGTTTTTTGATGACGATGAACTACGTTCGCATGCATAGACGATGGCGGACGAAACAATGGGCGGCCCTTCCAAGAGCAACTTGCAGCTGTCCGGCCGATCCGGGGTGCGTTCAATCAGTGGTGGTGAACGGAGGATGCATACCGTGGGACTAGCGGCAACAGTTTGAAACCAGCTGGCAGGGGGCGTCTCGTTTGACCGCCGGGGAGCCTAGCCTGGTTCCACAACAACAAAAAATGACCGAGCGGTGTTCGACAATCGACCCTTTGTGGAGATCCATTCCAAGATGGCGTCCGGGATGGCCGCAAGCATCGTCTGAACACCAACGTGCTTCGGGCGTCAATCCCTTGATCGACGACTACGGACCTTTTCTTACAAGTTCGCACTTAACGGCTTAAACGTTCGGAAAATAATCCGTTTTTAACACTGTTCACCAAATACAGACTACTTTTAACATGTTCGAGGCTTACTACACACTCGCAAGAAGCACTTCACTATCATAGGGCTTACAACGCTTTAATTAATTAATTTTATAACCAACGCGCACTTCCACTCTTTTCAGTGGTCACCGCAAGAAAAAGCTACGGTTACTATGGATCATCTATTATCTTTTGTTACTTCTATAATTCGTAGACCCGAAGTTTGTAAACCAGACTTCGTAACAATTGGGAACCATTCCGACCAGGACGTCGATTAATACTAAACCGGTTGGAGTCCGGGCTCAAACCGCTGTCAATAAACGACAAAAGTGAAATGCGTAACGAGTACTTTTTGAATGGACAGTTTGGCTCTGCGCATCACAATGACAGCTAGGAATTTTGGCCACCAGTAAGGCTGTCCAGTGTTTTAATGAGATTTGGGAATTGGTCTTAGGTGCTCACTGGCAGGAGGGCCAATTGGGATGAGGAAACTTGTGGAGGAGCCTACAACGCACTTAATAAGTTTCAAAAATTTGAAGAAACTCCACAGAACTTTAAAGAAGAATGGAGGTTTTCCGGTAGTTTCATTATAATTTGGGAAGCTCAGGATGATCAGAGAACAGCCAAATAGCCCATCTACTTCAGGAAAAATACAAGATTTTTTAAGGAGTCGCGATGGGATATTCCGAAGAGCAATTCAGGAATGTTCCGAAAACTTCAGAGACATTGTGGAGTCTTCAGGGATATTTTAGGAATATCAGAAAAATTGCTGGATCACTAAAGACTGTACTCGAAAAAAGTGAGACACACAAAAATGGTCGCCAAAAATTCATTTCGGATTTTCTTCAAACTTTCAGGGTATAAATTACAACATGATGTAGGTTTCTATACCTTCAACCTGAGCGGCCGTTTTAGTCGACCATATCTTCATCTCTGTCGCATCCCGAGTCACCTTTCCACTCTTCTTCAACTTTTGTTTGACAATTGCCCAATATTTCTTAATTGGGCGGAATTGAGGGCAGTTGGGTGGATTGATGTACTTTTCGAAGAAATCTACCCCGTTCTTTCGATACCACTATAGAACTTCTCCGCTGTAGTTGCAGCTTGCCAAATCAGGCTAAAACTTTACAGGTCCATTGTGAGCCTTAATGTACGGAAGAGTACGTTTTTTCAAGCGCTCCTGCTTGTACATTTTGGAATCCATAGTCTTGTCTGGGTTTTTTTGTCCGCAGCTGCAAATACCTTGCTAGATCATAAGCTTTCTTGCAAATTTATCGGAAAAACGAATTTGAACTTGCTAGGGACATCACCTCGACCAGTGGCTTTATAGAACTTTGGCTGCCCATAATCCATCTTCACGATGCATCCTTCGTACTTTGTAAGAACCTCATTGTACAACTTCCGGGTACGTCTTTTGGCCACTTTGGTTGCTTGCTGGCCCGAAAAGATCCAAATCCTTCTCGCTGACGAATCCTTTTGACTGGCTGGCATTGAATTTCTTGGCGATATCATAATCCAACAGCCCTGGGTTTGCCATTTCCGTTCTGAACACCATCAAATGCAGCTTCTGATCCTTAGTTTCACTACGACGTTTGCTATGATCTTGCCGATCGATAGTATGCCGCTCACGGAAACGTTTGAGAACTCTGTGCACGGTCGATTTAGCCAATTTCAATGACTTCGCGATTTTTGAATCTGACCACGTCGGATTTTCCAAGATTTTCCAGAATTAATTTTCGGTTCGTGGCTTCCATCAAGTATAACTCCTTTGAAACAAAATTAATCGTAACGGACTTTTCAGCACTGAAAGAGGAAACATTTCAAAACAATTTGCTGCAAAACATTCCAGATCCGTCCGCTAGGAGCACTGCATTATAATGAACAGTGCGTCCAGATCAAGGGGGTAAGTCACTCAGCACATTGTGCCGAAATTAGATTCGGCACAACTTACGCAGATCCATCGGCACACCTTCGGTACAATCTTGTAGGCATTGGATTGTTGTAAATAAAATGGGAGCACTGCTGGACAACTGTCATTAAAGTTGTCGGTAGACAACGGCAGACGGTTCTAGTGTGGTTATATTTTGTCGGTGCTTCTTTCGTATGTGTTTGCGCCGAATTTTGTTCACGAACTCCTATTCGTGCCCAGTCACTTCAGCCACTTTGTAGATAGGGTTTCTTTCGTCTGCAAACTCGTCATCCTCCATGGGTACGTTGTAAAGACGGTGTGCCATCGAGTGAAAAGCGTCTTGCTTTTGAGCGCCAAAGTGGTTGGAATTGGAAGTAATGTAGCGATCGGTGGACGTCGGTTTGCGATAAATATCGAATTTCAGGGTGTCGCACAGTGGGACGAAATCAATAATAATAGGACATGACTATTTGCGACGAAACTATTGAGTGTAGCATTTTGATGTCTTCTAGAATGTTTCTTTATTTTTTAAGTACTTTAGTTGAGAGGCGAACATTTAAGTTTAAGGGGGGTATACACTAAGATAAAAAAATAACTTGTCTTGTTAAAATTGATGAAAATCTATGGAATTATTGTAGATGAAGCCATTTTAAGAAACTTTGTCAAAGATGTCAATTTTCCATCTCTCAAGTGGACGAAGTTATAGGGTGAAAATTGAGTACTAACGCTAGTACCCCCTTAAAAATCTTTTTTTATCATAACTTTTTGGTTTGATTTTTTTTATTTTTTCAATGTTCTACAAAGTTGTAAGCGCACATTTTTGCTCAATTAAGCAAATCGCTATCTCTTCATGTAAAGGATTTACATTCGCATTTATAATTTTTCAACACTAACTTTAAAGGGGAGTATCTTGCAGGTTAGCAGGTATTAGCAGCTAAACTGGACGTTATTTCGTTCAGCAACTTATACCCTACTGTAACATATACACCCGAGTAGCACACTTTCATCACAATAAGTTACAGTAACTTGTTTATGACTGAAATAAGTCGTATATAAGTTTCTACAATTGATTTGAGACAAGCGTGCTACTAGGGCAGTTCATAGGGGGATCCAAGGGGATGCCTAATGAATTTTTTAATAAAGTACCTCAATGTTTTGTTACATTTTGCTGTTTTCATGACCATTTTTCCAAGTATGTACATTAGAGTAGGTTGTAGCTATAGTATTCTCAATCTAAGTCCAAGTTTTGGTGAAATCTGAGCAATATTTGGATTTTTGGTAAGCTAATGAATCGTTCCGTTTCCCATACAAAATTTAAAATTCTCCCGCAAATCGAGATGATAATCAAATTCGTTCAAATTTTGCCAAGCTATTGGGGACCAGAATAAGCATTAAAAACAAGCAGTAAGGAACCCACTCTAATAAAAATACTTGGAAAAATGGTCATAAAAACAGCTAAACGTAGCAAAACATTGAGGTACTTTTTAGAAATGCATTCCCTTGGATCCCACTATGAATTGTATATGTAACAGTAGACTAGTAGTTGCTGAAAAAAATAACGTTGAGATTAGCTGCTAATACCTGCTAACCTGCAAGATACACCCCCTTACAGATAGCGTTGAAAAATTATGAAAAGGGATTTAAACCCTTAAAACAAAGATATAGCTATTTGTTTTGGCAGCAAAAATGTGCAGTTTTAAAGCCCTTACAACTTTGTAGAATATTGAAAAAAATTGTAAAATTCAAACTTAAAAGTTATGGTAAAAATTGTTTTTAAGGGGGTACTAGCGTTAGTACTCCATTTTCACCCTTTAACTTCGTCTACTTGCGAGATGGAAAATTGGCGTCTGGGACAAAATTTCTTAAAATGACTTCTTCTACAATGTTTCGATAGATGATCATCAATTTTAACAAGTCATAAAAAAGTTAATTTTTTTTTATCTTAGTGTATACCCCCCTTAAGCAAAAAAAAATTATTTAAAAATTGAAGAAACATTCTAGAATACATCAAAATACTACACTCAATAGTTTCGTTTCAAATGGCCATGTCCCTCTTTTTTGATTTCGTCCCACTGTGTGTCGTCCTCCTTTCCGGTAATCATTAGATCAATTTCCCATCCACTTCTCTTTCTACCGTGAATTTTAATAACGGGTGTTAAGCAGGTTAAGGGTTTGTTCTAGGTAGCATTATTTCACTGGTGTAAAGTGGGAAAAACTTTTGTTTTTCAACATCGACTTCAAAGCCACTCATGAAGACGATCGCCACGAGAGGCGAAAGTTTGCTGCCCATGCTTGCTTCTAAAATTTCCCTCTAAAAGTGAAATAATTCTGGTGCAAGCATACTTCAGCCACAAGCAGGTAAGCCTCAATGTGATTGTGTGGCGCTCGACGACGTTCCAGATGCCGACGCAGGCTACTTAAAGCGTTGATGATTGGTACACTTGGGAATAGTGCTGCAATATCAAATGATACCTCATCTCAACTTGAACCCTTCTAGCTACACAATCAGATCTACCGAATTTTTAACGCTTTTCCCATGCGTTACGGGGTAGTTCTTCATTTCATCCACTAGCCAAGCTGCCATTTTCTCGATAAGTGTGCGGATATTTGACGAAATGGGTTCCATTCCAACCGGATTTTTGTGGATCTTCGGTAGACAGTATAGCGAAGCCACCATCGGCTTGGGGACGTTGAACTTTCTGACAAACTTCTCCCATCAGACGCGCTACATTGTGTCGTGCAATTTTTCATGTTTAATAATTGCAGTGATGCAACATATCATGACACTCACTCGACACCCGTCAACGAATCAACCGACTATCGCTGACAGAACGTTTTGTCACGCAGTGAGAGGTAGAGCCATGGCAAACAACAATCACCAGTAATGGTCGCTGCTCATAAGCAAAACGTCACACTCGCTGCTGATGATGTAAAGCACAACGAAAACAGTGACGACTTCTGCAGTTCGATGATGAGAAAAAGCCTCGGAAAAAGCGAAATGACAGAAATGAAAACAATGTCTGCGCATTCCAATTCCGTCTCGGTACGCGCGACTGTGTGAGCTACAAACAAAGCTGGAAAAATTAAACGGAAGCTGTTGGGCTCACTCACCAACACACTCACATAGGCAAGCAAAGCAGCAGCTGCTTCAAAACGAGCACAGATTGATGATTGTCGGGAATGATCACCACCGAAGACGACATTCACCAGTCGCTTTTTACTTCTTTCGTCAACTTGATGGATGGTCATGGAGAGTGCTTCGACAAGCACATTGATAGGAATGTACCAAGCGTTACTACCATCAGCTGTTTGACGATCGTGATTGTGATAGGTCGCAACTCTGAATAATTGTAACTCACTCACCCCTCGACTGTAAACTAATGCATATTGGTTCCCTTTTCAGGCGTTCGGTGGTGTGTCGAACAGGAAGTTTATGTCATGGAACTTAAAATAAAATTTCCTAAATTCCTCTAATTTAATCAAATCTCACAACGGTATCTCCTGTGAAGAGCATTTGAAGTGATATGAATAATTTACTTTTGCTTACGTTATACATGATGACTAGCAAATAGTAATTCCCATTTTTTTTATGATCTTGAACTTGAATTCGTTAAGAACTTTTAACAGTATTTCTTCACAATGACCTCAAGAACTTTTTTAGAATAATTCCAGTTCTCTTAAACTTAGAGGCAAATAAGCTTTTACAAAAATAAAATTGCATTCTTGAAATTCTTTGCAGAACAATCAACAAAATTCTTGGAAATAGATTATTATCGTATTTGGAAATGCTTAAATATCAGAATTAAAATGGACATTTTATGCGATAGATGAAGAAATGAATGTAAAGAGTTGATAGTTCCGTTATAGTACGGCAGTGTGCAATTTGTGTAAAGAAAGTAGAAAGCGAACAAATGACAATTTTGATGAAGTTACAAATCGGGTAGAGCATCTCCTTTACCAAGCTCATCCGTTAATGAGGGATGGTGAGGGGTGTTTCCCCCTGCCACCACTGGCAAAAGGGATGATCGCCGATTTGCTCATGTACCTCCGATGTGCGGAAACAGTTCTATCGAATGTTTCACACTCAAGTCGCCATATGACGTAAACAACTACCCGTTTCGTACCTTCCTCAAAATTGACCTTTGCTCGCTTTCAACTTTGTATATACAATTTACACACTGCCGTACTATAACGGAACTATCAACTCTATAATTTAATCGCCTCTTTAAGTCTGATATTTGACATTAAGCATCCCTGAAGGCTCCTTCCATAAATCCATTTTAAATTTATTTGAATTCTCTTTAGAATTCCCATGCAATTGACCTCAGAAATTTCATAAATTTCTGCTTAGGATAATCTTGGACTGCTCCCCTGCATTCAATTGGAAATTCAATTCGTATTCTCCTTAGAATTCCCATAGTATTTCCTCAGAATTCTCAAAACAAAAATCCATAACAGAATAACTTTGAAAATCTTCTCATAATTCCTTTGAGATTGAACCCGTTTAAAATTCGATTCGATTGGAACTCTTCTCGGAATTTACTTCGAACTCTTAATAATTCTCTTGGAAGTATCTTCAAAAATCACCCCAGATTTCTTTTAGAACTGTCCGCAGAGACCTTCTTTGGAGTTCACGGGATTTTCATGGAATTTTCATCAAAGCTACCTTAAGCAACATTCCAGAACTAATTTTGAATTCTTATTAGAATAGGACCTAGAATCTTCAGAACTTTCGTTAAAATTCACTCTCAATCAGCGTTCGAAAAAACTCAAAACTCATGCATGAGTTTATGCGCCTATGAGTTTTGTGTTGCTAAATTCAACGTTGCAAAAATCACCGATGAATTTTCAGGTTCAAAAATTCATTTATTTATATTTTGGCATAAATTATTGTTATTACTATTGTTTGTGCATCAGGGGTTGGAGAACTAACAAAACATGCATAGCCATGGTATCAATTGAGGTTTGAGTAGTTTTTATGAGTTTAAAGTTGGAATGATTTTTCGACGTTGTGAGTGTGAGTGTGAGAATCTCAAGCGTGAATTTTGTTTGCCACATTCGCACGTGAGTTTATTCTCGCAAGGATACTCAATGAATGAGATTTGAGGATGATTTTCCGAACACTGCTCTCAATTATATTGGAATTATTTCCAAAATTGTTTCGGAACTGATTTCGCGTCTCTAATAGTTTAAACAATAATCAAAAGCGACACTCGTATGTGTTAAGCCAAGTTTAACTATGTAGGTAAACCTGGCTTAAGATTTAAGCGGAGATGAATAAATCGGTCCTCAGAGCACTTAATTTTGCATGAGACTTTCGTAGTCTGTACTTTGGTATTCTTCTCTGATATATATCTTGGTGTCATCCCTAGAATCCTTTAAAATTCTCTTAAATTTACTTTAAATTTTTTTTAAGTTCTTAATCATCCTTGAAAGACTATTGATCACAGACAAATACCTTTGGAAAATTTCCAAGGTTTGCAATATATTTTCTGGAAAAGGAGTTATATTTTCACCGATTTTTAATCGAAATTGAAGGCATTTCCCAATAGTTTTCCTGGTGTTCTAAAGTTTTGCGGTTCACTGGTCACCCTGGTTAAATTTTCCATTATTTAAAAGATATGTATACTTTGTTAAAACTACTGTAGACTTTCTTAGTGCCAAGTACCCAATTTAAACATTTTGTTGATACTTTTATATTTCACTCTATTTTAGTAGTGAAAAAGTGACTTTTTGGAGTAAAAAGTGACTTTTTAGTGGCTGGCTTCAAAATAGTGACCAAGTCACTAAAAAGTGACCTGCTGCCAGCCCTGTAAGAGTGAACTATATTGTTGATATAGTATATTTGCTTCCATCCAACAGAATCTATCCAAGCAACTCAGAACCAATTATGACAAAGCAACTGAACTAACTGGATATACCAATCAACATCGGTTATATGGAGACGCCTGGTACAATTATTTATTAAACAAATTCATCGTCCACCTACCTATTCAAGAACAAAAGAATTCACAATGTGGAATTAAAGGATAGTAGAAATCCTTCGCAAGCAGCTTATTTATTTTCAGCTGCAACATTTTTTTTTACTCTCTTCATCAACGGCTACGGCAACCGTCCGTTCGTTATCCTCTTTTTTTCCCTGGAGCGAAAAATTCCATCTTCGTACTACTATGCAGTTGCTTTCATATTTATGCTAAATTGCAAATCCCAGCGCATATTAGCTGTTACGGCTGCTGCTGCAGCAGACACGAAAGGAAGCCCAAATATCTCCGGACTACCCATACCTTTCGGTCCTTTCATCTAACTGTGCTTGGTTCTCTACATATTTTTTCCCCTCTTGTATATATTTGAATGCCGCGCATATTCCCGCAGGGTACAACCGAAATGGAAATGTAACAAACTTGCGTAACAAAACATTCGAGAGTCGAGACACAAATGAAATCAAAATTAGAACAAGTCGAGAGAACGAACAATGTTAAATGTAGTAACGAACGATCTGAGAAGATAGAACATAGAGAAGAAGAAAAAAAGTGCTGAAACATTCTACAAAGTACCATGTGCCCCAAAATTTTGTAGGTAAACTAACATTGTAAAACTCGAAATTTAAACAAAAACGAACCACATTTGTAAGTAGCAAACAACCAAAAACGAAAAAAAAAACAATTGTACAGAACTGATGATTTATGTTATTCGTTTTACGTGACTCTCAATGTTGCAAGAGGAAAAAAAATCTTCCAAAAGGGAAAACCCAAGGACCCCACTTCCCGTCGTTCCAGATCTTCTGAAATAAAATAAAAAACCCTTTCTCTGTGCGTGCAGAGTCATAAAATCTGCATATGTGTGGTGTAACTGCGTGATGCAAACATAAAAGAGTGTTATTAAAAAAAGAAGCAACATTACATGGTAAAACCCGGACCTAAAGCAAAGATTTCTTCAAACACAACAAAAAAGAACATTAAACTCGCCGTTTATGAACCGACGAATAAAATATTTAAAAAAAATGAAACAAAACACGTTAACGGTGCTGTTTAGCATGGAACAGCAATTATCGCAAAATATAGAAGTGAAAAACAGAACGAGAAAATCTCGACCAAACAACAGCTATATACAGTACATGTCGTAATTGAAAGTCAAGCAGATGAAACCGAACGCTTTTTCCAAACGATGTCCCCCTGCTGTCGTGTTGTTTTCCAGCAACGGCAACAACAATAGCAAACGAATAAAAAGAAAAACGAAAGGCAAGTAGGGTAAATGTCCCTAATGTCGGCCTAAGCGTACCTAAATTTCGAAGGAAAGCATTTTTTGCCAATGATAAAAGATTGTTCTAAGAAAAATTGAAAAACGATCGATGGACCCAATCTTTAGATCCCTAGGCCAACATTAGAGCCGTTGCCCCTACATTGAAATGCAATTGCTAATGGTTTTTGCGCTACCTTTTTCCCGTGGCTTAATTCTATTGACTTTAAATTATGTTGTAATTGAATTGGAAGGAATAGGGAGGAAAGAAGAACGTTTCAATTATCTATAGAAAGAGCGCGCGAGACAGCGAGAGTAGTGATGAGAGCGTGCACGAGTGAATGGCAAAATAATGAAGCTCGATGATGATGGAGCTATAAAGGACGCTGATAGGGTGTAGGAAAAAAAAAGAAAATCGCCTTTACTAGCGAACGAGATTAAAAAAAAAACAAGTTTCGAGTGGGTGGAAAAACTCTAAAATAAAACAAGGCTGTAATCGGTGAGCTTTGCTTTCCATTTGATGCATCAATACCGCAATGAGTTAAACATGGCAAAGCTACAGAAGCTCGAAGCATCCGTATCGCGACAAGTAAGCCTCCTCGCCTGGAGAGTGTAATAAAAGTAATAAAATTCCCAGTAGCGTAACGGCATTACAGGATGATGATGGTCTGCCTTACTACCCTTCCAGAACGCGCGCCGTTCAACTGAGCGAAAAACAAAGTTGTAAAATTCCCTTCAGGAGCCGAACCTCTTCCGCTCGCTGGTTGGCATTTGAATTTTTCATGACTGTATGAGTTTACCTTTGTTTTAATGCCATTTCCATTGATTCCGAATTCGGGGAGCTTAAGATTTCCAGGAAAGTAACCAGACGCACACAACCCCGTTTAAGATCCCCTGAAATATAAACAACAAGGTCGTTAAGCCCTCCTCCGATTTTATGATTGTTACTACTGCACAGTTTTGTATTTTTTTTTTCAGGTTTTATTTTATTTTATTTTGCAATTATATTACCCCTCCAGGTCCGAGACATTTCGCAATAAAACTCGACTTGGAGTTAATCGTAAATAAGAAAAGTACTCGAGAATAGGTGGTCCGCACTTGAGTGTTACCAGTTATGCGAATAAATTTTACGGTCGTCATAAGTGATCATAAACTGGCGTATTTTAATAAACGTCAATTTGGAACAGATACACATCCCCTTATTTATTTTATTTGTTATTATTATTTATTTACTCTTCTTCGTATAAAAAACGCACAGACAGCTTAATTCCTTAATCTAAAGCTAATCCTATTTTTAAAAACGTTTTTAGATATATTAAAATCGTAGTTGTCACGAGACTCGTTAAATCGCTGGCAATAAACATCAAGCGGATTATTTTGCCCGTAGAGTGTTCGATGTTGAGGAATGCGGAGAAGATCATTGTTGGGTCGGGCTGTTTATCTTCGGGATTGGGAGTTCGGTTTGTTTTCCTTTGGGATGAAATTTCACAATCGCTTCCTTTTTCTACTGCGATTTCTATTTGCACCTCCAACTGTGTCAACTGGGCTTTTTATTGCGTGGAACCGGAAGAACACTTCAACGGCTATAGAAAAAAAAAACAATAGAAAATCTACGGTGCTACGCCAACTGAATTGCAGCGGGAGGTAAACAACAGCATAACTGTCATCGCAGCCGTTTTATGCTGGGACAAAGATGGGTGGCATGAAATATTTCAAAGGAGTAACATTTTACAGGGAGCATCCGGTTTTGAAACCTAACATACTGGCCACCTTTGAGCCATTTTCAAACCTTAATACTTAAGCTACAACTAACTAATCAATGTCAATCTGTTGTTTCTTCTTCAGTGCATGGCAAAGCACAAATCTTCGACACAGCTCTCTTGAATTCTCCTCCGGATGTCTTCAAAGTGACCACGCGTGTCACTCCATCTGGTCCTGGATGGGTCTTGACGTGATACGTGCTAGAGGTCATCTAGCTGGTGGTAGAGAGTCGTCCTTCAGGATTACTACGCTTCCAACGTCGATCGTGAACTGCTTGGGGTTGATCTTGTATTGTGAATGAAGCTCCTTCAAGTATTCAGTCCGCCATTGGTGCCATAATCTTTGGGAGTACGCTTGAAGACGTTGATACTGCCCAAGGCGGTTCAGAGGCACGTTTCGGACGTCTGGTTCAGGAAGCGGTCGAACCAAATTCCGAACGAGGAAGTCTGACGGAGTCAGCGCACTGCAATCATTAGGATCGTCTGACAACGGCATGAGCGGACGAGAGTTCATGCTGCCTTCTATCGAAACGAATACAGTGTTGAATTCTCGTAGGACAGTAGAAAGTCGCCAAGCTGCCTCACGAGTTGCCTTTTGGCCACTTTGACAGCGGCCTCCCAAAGACAGCAGAAATTTGGCGCACGAGAGGGAATCAAGTGCCACTGTATTTCGTCTTGAGCCAGTTGCTTCTTGATTTGACCATGTTCGTCACCAGGTTGGAGCATAGTGTATAATTGATTAAGAATATTTTTGCACCGACAAAGTTGGTCCCATTACCGGAGTAGATGTGCTTCGGCTTATTCTTCCGCCAGATGAAACGATTCAAAGCCATCAGGAATGCGGTGGTAGATAGCTCACTCACCAGTTCCAGATGAACTGCCTTCGTGCTTAGACAGACGAAGACACAGGTGTAAGTTTTCCTGGACGGTCCTTTGCGTTGTACTGGCTTCAAGTAGATTGGTCCACAGTAATCCATCCCAGTGCAGGCGAAGGCTTCACCTGCGGTTACCCCTAGCAGTGGGTAGTTGTCTATTGGACGAGGGCTTGCCTTTCGACATCTGAGGCACTTGCTGATGACGCTACGTACTGCTCTGCGACCACTGAGCTGCCAGAATTCATCCCTCACGGTGGCGAGGGTCGTGGAATTAGCTTTTCGTGATGGTACTTGATAAGAAGTTTCGTAAAAGGGTGGAAACTAGAAAGAACGATTGGGTGTTGTACGTTGTAGGTTTCGTTCGACAACTTTAACCGGCCACCGATACGGATAATCCAGATGTGCATCCAGGAATGGGTTGAGTAGCTGTAGCTTCGATTGGCTGGAAACAGACAAACCTTTTCGCAGCAGCTTCAGCTCCTCGGAAAATACTTCTCGTTGTACCCATTTAGCCAACATTAACTTAGCAGCATCTAATTCTTCAGCGTCCAATACACTTTCAAACGATCGCTCCTCCGGATTAGATCGAGCATTCCGAACAAATCACTGAATAAATCCAACTAGGTTTTGCAGTCGTGTGTACCTCGAGTATCGCAAGAAACTCCTCGGGATACCAGATCGGCGGGATTTTGATCTCCGGAAACGTGCAACCATTCGGAACCGTTGTATGGTTGATTGTATCTCTGAGATACGATTTGCGACGAACGTCTTCCACGTTCGAGGGGGCGATTTCATCCACTGCAAAACTACAGTTGAGTCGCTCCAAAAGTAACTGGATGATATTGGGGCATCGATCGCGAGAATTATTTTCTCATATAAACGGGAACCAATCAGTGCGGCGCATAGTTCTAGTCGCGGGGTACTGAGTCTCTTCAGTGGAGCTACCTTTGATTTCGACGCTAGCAGGCTCACCTTGATGCTGGCGCCCCTAGTTTCAGATCGCACGTATACGCAGGCTCCATAAGCTGCATCTGATGCGTCAGCGACAGATTAGGAAGTTGCTGGCAAAAATTATCCCATTTGCGCTGCATCTCCGGAGTTACCTGATCGTCCCAATTCAACGAGAGAAGCCACAGATGTTGCATCATGATCTTTGCCTGGACGATGACGGGGGATACGAGACCTAGGGGATCGTACAGCTGAGCGATGGCAGACAACATACTACATTTGGTTGCAGCTTGCGACTTCAAGGCGACGGATACGTTGAAACGAATTACATCAGCTTCCGGTTTCCAGCAAATTCCTAATGCCTTGATGGTTTCTTCGGGATCGAACTTGAGTGGATACTGTGTTCCAAGAAGCTCCTGAGGAATTTTGCCATCACCTCCGTCGAGTTAGACACCCATTTGAGTAGACGAAATCCTTCTTTCTGCATCAGCTGCGTTAGCTCGAACTGAATGTCCGATGTAGTCATCGACGTAGACATCAGCGTCATGCAGGGATTTTCCAGTGCTCGTCTGGCGTGTCTGTCTAACCGGAGCATTGAAATTAAGTTTGCCAAGAAGTTCAGCACGATCAATATTGTTGTTCAGAATGTCAAATATCAACAGCCGTTGCAGAAGTATCCTCCTATCTGCCAATGGGCAAAGGTCAATCAACACACAGCGGTTCTCGTATGGGGGAAGAACAACTGGGTTATTCCAGGGTAACAGTCGTAGAGCGTATCCAACAAAGATTCGCTGAATCTTTTCAATGCGAAAGCAAAGCGTGACATGATAAGGTGCCCATACTAAAACGCCATATTCCAGTATGCTTCGCACCAGAGAACAATACTATGATTTAAGGCAATAGACATCCTCGAACTGTTGCGTGTTGCGTTTGATAAATCCAAGTATCGCGTAGGCTTTGGCGGTTGTTGCTGCTATGTGACCGGTAAATGTCAGCTTGCTGTGAAGAACTACACCCAGACCCTTGGTTGATGACACACGGTTAACATTTGAAGAAAACATCTTGTACTCGATGCAGTTGTCCTCGATCGGTTGAATGAAATAACGTGACATTTGCGAATGTTCACTTCCATTCCGTTCAATGAGCACCATTCAAGAAGAGAGTCGATGTCCAATTGGAGAGCACAGCAATCCACCATAGAGGTGATTATACGAAAGAATTTCAGGTCTCAGCGAACATATACATACTTCGGTGATTTGATGAGTACGCAAAGATCGTCCACAAACCCCGGGTCGGTCCTAAGTGACTCCCTTGAGGCATCCCGGAAGTAATAGAGAACATTTCAGAGCAGGATCCACCAAAGCGCACAAAAGCACTGCGGTCAGATAAGTATGATTCAATCCACCGAGTAAGCAGACCCCCTTCACTCTTTGGAATTTATAGAGACAGATAACAGCGCCAATAGGTCTTTGACGATACAACGTTGAACTGCAGCGTTGGAAGAAAACACGCACACCATCATCTATACATGTACGAACCCACACCACTGAGCGGAGGGTACAGCTCAAATCAAAACACGAAGCGGTGTCATCACTCATCGTCATCACTCAGCTTCGGCAGCTTTAGTTTACGATTTAATTCGCCGTCATTGAAAAATACCTTCTTTATAAAATAGAAAAGTAATCATTATTCCATCGTAATTTTTGAATAGCCAATAGCGTGCAGCGTTGGCCAAGGAAGACGGCATATTTTATTACGTTTGTTTAGCAATGATTTCGATACGTTGCGTTTTTTCCATGTATACTTCTATGCAACTTCTATTATGTTGAGCAACAGCTTCATTAATCATCAATTCTCGATTACTTTTTCGAAGGGACGTATCTGCATTTATTATTGTTTTCTCAAGCTTTTCTGATGCGTATAACGTGGTAATGTTTGAAAATGGATGCAATCATAACGAAGTGAGAATCTTGCTATCGCAATATAATGATGATGACATCGATCATCCTCTTCCCTCGGCTGATCATCAACGTCCACACTGGCATATGTCATACTGACATCTGTCATTTATTGAGCCCTGGTGGTAAAGTTGGCGGGGGACTCCCAACAGTTTCAATGTGCACTCACGAGATGGCACTGCGATCACATAAGGGTGGTGTATCCATTGCCTTGTTCGAGGAATTGATTTGTGGGATATCTTGTTAATGAAATATCTTTGGAGTAAGCCACTCCGGGAATCAAATACGTTTGAGTGTTTCCACAGCCAATGCGTGTGGAACTTTGTGGAATGCTTTGGAGAAGTCAACATATACTGCATCGACCTGTTGACGCTTTTCCAGACTATTCACGAGCAAATTGACGTAGCACATCAAGCTGGTTGTTGTGGACCGCTTCCTCACGAATCCGTGTTGGCTCTCTGATATCACATGATGGACGTTAATGGTAATTTTCAATATCGTTAGCACTACCAGTTTTATGAATGGGAGTGATAGCTGCAGTCTTCCATTCATTAGGAAAAATGCCCTCCGCTAACGATCTATTGAAAAGCATACTTGCAGGTAAGGCAACTGACTCCGCACATTGTTTATTAAAGATTGGAGGTAAACGATCAGGACCTGCTCCCTTCGAAGTTTCTATCGACTCAAGTTTAGTGCGAACATCATGAAGAGAGAAGTTGAAAACTGTCCGATTCAGTCGAAGGTTGTCGGTTATTACTTTGCACACTCCGAAAGAACGACGATGGTGATTCAGCTGTTTATCCCTGGTAATGAAAATGTCGAGGAAGACCACTGGTCCGCTTCCGATTTTTCACATAAGCCCAAAACTGTTTCAAGTCCTGTTTCAGACTTGCTTCAGTACGATGAAGTTGCGAAAGCATTGCCCATGCATACAGTTATAATCTCTCTCTAAAGCACTCAGCCTTGTGCTGTTCATTTCTCGACCGAAAGTAACGTTTCCTTGCCCTGCGTAGGCGGTTACGAGCTCTTTGTTCCACCAAGGTTGCCTTTTTCTGTGGACGTCGACCCACTGCTTCAAAGGGACGACTTCACTGATGAACCCAGACAGCTTGTTGTAGAATTTCGAAACGGCTTCATCAATACTGCAATCAACTAGAAGGTTCTCCCAGCAGACATTGCTAATAATTGAATTCAAAATATCAAAGACACATCGATTGAAGTCAAAGTCGAATGGATCCGCTACACGGACAATATCTCTTTCACTTGCAGTTTCAATCACCAGTACAAGCGGGTTATGATGTTGATCATGAGCACGAGACCATCGCCGGTATCACTAGTGAAAACCAAATCCATTCCTTCCATTCACATTGGCATAGTGATTCATCTGATACAGATCATTGACAATGAGCGATTCAACCACAGTAAACTCCTGTTCAGATGAAGCATTTGTGGGTAGCAAGCATCGCACTTCATCATGGAAATCCCAATGCAAATAAGGCAGATTATAGTCACCAACATCAACAACCATATCACGATTACCGGCTTGTTCCAAAAGCCTTTGAACGCAGGCCCAATGCATTGTCGCAATTGGGTGGGAGGTACACTGTACAGACAAAGAGCTCAAAAGTGGCTGGCTTGATTCGGATCATTGTTTGTTCCTCACTGCCTGAAATCGAGACAGCTGACACCTCCACCACGTTGGAATAGGCTTGTTGCGGCGTTGTCACGGGAAGCACGTTTTTGTTAATGGGAAGGGTAAATTAGATCTGGAAAGTGGTGCAATTTTTTAAAGTCTGCTAAGCAAATGACGCAATCCTATCAACTAAGTAAAGGGGATTGTGTTCTAACCCACGATCTTCTGCTCAGTAAGCAAAAACGGTCGCTCTAAGGCCACCATGCCTCTTGCATCAGAACAAGCTACGACCGACGATCGTTCATGATCGGTTACAAGAAGCAATTAACATGAAATGACATCCCCGAAAGCAGTTAACAATGTCTTCTGAACCGGATGAAGCGTACGTCACTTTCGCATAAACATATGTATTCAAGGGGTATTCAACTCTACACACCTTAATTTATGCCAAAAGCTGCGACAAGCTCTGTGCCGAACGTGCCTATCAATTCCAATCAAAGTATGCCTATAAAGGTGACAACCCTGAAGGTTATGACTTTTGTGATTGTGTTTAGAACCTCAATTTCTCTGATGCATCATGGCAAGTATTCACCTTCAATCTCATTAGAGCGACAATGGCAGAGAAATAAAGTAGAAATCCGATCGATGATGAATGAAATTCCTGCCTATTAAATCCTCACCGACTAAAGTAAACCCATAAGGTAGTTCAATCCCACGCTAAGAGCAACATCGTCGAACCAGTTTTAAATCATCCTGATCGACTCAGACGTGCGTGTCCTCAAAGATATAACCGTATCGCTGATTATGCTGCCTTCTGCCACATCCTAATTGCACACCACCAACCGTTCAAGCCTACCAAACTACGATCGGTTTCAGTTGTGGTACCTTCCGCAATGTATCGATGAAAACTATCAAACATCTCCCCCAGAAGATCTATCATGCTTCGAAAATAGGATTCTCGGCCACCGCTGACCTCAGCGGAAGCGCTTTATCCAGCGCCTGTAGGTATGTATAGAGCTCGAGAAGTTTCCGCCCAACCCACTCAGCTCCACAAAGATGACAAACGTGGGCGATTCGTGGTTCAAGAGCTTATTGCAGTACTGATACAAGTTTCTAAATTATATGGACATCCTTATAACGTCCTGTTGTAGCTGTTGTAGATGAAAACACAATCCGCTGGTATTTTTGCTGTGATTCGGAAGAGACGGACTTAATTTTGCTAGATTTGAAGAGATTCATGATTCAGGCAATACTTACAGAATTTTTTGAAAAAAAATCGATCTTCAACACCCGGTTGGTAGCCGTTTGTCGTTTTTAAATGATTGTTTAAATTCTTGTATAACCAGTTTTATGTATGACTCTCTCTCTCTATCGCTAGCTAGAGTAAACAAAGTATTGAACCAAGTAGTAAACCTTAGCAACAATTGTCAAAACGTCAACACTCAACAGTGATGCCGTTTCATATTATATTGTGTGTGTCCTACTTGTCAAAGTGTGCCTTAATGTGTCGAACAGTGTGTCATGCTATGTTTCGACACAGTGGGCAGAGTTGATTGCCCCTTGTATGAATTACTTTTCTATTCTATTATTCTATTATTCACAAAGTGAGGGACTAGGCTGACATTACATCCCGTAGCCCTATGTGATTTCCCTCTCACAAACTTTAGGATAGAGTACCTGGCACTGAAAAAGCGAAAGCATTTTTTGTGCCGAGTATTCAAGAAAAGGATTAACTTCGGCGGATCTAAATGCATATATCCAGACTAGAGACGGTCTAGTATAAGAGAGGAGCGGACTAGCTGGTTTGAGCCAAACGTACTGTCAAAGCCAGAGCCAATCGAGCACCGCCTATCTTGATTGCACTGGCAGTGTTGCTAGAAATCACCTAGGCATAGGTTGCCAAGGCAGTTTGTTTTGAATCCGCTCCTCTCTTATACTAAACCTTCACTAATCCAGACATGTTTTTCAGTGAACATATTTTTAGTCTGTGAAATTTCTAATTTTTTTACTGCACTCTGTCCTCTATGAACAACTAACGGAAAACAGTTTATGCGTAATTTACGATCGATGTCATCACAAACAACAGCAATGACAGTTAATGCAGAAGCTTGACTAAATCTAGGTAGAGCTGGAATAAGGGCGTAGCAGCTTTTGTAAACAATGACTTCTCTCGATGATTTCTAGGAATTCAAGACACGTCCACGCAAACCAACTTAATCATCGGGTAGAGGAAGTCTCCTACCCGATGGTAATATAGATTTACGTGGGCGAGCAATGACTTTCTAGAAATCATCGTGAGAACTCATTCTTTACAAAAGTTGTTACGCACTTATTCCAGATCTATCTAGAAATGCAATAAAATCATTATTGTAGGTATCTACAATAATATCGTGTATTGCTCATGTGCGTATTCGAAATAGTAAGCATAAACCGTCGATTGTGATTAAATATGTCGATTTGTCTGCGCTACAATTGGCACAACAAGTTTTAGATCAATGTAATTTGTCAAACCAGTCCCATATTTTATCTAACGCCGTGTCCAAAACCAGCACAACCCCTTAATATTTTTTTCTCCTTAAATAACTGATAACTGATTGATTCAACGGTAATTCTAACAAGAATTCTCAAATGTAATAACCTTCTTATCTACGTACTATATAATTATCATCAAATGGAAACAAAAGCTCACCGCATACAACCTCAAGAAACAAAGAAAAATGAACATAAAATACAAATCATAAGACAAAACGAAAAAAAAAAGTCACACAAACTCAACAAAAAATTGCTTTGGGAGATTGCTTTAACTGAGTGTAAATAATTTCCAATATACATTTAAACACCGATAGAAAATATATACACATGATAAACAGTACTGAATAGAGGAGAACAGCAACGTTCGGTATGACGAAGGGAATGGTTGTCCTCTGGAAAAAAAGAAAGCAAAACGAGCGAAGATTGCGATATCTATCGAAAAGGAAAATATTATAGCTGTAAGGAATGCAGAGAAGTTGTTCAGTGAGGTACCTTTGTCTGCGCTTAAAAAGTAAACTTCGATACTATGTACTATCTACTTATAGCTACACTTCGTTCTTCGTTTTTTCGTCTCAATGAAAAATCAATGTTTAACTGCCTAAACTCTCTTACTGTCTTGCACACACAAAAACCACGATCACTAACTTTCCATTTTTCAAACTTTTTCTCTCTCTAACAAACGATTTTCAGTGTTTCAAGAAATCTATTTACTTTCCTACTCTTCACAAACGTGTCAAGTGAAATATATGGCTACCCGTACATATATCAGCTCGTAGCCTTAGAACAAGAGACGATGAACAAAACGGTCGCATATTTTTATACAAAGAAGAGATATAAAGCGCCGATCCGAGAGGGAGGGAGAAAGAGAGAGAGAAGGAGAAAGGTCGGATCGACAGAGGCGTGGGAATCCGTACGCGGGAGATGAAACGGAGACGGAGGAAAAACTAAATAGAAACCATTGAACGTCGAGTGCCTTAAATTTTTTGTACACTGCAAGAATGTAACCGAATAACGAAAGTAAAAAAACTCAAGTATTTTTGTATCATACTAGTATTTCCAAACAAAAAGAGGAATTTAAAAATAATAACCACAGCCGTACAAGAGATGCGAAACCAAAGTGTCGATAACGGAAATGATGCCGATGATGATGGAAATGAGATTGAAATTTGCATTTCTCTCTATCTAACTAAATAAAAAAAAAGAAGAAAATCTTAGATTGGATACCTCACTGAACAATGGAGCTGCAGCGGAGCAAAGCAAAGCGGGAAGGAGGCTGCAGAGTGGTGAACAGTAGTGGGAACAGGGTGATCCAGAATGGTGTCCGGTTAGGGAATTGATGCTTGCACACTAAGATTTTTTTACAGGAGTCAGTATTTTTTTACTGGGTTTTTGGATTGCTGAAAAAGTCGGTAAAAATTCAAATGACCGTTATCCGTAAGGAATCAATGAAATCGATCAATTTTATTTTCTATCATTAAATGGGGTTAACAGAACTAAGTATGTACAAGTTCAGAACAAATTTTCTCATTAATAAATTTTCCACAGATTTTTAAACTTTTACCGAACAGTTCCGCAATTCAAAAACTCGGTAAAACCGTACTGACTCGATTAGTGTGTGGGTTTGAAAATTCTCTTGAAACATACACAGCATCGTACTTCCGGGTAAGTCTCGTTCCGACCAGGAATCCATAAATCCAATCACTTAGTCATATATATATATTTCCGGAACTTCCCACCTTCCAATAGAAGTTTCTATCGACTGTCCCATTCAGGCATGGAAAATCATTTACATTCATTTCATGCATTCATTTACATTCATTTACCTCTAACTTTTTTCATCACAGCATTCCGCAAATTGATGTATAGAGCTTTAGTATGTTTTGTTATTAGCTACAACTTTTGCCCATTTCTCAAATCTGTATTTCTTATGCATCACGAATTAGAGCTGGCAGCACTTGTTACTGTTTTTCAGTGAATGTAAAATACATTCACTAAAAAACAGTAGTGGTTTCTGTTCGCTCTGGTTCGTCATACATAAGAGATACGGATTTGAGAAAAGAAAAGTTGTGGTTAATAACAAAACCTACAAAAGTTCCATACATCATTTTGCGGAATTCTGTTGATGAAAAAAGTTAGGGGCAAATGAATGTAAATGAATGCAGAAAATGAATGCAAATGATTTTCCATGCCTGGTCCCGTTAACACTCTAGCTTCCGACTTTCTCCAGAAGTTTCCTCCAAACCACCTTAAGAAGTTTCTCCCACCGTCTCCAGGAAGCTTCCTCCATATTCTCCAAGAAGTTCTGTGAAACTTCTACTTGCAGTATTTATCGAATTCTCGCAGAAGTTTGTTTCGTCTTCGTCTGGAAGTTTCTCCATAAGCTTCTTCCGGAGGTTTGATCCGACTTCTATTGGAAGGTATTCCGAACTTCTCTGAAAATGGCTAGCCCTGGAATTTGTTGTTGTTGTTTCTTTATTAAGGAGACTTTCAAGCTAGTCCGGGAATTCTCTTTCGATTTCCGAAACCTTTCCGGCTCCCCCAAACTGCCTTAAGAAGTTTCTTCCAGCGTCTCCAGGAATTCTCCCGGAAGATCTTTGAAACCACTACTGGCAGTATTTATCGAATTCTCCCAGGAGTTTCTTTCCTCTTCCTCTGGAAGTTTCTCCATAAGCTTCTTCCGGAGGTTTCATCTATTGGAAGGTATTCCGAGCTTCTCCTGGCTTCCCTGAAAATGGCTAGTCCTGAAATTTTTTGTTGTTGAAACCTTTCCGGCTTCCTCTGGATGGATCAGATGTTTCTCTATATTTATCTAGGAAGTTCAACTGTTCATAGAAGTTTCTGCAAACTTCCTCCAGAACAGCTTATTTATTCTTTCTTTGGATGCGTTATCAGCTTCCTTCAGAAACTAGTTCAAACATTCCCTGGACATTTCTTCCGACTTCTTCTGGAAAATACATTTTTGGATCTGGAAAAAAATGGATAAATACTGACTTTTTTTAAACCTTATATTCGTTATAAGTCAGGTAACACAGTAGGGATTAAACGTATTTCACCTAGGGATTTAATGATTCCCGCTCAGCGATGTAGCGAATATCGCTCAGAGATTCAACGCATTTCGTTCAAGGATTTGCCGAATACGGCTCAGGGATTCAATTTTTATTGATGAATTCAACAAATTCCAAGAAAGGTATTTAATACATCCCGCTCAGGGATTCACCGAATCCCACACTGGGATTGAACGTATCCCACATTAACAGTATCTCACCTTTGGATTTAATGATTCCTGCTCAGCGATTTAACGAATCTCGCTCAGAATCTAATCTCACTTAGGGATTCAACGAATCCCACTCAAAGATTCTAAAAAATCCATCTCAGGAATTCAAAGAGTGCCACACAGGGATTCAACGAAATCTACTCAAGATTTAAAAAACAAAACTCGCTTAAGGATTCATCGTATCGCACATAGGGATTTAATGACTTTCACTCAGCGAAGCTCACTCAGGGATTCAACGCATCCCGTTTAGGCATTTGCCGAACCCGGCTCAGGCATTTAACGAATTTTACTCAGGAATTGAACGAATTCGAAGAAAGGCATTTAACAGATCCCGCTCAGTGATTTAATGAATTCCGCACTGGAATTGAACGAATTCCGCTTAAAGATTGAACAAATCTTTCTTAGGGATTCAAATAGTGCAACACAGAGATTCATCGAAGCCTATTCAGCATTCAACGAATCTTGTTTAGAGATTTAACGAATTTCCACCAAGGGATTCACCTAGGGATTTAATGATTCCCACTCAGGGATTTAACGAATCTCACTCAGATTTTCAACGTACTCCGTTCAGGCATTTATCGAATCCGGCTCAGGAAGATAACCAAATTTCACGCATGCAGTTAACGAATCTCGAACTGGGATTGAACGAATCCCACAGTGGTATCGAACGAATCCCACACTGGTATTGAACGAATCCCGATCAAAGATTCAACAAATCCATCTCAGGGATTCAAAGAGTGCCACGCATGGATTCAACGAAACTTACTCAAGATTTAAGGAAACTAACCTAGGGATTTAACGACGATCAAGGGATTCATCGTATCTCACCTTCGGATTTAATGATTCCTGCTCAGCGATTTAACGAATCTCACTCAGAATCTAATCCTACTCAGGAATTCATTGAATTCCACTCATGCTTTCAACGAATCTCACTCAGAGATTCAACAAAGATTCAAAGAAATCCATCTCAGGGATTCAAAGAGTGCCACACAGAGATTCAAGGAAATCTACTCAAGATTAAAAAAAAACTAGGTTAAGGATTTAACACCTATGGATTTAATGATTTTCACTCAGCGATTTAAAGAATCTCACTCAAGATTCAACGCAGTCCGTTTAGGCATTTGCCGATCCAACGAACCCCACTCAAAGATTCAAAGGAATCTTTGTCACACACTTAAGATTAAAAAAAACTCGCTTAAGGATTTAACAAATTTCCACCAAGGGATTCATCACCTATGGATTTAACGATTTTCGCTCAGCGATTTAACGAATTTTACTCAGGAATTGAACGAATTCCAAGAAAGGCATTAAAAGACCCCACTCAGTGATTCAACGAATCCCTCACTGGGATCGAGCGAATCCCGCTCAACAATTTAAGAAATCCTTCTCAATGATTCAAAGAGTGAGTGCCACGCAGGTATCGAACGAAACCTACTCAAGAAACCGGTTCAGGGATTCAACGAATATTACTCAGAAATTCAACGCATTCCAAGAAATCCCACTCAGTGATTCAACGAATCCCGCACTGGGATAGAACCAATTCCGTTTAAAGATTTAACAAATCCTTCTTAGAGATTCAAAGAGTGCCAAACAGATATTCACCGAAGCCTACTCATAATTCAACGAATCCTGCCTAGAGATTTAAAGAGTTCTACCTAGGGATTCATCGTATCTCACCCAGGGATTTAATGATTCCCCCTCAGGGATTTAACGAATCTCGCTGAAGTTTCCAACGTAATCCGTTCAAGCATTTAACGAATCCGGCTAAGGTATTCAACCAAAGTTCACGCAAGCATTTAACGAATCCCACACTGGGATTGGACGAATCCCGCTCAAAGCTTCAACGAATTCTTCTCAGGTATTCAACGAATTTTACTCAGGAAGTCAACGTAATCCAAGAAAGGCATTTCACAAGTCACACACTGGGATTGAACGAATCCCGCTCAAAAGTAAAACAAACCCTTCTCAGGGATTCAAAGAGTACCATACAGGGATTCACCGAAACCTACTCAGGATTCAACGAATCTCACCTAAAAATTTAACGAATTCCACGTAGGGATTTAAAGTATCTCACCTAGGGAGTTAATAGTTCCCGCTCAGCGATTAACCGAACCTCGCTCAAGTTGCCAACGCAATCCTGTCCGAATCTGGCTCAGGTATTCAACCAAAGTTCACGCAAGCATTTAAAGAATCCCGCGCTGGGAATTAACGAGTCCCATATTGGGATTGAACGAATCCCGCTCAAAGCTGCAACGAATTCTTCTCAGGGATTCAAAGAGTGCCACACAGGGATTCATCGAATGCTACACGAATTCAACAAAACCTACTCAGGATTAAACGAACCTCACCTAGGGATTCAACGAATCTCTCCTAGAGATTTAGTGAATTCCACCAGATTCAACGAATTCCACGCAAGCTTTCAACGAATCCCACACAGGGATTCAATGAATTCCGCTCAAAGATTCAAAGAAAACCCTCTCAGGGATTCAAAGATTACCAAACAGGGACGAAACCTACTTAGTATTCAACGAAGGATTTACCATTTAGCAAGTACCATTTAAGGATTCGACGAATCCCACTAAGAGATTAAATAAATCCCGCAAGCCGTAGATACATCAATCGAAGAGCAATGGTATCTTGAATAACTCTACAAAGAAGTCAAGACTAAGCCAAGGGTTGATCCCATGATCTTCTCCTCAGTCATCAAAAGTGGGAACCACTACACAACCAAGTCTTACACTGTTTGAAATCAATCTAACAACAACGACAAGCGGTCCCTATCCAGTTGAAATTTTCAAAAATACTCTAATATTGTCAAGGTTGTTCATATTTCAGTAAATCTAAAAAAATAAAAATTCAAACGATTTATGGTAAATAATTTCAAACTTCTGATAAGCTGATATTCTGAGATCAAAGTTTAAAATAGTAAGTCCACACGATGAGCATCAATGTAATTACTTTTTACCACCCTAGACACCATTGTTGGTCACCCTACAGCCTACAGAAAAGCTTCCGCAGCCGACGAAAAGATGGATACTAAACTCATTGAACATATTCCACCCGTTAAGCTGATTTTCATCGAAATTTTTCACCTTTATTTTGTGTACATACATAGAACGCAGCATACCGGAGGTATGTTCTACGCATTAAGAAAGATTAGACATTTTCCAACAGTACACCATTTACGCTTCAGCCTGTGACTAAATTACTACCGAAACGGGACAGAAGGGGAAGAGGAAATCCAAAAGTCATATCTAGAGCAAAGAGCTGAATTAACAATAACTAGACCGAGGTGGAAAGCCCGACTAAGAGTTAGATGACCGTTCATATAGATAGTTTATATTTTTCAATTAAAATCTTAAACTTAATAAGCTTACATCTAAACAAGAGAAACCGTTGCAAGATAGCTCCGGAAGAAAGTTTCCTCCCGGCTCCAAAAAGGCGAAGGCAGACTTTCGACCGCAGCTATCCACGATTCAGCTAAACAGAGAACGCACGCGTCGCTAAAAGCGTTGCCGTCGGCGTCGTAAGAAAGAGTACCCCATAAATAACTCCATGAGTGATTAATTAGTTAAATTTAAATTCCAACAATTAAAACGTACGTTTAAACGAGTTAAAAAGATACACACTGTAAATTAAATAAATAAATTAAAAACCGGATATCCTAGCAAAGAGGAAATTTATTAATATGATTAATATTCATGAAAGGATAGCATGTTGATGAAAGCATTTATGGTGTATGGCCCAAAGTTGAAACCAGAGCTAAAGCGTGCATGAGAAAGTCAAACGGGAGAGGAATTTCAAATAATGCATGGAAATGTAAACCACCCCCTTCCGATATCACAGACACACATACACATCATCCCCCGTAACATTTGGATCGAACCGGAAACACCAGAAAATGCGAAATCTGCTCTGTCACTACCGCACATACATGATAAGCCAAAAACAAGCATAGTAAATGAAATTCAACAACCTGAACATTACAAATTAAGTCATTCGCATTCAGCATTCATTGTTGTGAGTGTCTCGCCCTGATTATCGACATTAAGGACAGATGCACCGGACATCCGTTGCCACGCGGAACATACCATACCGTGGGCACCCGGTGAACAACCGAAAATTCAATTAATTTTTCCGAGCATGAAAAACACAACACACCAGCCGAAGCCGAAAACCCCCGCTGGTGTGGCCGAAAATTGTCATTTTCACGATATCAATAAGCACACACACATAAACTAAAAAAAAAACAACGACGTGAAACGCATTCACGGCAAGTGGCACAAATGATCACCATCATCATAAAAACAACAAGGCCAGTTTGGTAGGAACGAAGTGCCCCCAAACGAGCACGCATCATAACCGATCGACATGCAGCAATAAATCAAAATTATAAAAGAAATAAGCACATGAGTAAACATAGCCATTTGCGATATACGAATTGCATCCATATGTCGTCACTCTTTTAAAAACATAAATTCAACGGTGTAGTGTCTCCATAAAACAAACGCATCCCGAATCCATCAACCGCTCTAATAAATTACGACACACACACAAAACGATATAAATAAAGGCAAACAAGAAACCGAGTGTGAAAAATTGTTCATAGCACTTAAAAAACAACTGAAACCAAGTATGTATGTAAAACTTGTAAAACTTTATATTACGGTGGCAACAAAAAAAAAAGAACAAATTATTATGTGAAACCAAAAAAAAAACAAGAAAAATGGAGAAAAAAACATAACTGATGAACAAACAAAAACAAACAAGAAAAGAGTATATAAAATATTGTATTTATGATTATTATAGAACTTTATGAAAATTTATTCTGTTAATAATACAAAAAAAAAACAAAAATGAAGAACTAAACTAAACCCTGTACATAATTCAAAGAAGACAAAAACAAAAACAAAATGAAACAGAAAAAAATAAAAAGTATTTAAAAAACAGTTTGGTAAAAAGTTATTAAGGTCCGAAACAACCGTTGGATTCCGCTTCTGGCAACTCATTTGATTACGATTAACTCATATCCGCTCAGCGTCCTGGAAACATGACGTCCATGGGAAATTCACCTCGCTCAAACGAACGGTTAAAAATGAAGGCTAGCGGCTCAGCAACTGCGCATGCGCAGCGACGGAAAACAGCAGGAGGGTACCAGACGCCAGACGATGACACTGGTTCGAAGATGGATGCGAAATGCATTGCGAAGAAATTGCATGCTTCTTCTTCACTATTGGACTTATTAACAATGCAAGAAGCACAGGGTTACTAGTGACATAAGCTTAGATTCTAGGAAACGAGCTTCAAACTTTACTTTACTTGGTTGAATAATAATCGCATGCAACATTAAAATTTAGCAATTTTTCATTTCTACTGTAAATTGGTTCTGAAAACTAGAATATTCACCAAATTATCACATTAATTTCGTGCACTCATTTTTATCTAACTTTCTGAATTCCGTAAAATAATCTATGAAGCTTTTGTAGGTCTTGAGAATTGGTTTTTTCAGTATGTGTAAATTACATTCATTGTAAAACAATAATAATTCCAGTTCACTGTAGTTCGTCATGCATAGGCGATACAGATATTTCATGTTTATATATCATCTAACGGAATTCTGTTGATGGATCGAATTAACTTTACAGAGCCAAGGATTCTTGTTCACTCTATAATACATCTTAAAACTATAGTCAAAACACTTTATCTTCCGCTATCCAATAAGCCTCCTCCATCAGAACGGGATCCACTTCCACTTGGTTTCATTGTATGGCAGTATCGCCAACGGGGGGCAGAGCGCTTCCATTGCAGCAATGGACGCATAACGTGGTCATCACTCAAACACTCATCACTAAACTATTGCTTTCCAAAGTCGACGACGCATCGACCGAAAGAACTGCTAATGAAGAACAATGAGGAGGACCCAAGTCCCCGGCAAGGTGACAGATAACCGTAGTTTCACGTACCCACTTGCAAATAGTAGATGTCGCCACACAACGTAAACAAAAGGATTGTCCTTCACCGCCGTAATGATATTTTTCTATGGGAAATCAACTTTTTTATTTCCCCATGTGTGGATGTCAAATAACAGGCAAGCATGCTATATGAAAAGAGCGAATTTATGATTTTTTCACTTTATCTTCCGCTATCCAATAAGCCTCCTCGACGAGGGGGACGAAAGTCCCAGATTTATAAAAAATTTCTCCAAAAATACCTTTTAGTTTGACGAACTGATTTATATCCATGCAAATTGGTTTTATCCGATATAATCGCGTTTAAATCTTTAAATTAAATAATATCGTTTTTAATCGATCACAACTCCAACATATCGGGTCACATCTCTAACTATCACATGACAGATTACCATAGACTCTTTTGACGTTTAATTGTCTTTCTCTATAGAGATTTTCACGTCCGGTTGTATTGGTGCGCTATGTGAGAGCGTGTTAGTGAATATCCGAGGAAAATACATAACAAATCGATGTCAAACTCATTTTAACAGATCTACTTTCATACATTTTTTAGGTTAGCCAGAGGAAAATAATAAACAACTTTACATGGCGTTGCTCCCGCTAGTATGCGAGCGTTAAACGTCACTAATCTCTATACAGATATATCTATAGAGATTGCTTAAGTGTAATTGTGTCAGTGATTTGTTTTCATCAGGAAAATTTTCCGCTAAGAAGTTTTTTTCCCGATGAAAACATTTTGCGTATACGTATACGTGACGTAGTGTGCGTACGATAAACGTAAGCAATCTCTATAGAGATTAGTGACGTTTAACGCACGCACACTAGCGGGGGCAACGCCGTGTAAAGTTGTTTATTATTTTCCTCTGGCTAACCTAAAAAATGTATGAAAGTAGATCTGTCAAAATGGGTTTGACAACGATTTATTATGTATTTTCCTCGGATATTCACTAACACGCTCTCACATATCGCACCAATACAACCAGACGTGAAAATTTCTATAGCACACAGGGAAGAATTGATGGTTTGTATTTCCACTGATATGTTTCCCTCTTGCTCGAGTTAAATAATTCCAAGTTGCTGACTCCGGGTAGCGACGGCGTTAACTCTCGCACTCTTTCAATTTAAATGGTGTAGTGTGCGTCTATTATACGTCGAAAACCTTTATAACAATAAACTAACAACTCTTTACTGTTCTTTCATAAGGGCAAGTTTGCAATATAGTCGCTATATGCATAGTCTGGTGGATAGAATTTCGATCTATCATAAAGCGGTACCACATCAATATATTTTAGACCAACAATTGAAAAGGTACTATGAAACTTTATAGCCAACAATTGAAAAGGTACTATGAAACTTTATAGCCAACAATTGAAAAGGTACTATGAAAGTTTATAAACAAAACGTTGAAAAATCTGTCCTCGCCAATCAAACTCAAATTACCGGCATCATCGGATAGGGGAAACTTTTGCCAACCCAAAGATGGTCTTATTTAGCGTAGGCGAGCCTTGAGTAACGAGAAAAGGATTTCCGAAGTTTTGTTCGCAATAGCTGATGTGCTCTTTTCTGTTGTTGGTCGTGATTTGCTCGATTGGTTCCGCTGTTTGACAGCTCAATTGGTTCCCGAGATTCTATCCGCCAGACTATGAATATAGCGACTATAGTTTGCAAACGTAAAGAATTACTTCTTCCGAGAATTTGTCGAGGAAGAAAACTCGTCTAACTCTGTGAACCATTTGCCGAATTAAATTTAACTCGTGGTTAAAAGCGAGGGGGACGACTCTATCTACGATGCAAAAAAGATTGTGTTTTGCTGTGGCTAGCTGCACGCACGCTGAGTAGATAGAAAGAAGATTGATGACGATTCTGAAGATTTCCTGCAAAAAATTGATGAGCGATGCAAGTAGATGCGACAAATGAAAGAAGATTGTTCGAAGATTGATTCGCTAGTGTGAGATTTGTTGACCATCTAAACTTGAGATTTAGATGTGTCGCCCCCCTCGGTTAAAAGTGACATTTCGAAAGTTATTTTCTATATATGTTCGAAAATCCCTGTGCTGTCGCTCGACCGGTTTTCGAGAAGAACTTTGCCAAGGTTGTCAAAATTTAACTTCTTGTCTGTCAGAAGTAACCACGCTCGGATAGCAGGGTTAATCGATAACTTTCCATCTGTCAAATTTTAACCAAAAGTTAAAATAATCCACCAAATGGTTCAGAGCCTAAGTAAACACCACGATTATTTTGTAGAGGGAGAGTCCCGTATCCGATCGAATTGGTTGCTTAAATGGATAGACTTTGAATTAGGGAAATTTTACAAAAGAAGCCATTGTTTACGTTTGCGACAGTGGCCCTTATGAACACTCAGTGCCGAAATAAGACATTGAGGAGGATTTTCTCACAGATCGATGAGGGTGGGTACTTTGTGATCACCATTCACTACCTAGATAACGGTTTATTCGGAATAGGTGCAACCGACGTCTGACTATGCAGCAGCAGGTTTACGGTACTTGCACGGACAGAATTATGCAATTGGGAACACCGAGGAGGGTTCATCCCGGCGCGGACGAGATTATATGATGGGAAGCCAAAGATTGTTCAGCTTTGATTGGGTAGGTTCCCGGAGAAGTTCAAGGTTTAAGGTTCAAGACACCGTCACTCAGTTTGTATTCTTCTTCCTTTTGAAATGTTGGAGGGAGGAAGGCGAAGAGAAGGAGGATTAGAACGATGATTATAGATCACAGTTTGCAGCCCTAATAAAAAAATTATGGTTAATTTGCTTAACGACGCGTTCGGGTTATCATCCAAACCATTTGTGGAATAGTTCAATCATTTGGGTTATCGTTCGTTTATGGTATTTTTTATTAGGGAGGTGTGCCGGGTTGAAGGCTGAAGTGATTGCAAGAGCAAACGAGTTCAAGCAATTTCCACAGATGAAGACTGCACATTGTAGTCGAAATACGTATCTGTCATGGATACCAAAATTAATTAAGTGGAATTAAATGGAAGATAACCCTTTTTACTGTTTTATTTAAGCATTCCGCTAACATCCCAATTTCATTACTTCACATTAAAAAATACGTTGCCTTGTATTTTACTTTGCTCTTGAATATAATCAGCCTTCAGATTATTTATTTGATCATAGTTGTGCGATGATGAAGGCTTGCCCTAGGCCGTATGTGTTCTTCTGATATGCAAAATTTCTGAAACTGAACTGATAATACTCATTAATCACCACAAAAATTTCAACGTTGGGAAATACATATTACGAACGGCTTGAAAATAGAATCATAATGAGCATCTGCAACATTCATCAACATGCCTTTTTGTAACAATCAGGACTTATTTTGGAGCAGGATGCAGTAAACAAACATCCATCCATTGTTCATAGACTTTTATTAAAAACGCTGGCTTGAGGAGCATGCCAAAAACTTTAGCTGAAATTGTTGGAATTTCCTTTAAATTGTAGGAATTCCTTGAGATTGTTGGAATTCCTTGAAATTTGGTGAATTTCCTTACAATTCGAGAAATTTCCATGAAACTCGTTGGAAATTCTTTAAAATTCATAGGAATTTCCTTGAAACTCATAGAAATTTCCTTGAAATTCGTAGGAATTTACTTGAACTTTGTAAGTTTTTTTTGAAATTCATAAGAATTTCGTTGTAATTCGTAGGAATGTCCTTGAAATTCGTAGGAATTTCCTTGAGACGGTAGGAATTTGCTAGAAATTTGTTGGAATTTGCATGATTTTTGTTAAAATTTCCTTGAAATTCGTTGGAGTTTCCTAGAAATTCATAGAATCTTCTTGAAATTTGTTGGAATTCCCTAGAAATACGATGGAATTTCCAAAAAAATTGATGAAATTTCCTTGACAATTGTTTTAATTTGCTTGAAATTCGTTGGAAATTGCAAGAAATTTCATTAAAATTCTTATGAATTTCCTTAGAATTCGAGGAATTTCATTGAAATTTGATGGAACTTTGAATTTCTGGAAATTCTTAAGAATTTTCTATAAATTTTGTAGAATTTCCTTGAAAATCGGTGGAATTTTCTAGAAATTCATATGAATTTTCTTGAAATTTTTGACGTTTCCTTGAATTTGTTAGGATGCCCTTGAAATTGTTGGAATTTGGTTGGATATGTTAGAATTTCATTGAATTCATTGGGTTTTTTCTAAATTCGAAGGATTCATAGAAATTTCCTTAAAATTCTTCGGACTTTCGTGAAATTTTTAGGAATTTCCTTGAAATTCTTTGGAAATCGTTAAAATTTCTTTGAAATTCAATGGAAATTCCTTAAAATTTGATAGAATTTTCCTGAAATTCGTAGGAATTTGCATTAAATTTTGTGAAATATATTTGAAATTCGGTTGAATTTTCTTGAAAATCGTATTAATTTTCATGCGATTAATGTAATTTCCTTTAAATTGTTGGAATTTCATTAAATTCGCTGGAATTGCATTGGAATTTCGTTGAATTCGCTGGAATTTTCTTTTTGATTTCCCTTAAATTCGTAAAAAAAAATCCATGAAGTTATTGATGAATCTACGCAAAACTGCACCACTGCATGCGACACCTAGGTTTGATATCCAAAACCACAAAAGTGATGATGTACTAAAAAATATTCCATACGATTTGACAGCTAGCAAAACGTCATTATCATTTTCACATCATTTCCATCTGCTGGCCGACCGTAACGTAGATTCATCAATTGTTCCTTGAAATTTGTTGGAATTTCCATTAAACTGCAGGAATTTCCTTGAAATTGAAATGAATTTCCTTGAAATTCATAAGAATGTCCTTGAAATTTATAGGAATCTCCTTGAAATTCGTTGGAATTTTACTTGAATTCTGAAAGAACTTCCTTTGAAATTGTTTAAATTTTCTTATAATTCGTTGGAAATTGCTTGAAAATCCATGAAATTTCCTTAAAATTCTGAAGCATTTCCTTGAGGTTCGTTGAAATTTCTTTGAAAAGTGATGGAACTTCCATGAAATTCGATTGAATTTTGTTGAAATTCTTAATTATTTTCTATAAAGTTTGAGGAATTTCCTTGAAATTCAATGAAGTTTTCTTGAAATTCGTGTGAATTTTAGTGACATTCTTGAAATTTCCTTGCAATTGTTGCCATTTCCTTGAAATTGTTGGAATTTGGTTTAATACGTTCGAATTTCATTGAATTCATTGCAATTACCTTGAAATTCATTGGAAGTTCCTTGAATATCGTTTCAATTTGGCAATCCTTGAAATTTGTAGGATTTCTTGAAATTCGTAGGAATTTCCTTGAAATTCGTCGGTATTTCCTTAAACTTCGTTGGAATTTCCTTGAAATGAATTGGAATTTCCTTGAACTTCGATCGAATTGCCTTGAAATGCGTTGAGATTTTCTTGAAATTCGTTGGAATTTCCTAAAATTTTTGGAACTTCCCTCAAGTTCCTGCCCTGAAGTGCTAAGAACTTTCCTAATGCCGTATGATATTTTCTACAGATCTGTAAATTTATCAGAGCCTTTCTCGGAGTTCAGGTAATGTGCATAGACTTTTATTTAAAACGCTGGCTTGAGGAACATGCCAAACACTTTGGAGGCATTAAGAATTCTATCCACAAAAAAGTTACAAAATTGTTTTATACGCCTTTTTAAGGGGATGCAGACCGCTCCGAAAAAAAATTACGTTTTGATTTTTCTAAAAATATTGAAAACAAGTATCAAAAATCTAAAAAAATCACATTTTTTCTAATTTTTTAAAGAAAATTCACGTGCAAAAACATGTTTTATAAGTCATTATGGCATAAAGTTGGACTCAAAAAACCACAAAACATCAACTTTTCGGTTTTTCTGAGAGTCCAATTTTTTTTTCATGATGGGATAGAAAAAAATTTTTGCATGAAATTTTTGACAAAAATCTAAGGAAGAAACTGATTTTCTTGGATTTTTGATAATTTTTCCCAATATTTTTAGAAAAATAAAAACGTACCGAAAATATTTTTTTTATTTTTGGGCCGGTGAGCTTCCCCTTAATAGAAACGTAGCGATCGATTTAATCACTCGTGGTGATTATGAGAACGTCGAAAAGAGTGTTGTGAGCAGAACTTTATGCCGTGAGACATACACGGTTAGAAAAAAGTACCCAAAATTAAGTTCTTTTCACTCATCTCGGCACTATAGTGCAGGAACCCAAAAGTAGGTAAAGCGGGTCAAAGTAATTTTCATTTACTTGTGTGAAATTCGTATGGAATTTTCCAGTGGCTTTTTAACCAAAAGTATGTTAGTTGTACCCAACAGTAGGTAAATATGATTATACTCAACGTTGGGTTCCCACACTTTACTACCCCTGTTGGGTGGTTTTGCTCCTCCGTTTTTGACAACATTAGAAGGAGAAAAGGAGACAAACTAGTCAAAAGTAGGTAAAAGTGAACTTTCCGTTGGGTACTTTTTTCTTACCGTGTAGGAAGCGAAAAAATTTGACGGTGACAATTGGGAGATTGCCGTAAAAGCTCGAAGCAGATGTCGCCACTGCATGATGATGATAATGTTGACAGACTGCATATAAAATTCGAGAAAATTAGCATTAAATCATAATTTTCATCAAGCCTGCGTAAAATCCTTCCAATATAACATTCGAATTGAAGAAGAAAATGTTTTCACGATCAGACTGATGTGCATCTTTGACTTTTCCAGATGAACTTTTATAAGATATATTCATTTAATTTCACAGCTCCATCAATGCTGCATCGTACATATGATGTAAACAGAAGTAAATTGCTCAATTACTCAAAATAAAGATGATTTGTCATCTTGTTATCACTTTATAAACCATCGAGCACCATTTTATAGTATGGTGCGTGTTGAGTAAATCAAGTTCCGTTGCGTTTTCTGTCGAAAATTGTGAGTATAAATATGTTTTCCTAAAAAAGGCCAAAATGAACATTTATTGAATATTGGCGTCCTATACAACCATTTCTATATTACCACCAGCATGATACAATCTTTCCTAAGTAAATTCACTTAATTTCCACTTTCATCCTAGTGGAAATCGCACATATTCACCATTTTCCGAAAAATGCAGCTGCGCAGGAGCACATAACATATGTGGAACTTCATGCAAACTGCTGACTAAAAGTTGACCCTTTTTTTGTGTTTCCTCAGTGGTATAACTGGTATAGTAGACATCGATCTGTCAGATTTAATGCCTTGTAAATGCTTTATAAACGGCGTATTAGATTCATTATTCCACAACACTGGTTCAGTCAAACAATTCAGAGTCACAAATAAGCATATAGATTGAATAAATGCTTTATAACAGTGTACAATGCTGAATAAAACGGGTTGTCAAATTATGTGCTCAGAAAACCTCATTGAGATCGCATTTGTTCCGCTGGATTGCTCTGATTTGATTAATATACTTATTAAAATCTATACAAACGATGACTGTCTTCCTGATTCCACACCAGAAGTTTGATCTAATAACATACTGAATAAGTGTAATTTTCACATACATTGACGCTTTAATTCGACTGTTTTAAATTGATTCAATAACATGCTTTATTATACGTCTAATAATTGTTTTCTAGCTCCATTATTAGATTCCATTGCATTGCTTAACAATATTGCTGAATGAAGGTGAATACAGTCAGCATAATAGCTCTTATACCACTATGCGCCCATGTTTTAATTTTTTGCTTTATAAATGCTTTACAAACGGCGTATTCATTCATTATTCCACAGCACTGCTTCAGGCTAACAACGAAACGAAATTGGTAGCATAGTGGTTACCGTTTCCGCTTTCCAAGTAGAAGGTCGCGAGTTCAATCCCAACCTAAACCCTTTTTTATCTTTATTTTCTACGCCTAATTTATTTAAATCGTAATCATAGATCGTATCACTCAAGACAACCAATTCATAGATCTATCTAAAAGAATAACCCAGCATCCTTTCCATCGAAATTAGAGAGATGGAGAGGTATCATTGGTCTCATGTAAAACAACTATTACTGATTTAATCATTCTCACATCTCCTTGAATTAGCTAGAGTTACGGCAGGGAGTGCTGATAGGTATATAGATTCAAGCTTTCTAGGATAGCTCAGATGGCAAGGCAAGCGGCTGGTGATCGGAAGGTCATGGTTCGAATCCCATCTAACGACATGTGTGTAAATATGTATGTATGTATGTAATAAATTTTCTATGATCTATGTGTGGAGGGGGGAGGGTGCGTGCTTTGACAGAAATAATGACACTCACACAATCACTAACGAGAACAACCATGCTCTGTCCCGTTCTTATTTTCGGACTAATTATCCCGTAGTTGAATAATCGTTTAATAAATGTATAATAGTGTCTAATTAAACGTTATTTCACATGACAATCAAGCGTCTATATAACCTTTATAAACACCACTGTTTAAGGAAGTACCTAATGATGTCTAATAAACGCTTAATAATCAAAAATTTGATCGAATAAGCTCTGTCGACATACCTTGAATAAAAGCTTCTCGACATACCTTACTCAGCACCAAATATTTCGATGTTTTGGTTGAATAAATTCTCCAGATTTGTGTGAACAAAGCCTGAACAAAAGTTATTATTAAAAATAGTACAAGTATTATTAAGCATGAAGTGGAATAAAATCGTCAAAAAGTCGTTTCTTCAATAGGCAATTGTTTGTTGGGTCGATATCATTTGTCATCCTTCTTGCAAAATTCTTGTGAATGGAAAGATACTAGGTCAGTTCAAAACACTGCATATTTTCCACAATATCAAGGGATTTTTGTCTGTTTTACGAATTAATTACAAGAAGAAGAAGTTCCACTACAGCTATCAAATGAACAAAGCTTCAATGAATCGCCAGCAAATATACTTCAATTTCTCAATGCACACTAAGTTTTTTTTTCAGTATTCAGCTCTTTTTTATACTGGCGGTAGAACTTTGACAGCTTCTTAAAATTTGCAATACTTATATATAAACAAGGACACTTCTTGCAAAATGTTGCTGCTTTAAACTGTATGCATCTAACTCCAAATTTGTGCGTTCGTATTTTTCCTCCTACGTTATGAAATGAAATCAAAGTTTGATGCAATTGGTTCCAACAAAAAATTTAATGGAAAAAAATGGTGCATACATTTGTTATCTAAGTTTATAATAGAGAAAGAAAAATGAAAAAAAATACCCACGCAAATTTAAAGAAATAAACAAGTATTCGTTTGCAGTTTCTCCAATTGTTGGTCATAATTACAGAAAAGCAATACGTATTGCTTTCATAATTAAATTGTAAACAGTTAACCCAAACATTTTCAAAAAATATCTCCTTTTTATGCAAACGATAATTTATAATTATAAATAAAGCTATTTAATTATAAATATAGAACGATAGCTATATTATTAAAAATAAAAAAAACGAATATCCTTATGACAATACAAAAACATGAGTTCAAGAGCGCTAAGAAGATATAGAATTATAAACCACGTTAGAAATATTTTAATAGAATTGACTACCCCCTTGATCTCCTTCATCATTTTGCTGGTATAACCAGTTTGACAGATCGATGTCCTACTATACCACTTGAAATCACTTAAATGGGGTCGATTTTTTATGACCGAGTTCCACATATCTCGCGTCACTTTTCAAATAGACCAATGTAACAAATGTAAACAAATCGAGTTAAGCGATACAAACTATTGTTCTTCTATCATTGTATGTGATACAAAAACATCCATCCAAATTTACTTTCATTTATTTAAGATAATCATTGATCAAAAATTGTCCAATGTACAATTTGAAATGATGGGTACATGATTGTTACTTCGGTCATTCGGGCTGCCTAACATGATTGGTGCTCATTTTCCAAAGGCGGGGCCAATCTAAAGTTAGGTACTATACTCTGAAATCTGTGAAAGGGAATCTAGTATCATGTAGACAAAACGTCCAATGTAACACTCATAGATTATGTCATTGAGGAAAATCGTCCAATGTAACATGTCCGATGTACACCTCGACTTGTCAAAACGTCCTATGTGGTTTTTTTTATGTTGTAGCATGAAATTCAAAGTAAAATTGTAATTTTACCGTTTCTTTTGAATTTTCAACGTTATTATACACTGACTGCATTAAAAATAGTATTGCAAATTATATTGTTTTTAAACAGTTAAAATAATAATCTGTCGAACTTCAACTTAGGTTTTCTCAAAATGGTGAATATGTTACATTGGTCTATTTGAAAAGTGACGCGAGATATGTTATGTGTCAAACGTCATTTAGCTCATGGAATGGAGAAAAACAAAGTGGAACATAGGGCAACGGAGCGCTGAAAATAAGGCTACCAGAAACACGTTTTTTACGAAGTTCAAATTAAAAATTTACCCCGTTAATGTGAATGAAATGTCGTTGAGATTAGCGGGGGTAAACGGGTAGTATGGATTCTAATGGACAATCACATGGAGGATTTATGACAGTCCCAAAGGGATTCTGAACAATCCTAGGGAAGATTGGGAGGATTCCAGTCAATCGCAAAGGGGATTTTTGACAGTCTCAGGAGGGATTCCAAACAAGCCTATGCAGGGATTCCTGACATTCATAGTGCGGCTTCCCAACAATATCGAAGGACACAATCCAAAGTGGGATTGTGGAAATCTTCCCTGGGATAATCCCAGGGAGGATTTCAGGCATTATTGAGGGGGATTCATGACAGTCCAGGGGAATTCCAAACAATTCTAGGAGGGATTCTGAACAATCCCAGAACGGATTCCTTACAATAACAGTGAGGTTTGCAGTCAATCCAAAGGGGGATTCTGGACAATTTCAGTATGACAAAAAAAACGAGATCTGGTGGTCCCCATTCGACGATAGCTCATTGGCAAACTTCATATAAGTTTCTAAATAGAATCAACTATGAATTTGGACAGAACTAAACTATTTCGACCTGGGATGGTTAAATAAAATACCGCATTCAACAATGTTCCTTTTGTGCTAGATATGGATCATCACAACAACACCAGACGATGAAAATTCAACCCGTTCTTGTTCATCCTTTTCAAATCGTGTCTATGGATGTGTTTTTCCAGCAGTATCAGAGGAAACAACGGAAGTTTCTGGTGATAGTGGACCATTACCTTGATTTTTTTTTCTAGATAAATATTCTCATATTATTGTCTCTTATATCCCTCTTGCGTTATGGAATTAATGATTATTGTAATGTCGAGTTGCCTCATTTCAGGCATGTAAACAAGATGAGAAGTCTCTTAGACCGAAAAGAATATTCTCATTTGGCCAAAATCAAAATTCTTTGGTCTTGAAATCACACCACCACATTACCGAAAACTTCGAAAATATTACACTTTAGCCATCGATCCCAAGAAAGCAAAATAGGCCTAGATATCAGACGGCGATTGTTTCCCAAACTTGATTTGTAAATCATCTTTACTCGCTGTGAAAATATTAACTCTGAGTACAGTCGCCTTGGCCCTAGTTCTGCTGTTAACGTCTTGTTTAAAACTTAATTTAAGCTTATCTGTCGTTGAACAAACGATTGCTTATTTGTTTTGTTTAACACATTTTAGATCAATCGTTACTAGCCCGGGGAGAAATTTGAGCTCAAGTCTTTCAGCGTGAGAAGCATGGATTCTAACGCTTTATGCCAGGCCCGTATTCAGTTAAACATTATAAATGCAAAATCAAGATTAGTTTTCCGTTTGATTCAACAGTGTAAAAGTTTGCTCTCATTTTTTTTCTGTTTTAACCGTACACGGCGAATGAGAACGACTCAAATATGAGTTTAGTTCACTCATAATCGCCAAAAGTGCAGGAACTCAGCGATGAGTAAAATTTGTCTCATGGTTTCCTGTGGAAAACCTAAAAAATCTGCCGGAAAATGAGGAAATTGACGAAAATTTTATTCAGTCTCGGAGTAGTACCAATAGACTGAGTGAATCCAATCTTTACTCTTCTCAAATTCGGGAATTTTTCCCTGGAAAATCCTGGAAAAACCTGGGAAAACATGAGGCAAATTAACTCATCGCTGAGTTCCTGCACTTTTGGCGATTATGAGTGAACTAAACTCAAATTTGGGTCGTTCTCATTCGCCGTGTAAGGTCAACCAAAATGAGATCCACTGGAGTATTCAAAATAAGGTAGGGTAAATGTCGGCTTCGGCACCCATTGACTGTTTTCGGCAACCAAAATTTAAACGTTAATTTCACTATGTTTTACCATCAACACACTTCCCTGAATGTATCCAAACGATTCTTTACTCTTTCAGCTTCAGTCTGATTATATTTGTAGGACCGAGCAATCCTGTTATGCCAGATTTTTCTTCAAATGAAGCATACGTACTACAAAATGGGGCTGATTTCGAGTTGCCGATAATAGAACAGTTGGTTAACACGCAGTTCTAATGGGAAGGTTGCCGAAGAAAAAGAGGTTGACGACAATAGTCACACTCACCTGAGAAGTTATGAGCGTTGTAAAAACGCTTTCAAACAGTTTTGAAGAATTCTGTCGATTGGAATGGATGGAGAAGCAAGGAGCAGATGAATTGAAACAAACAGACACGTCATATATGTACGTGACGCTGTGAAAATGCTAATAGAAGTGCGGACGCTGCTTAGATTGACGAGAATACGTAAATTCCCCTATATCATTAACAGCAAATTTTAATTTCAATTTGATCTCCAGCTTTGCTCGGGTAAGCACTCACCTTTGTTATGAAATATTGATAGTAAAACCTATTTTAAGTTTACTTTTGGAGTGAGCGGTGAAGGGAACCCTTGATCGTTGTTGGGTCTCCATAGACTTCTCTGACGTTTGGATAATGCACAAGCAGAAGTTCCGTGGCACTGCTAGCCATTGACAAGCTAAGAGGCCGGGAGAACTACACGACGTGGGCATTTGCGATGCGGATGATCCTAATCCGTGAAGGAAGCTGGTCTGCCATCGACGGAGACGGAGAAGGTGTTCCTGAGGATTTGAAGTTGCAGGCTCTGGCTACGATTTGCTTAAGCCTCGAGAGCTACAATTACAGTCTGGTGCAGGATGCGGTTACAGCAAAGGAAGCCTGGACGAAGCTGCAATCTGCATTCCAGGACAGTGGACTAACCAGGAAGATTGGACTGCTCAGAAAATTTACGTCGGTACGGCTGATCAACTGTGCTAGCGTTGAGGCGTACGTGGACGAATTAATGAGCACAAGCCACAAGCTTGCATCCGTGGGCTTTAAGGTGGACGATTCCTGGCTCGCGGCGATGTTGCTGATGGGTCTTCCTGATCAGTACGAGCCCATGATAATGGGACTCGAAGCCTCTGGAGCGGCTTTGACAGCGGATGCAGTGAAATCCAAAATTCTACAGGCCGTTAAGCTGGATCGTGGTCCGGTCAGCAGCGGCGCGGAAGGTGCCCTGTACAGTAAAGCGAACCGGAAGAAGCCAAGCGAATCCAAGGACGGTAGCAAAGGCGAAAAGTTATGTTACACCTGCAAGAAGCCGGGTCATTTTGCTGCCAAGTGTCCGGAGAAGCAGCAGCAAGCGAAGGCGAGCAAACACAAGGGTCTCTGTTCCATTTTTGCCATGGGAGACGTCAGCACCAGTGAATGGTATTTCGATTCGGGTGCCACTTGCCACATGGCACGGCCGGATCAGAAATTTCTCGATGAAGTCAAGATGGACCACAACGTCGGAACGGCGAACAATGCCACTATGAAGGTCGTAGCGAAGGGTTCAGTCGTGTTGGACAGCAACGATGGTCGAATCGATGTCAGCGGAGTTCTGAAGATTCCCGACCTAGCCACCAACTTGTTATCCGTAAGTACGATCTGCAAAAAGGGCAAAACTGTTATTTTCACCAAAGACAGATGCGAAGTTCGGGACGAAGACGGTGATCTGGTTGTCACCGGCGTCGAGGAAGGTGGCCTCTACAGAGTCAATTGGCCAGAGAAGTCGTTTTTGGCAAGCGGCATAGAGCTCTGGCATCGACGTCTGGGGCATCTTCACGAAGGTGGTTTGAAGAAGCTCAAGCGAATCGCCAACGGAATAGATTTCCAAGATGGGTCGTTAGAAGGATGTGTTGCCTGTCTGGAGGGAAAGCATACGAGGCGTTCATTCCCAAGCAGCGAGTCAAGAGCTGAAGAACTGTTGGAGTTGGTACACTCCGACCTCTGCGGACCAGTGGAGATTTCGTCGTTGGGTGGAAGCCGTTATTTCATGACGTTCCTGGACGATGCAAGCAAGCGGGTGGTGGTTTACTTCTTGAAGCAGAAAAATCAAGCACTCGAAGCGTTCAAGTCGTTCAAGGCCAAAGCGGAAAGACAGACGGGCAAGAAGCTAAAAATCTTGCGTTCAGACAACGGAAAGGAGTACGTGAATGCAGATTTCCGGAAGGTGTTGGAGTCCGATGGGATTCGACATCAAACCACGTGCCCGTATACGCCTGAGCAGAACGGGGCGGCAGAGCGCATGAACCGCACGCTGGTTGAAAAGGCGCGGTGCATGCTCAACGATGCGAAGCTGGGAAAAGAGTTTTGGGCAGAAGCTATTTCGACCGCGGCTCACGTGGTGAATCGATGTCCTACTCGTTCCCTGGAAGAGAAAACGCCGGAAGAGGCGTGGACCGGAAAGAAGCCGAATTTGAAGCACCTCAAGATTTTTGGCTCGAGCGTGATGACTCTGGTACCGAAAGCGAAAAGGAAGAAGTTTGATCCCAAATCCGAGAAAGGCATTTTCGTCGGCTATTGTGAAGACACGAAAGGTTACCGGGTGTATGATCCAGAGAATGACCGTTTCCACGTTAGCCGAGATGTCATGGTACTGGAAGAAGGCGTCGCTATCTGTATGGCAGAACAACGAGTGCAGCCGGTGGAGTTCATGGAGCTTTGTTCGGATGAAATCCATGATCGTCCTGAGTCCGGTGCAGCTGATACTCCTGAAGATGGTCAACACGCTGTGCTTCCTCTAGGCGAACAACCGAATGGCATCGTCGTACCTGGTGCAGCCGGGCCTGCTGTTGTTATCGATCAACCGGGTGGCAATCCTGGTGAAACCGAAACAACGGAGGAAGACATCGTCGTTGTCGACAGTTCGTCCAGTGAGGCAGACGAATTCGAGGATGCCTGTGCCGATTTTGCGCTCCCACCGCAACTGATTAGACCAGCTGAGTTGCAGCAAGGGTTAAGGCGCAGCGGTCGGGAGCGCCGTAATCCAGGCAAGTATAATGACTTTATTAGTTACGGTTCCTTTTCTGGTGGTGTTCATTACCCTCAGTTATCCTTCAACACGACGAGCGACGATGATACGATGGATGATCCGACGAGCTACGATGAGGTTCTGCGGCGGCTGGACCGAGATCATTGGATTGCGGCTATGCGTGAGGAAATTGCATCCCTCAGCGAGAATAGCACGTGGGTGCTCACCGATCTGCCTGAAGGGCGGAAAGCGATTCGGAATAAGTGGGTGTACCGAACGAAGCGAGGTCTCGACGGAACCATCCAGAGGTACAAGGCCCGCCTCGTGGTGAAGGGCTGCTCTCAACGACCTGGTCTGGACTACGACGAGGTGTACTCCCCGGTCGTGCGGTACGCAACCGTCCGGTATCTGATGGCACTGGCGGTGCGGTACAACTTGGATATTGACCAAATGAACGCGGTCACTGCATTCCTGCAGAGCGAGCTGAAGGACGAGGAGATCTACATGCTCCAGCCAGAAGGGTTCGATGCGTCGAATGGAAAGGTGTGCAGACTGAAGAAGGCCCTCTACGGTCTCAAGCAGTCCAGCCGCGTATGGAACGCACAGTTGGATGTGGTGCTGCAGGAGTTCGGACTGAAACGGTCGAGCGTGGATCCCTGTTTGTACTGGTGCATCCGTGGAGGAAAGATGATGTTTGTGACTATCTACGTCGACGATCTCTTGATTTTCACAAACGATCGGAAGCAAAAGAAGAAGCTGAAGGCCCATCTGCACAAGCGGTTCCAAATGAAAGACCTCGGGGAGGCGCAACAATGTCTTGGCATCAGAATCACGAGGAAGCGTGAAGAAGGCAAGCTGTGGTTGGATCAACAAGCCTACATCGAAGACATCGTCAATCGCTTCGGTATGGCCGATGCCCACCCAGTTGCAACACCAGCAGATCCAAGCATCAAGTTGGACAAGTCGATGGCACCGAAGACGAAATCTGAAATGGAAGAAATGAAGTCAGTGCCATACAAGGAAGCAGTCGGGTGTTTGTCGTTTGCAGTTCAAGTCACCCGACCGGATATTGCTTTTGCCGTCAACGTTGTGAGCCAGTACAGTGCCAACCCTGGCCGTCCTCACTGGGAAGCGGTGAAGAGGATAATCCGGTACCTGAAAGGTACAATAACCAAGAAGCTAGAGTACTCGACAAGCGGTCCAGCGGACATAGTTGGGTACAGCGATGCCGATTGGGGAGGAGATGCGGACGACCGGAAATCCACAACCGGTTATGTGTTCATGATGCAGGGAGGTGCGATCTCGTGGAACGTCAAGAAGCAGCCTACCGTAGCCCTTTCGTCCTGTGAAGCGGAATACATGGCCATGTCTCGCACGATCCAGGAAGCTATGTGGTGGAGTAATCTGCAGTCGCAGTTTTGCGAGGCCAAACCGATTTCCGTGTGCTGCGATAATCAATCGGCAACAACGGTTCGTATAACCCCCGGACCAAGCACGTCAGTATACGGTACCATTTCGTGCATGATAGCCTGCAGCATGGTGTCGTCCAACTGAGCTACACGTCGACAACGGAACAGCCAGCCGATGGGTTCACGAAGCCGATGACCGTTCAGAAGCAGCAGAAGTTTCGGAAGCTAACTGGCGTCGCGGATTAGGGAGGAGTATTGTGATCGTAGCAACCCAGTAATTCGCGTCGCTATATGCACTTGTTATTAGTTGCTAAGTTTCTGAATAAAATTTTCATTCCACTGTTCAACGTCAACCGATAAAGACGTGTTTCAATTACTCTCTACAATTCATTTTACAAACGTCAGAGAAGTCTATTCACCGCTCATATGGATGTAAAGATTGTATGGTATGGTATGACAAGTACACTTTTAAAATGGATTGGATCATACTTGACAGAAAGAACACAGATGGTCCGCTTTAAAGGAAAAATATCTTCGCCAGTTAATGTTACCTCGGGAGTTCCACAGGGATCTCATTTAGGTCCTTTATTATTTATTTTATTTGTGGATGACGTGAAGTTTGTGGTAAATCGTTTAAATGTGATCATATATGCTGACGATATGAAACTGTACATGGAAATCTTTAACATTTCTGATTTGCTTTATTTTCAAAATGAATGTTTTCTACAATTGGTGTGTTAAAAGTCTGCTGGACATTAATGTTAAAAAATGCAATATTATATCTTATTCCAGAAAACACACTACTCTAGATTTTACATGTACCTACTCTAGGAAACCAGCTGGTTGTAAGGTGAGATCAAATTAGGGACTTCGGAGTAATTCTTGACTCGACGTTAACATTTGTAGATCATGTGAATACCACAATTCACAAAACAAATAATATGTTGGGATTCATAACAAGATTTAGTTATCATTTAAAGACCCATATATTGGACTATTCGGAAGGGCAAAGAAGTTCGACTGAACGGTTTAGCGGTAGACAAATGACTAAATTTTCTTTATTACAGGTATCACTTATATACTAGAACAGGGAATCACTGGTTGCTTCGATTCGGATACTCTAACACTCCTCCTCGACATCGAATGCTAGAATTCCTGTCGCTTCTCGCAGTTTATCCAACTTCACACTGGTTAACGGCTTCGTCATCATGTCTGCCAACATGTCTTCTGTGGGGCAGTACAGCAAACTAATGATGTTCTTGTTCTTCAGATCCTTGACGAAACAGTACTTCGTATCCACGTGTTTCGATCGCTGATCCACTTTCTCGTTCTCTACCTGCCGAATGCAGCTTTGATTGTCCTCACGTATGCAGATGGGATGATTGACTTGCTTCAGCAATTTCAGCAACCATTGCACTTCCTGACAAGCCTCAGCCAGGGCGATGAATTCAGACTCAGTGGACGAAAGCGCCACACATGACTGCTTTCTTGATGCCCAACTCACAACGCCATTACCGAGGAAGATTAGAAATCCAGACGTTGATTTTCTATCTCGGGTGTCCCCGGCCCAGTCAGCATCGCAATAGACCATCAAAGCAGCGTTCGATGATCCAAGCTGCACCGCGAAATTTCGTGTGTGGACAAGGTACCGCAGCACCCTTTTGGCTTCAATCCAATCCTTGGTCCTCGGTTTACTAACGGACCGTCCCAGAATTGAAGCGCTGATGGAAATATCCGGCCGTGAGTTTACCGCGATATATAGCAAACCTCCTACCAGACTTTGATAAAGGTCGCCTTTTGGTAGCTCCGCCGAATTCTCCTCCTTTTGCTGATATCCGGGATCCATTGGAATTTTCGAGCCCTTGGCTTCCGAGAGACCAAACTGGCCGGCAAGTTTCAATATGTATGCCTGTTGATTTAAACGGTAACCGTTGGCGGATTTAGTTACCTGAATTCCAAGGAACACTTGAATGTCGCCCAAGACTGTCAATTTGAAGCATCGTTGCAAATCGTGAACTACTTCACGGAACTCTATTTCGCTGTGGCACACGACAAGAATATCGTCAACATAGATGAGGATGAACGATTTCTGTCCCTTCGTTGTCCGGACGTAGAGGCACGCATCTGCCACCGACTGACAAAATCCAGCTTTCTTAAAGACATCGTCAATCGTCCGATTCCATACTCTTGCCGCTTGTTTCAACCCATATAGACTGCGATTGAGCCGGCACACGCCCGTTCCATTCGGACCCTTGGTTTCGTATCCTGGCGGCTGCTTCATGTAGACCTCTTCTTTTAAAGCTCCATACAAGTACGCCGTCTTGATGTCCAGGTGCTTCACCAGAAGCTTACGTTCTGCTGCGATGGTCAATAACGTCCGAAACGTAACTTGACGAGCTACAGGTGCAAAAACTTCATCGAAGTCGGTCCCATACTTCTGTGAAAAGCCTTGCGCAACCAGCCTGGCTTTATACCGGACAACGTTTCCTGTGGTGTCTTCCTTCTGCTTATACACCCACTTGCATCCAACGGGCTTGCGGTTCTCGGGCAGATCAACAATCTCCCAAGTGTCATTCTCCATCAACGACCGGAATTCCTCATCCATCGCTGCCATCCAATACTCACGATTGATCCCATTGATTGCTTCACGGTAGTTTCGTGGCTCTCGTTCGCCACTAGATGCTGCTTGGACTGTCTCACTATATCGAGCTGGTCGGATACCTTTCGTGGTTCGGCTCGATCTCCTGACTTGACATGTTTCATCGTCGTCGTCCTCGATCAATGTGGCATCTCCATCATCCGATTCGTCATCGTATTCTGAATCGTCCGACGAGATACTTGAGCTCTCATCGTTCGAATTTTCTTCCTCGATCTCACCGACTGGATTGACATCAGTGTTGATTGGTTTGCTGAATTCGAATTCAATCACCTCTTCCACTGGTAGCGATTCCACTGCCCGGTCCAAGGAACGCTCGGACACTTCCGACGCGGTGTGCTCCTCCTCAACAAAATTGGCATCTCGGCTGACGATTACTTTCCTTGTAGATCGATCCAAAAAACGATACGCCTTATGGTCCAACGAATATCCAACAAACGTTAGCTTCTTTGCTGTCGGATTCATTTTCTTGCGCTTTTGTTTGGGGACGTGAACGAATGCAGCACATCCAAATGCTTTCAAATGCGCTACGTCCGGCATTGTTCCAGTCCAAAGCTCGAACGGTGTTTTGGGAATTGACTTCGATGGTAACCTGTTCTGTAAATAGACAGCAGTACTTACGGCTTCTGCCCAGTAGCACTCCGGAAGCTTTGCATCGAATAACATGCAGCGACTCATCTCGACCAGGTACCGGTTCTTCCTCTCGGCGACTCCATTTTGCTGGGGAGAGTAGCTGGCGGTAAACTGTGGCTTGATTCCTTCTTGCTTGTAGAATTTCATCAGCTCGTTTCCGGTGTACTCACCACCCTGGTCGGATCGGATGGCTTTCGGCTTTCGTCCGAACTGGGTTTTCACGTATGCCACATATTCCTTCAGCTTCTCTGGAACCTCCTCCTTCTTCCGCAGCAGATACAGCACACAGAATCGACTGTAGTCATCAATGACGGTCATGAAGTACCGATAACCAGACACTGATGCATTGTCGATCGGGCCACAAACGTCTGTGTGTACAATGTCCAGCATTGCACGAGATTTGCGGTCGACCGATTTAGGGAATGACTTTCTGCATAGCTTCGCTCGCTGACAACATTCGCATCCTTGCTTGACTCCGCAGTCGTACACCTTCAAGCCGGTCACCAGATTCTTCTTCAGCATCACGCTTAGAGCTTCAGGATCCCGATGTCCAAATCTTCGGTGCCAGACGTGCTGACAATCAACTTCGTGGTGGTCGTTCACAGCCATCGAAACTTCACAAGTCGTTTTCACCTTATAAAGGCCACTTGTTTTCTCGGCGACAATTGCCACGGTACCACCAACAAGAACACGACATCCTCCAGCGTCGAACATCACAGCAGCTCCCTTCTCTGTGAGCTTTGGCACTGACATCAGGTTCATTTCCAAACTTGGAACAAACAACACGTTGCTTAGAGACACATCGGTTGTTTTTCCGTCTCCATGGTAACACGAAATTTTTCCGCTACCAGCACCTTCGACCTTCGCAACTTTTCCATCAGCCAGAGTAACGGTTTTCACTTGGCTCTTCTGGATTTCCTCGAAAAAATCGGAGTCACAGCACATGTGCGCGGACGCACCTGAATCCACAATCCATTCCGCATGGTCCGATTGCTCATGCACTCCCAAAGCAAACGTAACGGTTTCGTTTTCACTGCGCACGCTTTTTACCTTCGGGGATTTTTCCTTACCGTCAACCGATTCCTTCGCATACAGCCTGCATTCCGATTGCTTGTGTCCAGGTTTCTTGCAGAAATGGCACGTTAACGGCTTCTTCTTCTTCTTCTGGAATCCTGCTTTCATCGCTGAACTTGAAGAACCTTGACTTCGTCTCTTCGCCACTTCATCTAACAGCTTCCCTTTCACCAGCTCCAGTTTCAGCTCCTCATCGGACCGGCTTTCCAAGGCCGTGGTCAACGTATCGAACGAATCAGGCAGGCTCCTAAGAACGAGGGCGACCATTAACGCTTCACCCAGGTTCAGTCCAGCGCACGACAGCTTCGTGAACAACTCTTCCAGCTCGAAAAGATGATTCTGCATGTCGTCCCCGTCGTTGAATGATATGTTGCAAATCCGTTTCAGCAGCGCAACCTTGGAACAAAGGGATGTTTTTTCGTGGTGTTTCTTGAGGCTTTCCCAGGCTTCCTTGGCGTTCTTCGTTTCGCGAATCAGCATGTGTTGTTGGTCTTCGACAAGCAGCGCAATCGTCGCTCTTGCCTTCCGGTCACCGGATTTCCAGCCTTCCGTCACCGGTTCTGGAGCCGCGTCTTCGATGTACCGCCACAGGTCCTCCCTGGTCAGCAGCATCTCCGCCTTGAACTTCCAAACCGAATAGTTGGAATTGTTCAGTTTAACAACCGACACTTTGTTGCCTTCCATGGAACTTCCAGAATTTTCACACTGAAGTGAAAAAAAATCTTCAAACAAATTCAAACGTTGCTATGCGACGGTTGTCCTGGGCCCATAACCTATTGGACTATTCGGAAGGGCAAAGAAGTTCGACTGAACGGTTTAGCGGTAGACAAATGACTAAATTTTCTTTATTACAGGTATCACTTATATACTAGAACAGGGAATCACTGGTTGCTTCGATTCGGATACTCTAACACCATATACCATCAAAACACTTTATATAGCTTACGTGAGATCAATTCTCGAATATTGCAGTGTGGTTTGGGCTCTATACAATGAAACTTATATAAATCGTATAGAATCAGATCAAAAACAGTTGTTGTTATTTGCTCTTAGGAAACTAGGCTGGACCTCTTTTCCCCTTCCTTCTTATGAGTCCCGTTGCATGTTGATAAACATTGAAACACTTAAGAAACGAAGAGAAATTTCCATGATTTCCTTTGTTAATGATATTATCTCACAACGCGTAGATTCAGAAAAAATATTAGCAAGCTTAAATTTTTACGTACCATCACGCATATTAAGAACTCGAAATGTATTTCAACTGTCACCTCACAGAACGAATTATGGTTAAAATGGACCAATCAATAGAATGATGAGAGTTTATAATAATTATTGTGAGCGTATAGATCTAACGATGTCTAAAGATACAGTATAAGGAGAACTGCTAACTGCTAGGATTTCATCTCGTTAAGTTTAAAACAATTTTTATTTTTTAGATATTTGTATATGTAATTCCAGAACAACATGTGAAAAGGGCATACAAGCTTTTTGTAAACAAACCTTCTTATGCCCTTTTCTCGCCACCCATATGACACCAACGCAAACCTTTAACATCACCGGGTAGGGGACACTTTCCCCTTCCCGATGATATTGCTGGCTTGCGTGGGTGACCCTCGGTTGGTGAAAAAAGGGCCTACAAAGGTTTGTTTACAAAAAGCTTGTATGCCCTTTTCACATGTTGTTCTGGAATTTACATTTATTGACAATTTCAAATAAAACGAATGAATTAAAATAGCATGTAAGGCAACAAAACTTTTGTAAAACGGTCTACACTGATTGACGACAAATAAATAAATAAATAAACAAAAGTTTTTTTCCACAGCATTGTTCTAAACTGGCTTCCAAGCTTCCAACCCATCGGTCCTTTTCAGGACCACAAATGACTGATAAAAGAGTTAACTAAAGAGTAAGAGCTTGTATCCAAGACATATCGTCCAGGATCGGCTTATACTACATGGTCATCGACAGAGCACCTCACAAACAGAACTCTCAAATTGCTTCCGAATTTCAACCTATCGAACTTTTTCTCTGATAACGAGTTAAGAAATCAATTTAATATACTGGGAAAATGGCTCTTTTGTTGGCCTATGGATCTAAGATTGGGCCCATCGCTAAAAATCTGCTATTTATCAATTTTATCTAGATGAACGCGTCATTGCGACGTTATTAATTGATATTTTTGGTCGCTATTGAAAATTTAGTCGATTGCTGAATTTATGTATGGGCCCAAATTAGGGGCATTTAGGCCGACATTACATCCATTTCCCCTACTATACTTTTGCTGTGACATCAAAACTACCATTCGTAATCCTACGTCAAATCTACGGTCGTGTCTTGGATACAACCTCTTACCTTTTTTTCGACAATTGTCGATGGTTCAATATGATCAACAGGCATCTTGAATTAGTGAATTACTCAGTTAAACGGATTTTAGAACTCATTTTGAGAACATTTTAAAAAAATTTGACACAATGAGCGGTGAATGGAAAGCACCACACGGTATTTCACTGGGTTTTTTATTCTATTTTATCAACTGCATTTTGAACTTTTCGCGGCTGTCGGGACTCATCGCGAGTATTCGTAATGCGCAATTCGATAGAGCTTGCCAAACGCGTTCTGGGCTGGGTAGTTTTTGAAATTTAGTCGGTATGGAAGCGAAATCTTAGAATCTCTATAGTATATTTAGTAGAATATTTAGGGAGGAAACCAAGATTAATCAACTTGCCAACATAGGCTATCACATTTATTTTGGTGGTACTCTTTAAGTAATTAGCTGATTTATAGCTGTTTCGCGCGGCGATCGGAACTCGCCCGGTTTCGAAACTCACTTCTAGAAAATTTGTTTATTATTCCAACCTGGATCGGGTATCAAGATCGACTCCGCTTGTTTTTAAAACCTATCTCAGGTTGAGGTTCGCACAGACAAAAAGTTCGGTTTCAAATTTCACAAATTCGCTATTAGTTTAGATATTTACTTAAACAGATTTACTGATTCAATAGAAGTACTACGCGGACGTATCCTTTAATTCGTTAATACGTTTATTGATGTGGTCTACGTTTATTGATGTGGTCAGGTCACAGCATTTTTTTTTTAAACTATCTTGAAATAATTGGCGCTGACGGCGAATCTGTAGCTCTTCACTCCTATCGTAAAATCCATCCAAAACGTCAAACTGTGCGTGAAACATGGCGGACATAAGAAACTGTCACTATTTGCTAGAAGAGACGATTTTCCGACGGTTCCGTCAACGCCAATTGTCGAAAGATATAAGCAAAATTTGCTCACATGGGTCAAGTTTTGAAAAGTAAGCTGTCACGCAGCTCCAGCTTGATACCATAACAAAATAATGGAATTCGTAACGAATTAGACAAAATTTAGTATTTCATTAACACAAATCTCTCGTTTTGTTCCGAATGCCCGGAATTAGGCAGTGCGCAGAATTATGGCGGTTGACGCTAGCTTCTTATTTATTTATTTTAAATACCGTTACTAACTGAAACTGATGAACTGAAATATGTACAAACCTTTATTAATTATACTAATCGTTAAGTTTTATTATGGTAAAGTTTCTTATTTAAAGATGTGTCGCGATTTCCCGAGATTCTGAAAACAAAACTCCGAATCCCGGGATTTTTTAATCCCGTTTAACAGGACCCTCTAGACTACCTAATAACGCGCACTCGTACACGGCGAATGAGAACGACTCAAATTTGAGTTTAGTTCACTCATAATCGCCAAAAGTGCAGGAACTCAGCGATGAGTAAAATTTGTCTCATGGTTTCCTGTAGAAAACCTAAAAAATCTGCCGGAAAATGAGGAAATTGACGAAAATTTTATTCAGTCTCGGAGTAGTACCAATAGACTGAGTGAATCCAATCTTTACTTTTCTCAAAATCGGGAATTTTTCCCTGGAAAATCCTGGGAAAACATGAGGCAAATTAACTCATCGCTGAGTGCCTGCACTTTTGGCGTTTATGAGTGAAGTAAACTCAAATTTGAGTCGTTCTCAGTGTAACATTTGAATCAGCGCTATATTAAACAGGCACCCCGCATCATGAATAGAATCACCATTTCTAACGTTATCCAGAGCCTTGTTCAATTGATCCAGAGTGTAAAGCTTAGGCGGAAAGTGATGGAGACAAATGAATCGCGAAACACCACAAGCTGCTGAAAGAACCACCCATCGTCTACAACACAAAAATCAGGCAACTAACATGGACTGGGTATATCGTAAGAAGGTCGGAAGACAAACCGGTGAAAATAGTTCTCGAAACTGAATCAAGAACGTCCAGATGAATGATGACCGGCGGAACCATCGCAGACAGTGTGGTTGGCGACATGCAGCCATAGATCGAGTGGTATGGAGTCGATCAGGGGAAAGTGGGATAAGATTGCCATCCTAACGAAGCTCGGATAATATCACCAACCGGTAGAGGAAACATTCCTGTACATGAATTCTCGCTCCCTGGATGAGAAATATGTCAGGCTGACCCAGCGCATCAGCGCACGCATTGCTATTCAAACAAACCCAAATACTGCAAAAAACAGCATCACTTACCTTTAAGTCATCATCCCGCACCGTAATACAAGTGTCGACGATTGATCCTCCGATAACTACCTAAAAAGACATAAGAATGTTCAGTTTGGCTGACATCCCAAATGTACACTCAGCAACAAGTTAGCTCTCAATATGCCTTCCGCATTTCTTTCAAATTGTGGATGCATTTCTTTTGAAAGGGAGAGACATTTTGAAAATAAAAACATCGATCATAAGATTATAAGTAACTTTAATACTAATATTACATTGCTACGAGGTAGATATAGACGTGTACGGATGTGATTGAGGAAATAATAAATTTAACTGACCGGTGCTCGCTGGCGGAGGGGCTGGGCAACTTCACCAATCTTCTCATCACTTGCACAATTTTCCAAACGATTCAACTCCAATGCGATTTCTCCCGCGACGCGCGCGTTGTTCTTAATCAGTGCGATGTCTGAAAGTGAGAATATAATGTTAGCAAACAAAATTTAGAACATCTACCACCATGATAAACATCATACTTGATTCCAAGCTTCGTCCCTCTGTGCGCTTGGAAATGGCCTCCAACACGAACGGAGTCATTTCTTTGCCACCGACGGCATTTTGTCCTGCATCGGCCAACGCTTGATCAATTGCATCGTCAATCAGCTTGCGATCGATTGCGTATTCCTCCGGCAGAGGTACGCCAATCAGGAATCCCGAATGCAAACCGAGCGACTTATTGGTGGAAAGCAGCTGGGCAGCTTCCACGGCGTCGTTCAAATTGTAGTCAGCTTTCGATCCACTGGAAGGGAAGTAGAAAGCCGGAAACTCTTTATCCGGACATTGATATGATACAACGCAAACGCCTTGAGTTTCCTGCATGAGAGTGTAAATAAATGGTGAAATTATGGATTTAAGTAAAAAAAAAAAAAAAAAAAACTACTGCTTACCAAATATTCCAACGTTCTCTGAATATCCAGAATCGACTTTACGCCGCTGGAAACCACGGCCACCGGAGTGCGGCCCAGCTCAACCAGATCGGCCGAAATGTCCAGCGATTGCTCTCCACCGCGGTGGACGCCGCCAATTCCACCGGTGGCGAAAATCCTTATTCCGACCAAGTTGGCCACCACCAGTGTTCCGGCAACGGTTGTGCCACCGCTCAGCTTGCGGCTCACCACATATGACAGGTCTCGGCGAGATGTTTTGATGCTTCTCTCTTTGCCGGCTTTGGCCAGGGTGGTCAACTGGTTCGAATCGAGACCAACCTTGACGCGACCGTCGACGATGCCAATGGTAGCCGGAATGGCACCCTGCGGAAGATAGGAAAGTGATAAGTAAAGTAAGCGTCGGGCTTGTTCATTTTGTCATGCATTTTGCATTGCATTTCCCTACTTTGCTTGATTATTTATATTAGTTCTACTATAATTGTCTCCAAAATCACCTAATGTCCCCCCACTTCATATCTGTCATACCTCGGAAATGGTGCACGATCCAGATAAACTTCGCATCTGCAGTTCAACTGTACCCTGTGGTTGAGTTCATCTGCACGCCCATGGGATCTTGCCGAACAGCAAGTTACTTAGTGTCAACATGCGTCATGCACTTTCGAGATTGAGCAAGGCCTTATAATTGATTGATTGGTAGGTCACCCATCGCACCGGATCCTTTGGAGATGAACTAGTGCAACAGAGGAGTGCAGATTGGATCGTAGATGATGGGGTGTACTTGCATTGATCTGTTCCTATAAAACAAATACTGTTTCGCTCAGGCAATCGTCCAGATCTGATGGAATATTTGGGGTTAATACGTATTGACATCCCCCAATAAGTGCTGGGACTTGTATGGACATCCCTATAAAGTTCTGTGGATTTCCCATCGAAGTCCATACCAATTGAAACCAATGACTGGCAAGGATACCTAAGGAAAAACGTAGGAAACAAAATTTCATCCCGGAAGACCCTTGGTAAGACTGACTTTGTTTTCTTGTTAATAATGGCATGTTTGGCAACCCGGTTAATTTGACAGCTCAATTCAAGGCTCATTTTTTTTAAATTTTGAACAAGCAGTGAAATTTGAAAAATCCGAACCAAGACGTCGATACTTTTGGCGCGATTGATCTTGAGCGGTCTAAGCCATCCGTCAGGAAACGACAAAGAAAAGAAAAACAAGTCGATGATACACTTCAGCTGGACAAACTTTCCCGAGCGGAGGATCCCCTCGAGAAGGCGATCGAATTCTTTCAACAGCTTGACGAAGACAGCATTGAAACGGATCTGTATTTACAGACGCTGGGACACTGCTGCTGATGTTAACTGCCATCGCTTTTCCGGGGATCGAAATTAGCTTCGGAGATCAACGATAGCTATCTGTCAGCGAATTGGGACATTGCGGAGCAGCAACGGACGAACAGGTAGACGCAATTCAAAAAGTGATGGTGTGATGTTGCTAATTTCATCACCGTCGTCGTCGCCGACAAGTTACTCGTCAGCGGGACGACCATGTAGTGAAGCAACAGTCAACGGAAGCCACCATCCTACAGCTACATCAAAATCAAGATCAAAATAAACACCAGCTAAAACTAGCCTAGCCCTCCAAGCCGATTTCAAACTATTTAAACTATAGTAGTTATAGTTACAACTACATAGTAGAGTCCTAGAAGAGGAACAGGGCAAATAGGAGATTCTCACCGACGGCGGTCATCATTCGTGAGATTATTGGTTTCTCTAGAAGGATCACATCTGCTTGGCAGCATGCCTTGCTACCAAGCTGTCGTATACGAGAGCTGTCAAACGCAGATTCCATTGGAGAGAAAAGGGTATTCTGAATTTCAATCCGAATCAGGTACCATAATTTCTGAGTAACTGCCTCCGGGGAAGTATTTGCCGATGATTAGAGCAATAAACTTTCTTGGAGGAGCGATCTTGTTTAAATAATGGGATTGTAAGTGGGGTGTCGTTGATGATTTTTAGCGCAGCTGCGAATACCCTGGTTTTGGTATACTTGGTGGCCGGAATGTGTACGCTGACTGTGTTTCGGGAAATCTAACTCGGTATTTGGGGAATCCATGTCGGGACTATGCAAAAAAATAACGGTTGCGGTTTCCAAAAGTTGGATTGTGTTAACAACAATCAAATTTTGACACACGCGCACTGCGCAGGCGCCAGCTGGCTGGCATGCCGCCATGTTATAGAGATTGCTAAAGTATGATTGTGTAAGTGATTTGTATTCATCGGGAAAATTTTCCGCTATGAAGTTTTTTTTCCCGATGAAAACATTTTGCGTATACGTATACGTGACGCACACTACGTACGACAAACGTCAGCAATCTCTATTGAAACCAACATCTGAAACGTCACAATTCCAGTGTGAACTGCAAAAATGGCGTGACTGAATTGTCTTATTTTTATCAAATGAAATTATTTTCCCTTTTATGCCATATAAATGGTTGACTTCGTGGTAGAAAATCAGAAAATAATATTTTATGAGTCCTAAGTTTATTTTTCACAAAATGTAAGCAAAAATATTAAGAATATCCATAATATCAGTCACGCCTTTTTTGAAATTCTGGCTTGAATCTTCTATTTGTTTACAAATTATGAGCTGTCAGTGGGGCCCGCAATTCGCGGGTCCGCAGCGATGTTAGCTCTTTTCAAGGCAAGGCAAACAAGATAGGGATGCCACCTAGCTGGCAGGCGCAGAGATAGTGTAGTGTTGCCAGTTACTTTTAAAATCATATAAAATCCAAGCATGGGTGCCAAACAGTGCCAATGAATGAGCCCAGGTGTGCCCAAATCTGTTTTTGGCACACTGTGCGGAGTGAAGAACCCATTGCATCCAATTGAAAGATAATACTATAGAGAACATATAAATTAAAATATGTTTTATTCCAATAATAAACTGGGCTTATACATTCTAGGACACCCTATAGAAAAATTTGAGCAGAATTTCAATATTTTACTATAGGGTGAATTGCGCTGGATTTCTAAAGAATGTTCATATGAATTTCAAATAGAACTATGGAAGAAAACTTCAGAAAACTCTTGGGGCAATCATAAAAAAAATAAGGTGAATTTAGAGAAATCATAAAAGCCGTACTGCGTTATCTAAGGATTTTCTTGACTGACGAATGATTATTAAATGATAAGTTAATTTTCAATGATTAATGATTATATTATGTGAGGCATATGATTAGGATTTATAATAAATTATTAATCTCTCAAAAATCATGATTAGTGATGATGACTAATCGTTTATCTTAATAATCATTAATTCTGATTAATCACTAACGCTCTGGAAAGTTTAATCTTCGTGTGGTGGTGGTGTATGTATGCAAGCGTGGGCTAGCAGAGACGACACATTGACGATAGAAGTCATTGTCATTGTTGGGCTTCCACCTATTTGATAATGTTCTCTTGAAATAATCGGAATTGAGACGAAACTGATAAACCAATCCACGCCAAATCTGGATCCGTCAAAAAATTAGAACTTTCCTAAAACCGGCCGGCAGTTAAATATTACAAATGTAAATCTCTACATTCTTTTTCATTCTGCATGCTTTCCTTCGAAAGGCTGGAGGCAATATGAAATGATGATTTAAATTATGGCGAACTAGCTTGTCTTTAGGTATTTTGATCAATTTTCAGCTGAAACTAGTATGTACATATGTCATTACGATAGAATTTTCCTTTTGAAGTCATGGGCGTTTTTTCAATGCAATATTTTGTTTACTGAAAATCACAGAATACAACACAACTTCACCGAATGATTTTGTGACTTATGTGATTTATTCCAAATGTTACATAAATAGTGTATCTTCCCAACCATTGGCACAGCATTTATTATTACGTCCCAACCAAAAGGCGAGCTTCGCCAGTAGAGCGTTAACCAGACAACAAATCAAATGCAAAACTTATCCACAAGCCTTTTCGAAGCATGGTTGCGCTTCGTCAAACCGAATTTCCCTTCAAGAATCCTATTCCATTCTCCCGAAAACCACATTGCAGCTTTGGGGGAAAAAAATCCTATCCATTTTCCGTCCCAATCCATATTTTCATTTCGGAAGCCGGATCTAGTGCGGTTGCCGTAGAGCTGAAAACTTGTACTAACTGCTGCTGCTGCTTGAATTGCACTTGTGCCGACCCATCTCAAAATTGTCTTTTAATTGAATGTGCGGTTTATGCAGATTTGGGTCCCGTTTACTTTGTATCAGTTTTGCTGTAGCTCGACCCGGTCATCCTCGTTACGTTACTCCAATGCGGACTATCGCCGACCCTTATTCTTGTCAAAACTTTTCCCCAGGACAGCCTCCACTACTGAGCGGCATAATGCACCACGTTCTTCCTTCCTATCTATCGCTTTCTCTCTACAACATACAGATGCAGCTCGGCAGTGACATAATTACGTTTTCGAAAAGTTTTGCCACCGGTTTCACCTCTCAATGCTTACCGTTTTGCGAACGACCTGCTCCACTTCGAGGGCTGTCTCCAGATTTTTCGGATACGGCATGCCGTGGGTGATGATAGTGGACTCAAGTGCCACCACCGTTTGCGGTGCCTTGAGGAGCGCCTCACGAACGTCCGGTTTGATGTCAACCAGGGAGCTGTTGGTTTACAAAGAGGCGAAACAGAATGGGTGAGGAAAGTTTTAACAGACTTTGGAGACCAATTAGCGACGACGATGAAGTCGCATTCTAGTTATGGTGTTGCAAGCATTTGATGCTAATTTATGCAAACCTTAGTTTGGCCAGATCTGCCAGTCCACGCTTGGGCAAATAGTTAACCACGGCGAAGCTGGACAACTTTGCTGGAACACGAAGCATGTTGCCTGAAAAAAAAGAAGAGAAAATTAGAGCGAGTTTGATAAAAGCCCGCGCAACAGGTTGCCCCCCGAGTCATTCAATTCCCATTAGACACTGGCGCGGCGTCGCGACGGTAATGCACCTAGCAACGATGGCATCGCCGTTTCCGTTTGTTTATTTTCCAGCACATTTCTTCCAGTCATTTTTTCGCCTACAATTCTCGAACAAATCTCCCCCAAAATCGCAATGGAGGACCTACCGAAACTTCCCGGGAACGACTTTGTCAATCGTCTGCGCCAGAAGCACCACGTCCCACAGAGCTTCAAGTACATCAACGGCTACCCGATCCCGGTGAAACCGATCTGTGGCTTCGGTGGTGAACAGCTGAACGAAGATTCCATCTACTACTGCACGGACGAAACGGATGCCGTCCTGTACGATCCGATTCTAACCTACGGACGCGTCCGGAAGCTACCGGTCAAACCATACCGGCCACACTTTGTGCTGTACGACCAGAAGACGCTTAAGTTCAATGCGTTCTTCCGGCAAGGCGTACCGGAATCGCCGAAGGAAACCTTCCGCATTCGGTACGTCAACATTCTGTACTTTCTGGAAGATGACACCATGACCGTACTGGAACCGGTTATCGAAAACTGCGGCTACCCGCAGGGTCGCCTTGTTCGGCGGGGTAAGATCATGAAAAACTGCCTGGGAGAGTTGTACAGCTGGAAGGATCTGAACATCGGAATCGATTTGGAGATACATGGGTACGTGTTCCATATTACGGATTGTGATCCGTTTACGAAGGAGTTTCTGCTGAGCAATGGAATCGAGTTGAACGAGATGGAATTCCCACCGCCGGATCCGGCCATGAACGAGAGGTCCATCAGCGAGAGACAGACCTTCAAGCACCACAAGATGTACCCGGTGCCGGAGGACAAACTGAGGAAATATCTGGAGTACCAGGGCAAAGTGCTGCAGTAAGTAGACTCTTCCTTTGGAAGGTTGTCGATAATTTGAAAGGGTGCAATCTTGATTGATTACAGTTTCGATTGCCTGCTGGATAAACCGGACCAACCCGGAGGGATAAGGATGACCTACAAGCTGTTCTACTTCCTGGAAGACGACACGGTATCGATCAAGGAGCTGAAGGAGAATCAGGAAGGGCGGGATTACTTCCCGATGCTGCTGCGGAAGCAGAAGCTGCCGAGGAATTGGACGGAGAAATCAGGTGGGTGATTTTTTGTTTGCAAACTATATAGAGCAGTTTGCATGCTATATAGAGCAATTCCACGCCAAATGACGAATCGATCTGATGCGACCTTCTCTAAACTTTGCATAATAATTATTGTTTGTCATGGTCAATCATTCACATTTTGGCTAAAATTCGGCCATTTTGAATCTCGTAAAAACTTCAAAATGGTATTCGAGATTTTTCAACACATCATAACTCGAAAAATTCACTTACAATCGAAATGACGTCTGAGACAAAGTTGTAGGAAAATATAATTTCATTACAGGACAATTAAACACTGTGTAGAAAATTCAAGTAATTTTGTGTAAAAACCCAAAAAAAAAGTGTTTAAAACTTAAATAACAAAAAATTACCCTCATCAATATTTTTTCAATATTTCTCATCAAAAAGCTTATGAGTGCTACCTTCTGAAAAAATTTCAAGCTGAACACTTATATACCAACACAAAAATTTAACAAAAGGAAGGTTGCTATAAAAGTTCAAAAATTTGTGCAAAAGTTGTTGATTACGGATTTTTGTTATTTTTTAAGTGTCCAACTTGAAATTTTCACAGAAGGTAGCATTTTTCATAAGCTTTTTAATGGAAAATATTGAAAAAATATTAAAGATGTTAACACAGACAAACAAACATAACACTCGCAAGTTGTTCATTTAACGGTCAATTTAAAAGTATCGTAGTTGGTAGTACCGCCACCTGTGGCGCGCATAGTCAATTCCCTTGCGTTTAACGTTTACACACTACCGCCATCTGTTCAGCGTACTACCACAAACGAAGTGACAGACGACTAACTGGCGAAGAAATCAATTAAAATAATGTGGTTCGCTGTAATAGAATTTCCTTAGAAGCTTCTGCCATCATCCACCAGATGGGATAGTATTTTTGTTTTGGTTTTGCACAAAGTTGATTTTGTGTACAATGATTCTTTGACAGTGTGCAAAGAGTGCGTATCATTTTGTCATTTTTTATGCATTTCAGTTTTGAGTAGAGTGAAAGAGATAGAACCAAAACGTTCTAGTACATTTGGTGAAAATGCTAGTTCAATCCAGTAGTAATGTTGCCATGTGGTACAATCCAGTAGTAGTGGTGTTGCCATGTGGAACACTGAAAAATTGCAATAGCAGGTTAGTCACCAAAGTTTTCGTGCCGCTCCGTCTGTCACTTCGTTTGTGGTACTACCCACCACAGTGTATTCAACAAATTGCGGTATTGTTTTAGCGACGATGTTTTACAGTGATAAATATTCAATGTGTTATGTCTGTTTGTCTGTAATGTTAATTAAGATTTAAACACTTTTTTGGTTTTTTTTACCCAAAATAACTTGATTTTTGTTTTACCGTGTACAAGTTATAAATATTTTTACTATGTTTTACCAAATTTTACTAGAAATTTTCTACTGTTTATTTTTTTTTTCCTAAAAAGGAAATATCAACAGTGAGCATGCACAAGGGCGTATTGATGAATTTACGTTACGGTCGACCAGCAGATGGAAATCTAGAGTAACATTTGAGATGGGCCTATGTCCAAAACATAAACAAACCAGAAAATGAATTTTAAATTTTTCCACCACTATTCAATTCATATTTAAGAAAATTGAAGTATTTTAGGCATTTATATTGTTCACAATAACAATAGTAACTGTATCTTAGTATACAACCTCAAAAATATGCGAAAAGCTTTCAAAAATATATGAAAATCAATAATTATCAATATTAATTTCATAAATTAATAAGCCTTTTTGTGAATCTTTCAATTGATAGGCCTTTTTTGTTAAGCCGTTGTTCTTGTCATCACGAATGGTACGCCCTTTGCTAAGCCTTTTCGCAACGTCAAATAAATTCAAAACAAATCATCGGCCCTGCCTCAACCAGTAGGGCAGCGCTGCCATTTATACAGATTTATCTGTATTATACAGATTTTTTAATCTTAATACAGACCCGATACAGAATACAGATTTATCACAGATTTTTAAATTACAATACAGATTTATACAGATTTTTATAAAATGAATGTTATGGTGTTTTTGACAGCATTCACAACCAGATGACCAACCGCTTTCGGATGCATATGGAGCTGGTAGTAAACGATTTGAGATTGTATGGGGATTTACAGTATTAATTGAATATTTCCAATATAAGCATGTATGTTAAATACAAGAAAAGTGCCCGAGCACATTAAAATGGTACAAATACAAGTACTCGTAAACATTTTACTTGCATTGAAAATGTATTTCGTAAGAAATTGCGGATTTTCTGATATTCTCCATACTGCAAAAATGATTTTACCAGCACTGGCGGGGCGACATCTCTCGACTTTTCGGTGTAACTACCACACAAATGATGTAATTAATTGTATTCATCTGACGGATTTCACGCCAACTCATCCAGTGGTTGGCAGCACCCTCTCAGAACCTTATGGAACTTTGTGGGTGTGGAGACTTAGCAATTTTAAGCAACTATATTAAAAATATCAAATAGTAATGAACTCGTGCACTTTTTTGCATTTAAAACTGCTTATCAGGAAGATAATGAATAGAAACTAAAATCTCCATACATTTTCAAACGGCTTCATATCACTCTTATAAATAAGTACGGACGATATCACAAATAGCGCAATTATATCCCGTATGGTTAGTACGATAGCCCGAATAGGTGGTTAAGCACTTTTTATGGTTATTTTGTATGCACTGTATTTGTAAAACAACAAAACATGATTAATTAAGAAAAAAATTGTCAATACAGAAAATACAGATTTTTTAATAGAGTGGATACAGATTTTTTATAAAACCACCTGGCAGCTCTGCAGTAGGGCCACAAACGAAGTGACAGACGGAGCGGCTCGAAAACTTTGGTGACTAACCTGCTATTGCAATTTTTCAGTGTTCCACATGGCAACACCACTACTACTGGATTGTACCACATGGCAACATTACTACTGGATTGAACTAGCATTTTCACCAAATGTACTAGAACGTTTTGGTTCTATCTCTTTCACTCTACTCAAAACTGAAATGCATAAAAAATGACAAAATGATACGCACTCTTTGCACACTGTCAAAGAATCATTGTACACAAAATCAACTTTGTGCAAAACCAAAACAAAAATACTATCCCATCTGGTGGATGATGGCAGAAGCTTCTAAGGAAATTCTATTACAGCGAACCACATTATTTTAATTGATTTCTTCGCCAGTTAGTCGTCTGTCACTTCGTTTGTGGTAGGGCCTAGCTTTGGTTTGAAAATTTTCAATCAACGGCCCTTCTACGTCACTAGGCTTATCAATTAAATGAAATAAATTAATGGTTGGCCGTTTTAGCATGCGGGCCTATTAATGAATCGAAAAATTTCGTTGATTTTGATTTTTCTCGATTACGCGGAATTTTCCTACACGATTAGTGGCTATCAAGCGGCACTTAAGAATGGTATCAAAACCCGATTTGTTTACGTTTTGGACATAGGACCATTTCAAATGTTACTCGAGAAATGATGTGAAAATGATAATGACATTTTGCTACCTGTCAAATCGTATGGAATATTTTTTAGTACACACATCATCAGTTTTGTAATTAATCATGTTTTGTTGTTTTTGACATCATCCACATCCAGAGGGCCAGTCACTTCGAATGTATGGGAATGGTAGGAAACCATTTGGAAATGCATGAAAATTTTCAGTTTTTATTCATTATCGTCTTTATGGGCAGTTTTAGCTGCACAAAAATTGCACGAGTACATTACTATGGTGATAAGGTAAACACTCGTTTATTTATTTCCTTCTGTGAAAGCATGTTTAATCACAAATCGTGGATTTTCTGATATTCTCCATACTGCAAAAATGATTTTCCTACCACTGAAGGGGCGACATCTCTCGGATCTTCAGTATAGCTACTACTCAAATCATATAATTAATTGCAAATCTGAAAACTAGGTGTCGCATGACCAGTTTTACCTTTGCGTAAATTCATCAATACGCGATGATCGATTGATGAATTTACGTTACGGTCACACGTTACGGTGTGAAAATGATAATGACATTTTGCTACCTGTCAAATCGTATGGAATATTTTTTAGTACATCATCACTGTTATGGTTTTGGGTTTTAAACCTAGGTGTCGCATGCACTGGTGCAGTTTCGCATAAATTCATCAATTAATCATGTTTTGTTGTTTTTGACATCATCCACATCCAGAGGGCCAGTCACTTCGAATGTATGGGAATGGTAGGAAACCATTTGGAAATGCATGAAAATTTTCAGTTTTTATTCATTATCGTCTTTATGGGCAGTTTTAGGTGTACAAAAATTGCACGAGTACATTACTATGGTGATAACCCTAATAAAAGAAATACCATAAGTGAACGATAACCCAAATGATTGAACTATTCCATAAATGGTTTGGATGATACCCCGAACACGTCGTTAAGCAAATTAACCATAACATTTTTATTAGGGAAAGTAAACACTCGTTTATTTGTTTCCTTATCTGTGAAAGCATGTTTAGTCACAAATCGTGGATTTTCTGATATTCTCCATACTGCAAAAATGATTTTCCTACCACTGAAGGGGCGACATCTCTCGGATCTTCAGTGTAGCTACTACTCAAATCATATAATTAATTCTCTTTATCGATTTTCTATTGGCGTCTTGCAGTGAAACTTTTCCAAGCTTTCGCCACCTACATTTCGAAGTGAGAACTACTAGAAGGAGGATAGTTTCCAAAATTTTCCAAGTAAAACAGACGATTTTTGGGGCAAATCGGTCTATAAAGAAAAACTAATAATTTTCCGTTGAAACTTTTGCTTGAATCGTGTAAGAAAACGTATTTGAAAACTAACTGTCATTATTTCGGTATGGATCGGAGATGTTTTCATGGAAAATTATGCATAACAAGTTTGCACCCACAGAGAGAGGTTACCTCCTGCGCAGCTGCATTTTTCGGAAAATGGTAAATATGTGCGATTTCCACTAGGATGAAAGTGAAAATTAAGTGAATTTACTTAGGAACGGTTGTATCATGCTGGTGGTAATGAAGAATTGGTTGTATAGGACGCCAATATTCAATAAATGTTCATTTTGGCCTTTTTAAGGCAAACATATTGATACTCACAATTTTCGACGGAAAACGTAACGGAACTTGATTTACTCAACACGCACCATACTATAAAATTGTGCTAGATGGTTTTCAAAGTGTTAACAAGTTGACAAATCATCTTTATTTTGAGTAATTGAGCAATTTACTTCTGTTTACATCATATTTACGATGCAGCATTGATGGAGCCATGAAATGAAATGCATGTATCTTATGAAAGTTCATCTGGAAAAGTCAAAGATGCACAATAGCCTGATCGTAAAAACGTTTTCTTCTTCAATTCGAATGTTATATTGGAAGGATTTTACGCAGGCTTGATGACATCTATGATTAAATGCTAATTTTCACGAATTTTATATGCAGTCTGTCAACATTATCATCATCATGCAGTGGCGACATCTGCGTTGAGCTTTTACGGCAATCTCCCAAATTGCATTGCTTCAGCTAAGCGAAATAATGTTCTAGAATTTGTTCAATGCATAGTTGTTACAGGTTGTATTGGCTATCAAAAGCTACAGCAAACGCACCGAGAAACGTTAATTCTAGCGAGTTATTATTAACAAAAGAGAAAATCGACGAAGAGAATCGATCATCGCGTTTACGCCCTTATGCATGCTCACTGTCGATATGTCATCCTACAACTTTTCATGAGCATGAAAAAAAAACACGGAATCCTAACGTTCTTCGTCGGAGGAATCTCGAAGAATCTGAGGAAAAAACTGGCGTTTTTTAAATTTCTGATACTTTTTCACAATTTTTTAGAAATTTCAAACCGTATTTCCAAATATATCATATTAACAATATGATCCATTCATGCCTTTTCCAAATGTTGCAATGGCGACCCGCAAAATATTGCTTCACGCACCATCTAGCGATGAAAAAGGTCAGCAACAATCATTCAATTACAATCGAGGGGTGCGAATATAGCACTTATCACAAAAGTAAGAGTCAAATTATTTTCATTGATTACATTGTGTATATTGCTTTAAAATTTATCTGACATGTCACTGTAGTCATCAAATAAAATAAAATGCTGAAATACATTCATGTGAAATATTAAACAAATTTTCATTTGATTTACCCCTCGTGACGATAAACAAATACATTGGTAGCCTTTTTTGGCCACAGAGGTGCTTTCTTCGCTAAAAATTCGGTTCGCCAGCTAAGCGAAAGAGTGGATCATATTGTTAATATAATATATTTGGTATTTTCCATGCAGCCTAGTTGCTTTTATAGACTTCGAAAAATGTCTGTGATTTTATAAATCTTTAAAATTCGGACATCAGAATCAGCGCTGCCATTTATACAGATTTATCTGTATTATACAGATTTTTTAATCTTAATACAGACCCGATACAGAATACAGATTTATCACAGATTTTTAAATTACAATACAGATTTATACAGATTTTTATAAAATGCTTGAGAAAAAAATATCAAAATTTATAAAAACAAAATAACTTGCTCGATTTTATCAGCGTACCCCCTTCTCTATAAAATTAATTGTTGTGCTAAAAACCATATTTTTTGCAGTGGGATCTGCTCGAGGCATTGTTGTTTCTTTTATGCTTCTCTCACTCCCTCCAACGGAAAACGCAGTCACGCCCGTCACGGTAGTTTCGCATTGAAAATGTATTTCGTAAAAAATTGCGGATTTTCTGATATTCTCCATACTGCAAAAATGATTTTACCAGCACTGGCGGGGCGACATCTCTCGACTTTTCGGTGTAACTACCACACAAATGATGTAATTAATTGTATTCATCTATATTAAAAATATCAAATAGTAAGGAACTCGTGCACTTTTTGCATTTAAAACTGCTTATCAGGAAGATAATGAATAGAAACTAAAATCTCCATACATTTTCAAACGGCTTCATATCACTCTTATAAATAAGTACGGACGATATCACAAATGGCGCAATTATATCCCGTATGGTTAGTACGATAGCCCGAATAGGTGGTTAAGCACTTTTTATGGTTATTTTGTATGCACTGTATTTGTAAAACAACAAAACATGATTAATTAAGAAAAAAATCGTCAATACAGAAAATACAGATTTTTTAATAGAGTGGATACAGATTTTTTATAAAACCACCTGGCAGCTCTGATCAGAATAATCGGACTTGGATAATCTGCTGTGAGCATCGAACGGGGACGGGGGACACTGACTAAGTTGAAAAGTTGTGCTGAAGACAATTCTTTCAATCTCGTTGAAGATTTTTCTAAAAACGTATGGCATTCCTAGTGAAGGTTATTTTCGGTTTACTAACCTTTTCAGCTGTTTGACAACTCAGTTAAAAAATATTGAGCCCAGTAAAATATTATTTGTGTGTAAGCTACAACAGTACATACACATGACTAAAGAGTTCATGTTACAAAAAATAATCAAACTTTAACACATTCGAAAGTTCTAAACACATTTCAAAATGTGTGTAACAACTGATAACAATATTAACTAATTTCACTTCCACTCGAACTTTGAAATAAAACAATATTTTGAACTTTTATCTTCCATAACCACGAGAAAAAAAAATTTGAGCGTTTCAAAACTTGTTGGTCCAGTTTTGTGAAATAGCTGGCAGAACGCCAAACTACTTGACAAGGTGGCCCATTAAATTATATAATCTATCATTTTGAGTGAACCATTCATGTTGTAGAAAACTTTTCCAAATCATTCCAATGTGACCTCTAAAATTCCTTAGTTTAACGCACCCGCGCGAAATGTAATGCGCTCCGCGATAAACAACAGAAAAATCAAAATCAAAGCGAAATCAAACCATCGCTCATTCAAGGTCTCAATAGTATCTACTCGAGCTGCTGGCCAGATAAGCATATACCTATACCGTACACATCAGCCCTATTTTTTTTTTTATGTTACCTTCAACTATTTTCGTCCGTTCAGACAAAATATGTAAACAAACAACAGGGCGATTCACACATACTTGTGACTCGAACCACTTCTAACTCGTTTTTCCCTTCTGTTTCTTCCATCTCCACCCCCTCTCGCTTCCTTCCATTTCAGCCACCTACCCTTCGATCTGTATGGAGCTGTCCGATCACGAAGTGTCCGAATACTACTCGCCCAAGGACTTCCTCGTCGGTGCAACCATTTTCGTCTTTGGACGAAAATTCTTACTTCTGGACTGCGATCGCTTCACCCGGAGCTACTATGAGAAAGTTCTGAAAATCATCCAACCCGATCCGGTCCGCATGGGAAGCCCTGAACCTCGAACCCCTCGCAAGGAACTGCCCACCTACCTTGGTCTGGGTACCCCGGAGGATTCGATCGCATCACATCACAGTCTGGTTCCGAAAAGCCCCCGCAAAGATGTCGTTACTTACTTGGTCAACATGAACAAGTACCTTCGCTACGGTTGCATACTGGACAATGCCCACCCGGAGGATACCATCCGCAAGTTTGTGCTCAGTTTGTCCCTTGCGGATGGAACACTTACGATCATGGAATCTACTATTCGTAACTCTGGCATCCGTGGGGGACGGTTCCTATCACCCACGAAAGTTTGGAAACCGGATTGTAACCCGAACGTCCCGGAATACTACACGGCAAGGGATTTCTTCATCGGGGCGATCATTATCGTTTACTCGCATCGGTTCAAAATCGTTAGCACGGACCTGTATGTGTACCGGTACATGCAAGCCCATCCGGAAATGTTCGCTTCGAGTGCGATGGAAACTGTTCGAAATTATCTTCTATCGGAGGGACACCTGAGAGATGATTTGAGACAAGCTATCGAAGAGGACTGCCAACGGTATGGACCACCACAGGCACCGGAAGTAGAACCAAACAACGATAAAGGAGTGGGTGAGGTTGACAAACGGCTGCATGACTTCAAGCTGGAAGATGCTAAGATGAAGGAAACCCCACTTCCAGCCTTGGTTCAAGCCGACAGGCATCAATGTCCATCTCCGATCATTCCAGATGAGGAAATCAAAAAGACCTACCACTCGAACGAGCAAATGGATCTGTTGCTGCAAGGACAGATTGAGGGCGAGGACGTGGTCAAAATGGGCAAAATAGTACGATTTGAGGATGGTTGCTAATTTTCTACTTACCGGATTTCAATGGACTGATAAGACAAGTTGTGGAAGGAGAACTTTAAATGGCACGACACAAGGTTTCAGATTGAATTAAGCACAGCAATGTCTTTTGTATTTTGTTTTGTGAATAAATTGCACAAAATTCACCGTTTGAACAGAAAAATCTTCAAATTTATTCAACCCGAAAGAATATTGTTATCACTGCACTAGTAACGAACCACTTATAACGACTTGCAAACACGCACTAAAGAATCACGAACTACCGAATTCGACTGAAGCAAGGACAATAATAACAACATGTCCCCCAGAGATGTACACAGGTGTGGCCCAGAGAATCTATCGTCTCGTTCGTTCCTCCGCTGTTTATCAAATGGATGAAGGAGTTTGACGTCACTATGTCAACCAAATAAAAGAGACAACGAATCCACACTGCCTCACCTGTTTACACTCACTGCCCCGAAGGTGCGGAGGTTATGTTTTTGCGTAGTGCTTTTTGCGTATTTTTGTTTTGGAACTGGCGTGGGACATTTCTAAAGGGGCTCGATGCGTGCGGAAAGTCACGCGTCGCCATCGTCTCGTCTATCGATCACGCACGGAAGGCACACTGCTCCTATTACACTCACACCGTAACAGGGTCATAGCGAGCGAGCACATGTTTTGATAATGTTCCCATGTAAGGGAGAACAGCCCATAATGCACCCCTGGGGTAAAATGCCCACTTATAGAAAAACAGCGATAACTTTTCCTCAGATGCATTTTCCGGGTAACGGATTGTGTTTGTTTTCAACTGGAGGTTTCGCAAATGATTCTTGATCATAAAATCATATATTGACCTACTGATTCCCTTAAAAAACAGCATTTTGTGCAAAATATGATACAGTTGTTAAAATCGTCGACTTCAAATTAAAGCTTTTAACAGCATATATCGCAAAAATTGAACTAATTCACTTTTCGTATATTTTTTAGATGTTTTACTTAATGAATCACAGTTTAACACTCTATTGCGACCTTATTTCTGATGAAACATAAAGGAATAATCATCAGGCGTCAGATCACCATGAATCAGGCGTTTTGCCCCGCTATCATATTGGAACCAATTTATAAAATACCTTGAAAATCATGAAAATGCATCGTTCTGTAGTTAGAAATCACTTGATCTTCGTAGAAAACATGGTAATGAACCAAACACCATTACTTTCTTCTTGATTTTAGCTTCCATACGCCAGCAATTGACGATTTTGCTTAAACGGTGCGTTTTGCACCATCCTACCCTATTCGTGATGCGATAAAGATTCACTGTTTTGGTTCGAGAAATGTGGAAGGGTATGGTCACCGATAATGATCCCTTGGTAAATATGGTACCGGTGCCGAACCCGGTGCTCATTGTGATTTTTATGTCGCTCCACAAAATGTTCAAAGAGCTAGTTGTTGTAGTTTTTTAACATGTGCATCAGAATTTTGGATGCTGTTTTGATTCATCAAATATTCAAAGTTAATCGGTATTGTTTTTGTTATTGTTGAATTGTTGTTATTTAGTAAATTTATAGAACAGCTCAATAGGTTAGGGGCCCAGTAGCACCGAGGAATTTACATTAAGTGGAGCATTTTTTTCCGGTGCGAAACGGATCGAAGTGCAGTTTTTTTTTATATTTTTCGGAATGTCGCGAGTGTGATGCAAAATGGCGGACATGAAAGCATCGTTGTAATGTTGTTCGCAAAATTGGTGTATATCACAAAGCGTAATATAACACAGGCTTCGAAATGAATTGCTGAAAAATTCAGTAAAAATTTGAATGACCATTAGCTATAAGGAATCAATTAAATCGACAAATTTTATTTTCTATCATTAAATGAGATTAGCGGCGCCAGTAGTGATTGATTTTGTAAGCGTGATTGCCTCTCACCCCAAAAGGCCTGGGTTCAGTCCCAGTCGGTGCAGCCGGATTTTCTGAGGCCTAAAGTCCTTATCAAGCCTTCTTTCAAAAGGGAAGTGAAGCCGTTGGTCCCTGGTTCATGAGTTGATGGATCGATATGGGAGGTATGGGAGCTGCCTCCCTCACGAAACGAAAATTAATTACTTTATTCATGTGTTTCACTTATATATTTTCGCCAAAACATCAGCCTTATACATTCCATAAGACAAACCACATACTTCCTTTAAGAATGCATAAACGGTATGTGTGACCATTTATACATTTCATTTGACACATGATCTTTATTAACTTTTTGCAAGGCGTCTGCTTATTAGTTGACTTATACATTTTATGAATAATCAGCAATGGAAATTTGCCAAAAGGTATAAGGGGATTTCTATCCGTGCTGGCGTCGGTAGCATTGGTGCTCAGTACGGAAAACCAGATCGACGGAAAACAAATCAAAGGAAAAAAAAGAAATGAGATTAACAGAACTATATCTGTACAAGTTCGGAAAAAGTTTCATATTTTTGAATTTCCTGCAGAGTTTTAAACTTTTATCGAACAGTCCGCAATTCAAAAACCCAGTAAAAACATTACTGACTGGATTAATGTGTATATGTTATGTGCAGCTTATCTGCTGTAATATTCAACAACTTTTTTTTACTGTTTTCCTAATAAAAAAAACTACCATACATGAACGAAAACCCAAATAATAAAATTATTCCACAAATGGTTTGGATGATACCCCGAACACGTCGTTAAGCAAAATAACCATAACAAATTTATTCGGGTTGGTTTTCAATTTCAGATTGAATTCCTATTTCCCATTTGCATCGACGTAAAAACTTGCCGCAGCTTGTTAACCGAGCTTGTGCTGCATAGGTGGAAGAGATTACTCCGTTGAAAACTTCATCTGCATGATAACTGGTACTTGTCGATGACGATGATCTCGTCCAATCAACGAATTCGACAGAGACATCCACTACTCGCACCCGTACCGGAAAATGTTTTGAATGATGAATAAGAAGAGGCTGAGCAGTCGAGGCAGCAAGAGAAAAAAGCGTGACATCAAATCCTATGTCCCGATCGATTCGTACAGAAGTTTTAATGCGCCGCCTGTTCGGAAAGGATTCCCCGTGACATGAGCGAGCGTCACTACGCGAAGCATGCCGGCCATACCTATCGGGTTGATATCGATCCAGTGATCGATCTGTACGACGAAACTACTGCCACGGCGATTGTAATCCGCTTCATGAAAGTGCAGCGGCAAGTGACGATCTACTGTGACGATCTACTGCGACAAATTTAACGTGCCTAAGAAATCGGCTCTCGGATTAGTATTCCACCGGTTGGTTTGGCAAACACGACTAGTACTCGCACTGTCTGGTTCTGCAGAATAATAAGAAGAAGCTGGAGCAGACAAAACTGATATCAGGCAGCTTGGGTGGATCCTTCCAGTTCCGCTACGGAGGAGCGAATGTAACCAGCATAAGCCTGGTACGCAACTGAAAAGTAATGACGTTTTTATGTGCTACCGGATAGAGCCTGGTACGCGGCTGAAAAGTAATGACGTTTTTATGTGCTACTGGATAGAGCCTGGTACGCAGCTGAAAAGTAATGACGTTTTTACGTGCTAGGACACGTGATAGGACTCGGAATGCAAAAGAAATTACTTTTCCTCAGCATTTCTTGACCCAGTACGCAGTTCAAAAGAAATCGGTAAAGGAAAGATCGATTACATTAGTATCGTGATCGACATGAAGGTGGCGCATTCTGAATGCAATTTCACTTTCCTTGCGGAATAATGGTCTGATCAATTGTTCCGTTAAGCCTGGTACGCAGCTGAAAAGAAAACGGAAAAGTAATTTTTGAGAATTTTTCCCAAAAGAAAATTTGACAGCTATAGTCTGCTAAATTTTGAGATTATAGGGAGATGTCGTCAAATTGTAAAATCAACACTTATTAGTGTTTATGTTGTTTAAATGCATCCAAAACATCAGTTTTGCAATAAACGCCAACATTACCTAACGGAATAATTGATCAGACCATTATTCCGCAAGGAAAGTGAAATTGCATTCAGAATGCGCCACCTTCATGTCGATCACGATACTAATGTAATCGATCTTTCCTTTACCGATTTCTTTTGAACTGCGTACTGGGTCAAGAAATGCTAAGGAAAAGAAATTTCTTTAGCATTCCGTGTCCTATCCCGTAGCACGTAAAAACGTCATTACTTTTCAGCTGCGTACCAGGCTTTAAGCCTGGTACGCAGCTGAAAAGAAAACGGAAAAGTAATTTTTGAGGATTTTTCCCAAAAGAAAATTTGACAGCTATAGGCAGCTAAATTTTGAGATTATAGGGAGATGTCGTCAAATTGTAAAATCAACGCTTATTAGTGTTTATGTTGTTTAAATGCATCCAAAACATCAGTTTTGCAATAAACGCCAACATTACCTAACGGAATAATTGATCAGATCATTATTACGCAAGGACAGTGAAATTACATTCAGAATGCGCCACCTTCACGTCGATCACGATACCAATGTAATCGATCTTTTCTTCACCGATTTCTTTAGAACTGCGTACTGGGTCAAGAAATGCTAAAGGAAAATAATTTCTTTAGCATTCCGTGTCCTATCCCGTAGCACGTAAAAACGTCATTACTTTTCAGCTGCGTACCAGGCTTTAAGCCTAGTACGCAGCTGAAAAGAAAACGGAAAAGTAATTTTTGAGGATTTTTCCCAAAAGAAAATTTGACAGCTATAGGCTGCTAAATTTTGAGATTATAGGGAGATGTGGTCAAATTGTAAAATCAACACTTATTAGTGTTTATGTTGTTTAAATGCATCCAAAACATCAGTTTTGCAATAAACGCCAACATTACCTAACGGAATAATTGATCAGACCATTATTCCGCAAGGAAAGTGAAATTGCATTCAGAATGCGCCACCTTCATGTCGATCACGATACTAATGTAATCGATCTTTCCTTTACCGATTTCTTTTGAACTGCGTACTGGGTCAAGAAATGCTGAGGAAAAGTAATTTCTTTTGCATTCCGTGTCCTATCCCGTACACTGTAACTGGAAAGTACCCATTAATGGGTGAAAAAGTGCCCATTTCGAAGTAAAGTAGGTAAACTCATTTAATGGGTAAAACGTCTTTACCCATTAATGGGTAAAGACCTTGTACGTCAAATCATGGGGTACTTTTTTACCCATTTTTAAATAATAATTGGATTTATAAAATGGGTACAAAGTACCCAATTTTGAAATCCTTAAACCATGATTTTTCTTTTAGAATTTGTATGATTTATGGATCATTGAAAGAGCCACAATGAATAGTTAAGAATACAAAACGTTATTTATATTTATATCTTTATTTCACCATTTTCCATCCAGTGGTCTTTCCATCGTTCGTGCAAGAAATGGTGCTCCCAAAGCTCTCCTGGGATCTCCTTACTGATCCGGCTAGTTCTGTCCCTGCAAGTTTCAGATTGATGTTTAGATGTGGGCAGAAAGAAATAAAATAAGAAATACCTACTTTTCAAACGAGCAATTTCCATTCGACATCGTTAAGACACTTTGCGACTGAAGCGAGGACTGGAAGATGTTATCTAAGTTGCTTTTCACCCATTAATGAGTAAAAAAGTACTCATTATTCTCGCCCGAAGCGCTCTGAGAAATGGGTAAAAGAGTACCCATTATTTGAAATTGAACTTCACCCATTATTTGACAGCCTCATATAGTCATCAAAAATGGGTCCTTTTTTACCCATTAATGGGTACATGGCAGTTGCAGTGTAGCACGTAAAAACGTCATTACTGTTCAGCTGCGTACAAGGCTTTAAGCCTGGTACGCAGCTGAAAAGAAAACGGAAAAGTAATTTTTGAGGAATATTCCCAAAAGTAAATTTGACAGCTATAGGGAGGTGTCTTTTGCTAAATTTTGAGTTCATAGGTAGGTGTCATCTAATTTTAAAATCAACAATTATCAATTTTTATGTTGTTAAAATGCATCCAAAACATCATTTTTACAACAAACGTTAAAATTATCTAACGGAATAATTGGTCAGACCATTATTCCGCAAGGAAAATGAAATTGCATTCAGAATGCGCCACCTTCATATCGATCACGATACTAATGTAATCGATCATTCCTTTACCGATTTCTTTTGAACTGCGTACTGGGTCAAGAAATGCTAAGGAAAAGAAATTTCTTTACCATTCCGTGTCCTATCCCGTAGCACGTAAAAACGTCATTACTTTTCAGCTGCGTACCAGGCTTTAGGCGTTTATTGCAAAACTGATGTTTTGGATGCACTCAAAAATATTACTATACAAGGATAGATTAAAATGTAATCAATTTACAGTTACGCAATGTTTATACATTGATCTGATTAAATTTCACCCCAAAATTATACTAAGTTCGAATAATGGAGCAAAATTCGTTCAGTGTATACCAATATTTTTATACACAAGAAGAGTAGAAAACACAACAGTCAGAGTTGCAAAACCAAAATTACAAGTTATCAAACCTAAACCGGCACGATGGATTAATTAATTGATGAAATCCGATAAAGAGCAGCTGCGTTTGTCATCGACGTTATGCTGAAATGCATCGGCATCAAGGTATCCGGCGTTGGCTACGATTAATACGATGAATTGAGAATCTCTACGTGAATTATGGCAGATAATATTAATTTATCTTTTTAGCTAGTCGCGTTCAATATTAAATAAATTAAATGAAATTTTCATTCTTACACTCGAATCTGCTTCAGGAAATAAACCTTAAACGGCTGCCTCGGTGAAACTCCTGTTCAATGAGCTGATGTCCGTTACTGGCAACACCAATCTGTGGATGGTGGACTCCCATTTCCCATTTCAAAGCAGGTCCACAGCTTGGCACATGACCTTCGCTCCGCAAAGGCCGGAATTCAATTGACTGCGAAATGGATCTCCGCAAGACTGGCCGGACGGTGACGTAATCGAAGCGACCACACAGATCCTTTGGCTTCCTACCATTACTATTGATGCTGTCATCCATCGTGGCCAAGTTTACTAATTTACACATTCGGAACAGCAGGTGGAGCCTTGTTCACGGATTCATTCTACGATTATCAAGATTCGAGCTTGTCCCTGATTGACCTCCCTTCACAAAAAACCTCGCTTTGCTTGGTGCCAGCTGTTCTACTCCTTGTGTTAATGTCATCCCGATTCGATCTGCCACCGCCGTATCTTGTGCAGTGTGTGACTGGAGTGAACCAACCGGTGATTGAAAAGTCCGAAAAGTGACCGGATACAACAAACTTATGTTGTTGCAAAACATCGTTACCAACTCAACAAACAGGACATCAATCGGATGACAATGTTGTATGGAAAATCAGAACTTGCAGCAAGAGATGAGCTTCGTGAAGGACGAGGATACCATGCAGTTGATCAAGATGGAAAAAGAGGTAGGTACATGGGATTACCACATTCACAGTGTGATTGGCATTTCATTGGAATTTCGTTTTAGGCATTTACACAAATTAGGACGACGAAGAGGATTCCAAACACAACCAAATGCGAGCAACTTCCCTGTAATGCATGGGGAAATGTCGGAGAAGAAGCAGCTGGTTTTTGTAAGGACTTACAACCGTCCAGATTCATATATAAACTGCTCAAGAGCATTCCATCGAAATAGTATGGTAGGTTTTCTTGTGCTTTAAAAGTAATCCCTAAAATAGTGATTTAATTTCAGATCCCAGCACAAAATACTGGATCTTTGCATTATTCGATGAGGATGTTGGATCGAAGGCAAATATGTTCTGTCCGGATTCTCTCAAGCCGTCATTAACCATGAATTTCAGAATGATGAACACCATCGACAACTACCGAGTATTTCATACATCCTTTGCTGTTCGCTGGCTCCAGGCAGTAGTTCGAGTTCTCCATAATGCAGCTGTAGATGGCCATGGTGTGTCCTATTGCGGTACGGTAGCGAAGTCATCAGGCACATAGACTTGTTCTTATCTATACGATGTTGGCAACGACAGGCAGAATAATACTGGGTGTGTTGCATAGGGCTGCGACACGCCGAGCAGGATACCAAGGAGAAGGTGTGGGTGCTAGCCAAGCAACTTCGATTAGATCCGTGTTGTAGTTCAAATTAAATCACTAACGATACCACTACGGAAGCGGTCGCATCAACAATGGAACCAATGCTACGAGGAAAATAAAATATTTTCATTTTTTGCTTAAATTGTTCCTTAAATTGATACTGAAGAGAAATAAAAAAATAATGACGGTAAAAGTAACCTCAAAACCCTGAATAAACAACGGTTATTCAAATAAAGAATTCATGCGCTTTATACTATGCATGCATAAATCACTTTTATACTAAGTTCGTATTCTCTCCCTTTATAGCGAGTTATGCGTCGGGCAGGAGAGTTGCGATTTAGTGTAACTTTTATACTATTTAGATTCCAATATTTTTTGAGTGTGCATTTAAACAACATAAACACTAATAAGTGTTGATTTTACAATTTGACGACATCTCCCTATAATCTCAAAATTTAGCAGACTATCAGAGCTGCCAGGTGGTTTTATAAAAAATCTGTATCCACTCTATTAAAAAATCTGTATTTTCTGTATTGTCGATTTTTTTCTTAATTAATCATGTTTTGTTGTTTTATAAATACAGTGCATACAAAATAACCATAAAAAAACTACAAGGGACAACCCAATGGGGTTGTACGCAATGATGACGTAGGACAACGTGGTATGATATAATAAATATTTTTGTTAACTGCAGCAGGAGTTTGTGTTTTGTGTAGGAATAGGAATTTTAGCTGGGTTCTCTGTTTATTCTCTATGATTGCCCTCAGATTAACCAAGGCGCGTACAACCGAGGCGGTTTTTATTGATTCTTTTGTATTTCGACTGGAACACTGGAAACGCACTACTTACCCCAACACAACAAATGAATGCAAATGATTGTCAGTACTGGATTAGCAGTGGTAGATCTCATACCAGTAACAACCAACTTAGGTTAAATCTAATAATCTTCAACTGAAAAAAATCACATCCCTACCACCTTTTAAATCCCGACAAGGAAGTTAATCAAAATCACCTTTTTAATTCATTTGATGGCCCTGAAAAGGGCCGGTTTTTTAGTCTGAGTCGATGATGCTAATTTATCCTCCGAAACCGTACAGAGTGCGTCCCTGTCGCTTCAGAGCGTAAACGACATCCATCGCGGTGACCGTCTTCCTCTTAGCGTGTTCGGTGTAAGTAACAGCATCACGGATAACGTTCTCCAAAAATACCTTCAACACACCTCTAGTTTCCTCGTAAATAAGCCCAGAAATTCGCTTGACTCCACCACGACGAGCCAGACGACGGATAGCAGGTTTAGTAATACCCTGAATGTTGTCACGCAGCACTTTTCGATGACGCTTTGCTCCTCCTTTGCCGAGTCCTTTTCCTCCCTTGCCGCGTCCAGTCATTGTTGGAGATGGTTTGTTTATCGTTGAAGAAGGTTGAGACGAAAGTGAATAAAAATTCCAAATTTCGGCTTTTTTATACCTACTCGAGGGTTAAATTCTTCTTGTTAGTTGTTGTATTCTTGTTCTTTCATCGTTTCTGATTGGTTGATCACAGCAAACGCATGTTATAAAACAGAATGGAAATCGTTTTTCTTTTTTTTTTTTTTTTTTTTTTTTTTTTTTTTTTTTATCATTCGCTGCCAGACTGTTGAGCAGTTCAGTCGATTTGAATTCTCTCTAGTTTCGTTCGTACGTTCGCAAGTCGAATTAGCTCCGCGTTGTATAGTGACGCTCTCGCTGACCCAGCCATGGGTAAGAAATCGCGCGGTAACGCGAGTGCCGGCTTACCGGGAAAACAGACTCTCCCAGGAGACGGCGCGACCACCGAGCCAGCTCAGAAGAAGCAGAAGAAAACCCCATTGCCCGTCCCGACAGGCGTTGCGGACCCGCAGCCGGGGCCTCCCGGAACTAAACGACCCAGACCTGAAGACATCAGCGCCACCGCATCGGCAGCAAAAAAGCTGCTGAGCAACAATCCGTTCTCCGCCCTGCAGAACGGAGCCCAGCCGCAGTCGGACCCTGAGACGGTGCCTAAAAAAGTTAAGTTGCCACCCTTCTATGTGAAGGGCTTCCCTCCCGGGCTATGGGAGCAGCTGGATTTCTACATTAAGCAGGGCCTTCGCTGCACCATTCAACGGTGCACGGAAGGCTACAAACTGATGGTCTCAGCCGAAAATCACTACAACGCAGTGCAGGCCCTCTTGGACAGGATGAAGCTGGAGTACTTCTCCCACGACGTCGAGGCCACCAAGCCGCTGAAAGTGGTGCTGCGCGGGCTCCACGACATGGACACCACCACCTTAATGGACGAGATTAAGGCGAACGGCCTCAAGCCGGTCGAAATCCACAAGATGACCCGCAGCAAGGCCATCAAGTATCGTGACCAGCTCTACTTGGTCCATCTGCAGAAGAACTCCACAACCGTGAAGGATCTCCAGACGACACGCACACTGTTCCACATCGTAGTGAAGTGGGAGCGGTATAAGCCAACCCACCGTGGCGTCACTCAGTGCTCGAACTGCCTATTGTTCGGGCACGGCACCAGGAACTGCCGCATGGCCAGCCGCTGCATCAAATGCGGCAAAAACCACAAGATCGACGACTGCGACAGCATCGAGGAAGCCGCTCCCACATGCGCCAACTGCGGTGCTGCCCACAAGGCCACGAGTAAGGCCTGTCCGAAGCGGGCCGAATACGCCGAGATCCGGAAGAAGGCCTCGTCCAACAACCAGCCCGGTCGCAAGAAGGTCCCGGAAAACAACGCGCAGAACTTTCCTCCGTTATCACCGGTCCAACCACGGCCAATTCCAGTGTTGGCGCCGCTCCCGCTCAACCAACAGTTGGCTGCTGCCCAGTCGGCTGCCGCTGCAGTACCCAGTCAAGCCTCCGGCCCATCGACGGATCCCCCTGCTCCGGGATTGGCCGGTACAACCGGTGAAGCTACAGACGATTCTCCGCTGTCAACGGATGAGATCGTCACACTGTTGGCCCAGGCCATCATCATCAAGCGCACCTGCGCAACAAGAACACAACAGCTCCAAGCTATCATCTCCTTCGTCGCTAATTATGGACCGTGAACCCATAAAGATCGCCAACTGGAACGCTCGCTCCGTAGGGGCGAAAAACATTGAGCTTGCAGACTTCCTCCGCAAGCACGACATCGACGTGGGCCTTCTCACCGAGACCCACCTCAAGACCGGTGACAGCTTCTGGCTGCCCGACCACAGCATTGTCCGGCTTGATCGCACCAGCTCCAGGGGGGGCGGTGTCGCGGTCATCATCAAGAAAGGCATCAAGTACTGCACCCTACCCCACTACCGCACCTCCATCATCGAGGCCGTCGGCGTTGAGGTGGAAACATCGACCGGAAACGTCCGGTTCATCGTTGTCTACTGCCCCCGGCAATGTACCGTTAGCAATGGTACAGCACAGCAGTTCAAGAACGACCTTGCCATCATAACCCACACCAATGCCCGCTTTGTAATCGGAGGGGACCTGAACGCCCGGCACGAGGCCTGGCGGAACTACCAGCAGAACCAGAACGGCCGCCTGCTATTCGACCATTCCCAGCATGGTCTCTATTCCGTCTGGTTTCCGGACGAACCAACCTTCACATCACCGACGGGCAACCCATCGACGCTGGACCTGTTCTTGGCAAACACCAGATTAGCCAAGCCGGTTGCCGTCAACGACCTGAGTTCGGACCACCAACCGGTGCTGACCGAGCTGGGCTACAACGTGGCCCCTGCACCGTGCCAGCGGAAGGACTACCATCGAGTCAACTGGGTCCAGTTTCGACGCGTGGTCGACCGCCACATCGACGACAACCCACCGCTCGATACAGTGGAGGACATCGACCGGGCCCTGGAGGGTCTCCATCAAGCCATATCCGTGGCTGACGAAGAGTGCGTTCGACGAGTTCCTGTGAGGGGTAAGTTTCAAGCAATTGATTCCCACACCAAACTCTTGATTCGGCTCAGAAATGTTCGTAGACGCCAGTTTCAGCGGACTGGGGATCTGCAGCGTAAATACGAAATGGTCGATCTGAATCGGCAGATCGCTTCCAGAATGGTCTCAATCCGGAACGAGAGTTTCGGGCGGCTCGTTCAGAACCTGGACGACCGTTCCAGACCATTCTGGAAGGTTGCCAAGGTGCTGAAGTCTCACCCCAAGCCCATTCCACCACTTAGAGTCAATGACGAACGGCTTATCACCAACGAAGAGAAGGCCAATGCGATTGGGGAGCACATTGCCCAGTCGCATTTGCTTGGCTCTAAAATCCCAAGTCCACTCGAGAACCAGGTTGCGCAGTGCGTCCTGACGTTAGATGCCTCCCCTTGTGCCGTCCCTCCAGAAGAACGGATTACAGAAGAACAAATTCGCTCAGCGCTGAAATACAGTAAGAACATGAAGGCTCCCGGGTTTGACGGAATATTCAACCTAGCGTTGAAAAATCTCAGCCCGATGGTGCACTCGCTGCTGGCTGCCATCCACAACAGATGCTTGGAGCTGCACTACTTTCCAAGCATCTGGAAGGTGGCAAAAATCATCCCGATCCGCAAACGTGGGAAAGACCCTTCACTACCGCCAAGCTATAGACTGATTAGCCTGAGCAAGCTGTTCGAAAAATTGATCCTCAGCCGACTGAAAAAGTTTGTGGAGGAACATGACATTCTTCTTCCGGAACAGTTCGGGTTCCGTAAGGGGCATTCCACTAATCATCAGCTAGTGCGGGTGATGAATAACATCCGAAGTAACAAAGCTGTATCCAAGTCCACAGCCATGGCCTTGTTAGACGTCGAAAAGGCGTTTGACAATGTCTGGCACGACGGACTTATATACAAGCTTTGTAACTCCAACTTTCCACCATACCTTGTGAAAATCACCCGTAACTATCTCCAGCAAAGGTCGTTCAGGGTGTCGTTGAATAGTTCCCTTTCGGGACAATTTCCGATCCCAGCAGGTGTTCCGCAAGGGAGTCTGCTGGGACCACTGCTTTACAGCATCTACACGTCGGACATCCCTCCTCTAGGAGACGGTTGCGTGTTCTTTCTGTTTGCAGATGACACCGCGATAGCCGTCAAGGGTAGGATGCCTCGTGAAATTACGAACAAGCTCCAACTATGCCTTGACACCTTTACTGATTATGCCACCACGTGGAAAATCAAAATCAACGCCTCGAAAACCCAAGCGATCATGTTCCTTCACAGACAATCATTAAAACTTAAACCGTCTCCCTCCTGTACCGTAATAATGGATGGTACAAGGGTCGAGTGGTCCACTGATGTTACTTATCTCGGGATGTTGTTCGATGAGAAGCTCCTGTTCCGCTCGCACATAGAGAAAACCCTAGTTAAGTGCTCCGCCTTGGTTAGGTGTTTGTATCCGCTCATTTGCCGCAGATCCCGCCTCTCAAGGCAAAACAAACTGGCTGTTTACAAACAGATCATAGCCCCCGCGATCTTCTATGCCGCCCCGGTGTGGGAATCGTGCGCTCAGACCCACAGGAACAAAATCCAGGTTGCACAGAATAGAGTGTTGAGGATGATCCTAGATCGTCCATTCGACACAAGAATAGCAGACCTCCATCAAGAGGCAGAAATTCCCAAAGTAGATTCCAAAATTGATGATATGACAACTAAATTTATTCAAAAATGCAATCTTTCTGAACATGCTTTAATAAGCAATTTGTACATAGTAGGTTAAGTGTATATAGTAGAGTAGGTTAGTTTTAAGCTGTAAATAGTAGTATTAAGTAGTTTCTCTTCAAATTCTAAAAACAAAACAAACCAATCCCACCAAGGTGGTCGACCGTGTACTAAGTCTAGGACTAATTCTGTAAAACAAATTTTGAATTTTGCCCATACCAAAAGATGAAGAAAGCAATTAAATCACTTAGTAAAAATTTATATGGTAATCGTCCAAGTTAAACTAAAATAAAGATCATTTAAACTAAACTAAAAACTAAATTTTTATTTTTTATTCCACAGTTAGCTTTCAACGTGAACACATCGTATAAAGGAAAATGGCTCGCACCAAGCAGACGGCTCGCAAGTCCACTGGAGGAAAGGCTCCTCGCAAGCAGTTGGCAACGAAGGCCGCCCGCAAAAGCGCTCCAGCCACCGGAGGAGTAAAGAAGCCTCATCGCTTCCGGCCAGGCACCGTCGCCCTGCGTGAGATCCGTCGTTATCAGAAATCGACCGAACTGCTGATCCGCAAGTTGCCTTTCCAGCGTCTGGTCCGTGAAATTGCCCAGGACTTCAAGACCGATCTGCGCTTCCAGAGCTCAGCTGTTATGGCTCTACAGGAAGCTAGCGAGGCTTATCTGGTCGGTCTGTTCGAAGATACCAACCTGTGTGCCATCCACGCCAAGCGTGTCACAATCATGCCAAAGGACATCCAGCTGGCTCGTCGTATCCGTGGTGAACGCGCTTAATTTCCCCGTCGAAAATCTTACCAAACCGGCCCTTTTCAGGGCCACGAAGTTCATATAAAAAAGGGTTGGAATAGATTTCTTAAAGAACTACAAAAGTAGTTTTCACCAAGTCATGGCTATTTTTTATCATTGATGGCGCTGTTCCATTGATAGTAAGTTAGAAATTTGGAAAAGTGGATGGAACGCTTTGGATGCATATTATGGTGAAAATAAGTCAAAAATCATTCATTAACGTTTAGTTTTTTTTCCTAGAAATTTTTGATAAATAGTATTTTCTTACAGGCTGAATTTTTATGTATTTTTTATGCAGAGGGAGGGACTTCAAATGTTAGTCCTTCCTCCCCCACCAAATGTTACAGAGTGTCATCAAAGTACATGGAATGTTGAGATATTGAGAGTGAATTTTCTCTTTCAAATTTTAATGTTTTGGCTCTCTGGGGATTGGTAGTAAAGCGGTTAAAACGGTATGGAAAAAAAAACATTTTTATTTCATTCTAGCTTATTTACAAAACTTTTCAGGAAAAAACTGAACGACAAAGTCCATTAACGATTTCTTTAGGTTGTCGTCAACTTTTTTTTTTTGAGAGCTTAGTGAAATTCACATGGATTTCATATATTACATTTGTGATATATTTTTTTAGTGTATCCCCTGTTTCCAAGTTTGGTGCAAGATAACACTCTGGAGAGCATTATGTGTGGTCATTGGGAGCGTGTGGTTCTGAGTATGGAGATAAGTGTGCAAAATATTACGCAATTCCATCCTCCCTATCCGCACGCGCCCGACGTTCGGAGGCGAATGCCACTTAGACTTGTTTCGTCTACTTACTACTCTCTGACGACTGTGCTGGGGAAGCAGCTTATGCATGTAGGTAATTGGTGGATTTGTTAGTTAATTCGACGCTTTTGGACAATGCTGGAAATTTACCAGTTTTTCAATAGTTTCTTGCTGAACATCAACATTCGGAAGCATTTTTATCGATGCGTAGCCATATTTCTGATCGAAAGGTGATAAAATTATTGAAATTGGACCAGGGGCAGCTGAGTTATTAACGTTCAAAATCTTTCTAAATTTGTTACATGTTCCATTTTCGGTTTTCACAAAGTGTACCCCCATATAGAAATCAAAGACGTAGTCCTACGTCAAAAGTGCTTAACCACCTATTCGGGCTATCGTACTAACCATACGGGATGTAATTGCGCCATTTGTGATATCGTCCGTACTTATTTATAAGAGTGATATGAAGCCGTTTGAAAATGTATGGAGATTTTAGTTTCTATTCATTATCTTCCTGATAAGCAGTTTTAAATGCAAAAAAGTGCACGAGTTCATTACTATTTCATATTTTTAATATAGATGAATACAATTAATTACATCATTTGTGTGGTAGTTACACCGAAGTCGAGAGATGTCGCCCCGCCAGTGCTGGTAAAATCATTTTCGCAGTATGGAGAATACCAGAAAATCCACAATTTCTTACGAAATACATTTTCAATGCAAGTAAAATGTTTACGAGTACTTGTATTTGTACCATTTTAATGTGCTCGGGCACTTTTCTTGTATTTAACATACATGATTATATTGGAAATATTCAATTAATACTGTAAATCCCCATACAATCTCAAATCGTTTACTACCAGCTCCATATGCATCCGAAAGCGGTTGGTCCTCTGGTTGTGAATGCTGTCAAAAACACCATAACATGATTAATTATTGTCGATGGAAATTTGATAGGTTCCCGAGCAGAGGGTGAGAACAAATTGAAAACAAGAATTATGTTGTTTTCATTTTTCCTGATAACTCAAATTGATTTCATTTTGAAGGAGTTGATGGCTAACAGAACAAAAATGAGAGCTAAAAGATATGCGAAGAATATCAAAATTATAACTTATAACTAATATCAAAATTATAACTTATAACTTATAAGTTATATATACTTATAACTTATTTTGATATAGATTTTTTTTCTCAAGCATTTTATAAAAATCTGTATAAATCTGTATTGTAATTTAAAAATCTGTGATAAATCTGTATTCTGTATCGGGCCTGTATTAAGATTAAAAAATCTGTATAATACAGATAAATCTGTATAAATGGCAGCGCTGCAGACTATAGCTGTCAAATTTTCTTTTGAGAAAAATCCTCAAAAATTACTTTTCCGTTTTCTTTTCAGCTGCGTACCAGGCTATACCGAGTATTGAGAAATCAAAGCAAAACTAAAACTAGCCCTGCGACACCTAGCTGTCAGTTCTGTTATTACTAATGCGATGATGGTTTTGTTTTCGTCCCAAAGCCTGGTACGCAGCTGAAAAGAAAACGGAAAAGTAATTTTTGAGGATTATTCCCAAAAGAAAATTTGACAGCTATAGTCTGCTAAATTTTGAGATTATAGGGAGATGTCGTCAAATTGTAAAATCAACACAAAAGCTGGATAGAGTCGTTGGCCCAGTGGCAACAGGAATGGGACTCGGTGGACTTGGACTCATTGATTAATGCCGATTCTTTCAATCTGGGAGAACAGGAAGCATGAAGAAGTCAACTTCCATTTGACGCAGTTCCTGACTGGTAACGGTTTCTTAAGGAAGTACCTGAATCGGTTCGGACGCGCAACGTCACCCCTCTTTCCGGAGTGTGGAAATGTGGACGAAACTAGGGACTAGTCGATACCACACCGTGTCCACAGTACTACAGGACCAGGCTTATCAAAGCTTTCCTAAACACACTATAAAAAACACACACATACTTACATACGGACATTTTCCAATCTCGTTGAGCTGAGTCGAATGGTAGACACTCGGCCTTCCGGGGCTCGGATCGAAAGTTGGTATATATATTTCACAAGAATGACCATCCATTAAAAGAATCTAAAATGTATCGTCACTTAGAATTGGATGAGTAAGATTTACAATTCCACATATTGTGATCATAATGTCATCTATATGACCAATCATGCTTGACCTGATGAAGTTAGACATTATTGCAAAAACTTTTACTCTTTGGATTGCCCTTTCTACGTGGATTCGAGCTCTAGCAATTGCTTCGTTTTTACTGGCTTCTGTTGGTGTTAATCGCTCTCCTCTCATGAAAGGTGGAATATGCAACTTAATACTTTTACTAGCTAATTCGTGCTCAATCGTTACGTTTATCCACCATTACTTCGTCGATGTGAGCTTGCAGCATATCAATCAATTTTTCATTATTGAAAATGAACTTGTCGGATGCCTTACCCGTGTATGCACTGCTAACAAATGAAATTAATCCTGCTGGAGTTACACCAATTAAAAATTTGATAGTTCTTCTTGATTTATAGTTAGAAAAGTATAAGGGTCTGTGCCTAGGGGCACGAACGGAAGCTTGACGTAGAACCGCTAGTGGACGGAACAAATGTGAACATTTAGTTCTTTTAATTGATCAATCATCAATTATCTGAACTCTTTTCGTTTTTTATTTGTAAGCGTATCAAATTTGTAGTATTTATTTCAAAGAGAAAGTTGATGAAGAGAATCCAAGAGACTGTCAACTTGAGTATTTTCGATTCATCTACCCGACTTCAAGAGGTGTATTTTGAATTTTTTGTTATTTACGAATTTTTAAGTTTTGTGCATTTTGGTATTAAAGTGTATTCAATTCACCCCTCACAGGATTTCCTTCCGAATTATATGAATGGGGCGGGTGGAAAGCATCGTTTGTGCAGAATATGTAAAAAAAAAGAGGGACTTCGAGAGATTGAACTCGTGAGAGCTAATTTTCTCACAAATTTGATTTTATTTGCTTTCTGGGGACTGAATATACACCTTAAGCGAATTATTCCCACTTCTCTCAAATTCTATATGGATTTTTAACACTTCCTACCAGCGTGTTCCTCCTAAGGGCCTCCCTTAGCTCAGTCGGTAAAGGCGCAGCTACAAAGCAAGACCATGCTGGAGGTGACTGGGTTCGATTCCCGGTCCGGTCTAGGAATTTTTCGGGTTGGAAAATTTCTCGACTCCCTGGGCATAGAGTATGATTGTACTTGCCACACAATTATACTAATGCAAAAATGGTAGCAGGCATCGAAAGCTCTCAATTAATAACTGTGGAAGTGCATCTAGAACACTAAGTTGAGAGCACGCAATAAGCTAATATGCCATAAGCAATAAGCTTGAAATGCGAAGAAGAAGAAGAAGAACCAGCGTGTTCTGGAAAATGGTCGGACGATGATTAATCTCACCAATACATTCGGGCCTACAATTCCACACCTTCTATAGAGACCAGGTTGAGCCTTGATAGCTAGCTGCTTGCGGGAACTGATGACCTTGACAAATGTCCAAATAATTCTCTTAACAAATTTATGGTGGTCCTGAAAAGGACCGTTTTGTAGTGATGGTTGAGTAATGTCTGCTGCTGCTGCTGCTACTACTGCTGCTGCTGGACTGGACACCACCACTAACGGTGATTGAATGAGCACCGTTCAGTGGGACCGCATCGAATTCGATTTTTAAGTCTGTGTTAGGGAATGCGCTATTTTCAGACATTCGGTGATAATTTTGATCACCATTGCAACAGTTGGACATTTGGTATTTTTCAATAGTGACCTATTGAAAATTAACTAAGTGTTCATTTTATCAAATTGGTAGATAAATTTCCAATCGTTTGACTTGTTTAGAATTAAAATCTATCTGCTATTGGTCGAAAGCTGACCTCTTTTCTTAATGCTGTGCATTTTGGTTTTTTGAAATTGTGTGGATTCTATAGATCCTGTGGAGATCTATCTAGCCCTGATGTATGTGTTGGTAGAGGGAAAAATGTAAACTTTGCGGGAGACGATGTCTTAACACTCGAAAGCAATTTTGTGAAATAAGAAGTAAAACAAATCCTAGCTAGTTCTGCTTCTGCATGATGATTTTGTTTGATTTTATTTATTTGTAAAGTCGCCAGGAAATATCAGCTGGCGATTTGTTTTTTTATGATAACTTTTTACTTGAAAACAGGCCAAAGCTCACAAACAGGCTGCTTTTTATACAGTGTGATAATTCAATAATTAATAAATTATCTCAACATTTAGTGGCAAACCATTCATAAATTTTGGTAACATACAAAAAATTCTATAATGCACATTAAATTTCATATGTAAGCGCCGATTGAAACAATCTTTTCAACCTCACTACAAGGGTGATTGATTAAACGAAAGAAACGAATCGTGCGGAATGAAAGCCGAGCAAAAACTAATTGCACCAATATATTCAGGCCTACAATTCGACACCTTCTATAGACAGGTTGAGCCTTGATAGCTAGCTGCTTGAGGGAACTGATGACCTTGACCAATGTCCAAATAATACTCTTTAACAAATTTTTGGTGGCCCTGAAAAGGACCGTTTTGTAGTGATGGTTAAGTAGTTCTGAGCTGGGTTTTCAACACGGATGAGGCTGTCGAGCTGTATGTTGTTTGGAGCGACGGTGACACGCTTGGCATAGATGACCGACCCGCAGCGACTCACGAAGAGCTTCTGATTCCGTTCCATAGCATAACGGTGCAACTTTTTCCTCCTTTGAGGGTTGGTGGGCTCTGCAGCTTGCTGCTTGCAGGCAGCCTTTCGTTGTTACTGGAGAACAATTTTCAACGCCACACGCCGAAAGCACTGCTACTGCTGCTACTGCAGCTACTAATTTCGACGACCGAACACCACCACACAGTGCCAGTGGTGTGGTCGTTGGGAGCGTGTGGTTCTGAGTATGGCGATGAGTGTGCAAAATATTACGCAATTCCATCCTCCCTATTCGAACGCGCCCGAGGATCGGAGGCGAATGCCACTTCTACTTGTTTCGTCTACTTACTACTCTCTGACGACTGTGCTGGGGAAGCAGCATATGCATGTAGGTAATTGGTGGATTTGTTAGTTAATTCGACGCTTTTGGACAATCCAGGACATTTACCAGTTTTTCAATAGTTTCTTGTCGAAAACCAACATTCGGAAGCATTGTTATCTATGCGTAGCCATATTTCTGATCGATTGGTGATAAAATTATTGAAATTGGACCAGGGGCAGCTGAGTTATTAACGTTCAAAATCTTGCTTAATTTGTTACATGTTCCATTTTCGGTTTTCACAAAGTGTACCCCGTATAGAAATCAAAGACGTAGTCCTACGTCAATACAACGAAATACGACAATTCAAACATTTTAGAGTCGCAACTGGAATTTCAGTGCAATCTAAAACAATTGTAACATTTGAAAAATGTTCTCTAAAGCAGAGAGGGATGTTCTTCTTCAACTCTTCTTTTGATGGCCAGTATACAAATTGTTTCATCAGTTTCGATAACAAACGTATAGAATGGGAAAAATATGAGGATGCAGTGGTGCTCGTAAGTCTAAACAGTATGCTTAATGCCTCGAACGAAAGGTTTTGCTTCAACTTCGATAGAACTAAAATAACCCTATCAGTAGTATGCATTTCAAATTTACGGACAATCTTGCTATCTTCTAACTTTTTCACCGCCAAACATATTTCGGACAGCAAATCCATCGTAGGAATTCCCGTCCAAACGTTCAAATCTTTGTCCGTGGTAAGAAGATCTGATAAAATAATACCAGTGGTGTTTCTAATTACTGTTGCTGCCTCTTCGAAGTTACTGGGAGCTGAACACTCGACAGTCTGATCCGTTTGTGTCCACGATGAGGTTACACGATGATTAGGAACATCTTCAGAGAGATTTCTAATATCGGAAGGTAGCTTATCCAGAAATACTTCGGAACCGCTGTCAAGCTGAGTAGGTCGGTCACCATCACTACCGGGATCCAGGGACTTGTCCGAAATCACTTCAATCCCATGTTGCTCATCTGCTCTTTCTTCCTCTTTTTCTTCTTCTATTGCATCAGTGGTTTTGCTTGTTGTACTCGAATCCGAGCTGAGATGGCTGCAGTTAATATCTTCGATTCGTTTTCCAGGTATATTTACCGACGGAACGGCATCCTTCTTCAAATGCTTTCCCCCTAAAAAAGAAATGGAACAAAACAAACTAATATAAGCTTTAACTATTTCAATTTATGTAAATGCATTTACATTAGCATTTTTTCATTCAACTAATTACCTGTACCGTAGCACGACTTGGCAAAATGAAGGCTGCATACCTTCGAGTTGCTAGTCGGCTTTCTGGAGCATTTCAAAACTCTTATCCACGCGCGGTATCTGGGATCCGAAGCTTTGGGAAAGCTATGCAATTTAATGCCACCTGCTGCTTGAGACCGACATCCGTCCACAAAACAAATGCGATTGCTTCTTGATACAGCATCATACTTACTATAGCTGTGGTCTAGCAGATGGTATGGAAGATTTGCTGATTTCAAACAACGTCTTGGCAAACGGCTAAGTCGAGCAATTTTTCTCGACGGCACCGCGGTGGGTTTCAGGTATTTCGAAGTAACTGAAATGTTAATGTCAAAATTAGTATAATTAAAGGTAATTATAAAATTGAGAAAAAAAATACCTGTACAGAAATCCGCCTTTTTGAAATGACGACTGCAGACCATCAGCAAACTTTTTTGAATTTCGTTCCGAATATCCAGCACTCGAATCCATTGCGATTGTTCGACGGAAAGTGGTGTAGATTTTTCACCCTCCTTGTTGGACATCTCGTAAAATGCAGCAAGCACCGTCATCGGTGCGTATTTTGCTGCTCGTCTTGGGTAGATTCAATGACGGCATTGCCGTTATTTTCGGGTTTAACGCGATGATCTAAAATATTTTATTAGTATGTGCAAAATAATTAACGCAAAAAATTACTTACTTTCAATGATGTCCGTCGAAGTGAAATGTGCCTCACATATCTTTTCGGTTCGCTCACCGGATAGTTTCATGTAACGGTTCCATTTTCTGAATGCTGGATAGCCAGAAGAGGGAACTTTAAAAAATGTAGTAGAACTTCCGGATCCACCAAAACAGTTCTGGCAAGCGGGAACTACGCATTTCTGCATTTCGAAAATAAAAGCGATACTAGCAGCCAATACAGCTACTCAATTCACCGTTAAACTATTGTAATCACTTCTGCGACAAGTTTCTAACAATCGCGGAACACTTTCTTACTAAAAATGTTCGTAGTTTTAAAGATTCTACGTATTTTTTAAACCACAACAAAAAAATGTAATGCGCTTTGACAGGTATAAAATATTCGATCATCATTTTCACCCGTGCGCCATCTAGGAGTCGATCCCGCTTTGATGTTTCAATACTTGTCTGGCTCATCTCCTTTCCCGGGTTTAATCCTAAACACCCATTTGCAAGACACCTCGTTCCGCCCCTTGGGAAGTTTTACTAGATCCCATGTGCTGTTTCGCTTCAGAGCATCCAGCTCCGCCTGGATGGCCACCTGCCATCTTGGCCAGTCATCCCTCTTCTTCAGCTCTGCTATGGTACTCGGCAAGTTGTCGACGTACTCCATTGCTCCAAAAGCAAATCCCGCGAACGTCATGTCATAATCCTGCTGCTATACAGGAGGCTTCCTGTTCCGGGTTCCAGTTGTTGGTTCACCACTTGCATCACAACCATCAATCCGAGTTGCTTCATCGTTGTCCTCTTCGCGCGTGGTGTCATCACAGCTATCGAAACCCTCTTCTTTGGAGCCATCTTCATGATCCGACTCGCTATGATCGCCACCTTCGCTCTGCAACTCCTCCTGGGAACTCTCATTCGTAATCGATTCACTCGATACACGAATCATCGTTGTTATCGATTTCTCCTTCTCGATCGACTCCGCTTTGGCATTCTCGTCAATGATAACATCGCGAACTGTGACAATCCGTCGTTGTTTGGCATTCCATACACGATACCCGTTTGCACCGTAGCCCACGAAAATTCCCTTCCAGCTTTTCTCGTCCAGCTTCCTACGGGTTTCCTTCGGAATGTGGCAATAAGCCGGAGAGCTGAAAACATTCAATTTCGAAATGTCCGGTCGCTTACCATTCCACATCTCCGCTGGTGTCACTTTCTGCCCAATCGCACAAGCAGGGCTCCTGTTCGCTAGAAACGCCGCCGTTTCAATCGCTTCTCCCCAGAACGTTTTGCTTATGCCGGAGTCGAACAGCATCGAACGGGCCTTCTCCACGAGCGTTCGATTCATCCGTTCGCTCACTCCGTTTTGTTCGGGGGAGTAAGGAACTGTGAACTCCATTTTGATTCCCTGCTGCTGGCAGAACGAACGCATCTGTTTGCCAACATACTCCCCACCGTTGTCTGAACGCAGGCGGGAAATCTTGGAACCAAACTTGGCAGTTGCTTGCGCCTCGTAGTCCTAAAAGCAGCTGGCAACCTCGTCTTTTGACTTGATCAAATACACCACCTCGACCAATCGTCAATGAAAGTGACGAAGTATTTCTCCTCACTCCAACTTGCCGGTGTCACCGGTCCGCAAACGTCGGAGTGCACCAGCTCCAACACTCGACTCGATCGCCGGTCCTGCCGCAACGCAAAAGGATTTCGCGTCTGCTTCGCCGCTACGCATGGTTCACAGATCGCCAGATGTCTCGACGGGATGGAAGCGGTGCAGGGTGAGAAACTGCACCGCTTCCATCCCGTCGACCATCTCCCCATTCAGCAGGCTGGTCAGATTTCGCTCTCCAAGGTGGCCGAAACGCCGATGCCAGAGTTCATTCGCCTTATTTATTTGACCAGAAAATAATAGGGAATCGCACATACCTTTTGGGGTGTAGAAGTTGAGCTCATATAACTTATCTCGCCGAGTTCCAGTGGCCACCACCACCGAGTCTCGCAGAATCTCGACATGACCACCTTCAAACACCACCCGCATTCCAGCAGATTCCACTTTGCTGATGGAGAACAGGTTGGCCCTTGCCTCGGGGATGTACACTACATCTGACACTTTCGCCTCGATGGATTTATCTTCTAGCACTGAAATCACTGTTATATCGCCGGCCCGCTTTGCAGTCACCCATTAACCACTTTTGGCCACAGCAATGTCCATTGGCTGCGCCATCGGAACCAGTTTATCAAACAGTCGTTTATCGTTGCATATATATGGTAGCACCAACAATCAATACGAAACTAACGATTTTAAATTGGCTCACTACTTGACTAGCCTATTGGTCCCAAGCAAACGATTAACGTATCCCATTCTAGTCAAAATTCTAGTACTACGTAATGTTTGTTTTGATTCGCTATGAAAGTTTGACAGATAAAATGAGGGGTTATTGGTTTTTCCTTTGTTTCGAGGGGTGAATCGATTAGCTTGGGACCGAAGAGAGTACCAGAGCTGAGCCAAAAAGTTGAGCACGTTATTTCGGGACCTTCTAGTCTTAGAGTTACCTCTATGGTAGCACTCCTCTTTCTCGCGTTCCCCCATCACTAGATTATTTCACGACACTACGACCGCAATTCACTAGATTCGACCGCTACACGTCCAGGAAACGATCCTGGGCCCATAACCTATGGGCGGAAAGAGATTTCGGATCGGAAAAAGACCGGTTCGATTTTAGAGTTTGACAAAAAAACGCGTGTTTATTGTTCGGACTTGTTGATACAATAATCTATAAAAAGGAAGAGGAAGTAGTATCTGACAGTTAGGTTGCCAGCAGTGTTCACGCTCCGAGGGATAAGTCAGTTGTAAAAATTACCTACACTAAACGTAAATTGCACTCTCATTAGACCAAGCGCACTGGTGCGTTGTTAAACGCAATTTACTAACCACCATCTAACACGACACCGCACCGGCAGTTGCCAAACTGGTTGGGAAATAGAAACTTACCGTTTCGGTGAACAGTGGGTGTGCTGATTTGGCAACCCGATCCAACGTTGCTATTCGAAGAAACAAAACAAAACAAGTGTGAAACGCCAAAAGGTTCCTACGAATCTCGAAGCTCGTCTAGCGGGACCGCATACACGTAGCACATGGGATTAGAGCTAATTGGGGACAAACTCTTATTGTAGGGTAATTTGAAGAGATAGCTTCCTGGTGTCTTCTGAAAAGTTATTAAACAGAAAATTTGCCACCTTTTGGGAACATTAAGCATCCGGAAAGTCACGAGTCTGATCCTCCGGAAGACCCGGAAAATCCGAAAAGTGGTCAATTCATGAAACTAATCCAAGAGCTCCGCGGTTTTTTCGAAACCGCTTATAGATGTCTTATCAGAATTAATTCGCAGTTGTGACCTGAATATGGACCCAGAGGACCACGGGATGGTCCTCCGGAAGATCCGGAACATCCGTAAAAGTGGTCAATTCATGAATCTGATCCTAGAGCTCAGCGGATTTTTCGAAATCACTCCTAGACGTCTTATCAGAATGAATTTGGAGTTGTGACTGGGATATAGACACTGGAGACCACAGTATGGTCCTCCTGAAGATCCGGAACATCTGTAAAAGTGGTTAATTCCTGATCCTAGAGCTTCATGGTTTTTTCGAAACCGCTCATAGATGTCTTATCAGAATGAATTCGGAGTTGTGACCTGAATATGAACCCAAGAGACCAAGGGATGGTCCACCGGAAGATCCGGAACATCCGTAAAAGTGGTCAATTCATGAAACTGATCCTAGAGCTTCATAGTTTTTTCAAAACCACTCATAGATGTCTTATCAGAATTAATTCGGAGTTGTGACCTGAATAAGGACCCAAGAGACCATGGGACGGTCCACCGGAAGATCCGGAACATCCGAAAAAGTGGTCAATTCATGAAATTGATCCTATAGCTCTGTGGTTTTTTTTTAATCACTCATAGACATCTTATCAGAATGAATTCGAAGTTGTGACTGGAATATGGACACTGGAGATCACGGGTTGGACCTCCAGAAGATCCGGAATATCCGTAAAAGTGGTCGATTCATGAAGCTGATCCTAGAGCTCCGTGTTTTTTTTTTAAACCACTCATAGACGTCTTAGCTGAATGAATTCAGTCTTGTGATCCAAATATGGACCCTGGACCCTGGTCCTCCTGAAGATCCGAAACATCCGTAAAAGTGGTCAATTCATGAAACTGATGCTAGAGCGTCATGTTTTTCTTACACCGCTTATCAGAATGAATTCGAAGTTGTGACCTGAATTTTGACCCAGGGGACCACGGAATGGTCCATCGGAAGATCCGGAACATGCGTAAAAGTGGTCAGTTCATGAAACTGATCCTAGAGCTCAGCGGATTTTTCTAAATCACTCCTAGACGTCCCATCAGAATTAATTCGGCGTTGTGACTGGAATATGGACACTAGAGACCACAGTATGGCCATAGAGGTAACTCTAAGACCACTGGGTCCCGAAGAAAATCATTATTATTTTTGGCTCACTCAGTACCAGAACAACGGTCCCAAGCAGTCGAAAGCTATTTCACTCACCCCTGCATGTTCTGCATGAATCCACACACCCCTGATGTTATCTGTCAAACTTTCATAGCGAATCAAAACAAACATAGTGTAGTAATAGAATTTCAACTAGAATAGGGTACGTTAATCGTTTGCTTGGGACCAATAGGCTACTAAAGTGGTGAGCCAATTTAAAATCGTTAGTTTCGTATTGATTGTTGGTATGGCCCTTCTGAAGATCCGGAACATCTATAAAAGTGATCAATTCATGAAACTGATTCTAGAGCTTTATGTTTTCTTTTAAACCGTTCATGGACGTCTTATTAGAATGAATTCGAAGTTGTGACCTGAATATGGACCCAGGGGACCACGGAATGGTCCACCAGAAGATCCGGAACATCCTTGGAAAATTCATGAAACGGATTCTACAGCTCAATGACGTAAAACTCCACTTTTTCATGTCATTTTTTTATTGTACCATGTCTCCCTCTGGACTAAGTATCCCCACCCTTGCCTGCATTAAGGTCTAGCTCAAAGGACTAATACATTAACATCTTGATGATGAAGTCTGTTGGTTTGGACGGCCTAGATTTCAGAATTTATTGTTTAAAGAAAAACGATATAAGACGAACAAGCCTTTTATTATTGCTCATCTCCCTTCAGTTTCCAAAGGTGTTCAGTCAAGTCGTTTTGTAGCTGGTTATGAAGAAATGTATCATGAACTTTATCGAAACGTGCTAGAAATGCTCCAAAGTCTACTTCACCCGTCGATAGAACAGGATTGGTATTGGCCGAAGTGTTGCCATCAAATGGCGTTGAACAATCTCGCTGATCTCCAATAATCATTTTGTGGAGAATAATGCAAGTGCGCATGATTGATCCCTCTCCATGGACATGGAGGTTGACGGTACTGAAGCAAAGGGTTATGTTTAATTTCTTTACATTTGCAACGATGATGATTTCCTATAGTGACACATATCACCTTCTTAATGCTTCAGTATACCTCAAACGATTAATTCTTGGTTGTTAATAGAACTTCCTTGATGCAATCGGCTGCTTCATGCAGACTGAGCAATTCTGATTATAGTATCAGATTTGTTCTGTATACAGAGGAACTGGGAGGGCTTATTAGAAACTTCTCACCAATAAAGTAATGATCTTCTAGTAAATTTTGCATATCATTTTATTAAAATTTTATTTAATTTTAGCATATTATTTTTGTTACAGCCAATTGGCATTAGTATACGATACAAAAGATTTAATATTACTTGCTCGTTTTTTCGTAAAATAATCAATATTTATTTTACTTGTAATTACCTATGAAAGTTTTTTTCAAGTTTTTTTTTTGTGATCTGAAAATTTACCCAGTTTGGTTAGAAGTTTCGAAGCTAACGCATGTCCACAGGCCTAATAGAAAGGTAGGCAGGCTTCCACTCACTTGCTATAGATGAGTGATTTTCGGAGTTTTGAATTCGTTAAATGTTGTAATGGAGATTTGTGCTGTTGGATGCTGGAGAAGATTGGAGGGCGGGTGTTTGACGCATAGAGCCTGTCAATTTCGCTTTCAGAGTGTCGCAGTCAGCGGTTTTATGATTCGTGAGCGCTTACGATTCGTAGAATCGTTGATTGTGACTGCAAGTGGATTTTACGGGTTTTGTGTGTCGGACGCTTGCTTTTTGGCCTCTTCTTGTGTCTAACATGTGCAGAGTATCATTATAACGTCTAATGGTTTTGAGATTCCTGGTGGCGTGAAATATATTTGTGAGAATATCTTTTTGAGATTTTAGCAGTCACGTTTTGTTTGTAGTTTATATTTTATTTATTTCATTTAATTATCGTAAATATTAGTTATTCAATAATAGATAGTTCATGCATATATTCGTACTTTGACGCGAAGCGCTGTGGATTATAAGATGCTCGATGACCCTCGAGGGATCGATTTTGCTTACTGAGCAGAAAATCATGGATTGAACCCCAAGCTCTTCCACAGCACAATAAATCGTCCACCATTTGTATATTTGATATTGAACATTAACCTCGGAAACTATTTGCATATCAAGCGAAAACGTAGTCCAGTATTGTCGCGAAGCGTTATGGTTCTGAGATGCTCGATGACCCTGGAGGGATCGTTTTTGCTTACTGAGCAGAAAATCATGGGTTTAATCCCAAGCTCTCCGTCATGACTCTTAAAATTCATTATCACTAAACAAAATTAATATGTTCTTTCGATAGCCGGCTATCGAGAGATTAAATAAACAACAAATAAACAATACATACTTTTGGTTGCATCGCCAACTTGAGGTGAATCCTAACCGAATACCCTACCCAACCCTCCAACTCCGTAGCACTTATGAGGGTGTCGCTAAGTCGGTGGCCTCTCGTTAAGTAAGTACTACATCAGCATTTCCTTCCCTATCCCAAGTTATGGTAAAGATGGGCGTGGCCGGGAATAGCGACAGTCATGCTTCTGTTACTCTTGTTTAGATTGGAACCAATGTTTATTTCCCAGCATTATTCCTGAAAGTAGTCTAACTGAGAATTTCAGAAGAGACGTGAGTGTCGCTAGTATCCAATCTACGAAGTATATCATAACAACGCTAACGCTAACGCTAACGCTAACGCTAACGCTAACGCTAACGCTAACGCTAACGCTAATAATGCAAGTGCGCATGATTGATCCCAACTCTTTCTTATTCCAGAGTCTGGCAGGGTTTTTAATAATTTCAAATCGACTAGTCAGTACTCCAAAGTGCGTTCTACATCTTTTCTCGCGGATTCCTGCAATTTCAGCGAAGTGCTATGTTGAAAAGAAACAATAAATTAAAAAATTAAATATAAGCAATGAAAATTTAACACCCATATTCTCGTTTTCGTTCGAACCCTTTTTCCACACAAAAAAAATGGTATACGATTCGAACGAAAGCAAGAATATGTATATCTACATACCTTTCGTTTGAACGGCGCCGGTGGTGTAGTGGTAAGCGTGATTACCTCTCACCCCAGCAGGCCTGGGTTCAATCCCAGTCGGCGCCGCCGGGATGTTCTGAGGCATAACATCTCTGATCACGCCTTCCTTCGGATGGGAAGTAAAACCGTTGGTCCCCGGTTCATGAGTTGATGAGTCGATAGGTAGAGTCCAGGTGTGGGAGCTGCCTTCCTGGCACGTCGGTAGCATTGGTGCTCAGCACGGAAAACAAGATCGACGGAAAAAACAAACCAAAGGAAAAAAAAAAAAAATACCTTTCGTTTATTGCCAACGGGTGATGGAATCGTTTGAACCAACGTGGACAATGGTGGATAAATTCCATCGGCCAGGTAGTGTCCTGTGTTGTAGATGTGACCGTTAATTACATACTCCACAGGAGGAGCTTTTCCACTGTAAATATCGGAAAACAACGTAAATCTTTGCATCTGGCTTTTGGATGAAATATTCGTTCCGCTCCAATGCTTTCGCAATACGCAAGAACAAACACCTACGCATACGAAAGCGTCTTCGGAACTGTTCGCTCGTATATACTGGTTCTTCTGCAAAATAGTCGTCCAATAGCCGTTGAGCTCCTTTCTCCGCAAACCTGTTTATGTTTGGTCGTTTTCCAGGACGAGATCCTCTATGTTTTTCCCCTGATTTTGCTGCTGCCGTTGAAAGTGCATGAAACAATAGCTGCTGGGCGAATACAAGTTCGTAGAATTCATCGTCACTCGAGTCCACAAAAATTTTAGAATCATCCATTGCAATCAAATATTTACTACACTTCAAGCTGAACAATGCATTAGGTCCTAAGTAACATTGACCGATTCTCTTCGTTGACTTTCTCTTTGTATCACCACGACCATGTAAAAACATTCACAGCTATTTTCAGCACACAGATCGATAAAAAAGCAGCTAATATGACAAACTCAACAAGAAACGGTTTTGTGCTCAAGTTATTAACGAAAGAGAAAGTCGACGAAGAGAATCGATCAATGCTACTTAGAACATAATGCAATGTTGAGCTTGAATTGTTATTATCGTTTGTTTTTACTACGATGCGAAGTAACTAGATTGACAACCACTGGTGTGGAAACAGAGAGGTACTTTGGAAACCCTTTTATCAACGACCGGTGCAAAAATGGGTAGTTAAATATAATAGCAACGCCTTGCGTACTCATAATAGACACGCATTTACTTATGCACTGGTGCGCTTGGTCTTAGGCTGTGTTCCATTTGGTGAATTTTCACTTAAACTTGACAGATGGAAAATTTTCAAATAAACCTGCTATTCCAGCAGACTTATATCTGACAGACAAGGAATCAATTTTGACACACACCTTCTCGAAAATTGGCCGATCAACAACAGAGGGATTTTCGAACATTATAATTTAGTTTCGAAGTGTCAAATTTAAGTGAAAATTCACCAAATGGACCACAGCCTTAGTACTCGCTTCGGTCCCAAGTTAATCGATGCACCCCTCGAAACATAGGAAAATCCACGAACCCCCCATACTTTCATAGCGAATCAAAACAAACATAGTGTAGTGGGGTACGTTGATCGTTTGCTTGGGACCAATAGACTAGTCAAGTAGTAAACCAATTTGAAATCGTTAGTTTCCACCGGTTGACAGTACGAAGTCCCCCATGTTTCACCTGGGGGGGGACGTGCTGTCAAATCAGCCTACTGATCATTCTTGTATGAAACTGGCTCCAAACGTAAACAATCGCTGTAGGTTTCTTATGGCTTGTTTACGTTTGGAACCAGTTATGCGAGGCATGCGAGGTAGGCGACGATTGTTCGTATTTGACAGCCACCTCCCCCCCTTGTGTTTCACGCACAGTCTGAGGTTTGCTTATGGATTTTACCATATGAGTAAAGAGCTACAGAGTTGCCGTCAACGCCAATAGGTGTGAAGAGTGTGCTTTGTTTTATTGACGGGTCAGTTGCCTTTATCACTTATTAAAAATGGTTTCAGTAAAAAGGGGTGACCAGTCATGCGTGACAATTACAAAGACTAGCACATGTTCCATTACTACGTAAATATCAACATCAAAAACAAACATTCAACAGGTTACCGAAAACGATGTGACATGCGCAAACGGTTTCTATGGAAACACGTATCGACAAACAATTAGCAATATTTTTCATTAACCGTTGCAAAAAAAAAGCCTAAGCCCAAGACAATTTTATTGAAAATTCCGTACAAAATGAACCTTGATCGTTTCACTTTGATCTCCAACGACGTCGTGGAGTTTAAATCCACGTGGCGTACAGGCGAAGCGTTGGCTCTAGTGGATACCATGATTGGTACCGATCAACCGGCACCGACAGTCGACGCCGCAACGGCACCCATTGAACGAAAAGATGTTGCGGTCAGTGTTCTACTCCTACTAAATATGGCTTTTAAAAATCCAATTAACCAAAGAAAATTTCAGATTCAAACCGGAGGATCTCCACGGCATGCCCCAGTCACATGCGATGATGCAAAACTGTCCAATTGGTTGCGAAAAGTGTACCCAATGGTCGAGCAAGAGCTATCGGCAGGCGTTACAGAGTGCTACGACGACAACGATAACTTGTGCGATACTACAGAAAGATTAATCATTCGAAAGCACCAAGAGCTGATGCTGAAAAAGTTGAATCCAGATATGGAGGGCAACCAGAAACTTAACATGGGTGCCGCTGCATGGCTTTCGATCGCAACGCGCGACGCTCCCCTACTGGTACTGGCGTGCAGTTCGTACCACGAAGCTTGGTGTGAACATACGTATTCTTCCGTTACCGTTTTTACTCCACGGCGAGACTCGTACGGTTCAGTCCAGTGGATTGAACTGTGTACCAACCCGGTGAAGGCATGCATTGAAACGTTGGAAACAAATCCGTTTAACAAGGACATGTTCGCCGGTGGTACGGTTTCCGGTGACGTGTACATTTGGCACTACGAGTTGAATTTGAAGCATGAGCAGAACTCATTTTCGGAACTGTTCTCCGAAACTACGGACTACGGAAAGGTGGTGGACATGGCTTGGATTAAACCGAATCCTTTAACCAAAGATTTTGGCTTGCTTTCGGGTCACAACGACGGGATTGTAATTCTCTGGAAAATTGGGAAACACATTGGCAAAGATAAGACGTAATATGTTCAGCTTGAAAAGTTCTGGCAGAAATTTTAAGATCATTTTTCTTTGACAGATTTCGCATATCGACGACTGCTACATCGCGGAAGGCCATAATATTGACGCAAATTTTAACCATTTCCAATTCGGAGTTTGTAGTCGGCACCGTTGATGGTAGCATTCTACTTTGCTCGACAACTCAGCTGATACCGATCGGTAACGGTTCGAACGGAGGAACTTCGGGAGCATCCACCTCTAGCAGCAAGAAAAACTTCTTCGCCCCGACCATAACCGAACTCAAGCCGCACTCGTTTGCGGTTACCACTCTGCTCAAGATGGAAAACTCCAGGCAACAGTTCCTGATCAGTTGTGATCTGACTGGCGAAGTGTTCTTCCACGATATTACGGATGCTATTGTATGGTTTGAAATTTTGATTAATATGTAGTTTAGTTTACCTTTTTTTTCAATTTGTAGAACTCGGCTCCAACGTTGATCATTAAAATGCCTCTTCCGTTTAAAAATCGTATCGTTTGCACAGACGACATGCGTTTTATTCTGAGTCCTAACAATAATGGAATATTGGATGTTTATAAAATCGATAGTGGCTCACAGGAGATTGTCGAAGGGAGTGGCTTGAACGGAAAGCCCAGTCTGATCAGAACAAGCGCAAATGGGTAAAGACTTTTTTTGTTTAGTTAAAATGCTTCAAGAGTTTGTTCAATATCTATCTTCCAGGAAATGGCTTATAACGGGACCTTACGATGGAGGCTTCATCATTTACTCAGTCGAGAAGGATGTTTGAGGATTAAGAAAAATTATGACAAAACATTTGGATTCCAATAGAATTCGCGCAAAGCGCTCAATTTAGCCTAAATAAATAGTTGGTATCACTATTGCGCATGGCGCACATTATTTATGTATTTATTTATTGTTTCAATGATTCATCTGACATATGGTTGTCTTAATGAATTAAAAAAACTAGAAGTTTTGTGCCTAGGGGCACAAACGGAAGCTTGACGTAGGACCATAGAGGTTACTCTAAGACCAGAAGGTCCCGAAGAAACGCTCTCAACTTTTTGGCTCAGCTCTGGTACTCTTTTCGGTCCCAAGCTAATCGATGCACCCCTCGAAACATAGGAAAAACCAATAACCCCTCATTTTATCTGTCAAACTTTCATAGCGAATCAAAACAAACATTGCGTAGTACTAGAATTTCTACTAGAATGGGGTACGTTAATCGTTTGCTTGGGACCAATAGGCTAGTCAAGTAGTGAGCCAATTTAAAATCGTTAGTTTCGGATTGATTGTTGGTATTTCATTCAGTTTAATCCTGTACAAAACCTAAAAAACTATTGTGATAGGGTAGAGCGCTACTTCGTCGTAATCGCCCATTTCCGTTCTATCGATCCGAAAAGATCAATAATATCAATGATTTCACCGTGCACAAATCAATAATAGGTTTGTTCCGATGCGTTAGTTCATTAGCTACAACATAAATCCTGTTAGAGTGCATTGTATGAATATTTACGCTCATTGTTCTCAAAACAAAAGAAGCGCTCCTAGCGAATCCCCTTTTTCTACGTTTATCCGTAGGATGAAGAAAATCTAATGGCGTTTCAATGCGTTAGGACGGAATTGAAACTCGTAGAACGGATTTAGAATCAAGAAGCAGTGTTAGATTTTATACAATATCTCAACAATTTGTGACTCTTTATCAAATCCAACGGTACGTATGGAAAGGTGAATAAATTTGCAAGTCATCTTTGACAGAAATATTCCATTTTTTGTCTAAACTCGTTCAGAAAAGAGAGGTAAAGCGCGGGTTGTGCTTAGTAGGACGGAAATTAGATCAAAAACCCTATGTGTCTATCCTAAAATTAAAAATTACTAGTTTTCAAATAAAATTTCAAAAACATGCTAAGATTATGGACATGGTTATGTTAACAGCCATACCACATCGATTAATGTTGATATGGAGACACCATAAAAAAAATGTTATGGTTAATTTACTTAACGACGTGTTCAAGGTATCATCCAAACCATTTGTGGAATAGTTCAGGGTTATCGTTCGTTTATGGTAATTTTTTATTAGGGCGTGACTAACCAAATTAAATAAAAATAGAAGAGCCTCTTTGTAAAATGTATTCCAATGCAGGCACCCGATGCTGATGCTGGTTGTTGGTTTAATACGGTAGGATTGTATTCGGATACGATTTGCAACCATCGATCGATGCATGCAGGGATTTAGTTGGTTGTATCATGTTTGTTCTACGATTTTTTTTATTTCAATGTTATTTCAATAATTTAGCACTTAAATATCTAATTCTACAAACCAGAGAGATTCTATTTATGCCAGAGAAGAAAGGGTTTCCGTTCGGCTATATTCCTTCAGTTATAGGAAAGATGATGTTCCTGCGGATGGAACAATATATTGCTTTGATTGCTTCAATATATAAAATTGTTCCAACAACTCACCTCAAACCGAGCCTCAAACAGTAAAACTAATTGATTTAATTCAATCTCCGATGGGATGATCCTGCAGGATTGCATTCTCAGTTTGAATCTTGTAAAAATATTGTTAATATTATTTGTTGATGTTTTGCTGGGGGCAACATATTTTTAATTTTGAAGAAATCTCAATAATTTTGCATTTAAAAATTAGGATTTACTTACCATTCTTACCAGCGCTACTTTTCTGTTCATATTTGCTTTCTGTTATTGAATAAAGCGATTACAATAACACGTAAAACATAGTTTTCTTATCACAAACTTGAAAATATATGCAGTTTGACAGATGATCTCAAGATCACCGCTACGATTACAGCGCCGCGGTGGCTGGCATAAACTTGGATTCGTCATATCACATTTTTTCCTTGTTTCAAGATCATCCTCGGTAGACAAAGCCGAGTCTTGTCACTATCAACAAGGCATAAAAAGTAACAAAGACTAATATGTGTTCCTTTGATTACTGAAAAATCCTGTTCCACTAGTTTGAAGTAGTCAGGACTAGGAATCGGTGGTAGATCTTACACACTTAGAAATTTTTACGGCAATCTGTAAAATTTTACCGAAAGCTCAACAGCTGAACGTTCGGTAAACAGTTTCGCTGATTTCCTGTAATTTTTCACAAATATCTGTGAATTTTTCACAGATATCTGTAAATAATTACAGGAAAACTGTAAAATTGTTTACCAAACATTCAGCTGTTGAGGTTTCGGTAAAAAATTTCAGAAATCTGTAAAATAATCTTATACCATGGACAGACTATAGTAGAATCCAAGTGAAATTTATGCGTCACTAGTGGCGGGAAATAGTACTAGTCGATGGTGATAAATTTATGGCAGCCGGTTTAAATTCCAGAGTTTGAATGATAAATTATTGAAAAAAGAGTTCAAAATAGTGAGACACGAGCATTACTATGGATGATACATGTAGGAAATTTGTCGAATAATGTAATGTTATATTAATTTTCATTGCAATGTCATTGAAAGATAATGAAAATGCGTTTTTTGATGCACCTATATTATTTAGGTTATGTTTTGTATGATTGAAATCGACGTCCAAGTCAGCCTGCTGGATATACTGGATGATGTTGAGGACTCCGTGCTAGCGGATTTAGAGACCTAGCATATTGTGTGCCTGGGCTACACCAGTGGATCAGCAGCAAAGCAAGAATTGAGGGGAATGGATTTGTTCTGCAAAGTTCCCATCCCGGGGAGCGGCCACATGAAATTAATCTCAAATTACCCCCCCGACAACAAACTTTGGAACTTAAATTCTTCTGATCCGTAAACAGTGGCAACCTTTCTCTACTGCACGAATTTGTTGCTCCCCGGATTCGGAACTCGAAAAAGTTGAAATTTGTTCTCGTTGCATCCCGGGATAATGCAACGATCCTGCAACAACAATGAGAATGTTAAGCGGTGGAGCTTGTGTTTACGTAGTCTAAAAATTCAACTATTTTTCTGGTTGCAAGCAGTGATATCATTGTAGTCATTTGTCACTTTGAAGAAGGACACTTTTCCTACAATTCTACAAGCTTTTTGACTACCAAAAACGTACCAAGACAAGACAAATTTTCAATTTAAAAAGTGAAAATTCTGATGTGAGTCACGTTTGACAGATGTTTACATTTTAATCACCGCTACGACAACAGCGCCACGGGTGGCCGATAATTGGTTGGATTTTACTATTGCTTATATCATGTAATATAAGCTATCTTGCAATGAGCACTCATACATCTAGTTTTCACTGGAAATCCTATGTATGAGTGCTCATTGCAAGACAGCCTATATTACATGATATAAGCCATAGTCTGTCCAGGGTATTAGCCTCGGTATTAGCAACAATCAATACGAAACTAACGATTTTAAATTGGCTCACCACTTTAGTAGCCTATTGGTCCCAAGCAAACGATTAACGTACCCTATTCTAGTTGAAATTCTATTACTACACTATGTTTGTTTTGATTCGCTATGAAAGTTTGACAGATAACATCAGGGGTGTGTGGATTCATGCAGAACATGCAGGGGTGAGTGAAATAGCTTGGGACTGCTTGGGACCGTTGTTCTGGTACTGAGTGAGCCAAAAATAATAATGATTTTCTTCGGGACCCAGTGGTCTTAGAGTTACCTCTATGGTATTAGCATAGAGGTAACTCTAAGACCACTGGGTCCCGAAGAAAATCATTATTATTTTTGGCTCACTCAGTACCAGAACAACGGTCCCAAGCAGTCCCAAGCTATTTCACTCACCCCTGCATGTTCTGCATGAATCCACACACCCCTGATGTTATCTGTCAAACTTTCATAGCGAATCAAAACAAACATAGTGTAGTAATAGAATTTCAACTAGAATAGGGTACGTTAATCGTTTGCTTGGGACCAATAGGCTACTAAAGTGGTGAGCCAATTTAAAATCGTTAGTTTCGTATTGATTGTTGGTATTAGCACCGACAAACCGACATGAATGACCATAGCCAAAACAATAAAATTTGTGACCAAAGCACACTTATGACATCTGGCTCCGGTTTCGCGGGAAATATTTACATAAGCCATGAACCCGCATGCAAAAGTTATGAATTGGTTCGTGTCTGATCTATTCTGGACACATTATTTTTATCTAGATCAAACAATCCTATGGTTTTGACAGTTCGGATCACTGCACATTTAAATCGACCGTTTACGATTTTCGGGCATATGTTAGAATTAAGTGTCATGTCGGTTTGTCGGTGGTATTAGTGTATACATTCCGTAACCTACCACGAAAAGGTGATCTACCCACGTTACGGGGTAGACCAAACATCAAACTATAAGAGATGTTTAAAGGTTTGACAGATTGTGGAAATGGAAAGTTTTATGAAAGCTCACTTATTGCTTTTGGAAACGAGCGTTCAGCAGATAAAAACTTGGTTGAAATGAAAGCGAGTTCGGTTTAGCACAAATCTTTACTTGTCAACTCAAAATTCAAAAAGCCTTCGGAGGTCTTATTCAATTTTAACAGATTTTAACATGTCTTCAAAAATCTCCACAAAATATGAAATCCCGAGTAACATTTGAAATGGGCCTATGTCCAAAACGTAAACAAATCAGGGTTTGATACCATTCTTTAGCACCGCTTGATAGCTTCTAATCGTGTAGGAAAGTTCCGCATAATCGAGAAAAATCATTAAAAATAACTCGATTTTCGAAACGGCCGATCAACAAAATTTTTCGATTCATTAATTCAGTGCCAACATTTCAAAGGGGCGTAATTGCATTTGTAAACAATGGCTTTAGCCGACGATATCTCGCGAATAAAAGCTCACTTATGAAAAATAATGACACCAATAGGTAGAGGAATATTTCCCCTACCATCTAGCATTGTTATTTTGAAGGAGTGAGCTTTAAGATGTGAGAAATCGACAGCTAAAGCCATTGTTTACAAAAGCAGTTACGCCCCTTTGAAATGTTGGCACTGAATTGATGAATTTACGTTACGATCGACCAGCAGATGGAAATGATGAGAAAATGATAATGACGTTTTGCTACCTGTCAAATCGTATGAATTTTTTTTAATACAGCATCACTTTTGTGGTTTTGGATTTCAAACCTAGGTGTCGCATGCACTGGTGCAGTTTCGCCACAGAGAAGAGACGTTCAAGTTCGGTCAGAAACTTGTGTAAAATAAGTGGGAACGTCGCCGTTACGTGGTGTTAGCATCTCCTGATTTTCTCTATAAATTTTCCACTTTCGACCAATTTGGCGCTAGTATCGATAAATTTTTTGTTGAAAATTGCCACTTGGCGCTACTAGCACTTAGTGTCTAGTGTAATTTGTGCAACGCCAGCGCCATCATGTTGTCAAAGAGGGTTTTTAAGTGGGGAAGTCGCCGTTAGTGGCGCTTAAGTCGAATATGAATCTTTACACAAGTTTTTACATAAATTTTGTTCGAGCCTCCATGTCTGTTCTCTGTGGTTTCGCGTAGATTCATCAATAGGCCCACACGCTAAAATGGCCGATCATTCATTTATTTCATTTCATTGATAAGCCTAGTGACGTAGAAAAGGCTTAGCAAAGGGCGAACCATATCTGATGACAAATACAACGGCCTAACAAAAAGGGCCTATCCATTGAAAGATTAAAAAAAAGGCTTATTAATTTATTAAATTAAAATGTTATCGATTTTCATATATTTTTGAAAACTTTTGTATACTGTATACTGAGATACAGTTAATATTGTTATTATGAACAATATAAATGTCTAATATATTTCAATTTTCTTAAATAGGAATTGAATAGTGCCGGCAAAAATTTAAAATTCATTTTCTGGTTTGTTTACGTTTGGGACATAGGCCGATTTTAAATGTTACTCTAGAAATGTCTTAAAATTGTCTGCGGGAGAAAAATGGCATCCCTACGTGCGGGGCAAGAACGGCAAGAACGGCTTTTACTTTCTACGAACGACGTCAGACGGCGACCACATCGGTAAAAAGCTATCCGGTTCCCAGCTCCTAAATCCGCCACGGAGGACTTTATTTGTTGTGGCAGCAGTTGTTTTTGTTGTTGTTCCCTTTTTACAGAAGAAACGTCAAATCAGTTAGTGATGTGTCCAGCGACTAGTAATTTTTTTGAATTTCTCCTCAGCTCGTACGGGCAGTATTTTAGTGTCAATATGAATCTTTAGCTAAATTAGATGTTGAAACAAGAAATCGGAATTTATTCCAACATACAAGCGCGTGTACATCATGGAAGCCCTCTATTTTCAAACCAACAGCTTAATCCAAGAGACCCAGCAATGCTTTCAACAGCTCAGCAGCGTACGTGTCGATTCCGTCGCAGTGGAGGCGGATATCCAAACCAAACTGGTAGCGGTTAATGCGTACGATAATCCACCGGGTGCTTTAAATTTAATTATAACTAATTAAATGATAACATTGCAGCAACTGCGACCGGCTGGACGTCCTGCTGTACAAAGTGCCGGTAGCTCAGCGACAGAATGCCAAGATGCGTGTGGATCAACTCAAATACGACGTCCGGCATCTACAGGCCGCCCTGAAGTTGTACCAGGACAAGAAGGCTCGAAAGGAACTGGAACAGGTGGAAAGGGAAAATCTACTGAACAAGCGCTTCACGGCCAATTCGGAAACGTCAATCGACATCGATTACTCGCTGCAGCATCATAATTCGATGCAAAATGCCCACCGAGGGGTGGACGAAATGCTGTGGACCGGTTCGAACATACTGGACGGTCTGAAGAATCAACGGGACACCCTGAAGGGAGCGAAAAAGCGCATTCTGGACTTTGGAAATACGTTGGGACTTTCGAATCAGACCATGAAGATGATCGAACGAAGACTGGTCGAGGACAAGTACGTGATGGTCGGAGGAATGATTGTAACGCTGTTGATTATCGTACTGGTTATTTACTTTTTCGTATTTTAAAAATATTCACTAGATGGCTATAATACATTTAAGATACAAAAGTGGCTTAAGATTATCATGTAAGTTCATCGTCTTCTGGATCCGTTTGCGGAATGTATTTGCTCCATTTGGAAGAGGAAGCAGGGCTTTGAGTCTTTCCCGTTAGTGGTTCAGAATCTTGTAAGCACTCTTTGCTATCTGGTGTGGCTATTGGGGAGTTCAGCTCCAATTCAGGACGGTTAAAATAAGTCCATTTCGATTTTTTCTCATAGCTTATCATTGGTGATTGACCTGCTGTAAGTTCCGCAGAGTCCGATGTCCTTTTTAGAGCAATATTTTCTTTAGACTGTGAAGCATCTATGTCCTCCAATGTACTAGTTGTCGAACATGTGGATGCCTTTCGTTCAAAACTGAATAACGGTTTCTTATTTTCTTGAATTGTTTTACTGGACTGGATAGAAGAATTCGAGGCAAAATTAGATTGATTCAATTTTGTTGTTTGCCATTTAAATTGTTGCTTATCTTGTTTATCCATTTGATGAAAATCAGCCATCGGATTCGGAGCTAGCTTGGATGTTGTTGAAAGCTGATTTTTTTGATTAAATGCAAACGAATGTTTCGGATTTTCCGGGGATTTCAGATCATGATCGACCACGTTTCCTTTCCCCCAATACGCCCAAGAGCTACTTTCCGAACTAATTTTCCTAGTCAGTATATCACCTGCTTCATCTTCCTCATTCAAACAAAAGCTATTCCATTTGCTTTCCCGGTCGCCCACAATCTTCCTGTTTGCTTCATGACTCGCCACCAATCGGTCTGATTCCTCCCTGATTGGATTTTCAGCAACGGGCAATTCGATCTCACCTGCAAGCACCTGTTCGGCCACATACCGTTCCATCTGGTCTGCCTGCAGTGAACCGTCGCTGAGCTGCTGGACCAACAGCCGACATTCCCTACCGGAACCCCGGGCATACTCCTTCACGAGAGACTGCTGGGCACCGCACAATTTGCAGGTCCACTTTTTGGCCTTCTTCACGATGTCAGACTGTAATCGAATAATTTGGGCTGGAATTGAGACCGTTGGATTCAAAAATGAAACAGGGAAACTGACCTGAAATTTCCGACACTGGAAGCAGCACACCACTCGAAGTTCCTGGGGCATTGTCGCCTGACCACTGTTTCAAACGTCGTTGCTCAAAGATAAATGAAAAAAAACTACTTTTTTTACTACTTTGTTATGAGAATGATGTAAATAAATTTTGTTTTCAGAGAGGGGTAAGAATCTGCAGATGCACGGACCACGAACGACACGAAAAGATGGAACAACTCAAAATTGAGATAGAAAGTTTTTAAATAAGTCTAGATAGAGCTGGAATAAGGGCCAATGTCGCAATGGGCTTGAACTGAGAAAAATGAATCTGAAATTTTGAACAAGAATAATCATATATAAAATAAACTATAAACCCGTTTCAAAAACTGAAATATTTTTATATGTTGTGTTTCAAGGTTAGCATTATTGTCAGATAAACAAAAAAATGTTTCCGATTAAATTATAACGTGAAAAAATTAAAATGTTTCATGCGCCCTTTTGTTTGGTAACATCTTGTATAGCCCTGAGGTAATTCGCCCGTTTGCTTTGACAGAATCCATTTCGCCCCAGGGGGAACGACACTTCAGGATTATCCCATTTTTACCCAAACCTCTCATATAATTTTCAACGTGCACAAAATTTCAATCCATCCTATCTATTCTTTCTATTCCCAACTTATCCCTTCTGCATGCACACAAATTGTCAAGCAAGCCGTGCAGTTTTTCGAAGTTTTCAGGTCGACCGCGAAGCACTCTGCCAAACTCACTGTCAGTTTAGGCTGTGAACCATTTGCCAAGTTAAATTTAACTCGTGGTTAAAAGTGACATTTCAGGGGGAACGACACTTCAGGATTATCCCATTTTTACCCAAACCGCTCATATAATTTTCAACGTGCACAAAATTTCAATCCATCCTATCTATTCTTTCTATTCCCAACTTATCCCTTCTGCATGCACACAAATTGTCAAGCAAGCCGTGCAGTTTCTCGAAGTTTTCAGGTCGACCGCGAAGCACTCTGCCATACTCACTGTCAGTTTACAACACTCTCCACAACAAACACCAGGTATGTCAGCTGACCATGCCGGTAAAAAATCGGTGCGAAAACTAAAAAAAGATGACGGACCATTCGTCTATAATCGGTCTCGGGGGCAAAAAACCGAGCAAAAAACATCAAGTGCATCACGGAGGAGACGGCAACGCACATCCATTTCCCGGACTCAAACCGATCGAATTCGACGGATAAGAGCCCGGGTCTCTGTGTGTTGTAGCATGGAAGTTACCGAACAGGCGCGAAGCAACTGTTGATTTCGTTCGAACTGCTGATTCTAGCCCCGGAAAAGCCTTACCAATGAAACCCCCTACGACAAGCAGGTGGAAAAGGAATTCAGGTCGTTTTTTCCACTCGGCCCAAGTTTTACTCGTCTCTGCTGCTGGTCAAGGGTTCGGATAAGAAAGAGCTAATGGTGAAGTAAGACACCCACCGGGTGATGTATTTCTGTGCGAGAATATTGCGGATCAAATTCCCATCCAAATACAGCTGGGAATATTAACTGGAACCTTGTAATCCATCGCCATCACCCGTTCATCCTACTGTGCAGTTTCGACCTTTTCGGTGCGGAACCGTTTTCTGCACTTGAGCTGTGAGCTTTGATTATTATAGTTGGGCGGTGTCCCGAGCGGTGTCCATTAATTCCGTTTTGCTAAAAATCAATATGTTTGACCCCCCCCCCCCCTTTGGAACAAAACGGTACACTGAAAATGACCCCCCTCTATTTATTACGCAACGCTCTATAAACCCCCCTCCCTCGCCTTTTCATTTAATTAATGTATGATTTCGTTTTGTATTTTTTTATTTTTAGGTAATTAATTATATTATTAATATTCAAAACAAAAACAAAAGATCAGCGTACCATCGTGTACCTCCTTTTCAAAAGTTCAAGATAGCAAAAATCTCAATTTATAAAATTAAAACAGATCCATTTTGTAAAGCAAGATTTAGTGATGATAGCCTTCGTTGTCGTTGCCAAAAGCGTCAAAAAAGACCTGTATTTTCAAACTTTACATCAAGAAACGAAAAAAAAACAAAATGTTCTCTTTTTTACGCAACGCAAAGCTTTACTACTCCTCCCCTATGTATAATTCGTAACGATATAGGTGACTCCCTCTCCCCCTATAAGCGTTACGTAATTCATGGACGCTTCATTGCAGCAAATTTTTCTTCTTTTTACGCCTATCCTCTTCGCGTTCAGACTCGTATCCCTCTGAAATTTTTTAACATCCCTCACATCACATCAATTGCCTGATCTATTCCCATCTATTTTTTCTATCCCTGCTCTATTTTCGTCAACACGACACACTCAAAAAAATCCCATCAATTATGTTTTTCCCCGAAAATCCCAAGTAATTACTAGACTGAAAAAATACATCCAAATGAGTGTCGTTCCCCCTGTGACATTTCGAAAGTTATTTTCTATGTTCGAAAATCCCCGTGCTGTCGATCGACCGGTTTTCGAGCCACGGTTGTCAAAATTTAACTTCTTGTCTGTCAGAAATAACCATGCTCGGATAGCAGGGTTAATCGATAACTTTTCATCTGTCAAATTTTAACCAAAAGTTAAAATAATCCACCAAATGGTTCAGAGCCTTACAACACTCTCCACAACAAACACCACGTATGTCAGCTGGCCATGCCGGTAAAAAATCGGTGCGAAAACTAAAAAAAGATGACGGACCACTCGTCTATAATCGGTCTCGGGGGCAAAAAACATCAAGTGCATCACGGAGGAGACGGCAACGCACATCCCGGACTCAAACCGATCGAATTCGACGGATAAGAGCCCGGCTCTGTGTGTTGTAGCATGGAAGTTGCCGAACAGGCGCGAAGCAACTGTTGATTTCGTTCAGCTGATTCTAGCCCCGGGAAAAGCCTCACCAATGAAACCCCATACGACAAGCAGGTGGAAAAGGAATTCAGGTCATTTTTTCCACTCTGCCCAAGTTTTACTCGTCTCTGCTGCTGGTCAAGGGTTAATGGTGAAGTAAGACACCCACCGGCTGTGCGAAAATATTGCGAATCAAATTCCCGTCCAAATGCAGCTGGGAATATTAACCGGAACCTTGTAATCCATCGCCATCACCCGTTCCTCCTAGTTTGCAGTTTCGACCTATTCGGTGCGGAATCATTTTCTGCACTTGAGCTGTGAGCTTTGGTTATTATAGTTGGGCGGTGTCCCGAGCGGTGTCCATTAATTCTGTTTTGCTAAAAATGAATATTTTTGACCCCCCCCCCCGTTTGGAACAAAACTTTACACTGAAAATGACCCCTCTCTATTTATTACGTAACGCTTTATAAACCCCTCCCCCCCGCCTTTTCATTTAATTAATTTTTGATTTCGTTTTGTAGCAAAAATCACAATTTATAAAATTAAAACAGATCCATTTTGCAAAGCAAGATTTAAGGCCGGCCCACAATAGATACGTTTTCAGGTTTTTTGACAGTTAGCCCATGCATTATCTGTCAAAAAACCCGAAAACGTATCTATTGTGCACCGGCCTTTAGTGATGACAGCCTTCGTTGTTGTACAAAAAACGTCTAAAAAGACCTGTATTTTCAAACTTTACATCAAGAAACGAAAAAAAAACAAAATGTTCTCTTTGTTCCGTAGCGCAAAGCTTTACTACTCCTCCCCTATGCATAATTCGTAACGATATAGGTGACACCCTCTCCCCCTATAAGCGTTACGTAATTCATGGACGCTTCATTGCAGCAAATTTTTCTTCTTTTTACACCTACACGGTAACCAGCGTAAACACATAAATGAGTAAAAAAATACACATTTTTTATATTTATATGCAGCTGTCAAAAAATGTGTAAATTTGGAGATCCTAAAATGTGTATACAAATACACATTTTAAGAATGTAGTACCAGTCAAAAAATGTGTATTTTTATACTCATTAATGGGTAAAAAAAAACTTCAAACTTTGCTGCATCCTACTTTGTTGACGCACGCCATTTGCTAAATTTCAGTGAAGAACAGCAGGAAAATTGAGGAACTACGGTCCAAACTGGACAGTGCGCAACGATGGACATGCTAGAGGGTAGGTGATTTATGTTTTTTTCATAGCTGTTAGTTTTAGTTTAATTTATATACTTCATATACTGATTTTTGTTTTTCTTCCCTTGATTTGTTTCCCGTGCTGAGCATCAATGCTACCGACGCCAGGGAGGAATCTCCCATACCTGGACCCTACCTATCGACCCATCAACTCATGAACCGGAGACCAATGGCTTCACTTCCCTTCCGAAGGGAGGCGTGATCCTCGGTGCGATCAGAGATGTTATGCCTCAGAACATCCCGGCAGCGTCGACTGGGATTGAGAGGAAATCACGCTTACCAACACCTCCGGCGCCGCTACTTATTTTTGTTGATTACATTTCTGTTTTTAATAAAATATATACAATAATCGAGCAATCTTTAATTTACCATTGACACAAATAAGAAAATTCCGAAGTTAATAAAAAACCATGAGCACCCATTATATTTAAGTTCTAGAAATGATTACTTTTTACACATTTTGCTGTAAAAACCGTTCTTGAAAAATGTGTAAAAAATACACTTCTTTTGACGTTTGCTGGGTTTACACATAAATGTGTAAACGCAGTTTACACATTTTATGAGTAGGCCCCTTTTTTCACGAAATGTGTGAAATTTTACACATTAATGTGTTTACGCTGGTTACCGTGTATCCTCTTCGCATTCAGACTCGCATCCCTCTGAAATTTTTTAACACCCCTCACATCACATCAATTGCTTGATCTATTCCCATCTATTTTTTTCTATCCCTGCTCATTTTCGTCATCACGACACACTCAAAAAAATCCCATCAATTATGTTTTTCCCCGAAAATCCCAAGTAATTACTTGACTGAAAAAATACATCCAAATGAGTGTCGTTCCCCCTGTTTCGCCCCTATGTTTTCGCCCGCTTGTTTTTGACATGGTCTGTATCGCCTTAATGTTTACGTTCTTTTTCTTGATGGTTTGTTGGTATCGACCTTTTGGCTCTTAGTTAGCACGAAGCCGGCAAATTTCGGATTGTGGTTAGTTAAATCCATTTGGGGTTGAATTAATGAGTGTTATTCATTCTGGCGGCGCTGAATCTTCCGGAACCAACCTACTCCGGACCGGAGAATGGAAAATACTTGCAGATGGAGAGCGGCCTCGAAGATGAAATGTAAAAGGATAAGAGGGTCTCAATTGGTTGGTGACGCTCTACACGGTAATCAATTTGGTTGTGTTAATTTTGTTCCGATTTTTACAGAATTGTCAACGGAATATGATTTGTCCAATTTGCGATTCAGAAAGCTTAATACTAGGCTTAATATCGAATAATTTACAATATTGGAAAGGAGTATCACGTATCGGGCAGTTCTCTCAGTCATCAGCTTCCATCGGTCATACACACAAATAATTATAGCTAATAAAATTAAAAAAACCATTGTTAGAATTAAAAGTTTGCATTGGTTCTTTTTGGTAGAAAGTCGTTGGCATTCAAAACAAAAGTCAAAGAATTATCAAATCAAAAGTTGTCTGATCACTGTTTTTAAAAGTTGAGACTTTCAAAATAAATTGTCCTACTGTCAAAAGAAAAGCTCGACAGGGTTGAAATAAAAAGTGGATTTATTATATTCAAAACATGCATTTTGGCTTGAAAGTTCGGTATGGATGAAATAAAATGGGTCATTTTGAGTTTGAAATAATACAAATTCAGATTAAAAACAGGCAACTTTAATATTATAACACCTACTTTTCATTTTAAATTCTATAAAATATTGGTATCATATTTTTTTTTTATTTCGGTTTATTTTTATTATAAATAATTTGAATGGTATGATTTTGTATATCTCATTTACTGGTAATCTTTGAGGAAGTACTTCAGGTCCAAGTGAAATACAACAATTAATTAATTAATTTAGCTTTATTTAGGAGGCTTTTAATGAAATACAACAAGACGCTTCGTAACAAACGGTTATGCTGGATCTAATAGAAATTTGCGATCGGTCTTGGCAGGTTTCGTTGAACTTATGGTTCTGATGCGAGGTTTATCACCATGACTAATCATAGAAGATATTCCACGGACGTACCGTTGCATCACAAACGAAATGGTTTGTTGTTGCATGTTTGCCAAGCTGCGCGCCGGACGCTACTAATAGTATTGTCTGGTCCTCCGATTGCTCTGGATGTTACACCGGATCGGCTAGAGGAATGCTTTCCACGTAAAGCCACCGTCAATGGCATCCATAGTGACTTCGATGGTGTTAACACCGAAAATACAGCAAGTTGCTTCGTATTTTTCAGGAACTATTCTAGATCTGCAACAAATGTCCACCTTTAATTAATCCATCCCACCTTTAAAACCAGAAAGAAACTTACCTTGTATTCTCCAGTTGCACATTTCGAAATAGGTCACTATTGGCCAAACCAGATTCCATCGCTTCCGCATTCTCGTACTCCATTGACCACTGAACCTGCGAATACATTTTAAATAAATTATAAGTAAATAGAAAAACATCAACTTTTTATTTGAATTTAAGCTTGGAAATCGAGCAAACTGAATTTGTTTTCCCGGGCAAATGTTTTTTTTTTTCACGTGTGATGGCTGTGGTGCACGAAAAAACGAAACAACCCAACATTTTTCAATGGTATTTTTGACAGTTAAACAATTTTCATTTTGACAATATGCCTTTTTAAAATGACGAGTAGAAAGTGAAAGAAATACTTTTGAAATAAAAATGTTGTTTTCATTTTAAATATTGTCGTAGTTGAAACTACAAAAGTTGGGAGACTTTTAATTTGAAAATGCATTATTTTTAAACGAACAATTTTTATTTTTTGTGTGTAGTTACTGAATGGAAATTAGGCAGCCTGACGGCCGTATGCCGATGCCAATGGTAAACCGATAATGGATGTGATCGTGATGTAACCGAACGAAATTGCCAGCCACTTGAAAGTATTAATTGCATTAATGCCGTTATCAAAAAGAAAACCCGCATCGTTCATTTCTGATAAGAAGCATTATTCAATGAAGCCATTTATTATGATTGGAAAATTACAAAAACGGAATAATAAAGAAAAATACAATCATTTACGAATATGCATATAACGTTTGAAAAATTGCATATTGATTTTATATTCCTGAGATCTAGAGATGGTAGCGGAAAGCTTATATGGGTTATCCAGCTTTCCATGCTCGGTAATGGCGGCCTGTTGGTTTGAATAAATGTATCCTTCACTGTGCGTTTTGACACTATCTGGATGTTCGGATTTTGACCCCTCCCTTTCCCTCTCCCAGGAACAGAAGAAAACGGAACAACATACGCCCTCCAGTTAGTGTCAAAAAGCACAGTGAAGGATACATTTATTCATACAAACAGACCGCCATTACCGAGCATGGAAAGCTGGATAATAATTAGCCATTTATATTGAGACACATTGACTTTTTTTTTGCTAATCTGACTGCACTTTATTTGATTTTAAACTGAATTCTCTAGACGTCCTCCGAAATGTTCGGCATATTTAGTTGTAACCTGATACGCATATAACGCAAGTAAAATTTAAAACAGTTAAACGAAGCTTCATCTGACTTTTTAGTTATCTGGCTGTTCACTACGAGGTATTAATCTCGGTATTAATATAATATTGCCTGTAACCATATATCAGTTTAATCTTTGCTTGATTTTCTATACAAATGCTTGTTCGATGAACAACTTGCGAGAGTTATGTCTGCTTGTCTATGGTACTATTATACTGAGGATAGTGAAATATATGAATGTTTTCGAATGTTATTTCTATTCATGGAAATGAATCTGTATTAACTAGAATGGTTTTATTGAAAATGATTAATTATGCAAGATACAAACGATAAAATCAATTATTATTGTTAAGAGATGATTTCTTTTTTTTATATTTCAGCTTCGATATCAGCTTCCTCAAGGTCCAAATCATTATCAAAATGATCAATTTTGTCCAATTTTGATCGACGGCCTCGTTTTCTTGGTACTATTTCTTTGAGGAGAGTTGCATAGTAAGCCTTATTAGAAACAAATACCATAAGCTCACGAAGATCTTGCAGTTTCTCCTCGGCCAAAGGTATTGGCCTAGGGGCGTCTCACTTTTAAAATGCTTATTGACGATGTATTTAATTTAAAAAAAATGCATTTAATTTCCATCGTTTACATCAACCATTCACTGGGATGTGAACGTCAAAATAAAGCAAGATATACAAACAAAACATGAAAAGAAAAATCGTCTATCCATACGATTTCGGTGGAATAGAGAATTTATATGCTGCGCTGCCAACAGAGGTTCCCAGGGATTTTCGACGGTGTCGTCGGAGGAGCTTCGGCCAGTGAAGAGTTTGGATGCTGCCAACGGGATTTTCTCTCGTTCTCGGTGGAAGAAATTCTGCATGAATTCTTTTGGAGACGGTTCTAGATGCTGCAAAAGCTGATTCTACACACAAAAAATTATCGTTAATTAAATTGAAAAAACCATTGGTAGAATTAAAAGTTTGCGTTGGTTCTTTTTGGTAGAAAGCCTTTAGCATTCAAAACAAAAGTCAGCCAACTGTCAATTCAAAAACAACTCAATTTTTACTTTTAAAAGTAGAAACTTTCAAATCAAATTGTAGAACTGTCAATATAAAAACCCATGTTTTTAAATAGACTCACGAAAGCATTTAATTTAAAAGATGGGCATTTTTAACGCAACGATGTATGTTTTCATTTCAAATATGAATTATTTTTTAATTCGACTGCTATATGCTTTGAAGAAAATAACAATAGAAATATTTTATTTAGTATATATTCGTTTATTTATATTTTTGATGACGACTGAAAGGGCACTGTATTGTGGAATCTTCCATGAGAAGCATTTTACGCAAATGATACCGTTGGTGATGGTGATGGTGGGAGTAGCCTTTCTTTCCAGCAAGACTGACGAGGCTGCTCAAAACACATAAATTAGTAAAATCGGAAGCATGATCGAAAGTTTTCGAAAATTTCATCAACCTACCTCCAAATTCCGTAACTGGAATATCCTTCCGATCCTTCCACTTGATAGCGTCAGAAGAGAAACAAGCGCGCCGGCGGATGAAAATGTGGGAAACTGCTGCTGCTCATGCATGTTAGCTGCTGGTTTGCTTTCTTTTTCACATGTCTAATTTGGCGGGAAACGGTGGTCCAGTACTGTCAAAAACTTTGCAATGAAGAGGTTTTTGACAGTTTTCCGACTTTTATTCTAAAAAATACACTTTTAAAATTACAAGCCGAAAGTGAAAGCAACACTTTTAAACCAAAAAAATATGTTTTATTTTGAAAATTTCCATAGTTAAAACTACGAAATTTGGCAAACTTTTAATTTGATCATGCAATATTTTTATAGCAACAATTTTTGTTCTTTGTGTGTAGGAAAGTTTTTCTTGTTCGTCGTTTGACTAATTTACGTAATTTACGAATTACGTTTGACTAAATAAATAACAATTACAATAACATACAGTATGACCAATTAAAAAAATGCGAAAATACAAAATTTCAATGGCATTCTCTTGCGTTCATGGTGGACGAGGTTCCACACGGTTTCGGTGGCGATTTCTGATGCTTCCAGCGGAGATTCCAAATAATTTCGACGGAGTTTTCTCAGCGGAGGAGGATCTGCACGATTTAGGCGGAGGTTTCCGATTTTGTCAGCGAAGGTTACAGGTAGTTTCGATGCAGTTTTCTGGTGTGCACGGCCGAGAAGTACGATTTCGGTGGATATTGTCGGTGCTAACAATGGCTGTTCCAGGAAATTTCTAAGTAATTTCCTCGTGTTTTCGGTGAAGGAGCTTCCACAAGATTCTGGTGGAGATTTGCTATGCTGACAACGAAGGTTCAACGGAATTTTGACGGGGTTTTCTCGCGTTCTCGGTAAAGCGGGCTTAGCACGATTTCGGAGGAGGTTTTCGATGTTGACAGTGGAAGTTCCGGAGGCTTTCTGCACGATTTCGTTTGAGATTTCCGTTGCTACCGCTACCGGATGAGGTTTCAGGGAGTTTCTAGTTAGTTTATAAGTGTTCATGGTGGAGAAAATACCATTGCATGATTTCGGTGGATATTTTGTATGTTACGGATGTTCCGGGGGAGATTCGACAGTGTTTTCAAATGTTCACGTCGGATAGAGTTCCGGACGATTTTGATGGAGATTTTCGGTGCTGCCAACGGAGGTTCCAGTGAGTTTCATCAGAGTTTATTGCGCCCGATATTCCCATCGGTTACAGGGAATTTCGACGGATTTTTTCCGCATTCTCGGTCGAGGAGCTTCAGGAAAAAAAAATTCTTGAATCAGGAGTGTGGATTTGAGCTAACCAGTGTGAACAACATGGTAGGAACTGTCACTTAGAGCATCACGCTACAAAAAATGCACTGAGAAAATGCATTTAATTTTATTGTTTCTAGTCAAAATGCATTTATTTATTGTTTGTTATAATAAATGCACCACAAGTGATCTGCCCCTAGGTATTGGCTCATCTGTAATCGGAGGTGGCAGGGTAACTGGAACACTACAGTCTTTTCTCATTTCAAAGATCTTAAATTCGGCATCACATAGATTATTTTTGTAAAATACAATCCCGGGATGATAGGTGCAATATTTAAATGCAGATATGTCCTTAAACTTTTTTTTTTTTTTTTTTTTTTTTTAACTCTTTATTTGTTCCAAATTCAAAATAAATTACATTTCATTTTAACCTAGGTGCTCCAGTTACTGCAGTAACGTACCAGCCTTAATTGTTATGATATATATCTAAGTGTTTTTACATTGTTCATGTCTTGGCAATTCAGTATTTTAAACAGGTTTTTTAACCTGCATGTCAGTATAACAATTGATATCTTAAAACTAAAAACTAAAACTAAATCTTATCTAAGTATAAAGGGAATTAATCGTTGCAATTGAGGATTGCAACGATTTTTGCCTGAAATTATTAATTATTTTGTTGGACATTTGTGCTAAAGTCTCAACATTCGAAATTCTATGTACTTCGGTTGTACTGTACCAGGGAGGCAACTTCAAAATCATTTTCAGAATTTTGTTCTGAATCCTTTGAAGTGCTTTTTTCCTGGTAGTGCAGCAACTAGACCATATTGGCACAGCGTAAAGCATGGCCGGTCTAAAAACTTGTTTAAATATTAGAAGTTTATTCGTCAGGCAAAGTTTGGATTTCCTGTTTATAAGAGGATACAAACATTTTATATATTTGTTACATTTGGCTTGAATGCCCTCAATGTGATCTTTAAAAGTTAATTTTTGGTCAAGTATTAATCCAAGATATTTCACTTGGTTTAACCAGGAAATTGGAACTCCGTTCATAGTGACTATGTGACTACTACTAGGTTTCAAAAACGAAGCTCTAGGCTTATGTGGAAATATTATAAGTTGAGTTTTGGAAGCGTTGGGAGAAATCTTCCATTTTTGTAAATAAGAAGAGAAAATATCTAAACTTTTCTGCAGTCTGCTGCAAATAACACGAAGACTTCTTCCTTTAGCGGAAATGCCTGTGTCATCAGCGAACAAAGATTTGTGGCAACCCTGAGGCAAATCAGGGAGGTCCGAAGTGAAAATGTTATACAATATAGGCCCAAGAATGCTACCCTGAGGAACTCCTGCTCTAACAGGTAGTCGATTAGATTTGGAATTTTGATAATTTACTTGAAGAGTTCTGTCAGTTAAATAATTTTGAACTAATTTCATAATATAAAGTGGAAAATTAAACTTTTTCAATTTAGCAATCAAACCTTCATGCCAAACACTGTCGAATGCTTTTTCTATGTCTAGAAGAGCAACTCCAGTTGAGTGGCCTTCAGATTTGTTTGAACGAATTAAATTGTTAACTCTTAAGAGTTGATGAGTAGTTGAATGCCCATGGCGAAATCCAAACTGCTCATCTGCAAAAATTGAGTTCGTATTGATGTGAAGCATCATTCTATTCAAAATTATCTTTTCAAAAAGTTTACTTATTGAAGAAAGCAAACTTATTGGACGGTAGCTAGAAGCTTCAGCTGGATTTTTATCCGGCTTCAAAATTGGAACAACTTTTGCATTTTTCCATTTATCAGGAAAGTATGCCAAATGGAAACATCTGTTAAATAATTTTACCAAGAAAGACAAGGTACTCTCTGGGAGTTTTTTGATGAGGATATAGAAAATTCCATCATCACCTGGAGCTTTCATATTTTGAAAATTTTTAGTTATAGACCTTACTTCGTCCAAATCAGTCCCCCAGGAATCATCAAAAATATTTTCCCGAGAGAAAATATTCAGAAAATCCCGAGCAACCTGATTCTCAATAGGACTAGTAAGACCCAAACTGAAATTATGGGAACTCTCGAATTGCTTAGCAAGTTTCTGAGCTTTTTCCAAATTTGTGATCAAAATTTTACCACCTTCTTTAAGCGCTGGAATAGGCTTTTGAGGTTTTTTCAAAATTTTTGTGAGTTTCCAAAAGGGTTTGGAACTCGGGTCTAATTTAGAAATATTATTTTCAAAAGTTTTGTTCCTCAGGGCAGAGAATCGCTTTTTAATTTGTTTTTGCAAATCCCGCCAGATAACTTTCATGGCAGGATCGCGTGTTCTTTGATATTGTCTCCTACGGACATTTTTAAGACGGATCAAGAGCAGAAGATCATCGTCTATTATAATTGAATCGAATTTAACCTCGCATTTTGGTACTGAGGCAGCTCTTGCTTCAACTATAGAAGTAGTCAGAGATTCAAGAGCATAATTAATTTCATCTTTGGTTTGCAAAGGAATGTTTGGATCGAAGTTATATTCCATAAATGCTCGATACTGCTCCCAATCAGCTCTATGGTAATTGAAAGTAGAGCTGTTGGGATTACAAATTATTTCTTGGGATATTTCAAAAGTTACTGGAAGGTGATCAGAACCGAAGTCAGCATGGGTAACCAATTGGCTACAAAGTTGACATGAATCAGTTAAGACCAAATCAATAGTGGAGGGATTTCTTGCAGAAGAAAAGCATGTTGGGCTGTTTGGATATTGAATAGTGTAATAACCTGCAGAACAATCATCAAACAGAATATTACCATTAGAATTGCTTTGAGCATTATTCCATGAGCGGTGTTTTGCATTAAAATCACCAATAATGAAGAATTTAGACCTATGACGGGTAAGTTTCTGGAGGTCACCCTTGAGAAAATTCTTTTGCTGGCCTACGCATTGGAATGGCAAATAGGCAGCTATAAACGTAAGTTGTCCAAATTTTGTTTCAACAGAAACTCCCAAAGTTTCAAAAACTTTGGTTTCAAATGAAGAAAGTATTTTGTGTTTGATTCGTCTATGAATAATGATGGCAACGCCACCACAGGGTCCATCAAGACGATCATTTCTATAAATCAAGTAATTTGCGTCCTTCTTAACCTTATGGGCAGGTTTAAGGAACGTTTCAGTTATAACGGCTATATGCACGTTATGAACTCTTAAAAAGTTAAATAGCTCGTCTTCATTATCTTTAAGAGATCGAGCATTCCAATTTACAATATTTAATGCTTTAAAATCCATTACTGAATTTTAAAGTCATGACAATATTATTTGCAAATTTTACTCCAGTTTGAATAGCATCAAACATGGAGTTAGATTTAAGCATATCAGAAATCATGTCAATTAATGAATTCTGTAAAAATTCCATTTTGGGGGCAGTAATGCTTCCTAAGTCAAAATTGTCAAAATTTCCGTTAGAACGTTGGTTAGTATTTTGATTTCTACCCGTTGCAATAGCAGCATAGGTAGCTCCATTAACTCGCTGAACATTGTTAGCAGCGAGGGGAGTAGGTACAGATGAAATATTTGAAGCAGGGGAGATATTTGTACCTACGGGTACGAATGTAGAATTTGTTCCTCGCTGACCGTTGTTAACAGCAGAGGAATTTGTACCTGGTCGGAAACGTGGAGCGTTTCCTACCTGACGGTTAGAACGAGATTGTAAGATCGCTTTGCGAGTCTTACATTCCCAAAAATTGGATTTGTGGTTTTCACCACAATTTGAACATTTAAATTTCTTAGGATCTTCTTTCACAGGACAGTCGTCCTTTGCGTGAGAGGAATCACCACAATTCATGCATTTAGCTGGCATGTAGCAATTTTTAGTTCCGTGACCCCATCCCTGGCACTTACGGCACTGGGTGAGGTTTTGGAAATTTCCTCCAGTCTTCCTGAAGTGTTCCCACTTCACTCGGACATGGAGCATAAGGCTAGCTTTTTCTAAGGCCTTAAGGTTGTTTAGTTCACTAGACTTGAAGTGAACTAAATAAAAATCATTAGAAATCCCGTTGCGCGAATCGCCAGGACGGGATTTCATTTTCATTTTGATTACTTGGAGTGGCACAACTCCAAGTAATTTTGCCAGTTCATCTTTGATCTGATCCAGGGATTCACCACTGGGCAGTCCTTTCATGACAACCTTGAACACACGTTCAGTTTTGGTGTCGTAAGTAAAAAAATTGTGCTTCTTCTCAGTAAGATACTTGAGAAGACATTTAAATCCGTCCAAGGTTTCAGCCAATACACGGCATTCACCCCGACGTCCAATTTGTAGTGAAAACTTAACTTTCACGAAATTCAAAAGTTCCATGCGAAGAGCATGGAAATCGGTAGTGGTTATCACAATAGGGGGAATCTTTTCCTTCTTGGCATTAAGCCGGGAAAGTTTACTAGAATTTTTCTTGGAAGATGGATCATTCTCATCATCCGTGAGCAAATCAAATTGATTACTCAAATTAATTTCATCAGAAGGGGGGTCAAGAGTTTGCCCCTTTCTTTTGCGTTTAGGCGCCATGGCGGCAGTAAATTTTTATCCAAATCGACTTCCAAGCAGATTACTATAAGAATCTGAAGGATCGAAGAGGAATTTTCCAAATCGATATCCAAGAAGGATTACCTCGGGTAGGGTCCAAACAAGGATCGAAGAGGAATAAGAGTTGAACAAGGTAGAAATTTTTTACAGGTTGAGCACTGAAAAGTGCTGTTTAAATTTGTTGTAGCTTTAGGTAGTAGTAACACTTCCTTAAGCAAAAAGCAAATAGATCCGCACGGCAAGAGAGCACGATGCGGACTGATGTCCTTAAACTTAATCGGTTCATTCTCACAGTTTGTTTTAGGGCGAGTGAAGTATGTGTCCAAGCTTTTGAGGGACAGGAACTCGGATTGTACCATTTCATGTACAGAAAATGGAACCTTGCGATGAATGGCACCAATAAAAACTGCCCAGTCTCTGGGAGTCTCTATATTTCCAGAACATCTCTTTTTAGCCTTTTCGATTGCAGCATGTGCTGAATCTACCTCCATGTGGCTGTGACCGGACGTCATAAATTTGTGAACAATTGTTATTTTCCGCCCTGAGGTTCGACATTGCTCAATGAAAGCCAGTAAAGTCATACATATTATGAAGTTGTGATTTTGTCCAGAGCATCTATCCGAGTAATACACCATTTCCTCTACGCGAGGGTCCATACCGTTAAGATCCTTTAGCAGACACGATCCAATCTCTTGCGAACCCCGTTTTGCCTTCGACTCATCCCATAAAAAACAGTTTACGGTATTACTACCAATGTGGGTACTGAAGACTGTCAGATTCAGTGTGTATAGTTGTCGTTTATAGTATGCGATTCCACTGTTTAAATGAGGCACTTCTGTAAATCAAACGAAGCTGTTCGGAAGCGTACATTCGATTTAGCGGCATTTACATCGGATTTTTTCTGGCGATATGCCTCCTGAGCTCGGTTATGATGCATATCTCGTAAAGCTTCGATTTCCGCTTTTTGGTCATCGTTAGATAGCTTGAGTGCGGTGGCAAATTTGTCACAATCGCCGCACGTGTCCATTTTTGGTTTTCTGAAGCTTACGTTCATTTTTTTGAACACTCTCCGGTAGGTTGTGTAATGCACCGGTTGTTTGTTGTCCTCCATACATTTTTGTTTATACAAATCATGTATCTTCATCACTGACAAATCGGAATTTAAGTAAAGCTTCGATGACTTCTCTCGGCCATAATGAGAAGAATAGGCAGGAAACGAACGTATGTGCTGGGAAACATATTGTAGTTCTTCTTCAGAAAGAGCCTTGTGAGTTCCATTTTGCAATCTTAAATCATCTGCTGAAATGCCTCGACCAATAAGTTGCTTCTCTGCCAACAGTCGAAGTTTTTTATCCTTGACATCCAATGTTGACATGAACATGTCTTTGCAGACGCGAATCCGCCCTTTGAAAGCAGGTAGAAAATATGATCGCGTAAATATGCGCCTTGAGTTTAAAACCTGTGGATGTAAACCGAGAAAATTTACATGTAAAAAATATTTTTTCTTTTACATCATGAAAAATGTTTAAACAAAATCAAAAGGTCGATTTTTCGGGAGTTTGATTTCAACTTGTGTCATGATGACCGAAATGAAAACATAGAAAAAATGTTTTCAGACTTGAAGAAAAAAAAAAACGAATTTATAAAGATTTATTTTTATATTGTTTTTCAATATTTTTAGAAAAATTAATACGTATTTTTTCAGGGTTGTAAGCTTCCCCTTAAGTAAAGACTTTATATTTACCTTTGGCCTTGCAGTTGTCCGTATCGCCATATGATTGCTCAAAAACTGATTTTGTCCGGAACTTGAAAGCTTCAATAGATTTTCTAATAATTTCTTTCGAGTGTTCTCATCATATTTCTTGAAACATTTGAGCTTCGTACAACTACACGGTGGTTTCACACTGCGAGCAGCAACTAAATGGCCGTTAGATTGTCTATACTCTAAGCCTCGCATTCGTGCATGTTGTACAATCTTTCGTTTATTGGTCTTCGGCTTCTTGGACGGGACATAAGATGTGTCAATTTCATCAAATCCTAAATCTCCATCTTTCAGCTGTACTTCACCCAGAGGTTGTCGTGACGGAGAGTCTGTAAAAAAGAAACTTATTTTAACTTGCATATTTGCAGTGATTTTTGGCCACAAATACAAACATTTTACATTTTGACACAAGACAACAAGGTTGTTAGACCGAAGACATTTAATGAGACGAAATGTGTTCAATGCTTACCAATATTTGTGTTAACATATCTGAATCCATCTGGATAATTTATTGCATTGCCAGCCACTGTCAAATAAATGTTAGATTAATAGTTTTCTAAAATAAAAATTCTGCGTACCTTGATTTTCTTTGATATTAACCGGTTCGTCATCGTCGATCATTAAGGATAGATTCTGATACTTCTCATAATATTCTTCAACAATAAATTCGTTAAACAATGTTAAGTCACCAATACACACTTCCTGATCTTCGTCGTCGACATCTCCGCATTCTGATTCCTGATCTTCGTCGTCGACATCTTCGCATTCTGATTCAGAAGCTAACGTTTGCGCCCGTGGCATTTCACTGTCGTGAACTGACGTTCGATATCTACCACAATGACTAGCTACAATCATGTCATGTGGCGATTGAACTATCTTCCGATCGTGTCCAACACGAGTCGATTCGACGTCACTAGAGTTGGAAGAGCATAAAGACTTTTTGTGAGGGTCATGGGCGATCTTGCCATATAACGATTCAACTGTTGTCGGGTCTCGTTGGACAGCACTGTTAGAGACGGAAAATTTGTTTTCCGGATCGTGTACAACACTGGGCGTTTCAATATCACTGGAGGGAGAAGAACTACAAAGTTTGTTGCGAGGATCGTGGGCGATCTTTTTACGTGGACCGTGCTCAACTCGAGGCAAATCTACGTCATCAGAGGTGGAAAACTTGATAGATTCGGTGCGAGGATCGTAGGCAATCTTTTCACATGACGATTGACTTGTCTTCTTGTCACGTGGGCCGGCTCCGGTGGATAACGAAGATTTGTTTTGCGGATCGTGCTCGACACGGGACGATTCGATATCAGAGGTAGATGAATTATAATACTTGTTGCGAGGATCGTGGGCGATCTTGTCACGATGGCCCTGCTCGACACCGACGGAATACCTGAACGATAAATACGGAAAAATTATTTTGGGGTCCGTGCTCGATGTTACTAGAGTTGGAAGAACAGAAATACTTGTTGCGAGGGTAATGGCCGATCTCATCACATGACGCTTGAACTGTCTTCGGGTCTCGTGAGCCGGATCTGATGGAAACGGATGATTTATTTTGCGGATCGTGCTCGACCCGGGACGATTCAAAATCACTATAGGTGAAAGAGCAGGAAGACTTATAGCGAGTATCTTGGCCGAGTTTGCCATGCAACGATTTGCAGGTTCTTAGATCTTGTGCAGCCAGTTCCTGACACTTTTGTGGCCATATTTTGTTGCTGGTAATGCTTTCCGTAGATTTTTGTTTACTCGTTGGACAGTACCTCAAATCAAGTGGCTCATGGTTTAGCAGCATTGGTTTCTTTGGAGTAGATGTATGTACCATTTTGAATGAAATGTCCTCCAAGGGTGTAGAATCTGGTTCATTAACTACAGACCAGGTCACAGATAAGTCGAGGGGACTTTCCTGAGGTGCACTGGTGCATACTTCTTCGTAACATCCTACCGACGGCATCGAATTAATTGGTGGGTTTGAGTCATTCCGAAGAGCTTCATCTTTGATGCATTGTGAGATATTTGTACATTCCGATACCAAAACAGCAGCATCTAACAAAATTTTAATTTTACTATCACGTTTCAATCTGTTTTTTTTTCTTACCGAGAAGCAGCTGGATTCCAGATAAATCCATGTTTTGTACTGTTTGTGTTACTTTTTTATGTCTCTCGAACAGTTAAGCAGTGGTTTCTTTTGATTATGATTTTTTAACAACCGGTAATTGCAAAAAATAGTAAAAATAACATCTTTCGCCTTGTTTTGAAAAAATATGACAGTTTCGCCCCAAATGTGTATACGCAACGAAGCGGGCGAAAGTGAAATCGCAATTTGTTAACAAAAAAACTTGTTTCCGCCCTTTTGTTTTTTACATATTTGAGGGATGTGTATTAATTTTCTCAAATTTTTTTCACATTGTATTATTGCATTTTAATAGTAATACAATGTGAAGCATTAATCTCAGTTTGTTTACATTTGCGACATTGGCCCTTATTCCAGCTCTATCTAGATATTTTTAACAAAATTTGAATAAATCTGGGACTTTTGTCCCCCTCGATTTTATATAATTACGACATAACTGACAACACTGTCTGCTTTGTGTTGTGCCCTACCCCTTAACTCAGAAATTTTTCTTCCGGATTTTGTTTTGATGCGTCCGTTCGCATTTTCCGTTTCGATGTTTGATTCCGCACACATCTCGCATACACGCAACCGAAAACAAACACAAACGAATAAAGCTGTCAAAAAATACCAAAATTCGTTCGCGAGCGCAGTGCAGAAGGGTCTTTTTTTCTTGTAGGATGTTGGGGAAGTGAAAAATTTACAGTTTTTCTCTGGTCGATGATCATTAATCACGGTTCGTGGCGGATATTAAATTTTGCGTGCGATCTTATCGCTGGCAGCAGTGATCTCTTTCTCTCTCTAGTCCGGTCTCCGCTTCGATCGTGGCAGTCGGAAGTCCGCAATAGTAGTGTTGTGTGTGCTGTGCGCTGGTGGTGGACCGTGTTTTGTGTGCTGCTTGCCTTCATACCTCCAGAAAAAAAAATAAAATAAAAATCTAACGGGAACGAGGTTCATTCCGCGAGTCGTCACCCACTTTTTTTTCCCCCAACTCGAAAACTGGTTTCGGTTTTTGGAACTTACGACTGACCGAGCGGTGGGTGTAGAGCAGTTTCGCGTCCGTTCTCAGGTTCGATTTTCGCTGGCATTTTGTTTGGCCATTTCCGGTGTGCATTATTTTATTTGTGGACGGTGATTTTCAGTGGTGTGTGGAAAAGCACCACCGAAGGTTTTTTTTTTTCATAGACGTTCACACGAAGGGGTCTCGCGCGCACCGCGGAAGGCGGAAGAGATTTTCGCGTTGCTGTTGAGGTGAACGAAACGAAATCCATAAAGGTACCCTTTAGCGCTGCCAAGTAGAGTGCGGTGGCGAAAAGCAGCAACATCGAGAGCAAAGGTGGAAAAGAAAAGCAACGGAAAAGGGAGCGAGGCGGGTGCTTCCGCGGAAAAAAAGTGGCCTCTTTATTTGGTAGTGGCAGTTTTTGATTTGCTACCGTTGGTTGCCTAGTCTACCTGGTGTGGCAAATTTACGCTGGTGATCTAAGCGGGAAGGAATTGCGAAAAACGAAAATCGACCCGAACTGTGTGCGGTGTGGATTGTGATCATCGTGATCGGCAGATAGAATTGAAAGAAGAGTAGATTCTCCGTGGGGTAGAGAGTACCTGCGGAGCGAATAGCGGGCGACCATCCGACGTCAAGCTGGATAATTCAATCGTAAACCGTTACCTTAGCGTGGCTGATGACGAGTTCGTCTGGGTGGTAGATCAGGACATTCGGGAGTTCATCGAGAAGGCGAACCAAAAAAGGTAAGCAAGAGAAGCTGCGAATGGCGAAGAACAGTGCCGCAGGGAAAGGGTTGTGGGAGTTAGCAGGCAACTGAAGGTGGCTCCACATTTCCGCTACATGAGCTTGTTGGAAGCCGGGTCCGTTCGGTTTTTGTTGTTGATTATAATGGCTGTTGTTGTAGTTTGGCCGCAACGGTTTGGTTTTGATGTGATTACTTTGGGGGAAATTGGGGTTCAGTGTTCACATGAGTTTGGTGTGGAAAAGAGTAACAACTGTTACGGGAGAATATTGCGTCAAAACAGATGCACATATTCGATGGACACAGAATTTGCGAACAAATTTAATTCAATGTCATTTAACTTCAGATAACTCTTGGGTCAACTTGAAAGGTTATTAAGGTGGTAGAGCACTAGTTCGTAGTCATCGCCTATTTTAGTTCTGTCGAGTTAAAAACATCAATAATATAAATGATTTCAAGGTGCACAAATCAACAATACGTATGTTTCTTACATCATCATACACATTCATTGTTCTCAAAAACAAAAGAAGCGCTCCTAGTGAATCCATTTGTTTGTACAAAACGTGTGCAACTACCCTACCCAAATACTCATATCAACACACAAGTGCCGCAAGCGTAGTGTTATCATGCCTACCGTTCTATTGTAAAGATTGCAAATAAATTCAATAGTTCGCATGCCTCTGCCATGGCAGGATGGCCCGATAAACGACCGTGTTTTATTTTCACCATCTATTCACACAACGTAGGGAAGTTCTGCCCGTGCGCGATCACCATTTTTTTTCTACCGTCATCCGTTTGACGAAGAAAATCTCCCCCTCCCCCTTTCGTGACGGTTTTTCCTATACCTAATGCATTGCTTGGCGCAAAATGAAAACCCCCTCCCCCCTTAGAGCGTGACATAATATGTGCATCACCCCTTACGTAACATTTTTTTTTTAATTTCACAACACCTTCCTCCCTTCATTGTAAGCTTTAGTAAGACTTAACACTTACTTACTTACTTAAGGGTCCTGTGCACCACCAGCGGTGCAAAGGGCCAACGTGAAAGACTTCCATCCTGGGCTGCTGCTCGCTTTTGCCTTGACCTGGTCCCAGGTCAGATTCCTATTGACTTGCTTAATTTCCTTGTTGAGGCTCCGCCTCCATGAGCCCCTGGGTCTGCCTCTGCTGCGATGTCCTGCCGGATTCCAATCCAGCACTTGCTTGCAAATTTCGTTTCCGCACCGTCGAAGTGTGTGGCCGACCCACCTCCACTTTCGCTCTCGAATTTCGGTTACTATCAACTTCTGATGACATCGACGATGGAGCTCGGCATTCGAGATCCAGCTGTGAGGCCACCAGGCTCGAATTATATACCGCAGGCATTGGTTGATGAAGACCTGCAGCTTTTGAGTGTTCTCCGCTGATACACACCACGTCTCGCTGGCGTATGACAACACAGACTTCACGTTCGAGTTGAAAATTCGGATTTTGGTGCGTTGACTTATCTGGTTGGATCTCCATACGTTTCGTAAACTCGCAAAGGCAGCCCTAGCCTTCTTGATTCGTGCACCTATGTCGCTCTTGGTCCCGCCGTCCGACGCTATTTGGCTGCCAAGATATTGGAAACTTTCGATCTTCTCCACTGCTTGCCCCGCTACCGTAAAGTTGGAAGGGTTGCCCGTGTTGATATCCAACGATTTGGTCTTGTTGACGTTGATGGTGAGACCCGCCGCAGAGGAGCGTTCGGCTAGGTCATTGAGCTTACTCTGCATATCAGAGCGCCGTTGTGCTAGTAGAGCAACATCATCAGCCAAATCGAAGTCGTTGAGATGCTCCATGGTGATAGGCTGCCAAAGCAGCCCACGGTTCGGTACACGGTCAATTGCACCTACCATGATCTCGTCGATTACGATGAGAAACAGTAGCGGTGATAGTATACATCCTTGTCTCACACCAGCGACTACCCGGATAGGGTCGGACAAGGCTCCGTTATTCAGAACTCTGCACGTGAAAGCCTAGCTTCGATGAGCTTGACGATTTTATCCGGGACTCCCTTGCGTCTCAGGGCGCCCCACAGATTCTCGTGATTGAGACGGTCGAAAGCTTTTTCGTAGTCAATGAATACCAAATAAAGTTAACGGCGCCGGTGGTGTAGTGGTAAGCGTGATTACCTCTCACCCCAGCAGGCCTGGGTTCAATACCAGTCGGCGCCGCCGGGATGTTCTGAGGCATAACATCTCTGATCACGCCTTCCTTCGGATGGGAAGTAAAGCCGTTGGTCCCCGGTTCATGAGTTGATGGGTCGATAGGTAGGGTCCAGGTGTGGGAGCTGCCTTCCTGGCACGTCGGTAGCATTGGTGCTCAGCACGGAAAACAAGACCAACGGAAAAAAAACCAAAGGAAAAAAAAAAAAAACCAAATAAAGAAACTCTTGGAATTCATTGTCCTGCTCCAGGATGATGCGGAGCGTGACAATATGGTCCACACAAGATCTTCCGGCACGGAATTCTGCCTGCTGCCGTCGGAGAGTCGCGTCGATCTTCTCCTGTATCCGATTCAGGATAACTTTGCACAGAACTTTGAGAACAATACACAGTAACATGATGCCTCGCCAATTGTCGCACATAGTCAGATCCCCCTTTTTTGGGACCTTCACTAAGATGCCCTGCATCCAGTCTGCCGGAAAAGTCGCGGTGCCCCAGATATTACAGAATAGTTGATGCAACATTTGTGCGGATGAGCATCTTTGCTGATATGCGATCGACCCCTGGAGCCTTGTTGGATTTCATGCCTCGGATAGCTGCTTCAATCTCCTGCAGTGATGGGGCCTGGGAATTGACGCGAGTGATGCGCCGCACCCTAGGCGGATCATGCCGAGATGTTGATGGCTGGTTGGCCGTCGAAACTTGAAGAAGTTGTTCGAAGTGCTCAAACCAGCGTTTCAGCTTGTCAGTGGCCTTGGTAAGCAATTGTCCAGTCGTTTCCTTCACTGGCATCCTCGGGTTCATCCTTGCTCCACTCAGGCGTCGTGAGATATCGTAGAGGAGGCGTATATCGCCAGTGTTTGCGGCTTTCTCCCCTTCGTCGGCCAGGGAGTTCACCCACGCTCGCTTGTCCCGTCTGCAAGAGCGCTTGACTTCCTTCTCTAGAGCCGAGTACCGTTAAAGGGCTTCGTTCTTGGCTCCTCTTGTTCTCGCCCGCTCTATCGCGGCTTTTGCTTCTCTACGCCCCTCAATCTTCCGCCAGGTTTCATCTGTGATCAACTCTTTCCTCTGGGTGCGCAGCTCACCCAAGTTGTTCTCGCTTGTTTCTATAAAGGCATTCTTGATGGCCGTCCATTGTTCTTCTACGCTGCCACCTTCTGGAACGTCCGCAGCTCGAGTCTAAAGTTCTTCAACAAAAGACCTTTTTACCGCTGGATCTTCAAGTCGGCGTGTGTTGAACCGCCGCCCGAGTCTCTCCTCCCGTCGCTGGATCCGCGCCATGCGTAGGTGGATTTCGCCAATTAGAAGGTGATGGTCAGTCGCGATGTCGGCGCTGCGTTTATTCCGGACATCTAGAAGGCTCCGTCTCCATTTTCGGCTGATGCAGATGTCTTCTTCTTTCCTTTATTTAACGTCGGTCTTTGTTCCACAATCTAGTGCCAATCACCGACGGACATCGATTGCCATCCATTGACGGCAATCGAATGTGCAGGAAGGCAGACTGATGCAGATGTGGTCGATCTAATTTTCGGTATGTCCATCACGGGAAACCCACGTGACTTTGTGGATCTATTGTGCGCCGGCTGTAACTAGCGTAAGTGTGCCTGCGATTTGCATTGAGTGTCCGAGATTGTAAGTAATCTGAAGGATGCCTCGCTGGATACGCCCAAGACTGGACGGGCAGTAGCTGGTGGCCTTGAACAGTTCCTGGGAAAGCACTAGATGCGACCCTCCTCCCAAATGACCATGGCAATACAGGAAGTATTACAACAAAGGTAATTGCTATTAGATATTTTGCAAACAGTGACAGATAGCGGACATGAAGAACCAGTGGAGGTGCCGGGCAAAGGTGTTTATCCTAGACAAATGGTAAGTTACAAATTCGCTGTTGTCGTTGTCGTAGGCGCCGTCGCAGTCGCTGTCGTAATCGCCGTCGTAGTCGTAGGCAGTACTGTTAGTATATTTAAAATTAACCACCAACCGCTGAAAATATGAATTATCGCGTATTTCTGTTGTTCATTACATGCCAAGTGAAATTCGAGAACGTAATTTCATTTGAATAGCTTGTTTAACCAGGTCTTAAACCATCGTCACGTCGGTCATAGCTTGTTATGATTGCCTGAATCATGCGTAAAGAGAAAATCGAAACATTTAACGTCGCGTGGTAGTGGATCTAAATGAAGGCCTCTTTCGTAGCTTTTAGTTTAAGAATTTCAAAGATCGTCGGTGGCAGTGGCTTAATTACTGAGCAGAAAAACGCGGTTCTTGGTCCTTTCATATTAAAAATGTATGGTAAGATCGCTTGTTTATCGTGTATTTTGTAAAACTTTTCGTTGTCGTCGGTGCCGGGTTTGAATAGTTATAAAATCTTGAGTAACGCTATAATGTGATATGAGGGGCTCGGTGGCCTTAGAACAACCGGTTTTGCTTACTGAGCAGAAGACCGTGGGTTCAATCCCAAGCTCCTTCGCGTTATATGATTGTTAGGACATCAATTCAGCTTATCGTTTACCAAAACGAACCCTGCTGCAAACCCAACCCTATTACCCAATATCATAGTGATTCCTCGTGGAAGTGCAGAGGTGTTCTCGGCTTCCATCAAAGCGAGTGTCACGTCAACACATTCCTACCCCTTCCTTTCTTGACCTGTGTTCGGGCGCGGCCGGCGCTGGTATTGCCTAGTTTGAGATCTCCAGTTTTAACACATTGAGGATGATTGCTAGTCCCAAGCATCGTCCATTGGTTCTCTGTGTAGCTGGTCTGGCAATAACAGAGTCGCAGCCGTGGGCGGTCAATCATGCTCATGCTCACGGGAAACCCACGTGACTTTGTGCACTGGCCGATGGGGGAAGAGCGAGCCCCCGATCACCATGTCGTTATTGCCACAAAATTCTGCAAACAGCTCACCGTTCTCGCTCATTTCGCCGAGACCATGGCGTCCCATGACACGCTCATAGTCCGTGTTGTCGGAGCCGATCTTCGCCAGTGTAGATCTTGATTTCACCCTTTGGAACCTTATCCACGACGGCATTCAGTTGGCTGTAAAAATTCTCCTTGTCCTGTAGCTCGGCAGCATCGGTTGGCGCATAACATTGGATTATGGTAAGGTTACGAACCCGTGTTCTAAATCTGGCAACGATTATCCTTTCATTAACAGGCTCCCACTTGATGAGCGCAGCACTTGTCAGGACGCTAAGTAGGAGACCAACTCCACGACGGCGGGGAGCGTTTTCACCTCGAATACCAGAGTATAGTAGTATCTGTCCCGACGGCAGTTTGTGTTCTCCAAAGTTTGGCCAACGAACTTCACTCAGTCCCAGGATTTCTAGCTTCATGCGTCGCGCCTCGTTGGCGAGTTGTGCCAGTTTACCCTGCTGGACTAACGTCAATACATTCCATGATCCAATTCGTGTCCGTTGTTGTGAGCTAAAAGTCGTTGCCGTTAAATCAGCTCGATGTCTTTCTCTGTTGGTTTCTGTAACAATTGTAAAGGTTTCAGAGACAGTAGGTGGTTGGCCTAAGGTCTCCTATCCGCCGTGATGGGGCTGCCATCTTAGGTGTAGCTTCCGGGGAAGAGCATTTCTTATTCAGCCGTTGGATGCCAGTCAGACGCTGTTTGAGCCGCACCTCCATGGTGAACAGACGCTCGGGTTGGCGAAGCATTTCCTCTAGCACCGTGCTATGGTTACCGCTCCAGTGTTCGCGTCGCAACCTCCTCACTCTGCTATTGTCGGATTGACAACATTACCCAGGCTACGCCAACCAGCTGTGTCCATGTTTCAGCTGGCAGTCTTTTGTGATCATATGACTCGTGGAGGCGTGAGGTAGGAACTTGTGAGGACCGGAGCTAGGTATATCGCTCCTTCCAGATTGTCACTCACCATTTTGTAGCCCAAAAACTCAACACCCATTCCCTAATTAATAAGATTTGATGTAGTCTGGGAAGCCTTTTCAAAGAATTCCTAAGGTATGATCGTAGATATTTTTGAGTCTAAGTATAGCGGAGAAAGTCCAGAGGAACACTCAGGAAGCTGGGCAACAAAACTCCAGACACTGTTGTTGAATGTCTTTCAGATAACAACTCTGTGGAATTGCTTATGTTGAGGGCAGGCGTAAATTTCAATCTGGGATGTAACTTCGAAAGCAATAGAAGATTTGTTCGTTTGCATTCTAGATACAACAAGTGCACATGACTCAGACCGTACCGCGTCGCATGTTATTAGATTCGTCTCATTTAAATTTGAAACAGCCCGCATTTGGCGCTGCTGCTGCTGCTGCCAGACGAATGGGCGTCACAACCAACCTTATTTGTCGGCGCCGCAAACAAAAAAACAAGGAAGAGCTGAGCATTTCTAACGATGTAATAATCACTGCACGTTATCGTATTGGCAATTGTAATTAGAGAAAAGAAAACGAAAACCCATTCGTGGGCTAATTTACATTGTATGCATTTTTTATCACTTTTGTGTGGGGTACAATCGGTAAATTCGTAACTAACTTCTAAATACTTTGTCTCCAAATCAAACCTTAGCTTAGTTTGAAAGCTGAATTTTAATCATTTTTTGTGAATTTGGACATCGGAGTTGAAACGAAAAAAAAAAACTACTGTCCGAATAGTTATGTCGTTAGCTCTGTGCCGATCGATATAATTAGATGTCGGAATTTAATTTCACTTTTCTTTGCTGTCGAAAGCAACAACAACAAAAATACTTTCTCGAGAGCTGACCAATTTTTTCATCATCATTTGAGTGGTGTATGTGTGTGTATATGTCTTTTACGTTCGGCTAATGAAAATAACAGAGTTTCGGAAGGAAATCATCTTCGAGATGAAGTGGCCGTATCCACTTGATACTTAAATCGGTCTTTATTGAGTTGAAAAAAAAAGACAAAAGACGATTATGATATTACCAGATGTTTGAACGCCCGTAATGTTTACTGATGGAAACTAGTTGCAGGAGATTTTTCAAAACCCATAATTAAATTAACGGCTTAGAATGAATGGACTGAAATTCGTTCATGATCTTACTATCCTCTTGCATCAACAATAACAGATGTGTGCAATAAGCACACCCAATCCTTTTTTTTAATGCGTTTATTTTTCCAGGCTCATTTGCCGTAGCTTTGCGGAGCCGATATTCATTGTTTAGGTTACAAAATTTCTTAAAATTAACGTTAGTAAAGCGTTGGCCGATTACTCGCGGCTATCTCGAGGTTATGGGTAACAAATTGTAACAAATGGATGCCAGGGTAGGGATTGAGAACACAAGGTTTGCAGAGCAATGTGCTCTTGATCTCGAACTAAGCGACCAACTGACGAAAAAGACAAACATGGGGGTACACCTATGGGCAGCTGACAACTTGGGGGAACACAAGATGACACTAACTACTAAATCCTCAGATCTATCCGTTTTAAAAACACATAAATTAAATTGCAATAGTCGAGATCTCGGCTCGCCAAGATGTCTCTTAGGTTGTTTTCCTCGGGCCCTGAGGGATGCGGATAACTCGGACCTAGCAACACAATGGAGGGTGCATGACCAAAGCACGTGGTCGATATCGTGATAGCCACTACCACAAGTGCACAAATTGCTGCCTGCGAGCTCGATTCGGAAGAAATGCGAGTCTAAGGAGTAGTGATTGGACATGAGCCTTGATATGACACGTATAAAGTCACGGCTCATGTCCAATCCTTTGAACCATGGCTTGTTCGATACCTGTGGGAGAATAGAATGTAACCATCTTCCCAGATCACTCTCATTCCATTTTTGTTGCCAGTTGGTGAGGACGTGCTGACGGGTAATTGAGAAAAATTCCGCAAAGGCGATTTGTCGATCAAAAATATCGCCTTCCATAGCGCCCACCTTAGCTAGCGAGTCCGCTTTCTCATTACCCGGAATTGAGCAATGAGATGGGACCCAAACTAAGGTGATAGTATAGGAGCAGTTAGATAAAGTACTCAATTTAGCTCGGATTTCGGTCAGGAAATACGAGGAGCGCTTCATCGGCCTCATTGATCGAATAGCCTCCAACGAGCTAAGGCTATCTGTAAAAATAAAATAGTGATCAGATGGTAGTGAGGCAATTTGCTCTACTGCGTAAAATATGGCTGCTAGTTCCGCAACGTATACGGAACAGGGTTTTTGCAGTTGATATGAGGCGCTATGAAATTCGTTGAATACTCCAAATCCAGTGGACGCGTTTATAGTTGACTCATCTGTGAAAAAACTCTTATTGTTACTAACATGGTGGTACTTGTTTGCAAAAATTAAGGGCACAACCATCGACCGATAGTGATCTGGTATTCCACGGATTTCTTGCAACATGGTCAGATCAAATTTACAGAGGAACTATAAAAGTCTTGGAGGCAAACACGAGAGGAATTTAATGAAAAAGGGCCAATCTCCAGCGTCATGTAATCGTAATAGAGACTCATGAATCTTGTTTGAGGATTTCTGTCGAGCAGCTTCTCAAAGTTTTCTATTACCAATGGGTTCATTACTTCACAACGGATAAGAAACCGAAAGGACAGCTCCGCGAAACGATCTGTCAGTGGGAGAACACCCGCGAGTACTTCGAGGCTCATCGTATGCGTCGAGTGCATACAGCCAAGCGCGATTCGGAGGCAACGGTATTGAACTCGTTGCAGCTTCAAGATATGTGTTTTCGCCGCGGATTGAAAGCAGAAGCTACCGTACTCTAGAACCGACAAGATGGTTGTTCGATACAACCTGATCAGATCTTCCGGGTGTGCTCCCCACCAAGTTCCAGTAATTGAACGAAGAAAATTGATTCTTTGTTGGCATTTTTATTTCACATACGCAATATCCAGAACAACATGTGAAAAGGGCATACAAGCTTTTTGTAAACAAACCTTCTTATGCCCTTTTCTTGCCACCCATATGACACCAACGCAAACCTTCAACATCACCGGGTAGGGGACACTTTCCCCTTCCCGATGATATTGCTGGTTTGCGTGGGCGACCCTCGGTTGGTGAAAAAAGGGCCTACAAAGGTTTGTTTACAAAAAGCTTGTATGCCCTTTTCACATGTTGTTCTGGATATGTTTTCGCCACGTGCTTTTGGAATCGAACCATACACCTAAATACTTGAAAGATATACTTTGAGTGATTGTTCTACCCTTTAGTTGAAGCTGTAACTGTGCAGGATGATGCTTCCTAGAAAAAATAACCAACTCAGTTTTCTCCGGAGAGAATTCGATTCCCAGCTTCAAAGCCCAAGTAGACAAGTTGTCTAAGGTATATTGCAATGGTCCTTGCAGGTCCGGTGCACTTGGCCCTATAACGGACACAACCCCGTCATCTGCAAGCTGCCTTAGCGAGCAATTTTCATCAAGACAACCATCAATGTATTTTACATAGAAATTATAAAGAAGGGGGCTTAAACATGAACCCTGGGGGAGACCCATGTAACTAATTCGTGAAGTTGTCGAGTTTCCATGAGAAAAGCTCATATATTTCTCAGACAACAAGTTGCTCAAATAGTTGTTCATAATTGGTGAAAGCCCACTATCGTGGAGTTTATCCGAAAGGACATCGATACAAACAGAGTCAAAAGCCCCCATAATGTCCAAGAAAACTGAACCCATTTGTTGTTTTTGCGCATAGGCCAGTTGAATTTCAGTTGAAAGCAACGCAAGACAGTCGCTCGTTCCCTTGCCTCTCCGAAATCCAAATTGCGTATCTGAAAGTAAACCATTCGACTCGACCCATTTGTCTAGACGAAAAAGAATCATTTTCTCCAACAATTTCCGTATACAGGACAGCATCGCGATGGGACGGTACGAGTTATAATCCGACGCGGGTTTTCCGGGTTTTCGAATGGCGATAACTCTTACTTGCCTCCAGTCATCCGGAACCATGTTGTGCTCCAGAAATTGATTGAATAAGTTCAACAAGCGTCTCTTCGCGACATCTGGGAGATTTTTAAGCAAGTTGAACTTGATTCTATCCATTCCTGGAGCTGAATTGTTACATGAAAGGAGAGCAAGTGAGAATTCCACCATCGAAAACGGGGAATCTATTTCGTTATTACCCGACGGACGATCACGAACGTTGGTTTGAACCGACACCGAATCCGGGCAAACTTTCCGCGCGAAGCTGAATATCCAACTGTCCGAGTACTCCTTGTCTTCGTTAATCGGTGATGACGCGTTTCGCATTCTCCTGCCGACATTCCAGAGTGTTCTCATGGAAGTCTCTCGCGACAAACCATCGACGAACCGACGCCAGTAACCGCGTTTTTTTGCTTTAATTAAGTCCTTAAAAGTTTTCTCGAGGTCGGTGCACCGCTCGAAATCCCCGACCTTGCCGTGTTTGCGGAAGCGTCTAAAAGCGGCGGACTTCTCGCTGTTCGCGTCGGTGCAATCCTTATCCCACCACGGGGTGGGAGGTCGCTTGCGAACGGAAACACCCGGAATACGTTTCGTCTGTGCTCGCAGCGTGCAATCGATGATGACACGCGCGAGAAAGGAGTACTCGTCCAGCGGAGGAAGTACGTCAACCGATTGACTGGCATCAAGAACCGAGGTCGCGAATTTTCGCCAGTCAATGTTTTTCGTAAGATCGTACGCGATGTCGACCGAGCGAGTAGAAGATGAACCATTGGTAATAGAAATTTTGATTGGCAAATGGTCACTACCGTAGGGATCTTGAATTACTTTCCACGAGCAATCCAACGATAGTGAACTCGAACAAAGTGAGAGGTCTAATCTGCTTATTTTTGCTGGAGGTTTGGCTACTCGTGTTGCTTCCCCGGTGTTCAGAATTGTCATTTTGAAGAAGTCGCACATGTCGTATATCAAGGTTGAGCGGTTGTCATCGTACAGTTCCCCCCAGCCTGTACCGTGAGAGTTAAAATCTCCCAAGATCAACCGTGGCTCCGGCATAGCCGTGCAGATATCCGAGAAACTTTGACGAGAAATCGCAGTTCTCGGTGGAAGATATACTGAGGCATTTACCTCGAATGTTAACCAGACATGCAACAACTTCAATGCCTGTCACCGAAGGCAGATCGATTCTGTAGAAGGAATGGAGCTTGTTGATCACCAGAAGCACCCCTCCATACGAATCTGCGCGGTCAAGGCGAATAATGTTGAAATCGTGGAAAGCAAGATCGTTGTCTGAAGAGAGCCATGTTTCACAAAGGGCAAATGCATCAGAAAGTGAGTTGTTAACTAAAAATTTAAATGTGTCAAGTTTTGGCATAAGACTTCTACAGTTCCACTGAAGAACAGAGATCATGTCCCCGACCTCATTCGGAGAATTATCCATCAAAGGATATGATCGAGCAAGGAAGGACCACCTAGAAGAGTTTTCACCATTGGCAGCACTAAATTAATAATGCTCCTCGTTGAGTCAGAGACATTGAATATACTGAAGAAGCTATCAACAATACCAGAACACGTGAACATGGGGGCATGTTCTTGCTGATTATTCAGCTGCTTTTTTGGCCGAAAAACTGGGACATCTGGGGTTTTAGATGCTCCTGGAAGTGACGGAAAGTTCTTGTCATAATTACAAGGTTGAAAACCCGGTGGAATGGGCTTCGGTGCATTTCCGTTACCTCTTGATTTTTCCAAGGTGGAAGGGTGGTCCGTACGAGTGGCCTTACGAGGCTTTTCGGTGGTGTGTTTTTTGCTCGTTTTCTCGTATTGCCTTTAAAGACAAACGGACTACCCTCACCGACCTCTGAGTCAGAGTCTAGATCATCAACTGGCAAAATGGAGAACGTGTTACTGCTTTTTGGTGTGGTCTGAGAAGATGAAGCGGTATTCTTCAAGAGTTCTGCTAGTGTTCTCTTGGAGCGAGCTTGCAGAGACCGCTTAAGTTTTTCTCCCTGCTGTTTATACCTCGGGCAGTCAGTCAGGGTATGTAGGCTTACCTTACAGTACACGCATTTTGGAGGAGCACCGCAAGGGCCCTCTTGATGTTGCTCGCCACACTGATCGCAGCGTGGTTTGTTCGAGCAGTAGTCCGATGTATGACCAAGTTGTTTATATTTCGAGCAGTTCATTACCCGAGGTACAAACAGACGTACAGGCAGCAGAACCTTGCCAATAGCGACGTAGTGAGGTAACGCTGAACCCGAAAAGGTCACACGAAACGAGTTTGACAAGGAATAAGTTTTTTTGGAGCCTACTACGGATACTGACTGCATTTGAAGGCAGTCCAATATCTTCACCTTCGGCAGAGCACGGTTTTTAAAGATTCCGAAGGAATCGGGACCCAAGAAATCATCACTAGTCAAACTCGCTTCGGTGACCACTCCTTCAATTTCTACCTCACTACTGGGTATGTAGACTCGGTATTCCAATGAAAAAAGCTCGCACGCAACAATTTGGTTAGCCTGCTTCCGGTCATCAACGGTAACGCGCAGTTTTATTGGTGTTACCTTGAAAATATCGGTAACGGCCGAAAAATGTGTTGTTAGATCCTTAGAGATCCTCGGAATGTTCAAAGGTTTTTGTTTGGGCCGGAAAAAAACAACCCATGGGCCTTTCGAGGCTTCTGGGTAAGCCTTTAGGCGGGGGAGCGCAGAGGTTTTTGGGGGCAATGGTGTGGGGGGTGCGGGTGGACGAGGAGGAGATGGTGGGGGAGAGGGTTGTGGGCGATACCTTTTCTTGGGATATGCTCCAGTATTTTTGCTGGAGAGCGAGTCAACTGGAACGGCAAGCGTTTCCATTTCCACAACTTCCTCGAGACTTTCGTGTGAGGTTGAATTGAGAGTTTCGTCGTCTGAGATGGAAACCGACCATCCCCCGCCTTTATCATTTTCATCCATTGCGGTTAAATATCGCCGCAATGGTGTTTTTGATAAATATTTTACAAATAATTACAGCAATTTCAAATAGTATAAAAAAATAAAATAAAAAATAAAATGCAAAAAAAAAAATAAAAAAATACAAAAAAAATTGATATAGTTTTACTCTACTAAAGAGTAACATGAAAGAAAGAAAAAAAAAACCAAGAAAAATGGCTCTACTTAAAAATAGTACGAAAAAAAATCAAGAAAAAAAAATAAAGATATATACTATTTACAAAATTTTGGATCACCCTAATTATGACCCAACCTAATCTAATATTGGACCATGCGGGGAGATGCGATACTGGTGAAAACAAAGCGACACGTTATACCTATTGCATTGAGGCGGCAGATGACTGGTGCGATGCTATTGGTATGCCTCGGTCGCCTCGGTAGGCAATTTAACGTGCTTTCGTTGTTGCTATCAATGGGATGATGTGATGATGCGATGATGATGAGTTAAAGCTGGACCGTAATCAAAGCGCTCGGCGTATGACTAACGGCTTCCTCACTCGCGCACTAGTTGTCTTAACACTATGCCAACTAACTTTGGCGAGAAAAAACCCTCGCGTGGGGAAAAACTCAAAAACTCAAATACGAGACCGATGCGACTTGACCGGCTCAGCGTGCGAGACGGAATGAAACACCCCCAATCCTGAATTATAAGATACTGTTACAGTTCAAGGATCATTTTTGAAAGGAACGTATCTGCTTTTGTAAACAAAGTTTCAAAAGTCAATTTGCCGAGACTCTTAGCTCTCCCAACACCCTTTCTGATGATAGCGTTAATTTGCGTGGGCGAGCTAAGAGTTTCGAAAAATTGACGTTTGAATATTATTGTTTACATAAAAATATACGTCCTTTTGAAAAATCATCCCTGAGTTTTATATAAAATAATCTGTGAAGAGCGGTGATTATTATGGAATGCGGTCCTCCGAAAACTTGTCAAATAATTCCACTGATAGGGGAAACGCTCCTATAGTTGTGTATGGAGTCTCCATACACAACTATAGGAACCTAACGCTTCTAACGTACCGCAACTATAGGAGCGTTTACCCTATATTGATTCTAGAAAAGTAATCTTGTGATATAATTTCGGACAAAAGTTGCTGGTTCGCTACATCCAATATACTACATTAGCAATATACTGCCCATAATCGCTGTCAAAGATCATTGCACACAAAATCAACTTTGTTCAAATCAAAACAAAAATACTAGCCCATCTGGTGGCTGATGACGCAAGCTTCTTGAGTTCGGACGCGCGTTCACAGCGTTCTTGTATATATTTTACCACTCAAACTTTATTTTATTTTTCATACCTTTTAATAACTGACCCGTGCGCGAGCCCCGCGTTAGCATTTTCAAGTAGCAAATCTTTACTTTTTTTTTATCACCCGACGCGAGTGCAATGAAGTGCGGTATCGTGAATTGCGTGCAAAATGACAATCGTTTCCTATGGCGCTGCCATGGTGCCTGCAATCGGACTTTCCACGCAGCTTGCGTAGGCGCACAGCGGAATCATGAAGAAATTTTGCGGACCTTCATGCTGCCTCTTTGCCAAGACTGTCAGGAAAAGTTCACCGCTGAACTTAACATGAAGGAACTGTCCAAGTCTTTCCAAAATATCACGGAAAACATCGGACATACATTGGCAGCAAACCACAAACTCCTCATGAATTTCAAAAGCCTAAGCGCGACTCATGACGAAACGCTCGACCACATTGAGAAAATGCTTGTCGACGTAAAACAAACCATTTCCAACCTCGCCAGCAGCAGCAAGACTAGTTCCACTCAGTGGCGTCGCGTAACCTCACTTTTTACCTGTTCAACAACTTTGAAAACGTTATTTAGGGTCATGTTTACATTCAAATCAGTTTCAAAAAGCATAGGGTCTTCTAGTTTCACTGATTTGTATCCATTGGAACCAATATTGTTTTGTTTGTTCACGGTTTAAGAGTTGTTGAACAGGTAGATTGAGGTTAGGGTGACGCCACTGGTTCCACTGAAATAAAAAGTAAACTGTTAGCACTTTTGGACACACCTCCAGCAGACGCCTGTATCGCTGTAGAAAAGGCGGTCAACTCGGCAGCAACAGCAGCAGTAGAAGCCATCACATCAACAACAACAGCAACAGTGCACTCAATTGACCTAATTCCACAATTAATTATGGAAATTAAGAACGACTTAGCGGACTTAAATGCTATTCTAGCTTCCTATGTAAAAGCACATATGGAAGAAATGGCAAAAACCTTTTCTAAAGCAATACATACTTGCAATCCAATTGCATGTAACAACATAGAAATTGAACTGCAGAACGTCGGTGACGAACCAGCCCCCAGCTGGCGAATGCTAGGAAATAAAAAAAATATGGAAACGCGACTGGACTGCATTTGACACCAAACAGCGTTCCCGTCGCCTTCAGGAAAAAGAAAAGGAAAAAGCCATACGTAGGCGAAAGCAACGAAAGGAACATCACCAGGAAAATTCATATGAGTACAACAACAAGAACAAAACAGACAACTACAACAATAACAACAACAGCAATAATAACACCACCAACAACAACAACAATCATAGCAATGGAATAAGAACGACGACACTTATTAACTCCACACATGCACATACGGCATTACCTCTAGACAAAGAGCTTTTGGCTGCTGCACATATACAATTTTCTCGTCCACCAAGCACAGACAATGGACTAAAATTCATTAACTTCGAAAAAGGGGAAACTATTCACCCTTATCGCGCCGAAAAGCCAACCGGACATGAACACCCTCCAATCCTGGACCCAATGCGTCCGCCTATAGTCAGACTCACGGAACAGTCTGCAATTGGCGACCGACGCTTTTTGAAGGCACGGCTGCGGGACCCCAACATTATGGACATTGTGCGGACTTATCTTTCATACTTGCACGACCAAGTGATCGCGGAATCACTAAAACTAGTGCAACTTTAATGCTGGCAGCAGAAGGACTACCAACGGAAACAGCCCTTTTACGCGAAATTTTCCTGGACGTTCACGAAGAACTCGGAATTCCACGCACCGACGCTTTGGCAGACCTGAATTCACACCGTGCGTTCCTGCTTAGTGAACGCACACAACGACTGCAGCAAACTAGGGAGGCCGCTCGCAAATTTTACAGTCCTCCAAATTTTCAACGGCACTGACGCACTCTACTAAAGGAAGTAACGACGGCTATTCCCATGCAAGGGAATTATTATTATCGAATGACGACACTCTACATGAGGTAGACCCTGCTAATGTAAGTAATACTGACCCTCCAAAAATCTCTTCACTTCCTCAACAGAATGCGATTGAAATTTTGGTGTATTGCCAAAATTTCAATCGCATGAAAAGCCCAGCTAAAATGAAAGAAATCCACCAGAACATTCTATCTTCTTCTTTTCAAATAATTCTTGGAACTGAAACAAGCTGGGACGAAAGCGTCAGAAGCGAAGAAATTTTTGGAAACAATTTTAATGTATTCCGGCACGACAGGAATTTTCAACTCTGTAATAAAAAGTCTGGTGGTGGAGTGCTCATTGCCATCAATGCTGACTTATTTACTTCTGAAGAAATCATAACAAATAAGTACAAGGAATTCGAAAATGTCTGGGTCAAAGCACTTATTGCCGGTGAAATACACATTTTTTCTTCTGTGTATTTTCCACATAAACATGCCCACAAGCAGTCTTTTGAACTATTTTTTTCAAATTAGAAACTATAATGTCAAATATGGAACCAGAAGTAAAACTGCATATTTATGGCGACTTCAATCAACGAAACGCAGACTTTATTACCGACATTGAAAATGAATCATTTTTACTCCCGGTCGTAGGTGAAGACGAAACATTACAATTATTATTCGACAAAATATCTTATTTTGGTCTTAATCAAATAAACCATGTAAAAAATCAACAAAACTCATATTTAGACCTTTTATTTACAAATTGTACTGAAGACTTCTGTGTGTGGATACATCATTAGCACCTTTATGGAAAAATGAAGTGTTTCACACAGCAATTGAATACTCAATCTTCGTTCAAAATTCTTCCTCCTCCAGCGACTGGGAATACGAGGAAGTGCCGGAATACCATAAAGCAAATTACGAAGAAGCCAAACGTAGACTATGTACAATAAATTGGCAAAATTTAATAAGTATTGAAGGAAATGTCGATACTGAAGTAGAAAAATTTCACTCAATTCTTCAAAGCCTAATTTTAGAAACTGTACCATCAAAAAAAAAAGAAGACGAACACAAAACAATAAACTACCCGCATGGTTAAATCTACAACTGAAAAATTTGAAGAATAAAAAACAGAAAGCTCATAAACTATACAAAAAAGAAAAAAACTGAAACCAATTTGCGAAACTATCACAGCTTATGCAACCAATTAAATACAGCCATCAACTCTGCATATGAGGACTATAACCGCAAAGTCGAAAATGAAGTCAAATCATGTCCTAAGAACTTTTTTAATTATGTAAACACGAAATTAAAAAGCAGCAATTTTCCTTCGCGAATGAATTTGGATGCAAATGTAGGTGAGAATTCTTCTGAAATTTGCAATCTCTTTGCAAATTTCTTCCAAGAAGTATACACCACATTTTCCGAAGAAGATCGTGACCGCGATTTCTTTGCATTCATTTCTGAAATTTCTAAAAACATCTCTGTCAACCAACTTTCTCAACATGAAGTCCTCAATGCACTAAAAAACTTAAACGCGCCGAAAGGGTCTGGACCTGACGGCATCGCACCCATATTTAAGAAAAACCTTTCTGAAGAACTCGCATTTCCTCTAGAGCGTCTTTTCAACATGTCTCTGAAAAATGGAAAATTCCCTGAAATTTGGAAATCATCTTATTTGGTACCTATTTTCAAATCAGGTGCAAAATCAGACATTCGAAATTATCGTGGAATTGCTATTATTTCGTGCATTCCAAAACTTTTTGAATCAATCGTAAACGGCAATATTTTTCAGCAGGTGAAAAATCTAATTACAAGTAAACAGCACGGCTTTTTTAAAGGTCGGTCAACTACCTCTAATCTTCTAGAATATGTATCTTTCATTATTAAAGCGTTGGACAGTGGCAAGCACGTTGAAGCGCTATACACCGACTTCAGTGAAGCATTTGACCGCAGCGACATACCATTATTAATCCTCAAATTGCCGAAAATAGGAATGGAGCCTGGACTTTTGAATTGGCTTCAATCATACCTAACACATCGTACACAAATAGTCCGCTTTCAAAATAAACTTTCAGAACCAATTTCAGTCACCTCTGGGGTACCCCAGGGTTCTCATTTAGGCCCACTTCTTTTTATTTTGTACATAAACGACATTTCCTACATACTGAAAAAATAAAATTGCTTGTATATGCAGACGACATGAAGCTCTTTATGGAAATAAGTAATTCTAGCGATGCAGAAGAATTTCAGAATGAAATCAATATATTCCACATCTGGTGTAGTAACTTGAACTGAACGTAAAAAAATGTACTGCAATAGCATTTAGCAGAAAAATTGAAACACCGCATATTGAAATATCATTAGGCAACCAAATAGTAGAAAAAAGCAAAATTGTAAGAGATCTAGGTGTAATCCTAGACTCCAAACTAACTTTTATAGAACATTATAATACTATCATTAGTAAAGCAAACAGAATGCTAGGCTTCATTAAAAGGTTCAGTCATAATTTCGAAGACCCATACACTATTAAGCTATTATATACCACATATGTAAGGCCAATTCTGGAATACTGCCACCTAGTATGGAATCCATACATTTCCATACACGAAGAACGCATAGAATCTGTCCAAAAACAATTCCTTTTATATGCTTTACGTAAATTGAATTGGCCTGCATTTCCATTACCATCTTATGAAGCGCGCTGCATGCTCATCAATATACAAACACTTAAGGAGCGTCGCCAATTTGCAATGCTTTTCTTCATCAACGACATTATTTCAATGCGCATAGATTCGGCAGAAATTCTCGCACAATTAAACTTTTACACACCTTGTCGATATCTTAGAACACTTAGAACACGGAATTTATTTTCAGAAAAATCGTACAGAACAAACTATGCAAAAAATAGCCCAATCAATCGAATGATGCGCCTATATAATTTGCATTGCGGAACTATTGACATCACTATGTCCAAGCAGCAAATAAAAACTAAGCTAAAACAGAATAGAATTAATGCATAGTATGTAAGTAAACATTGTAATACACTGGCTTGACGAAATGGAAATAAATTTCGAGAAATTCTATTACAGCAAACCACATTATGTTAATTCCTCCTTGAAAGTAGAATAAATTCCGAGAAGGTATAGGAAATTCCTCCAAGAAGTAGAAGAAATTCCTCCGAGAGGGTAGAATAAATTCCCTCGAGAGGGTTGATACAATGTCCACGGTGCTCCTCTGGCCGTTATTATAAAAAAATTAGTTCCATCAAATGTGAGTATACCAATCGATTAGTTAGATCATTCTGCATCTCTGAAACAAATAAAAAAATCGTAGGGCGCATTTTCGAGTTACGCCCTTTTAAAGGCGTAACTGCATAAATCTCACTAAAACAGGGAAATTCCATCACGTATTCTTATTTTACATGCACAAATCGCAACACTCGCTGTTTTTTTAGAGAACACAAGTAGGCATTGACAAACGTTATTGACAAACGTGCCTTTTGTAAGTTGCAGCGCGCTTTGTTTTGCTTGAAATTTTATAATGGATAATCACGCAATCAACAGAAGAAAAGTGTGCATTTTATGCCTTTCAAATCAAAAAAAACGTTAGACCGATCTCCAGTGCAATACGTCAAGTGATTAGGGATCATTACTTAAACGATATTTATGTTCGCGAGTGGTATCATCCGTCCTCAATATGTGCCAAGTGTCGGATTTATTGCAGCCTTGTAAATGGAAATAGCAGAAAAGTGGTCCTACATAAATACAAGTTTAACTATTCTAAGAGTACGAGAACAAATTCAAAGTGCACTTGTGAAGTTTGTGAGGCTACCCAGCTAAAGTATGATAAAAATCTACCGGGAACAGTTCCTAGAAAGGAAAACCAACGTAATTCAAAACCGAGCAATTTAAACATTACTAAAGTCATACGCGAGGTCATACGCATGTGTAATACTTGTCTAACGGAAATCGGACGAGGGAAGAATCACGTTTGTACTGTCACTGAGCGTTCAGAAAATTTAGCAAGAATTCTGAAAGAAAATAATTCTCCACCAAAGGCATCAGAAGCAGCTGTGTCAAAGTTTCTTGCCGAAAAAGTCTCAACTTCTGGTAAAACAGCAACTGATGTATTTCAGAATGTAGCTTTAACGTTTTATTTGATTCATACAGGTTCTGAAAACATTCGCTTATCAAATCGTCGAGGAAAACCATCCGTATTTCTAAAAGCTAATTCTACTGTATCTTTGAAAGAACGGAAGCGCATGCGGACGGAAGATATGTTCAAAGTGAAGACGGAGAATAACTTGAGCATGCGGAAGACTCTAATATTTTTTTTATGATTTGCCGAAGCTTTTGATTTGCTTATTGGTTAGTTGATTTACAGGCATCATGAAAGGTTTAAAACGAGGTGGAGTGAGCTTTGAAACTGGCTTAAAAAGAAAGCTTTCCAAGCTGAACTCACAGCTTGGAGATTTGTTTAGTATTGTAGAGCTAGGAGAAGTAGCCAAAGGTAAAACTCAAAATGGTACATATTTTAAAGAAATCTAAATTAAAATGCTCTTTTCTAGCTGAAAACGTCCATCTTGGTCAATGCGCTGATGTTCCAGTTATATTTTGTAATAATATACCTGAGTTGCTTCAACGAATCAAGAAAAGTAGACACGCCAGTGAGGAAGAACTTTTCATAAAGCTTGGTATCGACGGTGGAGGAAGATTTTTTAAGATCACTCTCTCTGTTGTATCCAAAACCCAAAATAATTCCGCAGATTATTTTAAAGACAGCGGCGTGAAACGCCTCCATATTTTGGCATTGGCTCCAAATCTTGCCGAAAATATGAATATATTTTTCTAATCTGGAATGGTCTTTTGAAGCTGAATCACTTGGAATCGATTATTGCCGGTGATTTAAAGATCATTAACGTGATTATTGAAATAATGGCGCATTCATCTACCCACCCCTGTCCATATTGTGTAACAGAAAAATCAAACCTTGCATTGCAAAGTGGAGTGCCCCGAACGATTGGAAACATTCGGGAAAATTCCAATAAAGACCCATGTTCCAAAAATCCTAAAAAAATATGCTAGCTGCATTAAACCACCGCTGGTTTTCGGCCAAGACAGCACTCCTGTTTTGCTGGTATGCCCTCCGCCTCCACTTCACGTGACACTTGGGTTTTTCAAGCAGTGGAGAAACAAAATCCAGACTGGGCAGATTTATGGATCGAAAAGGCTCATGTACGACATCAACAGCGAACAAAGGGTTTTACAGGACGAGCATGTCACAGTCTCCTTGATGCTGTCGATGTTCTCCGAGAAAACGAAGATTTGCTAAACTATGTTGATGTAAGGTACAGTTGTTTTTCGATCAGCAGGTATAAAACTAATGACTGTTACTTTTTATAGGTCCTGAAACACTTTCAAAATGCGTACAAGAAATGCTTCTCATTCGAACTTGTACCCGGATTTGAAGAAGATATTAATAAGTTTGTCGAATAGAAATGTTGCATCTACCAAAATCGTCCAAATACCATATAACCAAGTTTCACGTGAAAGAGTTTTGTAATGCAACTGGACAAGGTTTGGGTTGGCACAACGAACAGGCGTCCGAATCGGTTCACAGCGACTTTTTATTGACTTGGGAAAGATACAAGACCACGAAAACATCAATGATATACAAATCTCAACTTCTGCGTGCTGTCGTTGACTACAATAGTGGTTATTTGTGTTAAACCACTTTGAGATTCATTCATTATATTTAGGTTTATTAGTTTATAGTTAATTTAGGTTTATTAGTTTACAGTTAATTTAAATAAAACTTAACCTTAAATTAACGTACAAAACCCTTTTTAATTCCAAAAATTAGCAACCGTTACAAGTTATAACCATGCAATTAATATATAAACACTCTGCAATCGACATTTCATGTCATTTTTTTAAATTTGTTTCAGAGATGTAGAATGATCTAACGAATCGATTGGTATACTCACTTTTGATGGAACTAAATTTTTTATAATAACGGTCAGAGGAGCACAGTGATGTCCCGAGAGGGTTGATAAATTGCTCTCGATCCTCAATTAAGGAGAGTAGGAGAGGGGAAGAATGTAGTAGATAGAGTTAGTGTGGAATAGAAACCGTTCGTGAAACTTCTTCAAAGTTCTTTATACAGAAATAAAGATTTATGTCGGCAATTCTTTATTTTAAATTTTCTATGATTTCGATGTACACATTTAAAAATCTTTATTGATCGATACTTACATATAAGATTATTTCTTCATCGGTCATATGATAGTAATCTATAAAGGTGCCATACTAAATTTCTTTAAATTTCGATATGTCACATGGACTTTAGTATTCTTTACAAATATTCATCAATAAATATTTAAATACTGATATCATCGTAGCTTTGAACTTTGACAAAGAACAGCAAAGATTGCCTTCGATGCACATTTATAATCTCCTTGTTATCGATTTGCATCGCTGGTTAAAGAGAGTTCGAGACACACCAGGTGACAGATGGCAATGTTTATATTATTTATCGACATATTCGGCATTTCATCGGAAGAAGCAATCTGCCGGTAAATGAACGAGAAGACCGATGGCCGCGACGCACAGTGGCGTCACCCTAACCTCAATCTACCTGTTCAACAACTCTCAAAACGTGAACAAACAATACAATATTGGTTCCAATGGATACAAATCAGTGAAACTAGAAGACCCTATGCCTTTTGAAACTGATTTGAATGTAAACATGACCCTAAATAACGTTTTCAAAGTTGTTACACAGGTAAAAAGTGAGGTTACGCGACGCCAGCCCCGTAACGTGGGTAGATCACCTTTTTCGTGGTACGTTACGGGATGTAAGATCTACCACCGATTCCTAGTCCTGACTTCTTCAAACTAGGGGAACAGGTTTTTTTTTCAGTAATCAAAGGAACACATCTTAGTCCTTGTTACTTTTTATGCCTTGTTGATAGTGATAAGTCCTCGGGTTGCCTGAACCGAGGATGATCTTGAAACAAGGAAAAAATGAGTTAGTTAGTATTCACCTATGTATGTGATTCTTAATCTTCTATTCGTTATTCCCTAGTTTGAAGTGGTTAAGACTAGGGTTCTGATGCATGGTCATTATCGGTTTCATTGCTTGTTTTTGTTGTTAAGGAATCCAATTTTGACTGACAAAGGGGCGCGCCTTTGGCGGGTGTTTCAACACTCCGAAGGGTATAAATAGCGGAACCTTTCAGTTAGAATCGATTCCGTGCGATGAAGGCAAGAATGACAACTGTATCAAAACCGAATAGTTCATCATTTCTCAATAGTGATGGAGTAAAACGACATGTACTAAACTAAGGACACGGGATATACTACAATAGATCAAATTACTGGTCGCAGTGGTGTTATGTCCCGAACAGAGGAAAAAAAATACGCGACGCAGCAAATGTTTACCATTGTAGTTCTTCAAGTTTACGTCTATATATTTAATAACCCATGATAGCATGCGTGGTGGAATTCTCGGTATTTGGAACCCAATGAGGAAAATTGATACCTTTTTGATCTCTATTACACCGACATGGCTGACTGGTTGATGGTTATGACAAATAAATATTAAATTCATGTATGAAAAGATTTACAGAAATTTCAATAAACCACATACTAGAGTGTGTTTTCCTGTCGTTGAAGCTCATCAACAGCAGCCGGGGACCCGAGGATTAGCAACCAACAACGAAATCAGTACACCCCAGATGGCATGAGATCGAAACTAGAAATTATGCAGATAAAAAATCGCAAATAAAATCTGCAGTTGTGTATCGATATTTTGATTTTACAACAGCAATCGATATTTTAATCTGGCAACACAATCGATATTTTAACATTGGTAACGATTGGTAGCAATATTTTGAGAAAGATCTTTATAAACGATTCACGATTAGACTTTTAGCATCTTTACAATTATTCATGAAATGGTGACGATCGCTATCGATTTTTCTTATGAATGGCTTTGAAGATCGATGTATAGAAAATTAATGAAAATTAACGAAATGGTTGGTCGGGTAGTAGATAGAGTTAGTGTGGAATAGCAATGAGTGGAATCGAATTAGCGTGAAGCGTGATAGACCATATAGAGCTTTTTGACGTTTAATCGGCGCACACTACTGTACCATTTAAAGCGCACGAGTGCGAGCAAGAGGGAAACAGATTAGTGGGAAAACAAACCGTCCATTCATCCATGTGTGCTAGATAGAGAAAGATGATTAAACGTCTAAAAGGTCTATATAAACGGGATCTGATTGGCAGGGCTGTTACAACAGGCGCGGATTTCGCGATTTTCGTGGATTTGTGCGGATTTGAACTTTCAGTCGCGAAAATCGCGGAAACATTAAATGATGTCGCGAAAATCGCGAAGGGACTCATGTGCTGTCACAAAAATTGTGGAATTCATTGTGACCTTTCCGTCCCGGATAATTTTGCTCTCATCAATTGTGTTGTTCATTTGGCTCTCAATTTTTTACCGGTTCAAACCAAACACCCTGCACATAATCGAGAAATGATCTCAATTCCATAAGTCACACCGGATTTACACGGAAATTCCCTGGGTCTGTCCAATGTGAGACATTTTCATGGTTTTTTATTTCCAATATTTATCAACATTTTTCATTATAAAATCATAAACGAATCGTATATATGCGAGTAATCGCCATGTATACCAGATATTCCAGGTTCTCTAAATCGTCCTGGAGTTCAGTTGATTTGTTCTACTATATCAACCAGGACTGCAATACTGTCTGTAGTATCGAAATATGTCCAAAAAGATTCAAAGTGTCTATGTGGATCGTGTCCGACCTATTGCTACGTATACAAGATGTTATAGGTTTTGAAATCATTCTGGAGATCAGATTATTTTTCTACTAGATCACCCAAGACTAATTCAAAATCTGTAGTATCGAAATATACCCAAACTAATTTACAGTGTCTATGTGGATCATGCCAACCTATTTCCGTGTATGCCAAATGTTCTAGGATTTCCATATCAATATTTCGATACTACCAATATTATCCCAGTCTTTGTTGATCTAGTAAAACAGATCATCTGAACTGTAGGGCGATTTGGAAAACCTCGATCGTCTGGTATACGTGGAAATAATTAAACATTATCCGTATAGACACTATGAATCTGTTTGGATATATTTCGATACTACAGACTTGGTTGATCTAGTAGAATAAATCATCTGAACTCCAGAACGATTTGGAGTACCTAAAATATCTGGTATACATGGCAATAGTTCATGCATGATCCGCATAGACACTGTGCATCTGTCTGGAAATATTTTGATACTAAAGACATTGTCCCAATCTCGGTTGATATAGCAGATCAAATTATCAAAACTCCAGGACGATTTGAAGAACATAAATCATGCATGATCCACATAGATACTTTGAATCTGATTGGACATTTTTCGATACTACAGGCATTATTGCAGTCTTGGTTGATCTAGTAGATCAAATGATGTCCTGGATGATTTGGAAAATGTCTCACCATTAGACCCCAAGGAATATCCGTGTAAATACAGAACCACGACATGACCAACAAGTATGACATATGAAACTCTGGTAATTTCTCGATTATGTGCAGGGTGTTTGGTTTGAATCGGTAAAAAATTGAGAAAACTAGAGCCAAATTAACTACAACATTTAGGACAGCAAAATACGTCAGAGACGCAAAGGTGAATTTTCTCTCTGTCGAGTCGTTCGATAATTTATTCCGAACGTTTATTGAAAAATGCCCATCTTAATGAGCTCATCGCGGATCTAACGACGCTGGGCGTTAAAGCCGAATACAAGTTGGGCAGAGTCGGAACCAAGGTGGTGCTCCGTACCAAAGCGGAGTATGACTAGGTCGTCGCCCACCTGAGGACTTCCAAGGTGGAATTCTTCACCCACGACATTCCCGGTGAGGGGGGCGACCCCGGCGTAGCGGTTAACATCCATACCTATCACGCCAAAGTCACGAGTTCAAATCTCACCCCCGGACAAGTCACGAATGACCCAAGAGTGTTAAAGTGACTATAATGAAAAAAAAAAAAAAAAAAAAAAAATTCCCGGTGAGAAGCCATTTAAGGTCGTCATCAGGGGCCTACCAAACTTCGAATCGAAGTTTATCGAAGCTGAAATCAGCTGGCCCCAAGTGCCGTCTATCGGATGACAAGGAAGGATGAAAATGAAAAGGCGTATCCGGATTGCCTTTTCCTGGTACACTTCCAGAAGGGAACGGTGACGCTCAACGCGCTGAAAGCCATCCGCTCCATCAATTCCATCATCGTCCGCTGGAAGCCATACCGTGGCGGCCATTGTGATGTGACTCAGTGCCAACGGTGTCTGAACTTCGGACACGGCACCCGCAACTGCAACATGAAGCCACGCTGTGGCAATTGCGCTCAAGAACTCGCCACTTCCGACTGCCCTGCGGATGGAGCCGTGGCGTTAAAATGCGCCAACTGTGGTGGTGCTCGCCAAGGATCCAACAAGCAGTGCCCTAAACGCGAGGATTTCAAGCGCATCCGAAATCAGGCGTCCACCGACAATCAACCAGCACGAAGGAAGGAAAAGGCCCTGGATTTCAGGGCGGAGGACTTTCCGCCTCTTCATGGACAAGCGAATCCAAGGGTGCGAACCGCCCCCCTCAAGAAACGTCTGGATCTTCTGCTGGACAAAGCTCTCCATCCCCTTCTGGATTCTGGAGACAACCAACAGCTCAACCAAATAATCCCGATCTGTTCACAGCGGATGAATTGATGGAGATTTTCATCAACATGACCGGTGCTCTACGTAAGTGCCGCAACAAATCCAAGTGCTCGGTAAGTTCATCATCCAGTATGGTGTCTAAACCGCTAACCATCGCTACGTGGAACGCTTGCTCTGTAAGAGCAAAACAGATTGAGCTTGCCGACTTCCTCAGCAAGCATAGCATCGACGTGGGTCTTCTAACCGAGACCCACCTAAAGTCCGGTGACAGTTTCTGGTTGCCTGACCACAACATTATCCGGCTTGATCGCACCAGCTCCAGGGGGGGGGGGGGTGTAGCGGTCATCGTCAGAAACGGAATCAAGTTCTACACTCTGCCCCACATCCGCACTTCTATCATCGAGACCGTTAGTGTGGAGGTGGAATCACCAACTGGAGACGTCCGGTTTATCATTGTTTACTGCCCACGCCAGTGTACCACAAGCAATGGCCTAGACTTCCAATTCAAGAACGACCTGACCGCCATCACTCGCACTAGCTGCCGATTCATCGTTGGGGGCGACCTGAACGCCCGCCATGAAGCTTGGCGGAACTACCAGCGGAACCGGAACGGGTGTCTATTGTTCGACCACGCACTTTTTCCACGGACGAACCAACTTTCATCTCTTCGGCGGGAAATCCCTCCAGCCTGGACTTTTTCCTGTCCTTCCAACGTCCGGTCGATGTCATCTACGGAGTCGAGCGGTGGATTTTCATTGATGTTGCTGTGCACCATTCGTCCGTACTGCACCCAGTTGACATGGTGGTAATCTTTACGCAGGCAGCTTCTAGCAGGAACCACTTTGACACCGACATTAATTTTAGGATTACGATGAAGCAGTTGTTCGACCATCTTAAGGCTGCGCGACTCAACGATCATCTTAATAACCCGATGCTGGTACAGGAGTTGGTCGACCGACAAGTTACCACCGAGTTACAAACAAACAAGTTACCACGGGTGCGGTCCAAGCGAGGAAAGGAAGTTAGTCCGCTGAGGATGTTCACGGATTTCATGAAAAGAAGTGGAGAAGCAGAAACTCTGCGGAGTCTGCCTCAACAAACACGGTGGAAATCGATGCTTCTCTAAGATCCGATGTATGGTGCGGAATTGCCAAGGCAACCACCATTCTCTTTTGCATCGGGTTGAAGAATCGGTGCAATTGCAGAGAGCAAAATCAGATTGCACGGTGATTTTCCGGATGATGCCGGTGACGCTCCATGTCGGTAAGCGACAGTACGACACCGTCGCATTCCTGGACGAAGGATCGTCTGCTACGTTGGTGGATGATGGGGTGGCCACACGGCTGAAGGCAGAAGGGACTCTCGAGTCGCTGATAGTCACGTGGATCGGAAACATCAACCGGTATGAGAACGAATCCCGTAGTGTGGAAATGACGATGTCGGCGAAGGGATCTAAGGAGAAATTTCCGCTATTCAACACACGAACGGTGTCCGAGTTTCAGCTACCACAACAGGAAGTACGATATCATGACGTGGTGAACCGGTATTCGCATCTTACTGGAGTGCCAGTGAAGGATTTTCCGTCCGGACTGCCGACGATTCTGGTAGGTTTGGACAACCTCCATCTTTTCGCGCGGGTCACGGGTCACGGGTTGGGAAACCGAACGAACCCATCGCCGTGCGGTTGAAAATGGAATGGTCAATCTATGGTTCCGAGAAGCTGAAGCCTAGCGTGAAGACTTACCTGAACCTCCATTCTGTCACACCGGTAATCAATCAAGAGCTCCATGATTTGATGCGGGAGCAGTACGTGTTGGATGAGACGGCGATTACATCGTTTGCCGTACCAGAACCGGCGGAGAAGAAGCGGGCTCGAGAGATTCTCGAAACAACAACGAAACGAATTGGCGATCGTTTCGAGACGGGTCTGCTGTGGCGAGAAGACGTGCGGTGGTTTCCTGACAGCTATCCGATGGCCATGCGAAGAATGAAAGCACTTGAACGAAATCTAGAGAAGGATCCAGCGTTGAAACGAAATATGTGCTAACAAATTAAGGACTATCAGCTCAAGGGATACGCACATAAGATCAGCGCAGCAGAACTTGAAACACCAAGCTCGGCGGTTTGGTATCTGCCAGTAAATGTGGTGCGAAACCCAAAGAAACCTGAAAAGGTTCGCCTGGTGTGGGACGCTGCAGCATCGGTTGGAGGAGTCTCGTTGAACTCGCAGTTGTTGAAGGGGCCGGATATGTTAGTTCCTCTTCCGAAAGTTGTCAGCTGCTTTCGGGAGGGTCCGGTTGCATTTGGAGGAGACATCCAAGAAATCACCAAATGAAAATCCGAGCTGAGGACAAGCAAGCGCTCCGATTTTTGTTCGGAACAGACCCAAAAGGGGCACCGCAAGTGTACGTGATGGACGTGGCGCTACGTGCTGGCCTGCATCAGCGCAATTTGTAAAGAATCTGAACAATTTGCGGAAGAATTCCCTGAGACAGCAGCAGCGATTATAAAGAAGCACTATGTGGACGATTACTACGACAGTGTGGACACCGTCGAGGAAGCGATCCAAAGAGCCAAAGAGGTGAAACACATTCATTCGAAAGGAGGATTCCACATACGTAACTGAATGTTGAACTCGGAGAAGTTTCTATAGGAGCTTGGGGAGTGCACCGCAAACGCAGTAATTCACTTGATCCGGGATAAAGACTCGGAATACGAGCGTGTACTGGGGATCGTGTGGAATATGATCGAAGACGTCTTCTGTTTCGCAAAAGCTTCGAAATTAGAGCAGCTGAAAGTCCTCCGAGGAGAAGAACGTCTGACGAAGCGAATAGTACTCAGCATCGTGATGGCGCAGTTTGATCCGGTGGGTTTCCTCGCACCAGTCACCATCCTGGGAAAAATGTTAGTACAAGACCTGTGGCGGACTGGTTGCCAAAGGGATGACATCGTGGACGACGCATCGTTCAAGAAGTGGAAACGGTGGACGAACATCCTTATGGACACTCAAGCCTTCAAACTACCACGCAGCTACTTCGGCAGTGCGCGATCAGATGAGATCGATGACGTGCAGCTGCATATCTTTGCGGATGCAAGCGAGACGGCCTACAGATGCGTGGCGTTTTTCCGAGCCGTTGTACGAGGAGATGTGATGTGCGCAATGCTGATGAGTCGAGCGAAGGTAACACCATTGAAACAGCTGTCGATTCCGTGTTTGGAGCTCATGGCAGCGGTACTCGGTGTACGACTATCACAGACAGTGCGCGAAAACCATACCTTTTCCATTAGTCGAGTGGTCTTCTGGGTAGATACGGAGGTGGTGCTATCGTGGATTCGATCCGATCAGCGCCACTACAAGCAGTTTGTCGGTTTCCGTATCGGAGAGATCCTGAGTTCGACGAGGATTGAAGACTGGCGGTGGGTACGTGGCAGACCAGCTAACGAAGTGGGGCAAGGATCCGGAAATACAACCGAACAGCTCGTGCATAAAAGGACCGCAGTTTCTGTACAGCAGTAAGGAAGGGTGGCCGAAGAAGAATCTACCGCCGGCGAACACGACGGAGGAACTCCGGGTTCATCTCCTACTGCACGATGTGAAGGTGCCATCGAATCCGGTAGATGCAGACCGCTTCTTGAAGTGGACGGTGTTGGTTCGGACGATGGCGTGTGTATTTCGTTTCGTGTCGAACTGCAGGCGAAAGTTCAAAGGGCTGCCTATCGAGACATTGCGGGCGACGAGCGAGCAGATGAAGGTGCAAAAGTCAACCACGGTGGCGAGTAATCGCATACCGTTACAGCAGAACGAATACAAAAAAGCAGAGCGGTGCCTCCTAAAATCGGCGCAGTCGGAGAGTTTCATCAATGAATTGAAGGTGCTGTCGAGAAACAAGGAGCGTTCGGTGAATCAGTGGCTGCCAATCGAGAAGTCAAGTCCTCTGTATAAGCTGACTCCCATGGTCGATGAAGATGGGCTGATTCGAATGGAGGGTCGAGTGGAACGAGCAGAATTTTTACCGTTCGATCTGCGATTTCCAGTGATTCTGCCGAATGGCCATCGGATTACGAGATTGATGGTCCAGCACTACCACGAGAAGAGTGGCCACGGGTACCGCCAGGCGGTTAAGAACGAACTGAGGCAGCTGTATTATATTACACACATAGATGCAGTTGTCCGGAAGGTGTCAGCGTCCTGCGTGTGGTGTAAGGTGAATCGGTGTCGTCCTGAAGTTCCAATGATGGCCCCGCTGCCAGTACAGCGGGTCACACCGAATCTTTGAGCCTTTAGCTACGTCGGTGTCGATTACCTGGGACCATTTGATGTGACCATAGGACGCAGAACGGAGAAGAGGTGGATTGCGCTGTTTACGTGCATGGTAACACGTGCCGTGCATTTGGAGGTGGCACACGGGCTGACCACTCAGTCGTGTTTGATGGCGATTTACCGGTTTATGGGTCGCCGGGGCTGGATGATCGAATTCTTTTCGGACAACGGGACGAACTTGCGAGGAGCCAGTAAGGAAGTGCGGGAGGCTGTGCACGGCATTACAGACGACTGTGCAGACCAGTTAACAAACGCGAGAACGAAGTGGACGTTTAATCCTCCCGCTGCACCCCACATGGGAGGTGTTTGGGAGCGCCTGGTCCACTCTGTGAAGGAAGCGCTGACAGCACTCGACGATGGAAGGCGGCTAACGGACGAGATCCTGCAGACAGCAATCGTTGAAGCGGAGTCCAACGAAGTGGAAGCGCTCACCCCAAATCACTTCTTGAGTGGAGCGTCACCAAACCAACCAAGTGGCACTCTTCCACCTCCCCATCCTGCCGTGGCCCTTCGAGATGCGTTCCAGCGTTCGCAGCAATTGGTCAGCGTAATGTGGGAGCGGTGGATTAAGGAGTACGTGCCGTCGTTGAACCAGAGGACGAAGTGGTTCGGCGAGACACGACCATTGCGAGCAGGAGACCTGGTGTACGTCGTGGAGGGAGCAAATAGAAAGTGTTGGATCCGCGGAGTGGTGGAAGAGCCCATCGTATCCGGTGACGGTAGGATCCGTCAAGCGTGGGTGCGTACCAGCACCGGACGATACAAGCGAGCGACAGCGAAACTGGCCGTGATGGAGTTGGTTGAGGGTAACCCTGAGCCGGACGTGGCCCCTTGGACAGAGTTACGGGCCGGGGAATGTTCTGGCAACACGGACCGTTCCGCCTCGCGATCGGCCGATGAGGCGAGAAGCGGTTTGGCCGATGAGGCGTGACAAGGTGACAGGTGAAGTAGAAGTGACAGGTGAGAAAGAGATAGAAAAAATAGTTAGAAGTTGATCTGACAGAAGTCGTGCAGAGGAGAAGTAAACAAATAGAAAAGAAAGACTGAAGTTTAGTTTATTGTAGATTGAGATTTAGAGCGTATTTGTTGGAAAAAGTGAAGTTTCGGTGCGTTTTTTGAGAAGGTTAGTTCAACATACAAAAATTGAAACAAATTTAGAACGAAATAATTAAATAACAGTTTTTTACGACACATAGAGGAGGTTAGTCGATGATAGACGGATCGACAAGCTAGATTGGCAGACAGGTAAAACATGCAGAAACCGTTGAAAATAAATAATATTAATGGCGTGTGGATTGTGTGGAAGCGAGATTGGAAAGACAAGGAAAGTTTAGAGGAGGAAAACAAACTAAAATTGTGAGTAATACTAACACTAAAACTCGTGAAAATACTGTACTAATTTCAATGAATTTCTCATAAAATTGCAGTTTGATCTACCTGCAAGAAAAGGTTGATTCAAGAACGGTTTGTTTTATTCGATCTGAACAAGGATGTTATTGGAACAGTTAAAAGTAGCATATTTTATCACTTCCACAACATTGTGCATTACATCGGGGACATACCCCGTTCACATTACAGCGTATATCATGTGATATACGCTGTCTTACAATGAGCACTCATACATATATTTTTCACTGGAAATCCTATGTATGAGTGCTCATTGCAAGACAGCCTATATTACGTGATATAGGCTGTAATGTGAACGGGGTATTAGAGTGGTAGAATGCATCGTTTTTTTAAGGAAACGTTTTGAAAGTACGATTTTAAACTGTTTAATGAAAAACTAAACAATATATCTTTCAACAATATCATGAAAATGGATTGTTGGGAAACGGGAATTGAACGGTGTAGTGATCAACTTCTTCCCGTTCTACGATAATTATATTACGATGGAGATACTTAAACAGTTATGCATCCTATGGAACTCCCCTTATCGTAAACGTCCTCGTGGTAGAGATGAATTATGCGAAATGTCCTTGCAGAATGTCCATTGTGCCAAACGTCAATTATGCGAAATGTTCCGCCCCCACCTATAATTGTTTTTTTTGACGTAAGACTACGTCTGTGATTTCTAAAAGGGGGTACACTTTGTGAAAACGGAAAATGGAACATGTAACAAAATTATGAAAGATTTTGAACGTTAATAACTCAGCTGCCCCTGGACCAATTTCAATAATTTTATCACAAATCGATCAGAAATATTTCTACGCATCTGTTAAATCTAAGACATTATTATTTTTCAAAAATGTCACTATTGAAAATTGCACGGATTTTCAACTGTTGCTATGATAGTTAAAATTATCACCGATTGCCTGCGAAAAACGATTTCCCTAACAGAGATTTCAAAGTTGAATTCCATCCGGTCTCACTAAACGGTGTTTATTCAATCACCACGTGGTGAGTGGTGGTGTTCTCCAGTACACAACGAAAGGCTCCCCGCAAGCAGCTAGCTATCAAGGCTGGCCTCAACCGCTGATCGTATTCAGTTCCAATCACCGTGTGTGGTCGGCATCAACAGCATCAGCAGTACTTTCGGCACGTGGTATTGAACATTGTTCTCCAGTGCACAACGAAAGGCTGCCTGCAAGCAGCGAGCTGCAGCCCACTTGAGCATCCACAGAAGGCGGAAGAAGCCGCACCGCTATTGATCGGAATCAGTAGCTCTTCGTTTGCCGCTGTGGGCCATCTATGTCAAGCGCGTCATACTAAAGAGTATAAACAGAGAGAACCCCGCTCAAATTCCTATTCCTACACAAAACACAAGCTCCTGCTGCAGTTAACATTTATTATATAAGATCACGTAGTTCTACGTCACCATTGCGTACAACCCCATAGGGCTGTCCCTTGTAGTTTTTTGTAATTCAATATTACCAAAATAACAGAATATATCAATGTCGCACCGTACCCGCACTCAAGGCAGCTAACCGTTAATGAGAGCACGAACATGCGATTATCGAAGACACGCAGCGTCCCAACGACCAAACAAAACAAGTACTTAAGTGAGCCTGTTATGCTTCTGAACCGAATATCGTGACTTGGTCACGATCGAAATCACGGCAGCAGCTGTCTCTGATACAGAATCCGGTGCTAGCCACGCCATATTGTGTAACAGAAAAAAATAACACAAAATTACCCACTAGAAGAAAAATTCCTCAGCCGAAATTTGAAAACTTCAGTAGCAGCGGTCAACCATCCATCCCTGAAACGCCAGTTCAACAATCGTGGCGGAGTACGTGAGTTAATGTGTACTGTGGTGGTGGTGGTCAGTCATCGTGCTTAACGGGCAGCAGCAGTAAAAGATCCCGTTAGATTTGCTTGACCGACACACGTTTGTTCGTACTTTTCTTTTGTCTGCTTGCTTTGTGTTATTCTCGGCGAATGTGCACTGTTCTCGGAATAGCGAAACATGGGGTCAGGAGTTGTTTAAGTTTCAAAACTACATCCTTGAACTGGAATCTTCTCCATTACGGGAGAAATTTCTATCAGATTCTCCAATCCTCTGACCAAATTTCTGACATTCGTGTGCTGATTATCCCCATTAACGAAAGCCATTAATTGTAAAAATTCTCCTATTCAACATCGCTTTCCCGCTCGATTACATAATACCAGCAAAGCACTAATGTTTCATTAGTGACATTTTAATCGAACCGAAGATCAACCTACCAAGCATACACCCGTATCTCCACGCATTGATCACACAGTAAATGAAAAACCAGCCTTCCCCTGCACGCCACCTTTACTCTCCCTTTTTTCCCTGCTATCAGCCGACGCATTGAAAAACACGTACGTGTCTAATGTACATTAAATTGTTTGAAATTAATTTTACAGCGCACTCATTTCCTTGCGCCCGCCAATCTCGGCTGCACATGCGTATACGACTAGTACAGAAAAGTGCAGGACAGTGCTGGTAAAAAGTTTCCGAACCTACTGCCGGTAGCCAACGCACGAGACAGAATATCAACAACGCCGGCTGCCACCCCGTTGCTAAATCAATTGGTTTTACTGTGTAAACACCATTAAATAATCTGTGTTCCGTCAGCTCTGCCCCGGGGTAGCCATCGGCTGCGCGGAAATCCGCCCGCCCGACTCGGTTCGGTTGATTGTAAATTATTGCCCGCAAGGGCGCCTCTTTATCTCCATTAACGTCATCGTGCGTCATGGATTTTTGCACCTCATCTAATGATCTTTTCTTGTATTTCCATTTTGCAGCGTACTAATCTTCCCACCGGTGAACAACTATCGGCGGTTCCTGATCCACAAGGTGTGCGAGAGTCTCGCCGCGGACCATGAGCTGGTAACGTTCTCGATCGGTGTCGGCTGCGAACGGCGCACGGTGGTCTGCTATCGTCATCAGCTGCTGCGGGACGTCAAGGCGACTTCGAGCAAGAGGTGAGTCAGCGCCGCCCGCCAGTGGAATGTTTTGCTACTTTGAATACCCGCAAGTCGCAGCCGAAAAGTGTTGTCATCACCAATGAAATGTGCCATTCCTCGCTGGTAGTCGTTCGATAATTACGGCTAAACGGCTGTTTGTGTCTCATGTTTATGGCTCTGGCCATCAAAAATACTTTTCCAAGTTTAAAATTGAACCTCCCACCAGATATAGGCCGGCTCAATCGGTCTCCCCGAGAGCAACATATAGCTTGAGTCTCGCAGAATTACTAAAAATAGCGCACCATCATCGCACACATAAATAACCACCCGTGCGCGAGAAATCATTGGCATCTCACATTTCAATGACCTGTCGCTTGTCTTTCGTTGTTGGCAAACGATTTCTTATGACTCTATTACAATTTTTTTTCTCTACATTAGAGTATCACTTTTCTTGTGATTCGAAATTGACCCTCTCATCTCACAAATTGGTCAAAATGGCAATTAGTAATCGCTCTGATCTGGGTCAACTTTTTTTTTTTTTTGTGGTCGTTGCCGCATTCTGTCTAATTTTGTTACTTCTTTGGTCGAACTCCGATTGAACTACGGCATGGGACCAGCTGTGAAGGTAGTACCAAGCAGCAGCAGCAGCAGCACCGGGGTGTACTGAATTGCTCATTCCGCAGGCGTTTTTATTTCGTTCGCAAAGTATCTTTGTGTGAAGCCTGACCGGGCTAGGCTGGTTCGTTGGAATATTTTTCTCAAGCATTTTGAGTTAATTATTTGTTTGCACAGTTGATAATACACGGAACGAAAATGACACGTAAAAACCATTGGTTTTCATATAAAATTGCGTTATTGGAAAATCCTATAAAACGGATCTTTTTTTTCCAGGTGGCTACTGTTCTCCGCAATATGTCTTAAATGATGCTCATATGAAAATCATTGACACATAACTTTCATTTGTATTTTTGAAAGCGATATCTTCATTGGATATAATAGCTATTGAAGTTTTGCTTCAGTGTAGGTCTGCTTTTCTTACTTGCTTTTCTGTAAGCAAGCAGCAAAAAGCAAAAGTATGTTCTCATACTTTCTCCACCATATTACATATTTTCTTACACCAACTTATAGAAAGCTGCAGCATCTTACACTGAGGAAAATAGACTTAAGAATTTCATAAGGCTCGAATTATGAACGACACATATGAATTTCATAAGCACGACTTACGAAAAAATTTATTTCGTCTTACATGAGGTAGCTCTTCTATGCCATTAGTCATTTCATTTTCCCAAGCGATGACAGACTCGTAATCTCAACGTCCATGGTTCGGTTCCAGTCTGCTCAGTTTTATTATTTTTTTGTCGATATTATTTTTCATAAGGCAAATCAATGAAATTCATACCGATTTCTTGTAGCTAAAATTCATAAGTGGTTCTTATGGAATTCTTACGGTCTTTTGCCTCAGTGATACCAGCAAATGCAAAAAAAGCAAGTACACTGAACCAATATGACATATTCCTGTTATGTGGAAGTCTAATAAATTTGCGCTATAAGAAAATCCAATGAAAACGATATGATTGAAATTCTTTCAGGTCAATTTTATATCAATATCTGATACATTTACAATGGTAACTTTTATATGATCGTCATATGATAAATGAAAATTGGTCAACTTATAAGAATTAACTGAAATGGATTTGAAACCCATTAGCATAAGCTTTACTTTTCACCATAGTATCATATACATGTCATAAATCAATCTTATTAAAAATTATATGAAAATAACATGATATTTATTTCTTGTTTTGACACATATATTTTATCGGTTCTAAAAATAAATCGAAAAATAAACATCATGCAGTGGGAGGTGGTGCTTCGAGTGCTTTCACAGTTGCGCTTTATTTTATTTTATTGTAGCTGATTTGGGATTCGATCCAGGACTGTTGAGGTGTGTTGCTGTCGGTGTTTTCGGACGCTTTTTTTTTGGTTTTTTTTTTTAATTTCAATACATTCTCTTCTGGAACCCCTTATCTTATGGGACAATATCAAGTAAAGATTATAAGTACAGGGCTGGTAGCGAGTCACTTTTTTCAAGTCAGTCACTAAAAAGTCTCTTTTTTTTAAGGCCAAGTCACTAAAGTCACTTTTTCTTGAAATAAGTCACTATTTTCAACTTTTTTAGCGTTAATTTATTTCAAGATTGATTATTCTTTGCGTTGAGGCGTTTAATCGTCTTTCTCTATATACAGGATGTTTACTCATTTTTCTGGATAAAATTACCTGAGTTTTCCAAGCAAGTAAGTCTAAGATCTAAAAATATTCAATGTTTTGAAGTTTCGTATTCCATGTACAAGTTCAAGATATTGAAAAGATTCAAAGTGCCAGGATTAAGTAAGACAATAAATGATTTATTTCAAGTTCATAATTAACTTTATGAAAGATTAGAAATCTTCAATGCAGTCCCATTAACTGTACAACAATTGTAGGAACTTTGGAGAAGTTCTGAGGAATGAAAGGAAATGCTGAGAATATCAGTGAAGCTCTATAAACAAACTGCAGGAACATAAGGGAAGTTAAGGCCGGAACAAATCACAAGTTTTTTTCTTTTGTCACTCGATGCTCGCACCAGTCGAGGGGGGGGGGGGGGGGGTTTAAAAAATAACAAAAAAAAAAACATTTAAAATTCGTTTTACATTATATCTAAACCGTATATGGCAAACGCTAACATTTTTTCTTAGCCTCCGCTTTAGCCTTATACTTCTTTGAAGCCGTGATTTTTGACACTAAGGCCCCAAATGTTGACTTTATTATGTGTAACACTCGAGTTATCAACAAGATATTTCGCGCATAAGTTTTTGTATCCTTTCAAGAAAGAACATTGGTAATATTGTAGATGAATAGGATCAAAGCAATTGATTTTTAAGTATTGATAAATTCCGGATAAAACATCAAGAGGAATACCACAAACGTAACAGTTCTTATGAAAAAAACGATCTGTTTTCGATACTTCCTCCCTATCCAAATATAACTCAGTTTTCTCAACAATTGTTCGTGCTTCGAAAAATCTAACTAGACGGATTCAGGAAGTTCAAAGAAAGGAGCCAAAATCCATCTTGACTTAACATAAAAACCAAATTCTAATGAAAATACGAAGTTTTGTCAATTTAAACCTGGCTTTGGGTGTGCTTAAAAAAATAATCATCACATATAAATTCAGCAAGGTCAATTCTATAAAATCTAAGCATAACTTTCAAAGGACAGTATCAAAATCCAACGTAGCAGAAAAGGAAAACAAAAAAAAACCTTTTCGAATTACAAATCCGGTTCAACCTTCACGTATGGATTCAGCAAGGTCCATTCTAAAAAAATACAAGCCTATTTTTCAAAGATATGAGGCAAAATGCAATTTGGCAGAACCAAAAAACCAAACTTCTACGTACTTTTCAGAATTCAAACCCAGTTTTCTAAAAAAATTGTGCACGCTTCACCATGCATTACCATCACGTATGGATTCAGTTAAAATTTACCGTCACGTATGGATTCAGTAAAGTCCATTCTATAAAATTCAAGTCTATTTTCAAAGATCAGAGCCGAAATTCAACTTGGCAGAACAGAAAATCAAAGTTTTTATGAAAATACGTACTTTTGTGAATTACAACTCGGTATTCTCAAAAATTGAAGAAATTCAACCCTCACGTATGGATTCAGCAACTACTATTAAAATACAAGCCTATTTTTCAAAGATAGAAGCCAAAATTGAGTTAAAAAAACAGAAAAATTAATTTTTATGAAAATACCTTCTTTTGTGAATATTAACCAGGTTCGTCCTTCCGGTATTCAGCAAGTTCCATTCTATAAAATCCAAGCACAAATTTCAAAAGATTGAACCGAAATCCAACCTGGCTTCTAAAAAATCTAACATCACGTATGAACTCACAAAGGTCTATTCCATAACATCCAAGCCTGTTTTTCAAAGGACGGAGCCAAAATCCAACTTGGCTGATCAAGAAACCCAAATTTCTATAAAAATATGTACTTTTGTGGATGTAAACCCAGTTTTCTCAACAATTGTGCTTGCTTTAAAAAAAAATCAGATATGAACACACGAATCTACGTTAAAAGTTAGGTAAATCACTTCAGGAAAGCTCAGACTATCATTCAATATAATTCAATCACTCAACAGAAAAGTTTGGACTCCCTAAGGAAGGGTTTGAATCACTTCAGAAAAGGTTGGACACCATTTGGAAAATTTAAGCTCAAAAAATTGTCGGTTCACTTCGGAATACTTTCTACACTTTCACTAAGCAAGATTGTGTCCTTGCCAAATGCCAAAGCAGTTAACAAAAATCTGGAGCTCACTTAGGAAAATATCAAACCCGTTTTGACTAGTTTGGTTTCAGTTCGGAAAAAGTTAAATCAATGCAGGAAACCTTGGATTCAGTTAGGAAAAGGATTAATCAGCTAATGTTGCCTCACTTCAGAAAATGCGAAACCAATTCTTTAAAGATTGGATTTGGAATATGTTGTATCACTTCAGGATAGTTTTGACAACTTCAAAAAGGATTGAAAACATAACAGAAAAGTTTAAACTCAGTTAGAAAAATATTGATGATTTATTCGAAAGTTTAAACTCACTTCAAAAAAGTTCAGACTCAGTTTTGAATCTGCCTTGAAAAGTGTCACCTCAGTTAGGAATTTCCTGAATCGTTTCTGATTTGGTCTCACTTCTAAATTTTTTGAAAAGATTGGATTTAGCTCAGTTAGGAATTTCCTGAATCGTTTCTAATTTGGTCTCACTTCTAAAAATTTTAAACCAATTTTGAAAAGATTGGATTTAGCTCGGAAATTGTTGAACCACTGTAGAAAAGAAGTGAATCTTTAAGAATCATTTCAGAAGGTTTGTAAGTTAAGAAATGTAGATCGAATGTAAAAATCTGGCGACTACGGTGGGCTGGGCACATCGTAATGATGTCGGATAACGATCCACTGAAAATGGTTCTTAGTAGTGATCCGACTGGGACAAAATGAAGATGTGCGCAACGAACAAAAGGGATCGATCAGATTGAAGGTGGCTTACCTAGTGAGGTGCCAAACAAGATTAGGAATGATTTTCGATAAAACCTGTTTTCAACAACTGAAACCGGCTGTTCCGATTTAAAGGACCTGTTATGCCGTACGGGTCAAGTACCAATTTATGTGAAAATTCTTTGAAAGAACAAGGTAATTCAACAACAACAACAACATCAACAACAACAACAACATAATAAAATCTAGCAAAGCGAGTATCCATACCCAAATGAATTTGCGAAAAAGAAATATACACTGAAAGTTTTATTTTATTTCCCCCTTGGTGATATTCTAAAATTTTGAAGGCACACCCCCCCCCCCCCCCCGCCCCACCCATGCTTGATTATGTTCCGGCCTAACACGGTGAAATTATGGGAAACTTACTGGAAGCTGTAAGTACCTCAAAGCGGTTCTTTTAGCATCCGTGACTTTTCAGGAACTTTTATGAAGGTCCTAGAATTTCAGAGAAGTTCACAGGCGTGAAGCGAACTTGAGAAATATAGAAAACTTGAGGGGTATTGTGCAAATTTTTAAGAAGTTCTAAGCACCTCAGAAAAGCTAGATCTAGAGATCTTTGGGAATTTCAGATCTTAAGAGCAATTCCCGTAACTAAATCAATAATCGTAAATTTAGATAAATTCAAGATAGTTCCATGATGTGCAAGGAAATATTAGAAACCTTAAAGAAGTTTCGAAAAACTCAGTGAATCTCCAAAAACTTCAGAAAAGAGATAACTTCTGGAAATTTTATGAACATCCGGAAAACGTGAGAGTTTTTTAAGGGTGATGTTTCAAGAACTCAAAAAATGCGAAAATTTAGCTAAGTTGATTAGAGAACATCAACGAAGTTCCATTAATAAAAAAAAAAGCGAGAACTTTTAACAAGCAGCGATATCTTCAAAAAAATTCAGAGAACTAAATTTAGATATGCAGCGAAGTTCTGAGTGCTTCGAGGACGATCAGATAGCTTCAGAATAATCCCATTAACTTAAGCAAATTTGCAGCGACTTACAAGGAGTTTCGTGGAATTATAGGGTATTCCAAGAATTCTATGAATGATCCTTAAACGTCAGAAGCGTCAGAGAATTATGAATATATATCAGAAAATTTGCTGGATTATTTATAGAACTTCAGGTAAGCATAGATAAGTTCAGAGAAAATAAGCGAGTGTTAATAATGGCTATGATGCTTAAGGAACATTTTCGAAACTTCAAGGCAAGTTAATTGATTTCAGTAAAGTTGCGGGTTCTTAAAAATACTGATAAATTCTGGGCAGTCTAGAGAACTTTAAAGACATTCAGTAATCGTCTAGGCACCAGAAAAGTCTAGACTATTGAAGAAGTTTTAAATTAGTGTCGATAATTTAAGGGAAGTTTTATGAACTTCAGAACCTCATTGAAAATCTTAGAACTATATTAATTATTTCGTTCGAATTCCATGAAAATTGGGGGAGCACAAAAGTTCCAGAAGTTTAGAAAAAACTTCGAAAACTTTACAGAAGGACTTCTTCAGAAACATTACTTCATAGAAATCTATGGAGCTTAAGATGAGATCCGCGAACTTCAGGAAATTTTATGAACATTAGTAAATTGCGGGAGCATTTGAAAGAAGTTTAGTATTCTCCGAAAATTAGTTTCAGAGAATTAGTGGGGAATTTAAAGCAGTTCCCAGATTTTCAGACAACTTCAGAGACGTTAATAAGTTGTTTGAGGTCTTCGCATAAGTTCAGAAGTTCACTGAAGCTTAAACATTTGTAGGACGATTTAATTAAATTCAGCGCAGTACAATAAGCTTGATGAGAACTGCTATCACTTTAGAGAAGTTTTGAGAGTTTCAGAAAAAAAAACAGAGAACCTCAGAGCAGTTCCGTCAACATTAGAGAAGTCACATCCATTTTAAAGAAGTTTAGAGAACTTCAGTGAATTGAAGATCCATGATCGTTAAAACAATTGAGGAAACTTTAAGAAGCCCTATAAAGTTCCGAATTTGAGAAGAAGTATTGTGAGCATCAGGCTAGTTTATCAAACTACAAAAGAACTTCAAGGCAGTTTCATTAACTTCAGGAAAAAAATGAGAACTTTCAAGTGGTTCTGAAGACTTCAAAATAGTCCATTCCATGTTCAAAGGAGATTTCCTCAAAATCTCGATGAATCTATCGTCAGAATTAAATTTTCTTTCAGTTTTCCTCGGAATTACCTTGAAATTCTCCACAATTAGAAATCCTTTGGAAAGATTCTCCGAGTATTCATTGAATTCATTGAAATCTCACTCCTTCCCTTTGAATTCTACTTATATTGAAATTCTCATAAAAATTCATTGACTTTACTCCTCAGAAATTCCTTAGATTTCTTCTCATATTTTTTTTGGAAAACTCTCCTGAATTTATTTTCTGAACTCCTTTGAAGATGTTCTGGGGTTATTCTCACATTTAATTGTAATCCTCCTTTAAGAATTTTCAAAAAATGTCCAAGAACTTGTGCTCCGGATTCATTTTTCCCACAAACTTTATGAAATTATCCTCTGAATGCCATTGGAATTTTCCGGTGAAGTTCACAAGAGTTGTGCTCCTCAGAAATACCTAAGATTTTTCATTAAAATTTACTTTTAACTCAATTCAGGGTTTCTTTTTTTCGATCCGTCGATCTTGTTTTCCGTGCTGAGCACCAATGCTACCGACGTGCCAGGAAGGCAGCTCCCACACCTGGACCCTACCTATCGACCCATCAACTCATGAACCGGGGACCAACGGCTTTACTTCGCATCCGAAGGAAGGCGTGATCAGAGATGTTATGCCTCAGAACATCCCGGCGGCGCCGACTGGGATTGAACCCAGGCCTGCTGGGGTGAGAGGTAATCACGCTTACCACTACACCACCGACGCCGTTATTCAGGGTCTCTTGGAATTCTACTTAAAACTAAGGCTTCACATGAAATCTAAAATTCATAAGAAACAACCTCGAAAGCAGGTTGCATTTGATGTTTTTCTGAATGACTTTTTCCCAGAGCTCCCTTAGACTCATTCCTTAGAAATTATAATAAAATTCCTCGAGTCTTTAAAACTGTGAATGGAATTTGACTCAAGATTCTTGAAAATTTCTTGAAGTATAATAGCTTTTAATTCCAGAACTAGTTCAAATTTTTTTAGTAAATATGCATGTTCCAAAACCCAAAAAAAAAATATTAATTTTATTAAATTTTTTCGTAACTGAAGATTAATCCACTGGAATCTTTAAAGTTCAAAGTGTGAATGAAAATATTATTTTTTTTTAAATATTTTTTTTAAATTATTTGAGCCTTTTAGGTATTTTAAGGAAAAAAAAAATTTCCTGAAGATTCCCGGTTTTCCAGATTTTTGAAGCTAGTAGACTAATACCGTGGGTTTGGTTATAAACTTTCTATTGAATCTTTCGCTTTAAAAGTGCATATCGTGTTAATGAGATAATAATTGAATAAGTCTAAAACATCATATATTTATTTTATGTGGCTTCTCTTAGGTCACGTTTAATCACAATTTTTACAACTATAAGTCACTATTTGGTCACTTTTTTATTCAACATGGTCACTAAAAACACTATTTCTGACAGCAGTGATCGCTACCAGCCCTGTAAGTATGATTATAGTAAGCAGTATTTAGTTCGACTAAATACTGTTCAATAAGTACGATAACATCGTTGAAAATTATTTCAATAATTTGTACAGAACAATCATATAATGTGTATTTTATTGGGAGCAATATTAATCCTAACAACCATGTCACAACAAATGTTTGCTGTTGTATTCCTTAAAAGGCAAATCCATATGACTATTTAATGACTGGGATAGATCTGTCAACAATCTACAAACTTCAAAAATATAGCGGCGCCGGTGGTGTAGTGGTAAACGTGATTACCTCTCACCCCAGCAGGCCTGGGTTCAATCCCAGTCGGCGCCGCCGGGATGTTCTGATGCATAGCATCTCTGATCACGCCTTCCTTCGGAAGGGAAGTAAAGCCGTTGGTCCCCGGTTCATGAGTTGATGGGTCGATAGGTAGGGTCAGGGTGTGGGAGCTGCCTTGCTGGCGTCGGTAGCATTGGTGCTTAGCACGGAAAACAAGATCGATGGAAAACAAACCAAGGAAAAAAATCTTCAAAAATAGTCGGAAGCTATTCCAATGCGATATAAATGTTTTCCTATAATGCAAACTTAAATGAATGTCCAATAGTTTTTACATGTCTTTTTACACGCGACATATCAACAAATGTCAAAAATCGTTAAAAGCAACTCCAATCATATATACATGACTGTCATATAAGATATATCTTTAGTGAGCAATATTCATCACGAAAACAGGTTTGTTTTACTGGATTTTCTTAAAGTGCAAACTTATATGAATTTCCATTAGTTTCTAGATATCCGTTCCAACCCATGACATATCAATAGGGTTTCACTCAGAGGCGTCGCGTGCCTCATTTGTTTACCTGTGCACCTAGCTTTGTTCGCTATAGTTTACCACCACCATGAACTCGAGGGACATATTCTCAATTACTATATTAATCACTACCTAACGTAACATTTGAAGGGCCTATCATCTTGTGTAAACAAAACTTGTATGGCCCTTTTCGCGCTAACCGAAGCAGGAGGAATTGCAAAACCTAACTAATTCTCGTTTTTATCACAAGGCTAACTCTTTCGACTGAAGTGTAATGAAGAATATCCGTCAAACACTTCCGAAAACAATGTTTGATACAAAACCGTGTCAAAATCTAGAGAAAATTGATGTAGTCCCCTGGGTAGCAAACTTGAATTAATCAACTCTTTAGTCATCAAAACAACACTATCAGAATGAGCCAGGGGAAGCTCATAAGTTTTGACAGGCGCACGGCGCACCGGCGCAACCATCGGTAATTGAGAGATTTACAACTGTAAATAGAGTGAAAGCGAGCTTTTGCGCTCTCTTTCTCCATTACTCTCTTTGCCTGCAATCAGATATCCAAGTGCACTGCGAGAATTGCACACTTTAGGCACCCATACATCATAAATGTTCTTCTAATTTAAACTTACACATTCAAACCGGTCTGCAAGTATGATACACATCCAAAGCGTACCAGACCACTGTTTCCGTGTTGCTCCCGTTTGATGCGTGACTGCTGAAAATTTCAATTACAACTAGTGGTGCAAACCGCCATGTATCGTGGAAAATTTGTAGTATGTTTCAAGAGGTGATAGAAGGTCTGCTTGGCTTACATCAGGCATTTGACCATTCACAAACTTGCCACCCGCCACCCAAAAAATATCGCTTTTAGGTGCACTATTTGACGAGTTTTGTCATGGTAGTAATATCGACTATAAAATAGTGTATTCATGGTCATGGTCTGGAGCAGGCTTCCAAAAAGTACAGCCTCCTCGCGACAGTTGGTTTATACCTGAATTGACTGTTGCTTTGTGTGCTTTACTACCGCTTGCTACCGTACGTTCAGATCTGAATTCGAAGTGTATTGGTAACAGCGCACACACGAACGAATGAAAGCTGTATTAGAACAGTCGCATCTATACCCGCTTTGCTAAAATCATCGTGCTTGGAACGTAGTGAACCGAATGGGCTGTATTTATGCATTTCTTTATGACCAGGTTCTCAATGTTTCTGTCGTCATAACAGCCTTCACAAACCGACGACATCCCTCAGCTTACCCAAGTGGCTGTCACAAAAAGGCTGTCACGAGACATTATATACAATTGATATACGGCAGTGGAGTATAGAAGAAACCCAGAAGAATGATCCCGAACAGATATGTCGGCCCGATGTCGGATCAATGTAAGGTCAATTTATGGTCGACATCGGCCAAATGTCGGGTCGATGTCGGGTCAATTCTGTGTTTATATCGGGTCAATGTCGGGCCAACATCGGGTTGGGGTTTGGTAGAAGTCAGGTTGGTGTCGGGTAGGCTTATATTTTTCGCCGGAGACCGTGCGTTTTAAAAAAAAATATCGGATGAAAATTTTGCAATGGGCAGCACGAACGTGATAGCAACCGAATGAGCTCCGGCGCCACACTGGTAGTGTAGTAGCAGTCTTACGACACACAAACAAAATTTCAAAGACAGCAGCAACGAATCGGCAGTTTGACGGACTGCTTGTTGTATGTACGAGGAAAGTTACGAATGACCATCCGAGGCTGTCATAGCCGAACGAACAAAATACATGACTAAGAACAAGCTGTCGTGAGCAGCACAAGACGGCAACGTTGCATGTCGTATAACAGCCTCACTGTGGGCTGTCGCTTATAGCTCAATCTCAAGGCTGTCGTAGGGAAAAGAAAGCGACAGCCGTTGGAATACTGTCATGAGGCGGTACTTTTGGTATGCCTGGTCTGGAGTAAAGAAGTACATACAGCTATAATGGGACCATCAAATCTATAAAAATCTGAACGCATTTTTTTATTAAATTATTTACACCTGTGTCACGCACAGGTTGCACATGTGGACGCGACGCCACTGGTTTCACTATAAAATATATTAGACAATATTCATATACATCTTACCCATCGCTAACCACGTCCGAAGCAGGGGAATGTCATGTACTAAGTATGTGAAATTACGATAGAAATCATTCCATATCGCAGTCATAGTTTTCAAGTGATAATCCAATGGATTCTATCAATCATCACATAGAATGAATAAATCTTCTGACATCCTGGAAAAAAAAACATACAATTACCATACAATAAAATACAATTACAAGGAAATCTATTGCCAACAATCGATCTTATTGTGCGTATATAGATGTACAATAGACAATAGATGTAATAGATGTACAATACGTCCCATATAGCAAGAGTTTTCAACATTAGAACAACACTACAATTAATGGTAAACGGCTCAAGTTTGTTCGGGAAAAAGTGATATTTCTTATGGTTAATATACATAACGACCCCCTTGTTTTATTGTGTATTCCCCCATTTACCATAGATTCTATTGTAGAAACAATACATTCTAATGTAATTTTATCGTTGTGGAGAATACGATTAAACTCTATTGTATGGTTACAGTACATTTAATTGTACCTCTACGGTTCTTTTTTTGCGGGATTGCTATGTTATAAGAAGGATCCAATAAACCATACATGTCGATTTGTTTCAGTGTACGAGAACAGACCAAATATTATTACCTACACGGAGAAAAAAATGCTACCCAAAATTTGAGTTATTTTTACTTAATTTTGAGTTGAGCCTCTCGCTTGCACTCGTTATTGTTGTCAAAAAAGAAATGAGTAAATTGAATATTCTCAAATTTACGTGAATTAAACTTAATTTGGGTAGAATATACTTAAGAGTGAGTAATTTTTTTGTTGGTGATCAATTGAAACTACTGTACAGGGTGTTTGGTTCTGGGTTTTACATATTTTCAGAATAGATAGAGCTCCTAAAGTTATGAAAAAATCCCCATGAAACATATGGTCATAGGTTGAGTTATTCAACATTCTATGTTTTCTTTTATTTCCAACTTTGGATAGCTATATATTTTTAATCTTAATGTGGTTTTCTGATTTCAACATACCAAATGAAAGATTAAATTGTTAGCTATCAATGCTCTTAAAAAAAGAACTCGATTAAAGTTAATTATCATACATTAAAATTGAAAAGTATGTTGAAAGTACCAAAAAACTGGTGAAATATATGGTAATGAAAATTTTCAACTTAAAAACACTAAAATGTACGAAATTACACCAGTTTTTTTTGTACTTTCAACATACTTTTCAATTTTAATGTATGATAATTAACTTTAATCGAGTTCTTTTCTTAAGAGCGTTGATAGCTAACACTTTAATCTTTCATTTGGTATGTTTAAATCAGAAATCAGTTAATTTAGTTGTTCTACAGAACATTCTCGAAGCAGTTCCCTAGATTTGTGCTTTTGGTAGTAACCTAGTAGGCTTTACGATTTCCTCATAATTATTGATTTAAAACAGTCATAACAACTTGCGCCCTCCCCTTGGCTAGTTTTTTAACCTGGACGTTGGTGGGCGGGCCTAATCTTATGCTTCATAGTGGAGCGTTGGAGACGGTTGGTTTAGGTCCGGCATCGTTGGCTCATGCCGTGACAGAATAGCGTCATGAGCATGCGATGAGGATTACTGAGCTTCCCCTCTCTGATGAACCATTGCATAAGAGAACCAAAGTTCTAGCCTGAAGTGATAGTATCACACTTGTTACTCCTTTATTTGAAAGCCGCGTTGTAGTACGCTTACGTATAGACACTGACGTTGGGTGCGATACTGGCGGGTTTTGCCGCAAATCACTCTTATTTTATTTATTTTTACGCAGATAGATTATTTTGGGTTTGCAAGGGAATACTAATGAAATATTTCAGAAAGTGCCCAACAGTGATCCTTCTACTTGCGTGACAAGCTTTCGTTGTTGTTTTCATTGAGATATTACTCAGGAAACAATGTTAAACACCATTTTTGTACATGGTATTGCAATTAATCTTATATGTGCTTCATTTTGATTTGGGATAAGTGTTTGAACTATGGCTCGGGATTTCCACTGTGGCGTGCTTCTATTGTGACATAACCATCCGTATTTTTGTGGTGCGACATAGTGGAAACGTGTGAAACGTTGAAGCATATACCCTGTGTAATTTAGAAATCGGCTAGGAAACTAACTTCAAAGTGAAGCATTTGAGTCACTTGAAGGTGTCACCAGGGACGAACATATATATATTAAATATAGGTCAAAGTCAAAAACAACTTGAAACACGTTAAATTTTGGATTACATTCACAAGTGCAGGTACTTAATAAAGCATGGTAGGTAGATTAGAGATTTCAATTATTTATTAAATTAGACTAGAGATATCATAATCATCAAACGAACTTAAATAAGAAAATTTAGACAGCCTAGTAGCATTAAGTGGATTAACAGAAGAGTTAGGATGCGGAGGGTCCGCTTAGGGAGGCAACTAGCCTTTAAAGCAACTGGCAACTAGCCTTTTCATGTATTGTCTGTTTGTTTTGATTATTGCTTTAAAATATCAATTTGGTATATATGTGAAAGGATGAATCAGTGGGAGATGGATTTTCGGTTTCTTTACATTTAGCATCACTATGTGTCATTTCCTCAAAACCCCCCAATAACCGGCCTCTTCAATCCCTTCCTTTTCCCATGGCGTTCAAGTGGTCCGCATAGACTATTCAGCCATTACCCGTCCTTTATCCCCGGCTTTGGATTGACTTGCGCTCCCATTGCCCCACCAAACGCTGCAAAATGAAAATGAAAATGAAATGAAAACAGTCATAAAAACTTGTAACGTTTTCTTAAAATGCGCTATGGTCACCCTATAAGTTCGTACGTTTGGTTGAAAACATGAAAATTTGGTAGAATGTTATTGTAAATGTTGAGCAAATATCCAACATCTGTTTTAATCAAAAAAAAAGAACTCCGTTGTCATTTCACCGATCGAGAAAATAATTAAAAAAAAAAACACTATATCCACTTGTTCACATTTTCCTTTCCTTTTTGAACCTGCCTATCCACCCAGTGGCATTACGCTCTAAACACATCTGTGTGGGTGCGGTGCGTACTGTTGCAGAGCCTCACTATCCAATTGCCGAAAGTGCCGAAATAAGTGACCACCATCGCACCACCACGAAGCAATGTGGCACGCGTCTTGGCATGCCATTGACAGCGCAACGGAGCGACTTAGCCATTAGTCATTCATGAGACGATCGGATTCACCGCACGCACCTCACACGTTGTCCTTGAGAAAGCTGCCTCTGCGAGCGATTGGCAAATAGTTTGTGTACCATGTACCTATTCTCGATTCGGTTGAAATGTATTTTTAACTTAAACTAACTTTTGCCTTTACTTTCTGTGTCCAATTTGCAGTTTCGAAGAATCAACCGAAAGCGCTCACCAGAGCTGGCGAAGTACGACCGTCGGACCGGCGGTTGTAGCGACGAGTACCTGTTCTACGGCGGCGGCGGCAGCGACTGTCAGTGTTGCCAGTAGCTGTAACAATAGTAATTGTAGTGCTTCAACGAACAGTAACAGCGGTGGGGCTTCTATAGTGAGTGGTAGTAGTGTGAATAGTGGTACAGGTACAAGTGGCAAGAAACGTGCGAAACGTGACCCGACGACCTCGGTGGTTAATGCTGGAGGTACCGCCAGCAGCAGTGCTAGCAGCGGTGATAGCAATAGCAAAATGGGTGTAGAAGCGGCTGCCGTTAATCATCAGCTTCATCATCACAACAACCATGGTCATTATTTCGGTGCTGGCAATGACTACGGATCGCTCAAAGGTGAGTCTTAGATCGGTTGTCTCAAACCAAGTAAAAGAGGATTTCAACATTTGCTGATTCAATCAAATTGGAAATTGGTCCATGGGTGATAAAGGCTCTGTTGAAAGAGTAATTTTAAATTTCAAAAACACATCAACTAATAATACCTACTTCGATAGCTGCGCAAAAATTATAGTCAATATAGCACGCACGGGTTGTAAAACATTGTTGCGCACCCATCTACCAACCGGTCACCAATTACATCATGTGGAGTGGATTCATCCACCGTACACCGGTGCTGCAGCGTTGCGGCAAAGCCGAGAGTAAAAGTGCAGCCTCTAGTTTTTAGTAACTACAACTAAGCTTAGCTTATAAATCTTACGTGTGGGTGCGCACGTTCACCCATCGACGGAATCATAGTCTGGTCATGCTAGACTAGAGACCAGGCGTGAAGCTCAACTGCATCAAGCATGAGATGGCTAGTGTGCGTTAGAGTCGTCCACTGCTTCTAACGGAGGCACTGTGTCACGATTAAATTGGTACCCTAATGCCGGCGGTTGGCATTCGAGCAATGACGTGCTGGGGCAGGGGCAGAGCTCACGAAGTTTGCTGATCTATTAGGATCGCTAAAAATAATAACATTTTGAGAAACCTGAAACTACTGGATCTTCGAAAGGGAGTCAAAAGAGTTCCATTATAGGGGATTCCAAATAATTCCCAAATCTTTTTTGATGAAGCTCGGACAGATTCGGCAGATGCTGGGACTGTTTTGTAAGGAAGTACTGGGGTACCGTAAACCGGGGTGTCTTTGATAATGCGGGTAACTTTGATAGTAGAAAATAATGATTAAATTTACTCTCTGTACTATTTCCGAACTGGAAACATTGTTTCCATTTTGTAGCCTGGGGTATTACCTTTTATTGAATCGAATAAAGTTTAATATATTTTCCAAATATTTGAAAAAAAAATTCTTGTTTTTCGCCTGAAACAATCACTTATTAAATGTATTTCCGATATAGCCCGTACAAATTCAATGCTTATGATGTTTTTGGTTATATAATCATTCGAAGTTTCTTATTTCTTGAACTAAATTGTTTGAGATTTACGCATGTTTTTCTACATTCATCGAGTATTATCAAAGTAACCCCAAAACAAAAAAAGTGATATAAGAGAGAGAGAGAGAGAGAGAGAGAGAGAGAGAGAGAGAGAGAGAGAGAGAGAGAGAGAGAGAGAGAGAGAGAGAGAGAGAGAGAGAGAGAGAGAGAGAGAGAGAGAGAGAGAGAGAGAAGGATTATTAATTTCCATTTAATTCCACTACCTTATTTGCTTGTCCTTGACAGATACGCGTATTTCGTGTACAATGTGCAGACTTCTTCAGTGGCTTGAACTAATACTCGACTTAGTACAAGACACTGAAGAAGTCTGCATATTGTAGACGAAATACGCGTATCTGTCAAGGATAAGCAAATAAGGTAGTGGAATTAAATGGAAACTTCTAATCCTTCTCTCTCGTTTTATACAGGTATTCCACTAAGACGCCCACATTCATCAGGAAAAAAGTTATGTTCGGGCACAGATCTAAAAAAATGTGCATCTAGAACACTAAGTTGAGAGCACGCAATAAGCTAATATGCAATAAGCAATAAGCTTGAAATGCGAAGAAGAAGAAGAAGTTACTCATGTATACGTTTCAAATTTAACCCATTATGCAGGGCTAATAGCGGGTCATCTTTTAGTGACTTTGTCACTTTTTTTAAGGTGGTTACTAAAAAGTCCCTATTTTCGACAAAAAGTCACTAAAGTCACTTTTTTCGCCATTCCCGCTTGAATTGCAACGTAAAATTCGTTAAAATATTGTTACAGTACTACAGTATGCTAAAATGCCGGAAATTCGATGTCACCGGGATAAACTCATGAACTTCGATGCCAAAATGTGCTTCTTCCTGTCTTTAAAAAATCTCAAGACCCTTGGAACATACTAGATTTTCAGGATACAGTTACTTTGTACAACTATTAAAAGAACTTTTTTTCCAAAGCAGTTTTGAACAGATTTTAGAATAGATTCTAGAGATAACTTCAGACAAAAAGTTCTAGGGATTTTTTGGGATTAACTATACGAGGGATATGACTAGAGCTCGAAGTCAATTGTGTGAGATCAGTGTTTTTTTTAGTAGCCCTGTGAACACTTTCTTGGGTACAACTTGGACTAGGAACAGAAAGCATTTCCAGATAATTTTAAGGAGAACTCCATGTGAATTTTCAGTAGATCTTAGAGGACAACTCCAAGACAACTCAGAGGCGAACTGCATGGAAATTTCTAAGGAGGTGAAATCTTAAAAAAAGTTTATAATTCAAAGAGAATTTAAGGACGAATTTCAGGATTTTCTTAGTGTTCTGCAGATAATTTCTGCACTGTTATTAATAAAATTCAAGGCACTTCCAGAGATAAACTCGAATTTATTTTTGAAGAACTCTATGAAAAGAAATTATTTTGAAAGAAATAAGGGATATGGATGTAATGTCGGCCTGAATGCCCCTAATTTGGGCCAATACATAAATTCAGCATTAAATACAGCAAGTTGGAATAAAAATTGTTACCCATAACCAGGGCTGGTAGCGAGTACCTTTTTAGTGACTTGGTCACTTTTTTCAAGCCAGTCACTAAAAAGTCTCCTTTTATAAGGCCAAGTCACTAAAGCTACTTTTTCTTGTAAACAGTCTCTATTTTAAACTTTTTTTAACGTGCATTTAGTTCAAGATTGATCATTCTGCTTGCAGTGTGTAGGAAAGGCCTACATTTTGTTCTAATTTTTGAAAAGTTTGAAGTTGACGACCTTGTATAGAGTTTTTTTTTACGTTTAATCGTCTTTCTCTATCTACAGGGTGTCCACTCATTTGGCTGAATATAGTTCCCTCAGTTTTCCTAGATTTTCCATAACTTTGGCGGATAATTTCCAGATATCTAATAAAAATGCTATTTATGAATTGCGTTAAAAATATGATTTTTTTTGTAAAACAACAACAATTAACGCAAACGTTTTTAAGACATGACAATCAGTTTTAAAGAAACAGCTTTACTTCATTTTAGTAAGTCTCAGATCACAACATTTTTAATTTCTTGAAGTTTCGTACTAGGAAAAGTTTTATTTATCTCAGAAAAACTAGATCTAGAGATCATGGGGAATTCCAGAGATCTTAAGCGTAAGTCCCCGAAATTTTAGCCCAAACTATTGGATTGGCTAAAAAATCTATAACCGTGAGTTTAGACAAATTCAGAATAATTCCATGATGTGCTGAAATAAAATCGAGAAACCTTAAGATGTTCCGATAGATTCAGTACAGAGACCTTCAGAAAATTTATGAAAACTTCAGAAATATTTCAGAAATTTCACAGAAATCCAGAGAATTCCATGGAAGTTTAAAGGTGTTCGAGAGGAGTTTCTTGGTATTCTGGGATGTTCCGAGAATTCTATGATTGATCTGAAAACTGGAGAAGATTCAGGGAATTATAAATATGTAAACATTTGATAAATTTAGAGAAATTAAGGTAAACATTGAAAACTTCAGGGCTAGACATTCCAGGGAAAATTAGTGATTTAAGGCAAAGCTCCGTGAGCGTTTATATACTTTATAAAACTTAAAGAAAATTGTAGAACTCAAAAGCATTTCAATCAATTCCAGTAAATTTTGGGTTTTTTCAACAAAATACTAAGATATTCAGGGCAGTCTAGAGAATTTTAAGAAAATTGAGGAATATTATGGCCAGTTTTCAAAGCATCAGGAAACTTTAGACTATTGAAGAAGCTATGAATTAGTTTCGAAAATTGACAAATCTTGAGAACTTCAATGAAAATCATAGAACTTTAGAGATGTTAAGAAAATTATTGAGGTTTTCACATAAGACCAGAAGTTCACGGAAGCTTAAATATTTTTAGAATTAAGTTCAATTAAATTCAGGATAGTGCACAAGCTTCATGAGAGCTGTAAACACTTTAGAGAAGTTTAGAGAACTTTATAAAAGACATTGATCTCGCTAAAATGCTAAAAAATAACTTCAAGAAAGAACAGACATCCTCAGAGCAGAGATATTCCAAAGCAGCAAAATTACATAATTTTAAAGAAATTTAGAGAATTTCTGTGAATTTATAAAACTTTCGAGAAGATTCATGATCATTAGGAAAATTGTGGAAACTTTAGGAAGTCCGAACAAGTTTAGAGATGTTAAAAACAATGGCTAGTTTCTCAAACTACAAAAGAACTTCAGGAATATTTTGAGAACTTTCAAGTTGTTCTGAAGGCCTCCATTACACATTCAACGGAGATTTCGCATTAAAATTCGCTTGGAGTTCGCATCATCATTCGCTCGTATTCTCCCGAAACTCTCATCGAATTATTTCAGAAATTCACTTGGAACGTTTGTCTGAATTCTCTAAAAAATATCATAGGAATATAGTTAGAATACTTCTCGAAACTATGCTTTTAATTTTTCTAGGAACTGCCTTCAAATTCACCTCAGTAAGAAATCCTATGAAAAGCTTCTCAGAATTTGTATTGAATTCTTTTCAGATTTCTTTTTTAATCTCACTCCTTACCTTGGAATTCTACTCCTACTTGATACTTGATACTTGAAAGCTGCCTAAGAATTAAATTTCATTTCTCCTTACAAATTCCTTAGATTTCTCTCCTTAATTTGTTTGGAAATCTCTCCTGGAATTATTTTTCGAATTTTTTTGAAGATCTCCTGGAGTTATTCTCAGATTTAATTGTAATTCTCCTTTTAGCATCTCCTTACCCCCTTAGTGTTCACCAAAAAATTACGAGGACTTATGCTCCGATTTCAAATGTGTGAATGAAAATAACTAGGAATATTGAATGTTTTTTTTTTAAATACATTCTTTTCTTTGGAAATTAAATTTCCTGAGTAATGAAAAGATTCCCTGAGACTTCCAGGTATTTTCAGGAGAAATAAAATTCCCGATTTTCAGGATATTCCAGGCAGTAGACACTTGGAAGTTGAATCAAAAACTTTCTATTGAATCTTTCCTTTTTAAGGTTCCTATCGTACATATATAAGTGTTTACGAGATTTGTCTAAATCATCAAACATTTATTTGGTATGCCATCAGAACGAGTAATTTTCTTCCCTTATGTCACTTTTTAGTCTCTTTTTTACAACTATTAGTCACTATTTGGTCACTTATTTCTTCAACATGGTCACTAAAATCACTATTGTTGACAGCATTGATCGCTACCAGCCCTGCATTATGTGCACCTTTGTGAATTTTAAAACCTAAGGGTACCTCGTTTTTAGCGTGTGTATTTTGTGTTCATGATTAATATTCCGGTCACAACTCTGAATTCATTCTGATAAGATGTCTTTAATAGGTTTAAAAAAAAACCGCGGAGCACTAGAATCAGTTTCGTAAATTGACCACTCATTCGATGGACCATCCCGTGATCGCTAGGATCCATATTCCAGTCATAACTTCGAATTCATTCTGATACGACGTCTATGAGCTGTTTCTATAAAACCCAAATGGTCTAGGATCAGTTTAATTAACTAACCACTTTTACTGATGTTCCGGATCTTCCGGTGGACCATCCCGTGGTGTCTAGCGTCCATATTCTGGTCACTCCGAAAGAGATAAACTAGCCTAAGGCTAAAAATCTCTTTAATAAAGCTTAAAAAAAAAAATGGCCACTCCGAATTCATTATGATAAGACGTTTATGAGTGGATTCGAAAAATAAGTAGAGGTCGATGATCATTTTCATGAATTGACCACTTTTATGGATGTTTCGGATCTTCTAGTGGACCATCCTGTGGTCCCCAGCGTTCATTTTCAAGTCAGATCTCCGAATTCATTCTGATAAGCCGTCTACGAGTGGTTTTGAAAAAGAAGCCGTGTAGATTTCTTCACGGTTTAATGAATTGACCACCTTTACGGATGTTCCGGATCTTCCGATGGACCATTACGTGGCCCCCTAAGTCCGTAATCAGATCACAACTCCGAGTTCATTCTGATAAGACGTATCTGAGCGGTTTAAAAAAAAAGAACGTGGAGGTCGAGGATCAGTTTTAGAATTGACCACTTTTATGGATCCCCAGGGTCCATATTCCGGTCACGTCTCTGAATTCATTCTGATAAGCGGTAGATGAATTTACCACTTTTGAAGATGTTCCGGATCTTCCGGTGGACCATTACGTGGTCCCCTAAGTCCATATTCAGGTCACAAATCCAAATTAATTCTGATAAGCTGGGGAGCTAGCTGGGAGGCTAACATTGTCTTCCCTAGAACCTCTTCCTCTCAAGTATTTCGTCTTCGATGCGTTGATGGCAAGTCCAATCCGCCTAGCTTCAACCTTCAGTCTGGATGTACGTTTCCGCCATCGTCTCAAAGTTCCGTGCCATGATGTTGATGTCATCGGCGAAGCCAAGAAGTGCATTCAGTTAAAAAAAATATTAACAAATTGGCTCTAGGATCCACAGTACTTGTTTGAAAAAATTAATTGTTGTAAAAAACATTTAGAATATACTTCAAAAAACTATCAAAGTTACCCTGTCTTACGGTATCCCAGATACATGTATGTAGAATCTCTGGAGAAAGTTTTGTTCAACTGTAGAATAAATTTATGGGGAATTCTAAAACAGGATTCTGAAGACAAACCTGGAATTCTGGGAATCTTCAGGGAATTGATTTTTTTTTCTGGAATCAGCTGAAATTTTCTGAAATTTCATCATCACACGGGGAATTTCCAAATTCTTATAAATTCTTATTCTTGGGTTCAATCTCAGTCGGCGTCGCCGGGATTTTCTAAGGCATATACAATCTCTGATCACGCCTTCCTTGGGAAAGGAAGTAAAGCTGTTGGTCCCCCGGCCATGAGTTGATGGGTAGGGTCCAGGTATGGGAGCTGCCTTGGTAGTTAGCACGAAAAACAAGATCGACGGAAAACAAATCAAGGAAAAAAATATATCAATATTTTGACAGCATTTCAAGCAGTGGCGTCCCGTAACCTCACTTTGACATGTTCAACAACTTTGAAAACTCTATTTACGGTCATGTTTACATTCAAATCAGTTTCAAAAGGCTCAGAGTCTTCTAGTTTACAGCTTTGTAGGCACTGGAACCAATATTGTTTTTTTTTTGTGTTTTGAGAGTTGTTGAACAGGTAGATTGAGGTTAGGGTGACGTCACTGATTTCAAGAGGAGATTACTTAAGTAATGCTGAGAGAATTTCTGTGGTAAGTTATTTGTGGAATTCTCGCGTCACTTTTCAAAAGGTCCTAAGTAACAAATGTAAACAAATCGAGCTAAGCGATACAAACTATTGCTCTTCTATCATTGTATATGACGCAAAAACACCCATACAAACTTACTTTCATTTATTTAAGATTATCATTCGTCAAAAATTGTCCAATGTACAGTTTGAAATGATGGGTACATGATTGTTACTTCGGTCATTCGGACTGCCTAACATGATTGGTGCTCATTTTCTAAAGTTAGGTACTCTACTATGAAATCTGTGAATGAGAATCTAGTATCATGTAGATCAAATCGTCCAATGTAACGCTAATTGATTATGTCATTGAGAAAAATCGTCCAATGTAACATGTCCAATGTACAACTTGCCTAGTCAAAACGTTCTATGTTGTTTTTTTTTTAATTTATTGTAGCATCAAATTCTAAGCAAAATTGTGATTTTACCGAATTTTTAACGTTATTATTCACTGACTACGTTAAAAAAATAGTATTGCAAAATGTATTGTTTCTAAACAGGTAAAATAATAATATGTCGAACTTCAACTTCGATTTTCTCAAAATGGTGGATATGTTACATTGGTATATTTGAAAAGTGACGCGAGAATTGGTGGAAGATAGTTGTGGCTCAGAACTCATGACAAGTATTTTGTGTAGATTGTAAGGGAACTCAAAGTAGAACGGAATTTTAAAGAAAAATTTTCTGAAAATTTATGAAAAAGTTCTACGGAAGTTTGAGAATAATTCCAAGGAAATTCGGATGAGTATTCCTAGTGAATTCTAACAAGAATTCCAATCCAATTCTGTCATAAATACCAAAGTCATTCTGACAAGAATTCCAAGCGGATTCTGATAACAATTTAAACGGAATATAATCTGAGGATAGTCCCAAAGAAATTGTACAGTGAAGTCAAATTCTGAAGAAGATACCATGCAACCAGCAGGATAACATTAAAGAGCTTCTGGAAGCATTCGGATGAACTTTTGATGAAGAAAATTATTAAGAAATTTTCAAGATAAATGCAATTTCAAGATAAATGCAAAGATTTCTGATTCATTGATTTAAATATATTTTTTGTAGTGAATTTGATGTGAATTTTGGAAGAATACGTAGAGAATGCCAGGGATTGTTGATAGGGAATTTACAGGAGAATTTTGTGCAAAATTCCCAGATAATTTTGAGCAGAACACCAAAGGAATTGTGCAGAGAAGTACATGCTTATTCTGAGGAGCTTTCGCAAGGAATTCAGAGAAATTTTCCAAGGATGTATAAGAGTGAATTGCGGAGAAAAGATTAAGAAAATACCAGAGAAATTCTAATAGAAAGGCTGTGGATTTTGCGGTTGGCGCGGAATTTGCGTTTCGTGCGTTGAAGAAAATGAAACCATTGTTATGATTGTATTTTTCCACTATCAATTCACTATTTGTTCAAGTTCAGGGAGTGAGGAGGTGGCCAAAACGACCAACGCCAAAGGTGACATCTCAGAGGGGCATTCCAGCGGCAGGGCGCAAGGCAAATTTCCGCTCTTGAAGGGTGTATTCGATAAAAATGGCACAACCATAAACAGCTGTAATTTTTTAACTATTATACTATACAACTTTAAATTTGCAGAGAAGATTCTTTAGGGGGTACTGAAGAAGTAAAAAATATGTCATGATTCAAACAAATTTTAAGAAAAAAGTCCTAGAGCTCTCACTGGAGAATTTCTAAGGAACTCTAAGAAAATTTGAAAAGTAAATTCTGAGGATAATTCCATAGAAACAGTTAATGGAAATCCTAAGGGAATTTTAGCCCCAATTTCAAGAAAATTCTGACATGAATCCCAAAGGAATTTTGACATGAAATCCAACGGGTCTCTGTCGAAAAGTGCCCCTGCCTCTGCAGATGCCTAACTACGACCCTGTGTATCAGCATTATTTTCCCTGCTTGTTATTACTGCTCGTGCTTTTTCTTTCGACCAAACAGCCAAGAACGAGCGTGGCTTCCAAGCCTTAAATTTCCTTCGAACAGTCTAGAAGACTGCTTTCTAGTGACCAACATTAATTTGAAACCAATTTTATCGGTCTACACTGCAGTTTGCCCAACGTGTGCTACAACTACCACATGTATGTGTGCGCTGGTGCCAAGCAGGGAGAATAGCACGAGCGCGCACGTGGGTCTGCTCAACTGTGGAGAACCGGCTTTTCAAGATTAACTTACTTAAGATGGAAAGATCGAGAATAGGGTAGGTACCATGGTAGTAGTAATAGTTGGTATTGCATTTGGTTGGGGTACACAATTAATGATGCAATTGCGACGAACGTCTGACTGAAGAAAAATACTTTGCCGGAGATACTAATCAACGAGGGGTCCACCGATTTAGCTATAGCCATGCGGTTTCAAACCGATTTACCAATCCAAATCATCGATCGACCCCCAGTGCAAAACGCACAGTTTAAGGCATATCTTTCTCATTTACTTCTGTTCGTTTTGTTTCTTGTTCACATTTGGGGCTCGTCACCGTCGTCGTCGTCACTTTGGTACTACTGGCCCCGATTCACACCGTTTGCTTTACAGTAGGTATAGATATCCATACCGAAGGATTTTTTTTTTAGTACTAATACTACGACTCTGACTGGTGGCACCCCCCATTATGTCATTTATTAGCGGCGGTGGATTTTTTCCGCCAGTGTTTATTTTTCGATTTTAATTTTTTGCCAACACGATTTCAGCAAAACGCACAAGTCAACCGAAAACATTTCAGCTCAGGCACACGATCAGGCAACAACAGTGGCGGCGCACATGCCAATATTGAATTAGGTATTGTCTTTCGAGTCACTCAATGTGAGCTCACTCGCAGCTGTCGTTGTTGCTGTTGTTGCTGGTATGCGGTCGACGGTTGGTTAATAATTGGGCAATCTAAGCAATACTCTCTCTTTCTCACTCCGTGTTCGGTTGTTTGGCCTGCCATCGAGTAAGAACTCAACCGCCCAAACTCCTGCCTGCTGTTTGAATCGATTGGCTTGCATTCAGCGGTACAAAATAGTTGCAAAGAAAATTATGCAGAGACAAGAAAAGTGAACGAGAGCTTGCTGTTGCTTAAAGGCATTGATTGGATTATTATGGAAGGCAAACGAGCTGGATCGATGGTTTTGTTTTGACTATTAGCAATGACGGGAAATCCAATCAGTCCTTTTAAAACGTTGCAGCTTTGGTTTCGATGGCGCAGTTGTTAATGAGTATTTTTTTTTTCTTCTAGCGGTGTATTTAAAAGAAGATTTTTAGTGAGTTGCATTCGTTGGCATGGTAGGACTTGTTTTGAAATTTGTTAATTGCTTGCTTATGATGTACACGGTTATGACATGCATAGGCAATAGCGAGCGCTATACTCGTTACATCTTCCTACTATCTGCTAGAGTTCAGGGTGGCCAGCGAACCGGGAAAACCGGGCATACCGGGAAATATCCGGGAATTTGAAAAGTAACCTGGAAAACCCCGGGAATTCGATGAGAGAACCGAGAAAAATTAATTAACCACACCATAGGGATAAATTTTCACACCAGAAGTTCAGAATTAACTTTTAAAACGGAGTGATTCTTTACCAAATGAATGTCTTGCTCTAGTTGCTGCATAATTTTCTTCAGGGAAATTATTAAGATTTGAACCGGGAAAACCGGGAAATAATCGGGAATTTAAAAATAAAAAGTCACTGGCCACCCTGAGTGGTTAGTGTTAGAGAGTTATAGAAGAGGGATGCTAATAAACATTTAGTTTGATTGTATGTTTCTGCTGTTTTATATAAACTTAAATTTTACATAAGTTCTTATTTGTTTTACCATCATTATTGATTCATTTATATTTACGTATCTCTAAAAGATACTCTGGGATGTAATGCTAATAGTGATGTGATGTTTGGAATAGGGTCTCGGAGGGAGAGGGTGATGCTGGTGAAGCCGTTCGTCACTTTATATATTCAAGCACAATCTGGTTCTAATGATAGTTTCATAACATGTTAAATTGTTAGTCTTAATCCTACAGTTTGAGATGCTCATGGATGAACAAAAGCTGCTAAAAATGTTGATGATAATAAAAAATCGGTGTATCGGTGTTCAGCTTGACAGCTCAGTCCAACTAACGAAAGCATTTCACTAAGTCGGCTATGGACTTAGCCCAACAAGCGAAAGTTGACTGTATGTTTTCTTGTTTCGAGGTCTTCAAGAATTTTTCCTAAATCTCATTTTTAATCAAGTTCAAGATGGCTAACACTGCTTCTGAATTCAGTTGTTAATAATAAACCTCTCTATCTACTTACATTTTGATCAAGTGACCCATTGCGAGGCCAAACGACTCTTGTTTCTCAGTAAATTATAGGGCTTTAAAAATATGAGCTGATGAGCAGCTTAAAAAAGCGATACAAATTGATTTTTTCTAAGTATGACTGCACAATAAGGTGGGTCAAGTTTGTATGGTAGATCCCCACCTTCTATTCTCCACTGCTCTTCCGATGTGTATTGAGATCCCAAAAATGGAGTTAAATTTAAACGAATTTACTTATGATCTGGATTTGAGGGAGAATTTTAAATTTTGAATGGGAAAATGTACGAAGCTATTAATTTGCTTGTTAAAAATTCAAATACCTACTGCTCAAATTTCAGCACCATCTCGGAAATAGATTGGGAATATTATGCAGAACAACTTTGTCTAAGACTGCAAATCGATTATCAACAGGCGTATATATGAGCTTGCAGTGTGGAACACTTGGTCTTAAGTTAATGATAAGTAACTTTATGTACAAAGATAAAATTGAAAAGTAGTCTTCTACAAAGTTGTTTTGTATAGTATTTTCAATCTTAGTCCGAGATCTGATGAAAATTGAGCTATATTTGGTTTTTTGATAAATAAATTAATAGGATCATTCGGTTTCCCATAAATTTCCCGCATTAAAAGAGCAGTGGGGAGCAGGGGGTTGTAAAGTTGGTCCACCCTACTCGTACAACGTACATAAAACATGATCGTTAAGAGTAATGTTTTCTTTTTTTTTATATTTAAAGTGATCCATTTATTCAGCCTAAAAAATGCTTCCTGTAGTTTTACTAGGGTTACGGGATGTAATGTCAGCCTAGCCTTTTACTTCGGCCTATCAAGCTAATAACTAATTTATTCAGCAATAATACAGAATAGTAATGAAAAACTAGTATCGCATCTGCTGTGAAATTGTAATCCGTAAATGAATTGCACTAATGAAAATCTACACTGCGGTGGCCATCTAAAAACCTGAAAATTTCATAAATTTTTGTAACATGATAGCCTAATAAATCAATATCACAATTTTCACTTGTATTGTTAATTCAGAATATTTAACGCAAATTGCGCTTTAAAACAATGGGCCAAACTTTAGGGACGTCGTTTTTAGACGTGTTTCTAATTATGGCCCACGAAATTTATCTGATGGTATTGGTGAAACCATCGTCTACTCAGCGGGTCTGCAACTCTTTACTCCTGTAAGAAAATCTCATAATCAAATTTCAGTTTCGAGAACATAGCGAATGGTTTCTTTACCTTTTCACTCCACTGAAAAGTCCCGAAGGCAAAACGGGTCGAAACGGTACGTCAATTCGCGTCTACAAAGCTTCTGTAGCTCGGAAAACCGATAAACGAACGTCACTGGATGCGTAAAACATGGCGACTTTTTTCTTATTCGCTCGCTCTACTGAAAAATCCCGTAGCCAAGTCAATCTTTGCGTGAAAATTCCATGTCCGTAAGCGTACTAGTTTTCTAAAAGGGTGTATAACCGTACATGAAAAAAACAAATCTACTCAACAGTTTAGTTATTTTATATTAGTATTTAGAAATGCCTCTCATGTTAAGAAATTCAGAACAGCCGGTGACATTTATAACTAACACGAATGTTTTCATTCGTCATGCATGCAGCTGATCGAATCTTCCGTCCCGAGCTGGCGACACAATAAACAACATAACCAACTAATGTAAAAATTCATTGCAGTGGTTCCTGAATTGATTGAAATTTTGGTATTTGCTACAAACTAACTAAAAATTGTTAAAAAGCACTGTAGGAAGGGATCCAACGTTTGGCTAATTAACTGAAGTATGATTCGGTTCATAGGTTTTGGGGAGAAACAACACCATTTCACAATACGTTTCTGATGAACTGATTTTTTTTTTCAATTAATTAATGAACTTTCACATTTACCTACCCGCTGAGAAAATTAACAACAATATTATCAGTTATGTCAGGCTGCTGTCATCGCGTAAAATAAACTATACCTCATGACTATAATTCCTTGTGCCTCAACAAAATTTTAAAAGATTTAGAACTAATAGGTATGTTTTTTAAATATAATTTAACTTAGAATTTGAGTTATATTTGAGTTCCATTCACTCAAATTTGCAAAAAACGCAGGTAAAATGTTCCTTGGTTTTCCAGAAAAAAACGTTTCGAATATGAGGTTTCACTCAGTTTATTAGTATACTCTTAGACTAAGTAAAATGTTCGTCCATTTTCTTCATTTTAGAGCAGATTTACGAAGAAAAGCGAGGTATATATTACTCAGTCATAAGTGACCTACATTCTTGCTATTATGAGTGAAAAACCACTCGATTTTGAGTCGATCTCATCGGCCGTGCATTAAAATTCCGATTTAGGCCCTTCGGACTATTACTTCTAGAGCAACACGTCATAAAGTTCTATGAGCCGAATGTAAATAATGACTTCACACGATTGCTCATGAATCACAATACGTCCACGCAAACTAACTACAACATTTTATAGAGCAAACTTACTCTGCCAGATGCTGCTGTTGGTTTGCCTGAATGAGTCTTAATCCGCGAGAAATCGACGTTCTAAGCCATTGTTTACATTTGGAACATAGGCCCATTTCACATGTTGATCTAGAATTGACTTAACAGTTCGTTATATGTGTGGTCGTGAGACGATCGATTTGGCATCGTGGCTTATGTTATCTGCACCGAGATGAAAAACTACCCAAAATTAAGTACTTTTCCCTCAATTGACGGGTTCAGCGCACCCAAATTTGAGTAAATCGCATATAGTAGTATAATAGAGTTAAGGCCCAAACGCAATGTGGACGGAAGCGGAACGAAAACGGAAAGTTTGACAGTTGTCACAAATGATATCAAGATGCCTAACCAAAGTCGGTTTGGTTCCAAAAAGGTTTCAATCCGACAAGTTGGCTTACTCCGTTCGGGCTTTTCCGCTGCCGTTGCCGTTCCGCTTCCGCTGTCATTGCGCTTGGTGCCTTACTTAATATATAGAGGAAGAATATCGCTGGTGTCTTTGTTCTAGTGCGGAAACATGTTGCAGGGTGTCGACTACCTGGAAAAAACCTGGAAAATCAGGGAATATCAGGGAATTCCTTTTTGGACCTGGAAAATCAGGGATTGTCAGGGAATTTTATTCAAAGTCAGGGAAATATTTCTTTATGACAGAAACATATTAATAAGTATGGTTGACTTCGCTAGTCGCAAACAACTTAAATACTCGTTGTAGTTTGAGGATGGTTTTCAATTTCAAATTTGAAATATAGTTGCGAAAGTGTGGTTGTTCAACTCTTGATGTTGCAGTTTTGCAAGGGGAGCAAAATATACTGAAATAAAAGGGTATTTCGATGATTTTGAGCCTGTTATAAATTCAGTTCCCACTGGGTGTTGTCACATTCCTGAGTTGAGACAAGATAAAAATTCAGTTCCGTATAGATGCTAGACGTTGTTCGTTGTTGCAAAATTAAGCTGCTTATGGGAATGTGCGTCTCTTAAAAGATGTTATACCTAATTGCGTCTGACAAAATTTAACCTTCAAGCTGTGTCCAACAAAAATCAATCCCTTGAGCGCATTGGAGCGCTTTTGAGTAAATGCAAGAATGATTAAGAGCTAAGCTGGGCAAGTCATTGATCAACTCAGTTGAATTCAATTGGCTTGAAAAGTTGAGCCTGGTTTAACTTTTTTCAATTTAAGTCAGTTAATAAATGGCATAGTTTACACGCTCAACTCAGTTGAATTCAACTGAGTTGATCAATGGACTTGCCTTGTCTAAACCCAGCTTTAAGAGAAGATTATGATTTTTTTCTGAATCATTCTAGTTCTTGTTCTTTATTGTGTTCTTAACAGCTTGATTAACTCAGAGAACTAGCTAATGAGAATTTAGGATAATGGTCTTGCTTGGGAGTTTTTTTTTATTGCTTGGAGTAGCACTTTTATGATCGAATAATGATTCAATGATACGTAGACAAGCATTGCTTTGACAGCATAGAGTGGCAGTAGTAAGTATTCTAGGTCTTCATTGTAAACCTGGTTAGCTCGTAAAATAAGCTGCACAGTAAAGTTTTAGTATGGTAATGTTGCTGCTATTGCAATTAAGATGGAGTTAACATACATAATTTTGGAGGTGAGATCTTTACGATTTCCCACTGGAGGAATCCGCCCGCGAATTAGCTTTAGGTTAAACATATTATCCGGAATAATTTTCTTACGGAGCTGGGTCTCAAAATGTGCTCAAGCAATACAAATATAATGGGATTAAAAACAAGTGTTTCATATGTGAAATGCAGAGTGACCAGTGAACCGAGAATTCGAAGTTACCGGGAAAATCCCATGAAATTTGTTGACAAATCTTGAAAAATTATACCTCCTCCTCTCTTCGAAAACAATAAGATTTCAAGACCCTTGAACTGGTCTAGATTTTCAGGATAACTACAGTCACTTTGAAGAACAATGAAGTGATTTTTAGAATTTTTTCCAAAGCAAATTTGAGCTGATTTTAGAATCAATTCTAGAGATAACACCAAGGTATTTCAGAGAATATTTTCTAGATCTCCCAAGAGTTAGAGGATTCCAGGAATATTGAAAAATACCAAGGAACGCAAATTTTGAGGGTACAATTCCAAAATAATTATGCGAAGATCTATAAGGATAGTCCGAGTATATTCCAAGCGCATTTCGAAAGGAATTTCTAGAGAATGTTAATGAGAATTCCATGCAATGTTCAGAAGAATTTAGAGGAGCATTCCAATATAAATCCGAGCAATATTGGAAAACGATTCTCGGCGGGAAGGCAGGGAAGGGGGATTACAAGTTTTGCTCACAAAAGCTAATAGGCTCTTTTCAGTTGTTGGTCTGAGGTGAATTCTACGGAGAATTTCATGCAAATTAAAAAAAAATTGAAGCTGCAGTGAATTCTTAGAAAGACTTTAAAATTCGATGAATTTTAAGAATTGTTTTGAGTGTTCTACAGAGAATTTCTGTACTATTATATAAACAATTTTACGGCATTTCCAGAGAAAGAATTCTGGAGAGATCTCTGTGAAAGGAAATTAATCAAAAGGAAAGGCTTGAGAACAATCAAATAAAAGCCTGTAAAGTTTTGAACGAATTTATCGTACACAAATTGTGAAGACTTCGAACCTGTCGCAGATCCAAATTCAAGATGCAGCAAAGGTGCTGCTGTCTTAAAAATTACTCATTTAACCTTCGGTTTCATCGCTTTCAGTTTTGTGCTTAATTGAAATACCTAAACCGCGATAATTTCCAAAATTCCGGGAGAAAAACGGAAAAATTGCTAATCAAGATTTGCTGGTCACCATGAAGATTTGGATGAATTTATGCCCCTTGGGTAGAATGCTGATCCTTTCCGTTTTTGGCAACATGAGATTTCTGTCTTTTTTGCAATCTATGAAATGTATGGAACGCTTTATTTAATTTGAAGTTGTACTGGACCGCTCTTCATGGGTTAGAGGTTCGTGTAGTATTTTTGAAAAAATGTCCATAAAGCACTAATATATTCTGAGGAAAGTTATAGCTGATGGCGTTGTGTTGCCAAAATCGGGTAAATACTGCATCTGGAATTTTTTGGAAATTACTGGAAAATCAGGGAATATCAGGGAATTTTGTTTTCTTCGTTGAGTCAACACCCTGTGTTGGGTACAGAACTGTCAAACTTTGTGCTATTTTGGGTAGTTTTAATGCACCGTGTTGTTTTGATTTGAGGAGGAAAACAGGTTGCTAATTTTATTTCGATTCTCGTTTTGATTGTGGACTTCGGTTCGCGAGAAAATGGCCTTACAAGGTTTGTTTACAAAATGGAGTTAAGGCCATTTCAATTGATGGTCTTGAATTGTGAAATTTGTCACTATGAGTGCGAACTATTCACGAGAAACTAAACATAGAGCTTGAAAACAACATAAATAAATTGCCTGAGCTGTATTCAACGAAGGTTTGCTTTAAGTCGTTGGAAGATAAATTTATAGTGGATGGTAAGTTGGTAACGTAATATATAATAGAACACGTATCCGAGGATAATATTCCAACGTTCAAGCGGTTCCTTATCAGCGATGGTTTATTAGAAAGTCAACCATTGTCAACCGGCTGGAGTCTTTGGCGAGTGTCAAAGAGTTTGTCTGGAGTACCGAAGTGTATTCCTTGTTGTTCCAGAGGAACAAAAGCCTCTCGATTCAATGTGTTGGACATGTCTGGATGTGGAATATGCGATGTGCTGCGATGAATCAATTATATTCCAGAACAGTATCATCATATTCGATGTGACGTCCTGTGTTACGTGCAAAAATACTCTGTGACCTACGGGTACTTCATAAAGGAATTCATCACATAGCTATTCTATGTAAGCTCTGACGAGGGTTCTGCTATCAGGTGATAATACCTGATATAATCTGTGTTGGAGCGACGCGTTAAATCGTAAATCGTGTGTGCAATTTATAGCTTATTATTGTTTTACTTATAGGGTGAATCGTTCTACATAACTTGGCAATGTTATTGTAATATGTAAAGAACACCAGGGTGATAATTACGACGGAAAAAACTGCGATATTTCGATTGACTGAGCTATAATAAAAGAAGTTCACATACATCGGTCCAAGCGCACCAAGTTCTACATGAGTTGTTTGTTGTGTTTTCCTGAAATTGACTAAGGTCGTTTGTTCCTTAAGTTTTTTGGAATTGGCCTTTCAAGTAAATGAGATGCTCACCTTTGGAGTATTTAGTGTCTTTTGAATTTAATTACGACTGAAGATTTTTTGGTCCACCGATGAACCAAAAGTCCTCAATTTCAACTCTGTTCCTACGTCTAAAGGGTTTTCATATGAAAAGCCAAAGTGTAAGAGCACATAAAATTTGGACAATATGTCAAACGTAAACTCAGCTCCAAAAGGGCCGTCAGTAAAATCAAAGCAAAAACGAAGCCCACCGAGATTCATCACTGTGACTCCAAAGGCCTATAATCATGATCCATAAAGTTACTAATCACATTCTCCAAAAAATCTCATGCAATAACTAGACCACCAGCACCAAGACCACTTTTCATTCCTAGCAGCACCACCTTCCATCAGTCAGTTAACTTCGGTCAATAACAGCACGATCGACCTAACATCTGCATGGCTGCCATACATGCATTTATCAGACCGGGACCACTCTTACAGTACCTCGCTCGGTTCGTTGCCTACAACCGGCTCAATCTCTCACCTTATATAGTTAGGGTTTGCGAAATGGTGTTTTAAACAGCATGAGTCGAGTGAGCCTGGCCGTATCGGTTCGACGACGCTGGATTATCACACACTCTTTGAGTCTGATCGTGAATAGTGTGCATAGTGCTCAACACCCAACACCAAAGCACACCAACGCGCGAAGATTTCATAATTTTGTTTTGGTTCCATCGAAACCACACCGGCTCAGCGCTGGAGCTGAAGTCATCCGAGGTCGTTCGGTTGTACAGTGGATGAAAGCACTTTTGCGGCATTTACTTGAACGTGGAAGATTTTATTCGTGCATCTCACGAATGGCCATAGAACCGCGCGGAGATACAATTATGTCGAAAGAACTGATGAAATCTTAACAGCAGAAGATCCAAATGATTTCTTATGCTGTTTGTGCGTTTGTGTTAATTTTGATTGATTGCTGTTAGAGCTGCATAGTTGAGAAACTGTTTGTTCAATTACTGCACTGCTTGGCATGTTTACTTTTGAAATGTGTCTCATACCCCACAGTTGCATCACCGAGTTTTGCCTCTTGGCGCTATCTCGTTGGATAGGGCAGGACGAGGAACAGAGTGTTGGCATTTCGGCATCATCCCCATCTACCTAATATCTACCGCAGCGACCTGGCGCTTGTTTTGCATTTGAGTCCACAGCAGTGTGACCAATTTAAGCTGAACAGGCATCCAATCGATAGGCTACGGCTTTGTGAGCTTGTTTCACCATGTGAATGCAAAATTTCATAGTTCCCAACCGAGCAAAGAACGGCGATTTGAGCTAATACAATAGTGATGCTGCTGCTGCCAAGAGGCTTTTGAAGAAAATTACGCCCAATGAATTGTGACCATTTATGCCGAAGCAATCACGTCGACGATAGATAATTAAACCACATTGAACGCTGCGTTTGCATATGTGCTGTGCATGGGCCTCGCATTCGATGAATATGTGAAACACCTGAAAGTGAGATCATGTTCCCATGATTAAGTTGTTAGAAGGCACCACACCACCGTCCGGGAGGCTGAGCGAAGCTATTTTACCTGTCTGCTGTCTTATTATGATAAACGGTGTCGCACATCGGGCAGATAGAGGAGCGCGGTTGTGTGTTGCAATAGAATGCGGATTATAAGTAACCGGTCGTTGTTAGGAGACGGCTTCGCTTTTCAGGTTTGGCTGGTTCGTAACAGAATGCAGATGGAGGCAAGATTTACGAAGTGATTTATTAGGATACAATTTCATGCATTGAACAAGGCGAGAACAAGTTCTCTTATGAAAGGCAAAACAAGGTCTTTAATGCAGCTCCTTGTAAAATTATTAAAAAACTTTTTTTGAGCTCACTAGATGACGTTAATTAATGTGCATTAAACCAGACATGCTACATTAACAATATAGCTCACTCTTCGATCTTCAAAACATCACTTAGGAGACAGAAACGTCCTGTTCGACACACCACCTAACGACAGAAAAGGAAACCAACAATTACAGTCGAGGGGTCAGTTAGTTGCAATTATTTTACATGAAAGGCCAATTTAATTTAATTACAATCAGACAAAAAAGTTGTGCCCATTGCTTAGACCTGTAGAAAACCCTATAGGAACTAGAGATGGGCGAACGCTCGCGAGCCGCTTATATGAACCTATGAAATTGAGCCGCGGCGGTTAAATGAACGTTCGCTTTCAAAATTGATCGGCGGCTCACTACGAGAATGACGCGCAAACACGAACGAAGAACAGCTTTAGCAAATTGAGCCACTGCTGCTGTCAAATTTTCTATTGTTGTAGCTTTGAACCATCCCTCGTAATGTTTATAGACTACATTAGCTGCCTTTTCTGACGCCGTGTCTCCGAAAAGACAAACTGATACCATTAAATTTAAGTTTAAAGCATTCTGAATAATAAGACGATGTTAAAGTTGTTACTTTTGCATAACAATAATCTTAAAATTGATCTTACACTTCTAGTTCCAGTGCCAGTTTTGGCATCACTTATTTCGTAGGAGTGCTTCAGTTTTTGGCCGTAGTGATTATTTCAACCGAGAATCCATCCACGGCAAAGAAATCACGCTGATTTTTAAATAAATTCGGCTCATAAATTTATAGAATTACAAAAACACGAGTAACAGCAAAGATCATTCCAGTACTCAAGGTAACTACAATATTCATATTTCCGAAAGTTGGACAGCAATTTTTTTTATACTAGGTGTATAGCACCAATTTAGAAGATGCAGGGCCAAATTCTAGACAGGGGTTTTGAGAGCAAGTTTTTGGATGGTATAGATGGTTGAAATAAGCAGAAGTTTTGGACTGAATGTCTTTCAGACGCCGACCACGACGACCTTCCTTCTAGCGCCAGCGGGTTGATTCCGTTAGGATTTTGGTTCAGGCTGACCACTTAACCGGGAATCGTAATAACCAGGAATTCTGTTTTATTTACTTTGCTCAACCTGTGTATGCAAACTGATTTCAGGGTGGCCAGCAAACCGGGAAAACCGGGAATACCGGGAAATATCCGGGAATTTGAAAAGTAACCGGGAAAACCCCGGGCATTCGGCGAGAAAACTGGGAAAATAAATTAACCATACCATAGGAACAAACTTTTACACCAGAATTTACCAGAATAAACCATAAAAACAGTGATTTTGGTCGTCTCAATTTCAGATGTAAAGTGGTCCTTAAAAGAAAATATTGAAGATGCTGGACTTTGGAAACAAATATTTGTAAAAACCGGAACTGAATTATTCTTTTCCAGAGGTTTAATTTTTCTTTGTTCAAAATTCTCATGACATGAATTCCATAATTACTTTGAATTCTGCTCTGAATTATCTTGAATTTGTTCTGAAATAAACCAAAAAACAATCCGCGTAATAAATTACCGTTGAATTCTTTTTGGAATTTCCTTGCAGCCCCTTCTAAGAGTATCCGTATCCGTACTATGATTTATTTGAAAATCTTTTTTTAACTGTATTCAAACCAGCAGAAATCTTTCGAAATTTTATTTAGAAGCCCCTTGGAGTATTTTAAAGAATTTCTTTCTAATTATCAGGAAATTTTTTGCAATCAATTTTGTTGGAGTTCTGTGATGAATCTTTCGCACTAGGGTTGAAACTATGCCCAGAACATTCTAATAACTCTGTTTCTTGTTGAATCATGATCATAATTCTCTTGGTATTCTTCTTAAAATTCATCTGTTATTTTCGTCACGATCCCCATACTAATCTCCTCAGAATCACGTAGGAATTTTCCTCAAAGTTTTGTTTTTCACAACTTTTAAAATTACCTAACAATTTAATTGAGAACTTGCATTCTTTTCCACAGAAATCCCTCCAAATTCATCTAACAATTTTTAAGGATTTCTTGTCAGAATAATTTTGTAATTCTGCTCAGAACTTCTCTTTCAAAAACTGTGTGGGAATCCTTCTCAATATTTGTTTGAAATCGCTACTTTGAATTCTTTTAAATTTTACTAAAAAATCCAGGATTTGTCCGCTAGTTTCTACAGATTGTTATGTAATTTGTTATAACTCTTAAAATGCTTCCTAGTCTCAGAGCGTGACAATTATGACTCCACGACTCATAAGTAACATATTTTCGTTATTGTTCTTGAATTTTTTTTTCAAAATCTCACATTTTAATTATTTTTTCTCCAAATCTTGCATCACGAAGATTGTTATTAATCACAAATTTTTTTAAAAAAAGTTCTTGTTACAGACTTTACACAAACACGCAGAAAAAACGCTCTGTAATGAATCAACAAAATATTTTGTTGTTTTTTAATACAATGCTTTGGTTTGTTTCTGCTCATAAACAAATTTTAAATTAAAAGAGCGCTCCATTCACTTTAAATATATTAATTTGATTGAATTGCATCATTAATGCGATTGATTTAAATAAACGATATTTGGTTTGTAACAATTATATATTTTTTCAATCGAAATGGTTACTTTGATTGTTTTAACTGAATATTTTTTTAAGTGCACGCTTCAAACTGTCAGTCTATATCGGCATCGTTTGGCAAGTTCCTCCTGCCTTTGCCTCCGTTATTATTGCTCTTAAAATGTAAGCCATAATTTTATTTAGTTGTGTAGATTCTTTCAAATTATTATCAAATTAATTCATGTAATTACAATTTCAGCGGTGACGTGAAAAAAACGCAGTAAAAACGCAATACCATAAAATTGTTACAAATTTGGTTCGTTAACGTTTTCATATTTGAATGATATGATTGAATTTGATTCCGACTCGAAGAATGCTTCTTATGCGAGCAAGCGTATTGTTCGCAATTTTCTAAAAACCTAAATTGTCATAGAATAAATAAGGGAAAAAAATATTTATTGATTTACATAAATTTGATTTTGATACAATAAAAAAATATGAATCGCTACAACTAAAATTATTCGTTGCTCTAAAAAATGCTGCAGGTTGATTCAAGTAAACATTTTTTTGAATCAATAAAAATCGATGTTTAACTCAATAAAGCTGGTGGCATTATTTCAATTCAATATTTTTATTGGATTACTCTATGGATTTTATTGATCTATATTCTATTCAAAATTTTGTTTGAAATGAATCATGCTTTATTTGAATGTACTATGTTTTTTTCTGCGTGAATTTTAAAGCCCCAGAATCTTGCGAATCTTCTTAAATCACATTTTTATCTTTTCAGTAAATTCTTTTCAGAACGTTTTTAAAAATGCGTTCAATTTCGTTTTTTTTTTGTTGAATATTAACAACCGGGAAATTTTTAAGATTTAAACCGGGAAAACCGGGAATTTCGAAATGAAAATTCACTGGTCACCCTGTGATTTGTACTTTTCAGCGGTGAAACACTTATGGCGGTAAGCTACAACGCAGATTAACTTTTAATACCGACCCTGTTTGGATGATCTGCGAAATGTTTGCTTAGAGTCGTGTTTATTTACTCTGATGTCGACATTCAACCAGCCGTACATTTTTGATTGGGATTTAATCCGAGCATTAATGATTTAAAAGTCCTTAGTCCGGGATTGAAAGTCAAAACCCTAAAAATTCTAAAGCATTTTGGCACCTCAGACATTTTCAAAGTCCTGAGGTGGTTTTACCAACCAGACTTAAATGGGGTTCGTATCGTGTCAGACTTTCTCTTTTGAATAATTTGCTTTTTTGACGTAGACTTCGTCTTACGGGAAGACACAAGGGGTAAATCTAAAATCTAAATTTGCGACCGTCACGAATAGGCGTTAGGTTTTGAACGCATATAACTTTGTCATTTATTGATGAAATTATAATCCAAATACAATAATCGATCGGAAATAACTCTACGAATCTGCTGAAATAAATACTTTTCCAATTTTCCATCAAAAAGTTAAGAAAAATGTACAAATTAAAAGTGATAATTTTGTCACTGTTTTCATGAAATAAACATTTTCCCTAACCCAGGCGTCATAATCGAGTACCATTTGGTTGCGCATCGTTCTACTTGAACATGTAAAGTTATAAAAGAGCGCTGCTGTCGCGCCTCCGCTCATTTTCGCATCGGACTATGATGGTTACTATCAAAACATTTAACAGGTGAGAAACTTGTATACGAGATTTTGCTTTGATTTTGAAATTGAATAACTGAATCCCCCTAATTTTCAATTAATGTTGCTCTAAGAACCTACTTATTGGGAACCAATCGTTTGAAGTGAGAATAAACACTCCTACTTCTACGGTATTTTAAATAATCATCCAGAAAAATACACGAGAAGTTCACTAAACAGCTTAACGTTGTCTACGTCAACCATACGGTCGTGTCTTGTATACAACGCAAACATATTTTGTTGTTGGGGTTTTTAAATTACTGTGTCTATTGATTCGAACTTTCGTAAAGTAAGTTTGCTTAGACCTTAAATCTTGCTTGGGTCTTAATTTATTGGCTGTAAGTATGAAATCTTGTAGCAGGTACACGAAGTGTACGTAGATGTTGTTCATATTTAATTAGCCATATATAAATTAGGATGAAATAGATCTAATCATTACGCCAAAAACTATGCCAGTAGCGAAACGACACTGGCTGATTTACTTCAGAACTGGAATGTCTCGCGAGTAACGCCACTCGACCTTGCGTAGTTTCTCCCAAGGCCGAGTCCAGGGGGTTTCCCTGGGAAAGTTGGGGAAAGAGAGAGTGTGGCTACACCCGACTTTGAACGAAGGGCCAACGATCAGAAAAATTTCTCGCATTACCGATCTCGTTCGAAGAAGTTCGCGGGAAAATCGAACTTCCGTTAAGTTCGGCCGAGGTCGCTTCACTTTCGTCCGAACCGCAGATTGCAGTGGAAGTGCTCCGTTTTGTTCGCGTGATAGTTCGTTTTGTAAAGTGAGTTAAAGCAACGTGGTTGTACTTTTATACTAAAATTCTAATTTCTCCTCGTTGTTAGTTCTGTCCAGTTAGAATCCGGAATCACTTATTGTGTTGCAGCGGCACGGAAAGTGACCGCTGAAAGAATTATTTTACAGTGGTTTGTTTACCTAGGCGCCCACTTTCTGTGGTATAAATTTCACGGTGTTTCGTGCAGTGAGTCAAAAATTATTCCAGATGGAAGCCGAGAGGAGAGGAAAAATTCTGCACACCCACGTTGATAATCCAATGTGGTCCACAATAAAAATCGCAAAAACGTTAAAAATCGCCAAATCAACCGTGTATGATGTGCTCAAACGTTTCAGGGAGCGAAAGAGCGTGAATCGATTGCCTCAAGGTAAGCGTCGTAGTGGAACATATGACTGCAAGCTGAACCAGAAGGTGTTGAGAACCGTCAAAGCAAACCCTGGACTATCAGATAATGAAATCGCACAAAAATACGCTGCTGCTCGCAGTACCGTTCGAAGAATTCGTTTGCGAGCAGGATATCGTTCTTATCGAGCCAGCAAGCAACCAAACAGAACGTTGAAGCAAAGTTTCGTCACCAAAACTCAAGCTCGGAAATTTTACCAGCAGGTTTTGACGAAGTACCAAGGATGCCTGCTCATCGACGATGAAATCTACGTCAAAATGGATTTTGGACAGCTTCCCGGCCAAAAATTCTACATGGCACGGCACGAGGAGATGTTCCTGCGAAGTTTAAGTTTGCTTTTATGGACAAATTTGCCAAAAAACTGATGATTTGGCAAGGGATATGCAGCTGCGGAGCAAAGACAAAAGTGTTCGTGACGAATAAGACGATGGACTCGAAGCTGTACAAGGAAGAATGCCTCAAAAACCGCGTACTATCTTTCATTAAAGCCTATAAAGGTCCCGTGAAGTTTTGGCCAGATTTGGCGAGTTGCCACTACAGCCGGGAAGTCATCCAGTGGTACCGTGATAATAACGTAGATTTCATCTATAAAAACATAAATCCATCCAACTGCCCGCAGTTCCAGCCCATCGAGAGATTTTGGGCAATAATGAAGCGGAAGCTTAAGAAAAGTGGAAAAACGGCTCGGGACGCGATTCAGATGAGTAAAATGTAGAACAAATGTGCCAAGGAAGTTGACTCCGGAGGTGTGCAGCGTTTGATGGAAAGAATAAAGAAGAAAGTGCGAATTTTCATTAGAAACGAAGAGAAATGATTTGTATTGATATTTTTTTCTTAAAAGTACAGTGAATTACCTTTGTTTTGATGTATTAACCTTATTTGTACGTCAATCCGTTACCGAGATACAGATGATTTTATTATTCCGGTTTCTAAATGGACATAGCTTTAGTTACAGTTATAAATCTTACCGTAGTGTGCGTCTTAGGCTAGACTTTGTTTGTGCGAAAAACAAGCTAGACTAGGTAGTGTGCTCGTTAAAGGAAATCTGTGCATTGTGTTCTTTTCAATAGCCGACGGCTACGTGTAACTTCCAACGCCATCATCTACATCCCCGGGACGAATAATCCCGGCAACCGTCACCTTGCAAGCAAGCCGCATCTACATCGCTGAGCTTTAAGGTTAACAACTGCCACTGCTGTTGAGATCACGTTCGTCCACCCACGTGGAAATCGTTGGCCGTTCAACACCAACGGTCGAACGCGCATCGATTGGCTTTGACGGCACCGTCGAAAAATTTGCTCTTCCAGCAAATATAGACAGTTTCTTATGGGAATTTTCGGTGGAGTGAAAGGATAGTACAAGGTCCGCCATGTTTCACGCACAGTCTGACGTTTGCTTATGGATTTTCTCATAAGAGTAAAGAGTTACAGAGTCGCCGTCAACGCCAATTGAGTAGCATCGTCGTCGTGCCAGTAACAGCAGCGCAGCAATCAACAGCAGCTAAATCAACTGGTGAGTCCGTTCTGTTTTTTTCGTTGAATGTGGCGTCCGGCGAGGGCGCCACGGAGGACCTTTTTTGTCGACCATAAGGTCGAAGAGCATGAATTGCTATGATTTGGATAACTCGAATAATTGTAAGGTTGGGTGTCAGCAAGACAAACGTGCGCACGTATCGTCATACATGGATGCCCACCCGACCCATCAATGTTAGACACCCGGATGCCAAGCTTTGCCGTTCTCCGCTTGCTGCATCGTCGTGGGATACGTCAGGAAGAAACACAAGAACGCAGCACAGATAGAAGGTAGTTGGTACGGTATCTCGGTACGTACGCACACAATAATAGGACTAGATAGAGAAATAGAATAAAGAGGAGTAGAAAAATACAAGCAATGAAAATTTCGTAAAAGCATTTAGTTAATAATAAATCTCAACTTACCGTTTTCCGTTGTAAAATAAATGTTTGATTTGAAAGCGATGTAATGTTGTTAATCAGTCCTATAAAAAAATTAGAATGAGAAGACTAAAGTATCTTAACGTTGTTTCAGGTCCGTGTAATTATGTATTGTTGTCTTCCGCTTGGTCGGAATTTGACTGTTATGTTGCGTGCCTCTTTTGCTGCAGCTGCGCCCCTGGCGAAATTTAAGTGAAACTACCGATGAGGAGAACTTGACGTGGAACGTCGTTTAGGGTTTGTGTATTCTCTTACCGGGAGCTTTTTGAAATTATTTCGATGTTGTGAGAGATTATGCTGTTTCGCAATAGAGGTTTCTACTCGATCAAATTCGGTAGTAGTCAAGCTGGCTCGATCTTTTCTTTCTAGGAAGATTTTCACTTGGACTCGCCCTGAGGCAGTCTCATCCGGGCAAACTCAACGTGGCCTGCGGTCTCCTTTACCGGAGTGGCGCTTAAGCCACAGGCTTAACCGAGATCGGCCAGTGTCGGCTACAATCTTGAAACCTGTTTGAAGTCGCAGAGTTTTGAAAATTTTACCACGTGAATCTTGAATTTATGTGCCCGGGAACTTCTAATATTTTAAATTTCTGAATGAACTAGATCATTGTTTGACTTCTAGAAGATAGTTCTTCGTGGGATATATAGGGAATTTTCTCAAGAAATTCATTGGGTGTCATCATATGTCCTTAGAGGTGCCCTCAGGATTCCCCTGAATAATATTATGATTAGCGGGTCCTGCTCGGGAAATCAGGGAAAATCACGGGATCAGAAAAATCTCGAATCCCGGGATATCTGAAATCTTCCGGAATTTCCAGAAAATTGAGAATTTATAAAAAAAGACTGCAACAAACTGCAAAACACAAGATGCTAGAGCGATTTATCAATCTACAATGATTTAGTCAAGGCTGCACACAATAGGCTTTTTTAATGCACCACCAATATAGAGGGCGCCAGGCGAGTTGAGGGGAAACGTCAACCAAACCGTTTGTTTACATCAGAATGAGGATTTTTCACAACGCAAATTAAAGCATTTTTCATTGAGCTTTTTGCCAATTTTCATTGGTAATTGTCTTATTTTTCGATTTTCCACAGATCTGAACTGATTTTATACCTCAACTATTCACACTCAAGATATCCAGAAGATCATAACCACTATTCTATTCTATTCTATTTTAATTTTTCATTTTTCTCAACAAAAATGAACACCATGATCCTGATCCTTGCAAAAACGATCCAGGATATACAAATTCCACTATAGATCAAGTTTTGGATCATCTCAATTTGTCAAAAAAAAAGTGTTCGACTTCCTATGTCACACGGTAAAAATGTCTGCTCACAACACTCTTTTTGACGGCATCATATTCACCACCAGAGGTTGAATCGAGCGTTTAGTTTCTATTAAAAAGGTGCATTGGGAAATCAAAGTTGGCCTCGGTGGAGAATAGAAGAACTATGAAAGTGATAATGGTTTCAAAATTTTGCATGGTGAGGTATACGAGTGCAATCTTAAAATGTATTTATTTTGAAAATGGAGCATGGTTTTTTTTTTAAATCTGGTTGTTACTGCAGTGAGCATGAGCATGATTGACCGCGCGTGGATGCAACTCCGGATAGGGGGGGGGGATATCCCTCTCCAACGGGGGAATTTGGTAAAGAGAGATGATTATCCCGACTCGTACCTTACTCAAAGTTGTCGTTGCTAGCTTTCTACTCTCTGTATACAATTGTCACACTGCCGTACTCTAACGGAACTATCAACTCTATATTTTCATCTCCTCATCTTTAGATAGAGCTGGAACTAGGGCGTAACAGCTTTTGTAAACAATGATTTATTTTGATGATTTAGAAAGTTAAGGCTTGCCAACGCAAATCAACAACACCATCGGGTAGGAGAAGACTTCCCCTACACGACGGTTATGTTGGTTTGCGTGGGCCTGCCTTGAGTTAATAGAAATCATTGATAGAAGTCATTTTTTACAAAAGCTGTTACGCCCTAATTCCAGCTCTATCTAGATCTATCGTATAAAATGACCACTTTAAGTCTGTTATTTGAAACTTGGCATCTTCAACTATGTAAAACTCCGTTATTGTCAGATCATCTGTAATTACATAGAGAACCAATGACGTTGCTTGGGACTAGCAATCATCCTCCGCTTTAATGAAAGCCGAGAACACCTCTACACTTCCACGAGGATTCACTGGGATGTTGGATAAAAGGGTTGGGATTGCAGCAGGATTCGTTTTGGTAAACGATATGCTGAATTGATGTCCTAACGATTCAATATCGCGAAGGAGTTTGGGTTTGAATCCGCCACTAGGCCACCGAGCTCCACAAAACAATTACGACGCCGATGACAACTGCTTTTGAGAAGGATTTGATATGGATTTCCGACCAACACGTCTTTCCTTAAACTCAAATATTACTTCTTTTACGTACCCGGTCCTCCAACCGATTTTCGTTACGCATATTATGAATTTAAAGTACAACTCTATAATGTGAAGGAACTTTTTATTGAACCCATGATTTTCTGCTCAGTAAGCATAATCGGTCGCCACAAGGGCACCGAGCTCCTTATTTCACAAAACAATTACGACCAAGTTTCTGTTCAACGTTATGGCAGATGGGCCCGAATCATTCTCCACGATACTCACCGAAAAATCGACATGCTTTACCATAATTCCGGGCACATCCTCCTCCAACTATTCCAATCCTACAATAACTCTTAAATCTGGTTCCTGCTGCGATGATAGAAAAACTGAAATCTAAGAAAACAACTAAAAATCTGAAAAGAAATTAAGTAGCCGTTAAGTTTTCTACAGTCGTAGCATTAACCAGATTTTATTAAAATAATGTGTTCCCAAAACAAATCCATTTTAAGGTTTCACTTGTATACCTCACCAATTCTTGCCAATTCTTCTTCGGTGGTTTGAAGCCTATTTGATTCGCTCATGAAGTTGAGGGCGTCGAAATGCTTGGTTATTGACATCTGAAATACCACCTTCAGATGTCAAGCTTTTATTTTTGACAAAACAGAAGTCCTTCCAAATCCATCAACATTTTTATAATATGGTTTTGGAGTGAATAATAGAAACACACACTTTTAAATTAAATTGTTTTCACTTACTATATTTCTTTATAACAACTATATATCAAGTTTGGCGGAGTTACCTGATATTTAACAATGGATGGATTGGTTCTTTTTAAGTCACAAAAAACTGTCATAGTTGAGTTACGATAAACAAAAACGATAAGTTGCTAAAATGTGAACAAGAACAACATCAATTTGCCGACGACGAGTTATCCAACGACCTTCTGGGACTAGGTATTTATAAGCGATAGATCAAGTTCATTCAAAAGAGCTTTCTCTCTGTGAGTTGATTTGAGGCTTGGCTTGGTTTGGAATTCGTATAAACTATTCCTCGAACATTTCAGGGCGTACTTTGGTTCGCGTGTAAAGAGCCTTAGAAAGTTTGTTTACAAATGCTTTTGTGCCGTTATCAAATGTTATGCCTGATTTACCCTAAAATGACATCATCTCTCTCCGATAAAAGCAACAATCAATTTTGCATTTTAAAATCTTATTTTAAGAAAACTGGATGCTAAGACGGAAATATGTCCAATTTTTTACTAGTAAGTAAAGTACTAGTATGTTTTAAGCACTTTAAAAAATTTCCCGGAATCCCGATATTTCGAAAAATAAAATCCCTAATCCCGGGATTTTTTTCAAACCCGGAAAACAGTCCCTCTAATTATGATTCATTCTGGCATTCTGTTGAAGTTTTTGATCATGACACCCTTCGTAATTCTCTGCATACCATTTTCGGTATCGCCTTCAGGAAGCTCTTCCAATTTAATCTAAAATTATCTTAGTACTCGCAATAATTATCGCGAGCATTGCTGCAAAATATCGACCATACACGGCGATATTGACAAAACAGCTTTCGTCACTCACTCGAGCTAAATATCGTCTTCAAGGGAAATCATGTCAATTGTCAGTCAGTGATGAACATGTGCAGTTTTTGTTATCACCTAAATTTGTATCGAAATTAGATGAATTAAGCTACATACATTCATGGAGCCGTCAAAGTGAAGTAAAGGTTGAGCACGAACATCTTGTTGGGGTTTAAAAATGCGTTTCATTTTTCATAGTTCAATGTAACAGCTATGTTTTTGTTTTGTTTATTAATTTATTTGATAAGGCTCAACCGAATTAACTTTACAGAGCCGAGGATTCTTGGTCACTATACAATAGATCTTAAAACTATAGTCAAAAGGTACAACACAATAAACACTTTATCTTCCGCTATCCAAAAAGCCTCCTCCATCAGAACTGGTGCCGCTTCCAGTGGTTTTATTGTATGGCAAATTGTTGTACGCCAACGAGGGTCAGAGCGCGTCCATTGCAGCAATGGACGCAAAACGTGGTCAGCACTCACACACTCATCACGAAACGGTTGCTTTTCAAAGTCGACGACGCATCGACCGAAAGAACTGCTGATGAAGAACAATGAGGAGCACCACACAATGGTTGCTGCCGAGAAAACAGACGATCGCGTAGCACACATCGAGATTGGCCTGCTTTTGTCGACAGCCGAGTGAACACTGGATGTAACAGCTATACATTAGAAGGTATTTTGCCTATTGTAGAACCATTGTTTCAGTTTTCCTTCTTACCATAGGCCATTGCTAGAACTTTTCTTCGTTCACGGCCCATCATCGTTTGCATGAGCACTGTTCCCACTTGTTTGGCTGCCAAATTCCATTACCGCTTGAAATCCTTCAGGTTAATGGCAGTTCCACCCTTTTTCTTCAATGTACTTCACGATCGACCAGTATTCCGCAATTGGCCTCAGTTCCGGAGTATTGGCCGGATTAATCTCCTAGGGAACTACTGTGACGCCATTTTCGCTGTTCCACTGTTTGGTGGAATTTGAGTAGTGGTAGCGTGCCAAGTCCGGCCAGAATAGGCAATCTACCTCATGCTGCTCCAGAAAATGCAGTGTAGTCTCTTCCGTAGGCACTCCTCCTAGTAAATTGTCTGGTTCATGGTCCCAGAAGTAAAGAAAGTTTCGCTTTTCAGCCCACAACTGCAGATTGCTTGCCAGACAAATAACCTTTGGGGGAACTTCGACTTCTTTTTGATTTTACATTCTGCCCAGGAATTTGATCGAAAACTTCCAGGAGCGGATAGACCGGGATTTTCGTTTCGAGCGTGCAGGATCGAAACGCGACGTACTTTCTCCGGTGAAGCCATGATGTGAACAAATAAACTTATCCTGACAATCAATGCCTACTGTGATTCTCTACACTCTTAGCTTGATTCAGTGAAATTTTGAAAAAAAATTACTCGAAAAATTCTTTAATGGCAGTGTTTTTAATGTGTCCGGATTTTTTCGTGTTCAACCTTTAGCATTACGTTTGTAACTGTCTAGATAGCAATAATGTAAAAGAGATTGTTACGAGGTGCATCTTTGTCATTAACGAACAAATGAATAAATTTTCGACGAAAGTTTATGTGAGAGTCATCATCTTCCAGTAATTATGTCAATCAATCTAAGTAGAATCATCAATCTAAGTAGAATTATCTTTTAATTCTAGCCAAGGTTTTTTTTCAGGAAATTTGTTTGAAATTTAGGTTAAACTTAAACTCGTTTTAAATTCTAATCAGAGTTTATCTGAATTTCTTCTAAAAATTTCGTTGAGTTTCTTCTCAAAACTTGCCAAGGATTCTCCTAGGGATTTCTTAACAATTCCCTTGAAAACTGCATATTTTTTATCTCACAACTACAGACCGCATTATTTAGGACTAAAAGTCATCCGAAATAATAATCTCTGTCCCAAGTAACAGTTTTGACTTTATCATAATCATCGCTCTTGTAGAACCTCGATAAAACTTGCAATGTTACTTGGGGTGTTTAGCTGTTTCAATAAATCCGGGAAAACTATGCTAGTCAACCGGGAAAAACGGGAAATCAAATTCGTTAATCCAGTGGCTTCCCTGGGGAAAACGTCGCCGTACGATCCGTGGACTTACTTCTGGAGTCTTGTTGTGATTATCGGTAACACGTAGTTCAATGTGCACTGCGGATTGCACTTCTTACAGACATCCAACAGAGTGGTGTAGGACGAAGCCTCATAACGATAAGCCTGACTTTTATTCCATCGGCGACACAAGAAATAGTTTCCTTTCTTTGGTGATACCGTGATTTCTGAACTGGCTGGCTTAAAATTTAAGTGTTTTGGTTTGAAGAAACGGAAGTGTAGACTGACACTGTCAAAACTCAAAACCATCACTTTCAACTCTAGTGCCAATAAGCGAACACTATAATTAGATGCTCCAGTTTTTTGTCGCACTATTACATCATGAAATAACGCTGAAAATAGTAATATTTTGTATTTCGAGGTTATGAGTGAATTTTTAACTTCACGTTTGAGCATAAATAGCATCAACATTTTGCCTATAGGGGAAATGGATGTAATTTCGGCCTAGCCCCTAATTTGAGCCCATACATAAATTCAGCAATCGACTAAATTTTCATTAGCGACCAAAAATATCCATTACTACCGTCCCAATGACGCGTTCATGTAGATAAAATTGATAAATATCAGATATTTAGCGAAGGGCCTAGAGCCATAGGCCAACATTAGAGTCATTTCCCCTATTGGTTAAAGTATCGCAAAAAACAATGTCCGACTGTTAAAGTACGACTAAACAAGCGACCCACCTAGAGAAACACTAGTTGGAAACCAATTTAATGCTACTGAATTGAGGAATTTTGATCTGAATTTTTTGTATTTCAACTCAATAGATGTTGGTCTGCTAAAATACAGTCCAACATATCCATGATATCTTGTTATTAGCTACAATTGCCACGTAGGCCAAATACTGGAGCTACTGCCAAAATTGGATCATCTACCCTATTAAACATTATTTGAACTTCATAAATAAACATCGTGAAATGGTGATTGAGAATGCCGGCTCTTCTCCAGTTTTCATTAATGGAGAAGCATGGTTGCTATTAATCAATGAACTAATCGCGCACCTCCATGATTTCGTTCTGGTTTGTAGACGAACTATCATTTATTTTCGTTTATTATAATATGATCGATATTTTTATGCAACGTTGCCTTTGTTGTTCACTCTTCAACTCAAGAACTAAATCTACTGGTGGCTTTTTGCTGTCAAGCTGCTGCCAAGCAAAGCGCACATAGCAATTGCTTAACTGTGGCAGCAGCTTTCGTCAAAGTATGAGTTTCATTCATACAACCTTGTCCCGCAAACCACCAACGAACGAACCAAAAACCCACGAGCGATCAAAACATACGACGAACACCATGTGCTCTCGTCGTCGAACTCGAAGCGGGCTAGAAGAAGCTGCCCCACACAACGCCACCACCAATCGTCAAAACAACCATCAAGGGACATACCGAGTGAGAGAATATGCTGTTCAAAGCGTCGCTTCACGGTAACCTAAAGCGCCGCTTTGCTCGCGGCCGTCCGATTGAACTCATCGTGCCCATATCTTGTGGGGTGCACTCCGTGTGTTTCATGTTGTCGCATATACCTACCAAGCAACACAACCACATTTTCTACTACTACTACTACGACGACGACGACGACGAGTTCAAATCGAAGCCTCCATAGCAGCCGTCTACTAGCCGTCAGAATATATTTACGGCGACTCGCCCGCCACAGTCTGAACCGATGCGATATACCTACTACTGCACTGTGCATACGGGTGGCGGGGGTTGAATTCGATCGGCGGCTTGTTTTTTGTGTGTTATTTCTTACCACTTAGGTTGCGTTAGTTAGCAAGTGCTTGTCGGTCGGTTCGGTTCCAAAAAGGGTTCTTTTGAGCATATAATTATTGTTTTTTTTGTACTGTGAGGTAAATCGTAGAGTCTGCCCGATTGTCAAAAGCTACCGAGTAGTGGTGGTGGTTTGTTGTGTACTACTGATCAGACAGAGCTGCACTCATTGAAGTCACGAACAGCACATTCAGATTGGTTCTGCCCTCTGTGGTGTTCTGTACACTAGCGACCGAGTGTGTTTCTTTCGAATCTGATTTTTGTTTGTGATTGATTTTTCATCTCTTTAATTTGTATTCAATATTGATGCTTGTTCTAGTTTCACGTGGAAAGTTGTGATTCACAGCGGTCGTGTCGGGGTTCTAAAAATATTGGTGAAAATTATTTCCTGAAAGGTAGATAGATAATAGCAATGAGGTTGAAGACGCACAAAGGAAAAAAGTCTTCCGAACGATGTTGTGTTAGTGAAAAGAACGTTCGCTTTTGCGCGTTACTTCTGTGTACATCTGAGTGACGGTGTATTTTTAGATTATTTTTTTGTGTGTAGTGGAATTCAGTGCTTCAGTGTGTATTTTTCAGGTTTCAATCATCTGGTTGTCTGATTGGGAGGCAGTGTTCAATGTGATTGCATTTTGTTTCATTCTTTGTTTTCATTTTTTCAACATTTGAATTTAGTCACACGTGTTGCCAAGTGTGCCTTTTAATAACCAATAATCAAACCGGCAGCGGAAGACCTAGTGCTGGAAAATAGAGTGCTCAAAGCCTCTTCCCCCTCGTGAAAGGGAAAACTACCCAAAACAAAACACCGGCAAATTAATACATTGTGGTGGTTGTTATTGGTGCCGTCGTTATTGTTTTTTTTTTTTTTTATGTGCCAGCGAAAAGTGCATTGTGTACAGTCTAGCTGCTTTGAATTCAGTGAATCAGTGAGAATTTGAGGAACGGGAAAAATAAGGTGCAAACTGTTTCAGCGGAACCGTGCGCTACGACGATAGCGGCAAACGACGCACACCAACCGACCGGAATACATACATAAACAGTACTTCTGCTTTGTGTACATCAGCATAATTTGTTGCTCTTTCAGAAGGCGTTTCGTTGCGGTATCTTCTGCTGGGGTGCTGTAATTTGTAGCACGCGAAAAAAAAGGAAGCCCCACGTGTGGCGCTAAGGTAAACCAATGTTTATTTTTTTTTATTTATGTTAAGAACTGTTACCCACAGAGTGCCTACTACCGGGAATCCCAGAAATCTCCAGGAAATTTTATTTTACGTGGAATTCTCAAAGATTTTTCCAATCCCTTTTAAGAATAGAATATATTGAAGTACACCAGAGAACCTTCGCAGTAATTTTAAAATATCTCATAAAATAACCAACTGTTTCTTCCTCGTTAGTTACTCTTTTTTTTGTTTTTCCTTGTCGGGTATTTTCATCACTGCGACCATTTTTCTGATCTATTGTGATGTATTCTCCATTTTTTTTCTTTAGCTATATCAAGATGCCGTATCACGTTTATTAGGAGTGATCGCCATCGTTTGACTAATAGCATTATCCCAGCACGGCATTATACTTCGAGTAAAGTGCACTGCCGTACTGGGAGTTGTTCTCCAAATGTCAAAGGGTTCTATCAGCCCCTTGTCGAAGAATTTACGCCTTTTATTGAAAATTGCCGGACAGTGGCATAGCAAATGTTCCGAGTCTTCCTTTTCTATGCCACAGAAGTGACATACATCATCTTGAAGTTTTCCAATCAGCTTCAAGTGATAACGGGTCGGACAATGACCTGTTATAAGACCTGCATATATACTAAGATCTTTCTTAGAAAGTTCCAGGATTTTGTGGGTCACAGAAATGTTTGGATTAATGAATCGCTTCGACTGTCTAGCAATAGAAGTGTTCTTGCAGTTTTCCTTCACTTTTGAAGATTCCCACGCTTTTAGCTCCATTCTAAGAGATGCAGCCGATAAGCCACAAAAGGGCTCTGGCCCGATGAACTTATGAGAAGATCCGAGTCTTGCTAGTGCATCAGCTCTTCCATTTCCCTCAATCCCGCAATAACCAGGAACCCAATATAAGTTGACTTGATTATGACAAGACAATTTTTGAAGTGATTGAACACACTCCCAGACAAGTTTTGATGTACATGTCGCCGACTTTAAAGCATTTAGAGCAGCTTGACTGTCGGACATGACGCATATATTTGCACTCTTATAGTTTCTACGCAAACATATAATGGAACACTCTAAAATTGCTTGGATTTCAGCTTGGAACACAGTTGGCCATCTGCCCATAGGAACCGATATTTCTATCCCTGGGCCAGTAACTCCTGCTCCCACTTGATTGTTCAATCTTGAACCATCTGTATAAAAAACAATCGATCCTGGACGAAGAACCGGGCCACCAAATTGCCATGAATTACGCCCAGGGTCAACTACTTGAAAAAGTCGATTGAAATTGTATCTTTTCTCCATCCAGTCTTCGTTGTTCCTTACTAGAGAGTTGATACTTACGGTTTTTAGAATCCTAAGATGTCCTCTAAGGTCTCCTTCAAAGAGTTTCACTGACCTTGTAATCCTTAGAGCACACTTTTCGACTTCTAATTGTACAAATTGATGCAATGGTAGCATATAAAGCAAAGCATCCAATGCCTTCGATGGTGTACTTCTCATTGCACCTGTTATTGAGAGAGTTGCTAACCTTTGGAGTTTTTCTAACTTTCTCTGAGCAACACTCTCTTTTGTTTTTGGCCACCAGACCAATGCACCATAAGTAATCCTGGGTTTCACAATTGCCGAGTAAATCCAATGGATCATTTTCGGTTTCAGTCCCCACTGTTTACCGAATGTTCTTTTACATATCCATAGAATATTAGTAGCTTTGTTTATTGCCTGCTCTAGATGCATATTCCAATTAAGTTTACTATCAAGGACTACTCCAAGATATTTGACAGCTAGTTACTCTTACTCTTTGAACAAAATAATTCTGGAGACGATTTACCTCCTGTAACAACATACACTCTTATATAGGCTTGGATTGTTTTATTCAAGGTTCTGGGCATGGATTTCTACAGATTTTAAACTTAGACTATTTTTTTATTCTTGGACCTAATGAAATCAAACTTTGAGAAATTTTCAAGATTCTGGAACGAAAATAAATATTCAAGACTACGTACATAGAATAAATTCCAAGAATCCAGAAATCAAATAAATAAAAGGGCCTTCCAATAGTTTCAAAGCTTATGAACTTTAATGAATTAATAAATTAGATGAGAATTTCCAAGGATCTAAAGGAATAATTGCAAGGAAGTTCAGAGGATGATTTGTTTTAGGAAAGTGAAACCGAGGGTTCCTTTCAAATTAGTTCTGTGGATCTCCAGACTGCAGGTGGAGCGTAAGAAGAATTCCAAGTTTGTTCTTGGTATAATTCCAAGATAATCCTGATCCTTAGTAGGCTTCAAAGTAAGTTTATAAGGGAATTCTGTGGATCATTCCAAGGCAATTCCAAAGAGAATTCAAAGAGAGTTCTGACAAAAAATTCAAAGTAATTTTAAGGAGACTTTTAATGGGATTTGTATGTAGATCTGATAGTGAATTCTCCAACTCCAAGATACTTGTAAGTAGAATTCCATGTGGAGAATCGAAACAGAAGTTTGAAAATAATTTAATGAAAATTCTATGGATGATTTGAAAAGTATAGGCTTAGATATAATTTATTTTACTCGTGACGGAATCCATCTTTGACATAATGGATGAGACTTAAACAAACATGTCATCTAAAATTAAGTGCTCCGAGTCCTGCAGTCACTGTCGGACCTGGTCTCTGGCTCTCTACAATGTGACCATTTGGGTGCTGCCCATTTCACTTTCGATCGGTTTTGAGGTTCCCAATGACTGCGCCAAATTTAAACAAATTTGATTTCGATCTGCATTTGTAGTAGAACTTTAAAGCCTCCGGAAAAAGATGCGGTCAAAATTTGACAAAAAATTCCTTGTTTGGCCGGCAATCTGTGGATGTGGTAAAATGAGTCAGTGCTTCATCTCATCTGGCACCATAAACGAGCAAATTTATGATGAATGCCTCCAGAAGCGCCTCCTGCCCTTCCTGAAGTCCCACGGAGGTCGGACGCTGTTTTGGCATCTTGCCATTACACACGACAAGTCTGTTTCTGAAGAAAGAAGTCAAACACGCCGGAACTTCACCCAATCGAGAAATATTGGTCTATAATGAAGGTAATACTTCGCGAAACCCCAAACAATCGATAGAACTGTTTCCGCACATCGGCGATCATCTCTTTTGCCAGTGGTGGCGGGGGGAGATACCCCTCATCAGCCCTCCCCAACAGGAGAGTTTGGTAAAGGAGATGATCAAGCCGATTCGTGCCATCCTCAAAATTGACCTTTGCTCGCTTTCTACTTTCTATATACAATTTTCACACTGCCGTACTCCAACGGAACTATCAATTCTATACTTTCATTTCGTCATCTATCGTATAAAAACACACCCTCCATGGCAATCCACTGAGCTACGGCGACTGAAAACAGTGAAGCGTGTCGCCCTGAGGAAGTACACGAAGCACCGCACTCTCTCACTCAGGAAAAACTACGTGACTTACTTACATAAAGGTCCTGTGACCACCAGCGGTGCAAAGGGCCAACGTGAAAGACTTCCATCCTGGGCGGCTGCTCGCTTTTGCCTTCCGTTGGCGTTGTTTTGCGCTAAAAGTCGTTGCCGTTAAATCAGTTCGATGTCTTTCTCTGTTGGTTTCTGTAACAATTGTAAAGGTTTCAGAGACAGTAGGTGGTTGGCCTAAGGTCTCCTATCCGCCGTGATGGGGCTGTCACCTTAGGTGTAGCTTCCGGGGAAGAGCATTTCTTATTCAGCCGCTGGATGCCAGTCAGACGCTGTTTGAGCCGCACCTCCATGGTGAACAGACGCTCGGGTTGGCGAAGCATTTCCTCTATCACCGTGCTATGGTTACCGCGCCAGTGTTCGCGTCGCACCTCCTCACTCTGCTATTGTCGGATTGACAACATTGCCCAGGCTAAGCCAACCAGCTGTGTCCATGTTTCAGCTGGCAGTCTTTTGTGATCATATGACTCGTGGAGGCGTGAGGTAGGAACTTGTGAGGACCGGAGCTAGGTATATCGCTCCTTCCAGATTGTCACTCACCATTTTGTAGCCCAACCACTACGTGAGACTCAATAAAAAGTTTAAACAAATCAGTAAACGTTGCTATTCACGCTTTCAACGTAGTATCCAACGCAAACTCAAGTATAAACCAAAGTCATTTTGGAAGTACGTTAACGAGCAACGCAAGGAACTTGGTATTCCGTCTTCGTTGGTACTGGAAGGGGAAACGGCTACCGATCCGGGCGAAACTTGCCGTCTATTTTACGTCAAGTTCGCCAACGTATTCACAGATACAAATCTATCTGATGAGCACGTCTCTGCTGCTGCCAGTAACGTACCATTAATTTAGCTGGCTTAATTTAGCCCACAATCCGGGGCCAGACGGAATACCGTCCATTATCCTGAAGAACCATATCGAATGCTTGCTGTCACCACTTCGTCATTTGTTCCAGCTGTCGTTATCTAGTGGGATCTTTCCATCGTGTTGGAAATATGCGCATATGTTCCCCGTGTACAAAAAATGGCAGTAGGCACACAATATCGATAACTACCGTGGCATCATTTCTCTGTGTGCTGTTTGAAAATTGTTTGAGTTGGTCGTAATGGAGCCTTTATTTGCTCATTGTAAACAGTATTTGAGCGATGACCAACATGGTTTCGTACCCGGCCGTTCAACAACTACGAACTTGCTGTGTCTTACGTCGCACACCACTACGAGCATGGCAGAACTGACACAAACAGATGTTATTTATACTGATCTATCGGCAGCATTCGACAAGATTAACCATGGTATCACTATTGCAAAGCTACAGAGACTAGGAGTACTCACTTCTGGGATGGTTCAACTCCTATCTCCTGTTATTTTTGTTGTACTTCAACGACGTGAACCTAGTGCTGAAAGGGCCTCGCCTATTATTTGCCGATGATCTAAAGGTTTTTTATCGGATCCGCTCAATTGCTGATGCTCTTTTCTTGCAAAATCAACTACACTTCTTTACCGGATGGTGCAAACTGAAGCAAATGGTAGTCAACCCAAGCAAAAGGCTCAGTGATTTCATTCTCACGGAAAACAATTATACCCTCTCGGAAGTGGAAATCGAACGCGTCAGTCATGTTAAGGATCTTAGATTTATACTGGATACCCAACTTACCTTCAAGCAACACGTATCGTACATCGTTGATAAAGCATCAAGAACAATGGGCTTCATCACACGCATAGCTAAGAACTTCACCGACGTATACTGTTCAAAATCGCTGTACTACTCTTTAGTGCGCCCAATCCTAGAGTTCAGTTCTGCAGTATGGAATTCAGTATACCTCAATGGCTCAGAAAGGATCGAATCCGTACAACGAAGGTTCGTAAGATTTGCCTTGCGTAGGCTACCTTAGCGTGATCCTTATCATCTCCCCAGTTACGAGAGCCGCTGCCAGCTTATCAATCTGGAGGCCCTGCGGTCTAGACGAACCGTATCCAGAGCCTTGTTCGTAGCAGACATTATTCAGAACAGAATCGATTGCCCCGCCGTTCTGCAGGATATCGCCATAAATGTCCAGCCCAGAGCCCTACGAAACAATCATATGCTGTGCTTACGCCGGACAAATTATGGGATGCATACCGCTATCGATGGCATTCAAAGGACCTTCAATAAAGTCGCCTCGGTATTCGACTACGATATCCGTCGCCTTACGCTACGCCGCCGATTTACTGAGGTCTTTTCTGAAGCGACGAACAATTGAGGAAAACTCTAAGATCTTCTTTTTTATTATTATTATTATTATTATTAGTGAAACAACTTTTCAAAACAGTAATTATCGAAAAATCAACCATGCTCGAAACGAAATGATCGTAAACAAATTTGACAATCAAAACAGAAACATATTCTACTCATAGCATGACAGTCTATGTTAGTGTGCATAACATTCTAGTGTTCGTGAGATTAGGCTTGAGATGCCAAAACTTTCCGTACCAGAAACCAAAAAAATACTTAAGCAATTTTGGAATTTTGTGGGTTTAATTTCAAAGGAATTATGAGAAAAGTTTGCAGACAATTCTAAGGATTTCCGAGAAAAAATTCCAGTGAATTCATTGCATAAAATGAACTAATCAAATTTCAAACGAATTCAGAGGAAAACTCCAAGATAATTATAAGCAGAGCAACTGAGCTTTCTGAGGTGAATTTCATGGGAATTCTCAGAAGAGTGCAAGCTTATTTTAATTTGAATTAAATATTATTTCAACAAAATTTGCTGTAAATAAAATCGACTCATGGAGATTAAAATAATGTCTATAAACTGTTTACATTTGTATGGATAGTTTTTCGATAAACATTATTCAAAAACTATCGGAATCGATCAATCATAATTCGGTCACTAGAGATATAACTTCTTACTCATAATAATCAATATTCAGTTCCAACATAGGTATGGTGAAACTTCTAAATATTTTGAGTTGCTCTAAAACCGACTAAGTTTTTATTTTTTAAATATCGAACTTCCGCTAATGACTTAAAATCACAAACATTTCTTCATTGCTGTGAACTTATGGATTCGTTTTTATTTTTTTTAAATTGGTAACAAGGCAAAATTGTTGATCTCATTGCATCATTCGCCATTCTCTGAATCCCAATCAGGCTATGTACCATTTGAGCAGTTCCACGTCAAATTTCGAATCGATCAGACTCGAACCTACCCGATTTGCATGGAACTGTGCCTTATTGTTTGTTTACGGGTAATCATTCACATTTGTGCTAAAATTCGGCCTTTCTGAAACTTGCAATTTTTCACGGAAACGTATGTTCTGCTTCTTAAATTTCAATTCTATTTAGTTGACGTTCAACAGCATACAATATCAGCATTCATACAAAGGGCATTATATTGGGCTGCAACGATAGTTGTTATTAATATAAAAGTAGCTTTGTTGGCTAAACGATGGTATCAATGAAGCCGTATAATGTAACAAAGATCGGTAAAATGGTTTCATTATCAACAACGGCGAAGAAGCTCCATTCTCTCAGGACATTTGCCGTCTGTTCTCAACCAAGTTTGCGAGTGTATTCTCGGATGAGAACCTACCTGACGAGCACGTTTCTCTAGCAGCCAGTAATGTTCCAATGTCTGGTCAATCTTTGGCAGCTATCAACATCGACCTCGCTATGATAACTAGGGCGGTTTCGCAACTGAAGTCTTCATTTAAGCCTGGACCTGACGGAGTTCCTTCCGTCTTTCTCAAGCAACACATCGATAGCCTGGTGGCTCCTCTTTGCCTTCTGTTCGAAATGTCCCTCTCCAGTGGGGTGTTTCCTTCCTGCTGGAAATCAGCTGAGATTGTTACAGTACATAAGAAGGGATGCAAAAGAAACATCGACAACTATCGCGGCATCACATCGTTGTGTGCCATAACTGTTCGAGTTGGTCGTTATGGAACCATTAGTCTCTCACTTCAAGACCAGCATGGTTTCATGGCAGGGCGGTCGACTACTTCCAACCTTCTGTGCCTCACCTCGTACATTACGGAGAGTATGACAGACCATATGCCAGATGTCATCTATACTGAGCTATCAGCCGCCTTCGACAAGTTGAACCATCCTATAGCGATCGCCAAACTGGATAGGCACGGTATAAACGGTAGTCTCATACGATGGTTTGCATCCTATCTATCTGATCGTCAGTTGGAAGTTGCAATCGATGACTGCCGATCTCCTTCGTTCCCTGCCACTTCGGGTATTCCACAAGGTAGCCACCTCGGCCCGTTGATATTTCTTGTGTATCTCAACGACGTCCTCGACGGTCCACGACTGTCGTTCGCAGACGACATGAAAATCTATCTCCGAATCCGAGCCATTGCTGACTGCCACCTTCTCCAACTCCAATTTAACGCTTTTGCTAATTGGTGTCAACTGAACCGCATGGTTGTAAATCCAAAAAAATGTTCAGTAATCACGTTCTCACGGAAGAAACAATCAATTACATTCAGTTAAATCCTAGAAGGCGTTGACGTACATCAAGGATCTGGGAGTCATCTTAGATTGTCAATTTACATACAGCCAGCATATCTCGTACGTGATCGACAAGGCATCCAGAACGCTCGGCTTCATTTGCAGGACAGCTTAAAGTTTCACGGACATCTACTGTTTGAAGTCGCTTTACTGCTCCCTCGTCCGGTCGGTGTTAGAATACTGCTGCCCCGTATGGAATCCCAATTACCAAAACAGTGTACAAAGAGTAGAGTCTATTCAACGACGGTTCATCTGGTTTGCCCTTCGACGATTGCCTTGGAGGGATCCTCATCGCCTTCCAAGCTACGAAAGTCGGTGTCAGTTAATTCACCTGGATCCTTTGTGGAGTCGAAGAGATACGACAAGGGCCCTGTTTGTGGCAGACATTCTACAGGACAGAATCGATTGTCCTTCTATTTTACAACAAATCGACGTTAACGTTCAACCACGAGCACTTCCTTATTTGATTTTCACTTGGTACGCGAGACGCTGCGTCAGAGATTCCGTGATTTTTTTTTTTCTTTTATTATAGTCACTTTAACGCTCTTGGGTCATTCGTGACTTGTCCGGGGGTGAGATTTGAACTCGTGACTTTGGCGTGAGAGGTATGGATGCTAACCACTACGCCGGGGTCGCCCCCCGAGATTCCGTGATATATTTTTAAGAATTAGGAATTAAGTTGGACTTCACGGCCTTTGCAGCTTGTTAACTTTTTGACTATATTGTATTTATACTATGAAATGACTTAATCCATCATTAGGACTAAACCGAAGACAACAAATCAAGAAGACTGGCAACTCTTCCATTTTCTCATACAAACGCTATGAGACAGGTACAATCGCGTCATCTGCCGCTCAAAGGTAAATGCTTCGAACGAATTTGATAGCAAAGATTACATCCTCAGAAGAAGGGTTTGTGTATTTGCTCATTTTTCTATGCGTTGCTTCCACATTCACTCAAGTGCAGCGCTACTGTATCTGCCGCTTGGATTCTGGCAAAGTTGCCAGTCTTATTGATTTGTTGTCTTCGACTAAACCCAGTCTGTTGATGTAGAACCAAATAAACAAATAAACAAATTCAAGGATTCCCGTAAAATTTCATTTGATATTAAAGAAATTGCCTACATTTAGGCGCAACTGTGATTTTTATGACATTTATTTAAACAATTCTGCTTATAATACGACATAGATCTAATTTAGGGCCTACTAAGCACAACCGGCCCTTTGCTTCTATTTTTCAGACGAATTATTTTTTTACAAAATGGAATGTTTTTACTGCAGATGCCTTCTAAATGTATTTACCTCTCCGTACGTACAACAAGATTTGATGAAGAGTAACAAATTGTTGAGATATTGTTAAAAATCTAACATTGCTTCTTGACCCCAAACTCGGTCTAACGCATTAAAACGCAATTGAATTCGCTTCGGCCTATCGGATGAAGATAAAAATTAATTCGGTCGGAGTGCTTCTTCTGTTTTTGAGAATAATGGGTGCAACCATTCAGATCACGCGTTCTTATTACGTTCGTTCGGTAGCTTTTCAGCTGAAGTATCGTACCAAACGCATAATTGACTTATTAATGCCGAAATCATGGTTTTATTTGATGTTTTCTGCTCGATAGGCCCAAATTGGGCGATTAGACTGAAGTAGTTCTCTACCCTACACTTGGCACAAGGATTCTTACGTTTAATCTAGATCCAGGGAATTCAAATTCATAATGAATATTTACTATAAATTCACTGGGAAGCTATTTGAAGAGCTGATCAATTTAATCCACTATCTAAATTTTCAAATTTGAGATTTCTAAAATTTCCTAAAAATAAACAAAACATCCAATATGATAAGTTATCATGTAGACCGATATAGTACTCATAGCTACTGATTTCAATGCTGTTAGTTGGTCAGTGTCCTTTTGTGTGGAAATTTATTTCGATTTTCACGTTAAATAGTGATAAATTCCCCCTGGTTTACGGTACACCTAATTGCGTCTGACAACATTTAACCATAGAGGTAACTCTAAGACTAGAAGGTCCCGAAATAACGTGCTCAACTTTTTGGCTCAGCTCTGGTACTCTCTTCGGTCCCAAGCTAATCGATTCACCCCTCGAAACATAGGAAAAACCAATAACCCCTCATTTTATCCGTCAAACTTTCATAGCGAATCAAAATAAACATTGCGTAGTACTAGAATTTCGACTAGAATGGGGTACGTTAATCGTTTGCTTGGGACCAATAGGCTAATCAAGTAGTGAGCCAATTTCAAATCGTTAGTTTCATATTGATTGTTGATTTAACCTTTGAGTGGTGCCTCTGCTCGATCCAGCTGTGTCTAGCAAAAATCAATCCTTTGATCGCATTGCAGAACTTTTGAGTAAATGTAAGAATGGTAAAGAGTTAAGAGCAGGGGATATTTTTTTCTCTGAATAGTTACTTGTTCTTGTTCCTTATTGTGTTCTTAACAGCCTGATTAGCTCAGAGAATCAACTAAATGATAATTTATAATAATGGTCTTGCCTGGATAGATTTTTTTGATTGCTTGGAGTTGCACTTTTATGATTGAATAATGCTTCAAAGATACGTAGACAAGCAACAAGTAACATCTCTGATCACGCAAATCCGTTGGTCCCCGGTCTATAAGTTGATGGGTCGTTAGGTAGGGTCCAGGTGTGGGAGCTGCCTCCCTGGCGTCGGTAGCATTGGTGCTCAGCACGGAAAACAAGATCAACGGAAAACAAATCAAGGAAAAAAGTTGCTGCTCTTACAATTGAGATGGAATTAACTTACAGAATGACGATCCAGCCAATGGCTAAAAGCCTTTTTAATAAAGGAAAAATGAAACTTACAGAATGTTGGAGGCAAAGGCGATGTTTTTTACGATTTTCCATCGGAGGTATCTGGCCGTGAAATAACGTTTGGTTAAGTGTATCTGGAATAACTTTCTTGCTGTGCTGGGCCTCAAAATGTGCTCAAGGAAAAACAGTATAAAGGGAATAAGGACAAGTGGTTCATATGTAAAATGCAGGAGAACTGAAACAGTCAGAAAAGAACTTCTAAGGGTGAGAAAATTGCCATGCCAAGGACCGCTTCTCGTATCATGGCGTAAATCGAGGTAAGAAACAGATCATGAACTCGCTGAAAACTTAATGCGATTAAACAAGCCTTTTTTGTATAGAATGTGTGAATATCTGTCTAATAAGGAGTTTGGTGATGAACCACGTCCTTGTGGTCACCGGGAAAAGGAAGAATTGTTAGTTCGACAACGGAAGAGACCGAATACTCCTCTCCATCTCCACTGTCATCACGGGAAAGACTTTCCTGTTAGTAGGAAGGGTGAATTAGATCTGGCTTCACTTTGAAAAGTGCTGCGATGTTCTAAAGCATGGTAAGCCAATGGTACGATCCTATCAGCTATGTAATGTAAAAGGGCGTGAGATAGAACCCACCATCTTCTGCTCAGTAAGCAATAACGGTTGCTCTAAGTCCACCAAGCCCCTTACACTATAGTAAACCACTGCGAGTCCTCGGTCGGTTCGGTTCAAGCCCGGAAGCATGGTTGTATTAAAATGAAATGACGTCTTCTAAAGCGGACAATAATGTTTTCGAAACTTTTTTATCAGATAGAAAAAAAGCTATACGGCTTTTAATAGAAACTAAGCCACTGGTGATGAATACGAGAACGTCAAAAATAGTGTTGTGAGCAGAAATTTCTGCCGTGAGACATAGGAAGCGGAACACTTTTTCACTTTTCCTGATAAATTGATTTGACTGAGATCCTCCAAAACTTTATAGTTGAAAATTTTAATTCTGTATCGGTTTTGCATGGATCCTGTTGGTGTTCAGGAATATTTTTGTTGAGAAAAATGGCAAATTAGAATAGTGCCTTAGTGGTTATGATCTTCCGGATTTCTTGTATGTACATAGTTTGAGTGCAAATTATTTCAGATCAGTGGAAAATTATGCAATAAGGCAGTTACCGATGGAAATTGGCAAGATGTTGCATTGTGAATAATTCTTATTCTGATGTAAACAAACGGTTTGGTTGAGGTTTCCTCTTGAACTCGCGGGGCGTACTCTACGTTGGTGGTGTATTAAAAATCAACCAGCAGCCAAGATTTCATTAAAGATTTTGTTTCCATCTGATTTCATATAAGCACAGCTAATCGAGCGATTTATTGATACACTGTTGGGAAATTGGCTCTAATGTTGGCCAATGGATCTAAAATTAGGACCATCGCTAAAATCTGCTATTTATCAATTTTATCTAGATGAACACGTCATTGGAACGGTACTTCTGGATATTTTTGTTCGCTATTGAAAATTTAGTCAATTGCTGAATTTATGTATGAGCTCAAATTAGGGGTATTTAGGCCGACATTACATACATTTACCCTATATCGCTTCTTATGTTTTCATTCGACCCACAAATTAGAAAGTTTGTTTTTCAATCAATAGTTATGAAAATAGCCACTAATAAATGCTACTAGAAGTAATACATTGCGTCGACTTTAACTCCGCTTTAATAGATTTATTTCCGGTAAATAAAATTGTTTTCATATTACAAAGGTAATTTCAAACTTTGTAAGATTATTTTACCGAAATCTGTGAAATTTTACCGAAATCTCAACAGCTGGACGTTCGGTAAACAGTTCGGTGATTTTTCACAGATTTCCTGTAATTTTTAAACGAATATTTGTAAAAAATCACAGAAAATCTGTGAAAAAACCAAACTGTTTACCGAACGTTCAGCTGTTGAGATTTCGGTAAAATTTCACAGATTTCGGTAAAATAAGTTTAGTGTGTAGTTGTAGTTGCAGCTTTGTCAGTTTTTCAATTGACGTAAACCTCAATTAAAAGTAATAACAACACAGAAAGTAAGAAATGTAGATGAAAAATTGCGTTGAGTCATTTGCCAATGCATTTCAAAGATCAACAACAGAAGTATTCCTGCATGTAAATAATTTTGAATATTCTGTTTCGTTGCGCCAAATTTTACCTTGTAAATTTAGTTAGCGTATCGTTGCTGTTTTGTAATTTTCGTTTAATTTCGAATTAAACTTGCAAATGCCAATCCATAATATAAGTTTCATACCTCAAATACTTCTTCCTTACTTTACAAATTTATTCCAAGTGCATCTACTCAAATCAACAGTGGAAGTACCCACCTAAGAGGCAACAATAAGCCCCCACACCTCCGCCCAGTTTTTCAGCGCTTACAATTTCATTAGCGTTACAAATAACTTCCTTGGTTTGCCTCGATGCCAGCACCCGATCGGCGCAAATTATGATGAGTAACTTCAACCGTCTTCTTCTATTATTATTTTTCAATTTCCGGTAAACTCCACACTTCAAGCTGTACTCCTACGAAAAAAAAAGAGTCATTATCAACCATTTAGAGTTAAAACCCATTCACAGGCCGCTTCCATGCTTGCAAATTGCTCTTCATTTTGCGAGCACTACGGGCAGCATTTTTGGAAGGTGACCGCTCGAAAAGGGGTCCTGCCTTTGTTGTTTGCTTTTTGTTGTGGTCGCTATTTCGCGCACAATTGTTCGCAATGACCACCTCAGACTCGCGCTCTGGTTTGGCCATTTTAATGAGTCACGGCACGGGAGCCGCTCGAAATATCATCATCATCATTGTACGTTGACCTTCAACAAGAGGGTGAATACTGGCGTGCCGCCTTTTAATTTTTTTTTCGTTAAACAGTGGCAAGTAATGAACCGAATAATAGTTCAATTTATTGGTTGGATGGATCCGGTCGGAAGTGGCAAATTGGTGAGCATTTTATTTATGATAAAAAATATATATTACGCAACTGCCAGTCGGGTATGGAAGCGTACGTCAAGGTGAACAACAAAAGTCTATAAAAGACCATCCACAAATGACGTAGCATTTGAGGGGAGAGGGGTTTCAGAAGTGACAGAGCCATTTATTAGCTATAGCAAAATACGCTACAAATGGGTAGGGGTGTCTGAAATTGTCGAAAAATATGCTACGTCATTTATGGTCCCTAAGACTCACACAAAATGTCAACCACGATATATAGATGCCATCCCTTGCCTAATGCGCAGCTACAAAGCATGACCATGCTGGAGATAGCTGGGTTCGATTCCCAGTCCGGTCTAGGAATTTTTCGGATTGGGAAACTTCTGACTCCCCTGGTCAAATGTACTTGTCACACAATTGCACTAATGCAAATATGATACAAGCATTGATTGCTCTCAAATAGTGGCGTCACGTAACCTCACTTTTTACCTGTGCACCAACTTTCAAAACCAGATTTAATGCCATATTCATACTCAAATCGGTTGAAAACCACACTTAATCTTCTAGTTTACTCAATACCTATCTATTACAAGCAACATTTTGATAATTGTTTGTGTTTTGAGAGTTGGTGCACATGTAGATTGAGGTTAAGGAAACACCACTCTCAAATAATAACTGTGGAAGTGCATCTAGAACACGCAATAAGCTAATATGTGATAAGCAATATGCTTGAAATGCGAAGATTGCCATCCTTGCAGAATCCTCACCCATGGCATAGTATAGTTACCTGCAACTGAGCGTGCACAGGTGTTACGGAATTAATGCCACCTACAATAGATCAAATTACTGATCGTAGTGAATTTATGTCCCGAACAGAGTGAAAAAAATGCCACCTTCCAGCATGCTTCGTCAACTGCAACGCTCTTGTTTTGTGCCTACACAAATTTATTGTACTCCTACTTAGGTACATCATCCGTGGCCATTATGTAGTACGTAAACGATGATTGTTTTCTGTGCGTGCGTAAGACATGAATCGACGTTGGTGGTAACACGGGTTCGAGCAACTGCACTAAAAAATTGCCTGATTATCGTCACTCACGAATTGAAGATGATGCCGTTCGGATAGAGATGAAAACATTTTAGTAGGTGTATGCTCCGGCTGATACCGCTGTTGCTTCAAGGTAAATGGGTCTGAAAAACGATTGCAGTTATGACGTAAACCGTGGATCCGCTTATTTCTGAGTTGATTTATCACGAAGTGTAAACGGGAAAATTGCACTGTGTGGAAATATGATCGTTACGCGTATGTGCACAGTCAAGGAGTTACGAATCAATTTTGGATTGAGACGCAATGGAATCAATAAATCCTCTTTTTGATATTTATGTCTTCATCGGAAAGTAACTTGGGTTCCATTTTTTCACAAATTATTCTATGAATTAATACAACTATATTCCTATTCAGGCCCCTTGGTTCTGTTTGGTCATTAATGTCCTATCTTTACTTGCTTTCTTATTTATATTGTATAGTTATGCTTTTATGGGTAATAATAGTCATGTCTATTCTTCCTAGTCAACAAATTGTCCTTCGTCCATCAACAAATTAATAAATTAAAGTACGCACTTTTTCCTATTATAATGCATGTGATTGTGATACTTGAAGCTACCCCTTAGATAGGGGCTAATTTTTAAAGATATCTAGTTGGTATTTCCAAAGTGTAGCAAGTAGAGTTTTCTTTCTCCTCTCAAGCATCTACGAAGTTTATAAAATTTGTTGTCAGAGAGAATCGTCGAACATTGTTTGCACTTTTAAGGGAATTGTCCTTTCGTAGAGGCTACATAAATACCGCGTCAGTCACGGTAGTCACTCTAGGGTAGAGGGAAATTCATGGCAGGAAAGTCAATTAAAGATGGACGAAAAATATGTAACCGTGTGCACATCACACAGGAAATTTACTTGGGGAAATAAGAAGACCTATCCAAAGTAACCGGTAGAAACTTCCGGGAGAATTTCGTAAAAACATCATGTTTGATTTAGAGGATGCTTCCGGAGGGGAGCAGTTCTGGGCAACTCTGGAAAAACTTCTTGTGTAAATCGGAAAGATGAAGACAGTAGGACGTCTGGGGCAAGTCGCTGACGAAACCGGGAAAATTGAATAAAATTTCCGTGCGAAGTTGAAAGAAATTGTCAGAAGAAGAAGGGAGAACAATCCGAGGAAAGATGGAACAAACTACTTAGAAATGTCAGGAAAAACCAGAAGACTCTTTCCAAAGAGACCGGCAGAAACTTCTAGAGGAAGCCGGTACAAGTTTCCAGGGGAAGCTGACATAAACTTCTGGAGGAAGTGGGATGCAATCTTTGACAAAACTCTAGAAGCTGGAAGACACTTCCAGCCAAAGCCAGTAGAACTTATGGGGGAAGTCGAAAGAAGCTTCCTGAAGAAGTCAGTAGAATATTCCAGTAATAGTCAGAAGAAACTTGTGGGAGAAATCAAAGTATTAAAATTTATTGATTAAAAATAGTTGCGTCATGAATCGCTTGGCAGAAGTTGGAAAATGAATATTCGAATGAATAACTATCCAAAATGTAACGTATCCATGGTGGTCTAGGCCTGAAGACAACAGTGACAGTGCGACTACCGCGAAGAAGCTGCTCGACAACAATAGGTTCTCCGTTCTGAAGGACGGTGCAGAACCGGTGACGGTAACAACAGGATCGCCGCAAAAGGACAGAATGCCGCCCTTCTACGTGAAAGGCTTCCCTCCCGGACTACGGGAAAAAATAAACTTCTACATCACGAAGGGCGTCTGGTGCACCATCCAGCTGTGCACGGAAGGATATAAATTTATGGTTCCTGCGTTGAACCATTACAACGCGGTTCAGGCCATGCTGGACCAAGCACAGGTGGAGTATTTCTCCCACGACATCGAGGCTGTTAAGCCGTTCAAGGTGGTCCTGCGAGGACTATACGACATAGACACAGGCATCCTCTTGGAAGAGCTGGTGGCTAATGGACTAAAGCCGGTCCAAATTCAGAAGATGGCCCGCCACAACAAGGCCGTCAAGTACCGCGTCCACCTTGAGAAGAACTCAACAACTTTGATGGACCTCCAGGGCATCCGCGTCCTGTTCAACATAGTGGTGAAGTGGGAGCGGTACAAGCCGGTCAGTCGTGGAGTCACCCAATGCTCGAACTGCCTGCAGTTCGGGCATGGAACGAAGAATTGCTATATGGGCAGCCGCTGAATCAAGTGTGGCAAACAACACAAAACCGACGCCTGCGACAGACTCGATGAAGCCGATCCCATATACGCCAACTGCGATGCTGATCACAAAGCTACAAGCAAGGCCTGCCCGAAGCGCACCGAGTACATCGAGATCCGGAAAAAAGCATCGATGAGAAACCAGCCTGGCCGCAAGAAAGAGCCGGAAATTAATGACCAGAACTTTCCACCGATACCTCGTCGATCGATTACAGTGCTGCCGCCGCTGCCACTCAATCAACGATTGGCTGCTGCGGCGGCCGGCACCGCTCAAGTTCAAACTGCCAGAGTCCCTGCAAACCAAGAGTCGACCGCTGCTCCACAGCCGCATGATCTCCCCACAGCCCCTGGGCTAAACTGGCGTCAGGATGGACCGTCCCTACCGCAGCCCAAAATCAACGATGGTTCTTGGTTCACCGCAGCGGAACTAATGATCATCTTCCTCAAGATGCACGACATTGCCAATACACTGGGACGCTTGCTCGCTCAAGAGCAAGATCATCGAGTTGGTTGACTTCCTCAACAAACAAAACATCGACATTGCCGTTATCAACGAAACCTTCCTGACTTCCGGCTTCTAATACTTGATCGAACCAACTCCGGGGGAGGAGGAGTGGCCATTGCTGTAAGGAGAAACATCTGCTATCGGCTCCTGCCGAGCTTCCAGCTGAAAACCATCGAAGCTTTAGGGGTAGAAGTCTCCACTCCTGTCGGCCCTATCACCATCATTGCGACCTACTGCCCCAAGCAAGTCACCATCAGGGACGGGTCGGCAGCAGACCTGCGGAGGGACATCATCAAACTAACTCGACGGCGCGAAAAGTACATCATCGCTGGTGACCTGAACGCCAAACACCAGGCTTGGGACAACGGTCGATGCAACCAAAACGGCACCATCCTGAACGACGACCTGCAAGAGGCTCACTACACCATATAAGCGCCGGACTGTCCCACCCGGTTGAGCCGGTCTGGCGTTCACTCCACGATAGACATCTTCATCAGCAACATGGGAGACAACATTTCGCTACCTGTGACCCATCAGGAGCTGAGTTCGGACCACTATCCGGTGGTGGCCGAAGTAGGCTCATCCGTCAACCGAATCCAAGCTTCCCGAAGCAACTACTATCGTGTCAGCTGGGAGCAGTTCCAACACTGTGTCGACTCCACTGTCGACTACTGTGTCCTTCCGGTGACGCCCGAAGACGTTGACCGGTGTCTACGTACCATCGAGAAGGCGATATCCCGGGTCAGGGAACAACACGTGCCAGTATCCAGACAGGTGAGCAATACTCTGAACCTTGATAGAATTACCAAAGATCTCATCAGACTCCGTAACTCCATCCGAAGGCAATACCAGCGTTCTGGTTTACGTGTCTTGAAGACCCATTGCAATCGCCTTACAAAAACCATCCAAGCCAGAATGGTGGACCTCAGAATGTCTAGCCCGCGGGGGACTGTTAAGGATCCTAAGGATCTTGTTTTGGATCCTTTGGAGTTTGAGGTGATGGCATTTGGCGCAACTCTCGGAACAAGTCTGGGAGATTTTGAGTGTGGAAAGATGATGACCTGGGTCTTTTCCGCGTTGATACGGATCTTCCAGCTGTTGAAATATTGAGATAGGACGTACAGGCCTCTCTGAAGTTTGGCAGTCAGAGCTCCGATGACCCTACCCTTGTAGACGATGAATGTGTCATCTACGAACAGAGACAACCATCCACCATCAGGGAGAGTCGGCATATCGGAGGTGAACAGGTTGAATAGAATGGGGCCAAGGATGCTTCCTTGTGGAACCCCGGAACCGATGTTGAAAGCATCCGATGTGATGCTATTCAGATAGTCTCGGAACATCCTGTCTGATAGATAGTTGTTTATTATCTTCACTAGGAAGATTGCAAGACCGTACTGCTACAATTTGAACACCAGGACATCATGCCAGACATTGTCGAACGCTTTTTCAACGTCCAATAACGCCATGGCAGATGTTTTCGAAACAGACTTTCGGAGTTACGGAGAGCTGACTCCATCGCAAGGTTCAGAGATTGCTGTAGGTTAAGTTAGGTTAAGTAGGTAGAATAACAAATTAATACATTCAAACAACATACTTCACAAGAAGAAAATTGAAAAACATTACACAGTAAAAAACAACATGTACAACACAAAATCAAAAAGTCCACCAAATATGAAGAGCCCTTCTGGCTAACCTCTTGCACTGAATTAGCAATTGTAAACCACATAACAAATCAAAATAAAGAAGAATTTTACTACTACTGAAGACAGTAGGACCTCTGGGGCAAGTCACTGACGAAACCGGGAAAATTGAATAAAATTTCCGTGCGAAGTTAAAAGAAATTGCCAGAAGAAGAAGGGAGAACAATCCGGGGAAAGATGGAACAAACTACCTAGAAATGTCAGAAAAAACCAGAAGACTCTTTCCGAAGAGACCGGCTGACATTTCTAGAGGAAGCCGCTACCCGAGAAAAGTTCAGCATCAAAATGACAGCAAATCGAAATCAAGTTTTGATATCAACATCAAACTGAAATCATAATTTGATTTCAGTTTACGCAACTTTGATAAAAAAATTTTTTTTTCATTTTGCTGTACATTTGCTCTTCAAAAATATGTTATTGCGGGTTTGTTTTTGTTGCTTTAGCATAACATCAAATTGAATACTTGATTTGTTATCATCAGAAAAAATTACATCAAATTGAGTTTTCAGTTTGCTCTCACTGATAGCAGAAATAGTTTTCAATGTGATGTCATAAAGGGTGATACGGTCAAAATTTGGTCAAGGGAAAACGCGTGTAAATCGGTGAAATCGTTTATTTAAAAAATCAAATTAAATTTCTTTTTCAAGTTCAATTAGTATAAAATTCAGGAAAAATATTCAGTTAGGCTTCCGCTTTTCCAAATCCGAATTGCCGGGCCTTACGCTTGACCCCTGCCATCAGATTTTGTACAGCCACCTTGTCCACCTTCTTCGCCGCAGAAAGCCAGTTTGCCTTGAACTGCTGCTCGCCCTTAGCAGTTTTTTTGGTCTTCTTTAGGTTCCGCTTGACAATAGCCCAGTATTTCTCAATTGGGCGGAGCTCTGGCGTGTTGGGAGGGTTCTTGTCCTTGGGAACCACCTGCACGTTGTTGGCGGCGTACCACTCCATGGCCTTTTTACCGTAATGGCAAGATGCCAAATCCGGCCAAAACAGTACGGAACAACCGTGTTTCTTCAGGAAAGGCAGCAGACGTTTATTCAAACACTCTTTCACGTAAATTTCTTGGTTGACAGTCCCGGAAGCTATGAAAATGCTTTCAAGCCACAGGTACAGATGGCTTGCCAAACCAGATATTTCTTTGCGAACTTTGACAGTTTCATGTGCTTGAAAACATCTGCTACCTTTCCCCTTCCTTTTGCCGTATAAAACTCCTGTCCCGGAAGCTGCTTGTAGTCGGCTTTGACGTAGGTTTCGTCGTCCATTACCACGCAGTTAAACTTCGTCAGCATCGTCGTGTACAGCCTCCGAGATCGCGCTTTGGCCGTCGTATTTTGTTTATCATCGCGATTTGGAGTCACTACCTTCTTGTAAGTCGATAGTCCGGCTCGTTTTTTGGCTCGATGCACGGTTGTAGACGATACACCCAGCTTATTTGCGGCATCTCGGAGAGAGAGGTTAGGGTTTCGCTTGAAACTACCGGCAACTCTCTTTGTCGTCTCAGCGGCTTCCGGTTTTCGATTTCCCCCCGATCCAGACTTCCTGGCTGTCGACAAACGTTCCCCAAACACTTTAATTACATTTGTAACGGTTGATTTGGCAACTTTTAGCGATTTTGCCAACTTTGCGTGCGAGTAGCTCGGATTTTCGCGATGGGCGAGCAAAATTTTGATACGCTGCTCTTCTTGCTTGGACGGCATTTTGACAACTGAAGAGTGAATTCCAAAATCAAAATAGGAGGAACATTCTACACACACACACCTTCAAAATGAGGGGTGTTCAGGTTTTTTAAATGCAAAATTGAAAGAAATACATCAAGTTGATATTGACCAAATTTTGACCGTATCACCCTTTAGGAAGATTTTTTTGCTTTCAACTTTGATATGTTAACCGTTAAAACGACCAAAACGTAACCAACCTGAGTAATCATTATCAGCGAAATCACAACATCAAATTCAGTTTTCAATTTGATCTCAGACTTTGCTCGGGTACAAGCTTCCAGGGGAAGCTGACATAAACTTCTGAAGGAAGTTGGATGCAATCTTTGACAAAACTCTAGAAGCTGGAAGACACTTCCAGCCAAAGACAGTAGAACTTCTGGGGGAAGTCGAAAGAAGCTTCCTGAGGAAGTCAGAAACATCTGCCAGGAAAAATCAAAAGAAACTTGTGGGAGAAAACAATATTTCTTGCAGTGTAGATTTTTTGTTACTTTTCTATAGCACCAAAAATTCAGGTTCAGACCTAAAAAATAACGATATCACAGAGTCTAGGATTTTTAATATAATTTTAGAACCAACTGAATATGACATGTCAAAAATTTTAGAAACATTCTCGGTTTTTTTAAATTTTGAATACACGTTCGTAGAGGATTTTTCCAGAGTTTTTAATTTTAGTTTTGAATAGTTTTGTGTCCCGGGCGCGATAATTTGATTTGGATTTTTTTTTTTTATTATTATAGTCACTTTAACACTCTTGGGTCATTCGTGACTTGTCCGGGGATGAAATTTGAACTCGTGACTTTGGCGTGAGAGGTGTGGATGTTAACCACTACACCGGGGTCGCTCCCCAATTTGATTTGGAATGGTTTGTGCTTATGTTTTCCCTCCAGTTGCATAGGTGCCTGATGTGCTCTCGTTTCCCTTTGTTGCCGGTGTGACTCGACCGCGCTGATCTATTGTTAGGTTTTTGCGATGTGCATTGCTTTTGTGCACAGAGTGACTTGAAAAAGAAAAGCGAAGAAAAGTGATGTATAGTTATTGTGTGGTTGGAATCGCTGGAGGAGGAATTGTTTTAAAATGACTAGAGAAAAATATGCGTGGAAGCATCGCGAATGCGCTCCCGGGTGTAATGATTTGTTGAGTTCGTTCCAGTTGAAGATTATTGAAAAGTGTATTTGTGATGATGCAAATTATGGTTTTGATGACGCATGGCTTCATACATTTTGTATATCCAAATAAAACATATTACATACTAAATACCCACAGGGCATCGTCCGCTGACTATTGCCGCGGGTATATCGTTGGAGTCCCGGGTACCCGGTTCAAGCTTTAGTTGGCGGGGGTGGCTCTTCTTGACCTTCTACCCCCTGAGTAGTAAGTGTGAATAAAGGCGTTTATGTGATTTTTTGCTGTACCTGTTGTGGATATCTAGTGCATCCTGTTCCCTTAACTTGTTGAAGACACCCTGTCTTAAAAAGTTACCCTTTTTGAAGTATTAGTTTTCACAACATAAAGGGCACCATAACGGAGCATGAGAATTGATCAAATTATTCGTAGTTCTACTTGTCTAACGCCCCGGCTGGGTGAGGGATAGAGATGACACACACATACGTTCGTAGAGGATATTTCCAAGTTTGAGATCTCACAAACCTTACTGAAATTTCTTGCTCAATGTTTATATAAAATTTGTTTTCAATTATAGTTTCAGAATTTTTGACAATCCTTAATCTTAAATTTCTGTGCACGGAATCTTGAAAAAGTTCAGTACTGAATTATTTCATAGGAAGGCGCTCATCTTAAGATATCTTTGAAAATTAACTCATTTGTCATCCTCGTATCATTTTATTCTAGCCCATCAAGAGCCATGGATTTTTGTTTAAATCTGAGATCTTCAAAATACGCATCATTTGAAGTTAAAAATCTTGCAAAGTGCAAGAATGCGAAAACTTTTAATTTTGAGAAAAAAATCTGACTCCGAGTAAACTTGTTTTGTTTTTATATGACAAGTGGTCTTCGAATAATTTACATGTTTCTTACATACATTTCAAAGTTCCTTGTACATTTTCCAAATTCTGAATATTTATTTAATGTTTCCTCCAGTTTTCTGTTTGTCACACTTTGATGTGGATAGACGAGGGTAACATGCGATCTTTAGCCATACATACGAAGAACATTGTGATCATAACCAATTGTACTACCTTACATTTACATATATTAATTTAGTATAACCAAACTAATCAATTCTCTACAACTCGTGCTTAAATTCCATTTCGGTAGTTTTTTAGATACGTGTTTTTTTTTTCAAACGTAGTGCCAGTGAAAATACATACGTCCTTTCAAAATATGACGCATGAGCCAAAAATAGTCTAATCATCTAGGGGAATTTACGTATTCTCGGCAACCTAAGCAGCGACCTTCTTTCCATAGCCTTTTTCTCTATGGAACGCACACATATGCAGTATTGGTTTGTTTACAATCTTTTGCTGCCAGCTGCTCTAACAATTTCAGTCGAAAGAATTGTCAAAAACTGTTTTGAAACGCTTTTACAAAGCTCCAATCTTCTCTAGTGAGAGCGAGTATTGTCGGCAACCAGTTTTTCTTCGGCAACCGTTCCCTTTGAACTGCATGTAAACAAGGTTGCAAAGACTCATTTCAGCTAAAACAACGTTTTTCTAAATTATGAAATAATTAGATGCCATGATCAAATTTTGAATTGGTAGGATACAAGAAGAGGTTGCAAAGAATGTGTTTGACATATTAAACCTGTTTATTTCACTTCATGAGAGTCACAATCAGCGATTTTTCACAAACTCACTCACTCACTCACTCACTCACTCAGCGATCAGCAAATCGCTGATTGTGACTCATAGAAAGCAAAATTTACATGTTTTATGTTTCCAACGCATACTTTGTAACCTCTTCTTGTAAGTTACAAGTAAAACATGCCATCATACCATCTTTTGGTTTTATTATTCCGAAAAACATTATTTTAGCTGAAATGAGTCTTTGCAACCTTGCATGTAAATCTGCTGTTCTATTATCGGTAACTCGACATCAGCTACAATTTGTAGTGCGTGTGTTTCATTTCAAGAAAACCCTGCTAGATTGCTTTTTCTCAGTGGTAAAATATAGTCAAATTGAAGCTGAAAGCATAAAGAATCGTTTGCATGCATTCAGCGAAGTGTTTTCGTAAGAAAATCTAGTGAAAATAGTGTTTCAATTTGGGTTGCCGAAAATAGTCTGTCATGCCGAAGCCGTCATTTCCCCTATGTAAGATTCATATTTCCCGCTGTCAAAAACATAGAAAAATTTCAATTAAATCGGCTAGACTCAACTCTGGTCATTTATCTATTTTTCGTGGAACTGCTCTATAGGGTAATTGATTCTGGTTGGACCTATCCAAAAACTGATGATGGTTGGACCTATTTTTTCAATCGCTAGTTTAGTCAATCTTCGCTATTTTTTTATTTTCAAAGATCACTTTACTATCATAAAAACTCTTTTTCTTCAATTTGCATGGGTGTGTTATTGAAAAAACTTCAAAATTATTGAGTTTCAATATGTTTTCAAAACAGTTCACTTTCCACGCATTAGCTCGTCATCATGCCTTACTTTCAAACATACAAAAAAGGGATATTTTTTACATTTATTTTTATTTTCAAGCAGTAAAATACTGCTTTAAGGTGTAAACAACACGTTAGTACGTCATTTATCCATTGGTTTCACTAAAATGTTTGAATAATTGATGAAATTCGAATAGATAAATATGATCATGGTTGGACCTACGCATGATGATGGTTGGACCTATGTGTTTCCTAAGACGGCCGCTAGGTGCACTTCGGTTTTTCTACATCCTTCATGCGCAGCTGATTTGAAATTCGGTTTCGTTTTGGCCGAGTGACCAGTTTCTTCGATTGGAAAAATGGGTAAGAGACTGTTCTTTTAGTAAGAAATAAATCACTTACCGCGTATCAGGCAAAGAAAAGGTACAATATTCCGAAAACGAAACTTCACGCAAAAATTAAGGGAATCCACGGCAAGAAATATGGAAGGGAAATAGTGTTGAGTGTTGATTTGGAGAACCAGCTAGCGGATTGGGTTTGTATGTGCGCTGCTTCTGGCAGTCCCAAGACGGCCAAAAAGATCTTGGAAGCTGCTAAAGACCTTGCGTCACTAGTTGGGCGAAAATTTAAAGGAGGAATTCCATCGTCAGGTTGGCTGAAAGGGTAACCACCGATTTCCGAACTACCACGAAAGCGCTGAAAGAATCTGTTAATATGAATTTACATTAAGCACTTCTCATACACCTTCTGTGTGTGAATTAACTTGAAATAAAATGTTAACAAACTAAAAATTGCTAGCTGAAACTTATTTCCGAAAAAAAAACTCCTAGGAGAAAAAAAACTATGCAACTTTAAGCCCCTAAATTCCCCGGGGCACCCAGAACATGCCCGGAAGTGGTCAATGTGGTCCAAGGCACTCAATTTTGGTATTGATCTTGTTATCGAATTTGGAAGTAATGTGAAGTGTCGCATGATAGGTTTTATTCCTTCCATGTCAAAATTAGGTCCATGTTCCATATACCCTGGAACTTGTTCCGGCCATATCTCCGGAACCAGTTGACCGATTCCAAAAATATTCGATAGCTTTCAATGGGACCACAATACGTATAGTTTGACGTTAAAAAAAATCCAAATCGGGTCAATGATTTCCGAGAAAATGAGCCATGATGAATAGCTAATGCGTGGAAAGTGAACTTTTTTAAAAACTCAAATTTCTTGATTTTTTAAATAGCAAATTGATAAAAACTGTATAAAAAGGGTTTTTTCATGGTACCAATAAGCTCTAAACAAAGTTTTTGAACAAATATGGGCTAAACTAGCATTTGCAAAAATAGGTCCAACCATCATCATTTTTTAGGACCAACCAATCAGTATAGGTCCAACCAACATCATAATTCTTTGCTGAATAAAAACGTTTTATAAAATCATTTGTTCATAATATTTAACTTTTTATGTTATTATTAGAAACAAGAAAGGTAGACCTTTCCCCTAATCACGCATTTATCATAATTATATATTGAATTCATAAAAAAAAAAATACGACATGAATGTTGACGTCGTGTGAAACCGGCCTAAATAGGTCCAACCATCATCAGTTACCCTACTTATATATTCAAAGGTCATTAGATATTATTATCATCATTCATTTAGCAATTTACTAATTTATTTATTATTTTTCTTCTTTTTACAGGTATGCATATTCTATCGGACTATTGAGGTGGAGTAAGTTTTGTCTTAGCTTCATGCAAAATCATTCAATTACTTCAACGAAATTACCAGTTTCAATACAATCAACACCATCAAAAAAAAAATCGGCCTCCAAAGCTAGCCGTCCACAACCGTTCAACTGCAGCCATGCGACCAATGAACGCAAATTAGGTCACAATAAGCGCATTCATATTTCGTTTTTGCCTCTTCTCCTGCCACCCCATTGCTTCACCATCTTTTCCCACAAGCTCTGCTTGTTGCTGCTGCTGCTGTATTGTTGATGTTTCACATCACGTATTGTGGCATCTCACGCGCGCGAATGTTGCTCCGGTTGAACACTGTCCTTGACAGTTTCTTCAATAATTTTGTCTGTTGTGTTGGACCTATGGAGACGTAGACGGTCACTCACATACACACACACACCAATCACTTTCGCCGCACCAAGGCGACATTGACAACGACGGCAGCCGCTGTTCCCATCGGACAGGTCCAGTAGTTTAGTGTGTTGATGTGGTTGGCCTTAAAGCCTAGTACAGACCTACATATTTCGCTTTTACTTTCGTTTTGGTTGTATTTTTGCACCTTGATACGAAATGATTGCGAGTTTTGGGGACACATCATGGGGTGAGGGGTTTCCCATCACGCTAATTTATGGTGGTGACCGGTAGCCGCGGTTGTTGCCGATGGCAGTTGGAAGTATGGATCGTGTGGTTTTGTGGCGCCTTTGCTACTATGAGGTAACAAGTGGGAATATTAGCGAATAGTGTTTTGATTTTTTTTTTGAAGGACGCGGTTGATCCACTGATCAGGAATGCCAGCTGAGCTCCAATGGTTTCACACTGGCTCAGATGATCTACTTTCAGAAACCGGTATTCATAATTATGGGCACAAAAAAAATAAAGAAACTTAAAAGTATGCTGAAATATTTTGTTTATTACAGATAAAGTTTAGAGATGTTTTATTACAATATTAACAATAATCATAATGATAATAATACTTGTAATAATTGAAAATGTAAGTCGTGAAAATAAGGTAAACGGTTATGGGCAGACAAGTGAACCACAATTTGAAGCTTATTTTAATATAGTTTCAGATGCAACTAACTGCATCTGCACCTTCCAGCACCTAAAACAGATAGACATGCCGAAAATATAATGAAAACAGTGAAGAATTTATCAATAACTAATTTTATTGAAATGATGGAAGTATAGTATTTACGAGGAAATTGAGTGTTTTAGTTTTACAAACAAATTAGTAGAAATTATACATTTGGCTATAAAATCTGTTTTTAAGAGTCCATTAAAAAAATGTTTCTCTAATCTCTCAAATACAATGCAATACAGTACTATTTCGATTTTGGCAACAAAACTACAAAACCGTTCGTTTTCGGCACAGGGTTCGATTTTAGCACGGTGCCAAAATGCATGACGGCCCATCAACTCTAAATCCTCGTTAAAATAATTTTATTAATTAAGAGTATTGAAATAGACTTTAAATAAACCACTGTGTACTGTGCGCCATTCTTCCGCATCGTAATTGCTGACACAAACCCCTGCACAAAAGTCATTGGATTACAAATCCTCACCAGACGGTACTCAAGATGTCTCTTTCGCAGTGAATCGATAGAAATAATTTCTGCGCTTATTGACCGCCAGATTGCACTACTATTGTTTGTGACTACAGGACAGCGCAGTCAAAAAACCTAGAAATTCCTTTCACAGACTAAAAAAGGATACCTGACACGGAAAGCATGTCTGGTACCTCTGTAAATGTTTAAATAGATTCACAACCGAAGTCCCTCCTTTTAAGCATACGTACTACAAAAAATGCTTCGAGAGACCCGCCCCTTCGCCCACCCCAATAATAAAAAGCGGAAAATACTGCTAAGGGCGGGGCTTACGAAGCATTTTTTGTGTTGAGTATGTTTGAAAGGAACCTCTCTTAGCTAAGTCGGTAAAGACACAGCTACAAAGCAATACCATGCTGGAGGTGGCTGGGTTCGATTCCCGGTCCGGTCTAGGAATTTTTCGTGTTGGAATTTTTTTTTTGCTTCCCTGGGCATAGAGTATGTACTTTCTACACAATTATACTAAGGCAAAAATAGTACAGGCATCGAAAGCTCTCAATTGATAACTGTGGAAGTGCATCTAGAACACTTAGTTGAGAGCACGCAATAAGCTTGAAATGCGAGGAAAAAGAAGATGCTTGAAAGGAGGGACTTCGGTTGTGAATCTAAAACAGGGTGTCGATTACCTGTAACATCAGGGAATTTTCTTTAAATTCAGGGAAAGCTTTGTTCAATCCTTATTCATAACTGCAAAAAAACTGAAATGATATCATGTAGGAAAGTGAAATAATAATTTGTTTTGGAAGACTTAGAGTTGCACAATTTAAATCCAGGGAAAGTTCTTAGACATATTTTTTCAAATCCAGCGCTTGCTTGCAGATTTCTTTCCCGCCCTTTCATAGTGTGTGGCCGACCCAACTCCACCTACGTTCTCGAATTTCTGTTAATATCGGTTTCTGATGAAAGCGACGATCATTCGAGATCCAGTTGTGAGGCCACCAGGCACGAATTATATACCGCAGGCACCGATTGATGAAGACCTGCAGCTTTTGAGTATTCTACACTGATACACACCACGTTTTGCTGGTGTATAGCAACACAGATTTCACTTTCTAATTGAATATTAGAATTTTGGTACGTTGACTTATCTGATTAGATCATTTCGTAAACTCGCAGAAGCAGCCTTCTTGATTCGTGATATTGGAAACTTTCGACTTTCTCGACTGCTTGCCCCGTTACCGTGAAGTTGAAAGGATTGTTCGTGTCAACGATTTGGTCTTGTTGACGTTGATGGTGAGAACCGCCGCAGAGGAGCGTTTGGCTAGGTCGTTGAGCTTACTCTGCATATCAGAGATCCGTTGTGCTAATAGCACAACATCATCAGCCAAATCGAAGTCGTTGAGGTGCTCCATAGTGATGCCAAAGCAGCCCACGGTTTGGTACATGATCAATTGCACCTACCTCGATCTCTTCGATTAAGATCAGGAACAGTAGCGGTGATTATATTCAACCTTGCCTCACATCTGCGACTTCCCGGATAGGGTCGGACAAGGCTCCGTTATGCTGGACTCTACATGTGAAAGCCTACACTTCGATGAAGTTGACGGTTTTATCCGGGACTCCTTTGCGTCTCAGGGTGTCCCACAGATTTTCGTGATTGCGTCGGTCTACACAAGATCAGCCGGCGCAGCGGCGCCGGTGGTGTAGAGGTAAGCGTGATTACGTCTCACCCCAGCAGGCCTGGGTTCAATCCCAGTCGGCGCCGCCGGGAAGTTGATTGGTTGATAGGTAGGGTCCTGGTGTGGGAGCTGCCTCCCTGGCGTCGGTAGCATTGGTGCTCAGCACGGAAAACAAGATCGACGGAAAACAAATCAAGAAAAAAAAGATCTTCCGGCTCGAAATCCTGCCAACTGCTGCCTGAGGGTCACGTCGATCTTCTCCTGTATTCGATTTAGGATAACGGCACAGAACTAAGAGAACAACACACAGTAACAGGATGCCTTGCCAGTTGTCGCACAAATATTATAGAATATTTGATGCAACATTTGTGCGGATAGCATTGGGTCAGTTTTGAGGAACTCAGGAACATCATATTCTGCGAGCAAGACTTTAGCAACGAAGACGACCTGCGGTACGTTTCGTCGCTCAGCCAGGATATCCAAACCCAATAAACGACAGCGGTCAGCATACGGTGGTAAATTCAGCCAATCACTCCAAGGAAGATAGCGCAGTGCGTATTTGATGAAATTGCGATGAACAGTTTCGAATCGTGCAATCCATACTGCTTGGTAGGGATTCCAGACAACACACGCGAATTCCAGTAGTGAGCGTACCAATGAACAGTAAAGGGCTTTAAAACACAGAGGATCACGGAGTTCATTAGAGATCTTGAACACGAATCCACGCTGATGATTTGCTTTGTCGATCGTGGTTGAGAGTGTATGTGAGCTTTTCATCCAACATGACACCGAGGTTTTTAACGTGATCGTGTCGATTTTTCAACGTGTCGTTGAACTGCAGTCCCAACAACGTTGTAATCAAACAAAACGGCAGTCCTAGTTCGACGGAAACTAATTACGCAGCACTTTGAGACGCACAGGACCATGAAATTACGTTCACACCAATCAGTAAAGATTTCAAGAAGGTGTTGTAATACTAAACAGTCAGCATAGCCTCGAACAACTAGGTAAATCTAGAAGTCATCGGCGTAGTAGAATAAACGTTACATTGTTCACAAATAAAGAGAAGAGCAGTGGTCCCAACGTGCTACCCTGTGAACTCCTGATCTGTTCGAGAAAAAGTACGATGAGTAGTTTCCAATGCATACAGTAACTGTACGTTGCACGGGGTACGATCTAAGCAAGCTGCAGAAGGAAACAGAACATCCAATTTTTACAAGCTTTGCTAGCAGAACGTCGTGCACAACTCTATCTAACGCAGCTTTAAGATCAGTGTAGATGGCATCCACTTGAAGTTTCTTGTATACATTTTCCATACAGAACGACGTAAAGCTGACGAGATTCGTTTCCACGGAGCGGCCAGGAAAGAAGCCATATTGACATGTACTTATGTAATGCTTGCAGTAAGCAAAAAATCTCTCATTTATCAGCGACTCAAACACCTTAGATTCAACCCCGAGCGAGGTAATCCGACGGTAGTTTTCCACATTGCGTTTGTCTCCTTTCTTGAAAACAGGGAACATAGTAGAGCGTTTCCATTGCGCGGGAAATTTCTGCTGACGAAGTGACAGGTTGAAGAGCAAGGACAACGGAGCAGATATCGGAGTATTTTTTTAGGACACCACCACCGTGCGTTATGGACCTGGTAAAAATGATGATTTGGTTTTACTCATCACAGAGAGAACAAACCATTTGTGGAAAAGTTCAACTATTTGGGTTATTGTCCGTTTATGGTATTTGTTTATTAGGGTCCACACCTGGTAGGGTATCGCACCCATTCAAACACACATGGGCCGGGACTAACGGTGTTACTTCCCTTCCGAAGGAAGACGTGACCAGAGATTGTTTTGCCTCAGCAAAATCCCACCGACCTCGGTTGGGATTGAACCCAGACCCATTGGGGTGAGAAAGCAGTCACATTTACCACGACACCACCGGCGTCGGCGTTATAACAAGTATCATAAATTCATAGATATATTGGATATTGTTTCAACTGGAACTTACTCACCAAATAGATGTCCAGTGGTTCGAATTCAAGTTGCATCACTTTTGCATTCGTTTTATCCAAAAATGGCTATAATGATAACCATAAGTTTTTACTTATTTTTACGATATCCGGATTTTACCGGTTCTAAACTTCAATAAACGCATTCCGTGCATATTTTTGTCCAACCAATTCTAACAGCGCACATCAATAAGGTATGATTAGTTTTTCAATGGCTGACACTATTATCACCAATCCAATCAACCAAGAGCCAAGCTCAAATACATGATCGAACGTGTTTACCGTATCTATTATTTTTTTAACACTCCACGCTCGCGGGTACAAAAGCCTGGCTCATCACTCCAACTGAACAATAGATTACAGCAGAAAGCAATAGAAATTTAGGAATAGCGACAATGGTTTTTGCAATATCAAAACGATGAAATATTTCTTAAACCTTGCAAGAAAGCACTTTTCCAGTGTAGCTACTCAGATGTACTGTCCTGCCCGAGATTTTTTTTTATATAGAGGTTCGGAGCGACGGGCAAGTGCCTAGAATAAAGTATTAAAAGAAGATTCTAACGAAAAAGTTTCTCTAATAAGCTTTTAAAGAAGCTTCTTAAAAGCAAAAAGAAGATTCTAGAAGAAAATTCTAAAAGAACCTTTCAGGAGAAGACTATAAAAAAGCTTCCAGACAAAGCTTCCTAAGAGGAAATTCACCGAATCGAAAAAAAAAATTCGTTTGTATTTTGCTAAAAATATTGGAAAAATATATAAAAATCAAAAAAAAATTTTTTTTCATTTTCTAAAGAAATTTCAAGTGCAAAAAAAAGTTAGTCATCAGGTCACTCATTTGGACTCAACAAACCACAAAATATCGACATTTCGGTTTTGCTGAGTGTCAAATTTTTTTCATGATGAGATAGAAAATATATTTTTACATGTAAATTTCTTGGATTTTTGATAATTTTTCCCAACATTTTTAAAAAATAAAAACGTGCTGAAAAAACAGATTTACTTTCGGGTGGTAAACGTCCGCTTAAGGAAGCTCATTCTATACACATGGCCGTCGCCCGCTTCTTTTACTAAAAAAAAAACTCGGGCAAGACAGTAAATCTGAGTAGTAAAAGAACATTTTTTCCAAGGTTTAAGGAGCATTTCATCGTTTTAACATTACGTTCCCAAGCTGCCATTAGGAATCCAATCGCATTAAAGGCTAATCCAGTTATTCCATGGTTCAAGATATTCCTCATTGGTAAGCTACCGGAGTCTTGTCATTAAGGTGTCAAACGTATCAATCAGGGTGGCCAGCGAACCGGGAAAAGCGTGATGATCGTTTAAAGAAACTATATTGTTTAATTCGAATCCAAACATCTCAAATATATCTCAATAAACCTCTGAGATACTTTGAGGAATGATAGTCTATCTGATGTTCATTTTGAAAAACTAATAACATTTTGCGTTCACTTGCGCTTTTTGAGGAAAAGCATTTCGAAAATCACGTATTATTGTCATATTTCATGTTAATTTTTTTGTATTCTGAAAATAAAAGTTATAAACGTTTGAATGAATTTATAAAACTTAATACTAAAAACGTGATTTTCAGACTGCATATATTTCTGTTGTTTGAAGATATACAGCTTTTTATGTCTTGAGCGACTTTTCATAAGATTTTACGATCTACAATTTTGCCGAAGACAGAAAACCTCTAGCGACAGCTCGAAATAAAAAAGAATGGCATCGCTGCGCCATCTTTCCGTCAAACACTTGAACTATTTTCCTCCGCCAAACAATAGTCCTAACTAAACTTTACTGATGACGTCAACTCAATTGGATCTAATCCCAGAACGTTATTATTTTTGTCCTGCTGGATTTCATTCATGTCCCACTGTGCTTTAGCGGAATAAACTCAAGGCATATAGGGTGGGTGAGCCAGTAGTGGAGGTACTAAGCCAATTTATCAATTAAAAAATAAATATACGATGTACACACAATTGTTATACGTCAATCTATAGCTTTCAACAGGGTGTCGACTACCTGAAAAAACCAGGAAAGTCAGGGAATGTCAGGGAATTCTATTTATAATCGGGAAAGTCTGGGAATTTTTGTGTAGGTCAGGAAAAAAAAACTGTTGATCACATTGCAAAAAATCATGTGTGGGACACATAAAAACAATCTTTGAAATTTTATCAGTGCATGACGTCAAAGTTTTTGGGAAGATACCGGGCATCAGATCTACTAACTGCGTTTATGGACGCCCTTACCGGTATCTCTTCGAACAAGTTGCTGCAAGTGTCCATGGATGAGCCCAATGTGAATTGAAGCTAGAGGTACAAAAAGGTGGCGAGAAGCTGATATATCTGGGAAACTGTAGGCTGTATATTTTGCATAATGCATTCAAGGATAGTGTTCGAAGTATCAGTTGGGATGTTGTCAAATATTTGCGTGGTATCTACAATATCTTCAAAGATGTACCAGCAAGACGAGCGTTTATCACTATGTATTCTGGATCTACCATATTCCCGTTAAAGTTTTGCGGTCACCGATGGTTGGAAAATAGTGCTGCTGTTCAGAGGGCAATCAAAATTACTCCGCAAATACGAAAATTTATTCAAGGCGTCCAGAAAGACAAAATCGAACCAACGTCAGCTTCTTACCAAGATGTTAAAAACTGTTTGAATGACTCGCTGCTATAGTACGTTCAGACTACAGATTTATAACATGTTATAGCACTATCTTGATGGTGATTTCTGTGTTGCAATTATTTGACAACCGTTATAACATGTTATAACTCTGTAGTCTGAACGTGGTATTAAGCTAGCTTTCTTCAAGTCAGTTGCTGTCGAAGTTGAGCCATTTCTATGCGAATTTCAGACGGACAACCCTATGGTGCCTTTTTTGTGCAACGTGATGTCTCAAATGGTTAGAGGCATTATGAAAAGGTTAATTAATATTGATCATCTGAACAATATTGCACAGGTAAATGCACATTTGATCAATATGATCGCACGTTTTTTGGCACATGTTATTGGTCGGCGTATTCAGAACTATTGTTGGTTGTGAAAATGATTTGCTGCTTATCATATGGCAACGCCAATGCAGAGAGATTTTTTTCGGTAAATGCAGAATATCGGTTTCCGTTCCGCTTTCGCCCACATTGCGTTTGGGTCTTCAGTCGTAGCGCGACGTCAGATCTATGATGGTGTTACTCATGCAGGTGGGTTGGAAAACTTACAAATTTTGAGAATTGGTTGGAAATGCTATCTAATATGAAGCTTTAGTACGATAATTTATTAGCTAGAGAATGATCTTAGAAGAGGGTAGGCAGATAGTTCCGTTAGAGTACGGAAGTATGAAAATTGAATGGAAGTTGAAAATGAACGAAGGGCCATTAATGCGACAGTACAAAGTCGAACGCACACCTTTTGCTTAACCCGTACGATGTACGCGGAGATTTGAAGTATGTTTTCAAATCTACAGAATGAACTTATTCAGCGAGTTCGAAATTCGCATTCGCTTTCCATGTAGACAAGGATCGTCGTATGAAAGAAGCTCTCGATTCCGAGAAAGCGAAATTGTTGAAACGCCAGAGAGAAGCAGAAGCGAAACATCTCGAGAATAAGCGAAGAAAGTTATTGGAAGATGCCCAAAAAGAAGCCTAGAGTTTGCAGGAGAAAATTGTTCTGGTCAAATGATAAACATGTTTAAAACTAATCCGAACATAAACACATATTCAACTTGAAACTTCTCGTTGTAATGTGAACTCATTGAGAGAATAACATGTTAATGATAATTAAACTTAAATTATTTTGCCATGTCTGCGGTTGTCATATGGAGTTCCAGAGAGCAGGCATGGAAAATCATTTACATTCATTTCATGCATTCATTTACATTCATTTGCCCCTAACTTTTTTCATCAACAGAATTCCGCAAAATGATGTATCGAGCTTTTGTAGGTTTTATTATTAGCTACAACTTTTGGCAGTAACTCAAATCTGTATCTCTTATGCATCACGAATTAGAGCGGGCAGAACTCGTTACTATTTTTCAGTGAATGTAAAATACATTCACTGAAAAACAGTAGTGGATTCTGTTTGCTCTGGTTCGTCATGCATAACAGATACGGTTTTGAGTTTTTTCCAAAAGTTGTAGCTAATAATAAAACCTACAAAAGCTCCATACATCATTTTGCGGAATTCTGTTGATGAAAAAAGTTAGGGGCAAATGAATGTACATGAATGCACGAAATGAATGCAAATGATTTTCCATGCCTGCCAGAGAGTACGAAAACTTACTGACTTATGCATGAGCAGTGCATCCTCGGGTTCGGTTGCCAAAGCAAGAATAATCACTGCTCTGTTATTTTACAATAATTTATATGTTAAGAGAAAGGATCGGGTTGATTTTTATTTGGCTGTGAAATTATGAACACAAAGCGTGGTGACATTGATTAAATATTCCTATTATTACTTAGTAATGAATAGTGAGCCTAGTTGTGAGCAGTAGTTATTCATTATTATATTATAATATGTATTTATAGCCCTGGGCCTTTTAACATCTTTCGTAGGTAGTCGGTCAAATGTTCTGTAAAAATTGTATTAGTATCAAGTTCTGTTGTACGTGCCACGAAAACTTTCCCTGCTTCTCATTTTAAACTAACCTTAATTTGCATTACGCTATAAAAAAGCACATCACGTTGTAGCTTCTTAGGTTAAAATAACGGAGTTTTGTGGTCTGGAATTTTTCTAAAAAACCGACTGGAAAGTCAGGGAATTTTTTTTTCGACACCTGTTTCAACCTCTATTTTGATAGAAAAATATTACATTGTAATAAAATTGCATAAAATTTTAGATAGATCGTCCTCCATTAATACGAACACTGTTCCAGTAGTTGTGGTAGTTGCTAACTTTGGTTCCTATAATAGTGGAATGCGTTGGTTTCTTATGGGTTCCACTATTATGGAACACAATCGCAACTATAGGTGCAAATGAGTGAAAATCTTAAGAAGAATTAATTATTTTCCGTCACTTTTGGGCATATTTTAAGTTTGAAATATGAACATATGCTTTATTTTAGGAGAGGTACCGATGAAAAATAATCTTATACCGCAACTATAGGTACACCACTTTACTGGAACACCTACCATAAATAAGCTAAGTTAATTTAATTTAGTTTATTGAAAAGTCTTCTGACGATTACATGGCCGAATATGCGAAAGATACATTTTCTTTTGGTCAATAATTCCAAATCCAGTTTTTTTTGTCGCATTATTGCAGATTTTAATAAACCAGTTGTAATTCTATGCCTCCTGCTAGTTTACACAAGATGACGGCAGCTTGTTGCAATCTAAATTAACGCTTCGAAAATTAATGCTGGGTTTGAAATATTTAAAAAAGGACCAAAGGACATTGTACCTTAAGGTCAATCATACCTTAAGATTTGCGCCTCGAAATTTTACTATTTTTATTATTTTTACTATTTTGGTATTTCATTGCCGACTTTTGACTGAGCATCAAAATCTAGTGAATCCACCAAAGACTAACTGTTGTCCTATCGTGGAACCTCCAACGATGCTCTCTGGACTATCCTACAAAGTTTCTTGTACATGTTAGCGATATCCACCTGACCTTTCGCTAACAGTCCTCTGAGCTTCGCTATTAAGTCTATTGGACCGTCGTCGATTCTATCCGCATAGCCTTTTATGACCATAAGGTCACGAAACTTCAACATGTTCTTCATCTACAGTGGACCCTCTCTACACATTCCACGATCAAATTCCTCCCACCGTCATTAAATCTGAACTTGATCTACATCCATACAACCTACCTAATGGTTTCTTATTTACGACGTAAGACGTAAGGTGAATGCGAATGCTCGTACGACGACCATTAGGAATCGCCTCCACAACCTAATCGCTATGCAAATGGTCTCTCCGTTTGAACTTGATGTGTTACCTAAGCCTGAATGTCAAATCCGAACGGTCTCCACAAAGAAAATCATCGCCGAAAATCAAAATCAAAACAAAACTGTAACCCACATTTGCAGCGCGCGCGCGCCTCCACGTTCCTATGCCGTCGTCGTCGGCTGCACACCGATGGGGACCGATGACCGTTGGTGTTATTTAAATGTTGACCTTAAAACACTTTCGTTTCTCCTTTTTTTTTTTCCTTCTTTTTTCGGACCCCACAGTGAACGAACGATGCTGTGACGACATTCAATCTTCGATGTGATCACAAAAAGTGATTGTTGCTGGAAGCCCCCGGAGAGTGGGAATTCATTTTGGTGGATGCAACGAGTTTGCTTGGGTTGTACGTGTGTTTCTCAAGGCCTTCGCAATCGATCCCTGGTTCGTAGACGAAGACGAGAACACAATAAACTGAGATGCAAACAATAATGCAACACGTGGTGGTATTTCGACACCCAGTGCAGTTTGGCTCTCAATGCATTATTTTTCCAACGTGAGCCAACGCGTGGCAGCCTTCAGATAATGTCTTCTTCGCGTCAATAGCTAAGGTACACATAGGTTTCAGCACACGTTCAGCCATTAGACGTGTGGTTAGTGCGGACGTGATCTGAACAATGTAGACTTGGATGGTTGGTGGGTTGGTGGTTTGGGAAATGTAGCGCCACGCATGCGAAATTAGCCTCGTTTACAGCGCGGGGTAACATTTGTAATGGGATGCTATTGGAGTTAATGGCAATGGATTAATAGTAGACTCGTTAAAGTTATTGGCAGTTATGTTCGGATGTAAGCTTTGCATGCTTCATGAAATTACCTTCACATTTGAATGTTTAAATTTGATTTTAAAACAATGAAACTTACTTCGGAAGTATTTGGCTTAATACATTTTTTTAAATTTTGTATACTAAATGTTCACCTAAAGTTACAACATTTTCCAAAATTCACACTAAATAATCATAACTGATTTTCTCAAGATTGGGTCTGCCAAATTTTGAAATGAAAGTGGTATTAGAACCCTTATTCTATACACATCAAAGAACTTTAAGACGTTATGTTGTAGCATATAATTGACTCGTTAACGTCAAAATCATAGATGTATGTGATGCTCGGTAGGCCCAAAATAGACGATTAGGCCGAACTAAGTTTTTAACCCTAAATAATTTAAGAACCTGTTTTAAATTCATAATAAAGGTCAATGCAATAGATAAAGGTTTTGCTGAAGCCGTCATTTGTCCCAGAGTTTCGATAACTTGTTTTAGTTGGGTAAAATGGGGACATGATGCAGGGCTGGTAGCTGGTCCATTTTTAGTGGCTAGGTCACTATTTTCAACCCCGTCACTAAAATGTCACTTTTTACATTTAAAAAAAGCTACAAGGGACCGCCCTATGGGGTTGTACGCAATGGAGACGTAAGACTACGTGGTCTTATATAATAAATCTTATTTTTTAACTGCAGCAGGAGCTTTTGTTTTGTGTAGGAATAAGAATTTGAGCGGGGTTCTCTCTCTTTATACTCTTAAGTATGACGCACTTGACATAGATGGCCCACAGCGACTCACGAAGAGCTACTGATTCCGATCAATAGCGGTGCGGCTTCTTCCTCCTTCTATGGATGCTCATGTGGGCTGCTGCTCGCTGCTTGCAGGCAGCCTTTCGTTGTGAACTCCACCACTCACCACGCAGTGAGTGAATAAACACCGTATGGTGAGACCAGATAGAATTCAACTTTGAAATCTGTGTTAGGGAAATCGCTTTTAGCAGGCAATCGGTGATGATTTTAATTATCATTGCAACAGTTGCACATTCGTGCAATTTTCAACAGTAAAATTTTGAAAAATGATAAAGTCTTAAATTTAACAGATGCGTGGTAATATTTCTGATCGATTGGTAGAAAAAATATTGAAAATGGTCCAGGGGCAGCTGAGTTATTAACGTTCAAAATCGTTCATAATTTTGTTACATGTTCCATTTTCGGTTTTCACAAAGTTTACCCCCATATAGAAATCACAGACGTAGCTCTACGTCAAAAGTCACTGAAGTAACTAAAACTTAGTTACTAAAGTCACTTTTTTAGATCAATGTTGAGATTAAGAATTGGACTTTATAAACTCATATTATCACAGCTTGATTTGTTAACAAAGTTGTGTTCGAAAGATTCATTAAAAATCAGCGTGTCAATTCTTTACAAACTTCAAATAATTATCTAAATTATTTATCAGAATGTCATAATTTGTTGCGATCTTGAAACTTAATAAATTTAAAAAATTCGGAGAGTATAAAGAATATAATGCACTAGCGTTTTTTTTTCCCGTTTGTTGAAATCATTCATGCCGGTATTCCATTCTTACCATTGTTTATAAAAACCGGGGAAAATATGCGGGGCACCTGGAATTTACATTATTAAATTCTGTTCCCACCCTGCCCATGGCATTAAGCCCCGAATTACCTTGGATTTCTGATCAGAATTATCATGCAATTTTTCTTTGACTTACCAGGGAAACTCTACTGGTAATTACCTTGGAATTCCCTTGAAACTTTCCTAAGAATGTTCATGAAATCCTGCGAAGGAATCAATCCTTTTAAAATCTTTTCATTATTTTCTTTATAAATCCTAAGAATTGTCTTCTGAATTTTCCTTAAACATTCCACAAATGTTTTTGATAAAGTGTCCTACATTTTTTGAAGCTATCCTCAGACTACGATTCCTTTGGTATTTTTCACGAAATTTTCTGGTATTTTTTACGAAATTTCCTCAGTATTCTATGGAAATTATCTTCTTAACACTCTTTGAATTATGTTTGTATTTCTCGGTAGAACTCTCGGGATGTTCATTAAATTTTACCGGCTATTCTTCTTACGATAAAATTCTTCTCAGAATCAGCTGGCAATTGTCATTGTAGTTCTTTCCACAAATCCTTTTCTTCCTCCTAGTAATCTATTAGAATTTATGTAAGAATTCCATCGAACTTCATCTCAGAATTTTAATCAGAACTCCTTAAAATGTCGTAGGAATTCTCCTAAACACTTATTATTATTTTTTATTTTTAAAATTCCATAGGTATTCTCGTCAGAATGCTCTGAAAAATTCAGTAAATTGTTAGAATCCTAATGATTTCCCAAGGCCCGTAATATTTTTTTTTTAAATCTGGACCCAAGGATTTTTTAATTTCACATTCTAAGCCCCAGATTTTCTAAAAATAAATCCGTGTTTTTTTTTCTGATCCACATTCTATAAGATTTTTATAAATCATAAATCTCAAAAAAAAAAATCTTTCCGAAAAAATGTCCAGAATCTTCGAAAATTTGTTTCAAATGTTTCAAGATTTCGAAATGTTAAACAATTCTTGCTCCGAGATATCAAAAAAATTCACTAGATCACATTTGTATCAAACTCAAGATATCTAAAAAAATAATTCAATCCTCACTCTTTACAATTTGGTCTAATGACTCGTTCAGCCCCCACCTTCAAAAATCAACGAATTTCAGTTAAAGGGTGTTCCACATCAAATTGCATCACGAAAAAAAAGCTGTTGAAAATTATCTAGTTGACCGATCATTTTCAAACTTTCAGACAATAAAATATAACCCATTAGTAAGTGTTTGGCTTATTTATTTCACGCAACTTCAATACCATAGCCGTACCACTCATTAGGTTCTGTACAACATCTGGCTGCAGCTTCTTCTGTACGGAAACCCACTTTTTCTTCATGTCTTCCTCAGATTTGACCTCCTTGGGATGCTTCCGTAGTGCCTGCTTCATAATAGCCCAGTATTTTTCGATGGGCCTTAGTTCCGGTGCGTTGGGGGGGGGGGGGGGGGTTAATGTCCTTGGGTACGAAAATGACCCCATTGTCTTCATACCATTCCAGGACAACATCCAGCTCCTGATGCAGTTAACAAATAACATTTATTATATAAGACCACGTACACCATTGCGTACAACCCCATGAGACGGACGCGGTGATAAAAAAGTTCTTGAACAACGAGCACTCGGGTCTCATTTTCAAAAAAATGAAAAGCCTATGAATGTGGCGTGCTTTTGTTTACAGGATCATCAAAAGGACCAAGGAGACATTCCCGAGTAGGATTCATTACATTCCTGACTTAAATTCAAGACGTTCTCGACGGAGACTCCGGATGTTCCCGATGGATATTCCAAACGTTTTTGACGAGTGTTCCAGACTTTCTTGATAGAAATTCTCGAGACATTCTTGACTTTGATTCCAGTCGTCCCTGACTTACATTCTTGGCGATCCCGTTAGAGATTCCAGACGTTGACGACGGAAAATCCAGCCGTTTACAAAAGTTATTCCAGACGTTTTCGATGAAGATTTTTAACGTTTTCAACTTGCTTTCGAGGCGTTCTGAACGGAGATTCTAGACGTTGCCGATGCAAGGTTCAAACGTTCCAGACGGAGATTTCAACCCTTCTTTCCGGAGGTTCCAGACGATCCGATTCCATATCAGAAGATTACAATGATGATTCCTGACTCTCCCGACGGAAATTTCAAACGGTTTCGACAGGGATTCTACGCTTTTCCGACGGAGATTAGAGACGTTGCCATGTTGGATTCCAGATATGCGTGACTTTGATTTGAGACGTTACAAACGGAGATTCCTGGCGTTCCTGACTTGGATTGGAGACGCTCATGACGGAGATTTCAGATCTTCCAGAACTTGAGATTGAGATTGGAGACATTCTCGATGATCCAGATGGAGATTCCAGATCTTCCCGACAGAGGTTGCATACGCTCCGAAGATGATTCCAGACGATCCCAAAGATGATTCCAGACTTTGCCGAGGGTAACTCTGTACTTACGTACCGGAGATGATTACAGACAGAAACTCCAAACTTGTTCGACAGGGCTGCCAGATTTTCCTGACGGACATGTGAGATTAGATTCCAGACGTTCCCAACATGGATTTTAATATTCCTTACGGAGATTTCAAACCTTCTTCATACAGTTTCCAGATAATTTCAAGCTTTCTTGACGGAGATTCGAGATGTCCGTAGCTTTGATTCCAGTCGTTCCTGACTTAGATTCAATACGGTCCCGACGGAGATTCCAGACGTTCCCAGCTGAAATTTCAGACGTTCCTGTCTTGGATTCGAGATTACAGACCTTCCTTACGGTTCCTTCCCAGATGGTCCCGAAGGAGATTTCAGACGTTCCTGATATGCATTCAAGGCGCTCCAGACGGGGATGCCAGACCTTCTCAACGGCAGTTTTAGACGATCATAAAAATGATTCCAGACTTTCCTGACGGACAGGGATTCCAGAAATCCAAATCACAACTAAGATTTTAGACATTCCTGACCTGAATTCCAGACGCTCCAGACGAAAATTTAAAACGTTTCCAATGACGGTTCCAGACTGAGGGAGATTTAAGACGTTCTGAACAGACTAGTGTTTCCTACCCGGGCATCCCGGGAATTTCGCCAAAAAACTAGTTTTCCGAAACGCAGAAATAATTAATTGGTGTCAAATGGCATGCCAGACATACATGTTTACTAAGAAAAATAGACCACACCTACCGGAAAAAACGCTCCAGGGAAAAAAGTGAGATAATGTGAGAAAATCTTTCAAATGTTTCTGACGGAGCTTCCAAACTTCTCCCGATATAGGATCAAAATGTTTTCGGTGGGAATGGGAATTTTTTTTGGAGAAAGTTGTCAAACCAACTGTATAAGTAATGATTGGATAAGATCATTATGTGTTTAAATACGATGAAGCTACCTCTCACACAGCAAGCTAGATCACAGCTGATGCAGAGATAATTTGACCAACTTTTTGGTCAAATATAAATGCCCTCACAGTTCACCAGATCGGCATCCCTTGGATTAGTTCATGTGGTCATAAATACTATTGAAGGTAAACCAACACAGGGTATCTAATTTGATCCAATTCAAAGCCATAATCAATCGAATATGGGACGAAATGCCTATGAAAGTCGTGTGTGCCATCAGTGCACAGTGGTCCAGAATGCAGATTTAGGTGGAATGATATGTTTTGAGCCTGAAATTGAAACTTTAGACTAAAAGTCTCTTCTAAAAAGTTGTTCCTTATAGTTAGGCCCTCATTTTAATGACAATTCTAGGGTGGTTCCTATTATGATTAAAATCAAAAATCTAACTTTTTTGTTTGAATAAATTAAGGTATACATTCTTCGGCAAAGTTATAGCTGAGCTAATTTCAAGCAACTTTGTTGAAAATAACTTTTTGTTATCTCTTAAATTGGCCGATTTAGAGCTATTTTCTTGAATTGAGTTAAGGTGGCTCTTAAAAAAACAGTTGTTTTGCTCTAATTTTTTTTTTCGAATTTTCTCAGCAAAAGTGTTTTCAAATAACTTTTAGATCTTAAGAAGGCGCAAATTTTTGCCGCACAAAGTTTGTCAATATCTTTTGCCGATCAAGAGTTATTGATGTTTTTATACTAAAAATATGCACTTTTCAAATGTTAATATCTCTGGTTGGGGCAAACAAGTGTCTTCGAAGAAGTTTTTGTTCTTAAAAATTCCCTTCTTTTGGTGTTTGCAAACGTCAGGGTGGTCCTCAAATTAGGGAATTTTTAAAACTAACTTTTTTGTTTTACAAAATAAAAATTGCAAGCAACTTTGTCGAAGAAATTTTTTTTCTATCTCTTAACGTTCTCATTTTAGAGTAATTTTTCGGAGTTGACTTAGGGTGTTCCTGGAAAAAAATAGTTTTTTTTTTGCAATAACTTTTTTATTTCAAATTTCTCATGAAAGTCATCTTGTAGAGACTTTTAAAACTCTTTAAGACGAATGTTTTATAGCTGAATTTGTTGCCTGAATCTCTTCTAATAAAAAAGATATACCCAAATATAGTAAAAAATATGAATAAATTCAAATTGATTTTATACGAGTTTAAAAAATAACATACCTCCATTTTTTTCATATTATTGAGAATAACATACGCCCTTTCAAAAGCCGTAAAAAAACTTTTTTTTTTGTTTGCCCCAACCAGATATATTAACAAGCTTTGTGCAGCAATAATTTGCGCCTGCTTAAGATCTAAAAGTTATCTGAAGACACCTTTGCTGAGAAATTCGTAATAAGAAAACTAGAGCAAAAAAACTGTTTTTTTAAGAGCCACCCTAACTCAATTCAAGAAAATAGCTTTAAATCGGCCAATTTAAGAGATAAAAAAAAGTTATTTTCAACAAAGTTGCTTTAAATTAGCTCAGCTATAACTTTGCCGAAGAATGTATACCTTAATTTATTCAAACAAAAAAGTTAGATTTTTGATTTTAATGATAATAGGAACCACCCTAGAGTTCATTGTCATAAAAATGAGGGCCTAACTATAAGGAACAACTTTGTAGAAGAGACTTTTAGTCTAAAGTTTCAATTTCAGGCTCAAAACATATCATTCCACCTAAATCTGCATTCTGGACCACTGTGCAGTGACGTGTTTGAGAAACGTCTCAATCTGATCAAACAGGTTGAAGGCATGGTAATTCCAAAACATATGCTGTAATGGATCAATATTATATTGTTAATACTGGATTACTGATGCAAAAAAATCAGTTCGAATTTGAATGAGAATATATAAATCACGGTGTAGTTCATTGAACGTATTGGCATGATGTACTCAAATAATTTTTTCCATAACTAAAACTTTAAAAAAAAATGTCATAACGATTAAACGCTAGCATCAACTTTAGTTATCACTATATTTCATACCTTATTACGTGGTTTTTCCTTTCATTCTACTACTATTGTATCACTTAATCGCTTAAAAAAATAATAACAGATACGTATTTCGTTTACTACTTGCAAATTTCTTCAGTGTCTAGTCAAGTCTATGACTAGACACTGAAGAAGTTTGCAAGTAGTAAACGAAATACGTATCTGTTACTGTTTTTTTTAAGCGATAGTGAAAGTAAATTGTGAAAGTTAATAGCGAATTAGTGAAAGTGGAAATGATACAATAGTAGTAGAATTTAAAGGAAAAACCACGTAATAAGGTATAGAATTATTCTACTAAAACGCTCATCAATCAATTTAGAGTATGTTTCAGCCATACTACATATATAACCTTCAACATAGCATAAGTAGATTCGATGCGTTAATATTTAACGGATTTGCCAAGCATGGTTCCTTCGTACCTCCATAATGTTGCGAAAAAAAATATGTTTCATTCACTCGAAGAGATTTCAGCTTCTAAAAGATAACAAACGAATTTGTACATATTTATAACATCCTCCATTTTCACGTCCATGGCTGCTTGAAATAGGAAAACGAATGAAATCATCCTGTTCATTTATCGCACACGAGTAATCTTCACAAGTCAGTCAACCACATGATTGTAATCTCCACATTTTTACCTTTTTTTTTCCATCACAGGCTCGCCTTTGGCCTCATCACCACCATCGGCCGTTAAGTTTTCAACTGTAGGAATCTACCGGCCACCGGCCGCTCGAAAAGCGCTCAAATTTTCCGAGAGCGCCATCCAACTTGCACCGCCAGCAGCCGGTGATAATCCCAACGAATACAATCACTACCATCCTCATCCCACACCTCTTCCTGCTCCTGCTCCTCCTCCTCCTGCACAGCAGCATGTAAGTACAAAATCTGCTTCGGAGGAAACTGTTGTAGACCCGCCCCCCAAACCGCCTCCACCAGCGACAGGTGGATCAAAATCACCTTGTAAACCTACTGCCGGTAGCGTCGCAAGTAGGGCAACGCTAGGAGAAACAGGTTGCGATAGTCGTACTACACCAAAGCCAACAAAAGTGATAACAACTACTGGTCTAAGTAAATTGCCGGTAGCAGATGCAACTCCATCGCCAGTAGAAGCAACAGACAGTAACAACAACAGCAACAATACTGACAGTAGTAACGGCAACGAACAACCACTTGTTGCTGCGGCAGCAGCTAGTCAAGGAAATCAAACCGCAAGCAGTACTACCACTACAACTAGGTAAGTGAGATGAAGATGCAATAAACAGTAAATAAAACAAAACTGGTTGGTTTGCAATTGCGATAGCATATTACGCCATTGGCTCTTCGAAATAAGGTTAATGGTCTACTGAGAAGGTATAGCTAATACATGGCGGTGTAACTTGTCGGCGGTATGTATGGATGGAATCAGGTGGTGAGGCGTGGGAATGCCACACTGATAGCTTTTATGGGCAATGGAAGTCGACAAGGTCCCTTTGCAGGTTTTACTTTCAACGGAAAGCGCCCAATGGAGACCGATTCGAAGGTTCGAGAATGATAGCAAACCGGAATTTCGCACGCAACTTTTCAAACGGTGCTAAGTAACAAATGTAAACAAATCGAGTTAATCGATACAAACTATTACAAAAACACCCATCAAAATTTACTTTCATTTATTTCCATTGGTCAAAAATTGTCCAATGTACAGTTTGAAATGATGGGTACGTGATTGTTACTTCGGACATTTGGACTGCCTAACATGCTTACTGAAGGTACTGAAATCTGTGAAAGGGAATCTAGTATCATGTAGAATAAAACGTCCTATGTAACATGTTCGATTTACAACTTGACTAATTAAAAAGTCCTATGTGGTTTTTTCTATGTTGCAGCATTAAATTCAAAGTAAAATTTCGATTTTACGGTTTCTACTGAACTTTCAACGTTCTCATTCACTGACCACAGTGAAAATGGTATTGCAAAATTTATTGTTTCTAAACAGTTTAAACAATAATCTGTCGAACTTCAACTTCCATTTTCTCAAAATGACGGATATGTTACATTGGTTTATTAGAATGTCATTATTAGCGAAATGTCATATGACTCGCCGAAGACCGTCACGAATGTATGTATTTTAGTTTCTCTTATAATAAGAGCTGCTGATGTTGTGCTTGGCTTGTGCGAATTCTAAAAATTGCTAGCAACGATGTTCTAGTAGTAAAATTTCTGATTAGAAATTTCACACCAAATTGAGGAATTAGAACGAAATCACACATTTTTTTTTCCTTGAATTGTTTTTCGTCGATCTTGTTTTCCAATGCTACCGACGCCAGGGAGGCAGCTCCCACCCCTGGACCCTACCTATCGACCCATCAACTCATGAACCGGGAAACAACTTCCCTTTCGAAGGAAGGCGTGATCAGAGATGTTACACTCTGAAAAATCTTCACGTCCGATTGACGTGAAAATATAGGTGGTTTTCATCCACCCTGTTTTTCACGTAACTTTTACCGGAATTGCACGTAACCGATCAAAATTCAGCTTCAATTATCTACGTGATTAGTCAGGTAAGTAACACCTGATTTCCACGTACTGCTTACGTGAAATCGGGATGAATACTACTGGACATCTGGTACCTCTACGTGACATTCCTGTGAAGAATAAACTGAGGTACATTAAAGTTGCAAAAAATGTGCCTTCAGACATAGCGTGTGTGTATGAGTTTTCTTTTTATTTCTGACAAAACATTAACACCTGTTTGCAGACTCCAAATGCTGATGTCACCGCCTGAAATTATAAAACTAGAAAAAGGCTAATCATAAATAAATTAATGTAAAAGTATCTAATTACCGTCCAACATTTGCAGCAAGCTGCTGAGAAATTTTGAATCTTTGAGGAGTTCTTCCGCCACGCTCGGTGACGCCATATTGATTTTTTTGCGTACCTGAAAATCATGTAAATCTCGCGGAAATATCGAAGTCCCAAACACACAAACACAAATACACTAAATATGTTTACGTGAATATATGGTCAATTTCACGAACATTTTTGGTGGACATGACGTGTAATGCAGGTCAAAGCTACTAACGTCACGTAACAATTGAGATGTTCTAATTACAGACCATGTACGTGATATTTCACGTAAATCAAACGTGAACATTTTTTAGAGTGTATGCCTCAGAACATACCGGCGGTGCCGACTGGGATTGAACCCAGGCCTTACCACTGCACCGCTTAAAGAACAGTTAAAATGTCTAAAAATATTGAAATTGGCTGTGTTTCTGAACAATTGAGCTCTTTAATTTTGAAAAATGTATCGTTTTTTATAGGGTTACGGTATGTAATGTGGGTCTAGTCCTTTCATTCGGCCTATCACGCAAATAAATAATTAATTAAGGAATATTACACAAAAAATAAGGAAAATATTGATCACTGATGGTTGATAAATGTGTACCACACACAAATCAATTTATATCACAACATTTCAATACATTTTCAGCTCTCGTAAGTAATAAAACTGGTTGAGAATATCACAATGTTCGGAGTTTTTAGCCGCCATGACTTATAAGGTTAAGATGGGAAGGTTGACTGACGATCATCAAATGGCCTGATTATGGCATTTATTGATTGGAATTACCTGATAATACACACTAGACGTAAAACTTACAGTTGCTGTTTGAATATTTTATGTTTATTTTAATTGTTTAACAACGTTTTCACAAGTAAAACATGGACCCAACTTTAGGGACACATTTCTTTTCTATGTTCCTAACTATGGCCCATGAAATTCATTTGACAGCATATAGCAATAAGAGTAACGTCAACAATGTTGTTTTGCATTTGGATGATAAGGAACGAACAGGAAGGGAGATTTTTTCTGCCAAACCTGTATAATGAACATCACAATGTTCTGATTTAGATATTCTGCGGTCAAAAGACGATAAGCGAAATTTTTAATTTTTAATTTTTAAATTGAGTGATTTAATGTAGTTTTCGTAAAATTTTCTCTAAGAAATGTTTTGAGGAATGAAGAGCATTAAGTTAACAGTGATAGTGATAAAAAAAAATACATCAGAAAACGTTACCAAGAGCGTTTTTTTGAGGATCAAACAAGATAGGACGAAGTTGCATCCATAAATAGACCCAATTTGGGGACAATAGACCCATATTACATACATTTCCCTCGTGAGTTATTGTCTTAAAAAAAGTAAGTTTTTCAACTTTTCGTGGTTTCTGATAGCAAACGACATGATAAGCATATCTAAGCATACCATTTAGCAGTAGAATATCGTTTGCAGGTAAATTCATTGATGAGTTATGATTAAAAACGTAATCGATGGCTGCATATTAGACCGAGGTTAGGGACGTATACCCTACATCATCTGAAAGGGTTTCGTTTTCTGAGCACAGTGATATTTTTTAACACACTTTCATCTCGATTTTTAAATCAAGATATAAAGCAAAGTAATAAATTTACTGTTTGACACTAAACTAACAAACTGACAGCTCGCTCCCATAGAAAGTGACACCGAGGGGCGCTAATAAGGTGATTTTTGCAAATGTAATCGTACTTATTTGAAATAGTTCCAGTGTACCAAAATTGATGAAATTTTGGGTTTGGGTTCCATTTTAATGCAGATTATGAATATACATTTTCCTCAATACCCTTAAAGAAGTATTGTGAATTACCTAAATTACTTAATTTTTAATCTTTCTCGAGTTGCCGGTTTTCAAATAAAATGCTTGATGATGATGATGATGATGATGATGATGATGATGATGATGATGATGATGATGATGATGATGATGATGATGATGATGATGATGATGATGATGATGATGATGATGATGATGATGATGATGATGATGATGATGATGATGATGATGATGATGATGATGATGATGATGATGATGATGATGATGATGATGATGATGATGATGATGATGATGATGATGATGATGATGATGATGATGATGATGATGATGATGATGATGATGATGATGATGATGATGATGATGATGATGATGATGATGATGATGATGATGATGATGATGATGATGATGATGATGATGATGATGATGATGATGATGATGATGATGATGATGATGATGATGATGATGATGATGATGATGATGATGATGATGATGATGATGATGATGATGATGATGATGATGATGATGATGATGATGATGATGATGATGATGATGATGATGATAGTGGTCTACCACTCATTGCAGCACAGAAACTAGTCCGTAGCTGTTGTGGGCTCTCTGCACTGTTGAACTTGATCAAGCTTAATAACCTCTGATTGTCATCAGCAAATCGCTGTGTGAAGGGCCAAAACGAATGGATGGATTGATAGGTAATTCGCCTATTCATTTCCGTGGGACAGTTAAAAATCTCCTTTCAACAACTTGATCAGACGATTGGTCAGAAAACAAACCATCCAACAGGAAGATGCCTCAATGAATAGGGAGAAGAGCCCGCTTTTTACCCACTAAATGTTAGCAACAGGGAGTTGACATATTCACTTTTCCAATCCAAATCGCTTCAATTTGATGCCCCTCCTCATCCAGAATTTTTAAAATATATTAATATATAATATAATATTCAGATAATCAGAAGCAGAAGGTCCCTCCTCATCCAGAATTTTTGATATATAGTAGAAGCAGAACGTCTACAAAAATATGCGAGTCGATTGAAATCTGCCGAAAATAAATGAGGGCTGAGTTGATTTTTTAACATAGAAGCGTAGATGCATAGGTGAAGGATAAGAGAAAGGAGAGTTAAAGGTGTTGACATGCAAAATTATATATCGTCGAGATTGAATGTGTATGTTTAAATATCGTTGATCCCAGTTTTTTTTTTTTTTTTTTTTGTTTTTTTGGTTTGTTTTTTCCGTCGATCTTGTTTTCCGTGCTGAGCACCAATGCTACCGACGTGCCAGGAAGGCAGCTCCTACACCTGGACCCTACCTATCGACCCATCAACGCATGAACCGGGGACCAACGGCTTTACTGCCTCAGAACATCCCGGCGGCGCTGACTGGGATTGAACCCAGGCCTGCTGGTTCATTCGCTTCCTCCACGTTCCGTCATCCAAGGGCGCATTTGTCCTCCACGAGCATAGTCACGGTCTCGTGGCAGTAGACGACCACCGGTCTAATCAGCGTATTTTAGATAGTCAACTTCGTGGCGAATTTTATTCGACCGGAGCGTCTTCCGGAGTCCATAGTAGGCACGATTCCCTGCCATAATGCGTCTTTGAAATTCTCTGCTGGTATCATTTTCGAGGGTCACCAGTGAGCCCAAATACACGAACTCATCGACCACCTCGATTTCGTCACCGTCAATCTGAACTCGGGGTGGGAGGCTAACTTTGTCTTCCCTAGAACCTCTTCCTTTGTGTTTAATGCGTTGATGGCAAGTCCAATCCACCTAGCTTCAGCCTTCAGTCTGATGTACGTTTCGTGTACGTACGTGCCATAATGTCGATGTCATCGGTGAAGCCAAGAAGCTGTCTTGATACTCGTGTCTATCCCAACTCTTCTGATCACACCATCTAACGCGATGTTGAATAGCAGACACGAAAGTCCATCACCTTGCCGTAACCCCCTTCGAGATTCAAAGGGACTCGAGAGTGTCCCCGATACTCGAACAACGCACATCACTCGAACCATCGTTGCCTTGACCAATCGCGTCAGTTTATCTGGAAATCCGTACTCGTGCATAATCTGCCATAGCTGATCACGATCGATTGTGTCGTATGCGGATTTGAAATCGATGAACAAATGATGTGTAAGCAAGTTGTATTTGTGGCATTTCTGCAGAACCTGCCGAATCGCGAATATGAACCCATAAATTCCTGCTGGTATTGCCCAAGAAATCTCTTGCAAATGGTGACAGGCGGCGGCGTATAATTTGGGAGAGTACCTTGTAAGCGGCGCTCAGCAGTGTGATCTCGCGGCAGTTGCAGCAATCCAACTTGTCGCCCTTTTTGTAGATTGGGCATACAACACCTTGCTTCACTCCTTCGGTAATATCCCCTCCTCCCAAATCTTGGCAATTACCCAGTGCAGCGCTCTAGCCAGTGGTTCACCACCGTATTTTAATAGCTCACTTGGTTGTTGATCTACACCAGTTGCTTTGTTGTTCTTCAGTCGACCGATCTCCTCCTCAACTTCTTGAAGATCAGGGGCCAGTAGCCTGTCGTCTCCTGCAAGTGCTCCAAGGTCTGTTGCTGTGCCACCTTCGTTTTCTGCTGCATCACCGTTGAGGTGCTCGTCATAGTAATGCTTCCACCTCTCAATTTTATGGAGTGACCATTTTACGGATGTTGTTGATCTTCCGGACGACGGTCCCATGGCTATCTAAGTACATGTTTAAGTCACGATCACAAATTCATTCTTATATCACAGTTCCTAATGTTTTTGGAAAAAAACTGCGGAGCTCAAGGATCAGTTTCATTGATTAACCTCTTTTACGGATGTTCTGGACTTACCAGAGGATGGCCCCATGGTCATTTGGGTCCATGTTTATGTCATGACCCCAAAATATTTCTTATATCGCAGTTCCACATGCTTTCGAAAAGACCGTAGAACTCTAAGATCAGTTTTGAGGGTTGACCATTTTTAAAGATGTTCTAGATCTTGCGGAGGATGGTCCCATGGCCTTCTGAGTACATGTTTATGTCACGACTGCAAATTAATTTATATATAACAGTTCCAAGTGTTTAAAAAAAAACTGCGGAGCTCTAGGATCAGTTCCATGCATTGACCACTTTTACGGATTTTTCGGATGTTCCGGAGGACGTTCGGATGGCCATCTGGGTTCATGTTTATGTCACGATCCCAAAATCATTCTAATATCACAGTTCCTAACGTTTTCAAGAAAACCACGGAGCTCTCGGATCAGTTTCGAGAATTTTCCACTTTCACGGATGTTCCGGATCTTCCAAAGGACGGTCTCATGGCCATCAAGGTTCATGTTTATGTCACAAGCCTAAATTCTTTCTATTACAGTTCTTAATGTTTTCAAGAAAACCACGGAGCTCTAGGATCAGGATCGTGGATTGTCCACTTTTACGGATGTTCCGGATCTTCCGGAGGACGGTCCTATGGACATCCAGGTTCATGTTTATGTCACAAGCCCAAATTCTTTCTATCATCACAGTTCCTAATGTTTATAAAAAATTCGGAGCTCTAGGATCAGGATCGTGGATTTACCACTTTCACGAATGTTCCGGATCTTCCGCTGGACGCTCCGATGGCCATCTTGGTCCATGACCCAAATTCATTCTTATATCACAGATCCTAATGTTAAAAAAAAACGCGTAGCTCTAGGATCAGTTTCATGGATTGTCCACTTTTACGGATGTTCCGGATCTTCCGGAGGACGGTCCTATGGACATCCAGGTTCATGTTTATGTCACACGCCCAAATTCTTTCTATCATCACAGTTCCTAATGTTTTCAAGAAAACAACGGAGCTCTAGGATCAGGATCGTGGATTTACTACTCTTACGGATGTTCCGGATCTTCCGCTGGCAGTCCGATGGCCATCTTGGTCCATGACTCAAATTCATTCTTATATCACAGATCCTAATGTAAAAAAAAAACGCGTAGCTCTAGGATCAGTTTCAAAGATTGACCATTTTTAAAGATGTTCTAGATCTTGCGGAGGATGGTCCCATGGCCTTCTGGGTACATGTTTATGTCACGACTGCAAATTAATTTATATATAACAGTTCCAAGTGTTTAAAAAAAAACTGCGGAGCTCTAGGATCAGTTCCATGCATTGACCACTTTTACGGATTTTTCGGATCTTCCGGAGGACGTTCGAATGGCCATCTGGGTCCATGTTTATGTCACGATCCCAAAATCATTCTAATATCGCAGTTCCTAACGTTTTCACGAAAACCACGGAGCTCTCGGATCAGTTTCGTGAATTTTCCACTTTCACGGATGTTCCGGATGTTACCCATCAAGGTCCATGTTTATGTCACGACCCCAAATTCATTCTATCATCTCAGTTCTTAGTGTTTTTTCAAAAACTGTGGAGCTCTAGGATCAGTTTCATGAATTGATCACTTTTACGGATGTTCCGGATCTTCCGGAGGACGGTACTATGGACATCCAGGTTCATGTTTATGTCACAAGCCCAAATTCTTTTTATCATCACAGTTCCTAATGTTTATAAAAAAAAACGCGGAGCTCTAGGATCAGGATCGTGGATTTACTACTTTTACGGATGTTCCGGATCTTCCGGAGGACGGTCCCATGGCCATCTGGGTCCATGGCCCAAATCCATTCTTATATCACAGATCCTAATGTTAAAAAAACACGGAGCTCAAGGATCAGATTCATGGATTGTCCACTTTTACGGATGTTCCGGATCTTCCGGAGGACGGTCCCATGGCCATCCAGGTACATTTTATGTCACGACCCCAAATATTTGTTTATATCACAATTCCTAATGTTTTCAAAAAAACCGCAGAGCTTTAGGATCAGGATCATGGATTGACCATTTTTACGGATGTTCCGGATTTTTCGAGGACCTTTCCGTTGTCTCCAGGATCCATATATAGAAACTATGACTGTATTCTGGCTAATTGTGAACATTTGTGCCCATTAATCTAAATTACAGATCTTGCGCCACTTGCAAAACCCTACAAACACACCTTTCAAAAAAACGTGTAACAACTCTTTTCGGTTTTTAAAACAGTAGACGACTCTATTTTTGAGATTTTTGCAATCAAATCATCTAGAAACCCTAGGAATTCTAAAGGTACCACAATTTTTGAAATTCATTAAGAAATGGCTTAGTTGTGCCATTGCAAACTTGCCGTTACACGTTTCGGAGGCATCGTATTCGGAGTGTTAATGTCTTGACGTTTCGTACTATCAAAAATGTGGAAACTTTAAGGGGGTATTCCCGATCTTTTTTTTCAAAAAATCAAATTTTTTTTTTTCACGTTTTTTTGTACTTTAGACTATATACTTTCATCCCCCCAATCCGTTTTCCGATCAGCGAATTCGGTGTCCAGGCATAGCTGACTAATGGTAAGAACCCCCAAATGGTTTTAACTAAAGTCAAAACTTTAAACGCGTTTTTCTCGAAACCACATTTTTTTTATCGGGCGAAGATTTTTCTCAGAAACTATAAGAGATATTGACTTGAATCTTTGCGCATTTTGTTCCTTATTAAATTTTTTGGAGCTTCTCCCACTTTCAGCCAAAAATATTAACATTTAACATTGTTTGAAGCACCTTAAAGCTGCAAAAAAGCGGGCTAAAAATCGCCTGTTTTTTCATATGGCCGCCATTTTGTTAATTTGCTAGATTTTTTGCTGCCAACGGGAGAAGCTCCAGAGAATCTTATGCAGATTATTAATTTCATCACGAAATCTGTTTCAGATGAAGCCCTTCCAGAGAAAAGTCTTCGCCCGTCCAGGCGTTTGCGGCGAACAGGGGTCTGTTTGCCGCCATTTTGTGACGTCAATAATGTCTTTTTTATGTCGAAAAAAATTTATTTGTAAACTTTAATGTTCAATAAACAAGAATCCCAAAGAGTTAGGCGCATTACTATTCATTTTCCTTGAAAAAAAAAATAATTGAAAAACAGGCCGAAAAAAGGCAAAAGATTGGGAATACCCCCTTAATGAAGTTCTATTGATCTAAAAAAAAGCTAGATCTAGAGATCTTTGGGGTATTCCAGAGATCTTAAGGGGAAGTCCCCCAAACTTTAGCCCAGACTATTGAATTGGTTTAAAAATCAAATTCAGGATAGTTCCATGAGGTGCTGAAATAAAGAGAACCCTTAAGATGTTCCGAGAGATTCAGTAAAGAGACCTTCAGAAATATTTCAGGAAGTTCACAGAAATCCAGAGAATTCCAGGGAAATTTAAAGGTGTTATTTATTTTTATTTATTTATTTTAAAGCAGAACTGATATCTTCAATATAGTTGAAAGTTTTAGGGAAGCTCCGAGAACATGAAAACAGATCAGAGAATCAAAGGGCCGTTCAGAAAATTTCAAGGAAATTGCAGAAACCGGAATATCCGGAAAATTCGGTTTGCTCAGAGAAAATTTCTGGAAAGCAATAAAAATTATATTCCGGAAAATGTGAGAGTATTTCAAGGGTGTTATATCATGGAAATTTCAAGATCTATAGAAAATTCGAAAATTTAGCTAAGTTGATTAGAGAACATCAACGAAGTACCATTAATTAAAAAAGGCGAGTACTATTAGCAAACACCGATATTTTCAAGAAATTCCAGAGAACCTTATGGAATTTAAATATTTTTTATTGTTTCATTATATTCAGTGAAGTTCCGAATACACTCAGGTCTTTTTTTACACGGGGGATATGTACCGTGTAAAAAAACCGTGTAAAAAGACCGTGTAAAAAAAACTTACGAGATTTTAATTTTTCACATGCTTAAATGTTTTTAGAAAATCGGATTTTGATGCCATTTGAAATTATAGCATGCTATGGTCCATATAGACATATTTTAAAAATTTCTGTACTTACACCAAAAATTGTGATTTTTTTTTAAAGTATGCCATTCGATTACCTTGATAAGCTTGAAACGGGTAATGTGATTGGAATCAAGTCGATAGGTTGTATCGTTGTCGAGAAATCGATAAAAACGTACCGTGTAAATCGCGAAAAACCGTGTACAAAAAACGGCGTAAAAAACACCGTGTAAAAAAGACTTCAGTGTACTTCGAGGACGATTAGATAACATCAGAACAATCTCATTAACTTAAGGAAATTTGCAGCGACTTACAATGAGCTCCGTGGAATTATGGGATATTCCGAGAATTCTATGATTGATGCGAAAACTTTAGAAGCTTCAGGGAATTATAAATAAATATCAGAAAATTTACCGGAACATTTGATCAATTTAGAGAAATTAAAGTAAGCATTCTTCTTGCAGAGAAAATTAGTGATTTAAGGAAAAGTTCCGTGAACGTTTATAAACTTTATAAAACTTAAGAAAAATTGTAGAACTTAAAGGCAATTGAATCAATTCCATTAAAACGGTGGATTCCTTTAAAAAATACTAAGGCATGGCAGTCTAGAGAATTTTAAGGAAATTGAGAAAAATTTTGGACTGTTTTATAAACATCAGGAAACTCTAGACTATTATTTATTTATTTATTTATTTATTTGATCACCATCTTCGACTACGTCGTACAGACTCATTACTTAAAACCTAATTTAATCTAAACGCCTTATTCTAGCACTAAACACATGTTTGGTCAAAATAAAATCAAACTCGCTACAAACATCATTAAAGGAACGCAAACAAGAATTAAAACAATTATTGAATCCAAAGTTCGTTCTGTGAAATGGAATTGCAAGTAACGGGGAATTACGGAATCGTCGAGGAGGAGTATTCCATGGAATCAGTTCCAGAAGTTCAGGACAGTCCACGTTTCCTGTTATGAGGTCAAAGATAAACAGTCGTTGCAATTTGAGACGCCTGGCAGAGAGGGATTCCAAATCAATCAGCTTGCATCGGTCGGGATAACTTGGAAGATTGACTGGATCATTCCAGGGGAGCTGACGCAATGCAAACCTTATAAAACTTTTCTGAATCCTTTCAACCGCAAGGATATGCGTAACGTAAAATGGAGACCAAACCGGGGAAGCATATTCTAAAATGCTGCGAACCAGCGAGCAGAATAGCGTCTTGAGACAATAAACATCGGTGAAACCAGAAGCATGACGACGAATAAAACCAAGCACAGTATATGCTTTAGCAGTTACGATGTTTATGTGTTCGTTAAACCTTAGCTTCGAATCGATCGTAATACCTAGATCACAGATTGAAATTGCACGTTCTAGAGAATCCGGCCCCATGTAATATTGATGGTGAATAACGTTGTTGCAGCGAGTGAAGGATATTATTTTGCACTTTTTGCTGTTTACGCGCATGCCGTTGTCACCGCACCAGACTATCACACGATGTATATCTTCTTGCAACGCGACACAGTCAGTGGGAGAAACAATCACACGGAAAAATTTTAGATCATCGGCAAAAGAAAGTTTGGATGATGAGAGCATGTCACACAGGTCATTAACATAAATGATAAAAATAAGAGGACCGAGAACACTGCCTTGTGGCACGCCAGATGGTATGTTGAAAGTCCTGGAGCGTGCGGAATTCACCATCACGAAAGCATTGCGATTAGACAGGTATGAATAGAGCCATTCAGTGATCCATGTCGGAAATCCAATGTGGTTCATTTTGGCAGCGATGAGATTGTGCGGTACTGTATCAAACGCTTTCGCAAAATCAACATAAACCGAATCCACTTGTTGCTTCGATTCTAAGCTACGGGATATCGCTGATACATAACACATTAAGTTCGATGTTGTTGAACGATGCTTCATAAAGCCGTGCTGACTGTTGGAGATGATCGGTGCAGCAGCTCTGTACAAAACGGAGTGGATCAGTTTCTCAAATACCTTACTGAGACTACAAAGTATGGATACACCTCGATAATTGGTGACACACTTGTAGCTTCCGGATTTATGGATCGGTACTATGGACGCCATTTTCCATGCATTTGGGAACGTTCTGTCTTGGAGCGAACGGTTGAAAACAGCAGCGATGGGCGTCGCCAGCGTAGCGGCGCAGTTCTTCAAAAACACAGGAGGCAAGCTGTCTGTTCCGGGTCCTTTCTTTGAATCAAGCTCATCGAGAGCTTTCTGTACTTCGTCTGGAGAAAACTGTATACACGGTAGATTAATGTTATGGGACGGTATCTGTTCAAAACAGTTTTGACGTTGCACGGGTGATGCTTTACTAAACACGCTCTCGAAGAAAGTAGCAAAAAGATTGGCTGCTTCTGAGCTTGACCGAGAAGTAGTTCCATCGAAGTTGACGTTTCTTGATGAAGTCCCAGAAGCGTGAAGGATTTTGCTTGACGGTTGACTGAATACTGAGCAAATAGTTTTCATGTGTTGCAGAAAGAATGACTTTGTACTCCAACTCAAGCTCACGGAGTCTAGCTTTGTCAGACCCAGTTTTTGTAAGGAAATATCGGTTGCGCATCTTACGTACATTGTTACGAAGGTTACGTAGCTCAGGAGTCCACCACGGTTGGTTGAAAACAGATATCGATTTTTGTCTTTTTCGAGGTACATGACGGTTGATAACTTCTGAGAGAGATTCGTAAAAAGCTGATAGCATCTGATCTACCGTACCATTATTCGATAATCGTTCCCACTCAATATCCATAAAAGTAGAGTTCAACAAGTCAAAGTCGCATGCCGAATAGTCAAATTTGAAACAATGATCATGATCGTCAAGTAGTGTTGGTGCGTCACTCTCGTCAAGTAGTAAAATAACTGGTGTGTGATGGTTATCTATAGGCAACAGCGGAGAAGATGGTGCAATCAGGTCAAGATATTCCGGTAGATTGGTAAAAACAAGGTCCAGCAGTCTGCCATTTGTGTTGACGAAACTATTAATCTGTCTCAACCCGTTGGCAAACATTGCTTCTGTAAAGTTCAACTCAGTATCAGTATATTGAAGAAACTATGAATTAGTTTCGATGATTTCAACTTCAGACAGATCTTGAGAGCTTCAGTGAAAATCATAGAACTATATTAATTATTTCGCTGCGGAGTGCTTATCTAATTGTCTAATCTAATTGAATAAGTCTAAAACATCAAACATTTATTTGGTATGCCATCAAAACGACTAATTTTCTTCCCTTAGGTCACTTTCTAGTCACTTTTTTTTTACAACTTTATGTCACTATTTGGTCACTTATTTCTTCAAAATGGTCACTATTTTTGACAGCACTAGAATTATGCCATTGCTGAGATCCAGAGACCACGTCCGACCCGTGGACTGCATGTTGGGCAGCGCTGGTCTAGGCAAAACTTTGTGGAAAATTACCCAAATAAATCTACTCAGGATTTCGAGAAATCTTCTTCGCATTTCAAGCTTATTGCTAATCGCATATTAGCTTATTGAGTGCTCTCAACTTAGTGCTCTAGATACATTTCCACTTATATTAATTGAGAGCTTTCGATTCCTGTACTATTTTGCATTAGTATAATTGTGTGGCAACTACCATCATACCCTATGTCCAGGAAAGTCGAAAAAATTTCCAACCCAAAAAATTCCTACACCGGACCGGGAATCGAACCCAACCACCTCCTCCAGAATGACCTTACTTTGTAGCTGTGCCTTTACCGACTCCCCAATGTACAGATGTTTCTAACCTTAAAATCTTGAAATTTCCTAGTATGGGGTCTTAAAAATTTGCCGAAGGTCTGCAAATCATCCACCTCTTCCAAAGATGGTAAAGATTTATCAAATTCTGGGAGTAGCCTCCCAATATTTTAAAAATTGTCTCTAGCGTCAAATTTCGCAACTTTTTCCATGTCCAGCATCTTATTTTTCTTTTCGAAATTTAAGTGCTCAAACTTCAATGCGAAAGATTTTGGATTTTATTTTTTATGTTTTTTAACACGGAATTTATATCAGGGTGGCCAGCAAACCGGGAAAACCGGTTTATTTAGAAGCCCCTTGGAGTATTTTAAAGAATTTCTTTCTAATTATCAGGAAATTTTTTGCAATCAATTTTGTTGGAGTTCTGTGATGAGTCTTTCGCACTAGGGTTGAAATTATGCCCAGAACATTCTAATAACTCTGTTTCTTGTTGAATCCTGATCATAATTCTCTTGGTATTCTTCTTAAAATTCATCTGTTATTTTCGTCACGATCCCCATACAAATCTCCTCAGAATCACGTAGGAATTTTCCTCAAAGTTTTGTTTTTCACAACTTTTAAAATTACCTAACAATTTAATTGAGAACTTGCATTCTTTTCCACAGAAACCCCTCCAAATTCGTCTAACAATTTTTAAGGATTTCTTGTCAGAATAATTTTGTAATTCTGCTCAGAACTTCTCTTTCAAAAACTGTGTGGGAATCCTTCTCAATATTTGTTTGAAATCGCTACTTTGAATTCTTTTAAATTTTACTAAAAAATCCAGGATTTGTCCGCTAGTTTCTACAGATTGTTATGTAATTTGTTATAACTCTTAAAATGCTTCCTAGTCTCAGAGCGTGACAATTATGACTCCACGACTCATAAGTAACATATTTTTGTTATTGTTCTTGAATTTTTTTTCAAAATCTCACATTTTAATTATTTTTTCTCCTAATCTTGCATCACGAAGATTGTTATTAATCACAAATTTTTTTTAAAAAAAGTTCTTGTTACAGACTTTACACAAATAATTTTAAAGCCCCAGAATCTTGCGAATCTTCTTAAATCACATTTTTATCTTTTCAGTAAATTCTTTTCAGAACGTTTTTAAAAATGCGTTCAATTTCGTTTTTTTGTTGAATATTAACAACCGGGAAATTTTTAAGATTTAAACCGGGAAAACCGGGTAATAAACCGGTAATTTCGAAATGAAAATTCACTGGTCACCCTGATTATATATATGTTTCAATTTTGCCCTCATGCAGGATACAGCATTTTTAATACCCCTGATTTTTCTTTGATTTTATTTTATTTTTCAAACAAGTCGTATTAAACGAAAATCAGGGAATTTGGTTACTCGTCAAATCAATTTGTGACCAACCTTCTGGTCGTAAAAATATTGCTCCAAATCTGTCAAAATCAGCAAGTAAACTTTTTTTGTTTTGACACCTCTTATGGCAAAATAGTGATCTTTTCATTAACATTAATGGCAAATAACTCACCAACACTAGCAGACCGCGAGTTCTTGGCCACCTTTACATCTATCCATCTAGGGCCGCACCGTTATCCTTCTAGACCGAATATCCAGAGGTGTAGTCACTCAGCAAGAGGAGCGTAGCGAGTGGCATTCGAAAAATAATAATCAGATGCCCGTCTAAAAATGCTTCCAAACTATTCTTTTACGAGAGCTTCTAAATGTACCTTAAATTTTACAGTATTCGTTAATTATAGTTTTTGATTTCCCTTAGTGGCAGTTGTAGAGGCAGGCCAGTTATCAACAAAAAAAAAAAAAAAACACACAATCAATCGAAATCCACAGAACACAATCCCAACTAATCCACTCTTGAATGCCATTTCAGACCCGCCCGTCCGCCCCGAGAGCGACGACCGGACCGTGCCGTATACATTCCGCGCGCCCGTCGGAGTCTAACTACACCACCGGTAACCGTTCCCAGTCAGCAAACAATCACCAGTGCTTCCACTAACGCAACCAGTCCACCGATAGCCACTTCACCGCCGTCGGAGTCCACTACCGGTAGTCTTTCGGCCTTCGCTACCCCACTCAGTTCTCCGCCCAAGGCGGCGGCATCGTCCAGCTGCAAGAAAGAACGTTCCACCCAGCAAGCTTCCAGCGGCGAGAAAGAACGCAAACCAAAAGCAAAGGACAAGCCACCCCCGGACAACGGCACGAACGTCAACTCTGTGATAGAGAATCATCGAAAAACCATCAGCGATTCAGCTGCCCAAGTCGAATGCGCTTGTTCCGTAGGCTTCAAAAACCGTAGTCATAGCGTAGACGAAACTACACCGACAACCGGAACCAATCCGGAGACTGTAAAGCTCAAAAAGCAAAAATCTGAAGAAGTTCCTCGAGAGAACGTAGACGAAGACTGTGATTTCGTATCGAAAGCCGAGCGGAAGAAGGAGCGGAAGGAACCGCGCTCGAACGGTAGCATTTTAGCGGAACTGAACGGAAGTACAAATCCGAAAGCGGTGGACAACATGAACAAGTCCAACCGAAATCGTACCTCCAAGGGCAATGCGGCGGCATTGATTATCAACGATAAGGTGGTTCCAGATGTTTCGGATAAGATCGATAAAGATGAAAAAGAACTGCGAAGGGCCTCGCTGGAGATCAACAGAAGCAACCGAAGGCTTATCAAACAATCGTTCGCTTCTGATGTGCTGGAAATTGCCGAACAGGAATCTTCGACAGGGGAGAAGGTCAATGGTCAGACGAAGACAGACGCTGAGCGGCTAGTTAATCCCGAAGAGGATGATTGGGAAACGATGTACGACGACAATGGAGATTGCCTAAATCCGAAGCTGATGGAAGAGTTGACAACGGCGGTGGGGAAGGTATCGATCGAAATCCCTCGTTCGGATTATAAGGTGAGTGTTCAAGGCCATGTCCAGAAAGTACCTAATTAAAAATTCAACCACTGGTAATTTTAGCTATATCAATCGAAACAAGCCGCCCTGAACGAGGAAGAATTTCCACACGTGCTGGAAGTGTCCAACTTCCCGGTGGAATTTAAAACGCAGGATCTCATGATGCTATTCTCGCAGTACAAAGAGTCCGGTTTCGATATCAAATGGGTTGACGATACGCACGCCCTAGCGGTATTCAGTAGTTCCAAAATCGGTAAGTTTCGTCGGAATACTCAGCTTCCAGCAGGCTCATGTCAACCGTCACATTTTTTTCTCTAGCGGCCGAAGTTCTTGCCAATGGCCACGCCTTTGTCAAGCTAAAACCACTGGCCGAAGCGACAGTCGAATCCCGTACCAAGGCTCGCAAGTGCTCCAGTTCACTGCAACCGTACCGACCACGACCGGAGACCTGTGCTGCCCTGGCTCGGCGGCTCGTAACGACAGCCCTCGGTGTTCGGCTGAAAACTGCCCCCGAAGAACGTGAAAACGAAAAGCGTGTCCTTCGAGAAGCCAAGGGTAATCTTCCCCGTCCACTGGTCACTCATCCTGCGTCGGTATTCTAAACTGTCTTTATTCATTTCCAGAACGCAAACTACTTGCTGCCAAACAACGCGAAGAAATCTGGGAAAGCTAAAACAAAGGTCCACATTCACCGCACCATCCGAAGGACGGTGCATTCTTTCGATTGCATTCGCTGCCATAGTTATTGTGAGTTACCTGCCGCGATAGATCTCCAAAAATTGGGATCACAAAATAATCCAATTGGTGTACTCTGTGCTGCAAAGGCTTTTACCCGTGGTCGCGATTTTATAGGTTGTGCAACTGTCCAGCGGCAGTCACTATATAGGAGCATCTCAATGTCCTATTTGTGTTATGGAAGGAAGATAGGGGCTTAAGTGTAGAACCAGGAACCATTTCAACCAATCTCATGAAAGCAAATGAGAGAACAAAAAGCAGATAAGATTGAAAGTATATTTAATAATTATTGTACTGTGTAGATTGTAAACTTGTACAAGTGCAAGTGCGAACGTTGAGAATGTTTATTTACAGGATTTTATCATAACGCGATTCCTAATGTAAAAACAATATAGAGTGTAATTTTACTGTGGATAAAAAGTTTAAGGAAAACGTATGAGAACTGGAAAATAGAAAGTTTCCGCAGTTGATAACATTTGATTGATTTATCCGAAATTTACTGAAGCAGCAGGTGTATCTTTTAGGAAATTGTTTAAATTTTAGACTGACCAGAAATAGCAGTCCAAGTCAAAGACAGTGTAACATATTAATCAAACAACTATTATTGTAACATGGGGCAACCAATAAATAAATGAATTTTAGAACACAAGGGATCACATCATTCGAGAATTTTCTAATGACGTTTCCTAGCAAGGTCCAGCATCAAACAGCAAATCGATATCAAACTGTGTTGGGGCAGGTTCGTAGAAATTCAATATGCACTGTAATACCAACCGGTGGAAACTAACGATTTTAAATTGACTCACTGCTTGACTAGCCTATTGGTCCCAAGCAAATCGATTAACCTATCCCATTCTAGTCGATAAGTATTTGCTTAGAGTCGTTTTGATTAACAGCCGGACAGTCTTGATTGGGATTTAACCCGAGGATAATACCTGTTGGAGCTTACCACCATTAGAGTTACCTCTATCATAGAGGTAACTCTAAGACCAGAAGGTCCCGAAGATACGTGCTCAACTTTTTGGCTCAGCTCTGGTACTATCTTCGGTCCCAAGCTAATCGATGCACCCCTCGAAACATAAGAAAATCCATGAACCCCTCATTTTATCTGTCAAACTTTCATAGCAAATCAAAATATACATAGTGTAGTACTAGAATTTCGACTAGAATGGGGAACGTTAATCGTTTGCTTGGGACCAATAGGCTAGTCAAGTAGTGAGCCAATTTAAAATCGTTAGTTCCCACCCCTCACCATCCCTCTCCAAAGGGGGAGTTTGGTAAAGAGAGATGAAAAAACCGATTTGTACCTTCCTTAAAAGTTGTCCTAGCTCGCTATCTACTATCTATATGCAATTTTCACACTGCCGTATACTCTAACGGAACTATCAACTCTAGACTTTCATCTCCTCCATCTATCGTATAAAAATTACCACTTTAGTCTGTTATTTGAAATTAGCATCTTCAACTATGTAAATCGTTGACTTCACGCAGAAGTAATACCAACAATCAATACGAAACTAACGATTTTAAATTGGCTCACTGCTTGACTAGCCTTTTGGTCCCAAGCAAATCGATTAACGTATCCCATTCTAGTCAAAATTCTAGTACTACACAATGTTTGTTTTGATTCGCTATGAAAGTTTGACAGATAAAATGAGGGGTTATTGGATTTTTCTATGTTTCAACGGGTGATTCGACTAGCTTGGGACCGAAGATAGTACCAGTGGTGAGCCAAAAAGTTGAGCACGTTCCTTCGGGACCTACTTGTCTTAGAGTTACCTCTATGGTAATACCATAGAGGTAACTCTAAGACCAGAAGGTCCCGAAGATACGTGCTCAACTTTTTGGCTCAGCTCTGGTACTCTCTTCGGTCCCAAGTTAATCGATTCACCCCTTGAAACATAGGAAAAACCAATAACCCCTCATTTTAGCTGTCAAAGTTTCATCACAGACAAACAGACATAACACATTGAATATTTCTCAATATAAAACATCGTCGCTAAAACATTACCGCCATCTGTTGAGTACACTGTGGTGGGTAGTACGCTGAACAGATGGCGGTAGTGTGTAAACGTCAAACGCAAGGGAATTGACTATGCGCGCCACAGGTGGCGGTACTACCAACTACGATACTTTTGAATTGACCGTTAAATGCTTGTTCGATGATCAACTTGCGAGTGTTATGTCTGTTTGTCTGTGGTTTCATAGCGAATCATAACACATTGCGTAGTACTAGAATTTCGACTAGAATGGGATACGTTAATCGTTTGCTTGGGACCAATAGGCTAGTCAAGTAGTGAGCCAATTTAAAATCGTTAGTTTCGAATTGATTGTTGGTAATACTAAACATATAGTCAAAGTACCCAAAAGTAAGTTCTTTTCACTCACCTCGGGACTATAGTGCATGAACCCAATAGTAGGTAAAGCTGGCCAAAGTAGTTTTCATTTACTTGTGTGCAATTCGTATGGAATTTTCCACTAGCTGTCTATCCAAAAGCACAGAGAACAGACGTCCAAGTTCGGTCACAAACTTGTGTAAAGTTAAGTGGAAACGTCGCCGTTACGTAGCACTAGCATCTCCTGATTTCCTCTATAAATTTATCACTTTCGACCAATTTGGCGCTAGTATCGATAAATTATCTGTTGAAAATTGCCACTTGGCGCTACTAGCACTTAGTGTCTAGTGTAGTTTGTGCGACGCCAGCGCCATCATGTTGTCAAAGAGGGTTTTTAAGTGGAGAAGTCGCCGTTAGTGGCGCTTAAGTCGAATAGGAATCTTTACACAAGTTTTTAGAGAAATTTGGTTCGAGCCTCCATGTCTGTTCTCTGTGATTAGAAGGAGAAAAGGAGACAAACTAGTCGAAAGTAAGTAAAAGTGAACTGACCGTAGGGTACTTTTTTCTTACCGTGTGGGTGTAACAGTTTCGATGTAATATTCATTAATTCCGGTGTAACATTTGATAACGGCACAAAAGCTTTTGTAAACAAACTTTGTAAGGTCCTTTGCACGTGAACCAAACTACGCCCACGCAAACCACTTTCGGAAAGGTGAGAGTTGCCTCTACCCGATGATGTTGTTGGTTTGCATGGGCGTACTTTGGTTCGCGTGCAAAGGGCCTTACAAAGTTTGTTTACAAAAGCTTTTGTTCCGTTATAAAATGTTACGCCTGAATTGTTTTTCAAGCTTTTTTTTTGCTGTAAACCCCTTCCTTCTCGGATGTTGGTCTACATTAAATTCAGTGCCAACATTTCAAAGGGGCGTAATTGCTTTTGTAAACAATGGCTTTAGCCGTCGATTTCTCGCAAATAAAGGCTCACTTCTCCAAATTAACAACGCTAGCTGGTAAAGGAAACATCCCTCGACCTGTTGGTGTAATTAATTTTTATGGGCGATCTTTTAGTTGCGAGAAATTGACGGCTAAAGCCATTGTTTACAAATGCAATTACGCCCCTTTGAAATGTTGGCACTGAATTATTTATTTTTCTCCGGCGGAATCGCCCAATACAGGATTCTCTCAGGCGGTCAACAGTGCGCTCTATCGGATTTCTTTCGCATTACTTCGTCGATCCCCGTGGCATATTTCGTTCCACTTTTGTAGCATTCAAAATGTGCCACACAACTCTCCTACACGCGACACGCAACAGTTTGCCATGGAAACATTCCGTTACAAACAAACCAGCGATTCGCCGCCAGCATAAAAGTAGTGTTGCGAAGAAGGTCAACATAAAGGCGACGCATTTGAAAGGAAGAGCATAAAAAAAAAACGCATATGCAATGTTGTTACGAAACTGCCGTCCGTCTATTGAAGTGCCTTGAAAAAAAAAAAGATTGTTTTCTGTTTCGACGCTCAAAATTTGATATTGTTGGCCGCGATTGTTTTATATTTTGCTACCGAGGAGAGTAAAGTGTCAACGGACAAAAATAGTGATACGGGAAAATGCAAAGGAAATAACAATAGGTAAAGGGAGGATGTCCATCAACATAACGGTGCATAGCTCGCAGCCACCGTCCTCCAGCAGTAACAATCCGTTTGCGAGTCTCGAAAGCGTTCGGAAGGCCGAAAATGATAAGCTGCGAAAAACTCGGCTGGAGCAGGTATGTTCTTGATGGAAGGTATGTTCTTAATTTTGTAACAATATCGTTAATCCAAATGTTTACAGGTCCGGCAACAATCAAAACAGCTAGCGGCGAATGTTCGACGGAAAGTTGAAGCAGCCAAACAGAAGGAACTGGCCAATGTGGATAAGCTGAAGCAAGCGGAGTTGAAAAGCTGGAAACAGAAGCACATTACCAAACTGCAAGCGGACTACCAACACTGCTTGGAGGATGTCGGGGAAGCTCATAAAGCCGCGGAAGCGGCTGAGCAGTGCGAGATTTGGTTCCAGGAGAAGAAGGCTACCCAGCAAGCGACTGCTATTCAAAGAGGGAGACACGCTGAAGCTAAACTAGTTCAGGATCGAGAAAGTAGGAAACCGAAAAAGAGGAAAGAATATAAACCGACCAAGTCGATTGCGGTGCAAGTTTCTGTTCCGGCAGAGAAGCCAATGGAGGAGCAGAAGAAGGATGTTCCCATTCAGATAGATGACAGTAGTTCCTCTGTCAACACCATAAGCGCATTTGAGCAGTTCAAGAAATGTTCCAAGGCGAATTCGGTCCCGGATTTGCGCATGCAGGATCGACCGTTGTCTCCGGATTTCCTTTCGTCGGACGAAGAAGTGCCAACTGGCATAGGTAAAAACAAAGAAAACTTTCCCTATCACAACACGAAATCCAGCAAACGGGTAGACACTCTTTACTACAATCCCACATCGTTCACTTCACCGGACACGCTACAACAACACCTGCCTGCTGCTCCGCAGCTGAAACCTTTTACACAGGTGTCGGAATTTATAAAACGACGCCGCGAAGATCGTTCGCACAAATACGCGCATCCAACGGGGTCAGCGCCGAAAGACATTCCCACATATTCCTCTCAGAAGAATGTGCAATTTGACGATCTGAGTGAAAACACTCTCTCCTTTCCCACAAGCACAGCCATGGATCGTTCCATCTTGGAATCGCCGCGCAAACCGGTGCGAAAGCTGGTGGATCAACCCAGGGCACTCCCAATTAAGGCTCAGTCGAAAGGAAGTCATTCGAAGCAGTCGACTACGATTTCTAGTTCGGTTGGTAGCCTAACGGAGCCGGGAACTTCCAAGGTGCAGTACTACGACTACAATACCAAGTATCGGAAGGAATACGACCAACCGACATCGTTTGTGCAGCGTATCGACAAACCCAAGGATGGGGAACTGAATGCGATGCAAGAGGCCACTCGGTTGGTGCGACTGCAAAACGAAATGCTGAATGCGAGGAGGTAAGGACAGTCGGTGATTTGGGTTCGCAACAGAAGTTTCTTTCAACTTTGTCTTATTTCAGACAAGCTCCCGCGGGACCGGATCGCTCTAAGGTTGCTCTGGAAAAGCTACAGATTCGCAAGGATTATGAGAATTTACAGTTGGAACTTGATAAGCTAGTCAGAGCAGAATCTCAAGTCAAGGCATTGGATGTGGTGAGTGGTGGTTGACTTTCTCTAGAATGTAAGTAAATAGCTTAAAATTATCATTTTCAGACGACCAAACCACTGATGACGGAAACTCGCCAGCGCCAGCAATCGGAAGCACGCCAGAAACGAATGAACCAAGCCGTGGAGGATTTGCTCAAGCAACGGGTCTTGATCACCTGTCCTGTAGTGCGGGATCCACCCAAAGGAGTCCAGCTGGTCAATCGACCATCGCAGGTTAATGTTGCTGCGGAAGCTGGAAACGCTGTCCACCTACTGGGGGATGATTCCAACCTTAGAGCAGTGAGCAACAGTTCCGATAGTTGCAGTACAATCCTGCTGGGATACGAGCAAGGCAATGGACGGGCGGGAATTCCGCTTCCGGAAACGGACAAGGTTGGCAAACTGAAGGAACTGCTGGAACAAATCAACGAACAGAAGAAGTTGCTGACGGAGGAATTGAAGAAGGAGGAGGATATTGAGGAGGAACTGAAGGTTCCCCTTGTGAAGCTCAAATCGACGAAAACACAAACCGATAATGGAATAAAGAAGATGCAACAGCGACAACAGGATCTAGAGCAGCAACAGAAGAATCTGCACGAGAAAGAACGGGAAATCCGTGACCTGGAAAAACAGCTCAAGGAGAAACTGAATCGTTTGGAGAAGGAGAAATCTAAGCCCAAGGTTCCTATTCACGTTGAAGCGAAAGGATCGGCGAATACCGATATCCAAACCGTTCTTGATACCTCTTCCACGGGCTCCAACGACAGTATCCAATCCGGATCCGAGATTCCGGTGAAGATCGTTATCACTGTAAACGACAAATCCCAGAGGAAAGTCAAGAAGACACCGAAGAAAGCGGTCCCGGAAGCGAGGAAAAGGAAGAAAGCTAAAGACGTCCATGATCATCGTTCTGTAGAACCACCGAAAGCTATTCCCAAATCTCCTTCAAAGGCTAAGGAAATCACAGAAAAGACCATTCAAGCTCCGGAAGTCCTTGCAGAACCGGAAGCGTCTCCAATCAGTTCCACCACATCGACCATCTATCGGCAGCTACCGAACAAAATTGACAATCGGGTTGGTAAATTCTTGAACCAACTTATTCAATCGGAAGTTCCTAGAAGCACCAAACCACCACCACCACCACCACCACGCCGAGCGGAGTCTGCCCCGAAGCATCAACTGAAAAAGACCACTCCACCACCACCACCAGTCAGTCACCATCAGCAAGGTCAAAATCTCAACCCAAATCTTATGCAGTACATCGTTCGATTGCTGGGAATGTCCCGGCATTCCATCGAACAGCTCGGAGTCAGCTCCTCAACGACCGTTTCCACTCCGTGCGATTCCGTCGTCAACGTAAGCGGAAACCAGTCCAGCGTTGATGAGCAAACCAGTCGGGATCAATCCCGCATGGATAAACTCAGGCGCTTCATCAACGAAAATTACAACTTTCTCAATGAAATCGATGAAACGCTCAAGGAGCAGGAACTGAGCGGAACTGCCGATGAGAACATTAGCCGAGTGGAGGACGTTTGGATGAAGACACTAAGCCGGAAGGAGCGAGAGATTCGTCAGGGGAAAGCGAAATCTCCGCCACCTCCGCCCGTGGAACAATCGCCTCCGGTGAAGGAAAGTTCCCTGAAGTCCATTCTTAAATCACCGAAACAGACCCCGGCAAAGGTGGCCAAAATCATCACTCCCCAGGGGCACGTAGAGGTGATCAATCTGAGTGATCGCGACGAGCAAGAAGTGCTGGAAAAGTACTCACATCTAGCGGAAAGCTGTAGCAAACGAATCTCCGAGCTGTCAGACATGATCCAAAAGGTACGCCAGGAGAAGAAGAAGTTGATTGAAAACAGCCTGTCCTCCAGTGACCAGCCTGAATCATCGACTAAGTATATGGATTTTCCGAGGACTCAGCAGAAAGCTCCGGCCGTTGAGACGAGTCCCCAGTCGGCGAAGGATGATCCTGTAAGCGAGGAGATTAACAACATTTTTACCAATGCCAGGCAAATCGGGCTCAGCAAGGACAGTGGAATCGCCATGTCACGACCGGTGACATCGTCCGATTACCGAGACAGTCCTGACACTCGTCCACCAAATGCCGGTGCGCCTCAGTTTGAATCGTCGGAAGATCTGAGCTCCCGGGAGACTGTGCCGTTGGCATTCGAGCCATTGTTGAAGGACATTCCGAAGGTGAGTACCAATCTACCTACTCGCTCCACCTTATCACCTTAATAATCGTAAAATTTTTCACAGATTTCACCACGTCTCGCATCGATTGATGTACTCTCTCAGCCAACAGCAAGCAACAGTCAAACGCGTGATTCAAAGGAACCCCCACTGGCAAAGCGTACCAAACCTCCGGTGGCCATCACCCGATACAGTCCTCAGCTGGAGGAAGGCACCGCAGCGCACGAGCTTTCCACAATCCTAGAAGTGGAAACTCCCCTGGCATTGAAGGCCAACATCTCGATTCCGCCGAGCGAAATGCTAGACCCAGCCGAGCAGCTGCTCGTGGATGCCCGTGACAAGCTGCTGGAACACGCTCGCGCCCTCGGCTACGAAGGTTTTCCCAATTACCAACAATACGTCAGAGAGCAGAATCTGGAAGTCACTCGATACGATCCGGAAAAGACCTGCACCTCACGGTTGAACGAACTGCTAGAAGTTTCCGACAAGAGTGATCTGCGCTACCAGAAATTCCCGGTCCCGGCACCGGAGATGAATGTCACCGAAGAAACCCTCAAAGGAAGCGTCAACGGAAAGAAACCCGAACTAGAAAGTAACTCTAGCTCGAGCACATCTCTACCGGATGTGGTAGCCGAGCTGAAGCTCAGAAACATTATAGACAAATCGTTTGACAACTCCCTGGACGATTCCAACCGATCAACGCCTAATTCCGGTTCCCTCGAATTCCTCCATCCCCAACAGAAGACTAATAAATCTCCAACGAAAAAGAAACAGACCGATTTCCCGAAAACTCCGGATCGATCCGTTTCCGAAACAACTGCATCCCTCGAACGCGACCTCAATCAACTCGGACTCCGCTGGGCATCGACCATGCTGAAGAAAAACCAACAAGCACTGCTGCAGGACCATTCCAGCAGCTCATCGCTCTCCCAAGCCGAAGACATTCGTCGAGGCACGGGGAGGAAACCCAAACCACTACCATCCTTACCGAACGAACCGAACGATTCCTTAGCCGCGTCCGGTAGACCTCTGAACCTAAAGGAATTCATCGCCCGCGAACTGATGATCCGGACACATTCCGATCTGAACTCCCTCTCGGATTCGTCCAGTCCGTGCAGTTTGCTGTTGCGATCGTTGTTGGACATTAGCAACATCAACGCGTCCACACCGGAATTGCTAACGCAAACGACCACGGATAGAAACATCCAGAGGACTTCCACTCCGGTGGCTACGAAATCATCGTCGGGTACTCCGAGGGAGAACGAAGGAGGAGGCACCAAGGATGGAAGCCTTAACGCTACGAATGGACTGTTTTCCGGGGAATCGCGCATTTCGTCCGTTCATATGAGTTCGTCTTCGGGAGGCGAGAACAGGCTTACGGTTCCGAATGTGCGGCTCGACTTGGATAAGTATACCAAGGGAAAGGGAGATAACGGACACGATGGGAGGAACTAACAGCATTGTCGGATTTTATTTGATAGTTTTTTTTATGGAAGTCAATGGGGGGTCATGCATTAATTATGTCACGCTAAATTTAGGAAAAAATATTCCCCTCCCTTTCGTAACGTTTTTGCTAAACCTAATGCATTGCTTGTCACAAAATCTTACACCCCCTCTCTCGCTTAGAGCGTGACGTAATATATGCATCACCCTTTAGGATCTTAGAAAGTGCCTTGTACCAATGTTGTATTGAAATAAATATAAAATGTATTTGACGCTCAACGGAGAAAGAATCTGCTGCATTTAGTGTTAACTGCAAGTTCGGTGAACAGATAGGCTTTTATTTTAGGTTTTAGCTTTAGCTCAAGAATTATTGCTCATAGGCTTACTATAATTACGAATGTTAATTTGTACTACTTTCTAGAACGGCAACAATTATGCACTGTTGGACTTACGCATGAAAACATTTAATAAACGGGATTACTTTCATTAATTCTTGTTTTCAATCATTGCCTGTGACGAATAGAATGAATTCATGGATGACAATCTTTGAAGAGTGTATATGTTCCGTTGAAAAGGATGCTCGAAAACCTTGAGATCCTCAACATAATCTACGCGACCGATGAGATCAACTAAGAATATTGAGTCAGATTTCTCTCAAAATCGTAAACAGTGATGTTGAACGGCTTCGCCTCCCTCCATTAAAACTCACATAGATTCCAACCTCAGGAGAAAGGTTTGTGTAATATGCTCATTTTTCGGTGAATCGCTTCCACCTGCGCTCAAGAGCAGCGCTACTGTATCTGTCGCTTGGTTTCTGGCAAAGTTTCCAGTCTTCTTAATACTAGTACCAGTCTGAGAGAATCCAATATTTTCTTTTCTCATATTCGGGAATTTTTCCCTAGAAAAACACTGAGTTCCTGCACTTTTTGCTATTTATGATTAAACTGACCTCAAATTTGGAAAAACTTCTCGAATATGAGGAAAATCGACGAAAATCGGTTGTATGAAAAATTTATAAAAACTGCAGGTACTCAGCGCTGAGTTCCTGCAGTTTTTAGAAAATTCTCCACACCTCTGAGTACAAGTCACTCTCCCCCCTCTAAGTTATTCTCATTGACCATGTAAATGTTCCTCATTTACATTTGCCTACTCAAGTAAATTTGCCTACTGGTTTCCAGGTTTTTCCAGGAAAAAATCAAGATTATGAGAAAAGTAAAGATTGGATTCTCAGTCAGTCTATTGGTACTACTTCTAGACTGAGTAAAATTTTCGTCAATTTTCCTAATTTTACAGCTGATCTTTGCGGTTTTCAACAGGAAAACATGAGGCAAATGTACTAATCGCTGAGCTCCTGCACTTTTTGCGATTATGAGTAAACTAAACTCAAATTTGAGTTGATCTCATCAGCCGTGTAAATCTACGTGTACGATGAGATGTACATTGCATCCATTAGGAGTAAGCTGTGCGCATGGTAAGCGGTAGTAAACATTTAGGCAACATTGAACATTAATTTGTAAGGTTCCACTTTACCAAGCTCGTTTGGAGGTTTCCCCGGTTGTCGAGCTTCTTTTTGCTATAGGGTAGAGAACTACTTCGGCCTAATCGCCCATTTTGGGCCTATCGAGCAGAAAACTTCAAATAAATCCATGATTTCAGAGTTAACAAGACAATTATGCGTTTGGTACGATACTTATGTTAATAAGCAACCGAACAAAGTCAATGAGAACGCGTGGTATGAAGGTCTGCACCTATTATTCCCAAAAACAAAAGAAGCGCTCCGACCGAATCAATTTTCATCATCATCCGACAAGCAGAAGTGAATTCAGTTGCGTTTCAATGCGTTAGGCCGAGTTTAGAATCCGTAGGCCGAGTTTGGCGTCAAGAAGCAGTGTTAGACTTTGGACAATATCTCAACGATTGTTTTCTCTTTATCAATTCTTACGGTACATACGGAAAGGTAAATACATTTGGAAGCCATCAGTAATAATAACATTCCGTTTGGTGCTAAACTGCGTTACACTCAAAAAATTTATCACATATCTAATGGATGAAATGTGAAATTCAGATGAATTCCATTAATTTTGACTATGGATGAAAACCATGTGCATTTCCAATGGAATCTACATGCAAACTTTTTTCGGTGTAGATTAAGAAAGACTAAGTGCGGGTTGTGCTTAATACGCCGGAAATGGGGTAGTATATTTCAGTTCTACATGCTTCGAAAAATAACATATGAAAACATGTTGTACATAAGGCTAGGAAGTTTTCATCAAATACAATCAGTTATAAATGTGTTATAAACAAGTAATTGAGATTTGCCATGCCGAATTATTTCTTCAATATGTGATACAAGTAATGTTCCGACCGATGAAGCAAAATATAGAATGAAAAAAAAAAAATTCAGTTGACAAGTATGATAATCAAAAAAAGGTTGAAATTCTATTTGTTTTGCTCAAAATGTGATGTTTTCGAAATTGGTAAATTTTATACAGCTTTTTTTTGTGCAATTCAATTTATTGCAGAAAGCTTTATCTAAGAGTCAATGAGTTTTTTAGATGTAGAATGTAAAGATTCACCATAAATTTTCAACCGCACACAAGTTTTTGAGTACGGAATCTCAGTTTATACACTTTATTCGCACAATAAAATTAATAATGATGATGGAAAAATGAACAAATGCCATTCGTTGGAAGGATTGAATCCATTTAGAACATCTTCAAAATAGCAGTTGCGTTATAGTCATACATTAGTTGCGCAAGTCAATCATATATAACTTGACAAAGGGGAAATGAATGTAATGTCGGCCTAAATGCTCCTAATTTGGGCCCATACATAAATTCAGCAATCGACTAAATTTTCAATAGCGACCAAAAATATCGATTAGTACCGTCCCAATGACGCGTTCATCTAGATAAAATTGATAAATAGCTGATTTTTAGCGATGGGCCCAATATTAGATCCTGGCCTATGGCCCCTAATAAAAATCTTGAAAAATCCGAAATATTTTTTTTATTACTCATTGATATTTATTCATGAAAATAATGAAAAAAATCTGCAAAAATAATGTAAACAAATAAATTACAGAAAAAGTCTGCAATTATTTTACTGACTAAACGGTATTTTGACATTTCAGGGATATTTTTTTCCATTTTCCATAAACCAAAAACTGCTGAGTTAAGGGGGAGAGGTAGCTCATCGATTCTTCCGGTTCGCCTCCTAGCAACGTGCTATAAGGTACCAGGCGATAACCAGGGTAGTTGATCGATAGCTCGATGACGTCATTTCGTTGGCGTCTGCAATGGGAAATTCTCATAGCAGGCGTTGACGATGGGACGTTGTCGAGTTGTTGAATAGCAACTATCGTGGTAACTCACCGATTACCTGTCGATCTGCCAAATTTGGAAAGACGTCTGCATTGAATTGTCTCATATAATAATATTCCGCCCACTATATCACAAGAAATTGCGAGTAGCTGAGTGGAATGGAGATAAGTTAAGCATTGGGTACAGGACCAAGTCTCCCCTGGGTGGTGCCAAAAGATGAGCGCAATAGAATCATCAAGTTGCCATAAGGCACGGAATGAGACTATTGCATGGCTGGGTACCCAACAAACAATTGAGAGCTCTTATAAAACACCTGAGTTGATCAAACGTTGAATAATAGCTTCCAGAGTTGAACAAGAATGTAGTTGTATTGCCATTTGATTAAAAGTTTTAAAAGCTGTTGGAGCACTCTTAAATGATTGTTTACGTTCGACCAACCACCAACCACAATTTTGTTGCTAAAAATAGCACAAGTGATAGGCACGTTTATATGACCATAAGGCAATGATTATTCGACTGCAAGAGAAGTCACTCAAGATGAGCTTCATATACTTCTCTCATATGATCAAAATATGTATTCAAGAATAGAGCAGATGGAAACAGAAGCGGCTGGCAATCCGGGATCATGAGTTCGAATCTTGCTTCGAGAAACCCTCGGTGGAGTAGAGGTAAATTATATATAGGTGTTATTAATAAATGCAAACATTAATTTAAGACATATATCATATAATCAACGATAACATTTCTAGATAAATTCTCTCAATTAATGATTAGAGAGATTAATTGAAAGAATATCAATCAAAGATTAAACAGATGCTTGTTACTACTTCCTCCATGATCACAGAATGTAAATTAGGGCATAATTACATATTTTTTCAAAGTGCACAAATAAATTAAATTAATAAAAACTGTACAAGCAATTATTTTGGCGTACCACGACAATTGTTAAACTAATTTTAATCTGTGAATATTGTGAGTACTTACACAACGGTTATTAAGGAGTCATTGAAAAGTGCTATAAACGCTTTTCACCGCTTGCTGTATAGTGATTATTTAGGAGTCATAAAAGAGTGTAACAAACGCCTCTCAGGTTCAATCTCTAATACATTTCGAAGCAGCTGTTAGGAGGTTCCCTTTTTTTTTCCTTTGGTTTGTTTTTTCCGTCGATCTTGTTTTACGTGCTGAGCACCAATGCTACCGACGTGCCAGGAAGGCAGCTCCCACACCTGGACCCTACCTAACGACCCATCAACTCATGAACCGGGGACCAACGGCTTTACTTCCCATCCGAAGGAAGGCGTGATCAGAGATGTTATGCCTCAGAACATCCTGGCGGCGCCGACTGGGATTGAACCCAGGCCTGCTGGGGTGAGAGGTAATCACGCTTACCAATACACCACCGGCACCGTTGTCTGCTGTTAGGAGGTGTCTACAAACGTTGTATTAGAGCTTTCACGAAAACAATAAAGCTTGAGTTTAAATATCCGTGCCAACATTTCAAAGGGGCGTAATTGCTTTAGTAAACAATGGCTTTAGCTGTCGATTTCTCGCAACTGAAAGCTCACCTCTTCAAATTAACAATTCTAGATGGTAGAGGAAACATTCCCCTACTTGGTGGTGTAAATAACTTTCATGAGTGAGCTTTTATTCAAGAGAAATCGAAGGCTAAAGCCATTGTTTACAAATGCAATTACGCCCCTTTGAAATGTTGGCACTGATATGTATCTATAAACGTTGTATAAAAGTTGCTTCTATCCGGCTGTTAAGGAGTCATTGAAAAGTGCTATAAACGCTTTTCACCGCTTGCTGTACAATGATTATTTAGGAGTCATAAAAGAGTGCAACAAACGCCTCTCAGGTTTACTCTCTACTAAATTTCAAAGCAGCTGTCAAGAAGTGTCTACAAACGTTGTATAAGAGCTTTCACCAAAATAATAAAGCTTGAGTTTAAATATGTATCTATAAACGTTGTATAAAAGTTGCTTCTACTCCTATACCGCGTATACATATAATGCTGTAGTTGAACAGGTTCTCCAAACCAGTGTAAAAAAGAGTTTTACATAAGTTGTAATAAACAAATTGTACAGTTATTATTCAGCATGCAGTTGAATAAAATCACAATGGAAGCGTTTCTTCAACAAGAAATTGATTTTGGGTAACCGTCTTACTGAATACGTTAGACAACACCTTTGTGTTGCAGTTGTATAGGTTCTCCAAACCAGTGTAAACAAGGGTTTTATAAAAGTTGTGGTGAACACATTGTGCAATTATTATTCAACATGCAGCTGAAAAAAATCAAAACGAAAGCGTTTCTTCAACTGGAAATTGTTCCTTGGGTAGTCAAAGTCTTCCATTCGTTAGTCATTTCAGGTGGATTTGAACAGGTTTAGGTTTACGGTGGGCGTTGGCCAGATTTGGATTTTTCAGATGTAATCCTGGATAGGACCCTGTCATTGAACGTCGCGTGAAAGTGGAACTTAATGAAGGCCTAAGTACTTTTTCGTAGTTTTTAGTTTTCGGATTTGAAAGATCGTCGGTTACAGTGGCCTGCTTACTGAGCAGAAAGACGCGGTCCCAGGTCCTTACATATCAAAGAGATTTATGGTAAAATCGCTTGTGTATCGTGTATTTTGCGAAACTCGTTGTTGTCGTTGGTTCCGGGTTTGAATGGATACACAAATTTGAGCAATGGTATTATGTGATATGAGGGGCTCGGTGGCCTTAGAGCAACCGTTTTTGCTTACTGAGCAGAACATCATGAGTCTAATCTCAGGCCCCTCCACATTCAAGATTCGTCAATCGTTTTATTTGCTAATATGACTACATGGTAATAACAGCAACTCGGTGATTAACAAGGTGCTCGTCTGCCTAGTGGCAAACGTTTTTGCTTACTGAGCAGAAGACCGTGGGTTTAGTCCCAAGCTCCTTCGCGTTATATGATCGTTAGGACATCAATTCAGCTTATCGTTTACCAAAACGAACCCTGCTGCAAACCCAACCCTCTTATCCAACATCCCAGTGATTCATCGTGGAAGTGCAGAGGTGTTCTCGGCTTCCATCAAAGCGAGTGTCATGTCAACACAATCCTTCCCATTCCTTTCTTGACCTGTGTTCGGGCGCGGCCGGCGCTGGTATTGCCTAATTTAAGATCACCAGTTTTTACACATTGAGGATGATTGCTAGTCCCAAGCATCGTCTATTGGTTCTCTGTGTAATTACAGCTGATCTAGCAGTAACAGAGTAGCAACCGTGGGCGGTCAATCAAGCTCAAGCAAGCTCAAGCTCAAGCAAGCTCAAACCAAAAACTCCTGAGTTAATTGCTGAAAACTCAGCTGTTTAAAAACTCAGTAAAATTTTACCGACTTCGGTAATTTAAACTCTGTGTGAAGGTTATTCAGCGCATGAGTAACCTACGCTTTTCAAAGTGTAAGAGTAAAAGTGACGGACTCTCTGAGTAAGATTCGTTTTCAGTGTACAACGCAATGAACACTTCTGTATATAGGCATAGCAATATATATATATTGGGACGTTCTTCACCTGTATGTATATATATATGTAGCAGAATAATTACAATGTTGACATTATACCTATCTTCATTAGGTACAATTGATTATAGCAAACTTTTTTAAGTGTGAGTGTAAGAAGCCTCCACGGGGTGCCTTTTTATGTAGTTGTGATATCGCGGGATGAGCTCTTAAGGTACAATATGGTATACGTCAGAGAAGTACCTAGAGAATTTATCTCAGTTACAGGTTTAATAACATATTTGTTTACCTGTTTATGTTTTGAGCCTCTGTTATGACATACACAATTCTATCCAGGTATACAACTAATAGAGGACAGAAAAAAGGCACATGAGTGGGTTTGTTGATTATTTGGGTATATTTGACATTCATGGAAAAACATCTCGTTGCTGGACATCACGACTAACATTTGAAAATGGCCCAAAATGTAGAAAATTATTATAATTATTTTTTTAAATTGCATTAACTTGAGAACGGCTGGACTTAGGAAAAAAGTTTCTATATGCAAAGTTTTTGAAAATTATGCGTAGAATCCAAATAAATTACTATTTTACTAAAAAATATGCAATTTCACCAACTTGTAAAAACCAACAAAAATTTCAAAAATTATAGATTTTTTTTTTAAAAAGTTACCAGTAACCACTCTTCACCAAATATTAGGGCATTTTTTCAGTTTTCTTGAAAAAAAAAATTATAAATATCGAAGGGGGGGTGTTTTGAAATAATCATCGTTTTACGTTTTTTAAATACTAATTTACTAAGTTTTTCTTTCAGTGTTTTTTTCCGCAAAGATAATTTAACTACCTAAAACTTCTTCTGATATGTCATTTTGATCAGATCAATAGTTTTCAAGTTATGATTTTTTGAAAAAAAAAAATAATCCATTTTTTTATACGCCCTTTTCAAAAGTTACTCTGGAGAAAAAAATCATATTTAAATGAAAAATGCAACCATTAGTAGCAGCGAACACGTGAGAAATGTTTCATTCAAATCGGAAACACTCATGACCAACCGGTTTGCGTTTTGGGCTGGAAATGCTCTATACGGTGTTTCGCGAAAACCCATTAATGGGTATAAAAACACCCATTTCCGCTAAAAGTGCCCCTCCTCATTTAATGGGTAAACTATGGTTTATAAAGAGTTGAGTTATGAAATTCACTTTATCCCAAAACAATATCCGAAACAACAAACTAGAAAATTGGGTTGTTGAATTTTGAAAAACATGCCAGTTTTTATAGGGGAAAAGTTGTTGGCTTCGGCAATACATTAACCTATTATCGTCAGGGGGGTAAACAAAGTCCTAGAGCACTCAAATTTGGCTAATGGTTGCTCTGAAACACAATGTATCACCATGCCAAAATTGAGCTCTCAAAATTAATGAAATTGTGGATTTACGTTCCACTTTTAATGTAGATTTCAAATATGCAAAAACATCAATACTTCTAAACAACCCCATTAAACAAAAATTTCGTAGTCCTACGTCGTGTTTTGTACACCACCCTTCAACTTTTGTTTGTGTGGTATTTTTGATATACTATTGGCAACCCAAGCCAATAGTCGGTTACGTACTATAAAATAATATATTTACATCTATGTTTATTATGAATAAATCGTTGATGTGTTTCTATTGAAAATGTCCAATCCACCATTCTCAACGTCTATCATTCCGCCAAAGAAGATCACGTTTTGTCAAACCCTTCAGAAACTTCCCGCGCATGGCTGTTATATTATTTCGCTTCTTTCCTCCCATCCGTATTACATTTTCAGCTGTTTTATTAAGGTGCCTCTGACAGTAGGTATATCTTAAAACCAAAACAAATCAAACACCCCATCAATGCACTGCACAAAATTCATTCCCTCTCACTCACTCTCAGTATCCCAGTCCTACTACGATATTAACAGTACAGTACGGTTAGTACAGCGTACATGAATCTATTTGTCTGCATTGCCATTAAACCATTGAAGAGTTGATCATGTGTTTACACTGGTGAGGTCTTGGAACTCTGCTCTAGGTAGGTGTGGGAAAAATAGCAAGTAAGAAGAAATATCCACCCACTTCCATCGAACCGACAGTCAGACGTCGAGACGGGCCTATAAACGTTCTTCGATTTTCCTAAATAGTGCCTGCTTCTGCAGCTGTAGCAAGTGTGTTCGCTACTCGCAGCTCGCATAAATGACCAAACAGTTGTGATTCCGCTATTCTTATCTCGAATAATGCCGCAATCATAGCAGTGAAACTATTATAAACACCTTCATCAGTCGCTGCTGCGGGTTGGAATGGAATGGTAGCGAATGGTGTGATGTGATAAGCAAGCAATGTGAAAAAAGAAGAGTACGTACCTAAGCAAAGTGAGTTTGCATGTGCTGTATGAAAACTGAATTGATTAGTGAGTAAGGTGTTTTGCAACCGCGCAACCACTACGTCGACAACGACGACGATAGATGAAACAGGAAAAGTTCGGTTAGTTTGAAATCGCTCAAATTGGACAGTCGAATAAGAGTGGGACAATTTTCAGTAGGTTAGCAGTCAGCAGTAGTAGGCAGTGTGTATGAAGAGCATCAACTCTCTCCAGATTTAAATTTAAACTTGGGCGCGTAGAAAAAGTCAATCAAGAACGACGGCGGCGCACAAAGTCAAAGTGGATGGGTCGGGGTACTTAAGCCCAGTGTTGTTAGTGTAGTCAACCGGTGTGACAATGAGACATCGTCAGATGTAGTCAGTGAGCAGCAGCGCGACTCAGGAAAATTCGTGTGAAAGTAGCAGGCAGCGGCGGTGGGTGGCGTCAAAAACAGGGAGTGCGTCGTCCGCGTTCTTTCCAGCTCGGAGCCAGCCAGTAGGTGGGAGAATCGTCGTGTCATTAAATACATTACCGAAACAAACAAGAGACGTGCAGAGCAGCATGGCAGTTTCGAAATTCAGGTGAGTCATGTTGTTTTTTGTTCAGTTTATTGTATTAAATTGCAAAATTGGTTTCAATTTGAGTGTAAATTTTAATCGGTGCAAGTTTGCTGCCATTGTGAGTTAGTAGTGTAGGGCTTCCAGCTACTTTCGAATGGCTGGAAATTTATACTCAAATGATGAACGAGCCCGAAGTAGAATGGGCTCAGGGCGTGGATGGCATCTTATGTAATTTTGGAGGAGCCCATGTGCTTACGACTGGTTTTTACTGAGCCGGTATGTCCAGTTTAGTGATACGGAACGAGATTGGCGATACCGGCGATTGGGCAAATGTTCAAAGTATGTAATTAGAGATTGTAAGGGACCATGCATAAATGACGTAGATTTTTAGAGCGAGGAGGGAGTGTGGGTGTCGACAGCAGTTATGACCGGCCCAATAATAGGTATAGCTAAATACGCTACGAGGGGAAGGTGGTTTTACATTTTGGTCAAAAATATGCTACATTCACTCAGGGAAATAGGGAGGGGTCTTAAACGTCACAAATAATGTTCACATGGTCCGTGAATAGCCCCTTACTCGACAATTCAGTAACGTACGAATGTTTAATTAACGATAACAAAATTTGCTTATCAGTTAATGAATGCTTCATCGAGATGGAATTCCGCGTAAACATGCAAATGTATTCAACTTTTACAAGGTTATTGAGTAGCCAAGTGATCGTCACCGTAGTGATTAAAAGATACATAATGGTATTACAGGGTATTTACTACATGGAAAAAAAAAAACCTGGATCTTGAATTTTCAGGGAATTTAATTTTATCAGGTTAAACGTGGAATTTTTTTACCTTGATTTGTTTTCTATCGATCTTGTTTTCCTTGCTGAGCACCAATGCTACCGACGGCAGGGAGGCAGCTCCCACACCTGGACCCTACCTATCGACCCATCAACACATGAACCGGGGTCCAACGGCTTTACTTCCCTCAGAACATCCCGATGGCGCCGACTGGGATTGAACTCAGGCCTGCTGGGGTGCGAGGTAATCACGTTTACCACTACACCACCGGCGCCGCTGAAAAACGTGATGTTATCAGGGAATTTTCAAATTCCTTTATCAAGCATAGCATATATCCAGAAAACCTTTTCAGGAATTTTAAAATATGTTATTGTCGCGCTTATGTTAAATTCTCATTTGGTGACTGTCGAAGCGCACCGCTCATAAGCGCGCTGCAACCCCGCCCATAAGAATTATACACAGGTGTGTAACTTAGATAGTATTTTATGGCAGCGGCTTGAGAAGCAAATCCTGGATAACGAGCCGCAGTGTGTTAAATCAATGGGCGCAGTCGTACGGCTATAAACAGAGAACAGATGATATAATCCCATTTTGAGAAATTATCCTGCCACACACAATGTAATCAAGGAATCATAAATCAGTGTTCACTCGGCTGTTGACAGAAGCAGACCACTCTCAATGTGTGTCACGCGATTGTCTGTTTACTCGGCAGCAACCATTGTGTGGTATTCCTCATTGTTCTTCATCAGCAGTTCTTTCAGTCGATGCGTCGTCGACTTTGCAAAGCAACCGTATAATGATGAATGTGTGAATACTGACCACGTTTTGCGTCCATTGCTGCAATGAAAGTGCTCTGACCCCCGTTGGCGAATCTGCCATACAATGAAACCATTGGAAGCGGCTCCCGTTCTCATGGAAGAGGCTTATTGGATAGCGGAAGATAAAATGTTTATTGTGTTGTACCTTTTGACTATAGTTTTAAGATGTATTATACAGTGAACAAGAATCCTCGGCTCTGTAATGTTAATTCGGCCTTAGCAAATACATTTATAAACAAAAAGGAATCAAAAATATCTCAATATGACAAAATGACAAGCGATCAACGAGCCGAATGATAACGCTTCACGCAGGCAAAAGAACGTAAGAATTCTATAAGAAACACTTATGAATTTTAGCCATAAGAAATGAGTGTGAATTTCATTGATTTACCTTATGAAAAATAATGTTGACAAAAAATAATAAATCGGAGCAGACTAGAACCGGAAAATGGACGTTGACCACTTGTCTTTCAACGCTTGGGAAAATGAAATGGTTAAAGGCGTATAAGAGCTACCTCATGTTACCCGAAAATCATTCACCGAGGAGGCGATATCCCGGGCCAGGGAACAACACGTGTCAGCATCCAGACAGGGGAGCAATACTCTGAACCTTGATATAATTACCAAAAATCTCATTAGACTCCGTAACTCCATTCGAAGGCAATACCAGCGTTCTGGCTTGCCTGTCTTGAAGACCCACTGTAATCGCCTAACAAAAACCATCCAAGCCAGGATGGTGGACCTCAGAAATCAGAACTTTGCTAACAGGATCCGCTCTCTCCCAGATTGTGCAAAACCCTGAAGGCCCCAGGTCTCGACAACATCCTGAATCTGGAACTCAAACACTTGAGTTCCACATTCTACAACCATCTGGCACTGATTTTTAATCTGTGCCTCCGAATTGGCTACTTACCCTCGTGTTGGAAGTCAGCTAAAGTCATACCCATCCGAAAACCTGGGAAGGATCCGTCATCTTATTCAAGTTATCGACCAATCAGCCTTCTCTCAGGGTTATCAAAACTGTTCGAAATAGCAGTCTATCACCAGCTCCTAACATGTGCCGAAGAAAACAACTTGTTACTCGAGGAGCAGTTTTCGGAAAGGTCGTTCGACCGTCCACCAGCTGACTCGAGTAACAAACAATCTCAGACGGAATAAGTCTGTTTCATCGTTGTTGGACATTGAAAAAGCGTTCGCCAATGTCTGGCATGATGGCCTGGTGTTCAAATTGCAGCAGTACGGTCTTCCATTCTTCCTAGTGAAGATAATAAATAATTATCTATCGGAAAGGACGTTCCAAGTCGCTATGAATGGCATCACATCGGATGCTTTCAACATCGGCGCCGGAGTTCCACAAGGAAGCATCTTTGGCCCCATTCTATTCAACCTGTTCACCTCCGATATGCCGGCTCTCCCTGATGGCGGATCGTTGTCTCTGTTCGCAGATGACACATCCATCGTCTACAAGGGTAGGGTCATAGGAGCCCTGTCTGAATATTTCATCAGCTGTAAGATCCGTATCAACGTGGCAAACACCCAGGTCATCATCTTTCCACACTCTAAATCCACCAGACTTGTTCCGTCGGATAATAAGAAGAGCTGCCTGAACGGCACAGTGGTGGAATGGTCGAAAGAGGTAGTCTACCTCGGCTTAACACTATAGACAGCATGCTGATTTTCGGGTAGCACGTTGATAAAACGAAAACCAAGTGTAACATCCTGATAAGATCACTGTATCCACTCATCAACAGGAGGTCTACCCTGTCCCTGGAAAATAAGCTTGCTGTCTACAAACAAATCATCCTTCCCGTAATCGAGTACGGTATGCAAATCTGGGAGAGTTGCGCCAAATGCCATCACCTTACACTCCAAAGGATCCAGAACAAGATCCTTAGGATGATCCTAAACAGTCTCCCGCGAACTAGAAATTTTGAGATCCACCTCCTGGCTGGAATTCAGACATTAGAAGAACGGAGAGTTTTTATCCTGGAAAGGTTCAGACACATGTCTGAGATCAACTCATCAGATCATACATACGTGATCTAGCACGTTAGGCTAAGTTATACTCGTAGTTAGGTAGGTTATCACTTTTTTCAATTCATACATAACACACCCCCCAAGGGGTACTCTGTAGACTAGTAGAAAAACGTGAATACGTAAATTGAAATAACAAATTAAACAAAGATGAAGAGCCTGATGGGCTAATCAATTAGAATGTTATAACAATGTAAAAACACAAATAACAGAAATAAACGTAATTTTACTACTAATACCTCCCTTAGCTCAGTCGGTAATGGCGCAGCTACAAAGCAAGATCATTCTGGAGGTGGCTGGGTTCAATTCCCGGTCGGGTTGGAAAATTTCTCGACTTCCCTGGGCATAGAAGTATGATTGGACTTGCCACACAATCATATCAATGCAAAAATGGTACAGGCATCGAAAGCTCTCAATTAATAACTGTGGAAGTGCATCTAGAACACTAAGTTGAGAGCACGCAATAAGCTAATATGCGATATGCAATAAGCTTGAAATGCGAAGAAGAAGAAGACTACTAATACCCGAAAATCATTGATAAGCCATGCTTATGAAATTCATATATGTTGTTCATAAGTCGAGCCTTATGAGATTCTTAGGTCTATTTGCCTCAGTGTATGTTAGCAATGGAAAGCAGTAATGATATAATCTTCTTCCCTTTTTTTCATGACAAACGGCCTTTGCAATATAGCTCGCTCGGGTCAGTAGAAGGAAACGACCAAATTGTTGACAAGCCGCTTCACAAAGTAAAGCCGAAAATGATAGGCATGTGTTATAATGGGAATTTTGTTGATATGTCTTTTCTCGATTCCGATCAAGCTTTGTCCTCAACCGTGTATATTGCAATAAAGCAGGCAAGAAATATATCATTATCCTTCTACAACTCCGTTCGAGCTACATTACAGATAGGAGTTTATGTTGGTAGTAGTAGCAAGCGTTTTGTTTTTATCGTTGGTTGCTTTAGGTGTTTGGATTTGGATTGGTGTTTGGCTGGCTATAATACCACCGACAAACCGACATGAATGATCATAAAAATTACAAAGAAATTTCTGATCAAAGCACAAAACTGACATCTGCCGCCGTGTTCGCGAAAAATATTTATCCTAACCACGAACACGCGTATAAAATTTATGAGTTGGTTCGTGTCTAATCGTTTTCGGACAAATTATTTTTATCTAGATACAACATTTCTATGGTTTTGACCGATGGGAACGCTGCATATTTGAATCGGCCGTTATGGATTCCCGTTAATAAAAATGTGAATTTTTTCCTTCTTTCAAACATGAGCAGTACTTTGGAGTTGTGTTGTTCGGCATTCGGCCAAATGACCCGGAACCAATGCTTCAGGTGATGAGCTGAAGCGATTCTTCTTGCTACTTCGTTGCTTTGCATACCCAGGTATACAACGTTTTTCACATTAAGTGGCTGGATACATTTCACCTGTGAGATATCAAGCTGCAGTTCATTTTCTAGAAATCGTTTGATTGCCGAAATACACGGCCGCATGGGGAACAAAACTCACAAAAGAATTCCGAGAATGGTTTTATACGTCTGATCGATTAAGGAGAGCAACTGAGTAGATGTACCCAACAAATATGAATTTGTTTTTGCTGATGAGTTCGCTAAAAAAATTCTGATATGGCAAGCTAATTGCAGCTGAAGACAAAAAACTTAAGTTTTCGTTACAAATAAGTCTATGAACTCAAATTCCAACAAGGAAGAGTGCCTGAAAAAAAAGCATTCTACCATTCATCAAAGCAAACAAGGGCCGTGTAAAGTTTTGGCAAGATTTGGCTAGCTCCCACTACAGTGGTATCGTAACAACAGGGTAGATTTTTATCGAAAAAGACCTCAATCCACCCAATTGCCCTGAATTTCGCCCAATCGAGAAATATTGGGTAATTGTTAAGCGGAAGCTGAAAAAGACCGGAAAGTGACTCAGGATGCGACAGAAATGAAGAGATGGTGGAATAAAATGGCCGCTCTACTTGTCGCACAGTGTCCAAATGATGAGGCGAGGTATTTCAAGAAAAGTTCGTCATTTCCAGATATGGGAATTGTCGCGTTTGTCATTGACGCACGACAAGATACATTAAAAAATGGTCATCCTGGAAAATTCTTGTCAAACAACAATTTCTTGTCGCACGACAAGATCACCACGACAAAATCATGAATCCATTCAGTCGCGACTATCTATTCTAGTCATATGTCACTCATTCTGTTATTTGAGACAAAGTCTATATAGGTTGTTAAAAAAGGGGGATCACGAGTTCACGACAAGAAACCATCCATTCTAAAACGGAGGTTAGATTTTAAACAAGGCCGGAAATAATGTTAATTTCCTTCAATATTGGTATTTCCTATTTCAGAAAAAAAGTGGGAAATACAGCCAAATACCCTTCAATATGTATATTTTCAGAATCGGGATGACGTCTCGAGACCAAAAATCGATATCCAGCGCCATCTTGAAATCCAAGATGGCGGCTTCCAATTTCAGAAAAAGTGGGAAATATTGCTAAATACCCTTCAATATGGGTATTTCCGGAATCGTGATGACGTCTTGAGACCGAAAATCGATGTCCGACGCCATTGTTTAATCCAACATGGTGGCTCTCTGATTCTGAAAATTCTGTCATGTACTCTACAATATGTATGGGTATTTACGGAACGGTTTCGACGAAAATATACTTCTGACACTATTTTGTAATCCAATATGGTGGCTCTCAGATTCAGAAAAAACTATCAAATTTGGGTATTTTCGGAACAAGTACTACGCGTACATCCCAAAAATCGAGGTCTGACGCCAGTTTTGAATGCAAGATGGTGGCAAGTGACTTCAGAAAAAACTGTCAAATACCCTATAATATGGATATTTTCGGAACTGGGTTGACGTGTACATTCCGAAAATTGATGTCTGACGCCATTTTGGAATCCAAGATGGCGGCCGTTGTTTTCTGAAAAGTTGTCAAATTCTACGATATGGATATTTTCGGTACAGGACGCGTGTATGATGCCGAAAATCGATGTCCAATACCATTTTTGAAATCCAAGATGGTGGCTCTCAGATTCGGAAAAACTGCCAAATACCCTACATCATGGGTATTTTCGGAACAAAACTACAATTTATGTCCAACACTATTTTGTAATGCAAGATGACGGCCATTGACTTTAGAAAAACTGTCAAATACTGTTGAGATGACATGTAGATGCCGAATATAAATGTTCGATATCATTTTTAAATCCAGGATGGTGGCTTCTGGTTTCAGGAAAAAGATATAAATACAGTCAAATAACCATCAATACGAGTATTTTTGGAAAAGAAATGACGTCTAGATAATTACATCTAGAAATAGAAAATGAGTGACCTGCAATCCAAAATGGCAGCTACTGTCCGATGCCGTATTGAATTCCAAGATGGCAGCTTTTGGTTGCAAATAAACTGGATAGTAATGTTAAATACCCCCATAATATGGGTATATTTTGAATGGGGACGATATGTGGAGGCTCAAAATCTTTGTCTGACTGTCAAATACCCTTTACTAGACGGAAAATTGATGGCTGATGCCATTTCGGCATTCAAATTTTCGGCATCTGCACGTCATCTTTGAGCCGAAAATATCCATATTGTAAAGTATTTTACAGTTTTTCGCACTTTTTCTGAAATCGGCAGCCACCATCTTTGATTTCAAGATGGCGCAGGATATCGATATTTGGTCTCTAGAGGTCATCCCGATTCCAAAAATATACATATTGATGGGTATTTGGCAATATTTCCCACTTTTTCTGAAATTGGAAGCCGCCATCTTTGATTTCCAGATGGCGCTGGACATCGATTTTCGGTCTCTAGACGTCATCCCGATTCCGAAAATATACATATTGAAGGGTATTTGGCAGTATTTCCCACTTTTTTAAAAACCGGACGCCGCCATCTTGGATTCCAAACATCGATTTTCGGCAGCTTTCAGTTGTGTCCGTTCCAAAAATACCCATCACTGCAAACATGAAGTTCAGCGCCAAGATTCAAGCTACTTCGAGTCAGAGGTGAAATCACGTCAAAACAACACAATTCCAGTTATTTCTAGCTTGTTATGTCTCGCATCCAAAGCGACATCCGTTTATTAGAAAACGACCAGCGGCAGTTTTGTCGCGACAGAATGGAAGAATGACATGACAGACTTTTTCGTCAATAACCATGTCGGCAGTTTCCGTCAATCTTGTCGTCCGACGTACGTGAAACAACTAAGTCATTCTGGAAAACGTCACGCAACAGATGTTTCGTGGCCAAATGAGAGAAAGACAAGAATAGAAAATGTTTCGTCAAGAGACAGCCCAGTAGATCAGTCTTTCAAGCAGAATTTTGTTGCATCGTGCTTGTCGGATGAGCGTTGACTTTTTTTTGTTGTCGTTGTTACATAGTTTATCGTCATGAGGTTGACAATTCCCAAGCCTGGTCATTTCATCAAAACGAAATCGAAGTTGACTGTTGATACATTTTCCTGAAAGTGCAATAAAAAGCCTTTATTTGGACCGCTCAACTGTTTTATTTCATCAAAACAATCCCGAAATAGAGTTGATTTCTTGCGTCCCGATATTAAGTGAATCGAGCTTTAGGAGTATTTAAAAGAAGTTTTGAGAATAGTTCCAAGAAATTTCCAACGAAGTTTTGAGGTAAATTTCAAAGGAATACTATTGTTATAATACAAGGTTGTTAAAGAAGAGTTTTTTTTTTAACTATTTGGACAGTTTCAAAGAATTCGTGGAATCACTCTGAGCGGAAAAAAAGGGAAAAATTCTAAAAACTGAGCAAACAAAAAGATTTAAAAAAAAAGATTTTTTAAATCGACCCTCTCCGAATTGTATGGAACTTTGTGTAATTGTTTGCTATTGGAAATGATCCACATGTTTTGTTAAAATTCGGCCATTTTGCATCTTGTAAAATTTTCAAAATGGCATCCTTGAAATTTTCAAAAAATTGTGGGTACGGAAACGGCATTTCTAATCGAAATGACGTCTGAGACAAAGTAAACTGACAAAAATAAACAAGAGAACGAGTCAATTGAAAGTTTCCTAGGACCTAGGACCAAAGGTTTACCAAAGATTCACAACCCAGGAAACGAAATAAGGGAGATTATCTCGGCTGAAGGATCCCCCACTCATAAGCTTGTCAAATGACTAGTAAAGAGATTTCAAAATATGCCTAACCCCTTTGACACTCGCTCAGTTAACAGCACACATCATCTTCAGGCATCAGGAGCGATTCGCGAAAATGACGTCATGGTTTCATTTGATGTCACAGCACTTTTTCCGAGTGCACCAGTAAAGGAAGCCATCTACCTTTTAGAGCACTGGCTTCTGAAACAACGTGAGGATTCTACTTGGAAAAGCAAAGTTCGATCATATCTCAAGCTTATTCGTCGTTGTATGCAGGAAAATTATTTCATTTTCAGAGGAAATTTTTATAAACAAACTAAAGGTGCTCCTATGGGCAATCCGCTTTCCCCATTTTTGTGTGAATTGTTCATAGCTAACCTAGAAAATATTCTGGAGAATTGGAATTTGTTGCCCAAGTGTTGGTATAGGTCGGTGGTTGACATTTTTAGCATCGTCAAAAGGGAAGATTTTTTCAAAAATTTCACAAGGACATCAAATTTACTCACGAAGAAGACAAAAGGCGGCAAACTTTCCTTCTTAGATCTTCTCATCATCAGGGAACGTCTTTGTTCGATTTCGAAATCCAAAGGAAACCAACAAATACAAAGAGAGTAATACCAAGCTCTTCAAACCATTCTCATCAACACAAAATGGCCGCCTTTCACCATATGGTTCACAGGATGCAAACTCTTCCTCAGGCAAATCAAAGGAAATAGCTCACATTTTTAAAATCGCTAGATATCATAAAAGAACAAGGGATCATTTTAGGTGTACTTTGACAACTCTTACACCAGTAGCTGAGGGTTTAAAATGGGTAGCGGTGAATTTCGACGAAAACATTACCAAACCATTGAGTTAGAAGTTTAGAAGTTTTGGTCTAGATTTAGTATTCAGCAGCAGGACAAATCAGATAAAGTCATATATTAGCATCAACAAAAGATTCAATAAATGTATTAGGAAAAGCCAGTGTTCAGTTCTACAAAATTTCTCAAGATCTAAAAATGGCCGAATTTTAGCAAAAATTTGAATTGTCCATAACATTGTTTTATTCAAATCAGAGAAGGTCGAGCTTTTCCGATTCGTCATTTGGCGGGTTTTTTGTTTGTTTATAAGTTTATTTATTTGATAAAAATTCTACTCTAAATTTGAACTCACACAAGTGACTTGATGTTGAAGTCTAAAATCCCTAATACCGTCCCTGTTTGGATGATCTCCAAAATGTTTGCTTAGAGTCGTGCTGATTAACTCTCGTACCGCTGGCGATGATGATGCTATTGCTTGCTGCTGGTACCTTTAGCGGTCCGGTCACCACACCGTCTGATGCAAACATGAATGTAGGCACTACAGCAGCGCTGTTTTTAACTTTATAGGTTCAATCAGAACGATGCACAAACAAGTGGTACTCAATTATGAATACTGGGTTAGGGAAAACTTTGTTTCAATAAAACGGTGATAAAATTATCACACTCTTTTTGTACATTTGTCTAAAGTTTATTTATGAAAAATTGGAAAAGCATTTATTTCAGATTCGTAGATTTATTTCCTATCGATTGGTTTATTTGGATTTTAATTTCATCTATCAATGACAAAGTTATAAGCGTTCAAAACCCAACACTTTTTCGTGACGGTCGCAATTTTAGATTTTATATTTACCCCCTGTACGTTCGTGTAAGAGGTAGTCTACGTTAAACAATATTCAGAGAACATTCTTCCTTCTTCTTCTACCTTCTTCTTCTTCTTCTTCTTCTTCTTCTTCTTCTTCGCATTTCAAGCTTATTGATTAGCGCTTATTAGCTTGTTACGTGCTCTCAACTTAGTGTTCTAAATGCACTTCCTCAGTTATTAATTGAGAGCTTTCGATGCCAATACCAATGCATGAATTTGTATATTGTGTTGCAAGCTCAATGATACTCTATGCCCAGGGAAGTCGAGAAAATTTCCAACCCGAGCTTCCCCTGGTTCATTCTGATAGTGTTGTTCTGATGAATTAAGATTTGATTTGACTTCATGAATTTTCTCTAGATTTTGACACTGTTTTGTATCAAATAATGTTTACGGAAGTGTTTGACGGATTCTCTTCATTACACTTCGCGCGAATAGGACCATACAAGTTTTGTTTACACAAGATGATAGGCCCTTCAAATGTTACGTTAGGTAGTGATTAATATAGTAATTGAAAATATGTCCTTTGAATTAATGGAGTATTGAAAAATAAAACAAAAACAAATATGTGGTGTTAAACTATAATGATCAAAGTTTGGTGCACATGTAAACAAATGAGGCACGCGACGCCTCTGATCTGACCAACAATGCAAATCACACCTCTCAGGTATTCTTTCAAATAGCCAAAATCCAGTTGATCATAGATCTCCAAAAAATCCTCAAGATATTTGTTTTAGACTTCAGCTTGATCAAGTATCATTCTGAAGATATTCAACTGCCCAACAATTTAAATCACATCGAATGCCAAATTGCTCAGGAATTAATCCAAAGACCTCCAGGTGATCATTGATCTCCAAATATTTTTTCAAGACTTCAGTTTGATTCTGAAGATCTTAAACTTAAACTGCGCATCAATTCAAACCACATCTCCGAGCTATCGTCTCAAGATACCAGGTTGCTCTGAAATTATTCAAAAGACCTTGAGGTAATCATACATCTCCAAGAAATCTTCAAGATATCTATTAACGAATTTAGCATGATCAATGGTCATTATGAAAATCTTCAACTTCAACACTTCTCTTAGATATTCTCTAACTATAAAAGGTTGCTCAGAAAATATTCCAAAAACCATCAGGTGATCAAAGATTTTTATTTTCTAGGCTTTTGGTTGATCAAGTTTTGTACTGATAATCTTCAACCATGCAACAATTCAAATCAAATTTTTAACTAGCAATGAGTCACGTGTTATAGTCCGTGCCACCACCAATGTATTTTCCCTATGCTTCTTGTTTTTACTTACTCAAATAATACTCTAAAAAAATGGCTCCAATCGAACCCTCGGATTATTGAACCCCCCGATAATCGAGTATATACAATCTATATATATTTCTTTGGGAAATCTAAAATTTTTAATAAAAATATACATCCAGGGAAAGAATCATTTCAACAGTAATTCATTGAAATATTGAATTTTCCGGGCTTTGAAAAATTTCCACGGTTCTATATTCCAAAAAACAAATCAAGATTTTAGGTCATAGTTAATGACCCCTGAGCAGAATTAGCATAAGCTTAACATCTAGTTTCACGTCAACGGACATTCTTGTACTCGTTCTAATTGAAAATAATGATGCTTACCTAAATTTACAACCCATTACAGTGACGTGGACGAATATGGCTTCAAACGGGAACCGGACTTCGACTATCAGTCGTACGAGAACATCATGTCCAGCTACTACACGGTGCTGACGACCCGGAGCATAAAATGGCAAAAGTTCTCCAAAGATTCGGACATTCTGTCCAATCCTCGAAAGCTGAAACGCTTCGTCCGGAAGGGCATTCCGGGGCCACTGCGGGAGGAAGTGTGGATGAAATCGTCCGGAGCCCACCGGATGCAACAAAAGGAACCGAGCCTGTACCAGACCCTACTGCGGTACGAGTATGATCAGGAAATTTGTGAGTATTCCTAGCTTGATTAACCCCCCACCATCGGTATTTAACGGAAAGAAAAATCTAATTTTCATTTCACCACCAGCCGACCAAATCAAACTCGATCTACCACGAACCTTTCCGGACAATATACATTTTGAACAGTACAAACTTGGCCTGTACAACGTGCTCATAACGTATGCACATCACAACAAAGCGGTCGGATACTGCCAGGGACTGAATTACATTGCCGGTGAGTAATGATGTCCAACATAGCTATAGACGGACCAGACGACGACAACGACGAAACAAAGATCAAAATGTGAAAGTTTATAATGCGATTCCACACTCCCGCTTAATTTGTATTTGCTTCCTTCAGGTTTGATATTGATTGTGACAAAGAATGAGGAGTCATCGTTCTGGTTGCTCAAAGTGCTGGTCGAAAACATCGTTCCGCTCTACCACACCAAGAAGATGGATAACCTCATCACGGATATCGATGTGCTTAGCGAATTAATTAGAATACGCGTACCTGATGTGCATAAACATATCGAAGATCTTGGTGAGAGAGCCTTCTTGTACTGCTATATTAGGCGCAATTAGCTGGTTTACGATGTTTGATTTACGCTTTCAGGACTGCCATGGCCTGTGATAGCCACCAAGTGGCTGATCTGCCTCTACGCAGAGGTGGTACCAACGGAAACCGCGCTCCGGATATGGGACTGCGTGTTTCTGGAGGGGAACAAAATTCTGCTTCGTGTCGGTATCAGCATCGTGATAGGACTGCGACAGGAAATCCTCGCAACGGACGATATTTCCACACTGATAGGCCTGTTTCGGGCACTGGATAAAAATCCCACCCTCATGGATTGCCACCGATTTATGAACAGTATCTTCAAAGTGCCCGGAACTTTGAAACGTTCGCAACTCGACCGGATTCGGAGGGAACTGTACGAACAGAGGAAAGCCAGCAAACGGAAAGGTTCCTAGGGTTTGGAGGACTATATCCTTAAGAGATATAGGCTGAACTTGGTGTAGGGTGGGTACGCTTCCATCAAGGACTTACCCACATTCCAAACGGTGCTTCCGGGAAGCCATCTTTTCTAGTTTACATTTCAAATGCTAATTGAGTTTGTAGTTACTGGAATCTGTTTTCGAGAAGCATCGTTTGAAATGATAACATATGAGCTTCCGGTAAGCTCGGTGGTGGTTTGCTTCGTAGGAAATTTCGGAAAACCAGAGAATATAAATAGGACACACTTAGCAGAGACGTATTATGTTAAAATCACGTTGGCAGCTTCACTTCGTTGACTTGCTTACATATGTGAGATCGGATCCTTTAATTAGCTGTTATTTCACCGTCAACTCAGAACCACAATTCAAATATAGACAAACCAAAGTAGGCCCCATATATTCTGCCTACTAAAAAGATTAGCATCAGAAATGAGTTTTCCGTCGTCGTGTTGTGCTTCTTCGTCCTAGCTGTATTTTCTGGGCTCCGAATAGAAGCGGAAGGGGACTTTGGATGCATATTGCGTTCCGCGTGGGGAGTTTTCCGAGTGCGTGATGTTGTGCTAGTGTGTGTCTGTGTGTGTTTGTGTGTTTTCAGATAGAAATGCGAATCTTGTGGAATCAAGCAGTTTTAAATTTTCAACGCAAATATTACAATTTTCCTCGAGTGTCTACGTTACATGGGTGATGCCTTTGATAAACAGCGCATAAATAGCAGTGATCTATTTATTTAGTAATCCATTAAGACTCGTTATTATAGAAGCATTTCTCTGAGGAGTAATTAGGACAATAAGGAAGTTCAATCGGGATGTAGCGATGCAAACAGGAAGGGGATGAACAAATATTGATAAATGTAGTTTAGATGGTTGATCCTTGATGCCTAAGGCTTAATCGAAACCAGTGATGCCAGGGTTGCACACATTTATAAATGGAACAATCACTCATAATCTCGTTAGTAAACAAGTTTTTATTTAGAAAATAATATGAACGTGAATATGTGAACCCCTTGTAAATCAAATCATACTATATCAACTATGTTCATTTCCAATCTTATTTGAATTTATGTACCTATATTAACATATGTCTGTAAGTCTGGCATCGGTGATCGAAATCATCATATGGTTCAAGTTTAAAGGTTATGTTCCATTAAATATTGGATATTATTCATTTAGTGCGAATAGTCAACCAGGTTCGACCGAAATAATACAATAACATCAATATCCGTACTGCCTAATAAGAATTATGCTGCAGGTTTTCAATAATCTAAAACGTATCCGAAATGATCATTGTAGAATTTAAATATTGGTACAACTTCAATGAAAGCGATCCGTTTGATTAAATTTTTAGAGTTGGTTGGAAATGCTAACATGAAGCTTTAGTGTGATAATTTATTAGCTAGATAATGATCTTTAGAAGAGAGTAGGTGGATAGTTCCTTTAGAGTACAGCAATATGAAAATTGAATAGAAGTTGAAAATGAGCGAAGGGTCATAAATGTGACAGTTTTTAAAGTCAAACGCACATCTTTTGCCTAACCCGTACGATGTACGCGGAGTATGTCTTCAAGTCTACAGGCAAAAAATGTGCGTACTCCTTTTGCTCATAACTGACTGCGGCTGTGGAATAGTTCTAGTTTCACCACTACCTAAAGCCCCACGTTTGCGAGAGCATTTCCAGTCGATGGTGTGTTATAATGCAATTCTTCTTTACCCAACTATTGTGTTGCTCCTCTCGTCATGACCAACTTGCTCATCTCAGAGAGAAAGCAGTAGGGTGGTTGTTGCGTGCCGTACCATAATCAGCATTGTTGATGGCTACTCCCGCCTTGAGTTGTTACATTCAAAGTGTTTTTATGTTACTTCATACGCGTAATTAGTTCGCAATTTTACAACTTGTTTTAAATATCAGATCTCCAATAGACTCAATGTGAAGGCTCAATCGCGTTATCTTTACGGAGCCAATAATTCTTTGTTCATTGTTTGTAACAAAATTAACTGAATTCTATGTTTAGTAGGAGTTGGGGCAAACACTCGCGGCTTACCTGAAGTTAGGCGGGTACATTGTCGAATGATAGGTTGAGGGAAGAAGTTTGGGGGTGGTGTTTCATTGTATCATCAGAGCGTTGTCGCCAGTTTGAACCGTAAACCTTGAAGCAGTCCAGTCCGGTTTCGTCCAAATGTTTGTAACAGGTGGGCTACTCCCTGCCCAGCACTAATGAGACCCTCCTCTACACTGCCTCAGAGTCGGCATACAAGTGTGACTATCGCGGCCAAGAAAACACTCAAATACTTTTAACACACCCCGATGAACTTTCACACAGGTCCCTTTTATTTCCCTAAACTTTCCCATTTTCTTATCAGCTATCTTCTATCTTAGTCTTCACTAGTTCTTCCTTCGTCTTCCGTCGTCGATGGGGGGCCCCTTCTCTTCCGTTCCGCTACACCTTCAACTTCGCTTTCTCCTTTCTTTTGCTTCTGTCTCTCCTCTCCTCCTAATACCCCGTACAGACTATGGCTTATATCATGTAATATAGGCTGTCTTGCAATGAGCACTCATACATCTAGTTTTCACTGGAAATCCTATGTATTAGTGCTTATTGCAAGACAGCCTATATTACATGATATAAGCCATAGTCTGTACGGGGTATAAGGGTGGTCCCACGGTTAGGGCTGGTAAATGTAATTTTCAATAAAAGATCTCGCGCGATATTTAAAACATACTTATGTCACTATCATCCAATGAGAAAACAATGATAGAGATTATCTTCCACATCTCAATGACTTTTTTGTCATGACAGAACGTGGCAGTGTTGGGATCATTGGAATTACTAGCTCATTTATTGATATTACTATTATATGCACCACGACAAGCTTAAGCATATATTCACACAACAGATTACATATACGGTTGCTTGCCCAAATTCATCTAAATTAGCTTGAAATTTAGATGCCAAAACCGTATGGACATTATTCTTTCGTCTCGTGATATGTAGTGAGAGAACCTGTTTTCTCATTGTCACATGACGGCCGTGATATTTACCAGCTCTGCTCACGGTACCGTTTGCCGAGCCGTTCGCGAACGGTATAAAGAGTCCACGACGCTCAAGGCAGATCCAAAATGGTGATGAACACGGACTAGTGAACGCGACTGCTTCTAGGATGGATCGGAATACGGTTGTATTTGTACGGTAACTTTGGGGTTTGACCGCAGTAGGTCGAACACAACGAACACTACGGGGTCTGACCGCGCCGTAAATAAATGCTAACGGTAAACTACGGGGTCCTGGATATATTAGTAGGTTGGCTCCTCCTCCACTAGCGATCAAGTTTCACGCCTCAAGATTCGTGCAGACTAATCACTTTATTTCCCTTTTCGAATGACGATCTTTCACTATATATAGTGTATATATTTTGGGTTTTTTTTTAATAATCCATTTATTTGTCGAGGCTCAAATGCGTTAGCTTTGCGGAGCCGAATATTTTTTACATTATTGTGTGTGAATATCATTTTCTTACAATTAATGTCAGTAGAACGGGGGCCGATTACTCGCGGTTTAGTCGAGATTAGGGATTACATTTATTGATCATTTGGAGGGAGGACAAGGGAAAGCATTTTGAACTAATTTAAAACTTAAACGTAAAGGATGACTAAAACACAAAACATTAAACACATACATCAACAGTTTTAAGAAAGTCGTAAATAAGCTTCATAAAGACGATATCACGGCAAGCCAAGACGTCTCTAATTGGCTTAGAGGGTTGTTTTCCTCGGACCCTAAGGGAATTACACAGAACGGATCTCGCCGCATGATGCAAGGAGCAGGACCAAACAACATGCTCGATGTCGTGATAACCGTTTCCACAGGTGCACAAGTTGCTGTCGGCAAGCGTAATACGGAAGAGGTGGGCGTTTAACGAACAGTGATTGGACATGAGCCTGGACATTACACGAATAAAATCACGACTCATATCCAACCCTTTGAACCAAGGTTTGATCGACACCTGTGGGACAATAGAATGTTGCCATCTTCCCAGATCACCATCATTCTACTTTTGTTGCCAGTTGTCGAGGACTTGCTGACTAGAAATCGTGAAAAATTCGTGGTAGGCGATTTGTCGCTCGTAAATATCGCCTTCCATAGCGCCCACCTTGGCAGCGACTCGGCTTTCTCATTGCCCGGGATAGAGCAATGAGAAGGGACCCATACCAAGGTGATGACATGCGAGCTGTTTGATAAAGCACTCAATGACGATCGTATTTCCTGGAGGAAATACGCCGAGTGCTTCATCGGCCTCATTGAACGCATAGCCTCCAGGGAGCTTAGGGTATCCGTAAAAATGAAATAATGGTCAGGTGGAAGTGAGGCAATACGCTCTAACGTGTACGATATAGCTGCTAGTTCAGCAACGTATACCGAACACGGCTTTTGAAGCTTGTATGAGGCGCTATGAAGATCGTGGAATACTCCAAAACCAGTGGAAGCATTTATCACCGACCCATCTGTGAAAAATCTCTTCTTGGTGGGGACGTGGCGGTACTTGTTCGCAAAAAATAGTTGGGACAATCAGGGAACGGTGAGGCTCTGGAATTCCTTGTCTCTCCTGCCTCATTGTGAGATCGAATCTCACGGAAGAACAACTGAAATGATGGGAGACAGCGCGATTGGGGTTGAACAAGGAGAGGCCGATGTCCAGAGTCATGTACTCGTAGTACAAGCTCATGAATCGTGTTTGAGGATTCCGCTCTAGCAGTTTCTCAAAGTTTTCGATCACCAGCGGGTTCATGACTTCACAGCGGATGAGGAACCGGAACGATAAATCCGCAAAACGATTTGTTAAGGGGAGGACGCCCGCAAGAATTTCAAGACTCATGGTATGCGTCGATTGCATACAACCTAGCGCGATTCAAATGCAACGATATTGAATCCTTTGGAGGTTAAATATGTGCGTCCCCGCCGCCGATTGAAAGCAAAAGCTACCGTACTCCAAAATCGAGAGAATGGTGGCCTTGTAGAGTCTTATCAGATCTTCCGGATGGGCTCCCCATGAAGTGCCGGTAATGGAACGAAGGAAATTGATTTGCTGTTGGCATCTCTGCCTCAGATACGCTATGTGTTTTCCCCAAGTGCACTTGGAATCGAACCAGACACCTAAATACTTAAACGACATGCTGTGAGTGATTGTTCTACCCATAAGTTGAAGCTGAAACTGTGCTCGATAAAGCTTCCTAGAAAAAACAACCATCTCTGTTTTCTCCGGAGAGAATTCGATACCCAGATTCATTGCCCAAGTAGACAGGTCCGGTGCTGTTGGTCCAACCATGGAAACCACGCCGTCATCTGCAAGCTGCCTTAGCGTGCAATTTTCGGCCAGATCAATGTCTTTGACATAGAAATTGTACAGGAGGGGACTTAAACATGAGCCTTGTGGAAGACCCATGTAGCTGATTCGTGCAATTTCCGTGTTGCCATGAGAGAAGCTCATTCGTTTCTCGGACAACAAATTAAACAGGAAATTGTTGATAATCGGAGAAAGCCCACTCGCATGGAGTTTGTCCGAAAGGATGTCGATGCAAACAGAATTAAACGCCTCTTTAATGTCCAAGAAAACTGAACCCATCAGGCTAATTGGATTTCAGTTGAAACCAACGCAAGGCAGTCGTTCGTCCCTTTGCCCCATAAGGAATCCAAATTGCGTATCTGAGAGTAAGCCATTCGCCTCGACGCACTTGTCCAGACGAAGAAGAATCATTTTTTCTAACAGCTTCCGAATACACGACAGCATCGCGATGGGACGGTACGAATTATGATCCGACGCGGGTTTACCGGGCTTCTGGATGGCGATAACTCTCACTTGTCTCCAATCATCCGGAACAACGTTGAGCTCAAGGAATCGATTGAACAAGTTCAACCATCGCCTCTTTGTGACTTCTGGGAGGTTCTTGAGCAGGTTGAACTTGATTCGATCAATTCCCGGAGCCAAGTTATTGCATGAAAGAAGAGCAATTGAGAATTCTACCATCGAAAACGGGGAGTCCATGTCATCGTTTTCCAGCGGCGGATCGCTACACCCAACCGGTGGATGTAAGATTCGCTTACAATTATGTGGGATTCATCATCAGAGGATGTAAGTGGAGACCGCATGAACCGAGGATGCGATATACCTAGCTGCGGTCCAATGCAAGAAAATTGGAGACCGAAAAATGTAGAGTGTATTAGTGAGGTAAATTAATTATGTCGAAAAAAAATAGGAAAAAGTTTGCCGACTGGACTCGAACAACGAACGTTGCGATTATCAGACCTGTGCTTTCTCCACTGCTCTCTCCATGCTTCTGAATAAGGATTGCCTAAAAGCAAACAAGAAATGCTCATTTCCTCTCACACTCGACTTCGTATGCTTTTTCTGCTGGAGAGATTCGAGGCAAGGGTGTGCGTCGTTCTACCATGTTATACATAAAAATCAAGGCAAATGCTTGCTTGTGTAGGTGAAAGCACAGACAGAACACGAAATAAAAAAGGCAAAAAACCATTACATCGCCTGCAAGGTCAACTTCTAACATTCACTGTGATGTTCATGAACAGAGGATGATAGGAAATGGAACTAACATTCATTGTAATAGATTTTTGGTTTGCTACACGTGTTGCATCGAACCGGAACCGAATCGGGACAAACCTTACCTTAGTCGAAAATCCACTTGTTTTTTTTTTTTTCTTGATTTGTTTTTCGTCGATCTTGTTTTCTGTGCTGAGCACCAATGCTACCGACGCCAGGAAGGCAGCTCCCACACCTGGACCCTACCTATCGACCCATCAACTCATGAACCGGGGACCAACGGCTTTACTTCCCTTCCGAAGGAAGGCGTGATCAGAGATGTTATGCCTCAGAACATCCCGGCGGCGCCGACTGGGATTGAACCCAGGCCTGTTGGGGTGAGAGGTAATCACGCTTACCACTACACCACCGGCACCGCTAAAATCCACTTGTTAGAGTATACCGCTCAAAGTATTCGCGGGAACCGTATTTACGAAACTGTTTAAACGATGTAGACTTCTCGTTATTCACGTCGGTGCATTCCTGGTCCCACCACACAGTGGGAGGACGTTTGCGAATGGTAGTGCCAGGAACAGGCTTCGTTTGTGCTTGAAGCGCGCAATCCATTATGAGCCGCGATAGGAAGGAGTACTCATCCAACGGAGAGAGAACGTCGACCGATTCTGAGCCGTCACGGACCGCGTTCGCGTATTCTTCCCAATTGATGTTTCTCGTGGGATCGTACGCGATGTTGATTGGACACTGTGAAGATGAACCGTTGGAAATCGAAATTTTGATGGGCAAATGATCACTACCATAGGGGTCTTGGATTACCTCTCACATGCAATCCAATGATAGTGAATTCGAACAGAGTGACAAGGCTAGTCTGCTCTCTCTTGCTGGAGGTTTGGCTATTCGAGTTACTTCACCGGTGTTTAGAATGGTCATATTGAAATCGTCGCATGGGTCATAGATGATGGTTGAGCGGTTGTCATCGTACAGCTCTCCCCAGCCTGTACCGTGGGAATTAAAATCCCCTAAGATCAACCGCGGCTCAGGTAGCACTGAGCAGATGTCAGATAGCGCTCGTCGAGAAACAGCCGTTCTCGGAGGGATGTATAACGAGGCAATACTGAAGGTTTTACCTCTAATATTCACCTGGCATGCGACAATTTCAATACCTGACACTGGAGGAAGGTCGATTCTGTAGAATGAGTGTTGTTTGTTGACCCCTAGGAGCACCCCACCGTACGAATCTGCACGATCGAGACGGATAATGTTGTAGTCGTGAAGAGAAAGGTTAACATCTGGAGAGAGCCATGTTTCGCAGAGAACAAACGCATCACAGTGTATGTTATGCAGTAAAAATTTGAATATGTCTAGTTTTGGTAAAATGCTTCTACAATTCCATTGAAGATATTTTGGGTTTGTCTAGCTCGGTTTTCGACTGCAACTTTTGACTTATACCAAGCAATTCGCTAGCAACGATGGCGGGTGATTTCCTTGCGCTCTCGATAGTTGATCAATTTTCCTTCAGCCCAATTTCGCCCCATCATGGCCCTCTTTACACCACCTCCCGATGGCCTCCCAATCCTGCTGTCAGTGGCATCTGGCTGTGAGTGGCGGGACTTCGTGGTGTGGTTGCGTGCTGTCAGTGGGTGGTGGGCGGTGTTGGCACTAATATTTTAATCCTTTCCTTGCATTCATAACATTTAAATCGAAACTTTTAATTCGCGAAAATCTCAACAATCTTAGACAGACAGACACACCACTGATTACATGTTTATGTGCTCGTTTGTTGTGATAGTGTACGCGTTTTTAATTTCGCGGTCTTAAGCGAAACATCGTTCGATCCCAGCATGCGGTCGGCGAAAATTTGGTCCGTGGTAGGGATGAATACCAAACACCCTTTAAAACGTGCAGATCGTGTTGCAGTTTATTTTGTGACAGTTTTAGAACTGTCGAGTAGTTTTATACATATATAACTTTCAACTTAGCATATACAACTATATATAACATTCAACTTACATAAATAACTTTCAACTTAGCATGCTTTAATTCAAATCTCTCTCCCTGTACCTTTAATTACTAGCCAAATTTGTCACGAAAATGAACTACAGCTGGCACTTACGTTTTAGTTCCAGCACTTTTGGAGACCTGGCGATGCGACTAAGCTCTGATATTGAACAGATTTTCCACGCATGATTCCTTTTTACCTCTATAATGATGGGAAAAATAAATGTTACATTCTTTCGAAGAGATTTCAGTTTCAAAAAGAAAACACACAAATTTATACAGATTTGTGACATGTTCAATTTTAACGTCTAATCGTCTAATCGAAAACGAATGAAATTTCAAATCCTACTATCAATACAAGCTGATATTGGGGATACACATTAAAACAAAAATACTTGAACATATACCCATTTCACCCATTGGGAATTTCATATTTGTGAAATCCTTCTGTATAGAGCAGAAACATAGTTCTAGCATTGCCAAAGGAAGAACTAAGAAAATAATGTCATCTGTAAAGTTACTTGCAATAATTGTTTCCCTGGAAGCGCATGATGAACTTGCTTTGTCAGTTTATGGAGCTCAATATTGTTCTGGATGATTGGATGCAAATGAGAGTTATAGCCATTAAAAATCCTGGAAAACCCGCGTCAGATCATAACTCGTATCGTCCCATCGCGATGTTATCGTGCATTCGAAAATTGTTGGAGAAAATTATCCCTTTTCGCCTGGACAAATGGGTTGAGATGAACCACCTACTCTCAGATACTCAATTTGGTTTCCGTAGGGGCAACTGAACGAACGACTGTCTCGCGTTGCTTCCCACAGAAATTCAGTTGGATTCTGCTAAAAAAAAGAGCAAATGGCTTCTGTGTTCTTGGATATTAAGGGGGCTTTAGATTCAGTATCGGTTGAAGTCCTTTCAGACAAACTCCACGCTTATGGCCTTTCTCCATTAATTAATAACTTTTTGTTCAATTTGCTTTCAGAGAAACATATGAGCTTTTCTCATGGAAACTCTACAGCTTCTCGACTTAGCTAAATGGGTCTCCCCCAGGGCTCATTTTTAAGCCCCCTTTTGTATAATTTCTACGTCAGAGAAATTGACAATTGTCACGTTGAGACAACTGCACGTTGAGACAACTTGCAGATGACGGCGTAGTGTCTGTCCCAAAGGGGTCGACCTGAAAGGACCCTTACAGAATACCTTAAGCAGTTTGTCTACTTGGGCTATCCAGCTAGGTATCGAATTCCCCACGGAGAAAACTGAGTTGGTCGTTTTTTTCTAGGAAGCATAGCCCAGCACAACCTAAGCTTCAACTTTTGGGTAAACCGATCACTCATTCTATGTCTTTCAAATATCTTGGGGTCTGGTTCGATTCCAAATGCACCTGGCGATCCCACATTGAGTATCTGAGACGAAAATGCCAACAAAGGATCAATTTTCTCCGAACAATTACTGGAACATGGTGGGGAGCTCATCCACAAGATTTTCTTACGTTGTACCGGACAACGATTTTATCGGTTTTAGAATACGGTTGTTTTTGCTCCCAGTCGGCGGCTAAAACACATATCATCAAACTGGAACGTATCCAGTATCTTTGTCTTCATATCGCGTTAGGATGCATGCACCCGACTCATACGATGAGTCTTGAAGTGTTGGCGGGCATGTTGCCACTATCGGATCGGTTTTCGGAATTGTCCCTAAGGCTCCTCACCCGTTGTGAAGTTATGAACCCACTGGTAATCGAAAACTTTGATAAGCTTCTTGAGCTGAACTCTCAAACTCGTTTTATGTCATTGTACTACGTGTACATAACACTGGATGTCAGCCCTTCACAGCATAATCCTCATCGTGTATGCTTCTCCGACTTTGGCAATTCAGTTAGTTTTGATTTATCTATGACGCAAGAGATTCGCGGATTCCCAGAACATCATCGTTCCATGATTGTTCCGTCATTATACACTGCAAAGTTTGGCCAAGTTGATTCCGCAAGATCGTTCTTCACACTATATTTACTATACGCTAGAAACGATCGCCTCACTTCCACCAGATCAGTATTTTATTTTTACGGATAGTCTTAGTTCTGTCGAGGCTATTCGCTCTATGAGGCCGGTAAAGCACTCCTCGTATTTTCTCATGAAAATACGAGAGCTTCTAAGTGCTTTATCTTTAAGATCTTTTGTCATCACCTTTGCATGGGTCCCTTCTCACTTGCTAAGGTGGGCGCTATGGAAGGCGATATTTACGATCGAGAAATCGCCTACGATGAATTTTTCTTCATTTATCGTCAACAGTCACTCGTCAGCTGGCTGAATAAATGGAGCGAAGGGAGTTTGGGACGATGGCTATATTCGATCATTCCTAAGGTGTCGAAGAGTCCTTGGTTCAAGGGGTTGGAGGTGGGTCGAGACTTCATTCGTATGATGTCTCGCCTCATGTCCAATCACTACTCGTTAAACGCTCACTTGTTCCGTGTTAGACTGGGGGACAGCAATCTCTGTGAATGTGAACAAGGTTACCAGGACGCAGATCACATTATTTGGTCTTATGCTGAGCATCGTGTAGTCAAATCTTAGCTGTACGATTCCCTTCGGGCTCGAGGTAGACAACCTAATGTTCCAGTTCGGGATATTTTGGGTAGACGCGATCTGGAGTTTATGAAACTTATATATGTTTTCTTGAAGAATATTAACCTTAGATTGTAGGTTTGACTAAGCTTGCGTTTAGTTTGTACCTTGTTCGTGTATGTGTGTGTGTGTGTGTGTGTTTTTACCCTTCTTACAAAGAAGGGTATAGATATCACTTGAAAAACCGACTATTGATCCGAGGCCCGGAGGGCCGAGTGTCATATACTATTCGACTCAGCTCGACGAGATCGGAACATGTCTGTGTGTGTGTGTGTGTGTGTACGTGTGTATGTGTGTATGTGTGTGTGTATGTAACGAAATGAATGCGCTCACGTTTCTCAGCAACCGCTCAACCGATTTGGACAAACTCGGCGCCAAATGATAGGTCTTGGGGTCCCATTGAACGCTATTGAACGGTTTTGGAATCGGTAAACCGGTTCCGGAGATATGGCCGGAATAAGATCCGGTGAATATGGGCCTTCACGCTGGATTTAACGGAAAACGTATCAAAACCATCATGCGACACATCAAATTACTACAGAATTCAAAAATAAGATCAATGCAAGTCGTGTTAAGTGTTCCAGACCACATTGGACACACTTGGACATGTTCCGGGTACCCCGGGGAAGTTGCTTGAATATGAATTGAATTAAAACCCATTAAATCACATTAAAATACGATGATAAGGTGATTGGTAGCCTCACCAAATAGACTACACCCGGATATATTCCGGGTAGCCCCAGGCAGTGGCGTAGCGTCACTGGATGACACGGGGGTGGGGGCTTGGTCACTGATAATGACAATAAAATAAATAAACTTGAATAAGTAAGAAGGGTCTGATCACACCATAGGTGGATAAATTCGGGTTTTTTATGTTTGTTTCTGTAATAATGGTACAATTACACTGCGGATACCAAATTGAATAGGAATAAGTTCATGTTTTTGGAATAATGAAATATTTGTATCGTAAATCATACCTCAAACATCCTTCTCCCTCTCCCCATCCATAAAACTGTAAATCTCTACTAACGTCGAGACGACCGCGAATAATCGGTTCAATTCCTGTAACTCTAGATTTACGACATTGATTATGTATAACGCAAATGATAACTTGGCTCTGTAAAGTTTATTCGATTGAGCCTGTACAAATAAATTAATACAACAGTCGAAACTAGCCACTGGGGATATCTCGACAGCTAGGCAAAGTTTCAAACTTACATCAAACTCAAATGAAAAATGACACGTTGTTAGACTAATTATATTTATAAGCAGCATCATATTAGGAAATTATGATTGTAATATTCAATTAAATACTGATTTCCCTTGTTGCAGCATGGCAAAGAATCCAAGTGGCGAATCATGCCTGTCTAGCCATATTCCAGTGGGCACAAAGATCCAATGGAATCCTGTTTACGTGCAACCGTTAACTTAGCCAAAGCGGCCATTAAATTAGCAAGGTAACTTCGTATCTCACGCTATTCCCACAATACTCTGCAGTTAATTAACGAGAGTAAAGGCGTAAAGGTTACGCTCAACAAAAACAAAATCATAACGGTGAAAGCTCGAATGAGGTTTGGTCTCTTGACGGTTTCGTGACCTTTGGCCATGTTGGCAGTTAACTTGTGGCTACCATGTGTGTTTTCATTTTGTATTGGCTTGAACCTCTTGTCCATTATCGGAATGGAGCGGAATGACTTTAGACTTAGTAGTTCAAACATATTGAAAAAAAAAACACGCTATTAAAACCTTCAATCGTGTAGCTTACACCACACCAAATTATGGAGCACACATGTCCCTCTCAAAGGGCCCAATCCCTCGAGTCTAGGTAAAAATCCCCTCTTGAACATTTGCCCATTTGTGAACCTACCTAACAAGGTCATCTCTCAATTATTGAAGCAACTGACATCTGTCCATTTTGTAGACCACTTCAGCAAATAGCGCAGTATAGCGTGGCACTTTCAAGCACATTGAAATAACACACAATAGCTCCCCAAGTATCATCATCAACGTAATTTCCTGCAGGGGTGGCAGGCGGTCAATGGTGACCATCAAGTACCGTCCCTCCCAAGAGAGACAGAGGAGTCCCTTTATGTTGCAAACAAGCCAAATCGCACTTGTTCGCTCGTTTCAAACTCACTTCACCACCAATAAAGTCATCATAATTTCTGCAATTAAAATGTTCTACATCTATTCCGAATCCGTCCACGTGTCCGCCCTTGTGGTTTTGATTGTCGTTTTACATTGAGCCATTGGGACAAGTTCATTCGAATCAGAGTAGCAGAGCTTTACATATAGCCATATTGGCGTGTCCCAATAATGATTACGTCGTACGTCCGTGTTCGGAGGCGGATTTTATTGCTTCGGCTTCGAGGAGTGTTCGGTGTAGCCAGTCGTACGAGAATCGTACATACATTCATTGAATTCTGATAATGACCATTTGGCATGCATCACTGGCTACCGGACCGAAAGTAGAAAAGAACCGGATGATACGACAGACATATGTGGATGAGAAACGTCCCAGCAGCATCATATGTTTCCAATTAGCTTTTCCTCTCACCCTCAACTATCCGAGCCCATTTGGGGAAATAACGGCTTCGGCAATACCTTTATCTATTATCGTCAGTGCATGAGCGCTCAATTTTGTCCAAACGATGTTTTGAAACATAATGGACTAAGCCGTCATCTACCCTATATCCGGAACAGTTTCAGTGTCGTCATCATCGTCGTCGTCGGGACGCACTGTTCCCAAGTATGCAATAAAGCTCGGATTGTTTAAAATCGACTTTTCCTATATGTTGTAGAAGGGCAGAATTTTGTGTTTTCTATTGGAAACAGAGCAAAGACATGTGTGCTTGCCGTCGGACTGGCAGATGGGTTTGATGGAGATCTTTTTTCCTTTGGGGAATATTTTGAATGATGCTGTACTGTTTACATCTGAATTATCGAATCGAATTTGGTCCAGGGCAGAAGGTCTAGGCTCTTTAGACAGCTATCAAACGGAAGACCTTTGTGTCTTTACTTTGTTGAGGACGAAATCAATACGATGTCCGTTTTAGGCAACCGGTGGATTGTGAGGATATGGCACAGCACTGAACGCGAGATGAAAAAGTGGCGTAAACGATAGTTCGCATGTATATTTCAAGAGAATTCGGAGAAGTATCCCAAAGATATTCCGGTGACAGTTTGAGAGAATTCAAAGAAGCGCTCTAAGCGGTTTCTGAGGACAATTTCAGAACATTTATGGAATTTCTAGAATAGTTCCATGGAAACTTTGAGAGAATACAAACTGAACGCTGAGGAGAACTCATTGTGAATTTTCAGGAAAAATCTGCAGGATTATTCTGTGGTCTTCAGAAGTATTTGAAAGTTTTCCAAATTTCTCAAGAAGCTCCTCAAAGTTTGCAATCACCAGTGGGTTTATAAAATTTCACAACGGGCGAGGAGCCTGAGGGACAATTCCGAATACCAATCAGAGAGTGGCAACATGCCCGCCAACACTTCAAGACTCATCGTATGAGTCGAGTGCATGCATCCTAACGCGATACGAAGACAGCGATACTGGATCCGTTCCAGTTTGATGATGTGCGTTTTAGCCGCCGACTGGAAGCAGAAACTACCGTTACTCTAAAACCGATTAAAATCGTTGTCCGGTACAACGTAAGAAGATCTTGTGGATGATCTCCCCACCATGTTCCGGTAATTGTACGGAGAAAAATGATCCTTTGTTGGCATTTCTGCTTCAGATACTCAATGTGGGAGCTCCAGGTGCATTTTGAATCGAACCCAAGATATTTGAAAGACATAGAATGAGTGATCGGTTTACCCAAAAGATGAAGCTTAGGTTGTGCTGGGCTATGCTTCCTAGAAAAAAACGACCAACCCAGTTTTCTCCATGGATAATTCGATACCTAGCTGGATAGCCCAAGTAGACAAATTGTCTAAGGTATCCTGTAAGGGTCCTTGCAGGTCGACCCCTTTGGGCCCTGTCATAGACACTACTCCGTCATCTGCAAGTTGTCTCAACGTGCAGTTGTCACTTAGACAATTGTCAATTTCTCTGTCATAGAAATTATACAAAAGGGGGCTTAAACATGAGCCCTGGAGGAGATCCATGTAGCTAAATCGTGAAGCTGTAGAGTTTCCACGAGGAAAGCTCATATGTTTCTCTGACAGCAAATTGTACAAAAAGTTATTAATTAATGGAGAAAGGCCACAAGCGTGGAGTTTGTCTGAAAGGACTTCAACCGATACTGAATCAAAAGCCCCCTTAATATCCAAGAATGCAGAAGCCATTTGCTCTTTTTTTTTAGCAAAAGACAACTGAATTTCTGTGGAAAGCAACGCAAGACAGTCGTTCCACCTACGGAAACCAAATTGAGTATCTGAGAGTAGGTGGTTCAACTCAACCCATTTGTCCAGGCGAAACAGGATCATTTTCTCCAACAATTTTCGAATGCACGATAACATCGCGATGGGACGATACGAGTTGTGATCTGACGCTTTTTAATGGCTATAACTCTCACCCGCTTCCAATCATCCGGAACAATATTTAGCTCCAGGAACTGACCAAACAAGTTCATCATGCGCCTCTTAGCGACGTCTGGGAGATTCTTCAACAAGTTGAACTTGATTCTATCAGCCCCCGGAGCCGAATTGCCACACGAAAGGAGGCCGAATGAGAGCTCCAGCATTGGAAAAGGCTGGCTGATCTCGTCTACCGAATTCGTCGTTTCGCGAGGAATCATCTGTGCCGGCACAGAATCACGGCATACTTTTCGCACGAACTTGAGAATCCAACTATCCGAGTACTCCTCGCTCTCGTTGTTTGAAGACCGGCTACCGCCAGTATCCGCGTTTCTTGGCTTTGATGAGGCTCTTGAGTTCACGTTCAAGAGTCGAGTACGCTTCGAAATGTACGGGTGTTCCACGTTTCCGGAAAAGCTTAAACGCGTCGGACTTTTTACGATAAACCTCAGTGCATTGCTGGTCTCACCAAGGGGAAGGAGGTTTCCTGCGGAAAGACGTTCCTGGAACCGGCCGAGTTTGAGCTTGAAGTGCGCTGTCCAAGATCAGATTGGAGAGGAAGTTATAATCCTCCAACGATGTAAGCCCTTCTACCGACGTTAGGGCATCTTCTATCACATTCTTGAACTTTGTCCAATCGATATTACGGGTAAGATCGTACGCGACGTTAACGGGTTCCGACGGATTGAACCCACTGGCAACTGAAACTTTGATCGGCAAGTGATCACTACCGTGGGGATCTTGGAAAACATTCCACGTGCAATCCAACGATAATGAGTTAGAGCAAAGTGTGAGGTCTAATCTACTTCCATTCTAGGATGGGCCAGCCAAACGTGTTACTTCTCCATTGTTAAGAATTGTCATATTAAAGCTGTCGCAGAGGTCATATATCAAAGTAGAACGGTTGTCATCATACAGTTCCCCCCAGCCTGTACCGTGGGAATTCAAATCTCCCATAATCAACCGTGGAGCAGGAAGTACCGAACAGATATCTGAAAGTTTTTTTCGATTAACAACGGCTCTAGGAGGAATATAAACAGAAGCAATACAAAGGCTCTTACCTTTAGCCTGACATGCGACAACTTCAATACCTGGAAATTGTGGAAGATACACTCTATAGAAGGAATAGCACTTTTTGATCCCCAAAAGTACCCCTCCTCCACGCGAATCCTCTCGATCCAGTCGAATAATGTTAAAATCGTAAAAAGGAAGATCGATATCTGAAGAAAGCCAAGTTTCACAAAGAGCAAATGCATCACAATCATTATTGTTAACTAAAAACTTAAAAGAATATAATTTAGGAATGAGACTTCGACAATTCCACTGTAGAACAGCGATCAAATCCTGGATCTCGTTTGGAAAATTATCCATCGAAGGAAATGATTGCTGCAATGAGGGGCCACTTCAATGTCAATTGCTTCAAGGGGGTCTTCTAGTTTCTCCCCGCGTTGTTTGTACGCCAGGCACGACGGGAGAACATGAGGAGTTCCCTTACAGTACACGCATTTTGGTGCAGTGACTGTGCAAGCGGCATCCTCGTGCTTCTCCCCGCATTTGGAACAGCGTGCCTTGCTGCCACAGTGAGAGGCCGTATGTCCCAACTGTTTGCAGTTTTGGCAGTTCATGACCCGAGGAACAAACAAGCGCACAGGTAGCCGAAGTTTTCCCAAATCGATGTAGTGAGGAAGGGCTGAACCAGAAAAGGTCACCCGAAATGAGTCTGTGGGGGTAAAGCTCTTTTTACCCTCGCTGAAAGATACTGAGTTCAGCTTCTGGACTTCCAGTATCTCAACCGTGGAAAGCAAGGGGTTCTTGAAACGGCCAACCGCTTGCTTCGCCAAGATCTCGGGAGTCAGGCTCGCTTCGGTGACTACACCTTCGATCTCCACATTACGAGCTGGGATGTACACTCTTACTTGAGTGTAAAGAGCTGGGATGCAGCAATCTCGTTAGCTTGTTTCAGGTTAGAGACGACAACGCGAAGTTTATTGTACCTCACCTTCGAGATTTCGGTCACGGTTGAGAACCGCTTCGTCAGATCATTAGTAATTTGCATTACATTCAAAGGTTTCTTTTTGGGTTGAAAGTAAACAACCCATGGGCCAGTCGAGTCTTCTGGTTAGGCTCGCGATCGGGGGCTTATCTGTCCCTGTCCATTACCAGACTGAGATGACGAAGCAGGGATGGCATCATCTGATTTCTGGGATGACAGACGTTTTCAACCCTTCTTGCTACCGCGTGGCAAAGTGGTGTCATCTTCCGACAAAACGTCCATTTCGTCTTCCGACAAAATGTCCTTTTTGACTAGTGGGAGCAAAAAACGCTCTACCACTGCAAGGATAATCACAATTACTCGGAAACAATACACGAAAAAAAAATACTAACACAGAAACACAAACTTAAAATTTAACTGATGGGCGAAAGAAAGAAACAAGAACAAAAACTTATCTGATAATCCTAACATAACATATCATAACATAACATAACAATATTATTGTACCATCAGCATGAAGGAATTCACGAAAAAATAAAAATATATTAAATAGCATTGATTTTTCACCAGAAAAGCTTAAAACTACCTCTCACTCTTCTGGTCATATCTCAAAAACTATTTGTCCAAATAATTTGCCCTTGGAAACACATGAAGTACAAGAGTTTTCCAAAGTGTGATGAAAATTTGAGCCCAATATTAAGACATAAAAAATCCCGCCCATGGTGAAAATAGGCAAATTTTTGACAATATTAATACCTGCTGGTAATCAGCCTGCTTACTGTAGTAACTATAACAAAAACAAAATTTGGGTACACCTATAAGAATTAGCATTAAAAAAAAACTTCAAATTGACGTTCTAAGATCACGAATAGCTTATTTGGTTGTGGATTAATCTCTTCTGAAAGTTAAAATTTTTAAAAATCTCGAAAATACAGGGTTGTAGCCCAGAAGGATCTAGGCACTTTAGAGCAAAATAAAAAAGGCGTTTGTTCAGAATGCCAAAATAAGCGTTCTGGCCAAGTTTGGCTCAAATCGGTGACATCGACCACAGGTGGTGTACCCAGGTACTTGAGCTGGAATGACCCATATATATATATACTATATGTTGAATTCATAAAAAAAAATACGACATGAATTTTAACGTCGTGTGAAACCGGCCTTAATAGGTCCAACCATCATCAGTTACCCGAATCTAGAAGCATTTAAATAAATTGATATTTTTTTCCTGAGTAGAGGGGAGATGTGCAGTAAATAGTCATGAGCTTAAGAATGTGTGAAATGAGCTAGGCTTGCTTCCACTCACTTGCTATAAAAAAATGATTTTCGGTATTTTAAAATCATTAGATGTTAAAATGATATTTTGGTACTTGTTAGATACAAGAAGAGGTTGAAAGGCAAGTGTTTGACAAATTAAACCTGTCAAATTCGCTTTCAGATAGTCACAATCAGCCATTTTACGACTCGCGAGCGCTCACTCTGAGTGAACGCTCACGAATCATAAAATCGCTGATTGTGACACTCTGAAAGCAAAATTGACAGGTTTCGTGTGTCAAACATATACTTTACAACTTCTTCTTTTAACTTACAAGTACAACATATCCGTATAACATCTGATGATTTCAAAATTCCGTTAATCATTTTTTTATAGCAAGTGAGTGGAAGCAACCCTGGCTGTATTAATGATTTGGTAGAAATGTATATGGAACTCAAGTCGACATACACTCTATGTTGGCATGATCAAAGTAGGCTACGGTTCATGTACTTAAAAAAACCAAAGAGCTCCAAGAGGTAAGACATAGTTTAGCTGGCAGAAATTCCCAGTACTCGCATATTTACTGAAGTTAATTGATTAGCCTATATTTTTTCAATTTTCCTGAAGTTTTATATTTTTTTTCTGAACTTCTCTTGACTATCCTGAAGTTTTCTATGCTTCTCTGAGCTTCCATTAATATTCCCGATTCCCTTACGCTTATTAAGCTTACAGATCATTCATAGAATTCTAATTTCAAATTTACTTAATTTATGGATTGCTCTGAAGCTATCTGATCGTCCTCAATGTACTCGGGGCTTCACTGAATATCATGAAAATATTAAAAGTGTCCATATTTCTTTGAAAATCTCTGGAATTTCTTGATTTTTAGTTAAATTAGTTAAACTTTGTTGAATTTTCTCTTTTCTTTATCATATATCTTACTTATCATTGCGACAACCTTTTTTTTTCGTGAAACTTTTGAAAAGTGTAGAGAACAATCATAATACCACGTGTCTACCATGGAATCGGTTCCGGATGCTTCGGATTTTGCTTCCATATTGTCAGATTTATTATCTCAGATAACCATATCATGCGACACATAAAATCACATCTACTCCATGAAATATGACCAATGGCCATATGGCGACCGTAGAACCGGTTCCGGATATTCCAAACTATGGTTCCATATGGTAAAATTTGATATCTTTCATAACCATATCAAGCGACACATCTACTAATATGACCAATGACACTCAAAAAACAACCATGGAACCATATGGTCACCGTAGGACCAGTTTTGGATATTCCGGATCATGCCCAAGCAACATTGCAAGTTTTATAAGGGTTTTAAAGCATGCTACAAGTCCAAATCATGGTCTACAGACCTTCATAAAACCAAAATTGTTACTTGGGTGGTTCGACATGATCAAATTCGATATCTCTCATAACCATATCAAGCGACATATCAAATCAGGTCTACTCTACGAAATATGATAAGGGGCATGCAAAACGACATCCATAGAGTAATATGACCAGCGTTGAACCGGTTCCTGATGTTCCGGTTTATGGTATCACATGGTCAAATTTGACCAGAGATACCATGAACAAGAGATCGAAATTATCGCTGATGTGAGCAGAGAAAAGGTACTTTTCACCCGTACAGAGAATGAAAATTTAAAGCAAGAGCGAGAGAACTTTGTTCAAGCAAAGTAAATCTCTCGAGAAAAGTAGCCATGATAATTTCTTCTCACTCGATAGTGACAGACGATAATTTCGTTTCATTTTTGGCATTTTTTATCGGAGATTATGATTTTTCCTCCTTCCTGTGAACCCGATTTAAGCTGTCTTCAGACAAAACCAAGCTTGTGTCGTACAGGACTAGATTTGCGGTGGTATGAGAGAGATAACTAGTATTCAATGACGCCACATACACATATACATAGTTATGTTTCGAGTACCATCCAAACCATTTTTGGAACTGTTCTATCATTTGGATTATCGTTGCTTGTGAAAGAAACCAGCGACTTCTTCTTTTTCTCTTGTTTTGGTCCTTATTTGGCTCAAACCAATAGAGCATTTTATGAGACGTTTTTGATTAACAGGTTTTTCAATTTATTGCATGGTGACCAGTAAATCTCGATTAGCACTTTCCCGGTATTTTCTCGATTTTTTTTCCCGGAATTTTGGAAATTTTGTCGGTTGTGCAATATACATTAAAAGTAAACATAAAACCAAAACCGGGATCACTAGGTTAAATGGGGTAGACAGCAGGATCATTCCTGGGTCAAATTTGTTCCATCATTCCTGGGTCTTAAAAAATTGTGTTTGTGGTTTAACTACCTTGAAAATTCACTCAAAACTCTACAGGATTTTTTCAATTCATTAAGAATCATTTCCTTTCACTGATTTCATTTCAGAATTCTTCTAAAATAAGTTTGAGATTCTCGTTGGGTGTCTCCTTTTTTCTTCTATATAATAGTCCAGAAAATCTCTGCATATCAATCCAAAGCAATCATAAAATTAATTCTTAGATCTTTATCGATTTTTTTTTTCGAAATTCACTGAAGCTTCCTTGCATAATTCTATTCTCAAATCACTTAAATTCTCTTCAGAATTGCCAGGAAATTCACATCACAATTGTCTTAAAATTGTTGTTCAGAAACATGTAATACTCCTCTAAATTCATCTGGAATTTTTCTTAAGTTTTTTTTTTATATTATTCAGAAATTATCTTCAATATGCCTTTGGAATGATCCTCGGAATTCCCTTAAAATTGTTCTCAGGATTCCGATGACTTCGAATTCCCGGCTTCTTCCCCGTTTTCCCAATTTACCGGTTCACTGGTCACTCTGATTTATGAATGAAGTTTGACAGCAGACAGTAACCTAACGACTCACAGTGGACACCGTCCATGCAAATCTCGGACAAAAATCCAAAAGTTGTCTGAATTTGATGGAAATTTCATTTTATAGTGGTTTTAGGATGCTGCGTCCGTTTTTGGTGTTTTTACTTTAAGTGGCGATTCATAGAGTACGTCACGCTATATTGAGGGAAAATCATCCCTCCTCTCCCCCTTTCAATGCATTTTGCCTAGACTTAATACATTATTTGTCACCGATTCTTCATGTCCCCTTCCACCCTTAGGGTGTGACGTACTTAATGGACGCCCCCTCATCACCTTACTCGAAACCGCTTGAAAAACGGTTTTTCGACCCGAAACGCGCAAGTTCGAGTGTCATATACAATACTATACGGTCTATACTAATACACCGAGTGAACCATCTTCCGATTTTCCACATATTCGAGAAGTTTTTCCTGGAAAAGCCAGGAAAATTCTTACTTAAAAGTGAGCAGATCCACTTTCGACAAAAGTGAATAACGTTCGCATGGTCGAAAACAGCTTTTTGCCATCTAATCCGTGCACATTACTGAACCATTTAATCACAAATATGTGAGCAAGAAAGATACAGATTAGTGGGTAAACAAAGAATCGATTTATCCCCATGTGCTAGACAGAGAGAGACGATTAAACGTCAAAATGGTCTATGAGGAGTGAGTAGCTTTTACTCACCTGGTGAGTAGCTTTTTTTTGTCCGTGAAGAGTACAGCCCAAGTAACAATTTGGGTTTTATGAGGGTTTTGTAGACCATGATTTAAAACCTCAATAAAACTTGCAATGTTGCTTGGGATTGCTGCCTTTTTGAAAAATGTGGCGATTCTGATAAGCTTCTTCGAAAATCAAAACATGTATGTTTTCCGGTGTGTTGCATCCGCTAACCGGATTTAGATATAACATTAAAGTATTGATTGAATTTAAAACTACTGAAAATGGATTCCCAAGCAACAAGGTAAAAAGTCATGATTTGAAACTATATTTGGAAACACAATAGTTAAACTTTTTTCATTGTTATATGGTGGTAGATTGTCCACACTTTTCGAAACAGAAATAATTTCTTCGGCTCAAAAGGGTTGCACGCGTTTTCACCTCTATGTGAAATGGGATCTGGGAATGGGATCTGGGAATGGGATCCGAAAAGCTCTGATGCTCATGTAGTGTTATCATCAATGGTTCCACTGAGATTATTCGGAGAGGAATGTTTGATTTGGGACAACAATTTTCCTCAACTCGGTATTGCCGTCCAATCGCGATATATTTGGTCAAGGAAACTCCAGAGAAAACAACGCAAGAGTATGAGCGCATGATTGGCGCAATCAAACAGCTCAAAGCAATGGAATTGAAAGTGGGAGAATACGTGATTATTATCGAATATAAACTCTCAATGACTATGATTGACACTAAAACCATTAATGTGCAAAGCTAAATTTCAATGATAATAAAAACATTGTGAAAAAACCTATTGAAACTGTCTACTTAAAATTCTGAATCATTAGTCTACACTGCTGGATTCGTTGCTTTGAATGTTTATTGCATATTGCCTAAAGGCTCAGCTTTTGCAAGAGGATAAAATCAGGTCATATGGATGAATAAACTACCCACATGGTTCAATCCACAACTGAAAAATTTAAAGAATAAAAAACAGAAAGCTCATAAACTATACAAAAAAGAAAAAACTGAAACCAATTTGCGAAACTATCACAACTTATGCAACCAATTAAATACAGCCATCAACTCTGCATATGAGGACTATAACCGCAAAGTCGAAAATGAAGTCAAATCATGTCCTAAGAACTTTTTTAATTATGTAAACACGAAATTAAAAAGCAGCAATTTTCCTTCGCGAATGAATTTGGATGCAAATGTAGGTGAGAATTCTTCTGAAATTTGCAATCTCTTTGCAAATTTCTTCCAAGAAGTATACACCACATTTTCCGAAGAAGATCGTGACCGCGATTTCTTTGCATTCATTTCTGAAATTTCTAAAAACATCTCGGTCAACCAACTTTCTCAACATGAAGTCCTCAATGCACTAAAAAACTTAAACGCGTCGTAAGGGTCAGGACCTGACGGCATCGCACCCATATTTTAGAAAAACCTTTCTGAAGAACTCGCATTTCCTCTAGAGCGTCTTTTCAACATGTATCTGAAAAATGGAAAATTCCCTGAAATTTGGAAATCATCTTATTTGGTACCTATTTTCAAATCAGGTGCAAAATCAGACATTCGAAATTATCGTGGAATTGCTATTATTTCTTGCATTCCAAAACTTTTTGAATCAATCGTAAACGGCAATATTTTTCAGCAGGTGAAAAATCTAATTACAAGTAAACAGCACGGCTTTTTTAAAGGTCGCTCAACTACCTCTAATCTTCTAGAATATGTATCTTTCATTATTAAAGCGTTGGACAGTGGCAAGCACGTTGAAGCGCTATACACCGACTTCAGTAAAGCATTTGACCGCATCGACATACCATTATTAATCCACAAATTGCAGAAAATAGGAATGGAGCCTGGACTTTTGAATTGGCTTCAATCATACCTAACACATCGTAAACAAATAGTCCGCTTTCAAAATAAACTTTCAGAACCAATTTCAGTCACCTCTGGGGTACCCCAGGGTTCTCATTTAGGCCCACTTCTTTTTATTTTGTACATAAACGACATTTCCTACATACTGAAAAAATAAAATTGCTTGTATATGCAGACGACATGAAGCTCTTTATGGAAATAAGTAATTCTAGCGATGCAGAAGAATTCCAGAATGAAATCAATATATTCCACACCTGGTGTAGTAAAAGTCTACTTCAACTGAACGTAAAAAAATGTACTGCAATAGCATTTAGCAGAAAAATTGAAACATCGCATATTGAATTATCATTAGGCAACCAAATAGTAGAAAAAAGCAAAATTGTAAGAGATCTAGGTGTAATCCTAGACTCCAAACTAACTTTTATAGAACATTATAATACTATCATTAGTAAAGCAAACAGAATGCTAGGCTTCATCAAAAGGTTCAGTCATAATTTCGAAGACCCATACACTATTAAGCTTCTATATACCACATATGTAAGGCCAATTCTGGAATACTGCCACCTAGTATGGAATCCATACATTTCCATACACGAAGAACGCATAGAATCTGTCCAAAAACAATTCCTTTTATATGCTTTACGTAAATTGAATTGGACTGCATTTCCATTACCATCTTATGAAGCGCGCTGCATGCTCATCAATATACAAACACTTAAGGAGCGCCGCCAATTTGCAATGCTTTTCTTCATCAACGACATTATTTCAATGCGCATAGATTCGGCAGAAATTCTCGCACAATTAAATTTTTACACACCTTGTCGATATCTTAGAACACGGAATTTATTTTCAGAAAAATCGTACAGAACAAACTATGCAAAAAATAGCCCAATCAATCGAATGATGCGCCTATATAATTTGCATTGCGGAACTATTGACATCACTATGTCCAAGCAGCAAATAAAAACTAAGCTAAAACAGAATAGAATTAATGCATAGTATGTAAGTAAACATTGTAATTATCATTGTATGTAGTCTACACTGGCTTGACGAAATGGAAATAAATAGACCCGAACTCGTCAGGTACGGGTATGGGTTGAGTTTTGGGTAAAAAAAAAAAAAAAAAAAAAAATATAATCGCAACAAGAATCGCATTCAGACAGAGTTCTTCAGTAAACTTGGCCTGCACGTTGATATACCTCATCCTGGTTTTGGCACAAGCAATACTGGCAACACCGCCAGGCGTTTTTTTAATGCGGTAATATCTTCGGCAATAACCCATATCGACTTGAATTTGATAATAAGATTGCGGACCCTGTCTAAAGCTTTTCTAGAGGAGAATCCATTGATTCTGAAAAGTTTTCGAAATACGCCACAAACACGGCTCGTCTGTACGTCCAACTCTATGACTGGTACCACATGCCGACATCGGTCCATAAGTTGCTGATTCACGGACATTCGATAATTCACGAAGCATCAGTACCGATTGGAAAGCTTTCAGAGGAAGCTCAAAAAATTATGAATAAGAAGCTTCTGAGAATGCGCAATGACAATGTCTGGAAAGCATCACGAGAAAAAACGCTACGAAGTCGTTATAAATTTTTGATGAGATAAATTATAGTAAGCCTGAATTCGAGGCCAGCGATGAGAGCGATGACAGTTGAATGACGATGAATGAAGCAAATCAATATGGTTTGAGAGTAAATAAACGTATTTGAGGATAATAACTCTCTCTTTTTATCTAAGATATATCTGATTCATCTTGAGGTAATACGAAATTTTCATCGTCAAACATCATCTCTATGAAAAATGGACTAACAAAAATCAAAGCATCGCAAAATCCTTTTATGTTGCAAACTACCATGCGTCTCCACTGTTTTTTTTTTTTGAAAAATCGTCTCCAAAGTTTTTTTTTTTATCATATCTTGGGGCAAAACGGGGCAAAACGGGGCAAAACAACATGTACATTTCCAAAAAGTTCAATAATTTTCCATCATTGTGCACTACAAGCGATCTTTTCGAACTGTTTCAAAAAAATTTACAAGCACCTTAAACAATAAGATTTGCAATTTTCTGCATGCCTTATCAATTATTATCGAATGTAGGAAAGAGAAGGAATACTTGTATTGGATAAATCGAATGGCAAAAATAAGCTGGATGGAAACCCTTCATATTTAAACCATTTTGACCCAGATCGGAAATATATTTGAAAAGATATATTAACATCAATGACAGAGGATTGCTCTTGTTTTTTTATGCAAATTCTCACAGAATTTCCCGACCTCCTCACCTTTGAATAGCTGCTAAAAAAATAATTTCCTTTATAATGTTGTGATATTGTGGAAAAACTTTATTCAATATGTTTATAAAAATAAAAAAAATCAAACCATTGAAAACCAAAAAATTTTTTTTTATTAAAGTCCAGCTTGGCGCCATAGTGCGACTGTGAGAAGCAACATCAATATCATCAAATTCTATCAAGCTTTTCATTGCGTAAAATGGACTATGATGTGATGTTCTATCAACGTTCTCCCGCTGTTTAAATGGTTGACGGAGTTAAACTGCAGGCGAACAAAAGTGCCGACAAATTCATATTTGCAGCACTTCTCCTCGGACTCCAGCAACCCACTATCGAATATTTTCGGTGTCCAATGGGAAATGAAAAAGTGTTCTCACCGATTTTGAGAGAGCGATATTTTCGTGGTTTGGAAGCGAGAGGAAAATGACAAATCGTCGATGAATGAGAGATGAAAATATTGTCGATTCTCAGCTCTGCGAAACGCAGCTTTAGTGATGCGTCGCATATCACCTGCTGAGCGAAAATTTCGATCTCTGCTTATAACCATTCACAGGAAAAAAAAAAAAATCTATTTTCATGAATAAAAAATCAGGAAATCAAAAAACTTGCCATCCCGTGAAATCATAACAATGGTTCATGATTTCGTTATGGGAATTCATGATTTAATAATGCAGCGGACCGCTTCAAGCGTTACCTGGAAAACCGTGATATAGGAAAACATAGATATCTATTATGCGCCTTTTGCCTTCCATCTTATACACGCACTGATAGTCTAGTGGTCCAAGTATGAGTTTAATCATCGTTAGGTTCTTGGTTCGAATCCAGTCTGTAGCTTTATTTTATTTTTTTTTACATGTTTTGGTTTAAAAACTAAAAGTTAAATTCATGAAATTAGTTCATGATTTTAACTCGGATGATTCATGATTTCGGGAATCTTGGGTGCGTTACGTAAACATAGGTCATAATAGATCCATATGGCCTCCTTAGAAGTGCTTCCGGATATTCCAGATCATGGTTCAGCATTGTCAAACAATCCACTATAAAAGTGGCTCTGGATATTTTGGATTGTTGTTCCATATGGTAGAAATGTCATGGTTATGGCAAGTGAAGTATCAAATCACATCTTCATGATATATGACCAATTACACTCAGAAACTAACGATGTTAAATTGGCTCACTACTTGACTAGCCTATTAGTTCCAAGTACAACTATAAGCGTACTCCATTCTAGTCAAAATTATAGTACTACGCTATGTTTGTTTTTATTCGCTTTGAAAGTTTGACAGATAAAATGAGGGGTCGGGGATTTTCATATGTTTCGAAGGGTGCATCAATTATATAGGAACCGAAGATAGTACCAGAGCTGAACTAAAAAGTTGAGCTCGTTTCTTCGGGACCTTCTGGTCTTAGAGTTACCTAGTCTTAGAGTTAGAGTTAGAGAGGCAGTTGAAACATGAATTGAGTTAATCGACACCTTACAATAGGTTTCTGATGATCAAGGTAATGAGTTTACATTCTGAAAATTCATGATCAATCATTATCATATAATATCTACTCGGCAAAATACTTATCACCAGTTTGGGACTTTACGCCAGTTTTAAACTTTGTTTTTTTTTGGCGCTTCCATAATTTTTCCAACCCGAATAATTCATAAACAGAAATCGAACCCAGCCATCTTCAGCATAGTCTGTGGCTTGACCGAGTCAGCTAAGTCAATGACATTCAAATAAAAAATCATTAATCAAAATGGACTCCGTGATGATGGCTTCAAATGTTAAAAAAAATCGTTTGGATACAGGCAAATCCGTTGTCTATTATTTTTTGGATTTTCAGGAGTTGCAAAGCATTTAAAATATGTATGAAAAATGTATTCACGGGTAAGGTGTTTCTAAATTCTCGCGAAGTCCATGGACAGTTCCAAAGCAACTGTCAGTCCATCAGCCAGTTTCATGTATTCGATTAGAGGAAATATTCATGTTAGGCACTATCTACATTCCACAAGACAAGTTTTTGAGAGCTTTTAAACCTTACCTTGCTCCTGCATACAAAATCATCCATGCAAATATATTACATTTTGCATGTACTGTGGGTATTCGTCAACTTCCCTTTCCCAATAATCCACCTAGTTAATTCGCCAAATTCCCTTCCCCATATAAACATGAAATATTTCCACCCTGTGTGGATACTTGTTTTTACTTTGACCTGGGCCCTGGTCCAAATTCTATCGACTAGCTTGACGTTCTTGTTGAGGCTCTTCCCTCAGCTCCACTGCCATGACTGCTGCCTCAGCTGTGATATCTTGCCTGGTTCTAATTAATTCAGCCTGAACATACTCATTACAGCTAAAATACTACTTTTCGAAAATAGGAAACTATTAGATATTATAATAATAATTTTTATAAGTAAGATGCATGAAGAGGAAGTAAAATTTGTGTATGACACATAAACCAGATAACCCAAGTACCATTGCAGGTTTTATCGCGGTTTTATAGCATTCTACAAGTCTAAATCATGGTCTCCAGAACCCTCATATAACCAAAATAGTTGCTTGGGAATTTTGCTTTTATAGAGTCACAATTAGTTATTTTAGCTGTAATGAGTAACCGTCATGAATGAGTACTATTCGTTATAGCTAATCGCTAATTGTGACACTCTGGAAGCGAAATTGACAGATGGAAATGCTCTCGCAACGTGGGGCTTTAGGTAGTGATGAAAACGTTGCTAGAACTATTCCACAGCCGCAGTCAGTTTATGAGCAAAAGAGGGACGCACATTTTTGCCTGTAGACTTGGAGACATACTTCAAGTCTCCGCGTACATCGTACGGGTTAGGCAAAGATGTGCGTCTATCTTTAAAAACTGTCGCATTAATGGCCCTTCGCTCATTTTCAACTTCTATTCAATTTTCATACTGCCGTACTCTAACGGAACTATCCACCTACCCTCTTCTAAAAAAAGATCATTCTCTAGTTAATCAATTATCACACTAAAGCTTCATGTTAGCATTTTCCAACCAACTCAGATTTTATGTGTCATACACAAACTTCATCTCCTCTACTTGCATCTTACACATACAAATTTTTATTATAATATCTCATACTTTCATAATTTCGAAAAGTAGTATTTTCACTGTAATGAGTATGTCCAGGCCTGCATTCAGCACTTGCTTTTGTTTCCGCCCCTCCATAGTGTATCGTCGATCACTTCCACTTATGTTTCTGAAATTCTGTTGATCTGTCGGATTCAGTCCAGCTATATTATGCCATATATATTCGGTATATCTAAAATCGGCTTTAAGGTCACCATGTGGCTCTATCATTGTTGTTTTGAGTGACATTGGCCATATTTCGTTGAGTAGATGAGATTTTATATGGCAATGATAGATAACGAATTTGACCATGTGGAGCCATAATTCGGAATATCCGGAACCGGTTCTACGGCGGCCATAAGGCTCTGTTACTAATTGTTAGAGCTATGGGTCCTGTTTTGTAGAGTAGATGAGATTTGACATGTCGCTTGATATGCTTAAGATAAATAACAAATTTACCCATTTCTAACCATGATACTGAATATCTGAAACCTGCTCTATGATGGCCATATGGCACTATGGTTATTACATGAGTGCCATTGGTCATATTTCGTCGAATAGATGTGCTTTGATATGTCACTTGATATGATTCCAAAAGATAACAAATTTTACCGTACGGAACCATAATCCGGAATATCCGGAACCAATCGTCTATGGTTCCCTTTTCAAGGCCGTTGGTTATATTTCGTCGAATAGATGTGACTTGATATGTCATTTGATATGGTTATCAGAGATATCCAATTTGACCAAACGGAGCCATAATCCGTAATATCCGAAACCAGTTCTACGGTGGCTATATGGCTGGTTTTTGTTTTAAAAGCCATTGATCATATTTCGTTGAGTAGATGTGATTTAATATGTCACTTTATATGGTTATGCACAGAGCTCGTCTCTACCGAACTTCATCCAAACTCTTTGCCAGTCCAGCAAATTCCATTTGGCTTTTCTTATCAGCCACAGTTATGCAGCTGTACACTGGGACGCACCGAAGTTGGCCTCATGGAAGCCCTTGTACCTCCCACCACAGTCGAGCCATTCCAGCCAGCGTTCAGCAGTCGTCCCGGCCCTGCGTGTGGGAGTAGTGCAGGGGTCTTCCAACTCGACAGCATAGGCAAGTCAACTTCTGTTATCAATTCAACGACTCCTGATCCGCTCATTACTTCCAGCCAATATTTGCCTGCACCATCAAGGCATCCTTCGCAAGTTGCTCAGACTCTAGGACGTATTGAAACTATACCTGCTCCTTCAGACTTGCTGCTGTATTATCAGAACGTCGGTGGTATCAACTGTGATGTCGACGATTTTCGCGTAGCTACCTCGGATCTTTGCTACGACATCATTATTCTCACGGAGACATGGTTGGATTCACGCACGCTCTCTCGTCAGGTGTTCGGCGACGATTATGAAGTTTTCCGTTGCGATAGGAATGCTGCTAATAGTTGGAAAGTTAGAGGTGGAGGTGTTTTAGTGGCTATAAATTCTAGGTTTAAAGCGAGGTTACTAGAAAATAATGCTTGGACATGCTTAGAGCAGGTGTGGACGTCGATTAAACTGGGCGATCGTACCTTGTTTCTCTGTGCGGTTTACTTTCTTCCCGACCGTATACGGGAGCGTGACCTCATCGAAACCCATTGCCAATCGGTCTTCTCTGTTCTGGATACCGCCAAAGCAACCGATGAAGTTATTTTGTTTGGTAACTTCAATCTCCCGGGGATTTCATGGAAAAAAAAACTCGCAACGGCTTCCTCTATCCTGACATGGATCACTCTGTCATCCATTCCTACGCTTCGCTCCTTCTGGACAATTACAGCTCAGCCACTCTTTCTCAAATCAACCATTATTAACCAGAACAACCGCAGATTGGATCTTTGTTTTGTAAGCGCCCAGGACATGGCTCCTTTCTTATGCGAGGCGCCCACTCCTCTGGTGAGACTGGATCGTCACCACCCGCCGTAACCGGTGAAGTTAAGTACTAAGCTGATGCATGATTTTAATATTTCACCTGCCACCGTTTCCTACGATTTTCGCAACGCCGAGCATGGTAGTATCGCCGAGTTACTCTCCAATTTAGATTGGGACGACTTATTGGACACCGTTGACATTGAGTCCGCCGCTCAATCTATTTCCAATGTCTTGGCATATATCATTGACAGAAACGTTCCGAAAAAGATTCATCATCATACGACCCATCCACCATGGCATACGAGCGAATTTCGTCGACTGAAATCCAGAAAGAGAGCCGCTCTTAGGAAGTTCACCAAGCACCGCACACTAAATATCCCTTCAACGTCACTATATCCGGATCAATCACGCATACAAACGAGTTGCGAAACGGTGCTTTCTTCAGTATCGACGTGGATTGCAGAGAAAGCTTAAGTCACGTCCCAAGCAGTTTTGGAAGTTTGTCAACGAACAACGTCATGAAGCTGGTCTGCCGTTGTCTATGACACATAATGGTAACGTGGCCTCATCTACGCAAGATATCTGTCAGCTGTTCTCTGAAAAAATTGCTAGTGTCTTCACGGACGAGAGACTGAGTGACGACCATGCCCGACTGGCTGCCAGTTACGTACCACTCTCTGGCCAAACCATGAGCAGAATTGACATCAATCCCGAGATGTTTTTCAGGGCTTCCTCGAAACTCAAGTCGTCGTACAATCCGGGTCCTGACGGAATTCCATCGACGTTCCTCAAAACGCACTTGGACAGTTTGTTGTCTCCACTGCTGCACGTTTTTCAACGGTCTGTGGACGTCGGTGTTTTCCCATCCTGTTGGAAGCTAGCGCACATGTTTCCAGTACATAAAAAAGGCAACAAACAGGACGTTGGCAACTACCGTGGCATTACTTCGCTTAGCGCTGTTGCTAAATTGTTCGAACTCGTTGTTATGGAACCGTTACTCGCTCACTGTAAGCCGTATATTAGTATCGACCAGCATGGTTTCATGGCTGGTCGCTCCACTGCCACTAACTTGCTGTGCCTTACTTCCTACATCTCTAATGTCGGATCGTGCTCAGACGGATGTCATTTATACTGACTTATTGCTGCCTTCGATAAATTGAATCACCGCATATCAATCGCTAAACTGGACAGGCTTGGTATCCACAGCTGCCTTTTGCAATGGTTTCAGTCGTACCTCACCGATCGCTATCTTACTGTTGTCATTGGTGATCACCAGTCCCGTACGTTTGCTGCCACATCCGGCATACCCCAGGGTAGTCACCTGGGACCGCTGATTTTCCTGATTTATTTCAACGACGTGAATCTGGTAATTGAGGGACCACGATTATCTTACGCAGATGACCTTGAACTCTACCTCCGAATTCACTCAATTGAAGACTGTTGCTTCCTTCAACGTCAGCTGAATGCTTTTGCTGATTGGTGTATTCTGAATCGTATGGAGGTTAACCCGTCCAAATGCTCGGTTATCTCTTTTTTCGCGCAAGAAAGAGACTATTATGTTCAAGTATGTTTTGTTAGGCACTGAAATTGAGCGCGTCAGCCAAATTAAGGATCTAGGCGTGATTCTGGATACAAAATTCTCTTTTAAGCAGCACATCTCGCACGCCGTCGACAAAGCTTCCAGAATTCTAGGGTTTATCTTCAGGATTGCCAAAGACTTCACGGATATCTACTGCCTTGAATCGTTGGACTGCTCCTTGTCTCGCTCCATATTAGAATACTGCTCGGTTGTCTGGACTCCTCACTACAACAACGGTGTCGAAAGAGTTGAGTCTGTTCAGCGACGGTTCCTGAGATATGCGCTGCGTAAACTGCCGTTGACGGATCCCTTCCGATTGCCTAGCTACGAAAGTCGTTTGCAACTGATCCATCTGGAGCGCCTGTCGGTCCGAAGAGATACGGCAAGGGCATTGCTAATTGCGGATATTTTGCAAGGACGCACCGATTGCCCTGTCCTCCTTGAGCAAATTGACATCAATGTTCAACCCCGAGCCCTACGGAATAATTCAATGCTGCGCCTGCAAATACAGCGAACTAATTATAGCATGTTCGGTGCAATCGGTGGTTTACAGAGACTCTTCAATAGGGTCTCCGCACTGTTTGATTTTGACCTGCTTCGCCGGAGGTTTAGTTCGTTTTTTTCTAGATCAGTTTAGTTTGTTTAGTAATGTTCCTTTTTTTTACGACATGACTATCTATGTACTTATTGATGTTAGGTTTTAGCAGGGGGAACGACACTTCAGGATTATCCCATTTTTACCCAAACCGCTCATATAATTTTCAACGTGCACAAAATTTCAATCCATCCTATCTATTCTTTCTATTCCCAACTTATCCCTTCTGCATGCACACAAATTGTCAAGCAAGCCGTGCAGTTTCTCGAAGTTTTCAGGTCGACCGCGAAGCACTCTGCCATACTCACTGTCAGTTTACAACACTCTCCACAACAAACACCAGGTATGTCAGCTGACCATGCCGGTAAAAAATCGGTGCGAAAACTAAAAAAAGATGACGGACCATTCGTCTATAATCGGTCTCGGGGGCAAAAAACCGAGCAAAAAACATCAAGTGCATCACGGAGGAGACGGCAACGCACATCCATTTCCCGGACTCAAACCGATCGAATTCGACGGATAAGAGCCCGGGTCTCTGTGTGTTGTAGCATGGAAGTTACCGAACAGGCGCGAAGCAACTGTTGATTTCGTTCGAACTGCTGATTCTAGCCCCGGAAAAGCCTTACCAATGAAACCCCCTACGACAAGCAGGTGGAAAAGGAATTCAGGTCGTTTTTTCCACTCGGCCCAAGTTTTACTCGTCTCTGCTGCTGGTCAAGGGTTCGGATAAGAAAGAGCTAATGGTGAAGTAAGACACCCACCGGGTGATGTATTTCTGTGCGAGAATATTGCGGATCAAATTCCCATCCAAATACAGCTGGGAATATTAACTGGAACCTTGTAATCCATCGCCATCACCCGTTCATCCTACTGTGCAGTTTCGACCTTTTCGGTGCGGAACCGTTTTCTGCACTTGAGCTGTGAGCTTTGATTATTATAGTTGGGCGGTGTCCCGAGCGGTGTCCATTAATTCCGTTTCGCTAAAAATCAATATGTTTGACCCCCCCCCCTTTGGAACAAAACGGTACACTGAAAATGACCCCCCTCTATTTATTACGCAACGCTCTATAAACCCCCCTCCCTCGCCTTTTCATTTAATTAATGTATGATTTCGTTTTGTATTTTTTTATTTTTAGGTAATTAATTATATTATTAATATTCAAAACAAAAACAAAAGATCAGCGTACCATCGTGTACCTCCTTTTCAAAAGTTCAAGATAGCAAAAATCTCAATTTATAAAATTAAAACAGATCCATTTTGTAAAGCAAGATTTAGTGATGATAGCCTTCGTTGTCGAAAATACCTGTATTTTCAAACTTTACATCAAGAAACGAAAAAAAAACAAAATGTTCTCTTTTTTACGCAACGCAAAGCTTTACTACTCCTCCCCTATGTATAATTCGTAACGATATAGGTGACTCCCTCTCCCCCTATAAGCGTTACGTAATTCATGGACGCTTCATTGCAGCAAATTTTTCTTCTTTTTACGCCTATCCTCTTCGCGTTCAGACTCGTATCCCTCTGAAATTTTTTAACATCCCTCACATCACATCAATTGCCTGATCTATTCCCATCTATTTTTTCTATCCCTGCTCTATTTTCGTCAACACGACACACTCAAAAAAATCCCATCAATTATGTTTTTCCCCGAAAATCCCAAGTAATTACTAGACTGAAAAAATACATCCAAATGAGTGTCGTTCCCCCTGGGTTTTAGTACTTTTCATGTTTAGTTTAAGTTACATCATTGGGGCCAATAACGCCTGTTGATGTTCAGTCATATAAATAAATAAATAAATAATTAAATAAATATCAAATTTGACCATGTGGAACCATAAACCGGAACATCAGGAACAGGTTCAACGTTGGCCATATGACTCTAAGGATGTCGTTTTGCATGCCCCTTATCATATTTCGTAGAGTAGACCTGATTTGATATGTCCCTTGATATGGTTATGAGAGATATCAAATTTGATCATTTCGAACCATGATCCGGAATATTCAGAACTGGTCCTACGGTATTATGGTTCCATGGTTGTTGTTTTGAGTGTCATTGGGTATATTTTACCGAGTAGATGTGATTTAATATGTCGCTTGATATGGTTATGAAAGATATAAAATTTGACAATAGGGAACCATAATCCGGAATATCCGGAACCGGTTCTATGGTCGCCATATGGCTCTATGGTTATCATTTTGAGTGCCATTGGTCATATATCATCGAGTAGATGTGATTTGATATGTCGCATGATATGGTTATCTGAGATAATAAATTTGACCATATGGAACCATAATCCGGAACATCCGGAACCGATTCCATGGTAGGCATTTTCGGAAGTTTCACGAAAAAAATAAAATGTTGTCGCAATGATATGATATGATATGATATTATATCATATCTGTCCTTCATAAGTCGAGCCTTATGAAATTCTTACGTTTATTTGCCAGTTGTTCAACTGGAAAAATACTTTAAATGCTCGACAGTCAAAACGTTTTATGAAGCCAAATACTTTTCATACACACAAGTTTTTTTCTTCGATTTAATCACATACAAACTAAAACATTGATGTATTTTGAGTTCCTCGTAACTTCAATTGACGTCAACATAATTCTCATGATAATCCTCTTCCAAAAAGCGTGATGCACTTCGCATCAATATTTCCGTTCAACTATCCAAAACTGAGGTTAATAAGCTTAAGAATCTTATAAGAATCACTTATGATTTTTCGCCACAAGGATTTATTACGAAAATTATAAATTTGACCTATGACCGAACGTCACCCCTAGCAACCTAAGTTTTCTTAAATAAACAACGGTGAAAAACTTTTCATTCCTGTTCAAGACTCCACTCAAGCTAGTCGTTAAATAAAATCCATTCTACTTTTAAACTTTGCTGTTCCGGTTCTTTCTAACCATCAAGAGGTTATGGGCGACTCACGCAAGGATTTGGTCCACGGGATCCCGCAGTTCTCGGGCACCGGTTTCGACAATTGGCAATTTCGAGTGGAGAAGTATCTGAAGTCCGTGAAGCTGTTGGATATCATCAAGAAGGATCCTCCGATGGAAGCGGCCGAGCTCACGAAGTTCCAGGAAGATGACGGTAAGGCGGCGTTCCTGCTGACGTCATTTGTTCATGACGATTTGCTGCATTTGGTGCGGGACAAGGAGACGTCCAAGGAGATGTGGATGAGCCTTGAATCCGCCTACGCCAAGAAGTCCGTCTCGTCGCAGACATTCGTCAGGAAGCAACTTGCGAAGCTACGAATGATGGAAGGTTTGTCTGTGAAAGATCACCTGAAAACCTTCGAAGAGCTGATCCGACAACTGAAGCTGGCCGGAGCGAAGCTTGAAGAGAACGATATTGTGTTCCAGCTGTTTGCTACCCTTCCCGAGTCGTTCGATCCGTTGGTTACGGCACTGGAAAATCTAGGTGAGGAAAACCTAAAACTGGATGTTGTTCGCGAGCGCCTTCTTGCCGAGGAGCTCAAGAAAACCGACCGGGCAGCGGATTCCTGCCAAGAGAAACCTGCAGCATTCCAAGGATCGAAGCAGAAGCCTGGTAAGTTCACCGGAAAGTGTAACCGTTGCCAGAAGAAGGGGCACAAGGCCAAGGACTGTCGTGTGAAGTTGAAGACAGATGGGCGCGCTGAAGCTAACGCTGCTGCTGGAGGTAAGGCGGTGGCTTTTATGACCGGGAGATGCTCCCAAACAAAGGACGAGGGAGCAGTTTCCTTTAAGCTGGATTCCGGAGCCTCGGACCACCTTGTGAATGTGAAGCACTGTTTCGCCGACCTCACGAAGCTGAAGCACCCTGTCGTCATAAACGTGGCGAAGGATGATCAATCCCTGATTTCCCGGCACAGTGGCACGATCAACGGCGTCAACAAGGAAGGTAACTATATCAGCTTGAAGAACGTCCTCTTCGTACCAGATCTTCGAGCGAACTTGCTATCTGTGAAGAAGATGGCAAAAGCGGATCTTGATGTCGGTGGCGGCCAACATGTGTGGAGCTGTGACTGGTAACCTGTGGCATCGTCGACTGGCTCATTTGGGGAGCAAGAGTTTGCAGACACTCGCGAAGCATGGCATGGTAACAGGTATTCCCGAGAAACCAGATAAATTGGATTTTTGTGATGTTTGTGTTCTCGGAAAGCAGTGCCGAGAACCATTCACGGGTACTAGAGTCCGTGCTACAAGACCTCTAGAACGAGTGCACTCCGATGTGTGCGGTCCAATTACACCAGCGGCTTGGGATGATTCTCGGTACTTCGTCACCTTTATTGATGATTACACGCACTTTGCAGTAGTATATCCCATCAAGAAGAAGTCCGAGGTGTTCCAGAAGTTTCGAGAGTACGAGGCCATGGCGAGTGCCGCTCTGGGACATTCAATTTCGAAGCTGACTGTCGACCAAGGGCGCGAGTATTGCTCCAATGACCAGCGTGATTGGTACGTTTCCAAGGGGATCCAAGTCGAGCCAACCGCAGCGTACACACCACAGCAGAATGGAGTGTCCGAACGGTTCAATCGGACAATCGTCGAAAAGGTGCGTGCGATGCTGATTGAAGCCCAAACTCCGAATAATCTGTGGAATGAAGCGGTTCTAGCGGCGGTATACCTGACGAACAGAAGTCCAACCACCGCGGTATCTGATTGGAAGACTCCTGCGGAAATGTGGACTGGTCACAAGCCGGACGTTAGTAAACTACGTGTGTTCGGCTGTAAAGCATTTGCTTGGGTGTCCACGGCACAGAGGAAGAAACTGGATCCGAAAAGCAAGCCTGCTGTGATGATCGGCTATGCGCCGAACGCCTACCGCCTGTGGAACAAAGAGAAGAAGCAGTTATTCCTAGCCAGAGATGTCAAGTTCGATGAAAACAGTTTTCCGTTTGCCACCCAGATCCGTGACGAAACTCCTTTGGTTGTTGCTCCGTACGAGTTCGAGGATCAAGATGAGGAAGACGTGCAAACCCCAATGGAGAAAGGCTGTTTCCTGCCACCACAAGCTGCGAATCCTGTGTCGCATCCATACCGTCAATTGCTGGGCAGCCTGATGTATACGATGCTGTGTGTTCGACCGGACATATGCTACGCTGTTGGATACCTAGGGCGCTTCCAAGTTCAACCTGATGAGGCCCACTGGCAAGCCCTGAAGAGAGTGGTCCGTTACGTGAAGGGAACGAAGAACTTGAAGCTCCAGTACAAGCAAAACGACGACGCCGAGGCACTTGTCGGGTACGCAGACGCTGACTGGGCATCGGATGCTGAGGATAGGAAATCCGTTAGTGGCTTCGTCTTTAAGGTCTTTGGGAACACCGTGTCTTGGGCAAGCCGCAAGCAACAAACCGTTGCACTGTCGTCGTGTGAAGCCGAGTATGCAGCTTTAAGTGCCGCGGCCTCCGAAGGGCTGTGGCTGCACGGAATTTTTGAAGACCTGAAGCAAGTTCGACCGGACACGGCATTCAAGGTGTACGAAGACAACCGTGGGTGCATTGCAATGGCCACAAACACCGAAAGCAAGCGTGTCAAGCACATCGATGTAAAGCACCATTTTTTGCGCGACCATGTGGCACAAGGAAGACTTCAAATCGAAGCAATTGATACAGCAAACCAAATAGCGGACACGTTCACCAAGCCCCTGGAACCTGGACGTTTCCGCGAACTGAGGACCCTCCTAGGACTGACCGATTCAGGGGGGGTGTTGGAGTAAATCGGTAACGCAGTGTGCTGATCACCTCCTTGGAGACCGAACGTCACCCCTAGCAACCTAAGTTTTCTTAAATAAACAACGGTGAAAAACTTTTCATTCCTGTTCAAGACTCCACTCAAGCTAGTCGTTAAATAAAATCCATTCTACTTTTAAACTTTGCTGTTCCGGTTCTTTCTAACCATCAAGAAAATATAATTCATTAGTTAAAACAATGAAATTCATAACTCAGTATATGAAACATAAAATAGTATTATAAAGTGGAACAGACCGGATTCGAACCTTGAGCGTTCAGATTATTCATTGAGTCCGTGATTTTCGCTCACATCTAACGCTTTGGAAATAGAAAATGCTATAGATGTATAAGAGCCACCTCATGTAGCACGATAATCATTCATAAGTCGCGCTTATGGAGTTCATAAGTGTCTTATTAAATCAAAATTGTACAGGAATTTTTAAGAGTACTTGCCTCAGTGTAGAGCGTAAAAGGCTGATTCGTGTAATTCACTTGTATCAAATTAACAAAGAATGTTACACGCATTCACCTGACAGCATAGCGGAATCCGTTTGCCTCGATCCGACTCATTATACAATTTGTACGGTTTGTAACCGGGTGAAACCTGCCACCTACCTACCGTGAGCACCACCATGAGCTGATGGATGGAGATTGGAAAATTACTAAACCACATGCATGCATGTTAATATTTACCTACTCCCGGCGCATAGTCAGGACACGGTTGTGCGCTCTTGAACCTGCTGTGCAAAAGTTTTTAATTACATTTTAACTCGTAACTTTTCGGCGAGTAATTTGCCAGACTTTCACGAGTGTTGCTTGCATGAACAATAGCCGGAGAGCGGCGTGTATTTTGGTTCATTTACTTGAGGTCCAAATTTGATGCAATGGAACAGGAAGTACAGAAGAAAGTAAAAACCGTGTCAGAAAAATAGAGTAACTCATTTGCATAATGGTTCTAGTGCATAGTTTTCTGCTGGGATTTTGTTGGAAGAAAAGTACTAAGTCTTCTGCTAGCAAGATGGATGTACGTCATACGTTAAAGCTCCGGTGGCTGCTTATGAATGATTCAATACAGGCTTGTGGAGAAAAAGAAAGGCCGGCATGATTTTCACCGCCTTTATAAAAACATTACTTATTCGGCTTTTTTCACTGTCAAGCCGTTGCTGCTCAAGTGAAGAAAAAAAGAACCTTGGGTGGGGCCTCGTCGCATGTTCATTCGGAAGGAATTACCACTGAACACGAAAGATTATAACTTAACTGCTCACTCTGCCGCGCTTGGAGTCAAGCTTTGAAAGGTTTGCCAAAACTTTGCCCGTGGTGGCGGATTTTGGTCGCCTGAACAAACACGTGAACCTAATAATAATAGGATGGATAGCTTTCAAACGGTGACTTACTTGGTCAGCCGATGCGGTTATAGATGCTTGACATCATCATAATAGCGATGCCCACGAGCCAAGTTTATACTCACCCCGAGGGTTGTTTGTTATGCGGTTGACCAAAGGCATTCTAACTCGAGGGGTTTTCAATGATTGACGTCATGTTTAACCTTCAACTGCATCGGGAGTTTGAAGCGGTACAGAGTGAATACTCATCAAGCAGTAAATAGCTTGAAGGTTGTAGGATGCTTTACCTTAAGGTAGGGCTTTTTGTCAGGACGCTAGAAAAAAGCAAAAAAAAAATGAGGTGCACAATGCTGTCACCGCTGCGGCACAATATCCCAATTTGCTTGCCTAATAAAATCCTATTCGCATGAGCATTGACGACCATATATTTCAGTAGTTGCTACTCCGTGATTGTCCAGATTTAGCGAAATTTGCACAAAGAACCATTTGAATTGGACTTGGGACTAGCAATCCATTCTCAGTGTACAAAATCCGGAGAATCCATATGTTTAAAGTCAACCCACGCCGGCCACGTCCTTACGGTCATCGGGGAGGGAAAGGTATGTTATCTCAACAACCGTTGCTACTAGAGACCGAGTATACCCCTGCATCTCCACGGTTGTCACGGGAAGGACGTTTTTGTTAGTGGGAAGGGAACATTTGATCTGGATTCACATTGGAAAGTGATACGATCTTTTAAAAGCTGTTAAGCAAATGACGCGACCCTATCAAGTCAGTAATGTAAAGAGGTTTGGGTTTTAAAGCACGATCTTCTGCTCAGTAAGCAAAAACGGTCGCTCTAAGGCCACCGTGCCCCTTACATCACAACAAGCTACGACCGACGATCGTTCATTATCGGTTACAATAAGCTATTATAATAAAATGAAATCATCCAAAGTAGATAACAAGGTCTTCCGAACCGATTCAGGCATACGTCACATTTGTCTAAATATACTTATTAATTTTCTGAATCGTTCCTCCAATTTCTGTTATTAACGATTTTCTACAAGGATATATTAACTTAGTAATGTAATGAGGCTTGGGTTTTAACCCATGATCTTCTACTCATTAAGCAAAAACAGTTGCTCCATAGACACCGTGTCCCTTACATTACCACAATCTACGACCGACTCAACAAACAGTTATTCAAATTAAGCAACGTCTCTGAAAGCAGCCAACAATGTCTTCCAAACTGCATCACGCATACACCCTTTCCGAAATTCATGGTTTAAGCTATCCAACTTTTGGTTATTAACTGCGCTTTATGCTCTTGGAACCCAACGATGGTGCACACTTAAAAAAAATCATGTAAATTTAGGTGCTCTGAGAGTGACATATACGAGCGTCAATTTTGACATAAAATTGAGTCATAATAGACGCGAAATTCAGCTCAATCAAACGTACTTTCGAACTTTTCAGTCTCGGAGCACTTAATTTTACATGACATGTTAGTTTACGTCTCATCCTTTATGTCAAAGATGGATTTCGTCATGTGTAAGATTGGGTATTTCTAAATGTCTGGTTTCTGTTGTGGGAGAGCTTGGGATTACACCCATGATATTCTGCTCATTAAGCAAAACCGATCCCTCCAGGGTTATCGAGCATCTCAAAACCACAACACTCCACGACAATATATGATTAAGTTTTCACTTGGTATGTAATGAACAACAGAGATACGGGATAATTAATATAGTTGCTGATGGTTAATTTTAAATATACTACACACTTAGAAAAAATAATGTAAATTTAGGTGCTCTGAGAGAGACATATACGAGCGTCAATTTTGACGTAAATTTGAGTCATAACAGCCGCGAAATATAGCTAAATCAAACGTACTTTTCATCGAGCAACGAATTTTTAAGTCTCGGAGCACTTAATATTACATGACATGTTTGTTTACGTCTCATCTTTTATGTCAAAGACGGATTCCGTCACGTGTAAAATTAGTTATTTCTAAGTGTGTAACGGTACTCCTTGCCTAATCAAATCCTATTCGTAAAATAAATGCTATAATAGGGGAAATGTTGGCTTCGGCAATACCTTAACAAAGTTCTAGAGCACTCAAATTTGGCCAATAGTTGCTCTGAAACACAATGTATCCACATGCCAAAATTGAGCTCTCAAGGACGTTGTTTACCCCCCTGACGTTAATAGGTTAAGGTATTGCCGAAGCCAACTTTTCCCCTAGTTTGTTACAGTGTTGGGAAAATATAAAAAAAAAAAATCAAATCTCACCAATGCCTAAGATCACGCTTGATTCTCCTAGACTAAAATAAACAAGCAAACAACTGCAACCGCCCCACTTAGAGACCTGGACGGAGTTCCAATTGATCCCTGGAGGCACCCAATTCCTCAGGTTGATCTATACCCGAAACCTACACCCACGTGTTTAGAGACAAAACCCCGTGAAAGGTCCTACCGACGGGAAGCACCGGAAGCTGCACGCCATACTGTATAACGTGATAATGTTTGTACCATCGCACAAATAAGGTTCCCGTTTCACCTGTGCATACAATGCCTTAGTTTTCTTTGCATGTACGTAACCTATAGCTCATACCGTAGTAGGCTGTGTATAAAAGAAAATGGTTTACTTAGTTTGACAGTTGCACCATGACGAAGTGACAGCGTATTCGTGATTTGTCCCACGCGCAAATGTCGCAAAAAGACATTTCAATCGCCGTGGGAGTGTCCCGGTGGACCGTCAAAAGGGTTTTAGACCGAGAAAAGAAAGGACAACTATCCGCGAAGGTGGCCACTGGTCGTCCGAGGTCAGCTCGGGTTCCGAGGGTTATCGCTGCTATCAAAAGGAAGATTCGGGTGAATCCAGTGTGTTCAATAAGGAAAATGGCAAAGAAACACGGGATCATACGGCACGGAAGATCGTAAAGGAAGATTACGGGCCGAAGTCGAGGGCACGGAAAAAAACTCACATGATTACCAACCGCATCCGGGAGCTACGAGTCGAACTATGCAAGAAATTCTTGAACTTCCTTAAGCGAAAAAATCCGGTAATCCTGTTCACCGACGAGAGCATGTTTACCGTCGATCCCGTATCAAATTCCAGAACCGACCGGTATATTAGTTCTCTTCCGGTAAAAGACGTGGCCGACGAGCACAAGAACGTGTATCTGATCAACCATCCTGCTAGCGTTATGGTGTTTGAATTGGTGGCTTCCGATGGCAAAAAAAATGGACCCGGTGTTCATTCCAGAAGGCGACAAGGTCAACACGGAGGTCTACATCGGGATTTTAAGTAAGTATGTTCTTGCGTGGATCAAAGAACAGTACGGTCCGAAGCCAAATGTTGTATTTCAACAAAATGGGGCTCCGTGCCACACCTCGAACCGCACTCAGAAGTGGTTGCAGGAACATCTTCCGTTCTGGGCGATGGGATGTGTGGCCGCCATCCAGCGCCGATCTTAATCCGCTGGATTACTCAATATGGCGCATCATGAAGGCCAAGGCCTGTTTTAAACGCCACCCGAGTACAGCAAGCCTCAGACAAACATTGACCCGTACCTGGAGAGAAATGGATCCAGACTACATTATTAGAACCTGCCGTGCATTCCGGAAGCGTGTGGAGGCCGTAATTTCAGCAAGTGGAAACTCGATCGATGATTAACATAGTTTAAGACTCTGAGAAACATCCCCCTTTAAATAAATAAAAAAAACTCGAAAACGAAATTTATGAGATTTTTTTTTTAAATTTTGACATTGCTCACCATTGCAAACATTATCACGCATACGGTAGGGTAAACGCTCCTATAGTTGCGGTACGTTAGAAGCGTTAGGTTCCTATAGTTGTGTATGGAGACTCCGTACACAACTATAGGAGCCTAACGCTACTAACGTACCGCAACTATAGGAGCGTTTCCCCTACATGATTGGAGCTTAAATGTGTGTTGGAGTCGAGGTTGGAGTAGCAGCACCGATGATTTCGGCAGCGTCAAGAACTGAATCTCACTGCAGGGTGTTGATTTCAAGACCGCAAGAATTCCGAAGCTATTTTCGTATACGATAAGCCCCGCTCCAATACATGTCAATGTGGGAATCTTTAATAAAGTACTGGAACTTTCAATCAAGCTGTATTGCTTGATTGACGCGTATTTAATGAGTTGGAAATGTTTGTAGTATCACTAATACTAGAACTAGTACACGAAAATTAAGTATGAAAATATTATAAAGGACAAAATGAAACGAACTCACCAAATCTGGCCAAGTGAAATCAACAAGCGGCCTGATGCATTAGAGGGGAAGTTGCAATTTTAGACGGTTCGCTTCACGGGGTAATCCGGTTTGTGGTAGAGCTTACACGGAATGTCCCGAATGTAGTCTTGAAACACCTCTTGGCCGTCCGACACAATCCGCACACTGTGGAACTCGATTCAGGAAATTCAAGTATCCGTTCATCACCAATATCACTTTACCGTTAAAAAAAATCCGGAACAACGCAAAATCAAAAAAAAATCGTTTAAACGGTAGAAGGAGGAAGAGTGTGACGTCAAACTCCGCCATTCATTTAATCAGCCGGATAACGAAAGGGACGAAAAATTTACTAGGCCTCACCTGTTTGCGATCATTGATTTTCCATATGTGAATTTGGTTCCAAACATCAATAAACCATCGTTGCTTATGGCTTTGTTGCCGTTTGGAACCAGTTATGCGAGGTAGGCGACGATTATTCGTATTTGACAGTCAACTTCCCCCCCTAGGTTCCTAAATCTGTTAGGTGGCACTTCGTTGAGGTGCTCGTCATAGTAAGGGAGAACAGTCTATAATGCACCCCTGGGGTAAAATGCCCACATATAGAGAAACAACGATAACTTTAAAACCATGTCATGAACACCAAAATTAATTAAGTGGAATTAAATGGAAGATAACCTTTTTTTGGCTGTTTTATTTAAACATTCCGCTAACAACCAAATTTCATTACTTCATCATAATGATAACTTTTCCTCAGATGAATTTTCCGTCGAGCCAAGTCGGCCAAGTCGAGAGAGACGATCTCCACATGTTGATCGTTGTCCATGACTTCACCTAAGATTTGGCCGAGTGCAGAAAAATAGGTACTAGTTCCATGCCCCGGTCGAAATGCGTGCTGGCGATGATCGAGATAGCAGTTTTCTTCGAGGAAATGAACCAGGCGACGGTGAGCTATATAGGACGGTAATTGGAAGGCTCTGCGGAAACACCGTTCTTTGGAAAGGGAACTTCAAGGCTGTATCTCCATTCTAATGGGAAGGTATTGTTCAGCCAGATCATATTCAGCAGCCTAAGGAAGGCTGTTTTGCCGCTCGGTGAGAGCTGTTTTAGAGTTGGGTATCCAATATCATCTGGACAGGCGGAGTTTTCTTTGTCATTAGCTAGTGCGTGGTTTAGTTCTGCCATGGAGAACGGCTGATTGATGGCTGTCGAACAGGAGTCGTTTGGGATCGTGAAATTTTCCAGCGACTCCATTAATACATGTTTACGTACGAAGGTGCTGTTAAATCCTCGAAGTATTCCGCGAGGGACCTAACACTACTGCGACCAGTAAATTGATCTATTGTAGTATATCCCGTGTCCTTAGTTTAGTGCATGTCGTATTACTCCATCACTATTGAGAAATGATGAAGTATTCGATTTTTTTACGCTTGCCACTCTTGCATTTATCGCAAGGATCCGACTCTAATTGAAAGGTCCCGCTATTTATACCCATCGGAGTGTTGAAACACCCTCCGAAGGCGCGCCCCTTTGTCAGTCAAAGATGAATTCCTTAGCAACAAAATTAAGGTATGACACCGATAATGACCATGCATCAGAACCCTAGTCTTAACCACTTCAAACTAGGGAACAACGAATAGAAGATTAGGAATCACATAGATGAAGACAACTAACTCATTTTTTCCTAGTTTCAAATCATCCTCGGTAGACAAAGCCGAGTCTTGTCACTATCAACAAGGCATTAAAAGTAACAAGGACTAAAGGGTGATACGGTCAAAATTTGGTCAATATCAACTTGACGTATTTCTTTCAATTTTGCATTTAAAAAACCTGAACACCCCTCATTTTGAAGGTGTGTGTGTGTAGAATGTTGCTCCTATTTTGATTTTGGAATTCACTCTTCAGTTGTCAAAATGCCGTCCAAGCAAGAAGAGCAGCGTATCAAAATTTTGCTCGCGCATCGCGAAAATCCGAGCTACTCGCACGCAAAGTTGGCAAAATCGCTAAAAGTTGCCAAATCAACCGTTACAAATGTAATTAAAGTGTTTGGGGAACGTTTGTCGACAGCCAGGAAGTCTGGATCGGGGGGAAATCGAAAACCGGAAGCCGCTGAGACGACAAAGAGAGTTGCCGGTAGTTTCAAGCCCTAACCCTAACCTCTCTCTCCGAGATGCCGCAAATAAGCTGGGTGTATCGTCTACAACCGTGCATCGAGCCAAAAAACGAGCCGGACTATCGACTTACAAGAAGGTAGTGACTCCAAATCGCGATGATAAACAAAATACGACGGCCAAAGCGGTACACGACGATGCTGACGAAGTTTGACTGCGTGGTAATGGACGACGAAACCTACGTCAAAGCCGACTACAAGCAGCTTCCGGGACAAGAGTTTTATACGGCAAAAGGAAGGGGAAAGGTAGCAGATGTTTTCAAGCACATGAAACTGTCAAAGTTCGCAAAGCAATATCTGGTTTGGCAAGCCATCTGTACCAGTGGCTTGAAAAGCAGCATTTTCATAGCTCCGGGACTGTCAACCAAGAAATTTACGTGAAAGAGTGTTTGAATAAACGTCTGCTGCCTTTCCTGAAGAAACACGGTTGTTCCGTACTGTTTTGGCCGGATTTGGCATCTTGCCATTACGGTAAAAAGGCCATGGAGTGGTACGCCGCCAACAACGTGCAGGTGGTTCCCAAGGACAAGAACCCTCCCAACACGCCAGAGCTCCGCCCAATTGAGAAATACTGGGCTATTGTCAAGCGGAACCTAAAGAAGACCAAAAAAACTGCTAAGGGCGAGCAGCAGTTCAAGGCAAACTGGCTTTCTGCGGCGAAGAAGGTGGACAAGGTGGCTGTACAAAATCTGATGGCAGGGGTCAAGCGTAAGGCCCGGCAATTCGGATTTGGAAAAGCGGAAGCCTAACTGAATATTTTTCCTGAATTTTATACTAATTGAACTTGAAAAAGAAATTTAATTTGATTTTTTAAATAAACGATTTCACCGATTTACACGCGTTTTCCCTTGACCAAATTTTGACCGTATCACCCTTTAAGATGTGTTCCTTGGATTACTGAAAAATCCTGTTCCCCTAGTTTGAAGTAGTCAGGACTAGGAATCGGTGGTAGATCTTACATCCCGTAACGTACCACGAAAAGGTGATCTACCCACGTTACGGGGCATTCCGCGAGGTTGTTCGCGACTATGCTGGGGTCCCTCGTTATCACGCTCGCATTTTGAATAGCGATGCCAACGGATCTTCTCTTGCCATTCAGTGCGTTCACTCTCGCCCAGATTTCAGCAGGGCTCTGATTCGAATTGATGCCGTCGAGGAAGGATTCCCACGATTCTTGCTTTGCCCGTCGAATTGTCTGTCTACATTCATTTCTTTTCATACAATAATGTTTGATTGCTGCTTCCTTATCCGGATGTCCTGATGGTAGACGTTTGACCGCGCGAACGGCCTTTTGCCTTGCTTTCACCGCGTTTTTGGTGTCGGGTGACCACCAGTGTAACGCTCCGGGTTTCGAGTTTGTTTTGGGTATGGCTTCAGTGGCTGCTTCGTGTATAATGCTCAGGAGCTCCGTGACATCACTGCGTTCTTCTGCATTCAATCTCCCATCTATTATACTTTGGAAACGGTTCCAGTTGCCCTCAGCATACTTCCAACGTGATCTCCGAGATGTTTCTGGAGGAGGCTCGCTAAGATCAGTACCGGGTAGTGGTCGCTACCCATGGGTTCACTGGCTGTTCTCCAGCGGACTCTACTGGCTAGGCCGGAACTGAACATAGACTGATGCAAATTTTGACATTTTTGCTCCACAGTGCTCAAACGGTTCCAAATTGGGTCCTGATTAGTCTCCCAAAATTTGAACTCATTTGATAAGAAACTGCCTTTGCACAAACCATTTGCAGTTTATATGGAAATTACTATGGGAAATCCAAACTTTTTGTTCATTGTTTTCTTACCTTTTTTCATATTCCACTGTTCAAAAATTCAAAAGCTATACTTATGGAAAATTTTCTCAGCTTCAACTTAGCAGACTATAGTTGTTGAGCCAAACATCAAATAAAAGAGCTTGATAATCTTATGACATGATCAAGCAGCTGTTTTGTGAGCAACACTGTATCTTGCAGTGTGACATAGTAGCCATGCTTTTTGTGCTCTATTCGAAGCGCCAGAAACACTAATGTTGCCTGCTGAACAGTTGATTGAGCATAATCATAAGACATTAGTGGCGTGAGTTATTGATACCTTTTGATGCTTACATTATATTGAAAAGTGGTTTTGGACAAAGTTGTAGCTGAGAAAATTTTCTACGAGCTCAAATATCATTTTTAAAGCAGAGCGATATGGTAAATTGTTAGATGAATATGAACAAAACATCTGGTTTTCCCATAGTCATTTCCATATAAACTTCAAATGGTTTGTATCATGTCAGTTTCTTGTCGAATGAGTTCAAATTTTGGAAGACTAATCAGGACCCAATTTGGAACCATTTGAGCACTTTGGAGCGAAAATGTCAAAATTTGTATCAGTCTACTGACCATGGACACATCAATTGAAGTGTTTTGTTGACCTCGTGTGAACGTATGGGATCCGTCATTCATGGTGGTTAGGTCGCATGTTTCAGCTACTTCGGCTAGTATTAAACCTCTCGTGTTGTTGGTTGGGCTTCCCCAAGTGGAATGGTGCCCATTGATATCGCCAAGAAACACCACCAGTTTTTGGATACAATTTATAATTTGCAGGAGCCGATTTCGGAGGTTTGGAATCTTCCCACTATTGAAAATTGATAAAGTGTTCATTTTATCAGATTTGTAGAAACAATTTCCAATCGATTGGCTTGTTAATAATTAAAATCCATCCGCTATTGACAGAGTTAGAAGTGGTCTAAGCCTGTCCACTTTTCGTAACGTGGTTGGTTTCGCTTTTTGAAAATTGCACCCCCCATATGTTGCCGAAAGACGTAATCCTGCGTAAAAAAAAAGATTGTGCTGTGCGTAATTAGTCTTCTGCATTCAATTTTTTTGAGAGCAAGAGCCCAGAGAGAGCACTAAAACATTTGAGAGACGTGCAATGTGGTAGATAGCTCAAAATAAGCACAAGATAAACTAATTCCAATATAAGTCGTTCCAAAATCAATGTAAACATAAGCAACATTTTGGATTTGGAGAAGACAACTTGTCTCAGACATCATTTCGATTAGAAGGTACGGTTTTGCTGCTACGATCGATTGAAAAATGGTCGAATTATTGCATAAATGTTAATGATTGCTCATAACATACAATTATGCAAAGTTTCATGCATATCGGAGAAGGTCGAGCCTAAAAAAGTGTTTATACCGTTTGATGGGTCGATATTTTCAATAATTATCTAAATTTGTATTGGCATGATTTTTAACTTGCTTCACTCACTAGTGTTCAAGACATATACCGCTGACAACGCAGAGAGCCTACAATCAGAACTGGTAAATATCACGGCCGTCATGTGACAATGAGAAAACAGATCCTCTCACTATCACGAGACGAAACTACCTATCATTAGCTTTCATGTCATTTTCCAGTGATCAAGCACTCAAGAGGATAATTCTTATGCGTTTTTTACATCTACATTTCTTACTGATTTAGATTAATTCTAGCAAGTAACCGTATGTAATCGGTAGAGTGATTATATTATTTCGATTTTCTCGGTACAAGTAACTTTAATTTTTTTTTAACTTCTTGTAATTACGATGATCACAACACTGTCACGTATTGTCATGACGAAAAATTCGATGAGATTTTGAAGAAAATCTCTATCATCGTTTTCTCATCCGATGATAGTGACAGAAATATCTCTGTAAATATCGCTTGATATCTTTCATTGAAAATGACATTTGCCAGCCCTGCCCACAATACTCACTCACCTTTCGTACTGCTTGCTTTCCAAAGAGAGTGCTTTCTTTCAAAGAATAAATTTTCCAAGCCACAGCAACCTTCAATTTTCATATTTAATTTATTTTCTATTTTCTCCATTTCTCCTTCACCCCTTTGACTTCGCATTTTTATTTATAATTCTCATTTATATATAATTATTCTTTTCTTTATACAAAAAATAAACATATGAAAAATAACGACTTATTCTTCCTCTTCTTCTCCTCTTTCTACTGCACATGCGGGTTACTATGGTATTTCTTGTCATTTTTTGTTTGTTTGTGTCTGGTGTGTATGTGTCTATGCGTCACTATATGTTTGTGATTTTTTGTTTACTTTTTAGCCATAACATGTGTGTTTTCATTTATTTTTTTTTCATTATTTTCATGGGTTTTAACTAACTGGTTAAGTACTTTACTGGCTTTGCGCAGCTATATTTGCTCTCTTTTGCCGTTCGCGCACTTGGCAAGTTTGCTTGTTTATTTTCTCTGCTACTTAAATTCTACGTTTTTTTTTATTCACGTAATTTCTTCTTCGCGCTGTTTCGCTGCCATCCTATTCACTATCATATATTGATAAACCCGCTAAAGATTGCGCAGTGGTGTATGCTGCCATGTCTGCACACTGCTCGTTTTTTTTGATTATTTCTTCTTTTTTTACACATACATATATATGAACTCCATCGTGCGTGAACGAATCGAAAACTGGCAACACTACATGTTTGTCGCACAGCAGCCGGTCAACTGTCAATTTAGCTTCTTTCTTTCAGCGCAAATGTGTCACCCTAACCACTTCAAGCTACTGGTAATCTACACATAGAATCATCAATGTCCTCTACTTTAGCAACACCAAAACCGATTCTTATTCCACTTTCTATTTGGACCATTTCATTTCCCCAGTTGTCTGTTTTCCCAACACGGCTTTCTTCCCCCTCGCTTTGCTTAATTAATACTACATTAACAAAACTCAAAAAATGCCATCGATTTCCTTTGGTACAGTAGTGGTGTAACAGTTTTCTTTCTCCTATATAGTAGTTGTTGTTGTTCAACTTTTAGGCTGACAAGTTTCGTCATCTTCCGAGATGAGCTCACCTAAGTCTATAGCGATTATAATTTCCATTTCTGTTTTCTATGCTCACCTACCCTGGCTTAGAAATCAGTTATTTTTTTTGTTTGTTTGTGCGTCGATTTGCCCAACCAGCTTCTACGTGTTTTTTTTTTCGTTTCGATTCTCGTAGAAGGAAAACTTTGCTTCGTGTTTGCTTGAATTTGCGAGTTTTGTCTTCTTTCCTTTCGTCTAGTGTTGCGTTAGTGTGTGTGTGTATTACAAATTCAATTCGCTGTGCTTGTATGTGTGTATGTTTGTGTTATTTTCCTTAAGTAGTTGTTTTTACCCTCAACTACGGTTTTTTTTTCGTGTTCTAATCCTAAAGTGTATACAAATTGTTCGTATTACGCCACCCCGCTTGTTTTGCTCTGCAGTGCTGCTCTATTTAATAGTATTTCCGAGAGAAGAAAAAAATCTGTGGGATGCTCAAACACGTGACTAACAAAAGCGTTTCCAATGTTTACATACCTATTACATTGTGTTTCCAATTATTTTGGGTGTTTTAATTTTTTTTATATAATTTTATCTAAGGCCAATTTTGATTTTTCAACGTTTATCTTATCTTCATCTTTAATGGGACTTTACTAAAATGATGCAGAAATGTTCGGTTAAAATGAGTTGAAAAAATTGCACTTTTATGTTCAAAGAGTTAAAATTTGGAATGTGTCTATAAATCAGTGGGACTTTAGTTTCTCTCTGTGGTGTCTTGCTTCTTATTTTCACGATAACTCCGAGCTACAGTGAAGTACTTACTTAAATGTACGTGAGTGTGTGTGTGTGGGTTTTGTTTTTAAATAACGTTGTTATTTCTAAAGGTAAAGTTGTCGAAAAGGTAGGTGAACTTCGATGGAGCGTGGATTTTTTTTGTAATGACATAAACCGTTTAATTTTCTTTTTTCAGTGGGATTAAGAAGATTTTCGAGTCAATTCAACCGAAATCAGGAGAGAAAGAAGTAAAAACCAATCTTAGTTGTCGATGGAGATGCAGGGTAATTTGTTCTTCTCATCACCTACAAAAGCCAGTGTCCGACCAATATGTGTTTGAATTTGTTTGAGGATTGGCAGAGGCAAATTGGAATCACTACGGTGGTGGAATGGATTGTCTGCACGCAAGTACCGTTTTGGTCTGAACACGTGCTCATGCCTATGCCTACACTCATTTAATCCATGGGCTCGTCATGAGCTAGGCGAAGCGACAAACTACTACCGGTTAATGCGTCGTCAAGTCAGTCGAGCTGAAAAGGTCCTCCACGTGTCAGTGAATGGTTGTAGACAATTAGCTGGAAGTCATGCTGTCTCATCGAAAGGACCTTTTCTTGAACGAAGTTAAACATGAGTACACGTTGTTGTAAACGCGATACGACTCCGGTCATTGAAATTTGTTTACTCTGTTTACCGATGTAATTGAGGGGATTTGAACCTCGTTTGATGGTACTCCCTCACTCAATAGGGACGTTCAATGCAATTCAAATAACACGCAGAGTTAACAGACACTTACTCAATGTTCACTAACTCAATGAAAATTCGGGATACTGTGGATAAGACCTATCTATTACATTTAAACTATCAAAAGTCGATTAGCACCGGATAGTGCTATTTGATCAGGTATTCGGCATGTACACAAAAATTTCAACTGCTATTCGGCCATTTCCCACCTAACAAGTGGAAAACAAGGTGGCCGAATGTTCGGTTCATCTTTAATTAAAAATCATATCGATAGTATTATTAGTTATAAACAACATTTATCCATTCTTAGGAGGAAAAAGGGTCTCGAAAGTGTATCGATCATATGTTGCATAGGAGGGGGAGGCTAAAATTCGTCAAAAATACGGATAGGTAATTTAGGGGCAAATTGTACCGATAGCGTACCGATTCTAAATTGGTAGGGCTTTACAACAAAGGGGTAAGATGCACCATAATGATGAGGCAAAATGCACCCCAACAATGCACAGTGGTGCAAAAGGCCAAATCCATGAACTTTGCGGAGGACAAAATTACACTATATCCAACGCAAACTCGTTTTTGTTTTTATTTATACAGCCATTCCATAGCAAAACGATATAGTGGTTCTCAGAATTTCATAACAATGGGCAGTTTTATTCCTTATCTAAAAGTATTAGACCCGTATTTTTTTATTTTCTTGTTAGGGTGGTCCAAAAAATCGATTTTTTTCTATTTTTTGCCAAAAATGGCATTTTTTTTTAAATCATAACTTTTGAACCATTGAACCAATTTGAATGATCAAAATATCAAATGAAAGGTCATTAAAAATACTTTTCAGAAAAATATTTTTTTTTTGAAATTTGGAGTTTTGTATAGAAGAACTTTGGTTGTATTTGTTTTTTATGGTTTTCATGGTTTGTAAACAATGGGCGTAACACGTTTTTATATTTTTTTTTTAATTTAGGCTTTTCTACACAACATTTAAAAAAATCAGCGATGTATTCGTCTTCGTTTTTGAGTTACGATTTTTTGAAATTATCATGTTTAGAAATTTCGCTCATTACTCCAACTAGATTACCCTGCGTCTCCATTGGTACATAGCTGACATAGTCACATAATCCATATCAATTTTCTGCTTCTGCTTTTATAGGCTTGTTTATTCAAAGTGAATACTCATACGGAAAACTTGGTAGGTAAGGTGTTCGTTCGTAGGTACAAGGCATGGTGGTATATTTAAGGATGAACTTAGAAGTGAAATAATCAGTAAGGAAACAAAAGCTCTGTTAATCCAAAGGTATTCTGTACAGCCAGTGTTTTATAAACGATGAATTTTAAGTGTTCTTGTTGTTGTTTGTGGGTAACAAATGCTTTATAGAGGAATCTTACCCAAGCTCTTCAAGTTCATGCGGTGAAGAAAAAAGTGAAATTAGATGGCAGTTCCTTCATATGCAGAAATTGCAACCTCAAACTGTATAAACCCGCACCCGAAGAGCCCACCGCTGGACCATCCGGAGCTCCTGCTGTCAACAGCCAAGATGAATATTGTATTTAAAAAATGTATTTACATTGGTAGCCATGAGTCAAACGAGCATGACGTCACATTATGGCATTCTGAAAACTTTGTAACGTCAGGCTCGAATGTAGTGTAGTGTTTACAGTAATGTCAACTATGTTTTTTAACTTCATTTTCAGAGTCACTAGAAGCACCCAGTTTACAATCGATCAGAAGTACTGACAGTGTGCCTACTACAAACGATGATGAAATCATTCAGCAACTCAAGGAAAAGTTTCTAGAAACAAATGATAATAATGAGAAGTATCGCATACTCACGACTTTACCTAGAAGTTGGTCAGCATATAAATAACGAAAGAATTCGGTGTTTCTCAATATATGGCGGATCGGACCAAAACACTACAGGAGGACAAGGGGATAATGACGACACCAGGAAGAAAGCTGAGCAGGGCGTCTTTAGCAGAAGAAACTTTATCACTCGTGCGTGATTTCTATACCAGTGACGAAATAAGCCGAGCCTGTCCAGGAAAACGCGACTATGTTATTACAAAAAATGTTGATGATAAGGTTTATATACAACGAAGATTAGTATTGTGTAATTTGCAAGAAGTTTATGCCATTTTCAAGGATCAATATCTCGCAACTAAAATATGGTTTTCAATGTTTGCAAGCAACCGCCCTAAGCGTTGCATTCTGGCAGGAACGAGTGGCACACATACTGTTTGTGTGTGTGTTTACCACCAAAATGTTAAATTAATTTTCAAAACTCTTCAAGATAGAAAGTCACTTCCAGCTGATGTGAAATCATACCATGACTTGATTTTTTAAATTATTTGCACCAACCCCACAGAACAGTGTTGGTTAAAAATGTGTGAACATTGCCCAGGTATACAAAATTTGGCTTCAGAAATGGTTACTATCCTGACCGATGGAAATGTGGAATCCTTAAAATTTAAACAATGGCGTCAAGCTGACCGTTGTATCATGGATTTAGTGGAGTTGGAAACTCAAGAGTTTATAGACATGTTTTTGGAAAAGTTATCTGATTTATCACCACATAATTTCATAGCTGAACAACAAGGTAAATACTTGAAATATGTCAAAAGTAACTTGAAAGTAACGGAATGTATAATAATAGGGGAATTTACGTATTCTTGGCAACCTAAGCAGCGACCTTCTTTCTATAGCCTTTTTCTCTATGGAACGCACACATATGCAGTATTGGTTTGTTTACAATCTTTTGTTGCCAGCTGCTCTAACAATTTCAGTCAAAAGAATTGTCAAAAACTGTTTTGAAACGCTTTTACAAAGCTTCAATCTTCTCTAGTGAGAGCGAGTATTGTCGGCAACCAGTTTTTCTTCGGCAACCGTTCCATTTGAACTGCATGTAAATCTGCTGTTCTATTATCGGCAACTTGAAATCAGCTACAATTTGTAGTGCATGTGTTTCATTTCAAGAAAACCCTGCTAGATTGCTTTTTCTCAGTGGTAATATATAGTTTAATAAAAATATAGTCAAATTGAAGCATATATAAAAATATAGTCAAATTGAAGCTGAAAGCGATGGCTGATGGCGAAAAATACGTGTTGTATTTATTCCGAAAGCTAACAAGAAAGATAAGACTTCACCTAAATCGTTTAGTCCAATAAGCTTATCATCCGTAATGCTAAAAATCATGGAAAAGCTTATAGATCAACACATAAAATCAAAATTTTTGAAAAGTAATTCTTTGAGCAGCCATCAGTTTGCTTATCAATCAGGAAAATCAACTATAACAGCGTTACACACACTTGTTTCAAAAATTGAAAAATCGTTTGAATCAAAAGAAATTTTGCTTGCAATTGAGGGAGCATTTGACAACGCATCACACACTTACGTATCATAAGCTGGATTAGTGAAATGCTTTCAAAACGTGAAATTCCGGCTGAGCTCGGTAGCTCATCTATTTCAGTAAGAGCTGTTAAAGGATGCCCACAAGGGGGTGTTTTGTCTCCACTTCTGTGGTAATTAGTAGTAGACGATTTACTAACAATTCTAGAATCACAGCGTTTTGAGATAATTGGGTTTGCAGATGATATTGTAATAATTGTTCGGGGAAAATATGACGATGTCATTACAAACAGGATGCAACAAGCCATAAATTACACCATTGCGTGGTGCAAGTCAGAAGGATTGAGCATAAATCCTCAAAAAACACATATTATCCCATTCACAAAAAGAAGATACATAAAAATAACTGGTCTTCACATGGAAAGGACATCAATGAAACTTTCACCTGAAGTCAAATATCTAAGAGTTACAATTGATTATAAACTTAACTGGAACCAACACTTAAACCAAATCATAGGTAAAGCAACAAATGCACTATGGATAAGTAAAAGAACCTTTGGAAATAAATGGGGACTAAGGCCAGCAATGATCCATTGGATATACACGGCTATAATACGACCCAGAATTACATATGCCTCATTAGTATGGTGGCCAAAAACTAAGGAAAAGGGTTCAATAAACAAACTAGAAAAATTGCAAAGACTGGCTACGGTATCTACAACAGGCGCGATGCGTAGCACACCTACGAAAGCCTTAGATGCGATACTAAATCTTCTTCCACTACACCAATTTGTGCAATTAGATGCTGAAAAGATCGCACTAAGACTTAAGCGAACTAAAACCATGTTTGAAGGGAACATTAAGGGACACCTACATATATTAAAACAAATACGAATCAATCCATTAGTTACAGTCAGTAATGATTGGATGGAGACAAAATTCAATTTTAGTCGACTGTTCAATGTGGTACAACCAGACCGCTCTCTCTGGAGCGCGGGAGGACCACAAATCCACCCAAGATCAGTTGTATTCTTTACTGATGGATCAAAACAAAATGATAAAGTGGGAGCTGGTGTGACAAGTCCTGGTGTTAATATTTCAGTTTCTATGGGTGGATGGCCAACCGTTTTTCAGGCTGAAATTCAAGCCATACTAGAGTGTACTATTGTGTGTTTAAAGCGAAAATATAAACATGCAAATCTATGCATTTTTTCTGATAGCCAAGCAGCTTTGAATGCTTTAAAATCATTTACATGAACTTCCAAGTTAGTATGGGAATGCATTCAGTTACTTCAACAGTTGTCTAATAACAATACAGTAAATCTCTACTGGGTGCCAGGACACTGTGGAGTAGAAGGTAATGAAAAGGCTGATGAACTAGCCAGGCAAGGAGCATCTAAACATTTTCTAGGACCTGAACCATTCTGTGGGGTCTCTCCAAGCTCCATCAAGATGGAATTAAGGAGCTGGACAAAGATGATGATAGATTGTAATTGGAATAATACTATCACAGCCCGACAATCAAGAAAGTTTGTGATGCCAAATGCATCAAACACACAAATACTCCTTAGCCTCTCAAAGAAAGACCTATGTACTTACATAGGACTAATTACAGGGCACTGTCCAGCCAAATATCATATCAGACTAATTAAAAAAGTTGATGATGATATTTGTCGGTTTTGTAACGAGGAATCAGAAACCTCCGAACATTTATTGTGCAACTGTGCAGCACTTCTTAACAGAAGGGTAAAGTTTTTTGATAAGGGACTACTACAGCCCTTTGAAATATGGTGTTCATCTCCTAGTAAGGTAGTGCGTTTCATACGACACATAATTCCTTGCTGGGAATAAACCTAAAGTTAGGCGTGGATGGTTACTTCTAATAGTAGTTTTTCACCCTAATAAGGTTAACAAAAAACCGGGGAATATACTACAATAGATCAAATAAATGGTCGCAGTGGTAATGTACCCAACAAGAAAAAAAAAAGACATCTCTCGGGCTTCTCGCGGAAAATAAGCTTGCTCGCTAACTCGCAAACAATATTGCATAAAAGTTCTATAGCAGGTATAGAAACGTCAAAGTAATCCGATGCCAGCGCTGCGGCGAGTAGTTCGCGGAACTGATAATATTCAAATCAACCGTTAAATGCGTGAACGAAGATACACAATGAAGAGTTACGTCTGGTTGTCTGTGTAAGATACCCACCCTTAAGAAAATTCACTTTTTCTCAGATGGATCAGGCAGTCAGTACAAAAATATGATGACAGCTTTTAATTTGTGCCACTTGAAAAAGGATTTTGGTATAGATGCGGAGTGGAACTTTTTCGCCACATGCCACGGTAAAGGTCCATGTGATGCTTTGGGAGGAGTCTTGAAACGAAATGCTGCTAAAGCAAGTTTGCAGGGGCATCTCAATACAACTGCTAAAGAGCTTTATACATGGGCAATTTCTAAAATCGATTCAAAAATGCACTATGGCTTTTTTCAGACGCAGATCATAAAGCGATGGAAAGAAAACTTAAAACTCGTTATAATCGTGTCAAACAAATTTCCGGAACACAGTCATATCATAGTTTTAGGCCAGAAAATGAAAATTATGTTATTGTGAAACGATTCTCGTTCTCAGAAGAAGAACATTCTGTGAAACTTTGAAAGTATCTTTAAGCATGTTTTATGTCTACAAATAAAAAATTCATGAATTTTATTTCAAACCAGCCATGTGCATAGTTGGAAACCATAAGATTGTCTTATCAAAGCATTGATTCTAGTCCAAATATGGACTAGATATGGAGTTCCAAGCAGTCCGTGAAAGATGTACTATCCAAATTTTATATAAATATATTCTATTTGAATTCCTATGCTATGAACCACTGTAGTAATTATTATTTACACATAACGCAAAAGCAATCAATAAATTTGATTCAAGTTTCTATGAATGTCATGGTAGTCTAGGATCAGAAATTGAAATAAGTAAGTAATGTAACCATGTTACATTCGATATGTATCAATGGAGACGCAGGTAGTCGTATTGGAGTAATTAGCGAAATTTCTAAACATGATAATTTCAAAGAATCGTTACTCAAAAACGAAGACAAAAACATCGCTGATTTTTTGATATGTTGTGTAGAAAAGCCTAATTTAAAAAAAATATAAAAACGTGTTACGCCCATTGTCTACAAACCATGAAAACCATAAAAACAAATAACCTTTTATTTGATATTTTGTTCATTCAAATCGGTTCAATGGTTCAAAAGTTATGATTTTTTTTAAAATGCCATTTTTGGAAAAAATAGAAAAAAATCGATTTTTTGGACCACCCTAACAGGAAAATGGTCAACCTAATGAGAAAATATAAAAATACGGGTCATGAATGGAGCGTCATATATCATACAAGTTTAGATTAAAGATCGTGTAAATTTATGAGACATGTCACGCAATATTCCATATATTGTATGCAACTGTCCACTATTGTTTGCAACATTTCTTGCAAGCTGCTAGTTTACGTGAAAAGGAAGTTTACATGTATGAATGTTTGCATGCATGGATGTTTACATCGCCAGTAAAATTCAGAATTTGTTGGTGTGTAGCTGCCAAATTGCTACGGTGTCCACAGCAAACATACATTCTACTTGTAGGGTAACTATTTTGTTGTAAAAATTTATTTTCGGCTTAAAACGAGGGAAGTGCATCTTGCCCCAACACGGTGCATGTTACCCTGGGTACCCTTACAGTGTAAAAAAATATCGATTTGTTCCTGGATTAGTTATTAATCAAGTAATAAAAAGAATATCGGGGCATTACTGATTTTTGATGTGATTGTTTTGATGAAAAAAAATGCGCAAAACATCAACTCTACCGAGGAGGCAGCATAAGCAATAAGGTATTCAAGGGGGATAAAAGGGACCGTGAAAAAGGACACAAAATTGGAATGTTTTTTTTCTCACGACTGTTTCATCTTTGGTCTTACCCCGCACTGTTATAAGTAGGGTTTTTGATCTAATTTCCGTCCTACTAAGCACAACCCGCACTTAATCTCTCTTTTCTGAACGAGTTTAAACAAAAAAAATGTAATATTTCTGTCACAGATGACTTCTAAATTTATTCACCTTTCCATACGTACCGTTGGATTTGATAAAGAGTGACAAATTTTTGAGATATTGTTTAAAATCTAATACTGCTTCTTGATTCTAAATTCGTTCTACGAGTTTCAATGCCGTCCTAACGCATTGAAACGCCATTAGATTTTCTTCGTCCAACGGATACACGTAGAAAAAATGAATTCGCTAGGAGCGCTTCTTTTGTTTTGAGCACAATGAGCGTAAATATTCATACAATGCGCTCTAACAGGATTTATGATGTAGCTAATGAACTAACGCATCGCAACAAGCCTTTTATTGATTTGTGCACAGTGAAATCATTGATATTATTGATCTTTTCTTATCGATAGAACGGAAATGGGCGATTACGGCGAAGTAGCACCCTACGTAAATTTGTGTCACTTTTTTGTAATAAACAGTTATTAACAAGATAACCTATTCAAACCTTGCAACCACACAATTTCTATTCAAAACTGTCTAGACATGGACTCTGAATGGGAAGGATATCCAAATTAGCTCTCTATTATTTTAAAATAGTCTTATTGCATACCCTTACAGCCCAGCCCCACTACTCATTCTCTTGCATTTTGAAACTTCTTATACGAGCATTTTGCCTGCTCTACACGAAACGAAAATCTATTATTTAATTCATGTGTTTCACTTAACCATTTTTGCCAAAGCATCAGCCTTATACATTCCATAAGACAAACCACATAGGTCCTATAAGAATGCATAAAAGGTATGTGTGACCGCTTATACATTTCATTTGACTTTATTAACTTTTTGCAAGGCGTCTGCTTATTAGTTGACTTATACATTTTATGAATTTTTCTATCCGTGTAAACTTGGCATTCTTTGAGCACACACATTAAGGCAAGCACAATTATACTCCTGTGCCCAGGGAAGTCGAGAAAATTTACAACCAGATGCATATTCCAAGCGGAACCGGTGCGGCAGTTAAAATCTCCATCCCATCTCGTTTCTAGCGATTCCATTGTATGACTGCTTCCACAAAAAGGACAACTCCACTCACCGTCAATCCTATGCCATACATCACCCACAGCGGAACGAAGTCCGCAAACTTGAGAGTTGTCCCTGTTCCACACTGCACATTTTGGTCGCAATCACCAATATCCGCAATCCATGCGCTACCGAGAACATTTTTCCACTTGTTCAGAATTCCGGCTTCGAACAGTCTCGTCTGAGAACTTCGAAACAACTCCACGAACGGGCTCCGATACGGCATCCAATAGATAGCTAAACGCGTTCCTAGTGTCTCACGCAAGATGGCATAATTGGGTCGCTGTCGGTCAAAGTTGTAGTTGACGGACAAGGCCATTAAGGCCTCCGCTAGCTGCCGTTCCAGAAGATATGCTCGAGTTCTGTTTAGTTTCGAGTAGGAAAGAGAATTGTGCACAATCAGGGGCCCTAGAATCCTGTGTTTTGGCATATCCGCGTTGGACCGCACGTCAATTTCTATCGCAATACCTTGATCTACCAAGTCTTGAAACGATTCAGCAGTCTCGGCCGACGGTTTCTCTATCATCAGAGCAATGAACTTCGATTCGTATGCATTGGTAATGAAGAAGCAGAGTACTATCAATGTGAACAGTATCCACTTCTCGTGACGTCCAACGCGATGTAGACTGTAGCGTTCGAAGCCACACAGGGCCAGCAATATGGGGTCATTTTTCAACCATGGTATGAATATCTTCAATATCTCAGCCGACAGTACGACGAGCAATAGAACGAGCCAAACCTCCCAGGTAAACGGCCGAATGTACATTTCGGTCACGTTCAACAATCTACCTTCCGGCACCAGGACAATCATTGTGTCCGGAACCACTCGAAACAACGCTCGATTGAAAGCGGGGTGTAGGTCGCCCATAAGGAAAGGGGTCAGCACGATATCAATACCTCTGTCTACAATAAAATTTATAAAGCATTTGTCCCAGGTCCTGGTAAAATTGGTGCAAGGATTGAACCGAACGTCTAGGGTTGCATTCAAATGACGAGCCGTTTCCCTTAGCCATTGGATATGGGCTCCAAATATAAGATTCGATCTAAGTACGGCGGTTGCCGTTATGCTACGTCCTTGCATGTTTCGTAGGGAATCCTGAAACAGTGCCTGAGGATGAGGTAGTTTGTATTGAATCGACACCTGTCCACTGTCATACGGATGCAGCAGTCGGGAGCGTGACTCACCAATGTAGGCCACTTTGTTGAACCCGAATAAATTCAATAACAAATGCATTACCACTACGTAGAAGTCATTGTGATCGTTCACTATCACCAACACTTTTGTGTTCGGGTCGAAAGTTTTCAGTGTGTTGATTTCAGCTCTCGAATTCATTTCGATGATCCGTTTGCCCAGGTGGACGACCATCAGGTCCGGTTTTATGGGTAAGTTTTCCGGAGGGTTATCCATGCTCATGTGAAATGAAACGTTGAGAACAAACTTTGCCACGCGATCCAAGCGTGGTGAGGTGAGAATTTCTCCAAGCACGTTGTCATATGGATGAGGGCTTCGAAGCAGATCGTAGAAAACGCAATTGGAAATACCCTCGTTTAGGGACGAATGCTCAAGAATTACGGAGACGCTGTAGTCAATTAGGTTTTGATTTGATGAAATGGTGGTTGGTTTCAATGCGATGGAATAACCGAACCAAGCCACCGATAGAAGAAGAAAGCGTAATGCAGGTACCATGGTTAGATCACTACTAAGCTCGTGGTGTGGCACGTTTGATTTATTTTTCGATCGGATTTTCCACTTTAATTACGTTGATGTGTATGAAAAACACTCATATAAATGAAAAATAGATAAATCTCTTACATGGTTATTTGATTCTTGATACCTGATGGGCTACTATCCGTAATATCACTTCCAGTTGCCATCAAGATTATGCGACCTATTGTTGAAATTAGCTGAAAAAGGCCATCCAGGTTGACTACTGAATACTATCTCCACTTGTCGCTTTCGGCATTCGTGATACATATCATGCCCACCATAGCATGCCATGCTTTATAAAAGCTTCACAGCTAGGGGCAAGCCAGCTGTACTAAGTGTTTATATTTTTGCACCGAGTAAATTTGAGCAACTCATAATTACTCAACAATGATCAAAGTAGTCATATGACCTAACGTTTATCAACAAATACAAACTAATTACAGTGTGAATAAATGTAATGTGACAGAGTGATCGTTTTGTTATTATTTTATTATATTCATGTTACAAATCGTTAGTAAATCAATTAAATTACAGCATGAATTACCCTGATAAGGGGAACTCAAGAACTTTGCTATAAATGGAAAACAGGTAGAAAATGCCATATCCAGAGAAGGACCAACATGGAAAATATGTAACGCCCAGCAAGACGTTCTTTATAAGAATTTGCCAAATGTGTTCAGCAAATCAGAGGTTCTATAATGGATCACATTCCTACCACTCGAACTTTGGCGTGGAGTAGAATTTTGAAAAAAAAAAATCTTCTAGAACCACGAGAAAATAGGGTCTTATTTATGATTGTAGTCAAAGTGGACCAAAGATACCGAACCAACTGTTGAAATGAGTTGATGAAATGAACTGATGAACACAATGAAGATGTCAAACTGTTAGAATATGTTCCTATCTAGAGCGTATGAAATAAACAGCAAATACCACAGAAGACGGTTAGAATGACTCATTTATTGAATTTGCAAATGCTATGGTCATTTTCCACCGATAACAGGCTGCATTAGATTCGGATGAAAAGACCTACAAATAATTGGTATGATGGTCATGGGATTGAAGGATGATGATCCAGAATAAACCAATATAGTACGTTCAGACTATAGCTGACTATCTTGATATCAAAAGTCATACTTACGATTTTCGGTTAAGATTTGACGTATGAGTGCTCTTTGAAAGACAGCCTATATTGCATGATATCAGCCATAGACTGAACGTACTTTCACACTAGTCACTTAATCACAAAGAAACAGCTTGCTGTGTTACCGTGCGTAGCATACTCAAAATTAACTCAAACATTACTCATGATCAAAAGCTGTCTTGCCCTCAGCTTCACAGTATATTTTCCGTTGATACACGGAAAGAAATAAGTACCTAATATCGTGCGCCAACTTAATTTTGAGTTAACACGCTCAAAGTTGTTTTCATTTACTCGCATGTAAACAGACTACTTACTTTTAAGTTGTTTTCACAAGATCGCGTGGAATCTATTCTCTTGGTGCTTTGCTTTGCCGATCAGTGATTTTTTATGATAAAAATAAATTGGAAACAGAGAACTTCTGCGTATTTCGTGGAATTTAAACGATTTTCAGAAAAGTTTTGTTAGCTTCAGAAAAGTTTTGTTAGCTTCAGAAAAGTTTCATATCTTTCCTCTTTATACATCGTGCTTCAGAGTACTTCGGGTAAGTGCTAAGATAAACAAAAAAGTTGTATGAACTAGATCTTTGATCAACTAAAGGCCTTTGGAATAACTCCTGATCTACTATCTTGACATAATATCTGAGATACATCATTTGAATAACTGGATATATCTAGATATTCAGAATAATATGCTATCATTCTGAATTATGTTATTATCAAAAGAAAATTTATGGAGTTGTTGATCAATTTAAGGTCTCTGAAATAACTCTTGATCAATCTGCGATCTTTAGAGAATATTTTGAATCATCATCTTAGTTATTGAACAATAGAGATCTTCAGAATATTGTCTGATCAACATGAAGTCTTGCCTACCATAATATCTAGAGGGCTTTATAATCAAAAGTAGGTCTGTGCAAAAACTGAACAGTATGAGATCTTCAGAACAATTCCTGATCAACCTGATGTCGTAACAAAACTTCCAAAGGACTTTGTGTAAGTATTTGGTCAATTGAAGGATTTAGAAATAATTCCTGATTTGCCTGCTATCTTGCGATACTATCTAAGAGGCATGATTTGATATGTTGAATAATTCAAGATCTTCAAAATAAAACATGATCACTCCAAAGTCTTCACAATATATGCAGGTCTTTGATCAATTAAAAGTCTGTGAAAAGATTGATGAACCAGCAATCCTGTGAAATTGTATGAGATAAATGGTTTGAACTATTGACTAGTTATAGTTTTTCAGAATAATACCTGGTCATTGTCTTGACAATATATCCAAAGTACTTTACGCTGGTCTTTGAAAAATTTAAGGTTTTTGGAATAATTTCTGACTATCCTGCTATTTTGAAAAAATATCACAGAGACATTATTTGATCAATTTAACAATTTGAGATCTTCAGAATAATTTCTTATCAGCCTGAAGTCTTGTGAAATGATCCAGATAACAATATGAAGAACTTTGATCTACTGAAGATTTTGGAATATATCCTTATCATCCTTCAATACAGAATATCTAATAAATATGCATTAATTTATTGAACAATTGGAGATCTCCAGAATAATACCAGATCAACGATAAGTCTTGACAAAATATCCAAAGCACTTTTCGGAGATCAATGATTAACTGAAGTTCTTTGAAATAATTCCTGATCAACCTGATGTCTTGAAAAAATATCCAGCAGACTTTATGCAGTTCTTTGATCAATTAAAGGTTTTTAGAATAATTCCGGATCAACCTGCTATCTAAAGCAATTTGGGTGAAAACTACAACGCTGTTGTTCCCACATCGGTGCCAATGTTAAAAGTGGTGGGCATGAGCGATCAGTATTCCTCCGATGTCTTCATTGACTTCTTAAAAAGTCAAAATGAAGACATCGCAATTAATGATGTAAAAGTAGTTAACATGTTTGAAAATCCACGCTTCACTTACAACAAGTTTAGTGTTGTGATTGAAGTCGATATCGAGACGTATAAATGTTTGTTATGTGCGAAAAAAGTAAATGTAGGGTTTGATCGGTGCTCGATAGTTCCCGCGATTAATGTTTTGCGATGCTTGGAGAGAATTTGGGCACAAAAGCACGGATTGCAAAAATTGCGAACGATGCTCTAGATGCAGCAAACAACATAGCACCTCTAAGTGTACGTCAACTGTATTGAAATGCGTTAATTGTTTAAAAACTAATAAGGAGCGTAAATTAAATCTGGACGTCAACCACGCAGCATTTAGTTCTAGTTGTTTTGTGTATAAAAAACTATATGATCAGAAAAAAAGCAGCTTACATTTCAATAAATAGCAACCAAGTTCCAGTAGTAATGTGAGTAAATTAGAGATTTTATATTTGAATATTGCGGGGTTATCTACAAACTACGTAACATTACGTCAGATTGTAGAAGAAAATCGTCCACTTTTGGTTTTGTTAGCAGAAACACATATTGTAGAAATTGAATCTTTTGATCAGTATAGCATTCCGGGATATAAAGCTGCTGCTTGTTTGTCACATTCGAGGCACACTGGCGGTGTTGCTATTTATGTCAAAGAATCAGTTCAATTCAATATTCGCCAAAACGAAGTTATTGATGGCAATTGGTTCTTAGGCATTACAGTTGAACGTGGCATGAAGATGGGTAATTATGGTGTTTTGTATCATTCTCCCAGTTCAAGTAATCAGCGTTTTATTGAAATTTTAGAGAACTGGTTCGAGACATTTTTAGATTCTAGTAAATTAAATATACTTGCGGGTGATTTTAACATTAATTGGCATGATACTAGCAACTCGAACCATCTGAAGCAATTAGCTGATTTCTTTAATTTAAAACAATTAGTAAGTGAATGCACGCGTATTTCCCGGCACAGTAGAACTTTGATTGACCATGTTTATTCTAATTTTGATTCTGTCAGTTCAGTTACTCAAGCTGATTTGAAAATAACCGATCATGCAACTTTAGTAATTAATGTCTTAGACAGTGTTAACGATAACGATAATTTTGTAAAATTGAAGTGCTGGAGGAAATATTCGAAGCAAACTGTTTCGAATCTTGTTGAGAGAAGCGTGGATTTTCCATTAGTTACCGGAACTTTAGATGAAGATGCAGCTGTTCTTACTAACGTTTTGAAAACTTGTACCAATAAATTAGTTGAACAGAAGTTTGTTTCTTTGAAAAACTCGAACAGCTGGTACAATTTGGATCTTTTGCGTCTTAAACGTAAGAGGGACAAATGGTACAAAAAGTTTTGTAGATCTAATAGTGATAATCATTGGAATAGGTACACGGTCGTGCGTAATAAATATTCACAATCGATTAAGAAAACTCGATGTGAATATATTCAGAGGAAAATTGATCAGCATCAAAACAACAGCAAAGAGTTATGGAAAATTTTGAAATCTTTGATGAAGCCTAGTAATTGTAAATCGCGGACCATAACTTTTGATGGCATATTAGAACAGTCAGAACAAGTAATTGCTTCTAAGTTTAATGACTATTTCGTCGAGAGCGTTTCACTGATCAATCAATCTATTGAACTGATCAATGAACCGGACGAAATAAAACAGCCGATTAATAGTTATTGTAGATTTAATGGTTTTCACCCAATTACATTAGATGAACTTAAAAATATTTGCTTTTCATTAGGAAAAACGGCTGGAGTAGATAATGTTAATGCTAGAGTTATTCAAGATTGCTTTCATGTCATTCGACACACTCTGCGGGACCTTATTAATCAATCATTGCAATCTGGGCACGTGCCGCATATTTGGAAAGAATCTTTAGTTGTTCCTATACAAAAAGTTGCTGGGACGATTAAAGCCGAAGAGTTTCGTCCCATCAACATGTTGCACACATTAGAGAAAATTTTAGAACTTGTTGTAAAAGGCCAGCTGTTAGACTATTTAAATAGTAACTGTTTGTTGATACCGGAACAATCGGGATACCGGGAAGGCCATTCTTGTGAAACCGCGTTAAACTTAGTGTTAGCTAAATGGAAAGAAAATTTGGAGCATAAAGAAACGATTGTTGCTGTGTTTTTGGATCTAAAACGCGCTTTTGAGACAATTTCTAGGCCCTTATTGTTGAGAACAATCAAGCGCTTTGGAATTTCGGGTTCTGCATACAAATGGTTTGAAAGCTATTTATCTGACAGAACACAAAGGACTGTTTTTAATGATTTTGTATCTTGTCCCGTTGACAATGACCTTGGAGTGCCTCAGGGAAGTGTATTAGGGCCCCTTTTATTTATTATGTATATTAATGACATGCGACGAGTTTTACGGTTTTGTGATATTAATCTTTTTGCTGACGATACTGTGTTATTCATTGCAGCTAAAGATTTAGAAGAAGCCGTTTCACGCTTGAATGAAGATTTGCGTTCTCTAAGTAGATGGTTGAAGTATAAACAATTGAAATTGAATATAAGTAAAACTAAATTCATGGTAATTTCGCGGAATCGTGTAGATGATGATGTCTCTGTTGTTATTGATGATGAGACACTTGATCGCGTTCAGGAAATTAAATATCTTGGCGTGATTATTGATGACAAACTCAAGTTCAATTCTCATATTGACAATGTCATCAAGAAAATTGCCAAGAAGTATGGAATCCTATGTCGCTTGAAAAACGATTTAACTATTGGTAGTAAAATACAGTTATACAAATCAATCATCTCCCCTCATCTAGACTTTTGCCCTTCCATTTTATTTTTGGCCAATGAAACACAATATCGAGATTACAGCGTTTGCAGAATAAAGTAATGCGTTTGATTTTAAGATGTAATAGATTCACTTCCTCAACTTTTATGCTGGACGCTTTGCAATGGCTGTCAGTGAAGCAAAGAATTGTGTTTTTGACTATGGTGTTCATTTTTAAAGTAGTTAACGGTTTGCTGCCTCGATATTTGTGTGATCGGATTGAAAGAGGAAGTGATTTTCATAGATATAACACTAGAAACGCGGATGAAGTAAGAACACCACATCTTTTGAATAATGCTTCACAAAATTCATTATTTTTCAAAGGTATAAATGTTTTCAATTCGATGCCTAGACACATCAAGCGTGCAACTACACTTACAGAATTCAAGAGACGCTGCATTTCACATGTAAAAGCTGTTTATTGAGCAGTTAAATTTTTATGAATGGATAAATCATGTATCTTGACAAAGTTATCTCTAACGGATTATTTTGTATGGAGACTGTCATAAAGACATTTTAGTAATTGGTGTAGCATATACAAAAAACTACATTGTTTGCCTCGATGGTGATGATGGATTTTTAGTTTTTTGATTTTGTAGTAGTAACAGTAAAAATAGCTTTGAGTAGTCTACGATGGTTTGAGCCTCGCGCGCGGAATACAGGTATAAATGACTAATACGTGGAAATTGTGGCAAAAGCCTTGAATTAGTAAAGGGTTGGCTGGAAGTCGTTTCCTTGGATATAGTCCTGGCACTGCGGAAGCTTAAACGTGTAAATCCCAGGTCACGTGTAAATGGAAGTATTGTCGAGGACTATACTTGGACTTTTGATAACTAGTTACACCTTTGAATGTTTTTGGTTGATGCCTATAGCATATTTAACAGAACATTTATATCTGTAATTGTAACCAGCTCGATTTTGTTTGCAAACCTGGTTAAAATGTTTATATTTAATTATCTTAAAGATAACTCGTCCAGCTCAAACCTTTGTAGGGGTAAGAGGTGGGACCATCATCATCATCATCTTGCAAGTATATCTAAAAGACATGACAAGATACTCATTAATCAACCAGAAGAATTTTCAAAATATCCAGAGATCGTTATGCAAGTATTTGAACTAAAGGACATTAGAATAATTCCTGTTCAACCTGCTTTCTGAAAAAAATATCTGAGATTTGAATTACCAGACAGTTGGAAACCTCCAGAATAAAATCTGATCGACCTCAAGTCTTGACAAAATACACAGAGAACATGATGCAGGTCATTGATCATCTGATGGTATCTTGAATAATTCGTGGTCAACCTGCTATGATACGAGAATATCTAACAGGCATGATTTATTGAACAGTTCTTATTAACCGTATGATTGATCACCTGAAGGTCTTTGGAATAATTACAGATCAACCTACTTTCTTGAGAGAATATCTTAGAGACATAGCGGCACCGGTGGTGTAGTGGTAAGCGTGATTACCTTTCACGCCAGCAGGCCTGGTTTCAATCCCAGTCGGCGCCGCCGGGATGTTCTGAGGCATAACATCTCTGATCACGGGAAGTAAAGTCGTTGGTCCCCGGTTCATGAATGGATGGATCGATTGGTAGGGTCCAGGTATGGGAGCTGCCTTCCTGGCGTCAGTAGCATTAGTGTTCAGCACGAAAAACAAGATTGACGAAAAACAAATCAAGGAAAAAAATCTTAGAGACATGATTTGTTTTACTAAACAATTAGAGATTTTCAGAATAAAGGCATAATATTCAGAATGTTTTCTGAGCCATAATTGCACGAGAGAATATACAAGAGGTGTAAGGTTTATGGTTAATAACTGAGTATGGGACCGTTCTCATAAATGATGTTAAGTGTTTTATTCAACTACCTATCCAATTGTACACGCATGCATAGCGACCTATTTGGAGCAACCTGGAAGCGTGATCGTGCGATAGGAACAAAGTACAAATAAATACCATAACTTCTTACAAAGCATATGTACAGTTAGCGACCACAGTGCTTTGCCCTCATGATACGGTGATATTTGATTTGTTTGTTTTATCGAATATGCATCGCAGTATTCAGGTAATGGCCGTGTTGTTAGATTTGAGGAATGCACTACAGACGCGTTAATTTAAATGTTGGACAATTGACGATCTTCAGAATAATACCTGATCATCCTGAAAACTTCCAGCGGTCTTAATCAATGTCTTTGAGCACCTGAAGGTCTTTGGGATAATTTATGAGCAATTTAGAATCATAACATAAAATCTTAGAGACGTGAATTGCATTGTTGGACAGATGAAGATCGTCGAAATAATACCTGATCATCCTGAAGTCTTGAAACATATCCAGCGATCCTCATCAATATCCTCTATCGCTCTATTACTTGAAGGCCTTTGGAATGATTTCTGAATTAGCTGGTATCATATGGGACAATATCAGAGATTTGATTGATGTGATGGATAGCAAGATATGCAAGATATGAGAATATCTGAAGTGTGATTTTAGTTGTTGGAAAGTCGTAAATCTTCAGAATAATACCAGAATATCAAGGTATTTGGAATAATTTGGTCATATGCCAAGTACCTACAACATGTCAACAACGGGTGCAACTTTGATCAAAGTAGCCGATTGCGTTCAGAAATAACGTCAAATGGAACTCGAAAGAAGACAAAATATTGTGCACAAACACCTGAAAAATCCGGAGTGGTCCGGTTCCAAGCTGGCCAAAGTGCTGAAGATGCCGAAAACAACGGTTTGTCGAGTGCTCAAAACCTACAAGTGTGGAAAGGAATCAGCGGACCTACGAAAAAAAAAAATCTGGAACCAGGGATCGTCAGCTGCAAGGTGTTGCGGTGCATTAAAGCCAACCGCTGTCTTTCGATCCGAGATGAGGCCAGATGGTACAACGCCAACTTTCAAACGGTGCGGAACATCCTTGCCAGGGAAGGTTACAAGTCGTACAAAGCCAGTAGATATAAAAACAGGCACATGAAGCAGAATTCCGTGGCCAAAAAGCGTGCAAGGCTCTTGTACGACCGTGTTTTGACGAAATACAAGGGCTGCACTTTGATCGATGACGAAACATACGTCAAACTCGATTTTAAGCAGCTTCCCGGTCAAAAGCAAGGGACAAGACAGCTCCTAATCGTGAACAATTTTACAGTTGCTTTTTAGGCCCCTCGAGTAACTCACATTGCTCTGTGGACAAGATCACTGTCATTTGCTTTCTCACTTTTCGCATCACAACAACATTTGATAGTCCACCTTCAGGCGAATCTGAGAGGCTGTTGACAAAACAATAATAACTCAGCGAAACTCGAAGACCCTTAATTTTTTTTATATCTTTATTAAGGAGACTTTCAGCCCTGGGCTGGTTCGTCTCCACCCTTAAATTGATTGATTTGATTATCCTGCATCATCTCAGTTTAATAACCTTCGTTCAACCATTACCAATTGTGAACGTAAACGGAACCGGTTGCAGCCTTACGTTTATCAAGGGCGAATGCTTGTCCGTCTTGATATGGTGGAAAAACTCTGCCTGACCAAATACTCAAAATCCGGAAAATTACGTACCCCGCACGTACTACGATACTCGTCGAAGTAATCCCGTTCCCATCGCTTGACCGACGGTGGAAATCCATCCTTCCGCTTCAGATGTCTCTGCTGTGCCTTCCGGATCATCGTGATAAGGTCCCGTTTCTGCCAAGTGCTGTGACCGTCGACGGAAGTCTCATTTGAAGCAGAACTTCACTACGTACGTTCTTCGGTTTCTCGTTGACTAAGTCCATAGCGGACCAAGTGTAGAATGTGTTGTTCGTTTCCATCTGTTTTATGGTCAGCTGTGACGATAACGTGTGATTGGTAGCGATCTTGTGAACTTGATCACGTCTCATGATGATCCTGTACCTGGTCTTAACATGGCTGTTAGAATTCAAAGAGAAAGTCGACGAAGATAATCTTTCAGCTTGATTTGTTGTTCGTTTTCCTCACCGGTTTTCACTTCGATTTCGTCCAGTATATCGTTGATGGGTTTGTAGTCCAGACGAGGACCGCAGTCACCGGAAACATTGGCAGCGTTTACTTAATGGTCTTCCTCCTCATCGGCTTCGGAAGTGGGTGCGGCTGCACAGATGCTCTGGCTGAACATTCCGTGGAGGTAATGGTTGATAGAGATGTTTTCGGAGCTTTAATTGGGTGTTAATCGGTTGTTCCTCCACCGGGAAGATATTTTATATACGAAATACTATGGTGGCGGACGGACCACGGAATATTGCTCACTCACTTTGATTTGCTGTGATGTAATCGTCATACGGTAGCTAACTTGCATCGTGCCAACGAGAATGTAAGTCGGAAGGAAATTGCCCAAGTAACATTTTAAGTTTTATGAAATACTACAAAGCAACTATAAAACAACATTCATAAAACCCTGGTCAAGGCTATTTTGTCATTAATGCATCCACCAAAACCTCATTAAGACTAGAATATGGCTAGTTGACCCACCCTGGAGAAGGTTCTGAAGGGTGTATTCTCAAAGCTCTTCAAGATTGATTTACTGCAAAAGGTTGTATGACGAACGCATTGAGAACCATTTGAAAGCTAAAATTTATGAATCCGATCTTATCAAAATAATTCAAATAGAAACTGATGGTATAAAAATCTTGTTGACTATCCAAATTTATTACAATAGTTCTCATTAAGTGGCCTAGTTTCAAGTGCCATATTAAATGTTATGAGAATTGTACGTGAAAACATCGAAAGAATTAAGTCCACCCTCGTAAAACGTCGATTTGACTAATTATTTAACATTGAAAAATAAAATATATTCTTCAGATCGAGCTTGACCAAGACTTTTTCTTTATTATTTTCGCATTTAAATGTTTGCTCATTGCTAAATTTACCAAAACATAGGTGTATCTAAGGAAATATAGATTGAAAATCGAATATTGTAAAAAACAAGCTAACTAATTGTAACATGGTGGTGGCATAAAAGTTGATTTTCTTGGGTCATTTGTGAAAAAGTTGTTTTGCTTTCAAGAATTCCTTAACAAAATTAATAAGGTTTTAAAATGGCTTTTATGAAGAAAACTTGCAGGCTGAATTGTATTTATCTAAAGCCATTTTGCTTGATCCTAACCCGTTCAGATTTATGGCAGTATTTAGGAGGCAAAGTTGTCTGCAAAAAGTTAAACGTCAAAGTTTGTTTATCTTTCGATAGTTGCGCTGTGGGATCCAGGGTTCTTCCAGGTGGTTTTCTCCCGATAGATTGGGAGCAGTTACTCAGACAGTTTGCGATACTGTTTTACAACATTTCGCATTTCGAACAGCTGAAAGCGCAATCGTTCCCGAAAAAGATCCCCTTCTTCCGGATGGTTACAGAAGTGCACCATCCAACGATGCAGGGATGTACGCTTGAATGAAATTTTCGAAGAGTTGATTCTTTCGCCGAATAAAATCACTGCTATGGATCGGAAACCAGCTAATCTCCTCTAACTAACAGTTTCAGTGGTTTGCTGTCGGTTGTCATCTTTTCGCATGATCTGGAGAAGGCTGGTTGTTTTTTAAACTTTCGATAATGTTTTATGAATTTCGAGGGCCCCGCTCAGTTGCTCTTCTCCGCCAGATGGTCAGTCGTTCATGGTGTGCTGGTTCTTTTAGAGAAGTAAATTTTGCTGAAATCGACTTGAATTTTTCATCCTACTTCGTCTATCCTTCGAGATTTCCTTGTCATAAATTTCCAATGAGAAACCAATTTTTTTAAGCTCAATTTGTCAACAGAGTGATTGGGGAGTTAATAATGCACTTTAAAAAGCCTGAACAGCAACAATAAATGCTTTTTGCTCTAATGCAAAAACCTAATGGTTTTCTGGTTGCTTTTATAATGATAGAACACGTTTATAAAGTATTTTATCAAGACATTAATAAACAATTGTTAATGACGTTTATGCTTGAATTTCAGAACAGTTTTAAGGAGGGATTGATAACTGTTTTAAATTTATTTTTAAAACAAGACAGTTTTTGACTTTCTTTTAAAAACAACAAAAAGCTGAATTACTAAGCAGGAATGTATTATTCTTTGAAATGCTATATTTAAACTAAATGGATTGTTCATTTCCGTTATAAAACCATCATAAATCAGAGTGGATGCTAAATGGTTACTGAATTGTTACTTGGGCGTCTTTTCCAATGGGACTGCTGTTACGACTACAGGATCAATCGAAGCTGATGGGATCGTGACAACTGGGACTAGTTGCTGAGGAGAAAGAACAACTGCTCAAAGCTGGTTAGAAGTGTAGGTTGTTGTTGGTAGTAAGCAGGTACCGGCACAGTTTCTTCCATAATATTCAAGCTATTAAAAAGCCTCAGGGTACACTTGGACTTACTTTGTTTACAAACAAAACTGACGTCTAATATGAGACGCATATTCTTAAAGGTAGTAAACGGAGTAAGTAGAGAAAAAAAAATCGATGAACATCTATTAAATATTAAGGTACATTGAGTTACTCGCGAGTTACTCGGTGCAAAAAAGCAACTCAGAGTAAACCTGTCTCCCCCGTTGGTCAAAAGTTTTTCATCATGGCTGTACGTGGGAATGTGCCGGGAAGATTCAAATTCGTGCTTGCCGACAAGTTCACGAAGAAGGCCATGATTTGGCAAGCGATTTGCAGTTGTGGCCTGAAAACGGAACCATTCGTCACATGCTCGACGATGACATCCCATGTTTTCATCGAAGAATGCCTGAAAAAGCGTGTATTGCCGATCATCCACAAGCATATGGGCAAAATCATCTTTTTGGCCGGTTTGGCCAGCTGCCACTACAGTGGTTCTGGAGTGGTATGCTGCCAACAAGATCGATTTTGTCCCCAAGCTAATGAATCCTCCGAACTGTCCGGAAGTTCGACCAATCGAAAAATACTGGGCAATTTCAAAGCACCGGCTTTGACGAAGTGGTGGGGCTGTCAAGGATATCTAGCAAATGTGGGCACTGTGCGGACGCTGATGAGCTCCATCATAATGCTGTAACTTTGAAGTCTTAATAAAAGTAATACCTAATATCAATTGACATTTTTGCCACTCATATCAATGTTTATATTCCCATCTTAGTTCCAGTATTATTAGTTCACAGAAATCTTAGCATTCATAATTTTCAGAAATAAGAAGAAGATACAACCGTAGCTGTCATTCATACCAAACACTGACACAAAAACATATTATTAAATGAATTTTAAATTAAGATCTAGTCAAAATAAGTTTTTTTGAGAAACGTTCTGGCACAAGTTCTGGCTTTACAGAGATGAACTAGCCTACGGCTAAAAATCTCCTAAATAAAGAAGAGAGAAAAAACAAGTTCTGGCAGATTTGACTTAACTAATCACAACCGAATCAATTATGTCTGATTCTTAAACCTCATGTCCTGCCCTAATTTTTTGAGATAATGCGGATATCTAAGACCTCTGTTTGTCCCGAATATCAAGCATTTTACCTAAAATTATGTTTTGGAAATTTTAGAGCAACAAATATCGTTTATTAATGGAACTTTTATGGACAAAATTGACTGTTTTGCGCACCCGCCAGACTTGGTTGACGGTTTCAAACATGATGAATATAGCTGGATCGCTATAAAATTTTATTCGACTTACTTAATTGAACTGGATTGCATACTAGAATGCAGAATAAACTTCCGGTATATTTGTAGGCATAATTGGTAGGTTGAATGGCCGGCGGCTGGATTGCCAGCTCGATTATCACTTTGTTTTAAAAAAGTTTTACGGATTATTTTCTTCAATCTAAATGTAACAACAACTGTAATGCTATTAAGCCGTACAAACTTAATTTGTCTTCGATTTTGATTCCGAACTTTTATTTGTTTTATTATTGTTTTGTGATGCTTTTTGGGTTATCATGAGGACATGGCCTTCTGCAAATAGTTTTGGTTCAGTGCTTTAAATTTCCATTAGCATTGACTGTCAGTGAAGATTGTCAATTTCGGTTGTCAAATCTGACGCCAAATGCTAATTTTTCTCTGAATTGGCAATAATGCAAAAAACGAGTACACCTCACAGCAAGCCTTTGTCAAATCATATCTGATTGTTTAACATATGCCAAAGTATTTTTCGTGTGTCAACCGTCAAAAGGGCAAAAGTCATTGATAATAACTCACCGGTTACCGCGCCAACTGTTCATCCACCCTACGGGCATCCGAATTTAAGTTTGTTTTTGTAAGCCAGGTACGTACGTAGTAGGTATGTACACACAACCGTTTTGCCCTTTGATGGTTGATTGTATCAATAATTAATGTCGTACTACCAGCCGAGCGTAGACTCCAGTAGTTTCCTGGTGACGGGGAATGAAAGGGCAAGCAAGAATATAGGGGCAATGACGACTGTTGACAAAGCAATGAAATTGTTGAAACACTTCTCTAAAGGGTAATAACTTTTAGGAATGTGGAGCAGGGGTTGAAATGTGCTTCCAGCGTAATGAGTAAATTGTGGAAGGATACATAAGTCACAAATTATTTCGGAATAAACGTTTCATTCAACACACAAACAACCGTGTGTCGCACGAACGGCATTCAAGGAAAAGAGCGTAGGCCAACGCAAATTATGGTCCGTCAGTCGCTTATATAAATTCATGGAGACAAGAAAATGGACCAACTAAACAAAGCGGAAGGCAAATTGCCTTTTAAACAACGTTGCAACATTTATATGGTAATACAAAACAGGAAGTGGGGCTTTCTGTGTACCGTGTCCTATCATCGTGGTACAACCGTGTGTCGTATGCGGAGCGCAGCAAGAGGCTTCTTCCTGTCAAATCTGAGAACGAACCTTCGTATACCACTCCGGTCCTGTAGCCATTATTCGGTAATTTGAATTTGAAGACCAAATATGTTACGGAATAGAAGAGCAACGTTGCGATAGTGGAAGAGTCGGGTCAACAGAGTTGTCGTCTTCGTTTGGTTTGCATGCGGAAGCCTGCATGTTTCAAAGTGAAATTTAAATAAATATCTTTTGACGTACTAATCCAGCTGCTGCCAGAGCAACCCCAGCTGGTCACTTGTATAGGAAGGCTTTTTTTTTAAACCGAAGATGTCAATTGTACACACGAGTGCGTGAATAAACACACAGAAAGCTGTTAGGCATCCTACAGATGGAAAAAGCAGTCAGCAATCAATCAACGCCGGTATGGGATAAATCTCGCCTTAAATCATCTTTCCCATTCTGTATTGCTTCAATAGGAATTATGCTATATGATAGTCTTTTTGCCCTTCCCGCTTGTTCATCTGTAGATTATCCTTCCCATGCCACAGCTTGTGAAAGTTTGAGCTTATACGATTCAAACTTAGATTAAAACAAATGGGGGAAATGGCCCTAATGTTGGTCTATGGATCTAAGATTGGGCCCATCGCTAAAAAGCTGCTATTTATCAATTTTATCTAGATGAACGCATCATTGGGACGATAGTTATGGATATTTTTAGTTGCTATTGAAAATTTAGTCGATTGCTGAATTTTTGTATGGGCTCAAATTAGGGGCATTTAGGCCGACATTACATCCATTTCCCCTATATACAAAATTTACTACTCAGCAGTTATTGAGTTTACTTCATCATCGATCATATCGATCACTGCATGCTACCACTCTGCTCTCTCTCTCTCTCTCTTACTAAATTGGAAGAACATCAATATGACTCAGTCATCTACTAAATCTTGCTTATACTGAGGTAGGGCAAAAGTTCAACCTTAAATGAAAAAAAAAATGAAATTTCTCAAAACTGCTAGGATTTGGAATCAAACTAATTTCATAAACAGAGACAACATCCCTCGTTCAAGGTAATACAGCAGCATGACGTACAGCCAGTATCCCTTGGGGGATGAGATGCAGTTCTCGCAGGGCTTCTTCTGCATAGATGGTCTGCTTCCTTTTGAAATGGATAACCACATTATTGGACATCTTCGGAAATGTTAACCGGATTAATAACCTAATAAGCATAAAAAAACTCCGAGGAAAAAAATCGAACGTCATGTTCGTTCACACGCGCAGCCTACTCTGATTTCACATTGGAACCAATAAAGTCAAATTCTATATGGACATGTAACGTTTTCCTCGCAATGAAATGGCCATTATGATATGTAGCAAAAATTAAATTGTTCATATGTTTAAATTACCAAATTTAATTTTAAAACCTTGCATTCTTATGAAGTTTAGTAAAAACCAAAATCAAAATTGATAAAAACGGGTTATATTACGTTCCTATCATAGGTCGCTGGATCTACAACAGAGCGTTCTCCAGGGCCAAATATGTTTATATCTATCAAAATGTGATACTAGAACAGAGATGCTGACGTTTTTCTTCCATACTAGTACTGCTTTGATACACTAAATACATCATGACGATAAATCCAACAGAATTTCCGTATATTAAGTGTAACTTGAGATCAATTTAAGTCCGTAATATATCGATTCCTAGACCATCGTCGTACATCACGAATGAGAAAGATCAGATGTCATCGCATGTGGATTAATGCAGCTGTTTTTTTTTCGTTTTATGTTAACACGGTAGCCGTACCACGAATCAGCTGCTGAACTTGATATTTCCCGCACGATAAAATATTGATCCATCCGGTGAATACCAACCACACGAAATCGTGTGTAAGAGCCAGCGACGTCATTCATTCCTGCTACCGTCAAACGACCATTCTACCTACCTAGATTACACGGACCATGCACGTCGTCGCCACTGTCGGCGTTATTCGGAACCACAAAGGACCCCATTGGGACAGGGCAAGCTCCACGTAGGCAGGAGCAAATTGGAAAATTACCAACGGGATCCAGGATGGGCATTTGGCATCAATAAGCTTTCCACTTGGACCTGTTAGGAACATTAAGTCAATCAAGCATTGCTTGTGGTAGGAAGGTACATGCGTGTGTCTATATATTGCACACCAATCATCAATCGATTGGTGCTGGTCAGGTTTCTTATTTTTATACATTGATATCATAAATCGGTGCTTTCTTCCCCCAAAGGAGGGCAGAACAGCTCGAGGTGGTGCTAAATTTATCCGCTCGTTTCGAGCATGGCAGTTGTACAACTCGGTTGCACTTTCGATATTGGAGCTTATTATAGCAATATTGTTTTAGCATCTAAATATAGCCGAATCTCCTGTCGGTTGGGGAATTATGCCACACGAACAACAATTACCGGTTCGCATAACTGTAGCTAAATCGAGACCATCCGGATTTGGGGCGACTATTTCCGTTTGTAACTAGCATTGAACTCGGGCCAAGATCAACGGCCGGGGATTGTTGAGTATTTCACTGTTTGCAAGGTTTTTTTTGAGTCAGGTTCGAATAAAATTTAACCCACGGTAAGCATTTTCAAGGACTTCAACTGCAACTATTTACACCTCAACCAGGAGAAAGGTTACCGATAAAGACCTGACAAATTGTTGAGAAAAGTTCCGTGGCATTTTTTGTCCTCCCCAAGGCTCGAACGTACAAGCACAAGCTTCTCCCCACCATCCCATCGGTAGAGGCAGTCTGATTCGTCAATCAATTATTCACCCAGGGGTTGAGTCGTTTGCAACTACACTCTACACTCAGTCAATATTGTTGCCACGGCTTATGTAAGTATACCTTACAAAGTTTTCAAAAGTAAACCAGAGATTCAGATTGATGTGGAAAAAGTTATAGATTCTTCGATAATGACGTTCTACAACGTTTTCCCTCTTTCTGAATCACCGCCGACCGACGTAATAACACATTACGTAATAATAATCACACAAACTGTTTGATGACCTGGTCAAACGGAACATGACACGGTGCTTGCCATGTGGGTCAATGTAAGACACTGCACCTTGTCACGCACGGCTTCATTACTTTTTTGCAGCAATGGGCTGATATCCGAGAACAACCATGCGGTTCCATCGTTAGTTTGACTTCCGAATCTTTTGATCAACTCGTCGTTCAAAGGGAAATTGTTGCAGCCAAAGCAAAGCGTTGCCTCCCATCCGAATGGCTCAATTGTGTTTAATTCTATCAAATATTCATAAATGCTTGAATGAATGATTTATTGAACCCTCTGTCGTTTAAAGGGTAAGTGGACCCACTCTATGGGCATCGGTTTATTTTCTTTCAAAGAAGTGCTTATGTTCTGATTGTATATCAAATAATTCAATCGATTCCATTTGGAAATAAATAAATGCACATACATGTAGAGTGAGGCATTCATCTTTATAAAATTTTACATGATTCAATAATCAGAGTACACGACGTTGGGTATAAAGACGATGGGCACAATGGATGGTTGGCATAATGGATGTTAGGCATAATGAACGAAAGGCATGATCCATATTTAAATGAAACATCTAAAAAAATCAATTTTTTCCCTCATGAGCTGTTCTTTGAGAACAATCTTAATCTTCTTTGGCAAAACCAACATGTCCAAACAAAGGATGAGAGACTAAAAATTAGCTAGTTTTCGATATGGAATATATCGTATTTTTCGTGAGACCAATCTTCCAGCGCTGTGATGGTAAATTTATAACTGGTTACTCACTGATTTTTTAGATGTGCGCGCTCCGCTCACCTCAAGTACATGTGCCCCCTTTCAAGATCACCCATTATTGTGATATAGGACTGCATGTACACACCATTAAGTTCCCTCACTGGGGTATGGGAGGAACTGGCAATCAGCTCGCAACAAGTCTTCAAAATACTAACAGGGAAGAGCGGTATTCGTAAAATACGATCAATTTACTTTGTTAAAAAAAGAGTTTTCCGTGTATACAGATTCGTGAATGCTTTATTTTTATTGTTGACAAACATTCAGCTTTTTTTCGTGGCCTTAGAGCGACCGTTTTTGCTTACTGAGCCGAACATCATGAGTCTAATCTCAGGCCCATCCACATTCAAGATTCTTGAATTGTTTTATTTGATAATGTGACTACATGGTAATAACAGCAACTCGATGATTAAAAAGGAGCTCGTTTGCCTAGTGGCAAACGTTTTTGCTTACTGAGCAGAAGACCGTGGGTTCAATCCCAAGCTCCTGCGCGTTATATTATCGTTAGGACATCAATTCAGCTTATCGTTTGCCAAAACGAACCCTTCTGAAAACCCTACCCTCTTACCCAATATCCCAGTGAGTTGTGAGTGCAGAGGTGTTCTCGGCTTCCATCAACACATTCCTACCCATTCCTTGCTTGACCTGTGTTTGGGTGCGGCCGGCGCTGGTATTGCCTAGTTTGAGATCACCAGTTTTTACACATTGAGGATGATGGCTAGTCCCAAGCATCGTCTATTGATTTTCTGTGTAATTACAGCCGATCTGGCAATAACAGAGTAGCAACCATGGGCGGTCAATCATGCTCATGCTTCCCCTTCTGTTCTGTGCCCAGACCTTTGGCTTGATAAGCCAAATCCCTGATCACTAATCTACCCAACCAGGCTTGTTTCACTGTCTTCGTTCACAAATAATAATTGGGAAGCGATAATAATGAAACTCTTCGCAGCATTACAGTGAATTTCCTTAAAAATCTTTAAACTTTCGTGGATTTCTCAAGACTTCCCTGAAATTCTCTACTCAAAGATCGCACAATTTTCTTGGATTTAGTAGAATTTCCTTTAAGTTCTTTCGAAGTATTCAAATCTACCCTGATGCCCATTGAACTTTCCTTAAAATCTTTGTACTTCCCTGAACTTCTCTAAAGTTCCCTAAATTTTTCTAATGGATCTTCTCTGAAGTCTCCGATTTTTTGGAATTCTACACTCAAAAAATCCGTTCTGATCATGAACAATTGGAACATGGAACAATGAACATGAAATTGACTCGGTAAAACTTTTTTGCCGAGATTCTCACAGTGTGTAGGTTGGATTGCTACCAGTTCCTCTTCCACCGCCCACTTTGCTCTCGTTCTAATAAGAATTTATTTATTTATTTATTTATTTATTTACATCAACAGGCTGGATGAAGCCCCAATGATTTAAACCTTATCAACTATGGTAAAAAAAAAAAAAAAAAATACATTCAAGCATGGTCATAACATAAAAAAAAAACATTAAAAAACGTATATCTTATAGTCAATATCTTAACTCCTGCCGGCGAAAAACAGAAGAAAACTTTCGACGAAGCGCATCACGGGAGAGATGAAAGTCGAAAACAGATGCAACTCTGTTGAATGTTCTCTGCAGTCCGCAAATCGCACCGTACGCTCCATAATTTGTACGACGTAGAGGCAGTCTTAGCATAAGGTTATTACGAAGCGGTCGGGGTTGAACATTCAGGTCAATTTGCCTCAGGATAGCCTCACAATCTGTCCTTCCTTGTAGGATATCGGCCACGGTAAGGGCTCTGTTTGTGTCTCTTCTAGTCCGGAGAAATTCTAGGTCGATAAGTTGACAACGGCTTTCGTAGCTTGGTAATCGAAACGGATCGTTCCAAGGCAATCTACGCAACGCAAAACGAAGAAAGCGACGTTGAACAGATTCAATTCTCTCGGCACCGTTGTTGTAGTTTGGGTTCCAAACCGCTGAACAATACTCAAGCGTCGATCGAACAAGCGAACAATAGAGAGATTTTAGACAGTAGATATCAGAGAAGTTTTTAGCTATCCTAAAAATGAACCCTAAAGTTCTTGACGCCTTATCAACAACATATGCAATGTGTTGCTTGAAAGAAAGCTGCGAATCCAAGATCACACCCAAGTCTTTCACCTGATTCACGCGTTCGATTGTCGAGCCAAGCAGGTCATAGCTAAATATTATCGGTTGTTGTTTTCGTGAGAACGTAATAGCGGAGCATTTGGCTGGGTTCACTACCATTCTGTTTAACCTGCACCAACTAGCGAATACATTCAGTTGACGTTGAAGAAAGTGACAGTCAGCAATGGAGCAGATTCGTAGGAAGATTTTGAGGTCATCTGCATATGATAACCGAGGAGCTTCGATGACCAGATGCACGTCGTTGAAGTACAGTATAAAAATTAACGGTCCCATGTGGCTTCCCTGAGGTATACCTGATGTGGCGAAGAAGCTAGCTGATCTGCAATCTCCTATGGCGACTTTTAGTTGCCGACCGGTAAGATATGATCGAAACCAACTCAGAAGATTACCGCATACACCGAGCCTGCCGAGTTTAGCAATTGCAATAGCATGGTTCAACTTGTCGAATGCTGCGGATAGGTCTGAATAAATAACGTCCGTTTGAACCCGATCCGACATGCTTTCGGTTATATACGATGTGAGACACAGCAGATTGGTAGTTGTAGAGCGGCCGACAGTAAACCCATGTTGATCAGCACTCAAATACTGCTTGCAATGGGACAGCAACGGTTCCATAATCACTAGCTCGAATAGCTTCGAAACGGCACTTAACGATGTAATTCCTCGATAGTTATCCACAGCTCGTTTCCTTCCTTTTTTGTGGACGGGAAACATGTGCGCAAATTTCCAGCAAGATGGAAATATGCCACCTGAGAGAGACATTCGGAACAGGCGAAGAAGCGGAATTAACAAGCTAGCAATATGTCTCTTCAAAAATACAGATGGAACTCCATCAGGTCCAGGATTGAAGGATGACTTGAGCAGAGTCGCGGCCTTAGAAATCATTTCTGCATTAACATCAATTGCACCCAGCGTTTGATCGTTTACTGGAACGTTCCTGGCAGCCAGGTTAATATGGTCGTCAGTTAGTGTCTCATTAGTGAATACACTGGAAAACTTTTCGGAAAAAAGGTGGCATATATCCTGAACAGTGGCAGCAACTTCTCCGTTGAATTCCATAGACGATGGGAGGCCGGATTCCCTGCGTTGCTCGTTCACGTAGTTCCAAAAGGATTTCGGGTGTAGCTTAAGTTTGCGCTGGATGCCTCGTTGGAAACTTGAAAAGCATTCACGACTGACTCGCTGGTACATGTGATTCAGCCTCACATAATGTAGTTTCAGAGGAAGCGTGCGATACTTCGTAAATCTTCTCAATGCTGCTCTCTTGATTGACTTCAACCTACGTAGCTCTCTCGTTTGCCAGGGAGGGTGAGACACTTTGTGGTGAGTTCTTTTCGGGACGTGTCTGTCAATGACATATGCCAAGACATGTGAAAAGGTTTGCGCTGCAGCCTCAACGTCATCTGGATCAAGGATGTTCTCCCATACCATGCTAGACAATACATCTATGATGCTACGGTGGTCAGCTTTACGGAAGTCATAAGAAACCGTAGCAGTATAGTCGCCAAAATCACGCACGAGTTTGTCCTCAACAGTGACAATTAGAGGAGGGTGATGTGGAACTGGCTTAGTTAGTGCACAAGGAGCCGAGGAAATTGATGGAGCCCTGTCCTGTGTGCTCACGAAGCAGAGGTCCAAACTACGACCATTTTCATTAACTACATGGTTAATTTGAGAAAGCGTCGCTGCGCTGTAGTTGTCGAGAAGGCTAATAGCTCCTGCGTGAAATGTAGAGCTATCAGGATCTGGATACAGGAATCCGCTATGAGATGGACTCCACGAAACGCCTGGCAGATTGAAGTCACCAAAAATGAATATCTCATCAACTGGAGTGGAACTTTCGACAACTGTGAAAACTGACCGACAGTGAGTATCGATGAGTTCATTGTCGCGGACTCGATCAGGTGGAATGTACAGAGCGCATAGAAATAGTGTGCGATCACCCAGATTGATGGCTGTCCAAACCTGCTCCACATTGTTCCATGAATCGTTCTCGATGGCCTTTGCCTCCAACCCGCTACGGACATGCTTAATGTTTTCCGTGAACCATGGCCATGAATAAGAGAAATTAAAAATGTAAGCACAATCACAAAAGTCTAACTGGAGAGTTGCCAAACTCATGGGATATTCACACCTTGATTGATCCACTTCGGCCTACTTCGGAACGATCGGCACAACGCTTCGCACAGCTTTCGGCACTGCTTGGCACAGATTAAGGTGTGCAGAGTTGAATACCCCTTGTCGAAACAATGTCCCACACGATAGCATAGTTCTAGAAAAGAACTTTAATACAAAGGAAGTGCAAGGGATCAGGTGAAATGCATTCTAAAGTGTTTTATAAGCATCCTTTTCGTCGGAACCGTTATTAGGCGATTGGCAGGCTGGCCCGATTATTCTGATTGGAGGCGGATTGTGCAAGAGATTTTTGAAGATCCGATGGAATACTGTAAAATGTTGAGCTAGAACTAGGAGATGCAACTGTCTTTAAAATTTTTGATTCATGGGAAAACCATCGTTCATTTGGTGAGTTTCTTCCTGCAACTTTGTCTTAGACATCGTGCTGTGATTCGTTGAGAAGTGTCGAGCGCGCTATTATCAAAGGTTGGGAACGAGTGTGAATGACCAAGTTCCAGCAAAGATTTGCTCATTGATTCTCATCCGGCTAGAGAGTCGTTGTAGTGTTTTTTTTTGTTTTTGATTTTAGGCGATTTTTAGAACTTTCAAGTAGACAGCAATACTTGAAAGTTCAATTTGTTGTGATCATGCTGGGTGTGAAGAGTTTTTGAACTAGTTTGTAAATAGCCCGGAAAAGTCTTAGAATAGCCTTTGTTGTTGTTTAACAGTAGAACACCCGAGCAAAGTCCAGCATCAAAATGACAGCAAATTTAAATCAAGTTCAGATATCAACATCAAACTGAAATCATAATTTGATTTCAGTTTACACAATTGACAAATTTGATATAGGTATTAGGATTTTGTTTTCATTTTGCTGTACATTTGCTCTTCAGAAATTTGTTGTTGCGGGTTTGTTTTCATTGCCTTAGCATAACATCAAATTGAATACTTGTTTTGTTATCAACAGAAAAAATGGATATCAAATTTTGTTTTCAGTTTGCTCTCACTGATAGCAGAAATAGTTTTCAATGTGATCTCACAGGAAGATTTTTTTGCTCTCAATTTTGATATTTTAACCGTTAAAACGACCAAAACGACAGCAACCTGAGTAATCATTTTCAGCGAAATCACAACATCAAATTTAGATTTCAATTTGATCTCAGACTTTGCTCGGGCAGCGGGACAGAAGGAGTACAAAATTATGTAATTGGATGAGATCTTTCCTTTATTTTTATTTGTATTATAATGTATTCTCGTTCTATTTTTTTCCTTTGGTTTGTTTTCCGTGCTGAGCACCAATGCTACCGACGCCAGAGAGGCAGCTCCCACACCTGGACCCTACCTATCGACCATTCCGAAAGGAAGGCGTGATCAGAGATGTTATGCCTCAGAACATCCCGGCGGCGCCGACTGGGATTGAACCCAGGCCTGCTAGGGTAAGAGGTAATCACGCTTACCACTACACCACTGGCGCCACTTCTCATTCTATTTCTTTATATTGAAATATAGTGTTCACCTCTTCGTGTTTATCGTGCGTTTATGCAGCTCACAAAAGGAAAAGTTCGCGAGCCATTGTGAGTATTTGCGATATTTTTTTTTCTGTAGAATGATTAGAGATCCGCTTCTCTCATTTTTCATACAAGAATTAGGGTTCCTCTTCCTTTCCTTTCTCCTACCTTTTCTTCCATTCATATGGCGCTATAACCATATAAGACATATAGGGCTAGGACAAGAGTAAGTGCTCATGTAACACCACTAGAGGCAAATGGAGCACCACTTTTTAGACTAGATGCTCCCAACGACCAATCTATATCCAAATCCAATTATCAATTTGATCTAGATGAACGCGTCATTGGGACGGTACTAATGGACATTTTTGGTCGCTATTGAAAATTTAGTTGACTGCTGAATTTATGTACGGGCCCAAATAAGGGGCATTTAATCCGACATTACCTCCATTTCCCCTATATATATAAATGAATTTCTGTCTGTCTGTCTGATACTTATAGACTCGGAAACTACTGAACCGATCGTCGTGAAAATTTGTATGCATGGGGTTTTGGGGCCAGGTTCTTATGATGGTTCGAGTCCCCCATACAAACGAAACAGAAAAATATAGTATGTTTTTTTGAATCGGCGCATAAACTCAAGCTAATATTGAATCTCGAGCAAGGCCGGGCACACGCAGCAAGTCATTTATAAATAACAATACAACGAAACGTACGGTACGAGATGTCCACGTCTCATACATTTATTGGATTCTTAAGCTTCGATCTTACCCCTTAAATGTTGCACAGTAGACCTGACCATTTTTATATAATTTGCGCATCTCTGATTTGCAACATATAGGGTAAATGTTGGCTTCGGCACCTATTGACTGTACTCGGCGATTCAAATTTAAATGATGATTTCACTATGTTTTCCCATCAACACACTTCCCTGAATGTTTCCAGTTAGTCTTTCAGCTTCAATCTGATTATATTTATACGACCGAGCAATCCTGTTATGTCAGATTTTTCTTCAAATGAAGCATACGCATTACAAAATGGGGCTGATTTCGAGTTTCCGATAATAGAACAGCTGGTTAACACGTAGTTCTAATGGGAAGGTTGCCGAAGAAAAAGAGGCTGCCGACAATAGTCACACTCACCTGAGAAGTTTGGAGTGTTGTAAAAACGATTTCAAATAGTTTTGAAGAATTCTGTCGAATGGAATGGAGAGGCAAGCAGTAGATGAATGTAAAGAAACAGACACGTCATATATGTTCTTGACGGTGAGAATATGCTAGTAGAAGTGCGGACGCTGCTTAGATTGACGAGAATACGTAAATTCCCCTACCAAATAGACATGAAAAAATATTTAAAAAATATATAATTTTCCAGGATGCTTTCATGATCTGGTGTTAGATTAGATTAGATTAGATTAGACTAGACGTAAAGCCGTTGGTCAAGGCCCATGTGTTGATGGGTTCGATTCTTAAGATCCTGGTATTGAGTCACCTTCCTGACGTCGGTGATTGGCACGCAAGTGACGAAAAATAATGAAGTGACCAAATTTAAAAGTATTACAAAAATTTGCCATAAATGACTCATCTTACCTTTAATTTGGCATCGAATTGGTCCAACATGAGCTGAGAGACAGTAAATATGACAAAGAATACTGTAATGGATTAAAACAAAAAAAAAAACTGAGCTACTTAAAACCTATTTTCATTTCATTACCTCTCGATTTCTATAGGAAACGCCTCTCTTCACTTCATTCATTCGCATTTATAGTTGTAGATTGTAGCACGCGACAGGAGGCAGACAGACAAAGCCATCCGTTTCCCCGTGGTCGGAGCACCCAAGCGACCGGCAATTTAATTAAATTTCCCGCAAAATTATGTTGACATCGTGAAAAATGCACGGCAATCGTACCGCATTCCCCCTAGTTGCATTCACATATTCACGATGCACCCATACCTTCACCATCTGTGCATTCTTCAGTCAGCCTTCCGACGGTGCTCTGGCAGCCTTGGTATGGAGTATGTGTGCCGCAACTGCTTAAATGAAAAATATATTCTATTATGAAACGACTTCCGGCTCTGACTTCGTTCGTTTTAAAGGCGGTTGGATATTTTCAGCAATGTATAGTTTTTGACGTGACTGCAACTAGGACGCTGCACTGTGGGTATTCAGTGGCCAATAAGAAGAAGATTGACTTTCTCCGTTCTCCGCGATTCGTGTTTATCCATCGGTAGTAAACTATTCAACGTACTGGTACATAGTTCAATAATTCATTGAATATGTAGAACTTCAAGATCTGAACTCCACACAGTGGTTTGGAATGTTTTAAATATCTTATTCATACCATTCGATGATGTGCAAGGCTCTCTTGAATATCATGGACTCATAAAACATTTCAGGACATTGTTCTGTATAACTTCAAGATCTGTACTCCAGAATAGTTTGAAGAGCATTGAATATCTTATTTATACCATTCCATAATGTGAATGTTATCAAAGGACTCTCTTGAGCTTCAGTACATTGTTTAAGACTTGATTGAGTCTGTTGAACTTCATGATCTAAACTCCAGAATGGTTTGGAAAGCATTAAATATCTTATTGATACCATTCGATAATGTGCATGTTGTCAAAAGGCTCTCTTGAATTTCAAGGTGCCATAGCAATTTTCAGGACACTGTTCCAGATTTCTTTGAGTCTGTAGAACTACAAGATCTGAAATCTTTATGGACTGATAAATATTTTCAGGACATTGTTCAAGACTATATTGAGTGTGCGGAGCTTCAAGATAATAGCTCCAGAATAGTTTGGAGAGCATTTAATATATTATTGTTACCATTCTATGATGTGCATATTATCATGAAGATGTGTTGAAATGTACCAAATCACATTGAGTCTATAGAATATCAAGATCTGAACGTCAAGATATTTTGAAGATCCTAGAAGACTTCAGGATTTCAAAATGATGTTTGGTGATTGATGTAGGCACTTACGAATCCAAAATTTGTCAAATAATGCAGAATAAGCAAGACAATATGTTTGGCCACCTTCTTGTATGGAGATATCCCATTGTGCGATGGTGTGATAAATGGAGGGGATGAAGGGGGAAGGGGTTGGTTCAGAGAATGTGTGGAAAATGTAGGCAACGGGGCCAATGAATGTGAAGGACACGATTTGTTGCATTTGTTTGCACAGCCATGTGCGGAGAGAGAGGGTATGTGGCATGCACTTATACATCCATACATAGCTGTTTTTTTTTTGTTATTGAAGTTGATTTTTTTTTATAATAGTAGGCACCTACACTCGATGTTCATTGTTTGTTCGTCTAGCAGCCTACCGGTGTGGGGATGAATTTACGTGAATGCTTGTCGGTGTTCTTTTTAAATATGGAAAAGAAAGAAGCTTTCAAAAGGTTAAATTACTGCTGGGGAAACGAAATTGTTGGAAAATTTATCATGCGAATCGACTTAGAGCAACTCAAACTCCACTTGTAACCTGAATCTTTACAACCCAATGTATTTATCATATGTGTAACAGAACTGTTCTTTTTAAATCGATGAACAGCAAAATCGGAACTAGGTTGATGAAATGACGATCTCTCTAAAGATCATCATAAATTTCCTTTAAACGTCGTATTCGAATAAATGGAGTGCTGCACTCCGTTTAGCAAGAATGATCTTTTTCCCATCAAACTGAAGCCAAATATTCCAAAAAATTGCCACAAGTACACTAAATTTCAATCCAACAATCCTATTCGTACTTCATTTAACTGCCACTAGGTACCTACTCCAATCACATGACAACTTTTAAGGGTCTACATTTCCTGTAAACCTACAAAAACCGTATCACCCGACTAACCCCGAGCGAACGCGGAACCTTTTCACGCTTATTTTACTGTTTGTTTAATGTTATTCATCCCCTTAATGAACCGCCTCTCCATCCACTCATCGTCCTCATCATCATCATCATGAAAATCATCGTAAACATATAATTCGCCTCATTCAACTGCTGCTGTAAGTGCCTACCTTTCCCGCTCGTCGTATGGGCCACCCTCCTCCACCACATACCGACTGAGCGGAAAAATCGGCCGACTGAAAGAAAGTTCAATGGAAATTGTAGCATTGTACCAAGAGGTTTCCTTCCTACCGTGGACGAAAAGTACGAACCACCGTGCTTCTCCATCATCGCCGCCCAAATAAATATTGATTCACCATCAATTCCACGCGTATGGTTTCACAATTATTGACGGCGCCTACTATGATGAAAATTAGAAAACACTCAAAGCGAAACAGAGGGTCGGTTTTTGAATTGACTCGATTGGATCGTGTAAATCGATGTTCGAAGCATTACCGAAAAAAAAACCGAGCATCAAGGTAAATGGGAAGTTTGCGATTCTCGTTTTCCCGCACAACCAACAACGGCCAAATGGACTGGAACACAAACAATAAAAACGTGTTTTGTAAATTGGAAAACAGGTAGAAAATGCTGCCGATTGCACGTCCGCATATACAACTTGGCAAAATACAAAATCATCTAATCTGGGTAACCCTATTGGTAATGCCTATTCTATTTTTTGCTCCTTATCAAACCACTCACCTGGACTCGTGAATTTAGGTACTTCATGAGTTCTAGAGTGCTACCTGGTAGGCCTGCGAGTGATTTTCTGTATACTAGTATACCTGCCTCAGTGTTTCATCTCACCCAACAACAACAATAACAACTTCAACGCATATTTTTAACCTAGCTTGATGTTACTTTTGTTTCGTTTTATTTACCACCACAACATTGTTCAACTATTTTAATTGGTTTGGTTGGTGGCCTGAGTGGCGTGTGGTAGCAAAAGTTTGGATTTATAGGCCCAAGTTCCGCTTCGCTTCGGCCGGATTTACAGCTCTGTGCGGTTGTGTCTGTGTTGGTTTCAATGTGGTAAATGAGTTTTATTTCGGTTTGCCTCTGTTGTTATTGTTGACGATGTTGTGGTTTTCTAACTCACATGGCTTAGCTGCTGCTAGATTCTATCGCTTTACACTGGCTGGCATGATTTCAATAGCGGCCCGGTTGCGTTCGCAGCTTCTAATGACTTCAGATTCCAAAAGGGGTGGATGAACGATTTCGTGAAGTTATAGCATGGGAAAATGATTTCGCATTTTGTGCATTTTAAGTTTCACGATTCCTACATAGCAAAAATCATTACAATTGGGTTCTTTATGGCTATTGAGGTAATTGCATATTCGTAATCTTCATTACAAATGGCACCGAAATCCAAGATTTAATTAATTTTTAAGCATTGGAACTACTCTAAATAAGCGAGCTGTCATTTTGTTAGTTTTGTGTCAACCAGAGTGATTATTTTGCTTTTAATCATGATTTTAAAATCGAGATAGAAGTATGTACCTAAATGGGGTCGAACAAAATATCGTTGTGTTCAGAAAGCGAAGCTCTTTCAGATGATTTATAGTAACCGATATATTTTTCAAAATTAAAGAGCCGAATTCAGGATGATGTATTCAATATTGATGTAAATGCAAAAGGTAGACACAATAGCTATGCATAATGAGCGGAACAGATCTTCTGCGATCTCCTTATTGGCGTTCATTCAGACGATTCAATCTAGTTCGTGTTGCTTTTGCTGTTCATTTAGTGTGAGTTAGTTCTGCCAGGTTGAACTCGGTAGATATTTTGACATAAGACCACGTGGAGTTTATAAAAGAACAAGAAGTAACGAATCTACATCTCATTGATGTTTTTCATAGTCAAACATAAAGAAAATTGAAAATCAGAGAAGGTGTTCATTGAGACAAGCAAATCGAACAAGGTCGTATTCGGTCGAGGTAGATTTGACAGAAAACCCCGAGTAAGTACAGGCAAGTTCATTTAGCTTTCCGAAAAATAATCCAATTTTTAATTACCCGGATGCATTTGACGGAAAATTTATAGCAGTTTGAATAAATAAATTGAAAATTTGTGGTGGACCTGGACAGTGGTCACCGGAGATGTTCCAAATTTTGGAGGATATGTCAAAAACTGATTTTTTCTGATATTCAAATTTACTTGAGTTCATATTTTTTTCTGATACTGTAGAACGTAAAATTTTATGAAAATTTGCCCAAGACATAAAAGCTCTACATCTTCAAACAACTGAGGTATACGACCGTTTATAAAATATGTTTGAAATTCACAAAACATTTTGAACAATCGCTTAAAATAATATTTTTATTTTCCTCGATCGGTCCTGGCCATTTTGAAAACGTGTCGATCATCAGGAAGCAGTAGAAACCTTCAATCTGACCACCATAATCTATGTGGACTTTATCCCATGGCTTTGATGGAATGGGCCACGATTCCAGGTTGGTTTTGCGTGGTGATTTAGCAGTTTCAGCATAAAACTTACAGTATCGAACAAAATCTTTGACGTTTCTAACGAAACTTCGTGCGAGGGACTTCATTCGGTCCATTCCCGGATAACATCGAAGTATTTGCTAGAGAATGCGTCTTCGAAAGCGCACCGGAGCTACGACTCTATCGCCGAACATGATGCAATTCTGCACAACTTGAAAACTTCCTCGGCGATTGAAGAATTGTTGATCGCCTTGGAATGAGGATCTCTTGAGGTTTCAGCAGCAATCGTTTCAGACGTCATGGGGAGACTTGAAGTACACAGTTCGAAAAAAAAATAGTGTAAATTTCTGTTCAATATGATGCACATAAATGGAGCGTCACATATTATATACGTTTACATTATATATCAAGTAAAGTTCTGACACATTACATGCAATGTAGCAAATATGTAAACAACATTGTTTACAAGTTGCTCGGTTGCGTGAGATGAAATACAAGTTTACGTAAATGAATGTTTACATCACAATTAAAATTCAGAATTTTTATCTGTGCGTACAATCGCTGAGAACGCCTTTGATATATGCTTCCATTTGTACAGAAGCAATCACATATTCCTCATCGGTTCTTACATGGAATTTGATTAGCCGTGAAAGGAGGTAAGCGTGTCAAAATTCCTCAGTCAGCACAAACTGGACGTCAATGTTGTATAGCATCAATGTGAGAGCCTAGAGTTGTAGTCGGTTGGTTGTGTAAACCAGATTCCCTGAAATGCTTCCGAATACCTTTAAGAGTGGCTTGTGGTCGGTCTGAACTGAACAACATCTTGTGGAATTGTGTTACAGCGAAAACAGAGCAAAGGCTTCTTACTCGATTTGACCGTAGCTCTGCTCTGAAGCAGTCAGTGATCTTGATACATGCGCGATAGCCTTCACTGATCCATTAGAGAAGTGATGTATAATAACAGCGCCAACCCCATCTTTGGATGCGTCACCTGCTACAATGATCAAAGTGGGTCAAAGTGTGTTAGCAACACGCCAGAAGTGAGTAGAGTTTTGAACTTCTCGAATGACTTTTGGCAGCTGGCAGTCCATTTCCACGTCACGTTTTTCTTCAGCAAGTTGTCCATGGGTGCCCTAAGTTCCTTCATTTGCTTGACAAAACGTCCATAATAATTGAAGTTTCGACACGTTCTTCGGGGGTGGCATCTGCGAAATTGCGTTTGTCTGAATCTGGTCGTACATATGTCATATTTGTCGATGATGTGGCCTAGGAACATGATTTGCGATAGACCAAAACGGCCCTTGTCGAATCTCAGGTGGAGACCGTACGCCTTGATTCATTACAGGACTTCATTGAGGCTTCGGACATGCTCTTCCTTCGTCCTACCGGCAACCATGATATCGTCGAGATATGGTTTAACTCCAGGAATTACTCCAACCAACAATCCTTTGGAACGCGCCAGGGGCTGACTTGATTCCAGGTGGCAGACGGTTGTATTTAAACAATCCTCGATGCGTGTTAATTGTAAGGTACATTTGTGATTCCTCCTCAACAGCTCCTAAAGTCCTTGCAGGTAGGCATCAGACAGGTCGAGTTGGGAGAAATACCAGCAGCCAGCCAGGTCTGCAAAAATATCTGGATGTGAAAGAACATTCAAATCAGAGTTTGATGACACGTAGGCAACTCCTGTATTCTTCACACCTCGGATGGTTGATTCTGCAGAGAACTCACAATGCTGATCTAGTCTCCAGAAGTAGTGATTGCCGTCTCCAGAAGTGCAGTTTACTTGATGCTTGGTCTTCCGATTGCTTCCCACGTTTGTGTTGATATAAACGTGACATCGGAAGCGCAGTCCAGCTGAAAAGTTGCATCGTTGCCATCGATTCCAACAGAAACGTATATTCTCTTGCCTTGAAGATCAATCGGCTTTGTTTTTTCGAACTTCTTTCCAGGTTTCGATTTTGATTCGGCAGTTGAGTAATACCCTTCTTTGTGCCCCTTGAGTTTGCACTTGTTGCAGTTGTGGTCTTGATATGGACATTCCTCCATAAAATGCAGATCACCGCAGAACCAGCATGGGGACTTCGGCTTCTTTTTCTTGAGAGGCTTCATTGAAACGGCGTTAACGACGGATTTCTCCGGAACGGGTTTCTCTATCATTTTGGTGTCCTGATTCAAGTTGTTGAGTTGATGGCACTCTTAGACGAGACTTTCCAAGGTGAGCTTCGAACCTTCCGCCGGTGGAGCATTCTCTCCAGCTTCCAACTTACCAATTATTCGGGTGCGGATGTCTGCATCTCGCGGAGATTGGAAACCCCAAACAAAGCGTAGTGCTTTGAACTGGTCGTCGGATAACTTGGAGAGCTGGAACGCTTCACAGTGTTTATTCACGGAGGCAGCCAAGCTTGGACAATCGTCAGCATCGTTCTTCATTTATTGAAGACACAGGAACCGATCAATGCAAAGGGAGCTTCTTGAGTTTCTTCTCCAGGACAAAATCGCATGGATGATTTGGCAGGATACTATTAACGTACCGTTCATGGAACTGGATGACAATTTACCTCAAGAGTCCAGTCCTTTTTGCCAGATGTTATAGACTCCAATAAAAGACTGGTTGTTGGTTAATTAGGTCAATATACTTCGGAGGTCATAACATTAATAATAGTACGTTTAGACATATATGTAATATAGGTCTGTATAATGCCATTTGAATCAGTTGAAGATTAGATCTAATTGCCGATAGACGTTTTGTTCGATCGCTGCGTTGTTTTTTTCGGTTGCTTTTGATAGCTATACAGTACGGTGAAATGTCGAGTGTAGTAGCCGTCACGAATACCATTGCTTTCATATTTCCGAATAATGCTGCCCAGCCAACTCTACCGGAGATGGTCCGCTTCGTGAAAGGCCTCACCGGTGTTCAGGGAAAAATGGACACGGCGTATAAGAATGCTGAGGAGAGGACGGTATTCATTAAATACAAGTCTGAGGAAGGCATGAGGGAAGCCCTCTCTTGTAACGATGAAAGACAAACGTTCCATTATTCTAATGGAACACAAGTGGAGGTTTGCATGTCGGTAGCGGGTTGTAACATCCAGTACGAGTGTTTGACCTACCGCCGGAGGTATCCGATCGTGATCTTGCTGCTGAACTAATCAAATTTGGGAAGATTAAGCGCTGTGTGCGGGAAAAGTATCCACCCGAATATCAACTGGATTTGTTCACTGGTGTCCGCGGAATTTACATGGATGTGGAGAAAGAAATTCCACCAGCGCTCTACTTCCTTAGCAAAAGAGGAAGAATTTTCTAAGATGGAAATAAATTGAAATGCTTTGCTTGTGGACAAGAGGAACATCAAAAAAAGTCTTGCGGAAGGAGAGGAGCGTAAAAATAACAAGAGACACAGGAGCAGGTGTCAAAAAAAAAAAGAAGACGGGAAAAACACATTCGCTGCCGTTCTCGCAGGAACGAGTTCGTCAGACAATGTCGAGAAGCAGGTAATAGATTTGGAAATAGAGATGCTGGAGGATGAGGAAGAAGAAGAAGAAATCGGTACAACACTGGAAGCTGAATTGGATCACGGAAAACAGCAGAACAATCAACACAACCAGCAGCAGCAGAAGCAACCGCAAAAGCAGCAAAAGATTGGAAACTGGACTGAGCACGTTCAACTACATACAAAGCTACTGAAGCAACAGCAGAAACAACAGAAGTATGCCAATGATAGTTCACCGCCCAGGAAGACCTTACGTCCCAGCTCTTCACGTTCGGGCACCGGATCAGATTAGTTTTAATAATTCAAATGAATTGTAATTGTTCATTCTCTTGACTCTTGGCTCCGTAGAGTTTTAATTAACAGTTAAGCCTTACAAATAAATTAAAAGGATAAAAAAAAATGCCATTTGAAGTTTGACAAAATTTGAATGTCCCGATCATTTTGTCAATCCTCTGTACACCATGAATACAAATCATGTAATCGTAAACATTGTTCCACAAAATAATCGTAATGTCTCCGTTACGATGCACCGGGCACCAGTAATGGCAACAGGAGTCATAGAAACGTGGACTCTGTTTTGAAAATCATGATTTTCAGTTCTGGTAAACGTAATTTAAGTTCATGAGTTGTGCTTGACATCTGGAACATAGTTCATTGGGCCCAAATCACCTGCACTGGAGCCGGCTCTGCTGTCCACTCCAAAATTGCTGCTTTACCTGTTTGATTGGCGAATTCAGCACTCGTTGGTTTAAGAACGGTTTACACTTATGCTATTTCACTAGCTCAACCAGCTATCACGAATTTCAGTTGTTCCTGAAATTTTATGCTGGTATATGCTGAAGTCCTGTTTACATTATGCTGGTAACTTTTTAGTACAGTTGTAGTACAGCAGCGCTAGCAAATATGCACAGATGTAAACACCACATAACAAATCAACTGCCACCCCACCGCTCGCTGCCGTCACCACCGGAATAGTTCATATATGCAATCATAACTTGTCAAAAGGACGTAAGTCGCTAAAATAAACAAATGGATGTTTTGCTTCAAGCTGATTATACAATACATGCTTTTTCTACGAGTTAATGAAAAACAAGCCCTATGTGGTCTTCTTTCATTGTTTTTAAAATGGTTTTGATACACTCTTTTGTTGTCAACATGACTTAACTGTCAAAATTTGATGATAACACAAAAACTGCAGATACGCTCACAGTGAAACGTCATATGTGAAAAAACAATCATTTTCAATCAGCAGATACGTCAAGTTATTTCTATATAGGGGAATTTACGTATTCTCGTCAATCTAAGCAGCGTCCGCACTTCTATTAGCATTTTCACAGCGTCACGCACATATATGACGTGTCTGTTTGTTTTAATTCATCTGCTGCTTGCTTCTCTATCCATTCCTATCGACAGAATTCTTTAAAACTGTTTGAAAGCGTTTTTACAACGCTCTAAACTTCTCAGGTGAGTGTGACTATTGTCGGCAGCCTCTTTTTCTTCGGCAACCTTCCCATTAGAACTGCGTGTTAACCAGCTGTTCTATTATCGGCAACTCGAAATCAGCCCCATTTTGTATTACGTATGCTTCATTTGAAGAAAAATCTGGCATAACAGGATTGCTCGGTCCTACAAATATAATCAGATTGAAGCTGAAAGACTAAAGAATCATTTGGATACATTCAGGGAAGTGTGTTGATGGTAAAACATAGTGAAATTAACGTTTAAATTTTGATTGCCGAAAACAGTCAATGGGTGCCGAAGCCGACATTTACCCTATATGCGAAATGAATTTTAAGGTATGTTTAAAAACATAAGTGTTATAATTTAGATGCAGCAATTAGATGTTGCTATCCAATGTTTCTAATTTCCTATCAAAGATTACATACGTCCTTTTGAAAAGTTATGCCTTATAAAGTTGATATAAATGAACTTGCAGCTTGCCTAATAAACAACGACCGAAAAGGACAGATACAGCACTACTCGTGATTCAAGTTCACGGAAGCAAGAACGAAATGGTTCACAAAATCATTATTTTATTTTGAATATTATAAAGTGTTACGATTTTTTTGGTTGCACTGAGCAGGCGTGGTCATGGATTTGTGATTACATTCTTGAAGATCCGTATTAAGTGATCACGTTTACGGGAACAATGTCATGAATTCAGATGAACTAGCATTTCACGAAATCATGATTTTTTGTTCACGAATAACGAAACGGGTTTTTTTTTTTGGTGCAGGATCCCAGGATTTGAATATTTATTTCCCGAGTTTTGGAAATCCAGGGAAACGTATAATTCCTCGGGACATTCCGGGATGGAAGCTCTACTACTACTATCAACAATTATTTTGATTTTTCCGGTTTATTCCAAATGCGTTATACCTGCAACTCAATTGTAATTGAAACTGATGTAATGCACATAATTCCTACGAAGGCGTTCATCATCAACCTTTCTAGAATCCGAATATTCTGCCATCCAGTGTACTTGTTGTGTTGTTTACATCGTTGCTCTGAGCTTTAGGGTCTATTTGTTCTCACTCGCTATCCGATCACGCGCTCTATCTCACTCACTCATCCGAATCCACCACGCTCACGCCCTCTCGGAAATCACTCGCTTTTATAACTATAGTTTAATTGTTTACAGTTATAGCTTTGCCTTTTTCACTATTTATTTCACCTTAATAACCTACAGTTAGTATTTGATTTCAATATTGTCATGCACAAATTATTTATTCCTTCGACTAGAAAAACGATAATCGTAATTCATTTCGCTATCGTCGCACACACATACCTACACCGCGCTGCTGTTAGCTGGTGTTGTCGTTGTTCGGGGTTTTCCCGGTTTTCCCCGATTCGCCTCCTCGAAGCCCCCCCCCCCCCTTCTGACTGGCGGCTGTGGCGTGCTGGAAGAAGCATGGGGCTTGTCTGTAGGCCTACACTACATTTGGTTTTCGGATTTTCGCACATGGGCATTTTTGTTGCTTTTGCTGCGGTGCAAGGTTATATGCTGCATTGTGTTCATGCTTGTTGGGGGTGTGTATGCTCAGGCGGTAATTTTGTATGACAAGTTTCGCGAGGGCGCTATTTATTATTATTTCCTGTTTGGTTTTTCGGTTTGCCACCAACCTACCTTACGACACACCACACCACAAGTATGGTTGTCCGTCGTGTATCAACCGCTGTATCCGGCAGATAATTTTCGGTTCGCCACTACGAGGTCATTTCAGAAATGCTTTTTTTTTAGCAACATTAAACGATCTAATCAAATTTGGAAGCATTCGAATCGTTTTTCAGATGGTTGTTTTTACGGTTACGAGACCCTTTTATCACGATTAGCCACCCGAGCGAGAAGAAAATAAAACATAAAACGGATTCATGACACTCCATCAAAATTACCAATTGACGCCAGTCAGTGCCTGCAATTAGTATCAAGAAACAACATCTACATCAACAATAATAGCAACAAAACAAACCTCGCTGCCTATTTCACTGTGGCCCTGCACGGGATTAACATTTTACGGCTCTGGTTTCTTCCATGAAGAACGGTGTTTGGACTAATTATCGTGTTGATGAAAAGACTATTTCAAATTCGACCTGCCTGTTTTCGCTTCCCTTCCCCCCGTGGTGGCAAGATATGTAGAATAAAATCGCAACCGACAGCCAGTTTGGGTATTAGCGGCGCCGGTGGTGTAGTGGTAAGCGTGGTTACCTCTCACCCCAGCAGGCCTGGGTTCAATCCCAGTCGGCGCCGCCGGGATGTTCTGAGGCATAACATCTCTGATCACGCCTTCCTTCGGATGGGAAGTAAAGCCGTTGGTCCCCGGTTCATGAGTTGATGGGTCGATATGTAGGGTCCAGGTGTGGGAGCTGCCTTCCTGGCGTCGGTAGCATTGGTGCTCAGCACGGAAAACAAGATCGACGGAAAACAAATCAAAGAAAAAAAAAGCCAGTTTGGGTGGAGCGGAGTGGGGTAGGATCGTTCGAAAATTTGACTGCTTCCACTAAACAAAGGGGTTGGTAGGCACAAGAGAACGAGGAGCTTGGAACGGGCTGTTCGCTTTGGGAACAATCTGGCGGGCTGTTGCAAGTTGGTGGTGCTGTCAAAAAATCTTAATCAAATTTGGCACTGAGTCGGAAGTGGATGCGTTTTTCGGAGTGACAATGCTTTAATGTTAGATTGAGGAAGTTTTTTTTCTCAGTGTTAGACGCGTGCTGAAATGAAATCAAGGAATATTGAAAACAGGGTGGCTTCCATTCACTTCGCTATGAAAAATGTTTTTTTTTACGTAGGACTACGTCTGTGATTTCTATATGGAGGTACACTTTGTGAAAACCGAAAATGGAAAATGTAACAAAATTATGAAAGATTTTGAACGTTAATAACTCAGCTGCCCCTGACCAATGTCAATAATTTTATCACCAATCGATCAGAAATATTTCTACGCATCTGCAAATTTAAGACTTTATCATTTTTCAAAATGTCACTATTAAAAATTGCACGAAAGTGCAACTGTTGCTATGAAATTGGTGATTGCCTGCGAAAAGCGATTTCCCTAACACAGATTTCAAAGTTCAATTCCATCTGGTCTCACCAAACGGTGTTTATTCGATCACCTCGTGATGAGTGGTGGTGTTCTCCAGTACACAACGAAAGGCTCCCCGCTAGCAGCTAGCTATCAAGGCTGGCCTCAACTGCTGATCGGATTCAGTTCCAATCACCGTGTGTGGTAGTGTCTGGTCGTCGGCATCAGCAGCAGTGCTTTCGACGCGTGGCGTTCAACATTGTTCTCCAGTACACAACGAAAGGCTGCCTGCAAGCAGCGAGCTGCAGCACATATGGGCATCCATAGAAGGAGGAAGAAGCCGCACTGCTATTGATCGGAATCAGTAGCTCTTCGTGAGTTGCTGTGGGCCATCTATGCCAAGCGCGTCACACTAAAGAGTATAAACAGAGAGAACTACGCTCATATTCCTATTCCTACACAAAACACAAGCTCCTGCTGCAGTTAACAAATAAGATTTATTATACAAGACCACGTACACTGTACACAAACATCATCCTCTGATCAAATGAAACCTCAGACCATTCAAAACAAAATACCAAAATCGCTTTTTCGAATGATAGCTGCAACCGGATGACGGTTGTTTTGAAATCAGATGATTTTCCTCTCGAATACTGAATGAAACTTGTTATGAGAAGGGATAGGGCCTTCAGTTGAAATGCGTAATGCTCTCTGCAGAATGACTGTCATACTAAATGGAAATGCATATGGTATTGGTTCAGCCCCATAACGCAAATCATTCAAAACGATTATGTAAATAATTCTATCGAACGGCATTTGCTGATCTGAGCTGACAAGCGAGGTGGAAGCATATGCATCGCTATCAGAGCTGTTACGAACAAAGGTAAAGGATGAAAACCAATGTTTGGCTAATTCATGGTGGAGGAGGTTTTCTCCGTCACCAAATTTTTTTGAATCCATGATGGAATGCCTTACTATGGCTATTCAGTATGGAATTGTACATAATCAAATTATAAATCTAATTAAAAGCACTTGCATGTCACACTATTCTTACATGTTTGTCCTCTGAGTGCCGTATGTTTTAAAGCTAATTTTCAAACGAAAATCATCCTGTATGTGGATGACAGTCATATGGATGTTCATCATCTGACGACGATTTCAACCATAAGAAAATCATCCGAAATTCGAATGCATATTGTTAAAGGGCTCGAGCAATGCAATAATCATTCGAAGTATTGCGGATGTTTTGGTTCAGTGTAGTCCTGCGTCACCATTGCGTACAACCCCAAAGGGCTATCCCTTATATTTTTAAATATGAAATCATTCTATAATTCGCGTTCAGCTGAGTGAGCGCTCACGAATCAGAAAATCACTGATTGTGACTCTCTGAATGCGAAATAGACGGGTTGCAACCTATCACAATCACTATCGTTAATCAGCTGATGGAAATAATGCTTGGTACATTCCTATCAATGTGCTTGTCGAAGCTGTTGCCATTAGCATCCATCAAGATGAAGAAAGAAGTGAAAAGGAACTGGTGAATGTCACCGATCTGGTATTTTCCGAGATTCACGACATTCAACTTCAATTTTCCTCACATCGATGTTTTTCATCCACCCAAAATTATCAGTGAAGATCAGTTTCCAGATCCAAGATACATCTGTAATTGAATCATAAGACCACGTTGAAATTAACTTACCTAAGACATCTAGGCAATGCTCATATAGCCTGAGCACAACCCATAAGGCCTCCATAGTTTATAAGGAGTTTAAGATTCCTGAAGTAAATCCTAAAAGCCTCTAAAGTTGACCTAAGATATGCCTGGAGTTGATCAATAAGTCTTCCATACATATCTAAAATAAAATAATCATCAACTGAAGTTTACTGTATAACAATTTAGTTCATGGTTTGATCATCCTGTTTTGGATTGAACAGGAGCTTGTCACCCTGTATGCATAAAATTTTCAAATGGTTTATCAAGATTTTTTCTCGATTGAAGCGCCATAACAACGCATGCTTTTTGAAAAAATGTGTCACCACTTAAATGAGAGCGTTTTGTATACTTCAACCACGATGATCTTCCTCGTAATACTTGTAACATATCTGAAAATAATGAAACTGCTTAAAAATATATAAATTTCTATGAAGTTCTCTGATAGAACTTTTTTTAGTTTTCTGAAATCCCCTGAGTTTCTTGGAACTTCTGTAAAATTCCTGTAATTTCCTTCAAGTTTATTGAACTGTCCTAAGGTTCTCGAAGCCAGCCTGAAGTTCTTGCAACTCTCTTGAAAATTTTTGATACTGCCCTGAAATAAATGGAACTGTTCTCAAAATCTTTAAACTTCCAAAAAATCTCTGACCTTCTATAAAATGCACAAAAGAGTGTCAAGAGTTTAAAAAATATCCAGAAATTCTTTGAACCACCCTGAAAATCCTGTCTTGTAAAATTGTGCCCCTTTGTAAAGATATGTTCTGCAACCTTGGGGGCACAAAGGGGTACCATTTGATAAAGGATAATATGCGAAGCGTATCTTCTCCTTTGAAACTACACGTAGCAGAATGATTAAAAATATTTAAACATATTCCATCAACATTGCTTAATAAAAATCTCTGGTCACGTCTTTCTCCGGAAGGGAAGTAAAGCCGTTGGTCCCGGTCCATGTGTGTTGTGAATGGGTGCGATATCCTACGCAGGTGTGGAAGCTGCCTTCCTGCACATTCGATTGCCGTCAATGGATGGCAATCGATGTCCGTCGGTGATTGGCACTAGATTGCGGAACAGAGACCGACGTTAAATAAAGGAAAGAAGAAGAAGAAGAAGAAGAAGAAGAAGAAGAAGAAGAAGAAGAAGATCAAGGAAACGAATACTGGAGACTCTTTAGCATGCTACCTAAAACCACACATCGTAGCATGCATCTACCTGGTGGAGACTAAATTTGAGTACCAATCAAATTGGTTAGGTAAATGTGACATTGCAGTTGGATGCATGCTGATTTCTAGTACCTATTGATTAGTATATAAGTCTTAGATAAAAGAAGAATTCTTCAGTGGTATTGAGTACTTGAAACTGATGAAGTCTGCTAGTAGTAGACGAAGTACGCGTATCTGTAAAAAGATAAGCAATTATAGCGAAATAAATAAATAAAAAAAATCAACACACTCATAAAGCTCTTCATAACGTTCATGGTTTTTAAACTCACCAGATACTCGGGACGTCCCTGAAGTTATTGTGAAAGCCTTAAGATCTCTGAGCTACGCTGATAATCTCTAGACCTATCTTCTCTGAGGTTCTTGGAACTTCTCTAAAGTTTTCACAATTTTCCTGAAGCGTTTTCTGAACTTCTTCAAGGCTTGCTTGACTTACTGGATATCTCTGAAGTTCCAATAGTTTCTTAAAAATTCCTGCAGCTTCCCTGAAGCTGATGGAACCGCCAACTTCTCGAAAATTGCATGAAGTGCCCGAAATTTTACAGAAGTTTCCTTACCATCCGCAGTATGTCCATGAAACCGTCTTCAAAAAAGTCGGTATTTCCTTTCATTATTCAGAACTTCTTCAAAGTTCCTACAATTTTTGTTGACTGCCCTAGTTCTTTCGTCTTTCTTCGAGTTCTCACTGCTCTTCTGATGTTGTTCCTGGAACTGCCTGAAATTAATAAAACTGCCCTAAAGACCTCTAAACTTCGCGACGTTTTCTCCCAAGCAACAATTTTGGTTTCATGAGGGTTCTGAAGACCATGATTTGGACTTATAGAATGCTATAAAACCTTTTTAAAGCTTGCAATGTTGCTTGGCCTGCGTTCTATGAACTTTCCGACAATTTCCTTGTTTTCTCTAACCTGCCATAAAAATTGTTTAGAGCTTCTTGAAGGTTCTCGCTATTTTCCTGAATTTAATCGAACTGTCCTGAAGTTCTTGGAATATCCCATGATTTTCCTGATAATCATGAATCTGCCCTGAAGCTATGTAGAAGCTCCTGAAGTTCTTGCAATTTTCCTAATATAATAGCTATGAAGCTCTTGGATTTTCAGTGAAATTCCTGAACCTTATGGAAAAGGCTTGAAGCTATCAGAACCTACCCTAAAGATCTTAAAATGTCCATGTTGTTTTGAACGTTTTTGGAATTTCCTTTAAATTCTTGGATTTCCATCAAATTCTCAGATTTTCCTGAAGGTTCTCACAATTTTTCTGGTGTTTATGGGACTAACATAAAGTATTGAAAACTTTTCAAAAGTTCATTTTTAAGTATCCACAATTTTCCTGACGTTCGTGTGACTCTTAACTTCTTTGAAATATTTTTGGACTTTGCTCTTCTTTAAAGTTCCTCAAATTATTATGAATTCGAACGCACTTGAAGTTGTAATTATTTTCCTGAAGTTTTTGGAACTTTTTTCCAGATGATTTTGGAACTACCATGCCATTCTCAGAACTTTCCTTAAGCTCTTTAAAAATTTCCTAAAGATCTTTGAACTTACCTGAGGTTTTCTGAAGTTTCTTAAAGGTCTTGTAACGTTTCTGGAATTTTCTGGAAGGTAATGTAGCTGCCGTGATCTATCTCTTATATTCATCTAATTTCAAGAAAATTTCCTAAAAACGGGATGGTCTGATTTTTTTCGGAATTGAGAATCGTGAAATATTTTTAACCGGTGTCCAGAGATGAACCTGTCTACGGCTGAAAGTCTCTTCCATAAAAAAAAAACCAATTGACTTTAACCGGAGTCCAGTTATAATTTTAGGCCTAGTTTGTCAATTGATAGTCATTATTATTATTATTATTATCTCTATTTAGGAGATTTTCAGCCGCAATTGATAGTCATTCGAAAGAAATTAAACTCTGTCCGACATAAACCATGGCCTACTAGTAATGGAACAAACTTTTTTGCTTATTACAGCGCTCATAGTGGACGTTTTTGGAAGCTTTTGACGTCTATTTGTTGACAACAATAATAACAATAACAGTGTATTTTATTCAGTTCGAGAAAACGCTGAAGGGGTATTCAACTCTGCACACCTTAATTCGTGCCGAGTGATTGAGCTGTGCCGAACCTTCTTATTAAGTCCAGTCAAGGTATGCCTATAAAGGTGTCAATATTCCATGAGTTTGGACACCCTGAAAGTTATGACTTTTGTGATTGTGTTTACAATCTCAATTTCTCTGATGGATCATGGCAAGAATTCACTTTAATTCTCTTCAGAGCGTTAGCGGCTCAGGAGGTGGAAGAGGAACTGGAAACCATCAAACCAAAGTGTCTGTCATCAAAGATATAACCCAAGCCTATCGTATCGCTGATTATGATGCCACCTCCTAATTACACATCACCAACCGTTCAAGCCTACCAAAACAACGATCTGATTCAGTTGTGGTACCTTCCGCAATGTACCACCGATGAAAACTATCAAACATCTCCCCCTGAAGATCTGCCATGCTTCGAAAATAAGGTTCTCAGCCACCGCAGACTTCAGCGGAAATGCTTTATCCGGTGCCTGTAGGTCTGTATAGAACTCGAGAAGTTTCCGCCCAATCCACTCAGCTCCACACAGATGACAAACGTAGACGATTCGTGGTTCAAGAGCTTATTGCATTGCTGATGCTTAATTCTAAAGACATCCCTATAAAGTCCTGTGGTTATCCCATCGAAGTCCATACCAATTGAGACTAATGACTGGGAAGAATATACGAGGAACAACGCAGGAGAAAATGTGCATATTTCCGTCCCGAAGTTACTCGGCAAGACCGGGATTCAAATCTAGCCGCCCCCTAAAAGTATCAAATATTAAGTTCAAAAATTAGAAGTGTATTCTAAAATAAAGCCTCCAATGGGTGACCTTTGGGTAAAGATTGTGGGCGAGAATTGGAGCTGCGTGGGAAAAGTTCGCGATATGGCACGAAGTTCATCAATGAAAAAAATCGCGATTCAAAGTGAATTTGGGTGAACTATTCATCAAGCTATAGATGCTCAATTCTCATCGTTCCAAAATTAAATTCGATTAAATTCGATCTTCGCAGGACGCATGGTCCATAACGAATAATATTGTTGGTGTTCCACCATCCCTGTATAGTTGGGATCCATTTGCTTGATATTGATGAAATTGTTGGTGTGGCCTTCCGAATTTTTCATCAAAAGCAACTGTCGGGCATTTTTCATAATTCCATCCTAAATCGAAAACGAATCGTCTCTAGAGGCAACCCGTTTCAGAGGCTCTGGACCTGGTGTAGATGAACGCGACTGAAGTGAGGTCCAAATAGAAGCTGTTATAGATGAAAAACCGATGATTTTTGCTGTGATTCTGAAGAGACGGATTAAGTTTTGCTTGCTGAGATTCATGATTCAGAAAATACTTACAAAACGATTTTCAACACCCGGTGGGTATCCGTTTAACGTATTTTGAATTTGTATTGAACCGAGTAGTAAACCTTAGCAACGATTGGCAAAACATCAACACTCAACAGTGATGCCGTTTTATATTATATTGCGTGTGTCCTACTTATCAAAGTGTGCCTTAATGTACCGAACAGTATGTCATGCTGTGTTCCGGCACAGTGTGCAGAGTTGATTGCCCCTTGAAAACGCTATTTTTTTGGAGACATTCACCATGCAAGAGGAGCGTAGAAAAAAAAATCGTGCACAGTAACCTGGAAAATCCATCGTGGTTCGCGTCCAAGCTGGCTAAAGTGTTGAATTTTCCTAGAAACACCGTATGACGCGTGCTCAAAACGTACAAGGAAACCTTGCCGACGTATCGGAAGCCCCAAAGTAAACGCCGGAGTGGAACTACCAACCGTCAGATCTATGTAAAGTCGTGAGGTCCATCAGAAGTAACCCAGGCATGTCCGATCGCGATTTGAGTAAAAAGTATGATGCCACCCGTAGTACAGTGCAGCGAATTCGGTACCGCGAAGGCTTACAGGCATATCGTGGCAGTAGGCAACAAAATCGATTAATCAAGCAGAATACCGACTTCGGACAGCTTTCAAGACCAAAATTTTACAAGGCGAAGGCTCGAAGAAGGTGTCCCAGGCAGATTGAAATTTATTTTTGCGGATAAATTCGCCCGCAAATATATGATCTGGCAGGGAATTTGCAGCTGTGGCCAGAAGACAAAGGTTTTCGTCACTGAGAAAATTGTTAACTCGGAGGTTTACAAAACAGAATGTCTCCAGCAGAGAATTCTGCCCTTCATCCAGTCACATGATGGTCCGGTGACATTTTGTCATTACAGCCGGGAAGTACAACAATAGTACAATGACAACGGAGTCCAGTTTGTTCCGAAAACCCTCAATCCACCCAATTGTCCCCAGTTCAGGCCCATTGAAAACTACTGGGCAATTATGAAGAGAAAACTGAAGGTAAAAGGTTCAGTCATCAAAACGGCAGCTCAGATGAAAAATTGGTTGGATAAAATCGCCAAAACAGTGGACGAGACCGTTGTGCGCCGTTTGAAAGTAAAAGTTCGAGAAACCGTTAATTCAAATCAGAAATAGATCCAAATGATGTTCCTCCAACATCTCCTGGAAGTTTTTACCAACTTGTTCTGGAAGATTATTTCATCGTTGCCAGAATTTTATTCGGAAATGTCTTCTAATGTTCCCTGCAAGATTCCTCAAACCTACTACTGAAGTATTTTCTGATGTTCCCCCTGAATATTCTTCCCCAGAGCTTGTGACTTGCTTCGGAAGTGTCTTACAACTTCCACGGCAAGTTTTTTAGGAGTTCTCCCGTAAATTTCTTCCAGTATTTCCTGGAAACCTCTTCCAACTTCCTCTGGATATATCTGTTGCCTGGAGGTTATATCGGTTTTCCCTGGAAGTTTCTGAAAATTTATATCGACTTTACTAGAAGCTTCTTCAGACTTCGCGGGAAAGTTTCTTCTAACTACTCCCTCTGGAACTGGGCTCCATCTTTGACAGCTTACTCAAACGTTCTTCTGGCTTCTACTGAATGTGTTTTATAAATTCCACGGGATTTTAACTCACAGTTCCCCCTGAGATTCATTTACATTTTTCACAAGGTGTTTCCTCCAACATCCCTCGAAAGTTTTTACCAGCTGTTTCTGGGAAGTAGAACCAGTTTCCCGGGATTCGGGAAATGTTAATTTCAGTCAATTTCCCGGAATGTCCAGAATAGCAGCAAACACTACTTGCACTTATATTTGGAATAACTCAATTAGGTTGAAACAATCATCGATTTTGTTTTGCTGCCGGAATGTTGAGATCCATGCTTACGTTAGTGCGTTCAATCAATCGATTTGAGGATTTTATCAAACCGGACCGGAACGTATTATACTTGTCGAAATTATTTATGAGAAATAATGAGAAGGTTTGATAGAATCCTCAAATCGATTGTTTGTGCGACATCATCGCCATTCGTAAATTTTGTGTCTGTTTCAACTGTAGATACTCAAACTACTATGATGGAAATATTTAAGGGTATTATAACGCAACCTCCATTTCCAGCACAGTGCCCACCTGATACCCACCAGAACCGAAAGTTAACAAACAGAAACGTAACAAGCCTAAAAGGCCGGGAGATCTAAGCGGTTGACATCCAACAAAACAACAGTGATAAAAAGAGCGAAACGACGAAACGTGGATGAACAGTAACACCCTTCAAACCGGCATAAACCTTATGTAATAATTGTTTTAACTCCCTCGTTGAAAAGCTTTCCCGTCGTGAACCTGAAAGGGGCGGTTAGTGTACGTAGGATCGGTACAACCAACAATGCAACCACGTTGACAACGACATCGACATCATCGCCGACGATGGCCCATCGAGGGAAATAAAAATCAAGATCAACAATTGAAAAGGCCCCATCAGCTTTTGCAAGCAAAACTTCTCGTAAATCGTAGCTCAGTTATGCAAACCCTATCACAAAGTATTGTTGGTATGCGTAGGTTAGCTCCGATTCACGATAAAAGGCCACAAGAAGTATTGTTTGCAAAAGCTGATGGGGCCTTTTCAATTGTTGATCTTGAAATATGCGATTGAAAGGATTTTTCCCGTCGTTTGTTTTTTTTTTAAATTACTTGCCTGCCACAACCCCGGTCCCCGTTGCTGACTTCAATTTTCCGGTGTTTCTCACCTCGTCGCCTGATCTGCGGCGACGGCGGTCATGATTGCTCGGTCAGCAACTGAAAGCCAAAGTTTTGATTGCGTGAGATATGGCTTTTTGATTCGTTTTTTTTATCCTTCTTTTTCGGGGGGTAGAAACATGAGTCACTGGTCCAATAAAGCAACCTGTCATTGCAGGAAACGAAGCTTTTTTTTTTTTGTTGTTTGGGTACAATGTTGTTCTTTGGTGTCTGAATCAATTATGAATAAGCACACAGGGTAGCATTTATGAAATGACCTCGTCGAACGGTTGCACGGCTTGATGTCTTTCTAGTTTTCTGTCGTAGAGCTAATGCCCGGTGGAACGTCGATTTAACATCTCACATAACTCACAGCACGGTTGAATGATCCAGTTCTGCTGTGCCCATGCAAAGCGTTGACCAACCAAACATATCTAATTAACGGAACGAAAATTTACCTTCATCTTGCTTTTGGAAAACCATTCGATTCTAGAACGCTTCAGTCAGTCCCCCGATCCCCGTTGTTATGATTTCCATCACGGCGTTTCTCTACTAATGTATCTTAATGGTTCTGGCAGTTACTATTTAGTTGAAAGGCTTTTAATTGCATCGCTCTTCTTTTTCTTTTTTTTTTGTTCTTGGTGAAACTATAATCCGGACGCTTATTACACTGACTTCTGCCCTGCTGTTCTAACCCTAACTCGCGTGTGCTTAACAACAGTTTTAAGCGATTGTTGACGCCTAACCGGATTGCGTACATAGACATGGCACGGGAACTAAACCCTATTTAGATAGACGTGGAGATGAGAAATGATTGAAACCTAACGAAAAGATGTCCAATAATGTCCAATTCTAAGTAAATATTGCTGTTTTGCTTTTCTTGGAAAAAATCTACCTTCATCCTGCCTCTCGCCGAGATTCGGGATTTTTGTTTTCGATTGCTTGCCTAATTTTTAATGTGTGACTTGTAAATGTATGATTTATCAATTTTAAATGCGCTAAGTACGACTAACGAAAAACTTACGACGAATGGGGTTTTCTGTCTTGTTGAAATTTTCTTTAAATCTCTTGTTGCATTTCTGTTTTGTTCAGCGGTCCGGTTGGATCCAGTACACTGGGGAGACAGTTGGATTTTTGGTGTTAAGTTGTTCAGTGTTTTGAATTGCGTTTGCCATGAATTAATTCTTCGTTTCGAAAAATTGATGTGATTTCAAATGAACAGCAAAGGATAAACGTTTACAATGGTTGTTATCGGAGATCCTTGTGCAATGTATTGTATTTTGCATTTCTAACTTTACTGCGAAATGCTATTAAAAGTGCGCTTTTACGTTGTATCGTATTGGTGTCTTCTGCACGGCTGCTATTGGGTATGAGATATAATAGTAGTGACTTAGTGACTAACATAATGAAAATAGTGACCCAAACGTGACTTTAAAACAGTAAAAAAGTGACCAATAGTGATATTTACTGATCGAAGGGATATGGTTCCAATCTTTCGTTGATTGCGGCCAACTTCGAGAAATTCCATAAACTCACAAATTCATCATGAGCAAATTTTCATTACTTCTCTTTTGCATGCATGGACTCATTTATCTACCTCAATTTTCAGAAAACATAAAATTGATCAAGTTTATTTTGAATTTAGATCGTGAATTGGAGATCAGAACGATAAATTGAGGCACTGAAAAAAATGTTCAAAGTCTCGGCCTTATTCAAAATTTTACCATTTTACGACAGTCAGTTTGAAAGATCTAGCATGTAGTAACTTCTGAAACATAGAACAAAGGTTATAACTCAGAGACAATGTTTCTAGATCGCAGTCTAAGAAAAATCTCATTATTCTTGAACGAAGAAAAATTTCCAAGATAGAAAGATTACGGACATTGAAAATTCAGTATGGCTCTAGGCAAGGTTACTGATATTCGCACCCTTTTTACCAGCGTGAAAGTAAATCATGGATCTGCATGACAGGAATATGCTGCCCATAATCGCAAGTCAATCCCATCTGTAAAAAACTGGAAATGAGAAAACGGCGTTCAAAGATTTTACAACTTTTCTGATTTGACACTTTTTTTGGAGGGATAAATTTAAAAATAAACGTACAATGTGATAGAATGCATCTATGTTTACCATAAAATATAGAAAAAAATATCGTGAAATTTTTATTTTATGGCCAAAATCTGAAGGGACTGACTTGCGGTTACATTTAACGTCAAAGAGAAAAATAACCGCAAGTCAGTCACAATTCTATGACGATGCTGCATTAGTTTAGCACAGTATTGAACAGTAGAAAGATACCATGGTCCCATAGAACGTTATTGAATGTTTCTGGATTTGTTTTGCTGGTTCCAGAGCAAAGGCCGGAACGTATTCCGGTGAGTATGGGTCTTCATCAGACCAGAGCTTTTCATAAACGTGCCAAACCCACCATGCGATAAATCAATTGATTATTCACATAATTCACATGAGAATTCAAAAATAAGATCGATAAGAGTCATTATCAGTGACCAGCACCATGTTGGCCAAACCCGGACATGTTCCGGGTATACCCGAGGAAGTGGTAAATCCTTTTTAAATCAAAATCCATCAAGCGATACATCAAATCACATGAGAATTCAAAGCCATCCATTGGCGGTCAAACTGAGTATCGTAAGAACTATATTGGCCACATCAGGACATGTTCCAGATACCCTAGGGGAAGTGGACAAAATCTGTCTTGAGACAAATCTCATGATGCGATGTGTTGTCTAACATTTCTAACATATTTTTTTCTAATGGGACTAATGACTTGCGGTTACTTTTCGGTGTGGGACAGTTTGACTTGGTATTGTTTTTCATTTTTCTTAAACAAACCACCTTTTTTCAATAGCACATCTCAAAAAACCTAGAAAGATAAACTGAATAATGATGCTAACTCAAAATTGATTAAAATTCAGATGGGACTGACTTGCGATTACCGGCAGTATGAGTGTCGATGCAACACGCAAATATTGCTATTGGGCACTTCCTCGTTCTTCGTATGATGAGCCTAGGAGACGTCAGACGAGGATCATTATGGAAGCTTTGAGTCTTCATCAAAGTTGATCCTTACCATCTGGGCCTTTATTTTTTGACATCGAATTAGTAAGGAATTCTGCCGCTAGGGCGGTGCTGCTAATAACTTTTTTATAGAGCATTTTGAAGAATGGTATCTTCGGCATGTCTTTAAAGAATGCCATTTTGAGGAAATCATCTGAATATACTAGCTTTGCAAGACATACAGTTTTCGAGATTTTTTAGAAACAAAAATATCAATGACTTATTTTTGACCGAAAATAATGTATGCATCATTCATGAGCATAATTCACTATATCGAAGCTACTCAGATATAGTACCCACCATTATAATCTTATTCCGCCCGCGGTATCCTGTGTTATTTTTGAATTGATCAATATATTGAAGCTACAAAGCAACAAACTCGCACAAAATTTGCTGCATCGAAACGCCGCACGCTGTGTCCGAAGCAGTGCTGATAAAAATAATTTCTTCTACACTCAACTTAGGCTCTGCATTTTTTAACTTTTGGTTAAAATATGACAGATGGAAAGTTATCGATTAACCCTGCTATCCGAGCGTGATTATTTCTGACAGACAAGAAATTAAATTTTGACAACCATGGTTGAGTTCTGCTCGAAAACCGATCGATCGGTAACACAGGGATTTTCGAACATAAGAATTGGGTTCTTTAAGGAAATTGAGGTAAATGCATATTCATAATCTGCATTAAAAATGAAACCCACACCCAAAATTTAAGCAATTTTGGTACACCTGGTAAATCACCTTATTAGTGCCCCTCGGTGTCACTTTGTATGGGATCGAGCTGTCAGTTTGTCAGTTTAGTGTCAAACAGTGAAGTTATTATTTTGCTTTAAATCTTGATTTAAAAATCAAGATGGCAGTGTGTGAGTTCGAAAAAAATATCGCTGTGCTCAGAAATCGAAGCTCTTTCAGATGATATATACAACCGATATATTTTTCAAAATCAACTTTAACTTTCGAAATGTCCCTTTTAACCACGAGTTTAATTTAACTGGGGAAATGGTTCACAGGCTTAGCTGAATATGAATAGACAAAACAGCATTCTCTTCATCAAGGCAACCTCTGAGCCGGGACGGGACTTGATAATCAAGCTTCTCACTCTTCTTAATGTTTTTGAAGAATGCCCTTCGGAAATTTGTGCGTGATGTTTGACGGAGTTGACCAAGGATGCCAGGAATGTAAAAAAAATCTATTTTAATTTGGATTTTATTCGGAGTTTCTACCGCAGTTTAGCAGCTTGTACATAATTTTTGCTCAACACAATAAAAACAACAATAAAGAAACAACAATATCCATCGCTTAAAACACACAGTGTACTCAATTTTTCAACTTTCCTTACGCAAATATAAACAATTAACAACGCCATTGACGTCAATTTTGATGCTTTTTATTCCCCGATTGCTACTGTCAAATCGACCAATCAGAAACAGATTTTGACAGCAAATTGGCTCGAAATCGCTACCCGATTGTCAAGTCCCGTCCCAGCCTCTGAGTATCGAAGTAAACATTTGTTTTTCTTTATTCGTGACTGGATGTTCATTATCGCCTTTGATGTTGTCAATGGACGAGTGCATCGATGAATTTGAGTTTATGCACTAACTAAAATTTGACAAGAGAGCGGGGCAATGTTTACTAAAAATGAACACTAAATGTTCATTATTAATGAACATTGCCCCGCTCTCTTGTCAACTTTACATCAGTGGATGAACTCAAATCCTGGACCGATGGCCTATATTAATATTTGTCTTCATGTTGGAGATGATCTTGAGGATCAAATGCAAAATGATTATTTTCATTTTACACAAATATAGCGTTGAAGAACGTATCGTGTTTTTACCGATGGCAAATTATTGCCTCGTGCTGAATTCAGGCATAACATTTGATAACGGCACAAGAGCATTTGTAAACAAACTTTCTAAGGCCCTTTACACGCGAACCAAAGTACACCCACGCAAACCAATACCACTTTCGGAAAGGTGATAGTTGCCCCTATTCGATGATGTTGTTGGTTTGCGTGGGCGTACTTTGGTTCGCGTGTAAAGGGCCTTAGAAAGTTTGTTTACAAATGCTTTTGTGCCGTTATCAAATGTTATGCCTGAATTGATGATAATATCGAGGTTTTAGGCCATGGGGTCGACAATATTCAAAATAATAATTTTGCTCAAAATTAATTTGATTATTTTGGTTTTGAGGATCGCTTCTGATTTTGACAATTTTGGGTTGAACAATCAAGCAATGGTGAATTATCAACAAACGCGTATTCGTTGATGTATACTGAACTCATTTGTTCATTTCGCTCATACGTAACAGCGCGGATAGACGAGTGCACTGGTGAACTTTTGTTCATCTACTGACATAAAAATTGACACAACAGCGGGACCCTGTTTATTAAAAGTGAACACATGAATAATGCTTGCGTAACATTCGAAAAGGGCCTATCAATTTTTGTAACAACTTGCTAGGTCATTTTCACGAGAACCGAAGTACGCCCACGCAAACCAAGAGCACTATCGGGAAGGGGAGCATTAACTAGTTTTGTGTACAACAGTTGATAAGCCCGTTTCAAATGTTACGCGAATATTATTCATGTGTTCATTTTTAGGACACCGCTGTTGTGTCACTTTTTGTCGAGTGAGTGAACTCCAATCCATCCGTGCACTCGTCTATAGACGACTGTACCGATGGATTTGAGTTCATGCACTGATTGAAATTTGACAGCATAGCGGGGCAATGTTCATTAATAATGGACGAGTGCACCGATGAATTTGAGTTCACTCACTCGAGAAAAAGTGACACAAGCTGCGGGCAATGTTTACTAATCATGAACACTAAATGTTAGTGTTCATGATTAGTAAACATTGCCCGCAGCTTGTGTCACTTTTTCTCGAGTGAGTGAACTCAAATCCATCGGTGCACTCGTCCATCGCTCTCCTGTCAAATTTTCGTCAGTGCATGAACTCAAATTCACCGGTGCACTCGTCAATTAGGTACTGCAGCGTGACGTCACAAACATCGCGAACATTGCAAAAGTGTGGTTTACATCTCACTGCAGTCTGAAAAATTATCGAGAAAATCTACCCAAGAAAAAATCGTCTAAATCCATGTAAACAGTACCACTGAGCTTCATCCGATTGAGGTTAACCCCGGCGGTGCAAAACCTTATTTCCAAAACAAACGCAATTCATCTACACTGGGTTGAAGCGCAACTCCTTGCTTGTGATGGTAAATGATAAAAACAGGCACTGATGCGAAGTGGCAGATTAATCAATTTTCATGTACATCCGAAATTCCATCACCAAATGTTAGTTTGGGTGCTAACATTCCTAAACCGGATGGATTTAAATTTTTGGTGCATTTTTACATGAGGAAATTTTGGCTCCTCAGAGTCATAATCTGTTATTTGTACATATTGCAAATTATAATAAAATTGAGTAATAAAATATCCTCTGACAAAATATTTTAAAATGAAGTGATTTAGGAATGTGAGGATCCAAACTAACGTTTAACGCGATGTACATGAAAGTTGATTAATTCACCATTTCGGACACAGCATGCACCGCAGCTCATGTATGGCCATGTATGTATGAAAACCATAGATAAGAACTGTGATTTGACAAATTGTAACCTTCCAATACAAAACATGAATTTTCAAAGTTAGTGCAGACTTGCTCTAGAAACAATGTATAAAAAATGAAATTTCACAAACGGTATTCAACTCTGCACACCTTAATCTGTGCCAATAGATTTAGCAGTGCCGAAAGCTGTGCCAAACGTTGTGCCGATCGTTCCGAATTAGGCCAAGGTGTTAATATCCCTTGAGTTTGACAACCCTAAAGGTAGACTTTTGTGATTTTGTTTACATGTTCAATTTCTCTTATTCATGGCCCTGTCTCATGGCAAACATTTAGTTTCATTCTCATTAGAAAAAGAGCGGAGTGGGTAGTGGAAGACGAACAATTCAACCTATACGACCCATCTTCAAGAAACCTGTGCAGAAGCGAAGGTGTAGCCTGATTGGTGCAAACTTAGAAATAACTAATCTTACACGTGACGGAATCCGTCTTTGACATAAAAGATTAGACGTAAACAAACATGTCATGTAATATTAAGTGCTCCGAGACTGAAACATTTGTTGCTCGACGAAAAGTACGTTTGATTGGGCTATATTTCGCGTCTATTATAACTCAAATTTATGTCAAAATTGACGCTCGTGGTATGTCACTTTCAGAGCACTTAAATTTACATGATTTTTTCTAAGTGTGTTGTGAACGAAATTTTCACCAGCTGCCAGTAAAATCAACAATCAATACGAAACTAACGATTTTAAATTGGCTCACCACTTTAGTAGCCTATTGGTCCCAAGCAAACGATTAACGTACCCTATTCTAGTCGAAATTCTAGTACTACGCAATGTTTGTTTTGATTCGCTATGAAAGTTTGACAGATAAAATGAGGGGTTATTGGTTTTTCCTCTGTTTCGAGGGGTGAATCGATTAGCTTGGGACCGAAGAGAGTACCAGAGCTGAGCCAAAAAGTTGAGCACGTTATTTCGGGACCTTCTAGTCTTAGAGTTACCTCTATGGTAAAATGCTTCCCGACAAAATCAAACCCAGAACTCGAACAGGTCAATGTTCAATCCCGCCCTAGAAACAACAGCCTCGAAACAGTTCTGATCGACTTAGAAGTACGTGACATCGAAGATATCACCCAAAACTATCGTATCGCTGATTATGATGTTTCCTACCACCACTCAATTACCACGTTCAAGCCTACAAAGCTTAAGATCCTTTGCAGTAGTGAAACCTTCCACAACGTACCACCAATCAAAACCGATGGACACCAATCAAAATCCAGTGAAATCCATCAAATGTCTCCCCACTTCATATCTGTCTGGAAATGGTGCGCGATCCAGATAAGCTTCGCATGTGCAGTTCAGCCATAGAGGTAACTCTAAGACCACTGGGTCCCGAAGAAAATCATTATTATTTTTGGCTCACTCAGTACCAGAACAACGGTCCCAAGCAGTCCCAAGCTATTTCACTCACCCCTGCATGTTCTGCATGAATCCACACACCCCTGATGTTATCTGTCAAACTTTCATAGCGAATCAAAACAAACATAGTGTAGTAATAGAATTTCAACTAGAATAGGGTACGTTAATCGTTTGCTTGGGACCAATAGGCTACTAAAGTGGTGAGCCAATTTAAAATCGTTAGTTTCGTATTGATTGTTGGTTCAGCTGCAGGCTGTAGCCTGTGATTGTTATTGTTCATCTGCACGCCCATGGGCTCTTGCCGAACAAAAAATTACTTAGTGCCGTCATGCGGGACCTACAGACCCCGCCGAAACCTCCTTTGCCGTGAATCAAATTTTTTTTTTTTTTGATTGAGCAAGGCCTTATAATTGACTAATTGGCAGGACACCCATTGCACCGGGTCCGTTTGATCCAAACTAGTGCAACAGAAGAGTGCAGATTGGATCGTTGATGATGCGATGTACTTACAGAATATAATTTAATTGCATTCCTGATTGCATTAATCTGTTCCTATAAATCCTATGCTCTTTCGCTAAGGCAATCGTGCATCGGTCAAGATCTGACGGAATATTTGGGGTTAATATCCAACTTTTAATAACTGAAAAATATCTATTTTTCAGGCACCGCAGCGGCAATTTGCTAACTAAATTGCATTTCATTAAACAAACTGGTGCAACGTATTTCAAAATACGTCAGACACCATATTACGATATTACATAAACTGAATATCATTTGAGTAAATATACCTTCAGATTAGGGCTACATTTAAATTTGCAAACATTATGGTACCATTTTCATAACTTTTATTATTCAGCGATAAATGAAAATTGAATATCGAACAAGCCAATATATTACTTTCGTGTAGTCACCATTTCGCATGTAACGACGGCAGTCACAAAACGACAAATGAAATTAAAGATGAAGTCAAACGCAAAGTTCCAGTTGGAACGTAATAACTATGAAGAATAAGAATAAATAATCAAAGGTACACTTACATTCCTGGTGACAGAATTCTGAACTAAATTGTGCACTATCCAAAAGGGTCTTGTCCATCTGAACTACTTTGCCACATGGTGAGGAAATAGGTCTTATAAAACTGAATAACTTTGCCAAAAACAGCATCCATCTGTCTTGTTATCTATCAAGTTAAAGCAAGTAATTAAAAGTCAAATCGTACACTTGTGCCGCCTGGTGGGAGAATTCTGGACTAAGCTGTCCACTATATGTACATATACATTAGGTCTTTGATCACCTGAACAAGTTTACTGAAGACAGTAACTTTCAATCTAGTCGAGATGTAGATCCGAGCAAGCAATTAAAATCAAATGGCACTAGTGGTCAGTGAATATTCAACTAAGATGCCCACCAAAACGACAAGTCTTGTCATTTAGAACCAGTGCGCAAAACATTCCGATTCAATGAGTCATTTCCATATGAATATGAACAGCCATCCGCCTCATCATTCACTGCCTCGTGAGAGTCTGAATTATTGAGAAGTAAACGAGTCACTGACAGCAGAGCACTCAGTCAGTAGCTCAATCAGCACGCTTATTCTTCCGTGATGGTACCCAATCCTAACATTTTCTATGGAAAAATGCCTCAATTACATGCTGTGTGAGCGAAGGTAAGCGGTGTGAGTCGCCTGCTCGCGAGTGACTGAATGTTTTTGTTTGGCTCTTTCATTGCTTCGTCTTTTACCGTTTGGTACTAGAAATACTCAGAGGGAGAGATGCGCGGAGAGAATGTTTTGAGCCAAATGAACTGACAAAATCTGAGCCAATCGAACATTCCCATTAGATTTTGTCCGAGGATTTCTTATTCTTATTAGATTAAATTTAAGAGTATTGCAATCACCTTTATGTTTCGTGTGCTTCTCAAATTCAACTAGTTTTTGGAATCAAAAACAATACATATTCTAACTCTATTAATTAATTGATCTTAGCTGGTTAATTAATGGCACTAAGAAATGTGCAAAATATTGCGATGCAATCAATTATAATTTGGACGTAAATCGAATCAAACATAAAAGTCATGTGAAATGCTGGCTTCTAGCAAGGGTTGCAAGATAATTTAGGTACAAATCCCTGCTGCCGAATTGTATTTTGTTTTCTCCGCCTATCTCTCCCTCTGAGTATTTCTATTTGGTACATACGGTCTGGATAGAGCAATGAATTGAATAGAGCAGTGCTTTCACACTCAGCCTAAGCTGTCAATAATTTAACACTATGTTTAGAACTACTTTACAGTTCTAACCCTTTACAAGTCATAAAGAGTGTTATACCCCGTACAGACTATGGCTTATATCATGTAATATAGGCTGTCTTGCAATGAGCACTCATACATAGGATTTCCAGTGAAAACTAGATGTATGAGTGCTCATTGCAAGACAGCCTATATTACATTATATAAGCCATAGTCTGTACGGGGTATTACAATCAAAATTTGGTTGGCTTAAACTTGACGCATTTCTTTTAATCGAGGATTTAGGCTCTGAACCATTCGTGGATTATTTTAACTTTTAGTTGAAATTTGACAGATGGAAAGTTATCGATGAACCCTGCTATCCAAGCATGGTTATTTCTGACAGACTAGAAGTTAAATTTTGACAACCGTGGGTTGAAAACCGGTCGATTGACAGTACGGGGATTTTCGAACATAGAAAATAACTTTCGAAATGTCACTTTTCACCTCGAGTTAAATTTAACTTGGCAAATGGTTCACAGCCTTAAAAAACCTGAACCCCCTTCATTTTGTAGGTGTGTGTGTGTGCAAAATGGTGCCTCTATTTTGATTTTGACATTTGCTTTTCAGTTATCAAAATGGCGTCCAAGCAAGAAGAGCAACGCATCAAAATTGTGCACGTGCATCGCAAAAATCCGAACTACTCGTACTTCAAACAGACTTTTTCGGCAGGAGTTTTAACAGGAAGGGGAAATGTGGCTGACATTTTCAAACATATGAACAGAACGGAAACGGCAAGGTTGACAGTTGCCACAAACAACATCAAGATGACTAACCTAATACCCCGTACAGACTATGGCTTATATCATGTTACATAGGCTGTCTTGCAATGAGCACCCATACATCTAGTTTTCACTGGAAATCCTATGTATGAGTGCTCATTGCAAGACAGCCTATACGCTTTACGGAATCTACCCAGATTCTGGGAAATGGTTCTAACATATGTAACATAAGTCCTGGGAATACTTTCAGGTGTTTATTTGACGGCATGAACAAACACACATATGTCAACCAATGCACTTGTCGCGCTTATCTATACTACTACTGAACTGTCAAACTCAAATTGCGCAGTAGTTTCCATTTAAAATGTCGTACAAGCTGGATTTATGTGCTCAAGTCACCAACCTTTTTGGACGGCTCAGTACAAGTGAAATTCTAAGCGTGTTCAAAGACAAGCCAATATCAAAATCAACTATTTATCGTGTTTTGAAGGATTGTCGTGATGGCAAAGAACCGGAAAATAAAAAGAAATGCGGTCGCCCAACAAAATTGAGTGCCATAACAACCCAAAAATGTTGTCAAGTGCTGAAAACAAATTTGGTCAATCAACACGCAAATTAGCACGAAAATTTCATGTTTCAAACAAGACAATCCAACGGATTAAAAAAAATACAACGTAATCTATCGGAAACGTCATCGTGCTCTAAAATATACACAGCAACAACTCGAAAAATACCAAAATGTTGCCGTGCACTTCATCGCGAACCGTTTGCGAATGGAAAATGTATCATTTTGGAACTGAGAAAAAAATACCATTTGTACCGAAAAAGGACAATCCATCAAACGTGCCTCAGGCTCGTCCAATCGGGTGTACTCAAGGCTACGGTGTACGACAACGGCTGGGAAGCTCAAATTGAGCAACAATTGGTTGATCGAATCAAGCTAAATTTAAAAGAAATCGTCAAAGACACCGTCCAAACCCTGATTCAACAATTTCGCTGCACACTGCGAAAAATCGAAGATAATGGGACCATTGAGTGTACTGTAAATGCATTTTTCAACAGCTTATAAATAGAATAAAATACCCTGAAGAAGATTTTAAAATTAAATTGTTTGATTTCAAATGGCATGCTTTTGATTTTTTCCCAGGACTTATGTTACATATGTTAATACCAATTTTTCCTATGTTCAAAATGGCGCACGTTGTGAACGGGCGATTTTTTTGCAGTGAGGTTTTTAGAAGTGAAGCAGTGAAAATAAAGCAGCTACGTAATAAAGGGTGATAGGTCAAAATTTGGTCAGTATCAACTTGACGTATTTCTTTCAATTTTGCATTTAAAAAACCTGAACACCCCTCATTTTGAAGGTGTGTGTGTGTAGAATGTTGCTCCTATTTTGATTTTGGAATTCACTCTTCAGTTGTCAAAATGCCGTCCAAGCAAGAAGAGCAGCGTATCAAAATTTTGCTCGCGCATCGCGAAAATCCGAGCTACTCGCACGCAAAGTTGGCAAAATCGCTAAAAGTTGCCAAATCAACCGTTACAAATGTAATTAAAGTGTTTGGGGAACGTTTGTCGACAGCCAGGAAGTCTGGATCGGGGGGAAATCGAAAACCGGAAGCCGCTGAGACGACAAAGAGAGTTGCCGGTAGTTTCAAGCGAAACCCTAACCTCTCTCTCCGAGATGCCGCAAATAAGCTGGGTGTATCGTCTACAACCGTGCATCGAGCCAAAAAACGAGCCGGACTATCGACTTACAAGAAGGTAGTGACTCCCAATCATGATGATAAACAAAATACGATGCCTATGGATTTTGTTTCTGTGTAGTTTTCAATCCGACAAGTTGGCTTACTCAGATTGAACTTTTCCTGGGACGGGACTTGACAATTGGCGATTTCGAGCAAATTTGCTGTCAAATCCAAGCCAGTTTCTGATTGGTCGATTTGACAGTCGCATCAATCTGGCTGGCAGTGATGCCAGAATCAATGTGGACGTCAATAGCGTTGTTAATTGTTTATATTTGCGAAAGGAAAGTTGAAAAATTGAGGGACTGCGTGTTTTAATAGATCGATATTGTTGTTTGTTTATGGTTGTTTTTATTGTGTTTAGCAAAAATGATGTACAAGCTGCTAAACTGCGGTAGAAACTCCGAATAAAATCCAAATTAAAATGAAAAAAAAATTACATTCCTGGCTTCAATGGTCAACTCCGTCAAACACCACGCACAGCTTTCCGATGGGCATTCTTCGAAAACATTAAGAAGAGTGAGAAGCTCGATTGTCAAATCGCTTCCACTGTCATTGCGGTTGGGCCTTAGTTTACAAGGCTATCCATTGCTTTCGGTCAAAACTCAGACAAGAAGTTAAATTTTGACGACCGTAGCTCGAAAACCGGTCGATCGACAGCACGGGGATTTTCGAACATAAGAAATAACTTTCGAAATGTCACTTTTAACCACGAGTTAAATTTAACTCGGCAAATGGTTCACAGCCTTAATTTCTACTCAGTGACTGAGTAGAATATTATTGCCCTCTCTTTTTTTTTATCGCAAGGAAAAGTAGGTCAGTTGCAATACAAATGGGACCCAACAAACAATTTCAGCTGCAGACTAGCTTACACAGGCAAAAATAAGCTGTATAAGCCTATTTTTGCCTGTATATGCTAATCTGGAGCTAAAATTGTTTGTTAGGGAGTTTACTCAGTGACTGAGTAAATTTCTAACGGCGCCGGTGGTGTAGTGGTAAGCGTGATAACCTCTCACCCCAGCAGGCCTGGGTTCAATCCCAGACGGCGCCGCCGGGATGTTCTGAGGCATAAACATCTCTGATCACGCCTTCCTTCGGATGGGAAGTAAAGCCGTTGGTCCCCGGTTCATGAGTAGATGGGTCGATAGGTAGAGTCCAGGTGTGGGAGCTGCCTTCCTGGCACGTCGGTAGCATTGGTGCTCAGCACGGAAAACAAGATCGACGGAAAAAACAAAACCAAAGGAGTAAATTTCTGTGAGAGAAAAACAAACGGCAATACAATTCTTCCCAGCTACTCAGTAGAATTGAAATAGAGTGTAGACCACTTATAAAAAATCATTATATAGTCCATTAGAAATATTCTCTGAACTGTAATTAAATTTGAACGCTAAAGCTGTGAAAAATTGTCTCAATAAGACTTATTTTCAATCAAGATGAACCGGGAAAAAAGTACTTACTAATCACTCAAAATATGCATCAAATCTGACTTTAAAGCAATAGGCTCAGAATAGGAACATGGGCCGGGATCAGACCCGGAAACAGTGCGAACCAAAATGATCAAAATGGGAATTTAAATATTCGATTATACCAAACAACTTAACACCGAAAAGCATTTATGCCCCCATCGTTGCACCCAACTAGCGCTTGTAGTAGTCAATTTGTGTAATCTTTAAGCCTACAGTGTTACCTTGTTTAATCCTACTTAGACTAAGTCTCTTACGTAGTTAGATTATTTGCTACGGATCTCTGCTCTTTTGTTGTTCACGTTGGTTTTTCTTCTTTTTCTTCTACTTCTCGTTCCTAACTCGCTCGGTGTTTTTATGTGTGTGTGTGTGTGTGTTTGAATGTTTTCTTGTGTACGTGTATGTATATAGAATTACCTTACATGGTTTTACTTTAGTGTGGCTCCTAAGATTAGCGATTTTACTTCTTCTATTTTCCTTTCATTAGTCAATTGGTTTTAATCCTATTAGATCGATTTGCTGCTTAATTTGACACCCAGAAGAGACAGTTTCTTTTGTTAAATAGTTTTGCTACTGCTGCTGTTGCTTTAATTTTCTTTTGCTCTATTAGCTGCCCGTGAGCTCCTGTGGTTCGAACTTCGATTGGTCGTAAGTTTAACTGTAATTCCCCATGCTGCTACTGTGGTCGGTATCTGCCATCAGTAACGGTTAAAAATATAAAATAAAAAAGATTCTTCTCGCAAAAAATAACAAACATAAACCATGTTTGACATCTATTACATAGCACCATATTGTGCTCGGTTGATCTTGTAGCATTCATCCAAACGACTATTTCTATTCATATTCATTACTCGGTTATTACTATCATTACCGTTGCGTAGACTTTTGTCACCAGAGATACCCGCACTCATCTTCCTGTTCACCAAACCGACAAGGACATCCGGTGAACGGACAATCATACATACATACATACATGCATACATTACCGACCGTATTGTTCCGGCAGTCAACCGTCATTGCCATTACCGACACCCAACCTCCTCGGAGCGACAACAACAACAAAAACAACGACACCGAGAAATGATAGGTTAGGTCGGAAGCATCATCGTCCTGCGATGAGATCCTCCTGCGTGCATTCCTTCGGCAACTGTCAGTCACCCAACCCCCACCAGTAGCAGCACGGATGGAATACCTCCCTACTAGGAACCTCCCTTCGGCCTACGGCCCGACCGTCTCCGCTTCTTATTTACGACACTTACGTGTGTGTTCTTCTTTCTATCCTCCGCAGTAAAGTGATTTTATCGTTGTCATCGTCGTCGTCGTCGTCGTCTTCTGTCTCGGTAAAACTTACCACCGATGATACCGATTCACCTGTCGTCACACGGCTACCGGGCTCGGATTCGATGTACAGTACGCGCACATGGTGTTGCTGTTTGCCGTTGATGGGGAAGAACCTCGCTAGTTCAAGCAACAGTAGTGGCGTACCGCCAGCAACAGTGCACCTCGTCATAGATCGCTACTGGTCGATGGATTGCCGAGGTTGCTCTCCAGGGTGTCATCCTTGTGTCAGAGGGGTGGTTTGTACACTTCGATCGCGGGCGTCAGCATGTCCACCCGGGTCGATATCGATGAATCACTGGAAGAAGCGGAGATGAGAGAAAAACGAATATTTAATAAGTACGAGTTTATTTGGGTTTTATGATGATATGTCCTAGAGTTAATTTCGGGATTAAAAGAAAATGTTACATCGGAATCAATTACAGACTGAACGCAATACGCATTAGAGAAATTTGGGGGGAAATACGAGGGGGGTGACACATCTAAATCTCAATTCTAGATGCTCAACAAATCTCACACTAGCGAATCAATCTTTGAAAAATCTTCTTTCATTTCTCGCATCGACTTGCATCGCGAGTCTTTTTGCAGGAAATCTTCAGAATCGTCATCAATCTTGTTTCTATCTATTCAGCTTGCGCGCAGCTAACCACAGCAAACCACAATTTTTTCTTTTTTTTTCGATGAACAATCAACCCCTTGACGCTTTCAGTTCTTCTAATTTGCGCGGATACATTTTGACGTAGGATGTTTTTGTGGACTATACTGGGGTGCAAATCAAAACAATTTGTGTTACGAAATAGTGTTAGATTTTAAACGCTTAAAACACAGTCAATTATGAATGTATTTCAATTTTAAATTACACCATTTGATTCAGATTAGATGTAAGATTTGTTTAGTATAAAGATGATAGTTGTCTATCAATTGTTATAAACTGAGAATTGATCAAACTTATTGGCCGTAATCAACCAATCCTGTGCTCGCTCGCTATGACTATCAAGAGAACAGAGAGACGAGCCGATTGCGCGAGGTTATAAAAGAGCGTATCAGTTTGTTTTGTGTCAGTCCGTCAGCGAGTGTGATGAAGGAAGCTCGACACACTGTTAGACGCTATTATAGGTAGACTTCCAATATCGAAATTCCCTTCAAATGGAAGGATTCCAGCAAAGATGTTCAGATGGGCAAGGCCTATTAAATGGAATACAATTCAGTTGAGCGACACAATTTGGCTACGTATTGTTTGCTTCCAATTAACAGCTCCACTAGATAGAAGATTGTGGTTTTTGGCAAATTGGCCCAGATGGATAATGCGTCGGTATCATGCAATATTGTCACAACCAGTGTTGGAAAAATATCAAAAAATCAAATCTCACCAATGCCCAAGATCACGCTTGATTTTCGTAGACAAAAATCAACAAGCAAACAGCTGCGGTTGATTTTGCAAGCTGTGATATCGCAGCTCGGAATATCAAGCTAACAAAACTCACCAACTGCAAATCTCACCAAACTGTGGTGAGATTGAGTTTAATGATTTTTGCTTTACACCCGAATGCAACCGAAACTTCTATAAGGGCTTGCAGCAGTCCCTTCGCGGCTGCCATCGGTGAAGATTAAAAAGAGATAGCAAACTATGCTTTCTCTTTCTAAGAAAACTATGTGCAATGGAATCATGTCTGTGTCGAGTCAACTCTTAGCTTGATTTTGCACGTTGTGAATAGTCTCGCAATATCAAAGGAGCTTGTAAAATCAATATCAAGCATGATATTTTGTTTCAATATCACGCGTGATATTGCGAGCGCATTAGAGCGGAAAAATATCAATTGATTTCTGATTTTGCCAACACTGGTCACAACTTATAATGTACCATTTTTTCCGTTTAATCGGTTAAAGCTTACAAATATTAAACGCCGTACACACTTATACTGTATTGCCGGCACCGTTGACTAGATAGGTACACTGAAAACGAATCTTACTCAGAGAGTGAGTGACTTATACTCATTCGTATGGAAGAATTTTTAAAAGCGTGGATTACTTATGCGCTGAGTGGCCTACGCTTTTAGAAATGTCTCCATACGAATTAGTAAAAGTTGCTTACAACTGAGTTAAAATGACTCGCTGTCTGAGTTAGTTTCGTTAGCTGAATCTCGGCTTGTTTTTTACTGAGACCCAGCAACATAAAATGCCGAGCTATACAAAATTTGACAAAACGGGGAATTCATTAATGAGCATAAGCATATGAGCATGACTTAACTAAGTTTATTTACCTTTTCGTTCCTCTGTCCTCGATAGGAAATATCCATCTAATTAAAGACGATCATTTCAAAACTTACTAAATACGCGTCAATCAAGTATTGCACTACTGCTTGAATGAAAGTTTCAGTACATTATCAATGGTGTATATTTGCACCGATAATGTATTGAAGCGGGGCTTATCATGTGTGAAAATAGATTCGGAATGCTTGCGTTCTTGATATGGGCTATTGTAGCTGCGGTAGAGCTATCACTTTCTAACTCCCGGGTTCAAGCTTCTTGCATTCATAAGAAATGATTGCAGGTAGATTTTATCCATAATGCCACTGCCAGACAGTGGAAGTTAGGCCAAGGAAGAATTTTCATTCTAATCTACGATTCCACATACTATTAAGGTTCAATTTACTTTGATGCATTTGTTTTTAAATTCAAAGGCAGTTTTTTTCGACGCATTATTTTAGATTGCAAAAAGCTCGCGTCATTTTGTGTAAAATATTAAAAGGAATCGAATAGTGCGAGCTTTTTGCAATCTGAAATTATGCGTCGGAAAAAACTGCTTTTGAAATTTTCCAAAAAGCATCAAAGTAAATTGAACCTTAATAACCTTTTACACGTGAGAACCTCCTATCGATCAGAATGAATTGTGCATATATTTAGGATCAACAAACATTTTCAGGCACAAAGGAGCAACAGGATCGAGCTGATAACTTAATTCTTAATTCCAACATCTGAAGACTGATTTGAATAATATGTTTAGGTAATGGGCAGCAACAACGGACAGATAAACTACTTACAGCTTCTATTTATTAAATGCTTGATATAACAATTGCCAGCAACGCCGGCTGGGCGTATCCTATGGCTTACCCTCCATACTAACAAAAATCCACCCTTACCGTGACACTTATGAGGAGTCGTAGAGCTCTCTGCATCTCTCTTAAGCAAGTGTCAGACTAACATTCCTCCCCTTTCCCCACCAGATGCAAGGACGTGGCAAGGACAGCTCTGGTCTGTTGGAGGGAGACACATCCTGTATCTAAGAGGTAGTAATTAATCACAAATTACTATCTAACAGCAACGGATGAAGGTGGGTCTCCATCTTAACAACAGTTTGGAGCTCATACCACCTACGACATTGTGCAACCTGGTTTATGCTATGCTATGCTATGAGCATATGAGCATGACTTAACCATCCGCAGGTTGCTACTCCGTTATTGCCAGATCAGCAGTAATAATACAGAGAACCAATAGGCGATGCTTGGGACCAGCATTCATCCTCAATGTGTAAAAACTGGTGATCTCAAACTAGGCAATACCAACGCCGGCCACGTCCGCATGCAGGTCAAGAAAGGAATGGGTAGGAATGTGTTGACGTGACAATACAGCATCAAAAATGGCCGTTTTTTTGTAGAAATGTGAATGATTGCCCATAAATCACAATTGTTACCAAGTTATATGCAAATCGGAGAAGGTCGAGTTTTTTTTTCGATTGGTTATTTGGCTGATCTTCTCGCAGTCTTCCTAAAGTGATCCAAATTTCCTTAAGATCTCTGAACTCCTCTAGAGATTCCGCAATTTTCCAGATGTTCATAAAGTAATCCCTTAATTTTCTTCGAAGTTTTTAAGGTTACGTAGCTTTCATTAAGATCTCTAAACTTTCGAAAGTTTCTCTAGACTTTGGAAGTGAAGTTTTGAGGACTTCCCTGAAGTTTACTGTGTTTCTTTAAACCTCCCACAATTTTCCTTATGTTAATGGAACTGTCTTGAAGTTCCTAATCTAATCTAATCCAATATAACACAAACGCAGCCAGTACGTGACATCATCCTGGAAAATCATTAGGTTAGATAAGATCTTATCATTTTTCTTGTCAACATTGATGTTTGCAGCATATCTGAGATATTGCAAGGGTAAATGATTAATGTTGATTCAAACAATTTTTTTTTACTATATGAAACAATACTAGAAGCAAAGGCTTCAAATCAAGAAGACTGGCAACTCTGACAGAATCCAAGCGACAGATACAGTAGCACTGCGCTCGAACGAAGGTGGAAGTACAGCTTCGAAAAATGAGCAAATACACAAACCTTTCTTCTGAGGTTGTAATCTTTGCTATCAAATCGTTCAAAGCATTTACCTTTGAGCGGCAGATGACGCGATTGTGTCGGTCTCATAGCGGTCGTATGGAAAAATGGAAGAGTTGCCAGTCTTCTCGATATGTTGTCTTCGTTATAAGGCAAGAACATGTATTTGAGTGGTGAGATATGTGGCGTAGTTTCATGAATGTATAAAGAGAGTTAGTCTCTCCACAAAAGTTGTAGAGTACACTAAAACAAGTAACTGCATCCAAAACAGCAACCTCTATCGCTAAACGTTGACGATATATGATTAATTCGAGGATTAATTGTTTGTGGAAAGTTCATTAAAATCAAAATACACATTTTTGCTGAAAATTGTGTATAGCTATGACACATATTTGAAGGTTTTTATGATTTTTTTTTTACACTTTTTCAATTAAAGGGTGTTCCACATCAAATTGCATCACGGAAAAAACGCTGTAGAAAATTACCTAATTGACCAATCCTTTTCAAACTTTCAGACTATAAAATATAACCCATTAGTAAGCGTTTGGCATATTTATTTCATTCAACTTCAATACCATAACCGTACGCTCGCACCTTACGCTTAACTCTACTCATTAGGTTCTGTACAACATCTGGCTGCAGCTTCTTCTGTACGTAAACCCACTTTTTCTTCATGTCTTCCTCAAATTTGACCTCCTTGGGATGCTTCCGTAGTGCCTGCTTCATAATAACCTAGTATTTTTCGATGGGTTCCGGTACGTTGGGGGAGGAGGGGGGGGGGGTTCATGTCCGTGGGTCCGAATTTGACTCCATTAGCTTCGTACCACTCCAGGACAACATTTGAATAGTGGCACGAAGCTAGATCCGGCCAGAAGATCTTAGGGCATTCGTGTTGCTTCAACAGAGGAAGCAGACGCTTCTGTAGACACTCCTTGAGGTAGATCTCCCCGTTTATAGTCCCGGTAGTCACGAACGGCGCACTCCGTTTGCCACATGAGCAGATCGCTTGCCAAATCATGAATTTCTTGGCGAACTTTGAATGTTTCTGCTTCCTTACTTCTTCCGAACATGAAACTTGTGCTGGGTGGTGAAGAACAGTAGCCCCAGAAGCTGCTGGAAGTCCGCCTTGACGTAAGTCTCATCATCCATGATGAAACAATGTGGCTTCGTCAGCATCTGGGTGTACAGCTTCCGGGTCCATGACTTTCCCACCGTATTTTGCCGTTCGTCAGGATTTGGAGCCTTCTGCACTTTGTACGTATGCATTCCCTCCCGGTCCTTGGCTCTCTGAACGAAAGACTTGGACAGATTCAACTTTTTGGCCACATCCCTGACCGAAGCATTGGGATTCCGCTTAAACGATTTCACGATACGCTTGTGATCATGATCACTATAGAACATTCATTCTGACCTCATTTCTCCTTCCGTTCAATGCTCAGAGTTTCGTAGTAACGTTTAATCATACGACTCACCGTTGACTGCACGATTTCGAGTTGTTTTCCGATGTCCCGATGAGAGAGATGAGGATTTTCCTGGTGCTTGCGCAAAATCAATTCACGACGTTGCTTTCCGGGTGACGCCATTTTTACCAACTTTCGAAAAACTGACAGCGATAAAAAATAGTGTAAACAATACTAACAACTTCTACCTAAATTTTCAAGAGAAAATACCCAATGGGTAATTTTTTACAGCGTTTTTTTTTCGTGATGCAAATTGATGTGGGACACCCTTTAATTTATCTTGAACTGAGGCTAGTTGTGGCAGATCAAAAACTTTCAGGGGAAAATGCTTGTTTTAAATTACAAAACGCTTCAACTTTTATTAGGAGATATTCGGAGGACCTTTGGAATAGAATCACGACTCAAATGGTAAAACGGCATATTTGTTACACAAAATTTATTTATAGAACCAAAGGAACTAAAATATCTCAAACAACATGTAGCAGGGAATGAATCATCAGCCCGTACCGCACAAAATGCGCGTCTTAACCACAAATTTACTGGCCTAGTAGGCCTATTAACACTTTAATTCATCGATTTAGAGCTTTCCATTGCATAGTTTTGCGCAGAAAAACTATCCTACGTATGTCAACCTGTGGATCAGTCCAAGTAAAAACACAGGTAAAGACCGCTACTTTGCACCTCAACGGTAATCACAGTTCACTGTATTTGAATTGCTATATTGATTTATGCCGTCTGTATTTGTTCGACACGACAACTACCGAAAAATCATTTGCAATTCGGCGTCATTTCGCCTACTACTACTGATGGTTCACATTCATTATGCGCTTATCGTCAATCAGGGAAACACACCTGCACAGTTCGAAAAAGTAGTATAATTTTCTGTTTAGTATTATGCACATAAATGGAGCGTCATTTATCTTATTAGTTTACATTATAGATCGTGTAAAATCATGGAATATTTCAAATAAAGTATGAAAACGGGTATTTTTGAATGCAACATTTCTTGCAAGTTGCTAGTTTGCGTGAAAATACATTCAAGTTAAGACGCATGGATGATTACATCACCACAGTAATATTCAGAATTTTTGACTGTGTACGCGCTTTCCGATTCGATTTTAATGAACTTGGTATTTAATCTGAGCCAATTTCCAATGTATTGTTCCAATCCATTATCAGGACCAGTTCAGGATGTTTACCACCGACTGCACCCGCTTGAAATTTTGCTCTTAATGTTTGCAATCATCCTCTGTGCGCTCTACTATGCAAATGATTCGACATTAATCGAAATCTCATTTATATTCAAATCGATTCAACTGCAGTTAGTGGCACGGAGAGGATATTTGGTGGAACATTTTAGGCATCAATAGCATTTTCATGACTTAATCGGGCGTCGCTGTCGCAGCTCAGCTCTGCTGCGTGCCATCATCGATCAGCCGGATGTGTCATACGGGGTCGTCATTAACGATTTAATCGCGGTTATAAATTTCCATCGTTTAATCTTCATTAGGACTTTAAATTCTCTCCCTCTCCGGCACGATTTCTTCCTTTTCATGTTGCGCCCCTCGCAGCTGGTTGACTGCCTTTATCGAATATTACTTTCGTCAAGATTTTCGCTTAACGACCGCGCTATTATCATATTTCTTGTCTTGCCTCCTCCGTTGCGACTCGGGTGGGATTTCCTTCCCGGGTCTTATCAGTAAAATTCGCTCTCTGCTGCAAGGCCCAGTTTGGGGGAAAATGGAAAAGTACTTTCTTCCTGCTTGCATAACTCTTGATCATAAAATTGATGACGAAAGATTTGACATATTACTCCAACGTCGAAGTCTCTCCTTTTGGAAGCAATGACGGTCTTCAGAAGCGGTCACTGCAGTGGCGCCAAATTGACTCAACCATCGAGGGGGGTTAAGCAGACTTCTGACAATTGAATAAAAGTCCCGAAAGGAAATTCTGAATTCAACTGGTGATGTAAACATTCATACATGTAAACTTCCTTTTCACGTAAACCAGCAACTTGCAAGAAATGTGCCATAGTTTAAATGAGTCATAACTATGACAGCAGGATTTTTCCTAGAACTTGAATTTGGTTCTGTGTTCAAAGTCTTCAAAATTTGCATTTGGAAATTCACTCAAAACTTTATATTTCGGATTTAATGCAGTATTTCCTATAAAACAATTTCCCGTTCTTTTCAGAATACTTCAAAAATATATATTTGAGATTCTCTCTGGGAGTCATTTGAAAATTATTTATTTAAAACAGCCTAGAAATTCTTTGCAGCTAACTCCAAAAAAATCATGAAAATTCATCCAAAGATTCTCATTGAATTTGAAACTTTTTCGAAGAATTCACTTTGATTTTATTTTAATTAGCTTGGCGTTTTTAGATTCTTAACTCTTAAGTTGTCTTAAAATATTATTCCAAAACTTCTCTTAATTCTTCTGATAATTCACTTGGAACTCCCATTAAAATTATCTAGAAATTATTTTCGAGTTGCCCTTCAAATTATCCTCGGAATTTCCATAAAATTCTTGGAATTGTACTCCCAAAATTTGATTCCCTTGGTATTTTTCACGGATCCGGAAATCCTCTTCACAATCTCCATGTATTTTTCCACAGAGATACTTAAGAAAATTATTCTGAAATCACATACTGGACTTAGTCAAAACTCTCTTATAGCGGTAAGCTCCATCTAAGATTAACTTTTAATACTGACCCTGTTTAAATAATCTGCAAAATGTGAGCTTAGGGTCGTAATGATTAAATCTAATGTCGACATCAACGTAGCCGGACAATCTTGATCCAAATTTAATCCGAGGATAATACCAGTTGGAGCCTACCTCCATTAGAGTTTCATCTCTAGAATACATTCTTATATCTTGCTTATATCTGCTCAAAGTTGGTTTGAAATTGTTTTTTTTTTTCATTTATAAAATTCTTGAAAATGTTCTCAAGTTTAAAACTGTTTTGCTCGTTCTCAGTTGATTCCCGCCAAAAGCTCTGAGCCAGGAGGGCTCGAGCACTCATGACTCTATCAAAGTTTGTTTGTATACATGTTTCGCCAAAGTATGTTTTTCTGCAATTGAAAATCCAGCTGAGTCATAAAACTATACTGGGTTTTCTACACTCATCACTGAGCATGTTGGTTTTTGTATTTGAGCTTGAAATTAAAAAGGTGTTATGTAAAAGTATGAATCATTTTTATGAGATTACAATGCTTGACGATAGATAACAACAGCAACTGCATTTGTTGCTTCTGAATGTTTGGCTCCCGTTTGACAGTTCATACTGCCTCCCAAATGATAAGCACATTGAGTGAGTCAGCAGTATTCAGGTTGCCTCTTTCTTACCAACGCAAACCCCATCAGACCACGAACACTGCACGGTATAGTGTGCAGACCCCCTTCCGCTACTTCTCATTTCCCTCAACTCTGACGTTATTTCTGCTAGCTCCAATCAGCTCGACTATCTGGCAGCAACTGATGATGGAAGCTTTTTTTTTTTAATTTACATTTATTTGTGAGTGGAGGACAGTTGAGGATCATCCTGAGGATCTTGTTTTGGACCCTTTGTAGTTTAAGGTGATGGCAATCCGCCGTACTCTCCCATATTGAGACCCCATATTCTATCACGGGAAAGATTATTTGCTTATAGACAGCAAGCTTGTTCTTCAGGGACAGACTGCCTCTTTGGACCATTCCACCACTGTGCCGTTCAAGTTGATCTTATTATTCTCAGGCGGAACAAGTCTGGGAGATTTGGAATAAAGAAAGATGATGACCTGGGTCTTCACCACGTTTATACGGATCTTCCAGCTGTTGAAATAATCAGACAGGACATCCAGTCCCAGGCAAGGAAAATCATTTACATTAATTTCATGCATTCATTTACATTCATTCGCCTCTAACTTTTTTCATCAACAGCATTTTGCAAAATGATGAATAGAGCTTTAGTAGGTTTTGTTATTAGCTACAAATTTTATTCATAACTCAAATCTGTATCTCTCATGCATCACGAATTAGAGCGGGCAGAACTTGTTACTGTTTTTCAGTGAATGTAAAATACATTCACTGAAAAACAGTAGTGGCTTCTGTTCTCTCTGTTCGTCATGCATAAGAGATACGGATTTGAAATGTTAACAAAACTTGTAGTTAATATCAAAACCTACACAAACTCCATTTATCATTTTGCGGAATTCTGTTGATGAAAACAGTTAGGGGCAAATGAATGTAAATGAATGCACGAAATGAATGCAAATGATTTTCCATGCCTGTCCAGTCCTCTCTGAAGTTTGTGGTCATAGCTCCGATGACCCTAACCATATAGATGACGGATGTGTCATCTGCGAACAGAGACAACGATCCACCATCAGGGAGAGCCGGCATATCAGAGGTGAACAGGTGGAACAAGATGGGTCGAAGGATGCTTCCTTGTGGAACACCCGCACCGATGTTCCAGGCATCCGATGTGAGGCCATTCAGAGATACTCGGAATGTCCTGTTCGAGAGATAGTTTTGACGTAGGACTACGTCTGTGATTTCTATATGGGGGTACACTTTGTGAAAACCGAAAATGGAACATGTAACAAAATTATGAAAGATTTTGAACGTTAATAACTCAGCTGCCCCTGGACCAATTTCAATAATTTTATCACCAATCGATCAGATATATTTGTACGCATCTTAATCTAGATTTATCATTTTTCAAAATGTCACTATTGAAAAGTGCCTGAATGTGCAACTGTTGCTATAATAATTAATATTATCACGGATTACCTGCGAAAAGCGATGTCCCTAACACAGATTTCAAAGTTGAATTCCATCCGCTCTCACCAAAAGATGTTTATTCAATCACCTCGCGGTGAGTGGTGGTGTTCTCTAGTACACAACGAAAGGCTCCTCGCAAGCAGCTAGCTACCAAGGCTGGCCTCAAGCACTAATCGGATTCAGTTCCAATCACCGTATGAGGTGGTGTCCGGTCGGCGCATGGCGTTGAACATTGTACACAACGAAAGGCTGCCTGCAAGCAGTGAGCTGCAGCTAACATGAGCATCCATGCCCACATGAGCAGCCGCACCGCTATTGATCGGAATCAGTAGCTCTTCGTGAGTCGCTGTGGGCGCATCACCCTCATTCCAAACAACATACAGTTCACCAGCCTCATCTGTGTTTAACACCCTAATAGCTCAGCATTACTCAACCATCACGACAAAACGGTCCTTTTCAGGACCACCATAAATTTGGAAAAGAGTATATTTGGACAGTCCGCATCGTGCTCTCTTGCCGTGCGGATCTATTTGCTTTTTGCTGAAGGAAGTATTACTACTACCTAAAGCTACAACAAATTTAAACAGCACTTTTCAGTGCTCAACCTGTAAAAACTTTTCTACCTTGTTCAACTCTTATTCCTCTTCGATCCTTGTTTGGACCCTACCCGAGGTAATCCTTCTTGGATATCGATTTGGAAAATTCCTCTTCGATCCTTTAGATTCTTATAGTAATCTGCTTGGAAGTCTATTTGGATAAAAATTTACTGCCGCCATGGCGCCTAAACGCAAAAGAAAGGGGCAAACTCTTGACCCCCCTTCTGATGAAATTAATTTGAGTAATCAATTTGATTTGCTCACGGATGATGAGAATGATCCATCATCCAAGAAAAATTCTAGTAAACATTCCCGGCTTAATGCCAAGAAGGAAAAGATTCCCCCTATTGTGATAACCACTTCCGATTTCCATGCTCTTCGCATGGAACTTTTGAATTTCGTGAAAGTTAAGTTTTCACTACAAATTGGACGTCGGGGTGAATGCCGTGTATTGGCTGAAACCTTGGACGGATTTAAATGTCTTCTCAAGTATCTTACTGAGAAGAAGCACAAATTTTTTACTTACGACACCAAAACTGAACGTGTTTTCAAGGTTGTCATGAAAGGGCTGCCCAGTGGTGAATCCCTGGATCAGATCAAAGATGAACTGGCAAAATTACTTGGAGTTGTGCCACTCCAAGTAATCAAAATGAAAATGAAATCCCGTCCTGGCGATTCGCGCAACGGGATTTCTAATGATTTTTATTTAGTTCACTTCAAGTCTAGTGAACTAAACAACCTTAAGGCCTTAGAAAAAGCTAGCCTTATGCTCTATGTCCGAGTGAAGTGGGAACACTTCAGGAAGACTGGAGGAAATTTCCAAAACCTCACTCAGTGCCGTAAGTGCCAGGGATGGGGTCACGGAACTAAACATTGCTACATGCCAGCTAAATGCATGAATTGTGGTGATTCCTCTCACGCAAAGGACGACTGTCCTGTGAAGGAAGATCCTAAGAAATTTAAATGTTCAAATTGTGGTGAAAACCACAAATCCAATTTTTGGGAATGTAAGACTCGCAAAGCGATCCTACAATCTCGTTCTAACCGTCAGGTAGGAAACGCTCCACGTTTCCGGCCAGGTACAAATTCCTCTGCTGTTAACAACGGTCAGCGAGGAATAAATTCTACATTCGTACCCGTAAGTACAAATATCACCCCAGCTTCAAATGTTTCATCTGTACCTACTCCCCTCGCTGCTAACAATGTTCAGCGAGTTAATGGAGCTACCTATGCTGCTATTGCAGCGGGTAGAAATCAAAATACTAACCCACGTTCTAACGGAAATTTTGACAATTTTGACTTAGGAAGCATTACTGCCCCTAAAATGGAATTTTTACAGAATTCATTAATTGACATGATTTCTGATATGCTTAAATCTAACTCCATGTTTGATGCTATTCAAACTGGAGTAAAATTTGCAAATAATATTGTCATGACTTTAAAATTCAGTAATGGATTTTAAAGCTTTAAACATTATAACTTTTTGAGAGTTCATAACGTGCATATTGCCGTTATAACTGAAACGTTCCTTAAACCTGACCATAAGGTTAAGAAGGACTCAAATTATTTAATTTATAGAAATGATCGTCTTGATGGACCCTGTGGTGGCGTTGCCATCATTATTCATAGACGAATCAAACATAAAATACTTTCTTCATTTGAAACCAAAGTTTTTGAAACTTTGGGAGTTTCTGTTGAAACAAAATTTGGACAACTTACGTTTATAGCTGCCTATTTGCCATTCCAATGCGTAGGCCAGCAAAAGAATTTTCTCAAGGGTGACCTCCAGAAACTTACCCGTCATAGGTCTAAATTCTTCATTATTGGTGATTTTAATGCAAAACACCGCTCATGGAATAATGCTCAAAGCAATTCCAATGGTAATATTCTGCTTGATGATTGTTCTGCAGGTTATTACACTATTCAATATCCAAACAGTCCAACATGCTTTTCTTCTGCAAGAAATCCCTCAACTATTGATTTGGTCTTAACTGATTCATTTCAACTTTGTAGCCAATTGGTTACCCATGCTGACTTCGGTTCTGATCACCTTCCAGTAACTTTTGAAATATCCCAAGAAATAATTTCTAATCCCAACAGCTCTACTTTCAATTACCATAGAGCTGATTGGGAGCAATATCGAACATTTATGGAATATTGCAAACCAAAGATGAAATTAATTATGCTCTTGAATCTCTGACTACTTCTATAGTTGAAGCAAGAGCTGCCTCAGTACCAAAATGCGAGGTAAAATTCGATTCAATTATAATAGACGACGATCTTCAGCTCTTGATCCGTCTTAAAAATGTCCGTAGGAGACAATATCAAAGAACACGCGATCCTGCCATGAAGGTTATCTGGCGGGATTTGCAAAAACAAATTAAAAAGCGATTCTCTGCCCTGAGGAACAAAACTTTTGAAAATAATATTTCTAAATTAGACCCGAGTTCCAAACCCTTTTGGAAACTCACAAAAATTTTGAAAAAACCTCAAAAGCCTATTCCAGCGCTTAAAGAAGGTGGTAAAATTTTGATCACAAATTTGGAAAAAGCTCAGAAACTTGCTAAGCAATTCGAGAGTTCCCATAATTTCAGTTTGGGTCTTACTAGTCCTATTGAGAATCAGGTTGCTCGGGATTTTCTGAATATTTTCTCTCGGGAAAATATTTTTGATGATTCCTGGGGGACTGATTTGGACGAAGTAAGGTCTATAACTAAAAATTTTCAAAATATGAAAGCTCCAGGTGATGATGGAATTTTCTATATCCTCATCAAAAAACTCCCAGAGAGTACCTTGTCTTTCTTGGTAAAATTATTTAACAGATGTTTCCATTTGGCATACTTTCCTGATAAATGGAAAAATGCAAAAGTTGTTCCAATTTTGAAGCCGGATAAAAATCCAGCTGAAGCTTCTAGCTACCGTCCAATAAGTTTGCTTTCTTCAATAAGTAAACTTTTTGAAAAGATAATTTTAAATAGAATGATGCTTCACATCAATACGAACTCAATTTTTGCAGATGAGCAGTATGGATTTTGCCATGGGCATTCAACTACTCATCAACTCTTAAGAGTTACCTATTTAATTCGTTCAAACAAATCTGAACGCCAATCAACTGGAGTTGCTCTTCTAGACATAGAAAAAGCATTCGACAGTGTTTGGCATTATGGTTTGATTGCTAAATTGAAAAAGTTTAATTTTCCACTTTATATTATGAAATTAGTTCAAAATTATTTAACTGACAGAACACTGCAGGTAAATTATCAAAATTCCAAATCTAATCGACTACCTGTTAGAGCAGGAGTTCCTCAGGGTAGCATTCTTGGGCCTATATTATATAACATTTTCACTTCGGACCTCCCTGATTTGCCTCAGGGTTGCCACAAATCTTTGTTCGCTGATGACACAGGCATTTCCGCTAAAGGAAGAAGTCTTCGTGTTATTTGCAGCAGACTGCAAAAAAGTTTAGATATTTTCTCTTCTTATTTACAAAAATGGAAGATTTCTCCCAACGCTTCCAAAACTCAACTTATAATATTTCCACATAAGCCTAGAGCTTCGTTTTTGAAACCTAGTAGTAGTCACATAGTCACTATAAACGGAGTTCCAATTTCCTGGTCAAACCAAGTGAAATATCTTGGATTAATACTTGACCAAAAATTAACTTTTAGAGATCACTCAGATCAATCCAAGCCAAATGTAACAAATATATAAAATGTTTGTATCCTCTTATAAACAGGAAATCCAAACTTTGCCTGACGAATAAACTTCTAATATTTAAACAAGTTTTTAGACCGGCCATGCTTTACGCTGTGCCAATATGGTCTAGTTGTTGCACTACCAGGAAAAAAGCACTTCAATGGATTCAGAACAAAGTTCTGAAAATGATTTTGAAGTTGCCTCCCTGGTACAGTACTACCGAGGTACATAGAATTTCGAATGTTGAGACTTTAGAACAAATGTCCAACAAAATAATTAATAATTTCAGGCAAAAATCGTTGCAATCCTCAATTGCAACGATTAATTCCCTTTATACTTAGATAAGATTAAGTTTTAGTTTTTAGTTTTAAGATATCAATTGTTATACTGACATGCAGGTTTAAAAAACCTGTTTAAAATACTGAATTGCCAAGACAGGAACAATGTAAAAATACTTAGATATATATCATAACAATTAAGGCTGGTAAGTTACTGTAGTAGCTGGAGCACCTAGGTTAAAATGAAATGTAATTTATTTTAAATTTGAAACAAATAAAGAGTTAAAAAAAAAAGAGTATATTTGGACATTTGTCAAGGTTATCAATCGGATGTCAGTTCCCATAGCATGATAGAGCTGGAATTAGGACGTAACAGCTTTTGTAAACAACTTCTTTCGCAACCATTCCTCTTCTTCTTCTTCTTCTTGTTCGCATTTCAAGCTTATTGCATATCGCATATTAGCTTATTGCGTGCTCTCAACTTAGTGCTCTAGATGCACTTCCACAGTTGTTCATTGAGAGCTTTCGATGCCTGTACCATTTTTGCATTGATATGATTGTGTGGCAAGTCCAATCATACTTCTATGTCCAGGGAAATCGAGAAATTTTCCAACCCGAAAAATTCCTAGACCGAACCGGGAATCGAACCCAACCACCTCCAGCATGGTCTTGCTTTGTAGCTGCGCATTTACCGACTGAGCTAAGGGAGGCCCCACCGTTCCTCTACCCGACGGTAATATTGGTTTGCATGGGCGTGCCTTGAATTCCTGAAAATCATCGAGAGAAGTCATTGTTTACAAAAGCTGTAACGCCTAATTCCAGCTCTATGTAGATATGTTTAAATATCATATACCATGTACTTTAAGGCAACATTGGGTGTGTGATTTCAAAAAACCAAAGTCGGCCGCGGTATGAAAGTGGTCTGATTTTGATTCAGAGATGATGGATTTTTTTTCTTAATACGCCAATCGATAGGATATTTTCCTACGAATCTGTTAAAATTAAGACTTTATCATTTTTCAAAATGTCACTATTAAAAAGTGCCCGAATGTGCAACTGTTGCTATGATAATTAATATTATCACGGATTGCCTGCGAAAAGTAATTTCCCTAACACAGATTTCAAAGTTGAATTCGATCCGCTCTCACCAAACGATGTTTCTTCAATCACCGCGTGGTGAGTGGTGGTGTTCACCAGTACACAACGAAAGGCTGCCTGGAAGCAGCGAGGTTTAGCCCACATGAGCATCCATAGAAAGAGTAAGAAGCTGCACCGCTATTGATCGGAATCAGTAGCTCTTCGTAAGTTGCTGTGGGCTATCAATGTCAAGTGCGTCATACTAAAGAGTATAAGCAGGGAGAACCCCGCTCAAATTCCTATTCCTACACAAAACACAAGCTGCTGCTGCAGTTAACAAATAAGATTTATTATATAAGACCACATAGTCCTACGTTACCATTGCGTACAACCCATAGGGCTGTCCCTTGTAGTTTTTTATGATCCTCACAAGTAAGATTCGAAGACCGTATAGCTGTAATTTGTTGACCAGGCCATCATGACATATATTGTCGAACGCTTCTTCAACGTCCAACAATGCCATGGCAGATGTTTTAGATACAGACTTGTTCCGTCTGAGAATGTTTGTCACTCGAGTTAACTGGTGAACAGTCGAGCGACCTTTACGGAAGCCAAACTGCTCTTCGAGCAACAAGTTGTTTTCATAGGCTAGGAGTCGGTGGTATACTGCTCTTTCGAACAGCTTAGATAGCCCCGAGAGAAGGCTGATGGGTCGGTAACTTGAAGGAGGGGACGGATCTTTCCCAGGCTTCCAGGTAGGGATGACTTTAGCTGACTTCCAGCACCTGGGGAAGTAGCCAAGTCTAAGGCACTGATTAAAACTCAGTGCCAGTTGGTTGAAGAATCTGGAGTTCTGAAGTGTTTGAGTTCCAGATTCAGACTTTGGTCGATGATTTGATATAGGCCAACAATTCGTCGGCCGTAATCTCGGACTCCACAGGCAAATTGTTGGGAATTTGATGAAGGCTGGCTGCATTTTCAGCAACCGCAGTATCGTATGGACTTTCCATGTTCAGTCCGAAATTATGAGAGCTGACGAAGTGTTGACCTATAACATCAGCCTTTTCTTCAGGGGTTATCACATATGCGACTGAATCATTAGGTTGATTCAACGGTACAAGTGGTGGAATGGGTCATGGCTTATTTTTAAAGATTTTTGTTAGTTTACAGAAGGGCTAGGCACAATCTGGCAGTGAACGCAACCTCCCACTAAAGTCCTCATTTCTGAGGTCCACCTATGCTTTAATAATTTTTGTTAGGCGATTGCAATGGGTCTTCAAGGTGGTCAGTGCAGTGCGATGGCACTGCCTACGTTGGCGTTACGGAGTCTTATAATGTCTTTAGTGGGTCTATCAAGGTTCAGAGTTTTGCTCACCTGCCTGGAAATTGGCACGTGTTGTTCCCTGGCACGGGATATTGCCTCCTCTATGGAACTCAGGCACCGGTCAACGTCTTCGGGGGTGTCCGGATGTTCCTCGTAGTCGATAGCAGTGTTAACGCAGCGTTGACACTGTTCCCAGCTAACGCGATGGTAGCTGCGCCGGAATGCTTGTGACCGGATAGTGGTCGGGTTGTGAGATGTTGTGGCCCATGTTGCTGATGAAGATGTCGATGGTTGCATGAACTTCGGTCCGACTCATTCGGGTAGGAGTGTCCGAGGCCAATATGGTGTAATGCTTCTCTTCCAAGTCCTCGTTCAGGATCGTGCCGTTTCCATTGCGCCGACTATTGCCCCAAGCTTGATGTTTGGCATTTACGTCACCAGGATGATGAAGTTCCCGCACCATCGGGTGAGTTTGATGATGCCTTGCCGGAGAGCCGCTGACGACCCGTCTCTGTTGTTGGTTTGCTTGGGGCAGTAGGTCGCGATGATGGTGATTGGTCGCAAGTGATGTGCTCACCTCAACCCTGATGGCTTCGATTGTTTTTAGCTGGAAGCTTGCTTGTAACCGGCAACTGATGTTCCGTTTGGCAGTGATGGCCACTACCCCACCCCAGAGCAGGTGCGGTCAAGTCTTATGAGCCGAAAGTCGGGAAGGAAGACGTTCAGCTCGGGCTTCAAGCATAGAGGTAACTCTAAGACCAGAAGGTCCCGAAGAAACGAACTAAACTTTTTGGCTCAGCTCTGGTACTATCTTCGGTCCAAAGCTAACCGATGCACCCCTCGAAACATAGGAAAATCCACGAACCCCTCATTTTATCTGTCAAACTTTCATTGCGAATCAAGACAAACATAGTGTAGTACTGGAATTTATCCTAGAATGGGGTACGTTAATCGATTTGCTTGGGACCAATAGGCTAATCAAGTAGTGAGCCAATTTAAAATCGTTAGTTTCGTATTGATTGTTGCTTCAAGTGCGTCTCGGTGATGATAGCGATATCTATAATACGCCCGTTGAGGAAATCAACGAATTCGATGCTTCTTGAGTGAGCAAGCATTCCAGTTGGCGATCTTGATGTTCTCACGGTCCATGATTGTCGATGAAACGTGATGCAGCAAGAATCTGCTCGGTTCAAGTCCTGTAGGAGAGCTTGATGATGATTGCTTCTGTCATTATGGTAATGAGTTCCTCTGTTGTGAGCAGATCTTCGTTTTCATTTGATGGTTGGGCATCATCGCGACGCCAGGATAGTCCAGGAGGAGGGTATGCAGCCGTTGTCGCATACGATTGTCGACGCGGATTAGCCGAAGGGTTTGGGCACCTCAGCAGTTGGTGAAATCAATGCAGCAGTAGCAGCCAAACGGATGTTGAGTGGAAGCGGTGAAAGAACCGGAATCGGACGCCGTGGAAGCCTTTTTGCGGATATCCATGAATTCCACACGTTTTGTACAAAACTTGCTCATAGTCCGATGAGCTGCACTACAATTGGCGCATTGAGGATCAGCGTGCTCCATCCTCTCGCATGCTTCGGATACGTACTGTATGCCACAATCGTTACAGCGATGAGCCATTTGGCAATTATTTGGTCCGGAGTCCAAACATGAGGCAGTTTGGATAACGTTACGGTGGCTAGGTTTATAACGTTCCCAATTAACCATGATGTGAAAAAGGGTCCGAATGCACTGAAGGTCCTTAAGACACGTTGAGTTTTGCTCGAGGTGGACCAAATACAGCTGGTCATGTTACTAACGGGAGGTGTCGTGCCGTTTCATTTTGAAGACTTGGTTCGGCTTTAGACCGTTCTCCTTCAGTTCCTCTGACAGCGCAGTGGTTTCCATGTCGGGTAGACCTCGCAGGACCACTTTGAGCGGCTTGTCCGCCTCGATATCGTGGGAGAAATACTACACTTTTTTCAACAGCTCTTCGGTGGCCTTGTAGTGGTATTTGCTGGAACCATCAGCTTGATACCTTCAGTGCACATGTGCATGGTGCACTTCAGTCTCTTCCCGATGTAGAACTCAATGCTCTTCCAAAGCCTGGGCGGAAATCCCTTCACGAAGAATGGCGGTAGTTTATCCTTCTTTCTAATTTTCGGTTCGTCGCCATTGCCTAGAATGGCGTAACGGTTGTTCGAAAGCAACTTCTTTGATGCTGACTGAGCGTTGGTAGTTTCCTGTCGGGGACGCTTCCCGGAGAAGCTTGCGACCGCATCATCTCACGACAGTTTTTCCATGCTGTGAAATTGATTGAACGATGCTTCGCTTAACACCGCGAAAGAATGGCGCGAACACTATCGTAACGGATTAGCGAGAAAGAAAGAGCGAGTGAAACCGGACTGGACTGCTTGACGGTTGAGCAGAGAAATGAGACGGTGGAAGCGATTTGGCAGACCCTTTTGTGAACAAACATTTCGGCTGCTCTTCTTCTTCTTCCACTATTCTTGGGTAATCAGTTTTCACCGAGCTCCGATCTGTCTTGCCAGTAAGTGCTGTGGAAGGCAAATTTGCGCACGAGCTGGAAAGTGAGGTCCGTGCGAGAGAATATAGATTCATCCCATCCGGACTTCTGATATTAAATTAGTGAGTTATTCCTATTTTGCTCTTAAAATTTATTAATTATTTATCTATTTTCACTATTTGCACTATGCACACAAAAATGCTGGATAAATTCTCCGTTGAACAGTATATTCCATGACTTATTTCTCAACAATGGTTTTGAGAAATATACGTTTGTAAACTTCCCCCATTTTCGGTACATGTCTCATTTTTGATTTCGTCATGTGACCCCCAGTAAGTGTAGTAAAAAAAGATGTAGTCCTACGTCAAAATGAAACCAATAAGTTGTAAATGTAGCTAAATTTGGACTATCCTAAGATAATTTGGAATTCAGATACATTTTGCGTGAATTCTTTGGGTTGCAAACTCATACATTAAGAAAAGCTGTTCTAAATAGAAAAGTTTGTCTTTGACTGCAAAATAGTTGTTAATATCGGCTAAAATAAATGATATTTATCCGATGTATATAAATATATAGGTCCCCCTATATTCGGCACCACTGGCACTGGGAAACAACATCGAGTCCATCATCTGGGCCACAGGGGTTGACGTTAGTGAAGTTTGACGAATCTTTATCTAAGTTAATCAGAGATTAGAGACAAAGAATCCTTAAACCAGCACAGGACTGGAGTGTCTTACTTAACATACGCCCTTTCTGAGTGCCCTGGTGTACTTTGTCCTGACGCTGCAGCACCACCAGACAGAATGGCATCCCCAAACACCCCCACTCCGCGCTGTAGGGCAAATAACATACGCAACAAACGAAGCCCTTTCTCCAAATATCGGCAAAAGGTCGTAAAATATGTAGACATCAGCAGGGAAATTTTTTTATAAACATCGGCAAGTGCTCCGAGCTATCGCTACTAGTTTGGTGGAAAGGGTACACTCCCCTTCACCCCCACCGTCTGCACCCATTTCCGCCCTCCTTCCGGACGGGGAGGGTTATATCGAATGAAGGTTCATTAAGAATTCTGTTGGTGACGACGGTGGAGATGCTATAATAGTCGAATACATAAACACCAAATATACCACCGACAACCAGGAGCGAAGGAGCAGCTCGGCTCGGTTGACTGTTTGTTACTTTGAGACGTCGTCGGTATAGTGGAAAACGCTTGTTAGTGATCCTGCTTGAATCGCCTGAATGAATGACCTTAAAGCGAAGTGAGCCTGCAGTTGCCTGGTCTGTATCTTTTCACTACGAGGGTAGCGGGTAAACAAAGCACAAAATTTAAATGCCAACCCGAGATGGAGAAGATGATAACACGATATTAGTGAACCAGCAGCGTGCGAGATTGCGGCTGTGCCCATCCGTACAATCTGTTGCGGTGTTGAATTGCCAACTTTGAGCGTTTACTACGTCTTGGGAATACTTGATTTCTGGGGATGCGGCTGGGATATGAATTTAATTAATTCTATTAACTTTTTTTCTTTTGTTCTTGGACTGAAGGGGGATGAGGGTTCATAAATTTACCTTTGTTCATATGCCTTTAATATCTTGGCTAGGGAGCTGAAGTATAATAATTTCAGTTATCGTTGTATGTAACATTATGAAGGATTGTATAAACAGATTTCACTAGGGTTGAAAAATTCACCCGGATTTTCACCACTTAAAATGAAACGTATTTACTATTAGTTCATATGAATCAGTTAATGATGTCTAAATAGACAAAACATTGGTTGTTTGACTTGAACAAAATCCACAGCAGCTACATGGTTCGCATTTGCTAGTTATGGGAGGAATCCCTTGGCAAAGCTACACAAAGCACTACGATATCAACGATTTCTGTGTTGTCACAACCGAATCCGATAAGCACAGTAGAGACCTCCCGGTGCTGGGTTGCGATATAGGTCAGGTCACAACAATCTATATGATGTCACCCGCCGCTCTTCGTTTCCAACGTGCTCTCGCGTTGCCTAGCATGATCATCGTCATGGTAGTCGAAATTCAATAGCAAAATCAGCACCCACCCAATCCAGGGGTTTTCCAAGCAGTGGCAAACAGCATAGCGAACCCTTTGAGTTTCGATTTTCCTCGAGGGTAACGTCGTGTTCCTGGAAAAACTAGCTTATTGTGGTTTTAAATAAGCAGTGTGATGCAAACTTCTTGCACTTTCGAACAATGTGAGTTCATTATCCGGATGCCGAAACGTGGAAATTCGTCTGCCGGACCACACAGTTTCAGCACTTTCCTAAAATGCACCCCAAACAACAGGGATTAACTCTATTTCGCTTTAATCGCTTCAGTCGCAACAAATTTCAACAATGAATCCATTTACCCTCGAGCCATTTCGCAAGCATGCAACAACGACCGTAGAGGGACCATCATCGTCATTGTTGTTGTTGTTGTTGTCGCTGTCCACCATCGTCGTCGTCGTCGTCGTCCTTGGTGATGCATTCTCACATGCCATCGGGCAGACCAGACGACTTTTATCTACATACACACACGTACACCGGAGAGGGCACATAAGTGCATTTCTGGTACGGACTGGTACATGGATTTTGATGAGCTGTATTGTTATCTACCCATATTGCACAGTGCGCGCACACACAGAAACACCAAGCCATCAGCTCGCAGTCTGCTGCAGCACGGACATGCAACGTTGCAATATGGGCCATCCAACTCCAGCTGCAGCAGGGATGAGTGGGTACCGTTCTCTGCTATTGCTGATAAATTTGATTGCTGAAACATTTATTGTATTTTGATGCTTCATTAAATTTTCCATTCCGCTGGGAAAATGGCAACGGGCAACGATTGTAGTGACACAATTTGAATCATTGTCTGCTAGGGGGTGTGGGTCGGGTTGCTGGGTACCTACCAACCTACCTACCTACGACGACACATTACCAACCGTAGGGGAATGTACGGAACAGATGAAAACCAATAAAATCAAGTTTGATTTTCGGTGTCAGGTGTGGGGCCCTTTTGAACTCGGTCAGGACATATCCCTAGGAGTCGGTTTCAGTCGGTCTCGGAATGAAACAGCGTTTTTGTAGTACTTTCCGAAGGATGACTCAAGGCGAGTTAAAACCTGTTGATAGGTACATCTCTTGCCCCATGGTGGCAATGGTATTTGAGGGTGATGTTTAATTTTAGGGGTAGGACAGAAGCATGTTAGCCATGAATGTTAATCAAACGCACCAATTCCCCTGGGTATTCTAGCTGGTACATCAGAACCTCTCGGTACAACAGCCCCTGCATAGGAATGCAACCGAGAATTACCGTGGAAATCTTGATGGAAGGCCCAAATCGTCGCAGCCCAGTGCCCCCTACCGCAGCATCCATTCATCACAGCCGTCTCGGTCCTGACCACCCCGGGAACTACTAGACAGCTCCAGTGTAATGTTAATGTACCCCGAAAACTTTTTAATAAAAACATTGATATTTTTTCTAATATTCTTCCAATCGACTCAGCATGACGGGATCGGAAAATGTCTGTCTGTTTATGTGTGTGAGAGAACGCGTAAGACAATTTTCTTAAATGTATTTCTCGGCAACCACTCTACCGAATTGAACGCAAGAACAAGTGCTTAACAACCTGTTCAGGTTATCATCCGAAGTATGTGTGATATGGTTAAACCACAGACAAACAGACATAACTCTCGCAAGTTGTTCATCGAACAATCATTTAACAGACAATTTGAAAGTATCGTAGTTGGTAGTACCGTCACCTGTGGCGCTCATAGTAAATTTCCTTGCGTTTGACGTTTACATACTACCGCCATCTGTTCAGTGTAGTGCCCACCACAGTATTCTCAACAGATGGCGGTAATGTTTTAGCAACTATGTTTTACAGTGAAAAATATTTAATGAGTGATGTCTGTTTGTCTGTGCTTAAACTATTTGGGTTATGGTTCGTGTATGGAACATTTTTATTAGGGTGGTGCTCTCGGGGTAATTTTTTAAAAGAATATCAGAATCTACAGAAATATGGTGGATTAATTCAGTTTTTTTTTATTGTGACGTTTATTGAACTACACACTAATCAATTGTTCCTTCATCCTCCACGGAACAGTATCAGTTTAGAAACTTTTTTACGTAGTGAAATCTTGATCCCACCGAAGTTTTTGGTGTACTGCTCCAGTCGATATTTAAGATAAAAATCAATGCATAATTTGATCAACATATTTCGATGGTTATTGACAGCATCATGATCTAAAATGTGCTCTGCCAGTCGATAAAAAGTGTGAGTATGATAGTTGGAAATATTCATTGGTATTCGATTTTCCATCAAACAATAGAATTTGCGAACATTAAAGTTATCCCTGTTATTAACGAGTATCTTTAGCTCTACTTCCGAAATTTTGCATATTAGAAGAATGCAACCATGTACTTCAAGGCTCTGAGCGTTTCCGGTCAACTCTTTCAGGCAATCCTCACATTTCAACTTCGTGGTGAGTTGTTTTTGAACGTGCATCGCTGAATATATGACTGGTCAATAAAGCTATCATCAACAGGTTCATTTACTACTGCGTCCGAGGTCAGTTCTTCAAAAGAGGTATCTCCTTCATCGTTTTCATGCTCAGTGACCATTGAGCTCCAGATTGAATCAATGTAGAACTTCAATTTTTCCTCTGCATGTAGCATTTTGATTTCGTCAAAATCATTACAGTTGGCATAAGTTGATGATGTTACGACGTTGTTTTTAATGATTCTTTTGTACGAAGCCTCAAATTGATTAAATTCCAATATATAAATAAGGAAAACAATACAACACCAGTAATATGTCTCATTCAAAATGTATTCTTCACTGGATAAAGTTTTCACTTAGTTTCTATTAGGACCGCATATAGTATTTTTCCAAAAACAAAAACAATGATTTTTACCTGAATATCACATAGCATTAGAAATTCAATATGAGAAATTATATAGATTTCATTGGACACATAACGTTCATGTGATTTAATGGTGCAATTTCCAACTATGGGATCACATGAAAGTTATGTGAAATTCACATGGATATTTTCCACTGGCTATGTGATTTATTTTATGAGTGTTGGTTTGCTTTCCACGTCCACATAAAGTGAAATAAAAACATGTCTTCTGATGTGAAAAAAAAGTTCACCAACGATGGCTGACCCCATTGTTTACGTACGGTGGAGACATCTACAATTTGCAAGTGGGTACGTGAAACTAAGGTTTTCTGTCTAGATACTCGGGGGGTGGTCCTGACGTAAGTAGATCTTCCACCATGCAAGTATCTTTTTGATATTAGTTTTTCTTACCTAGATTATAATGAAGCGACGTCGTTTTCTACCACGCTCCGGACGAATGGATTAACTTCTCAACCGGGAAGCCCCAGTTCTTGTAGATCTGTCGTGCCAATTCCAGACAGCTTTCACCATAGCTGTCCCGACCGTGAGTTTAAATTTTGATCGGGCGTTTTCAACTTGTTCAACTTTTTCTATGTCTACAAGAGCAACTCCAGTTGAGCAGCCCATGATGAAATCCTAAATGCTCATCTGCAAAAATTTAGTTCGTACTGATGTCAAGCATCATACGATTCAAAATTATCTTTTCAAAAACAAAAAGTTTTATGATTTAATAAAGCAAACTTATTGGACGGTAGCTAGAAGCTTCAGCTGGATTTTTATCCAACTTCATAATTGGAACAACTTTTGAATTTTTCCATTTATCAAAAAAGTATGCCAAATGAAAACACCTGTTTAACAATTTTCTCTGAGAGTTTTTTGATGAGGATATATATAATTCCATCATCACCTGGAGCTTTCATATTTTGAAACATTTTAGTTATAGATCTTACTTCGACAAAATCAGTCCCCTAGGAATCATCAAAAATATTTTCCCGAGAGTCTCGAGAAACCTGATTCTTAATAGGACTAGTAAGATCAAAACTGAAATTATGGGAACTCTCGAATAGCTTAGCAAGTTTCATAGGGTTTTCCGAATTTGTGATCAATATTTTACCACCTTCTTTATGCGCTGGAATAGAATTTAGAGGTATATTCAAAATTTTTGTTAGCTTCCAAAAGAGTTTGGAACTCGGGTCTAATTTCAAAACATTGGCACTTACGGCACTGGGCATTGGCGTAGCTACTGGGGGGGGGGTGCCAAGGGCCCAGGCCCCTTCCATAATTATCTAGATCCCCCCCCCCCGCAGAACTTTTGGTGTTTTTCACCGGTATTTTGTCAAGCTTGTCAAGTTCGATGTTACTGATCTTTTTTTAAAGTCCTTTATTTGGCTACTTTTCTTACGTTCTGGACTATAAAAAGCAATTTTGATAAATTATACTATATCGATATTTAATCGATGGTATAATAAGACGTCTACATGCTCTACAGGGATTTTTTTTAAACTTCTGGGATCGTAAAACTACAAGGACTTCTAAGAAGTTCAGGGAACATCAGAGAAATTGAGGAAACTTATTATAAATTTTGGGAACTTCATAGATCTACAGAAAAATTCGTAGGAACAAGGAACTTAGAAAAGTTCGAAAAACTGCGAACAAGTGGAAAATTTATTTGAATTTGAGAAGCTTCTTTGAAGTTAAGGGACAATTATTTTATTTCAGGTAAGCTCATTAATGATCGAGAACCTCTATATAATTTCAGAGCACTTTTTTGAAGCCTCATGGTCTTGGAATAGTTGTGGAATTTACGTACAAATGCAAGAAAGTCCGTTCGTGGAACTTCGCGGAAAATCATCGAGAAACGTAGAAGTACAGCAAACTTTGTAGAAGTTTTGCGAATTTCGTAGGATTTTGAGGAGCTGCGGAACTTCATATAAATGCAAGGATTTTTTTAAAGTTCATGGAATTTTGCAGATGATCTAAAGATAGTTCAATAAACTTCTATGAACTTCAGGGATCCTCACTTCAGTATAGAGAACTTCGTTGCAGTTTGTCAGAGATCTTAATTCGAGAAAGCTCCGTGAACTTCTTGGTGGTTTTGAGAACTTCGTTAAATTTCAAGGAACTTTCCAGATGTTCAAGAATATTTGTAGATGATAGGTGCCTTTCCAGAAGTGAAAAAATGTTCGGAGATCTTCGTAGAATTAAGAGAGATTGACAAAATATGGAATTTGGAATAAATTTAGGGAACTTCGTAGAAGTTGAGGAAATTTAGTAAAACTTAAGGGAGTTTTGTAGATGTTCAGGAAACGTAGCATAAGTTACAGGATATTCTTTCAGATATCCTTTCTAGACAGCAGGACATATTCAAAAGATCTCCATATATCCACAGATATAAGTAAAGTTCTCTGGATATTTTTCGAACACTTCAGGTTGATCAAGTTCTGAGGATCTCCAACTGTTTAAAAATTCAATTGAATTTTGAAAGAACACAAGACTGCGTTGCACTTTTAATTGTCACATGGTCGGTGATAGATTTCAAGAGAAATCTTAAAAATATATCATCATGAGACTCCAATAATTGCCTTGATGCGTTATTCCTAACAACAAATTTTGTTTGCATGAATTTCCATTTGATAGAGCTGACGTTATATAATATCAACATCCAAACAAACGATCCTAGGACTGCAACGATTGATGTCATTACCATTCAAGTATCATGTTTTTCTAAACTAAGTGTCAATGAATCCAAATTATTTAATAAATTACGGTATAATGTTTCAAATACCAAGAAATCCAGGGCTTTTGGCAAAACTACCAGTGATTTTGAATTAAATTGCCTACTTTTAGGCGCAACTGTGCATTTAAGACATCTTTTTTTGGCGCTTCTGCTGAAAACACTTTTCACACAAGGGTTTAAACATCTGAATCGGATTCAGGGAACCCACATAAGAACAATTACTAGAAATGCACTGGGAAGCCATTTGAGAAGTTGATAAATTTCACCCCATATTGATATTTTAAAATTTAAGATTTCAAAAAAATTCCTAAAAATTAACAAAACATCCAATATTTTAAGATACCATGCAGGACCTTGGAGCCCTCATAGCTTCTTATTTAAGGGGGGAAGTAAGTAAGTAAGTAAAAAAAAATTTTATCGATTTTTTATATTTTACTTTTAATTTTTTTTTATATGCTACGAGCACGAGGAAGGAGTGATCTATGGCTCCGGTATCGCCGATTAACCTTAAGTTCCATTCAAAGTGTTTTTATGTTACTTCATACGCGAAGTTAACGATTTTCAGAGTTGGTTGGAAATGCTAACATGAAGCTTTAGTGTGATGATTTATTAGCTAGAGAATGATCTTTTAGAAGAGGGTAGGTGGATAGTTCCGTTAGAGTACGGCAGTATGAAAATTGAATAGAAGTTGAAAATGAGCGAAGGGCCATTAATGCGACAGTTTTTAGAGATAGACGCACATTTTTGCCTAACCCGTACGATGTACGCGGGGACTTGAAGTATGTCTCCAAGTCCACAGGCAAAAATGTGCGTCCCTCTTTTTGCTCATAAACTGACTGCGGCTGTGGAATAGTTCTAGCGACGTTTTCATCACTACCTAAAGCCCCACGTTGCGAGAGCATTTCCAGTCGATGGACTACCCTCTTCTAAAAGATCATTCTCTAGCTAATAAATCATCACACTAAAGCTTCATGTTAGCATTTCCAACCAACTCTTAAGTTCCAGAAATCATGGTTTCAAACAACCCAAATGTTTAAACACGATTTTCTCGAAACGGTGTTTTCCAAATTGGCGGGAAAGATAACTCAAAAAGTTCTCATCCAAATGACTTGAAATCTGGCGCATCTTAAAGGAAATAGATTTTTACTCTATGTGAACTACTCATCTCATGAAAAAAATTACAATAAATAATTTTCAGGTCTGCCTAAAGTGGAATATAGAAAGTGAAAAATCAACTTTTTTCAGATATTTTTTTCAAAATTTTTAAATCGTTTTTTTTGGGTTTTTAAGGTTCTCATAGAACAAAAATCTTTTCTGAATAAGGTTGATAAAAGTAAGTTTTGTCCATTTTTCAGGTCTCTAGAACGCCTGCCAATTACCAATCCCCACCGGAGGCGACCTCCTTCCGATGTTACCTAAAGGAGCCAACAATGAAAAAAATCTCAAATCTAGAGGAAGATTTAAGCAATTTAATGCAACCCCAAACGTTTGCGTTGTTTCATTTGCTCACAAAAAAATTTCGAAAATCGTCGAGTTTTTGACGTGTTACTTGTATCTCCCCCCTTAAATACCGTTATTTTTTTCAATTTAGTTTATTGTAGAAATTTATTTATTTACGTAGGGTAATTGATTCTGGTTGGACCTATCCAAAAACTGATGATGGTTGGACCTATTTTTTCAATCGCTAGTTTAGTCAATCTTAGCTAATTTTTTTTTTTTTAAAGATCACTTTACTATCATAAAAAACTCCTTTTCTTCAATTTGCATGGGTGTTTTATTGAAAAAACTTCAAAACAATTGAGTTTCAATGTGTTTTAAAAAAAGTTCACTTTTCACGCATTAGCTCGTCATCATGCCTTACTTTCAAACATACAAAAAAGGAATATTTTTTACATTTATTTTTATTTTCATGCAGTAAAATACTGCTTTAAGGTGTGAACAACACGTTAGTATGCCATTTATCCATTGGGTTCACTAAAATGTTTGAATAATTGACGAAATTCGAATAGATAAATATGATCATGGTTGGACCTACGCATGATGATGGTTGGACCTATGTGTTTCCTAAGACGGCCGCTAGGTGCGCTTCGGTTTGTCTACATCCTTCATGAGCAGCTGATTTGAAATTCGATTTCGTTTTGGCCGAGTGATCAGTTTCTTCGATTGAAAAAATGTCTAAAGAAAAGAGTTATACGGTCGAAAATCATCAAAAGGCTGTTCTTTTAGTAAGAAATAAATCACTTACCACGTATCAGGCACAGAAAAGGTACAATATTCCAAAAATTAAGGGAAGCCACGGCAAGAAATATGGAAGGGAAATAGTGTTGAGTGTTGATTTGGAGAACCTGCTAGCGGATTGGGTTTGTATGTGCGCTGCTTCTGGCAGTCCCAAGACGACCAAAAAGATCTTGGAAGCTGCTAAAGACCTTGCGTCACTAGTTGGGCGTAAATTTAAAGGAGGAATTCCATCGTCAGGTTGGCTGAAAGGGTAACCACCGATTTCCGAACTACCACGAAAGCGCCGAAAGAATCTGTTAATATGAATTCACATTAAGCATTTCTCATACACCTTACCTTCTGTGTGTGAATTAACTTGAAATAAAATATTAACAAACTAAAAATTGCTAACTGAAACTTATTTCCGAAAAAAAAAAAACTGGTAGAAAAAAAAACTATAAAACCGGAATTAAGTTCTGATTTTCTGTCATTTTAAGCCCCTAAATTCCCCGGGGGCACCCAGAACATGCCCGGAAGTGGCCAATGTAGTCCAATGTACTCAATTTTGTTATTGATCTTGTTATCGAATTTGGAAGTAATGTGAAGTGTCGCATGATTGGTTTTATTCCTTCCATGTCAAAATTAGGTCCATGTTCCATATGCCCTGGAAATTGTTCCGGCCATATCTCCGGAACCAGTTGACTGATTCCAAAAATATTCGATAGCTTTCAATGGGACCACAATACCTATAGTTTGACGTTAAAAAATTTCCAAATCGGGTCAATGATTTACGAGAAAATGAGCCACGATGAATAGCTAATGCGTGGAAAGTGAACTTTTTTTTAAAAAGGAAGTTAAACTCAAATTTCTTGATTTTTTTTTAAATAGCAAATTCATAAAAATTTTATAAAAAGGGTATTTTTATGATACCAATAAGCTCTAAACAAAGTTTTTGAACAAATATGGGCTAAACTAGCATTTGCAAAAATAGGTCCAACTATCATCATTTTTTAGGTCCCACCAAGATCAGTATAGGTCCAACCAACATCATAATTCTTTGCTGAATAAAAACGTTTTATAAAATCATTTGTTCATAATACATATTTAACTTTTTATGTTATTATTAGAAACAAGAAAGGTAGATCTTTCCCCTAATCACGCATTTTTTATAATTATATGTTGAATTCATAAAAAAAAATACGACATGAATGTTGACGTCGTGTGAAACTGGCCTAAATAGGTCCAACCATCATCAGTTACCCTATTCCCTTTTTAGTGATCAATTTATCCCCGGATTACGGTATTCAAAAGTTTTTCAGTTAATTGAATCTGATGGAATCTTGAATGATAAATCTAGATTTTATGGACATGTTTGTTCATTTTCTATAGGGAAGACCCGTGCCTTGGTGATTTAGCTATATTGTCAAGAATCAGCACTGCAATAACTGGATTCCGGGCATAAATTTTAACGAAGAGATGGAAATTTCTACATTTAAGGGGAAATGGCTCTAATGTTGGCCTATGGATGTAAGATTGTGCCCATCGTTAAAAATCTGCTATTTATAAATTTTGGGACGGTACTAATGGATATTTTTGGTCGTTATTGAAAATTTAGTCGATTGCTGAATTTATGTATGGGCCCAAATTAGGGGCATTTAGGCCGATATTACATCCATTTCCCCTATCTAATATGTATGCATTTCTTTCTTATCGATGCAATTTATGCCCGAAATTCAACTGCAGAATAGTTTGAATGCCTTAGCGCATAAAAAATCCTTTCTTTTTGTGTGTATTTTATGATTAAATAAATCAAGAACACTGACTTTTTTCGAACTCGTGTAAATAATTAATTGGTTCCAAATGGGTTTAACCAAAACTAACTTCATTTACAATAAAAAAAAATCGCAATGCTTTTGTTAAAACAAATTTAATCATTATCTAATTACAAACAGAGATACAATCATTCAAGTTTCGAGTTCATTCCTTTTGATTTTCGATTATAGGTAAATCTTGATTGATACCGAATGTTAGTTAGTCCGATTCATCGAATTAACATTGTTCTGAAAAAATGCTTTATTACTTTCTTTTCTCTTCAAATATCAGAATCATGACTAATTATAACCAGACTTTTCTATATTTTTCGAAATTTTTAAATGTTAATCTTGAACATTTTCAAATCTTAAATGTATGAAATTTATTCTGTGTGCATGTTTCAAATTCAAACTCCTACACGAATAGACACTTTGTTCATATAAATATAAATGTTCATTCTCTTGACAGATAAATTATTCAATATATCTAGTTCGTTTATTTGTAATGCTCAATCGCGTTAGCTTTACAGAGCCGATAATTCATTGTGCTTTGTTTGTAACAGAATTCACTTAATTCTATGTCTAGTAGGAGTTAAGCCGAATACTCGCGGCTTACCCGAGGTAAAAGGGTACATTTTCGAAGGATAGGAAAAGGAGAGGAGCTTGGGAGTAGGGTTTCGTTGTCTCATCAGAGCGATGTCGTCAGTATGAACGGTAGTGTGATTCTAGATTCGTCTGTAGTTCGACCAGCTATGGTGACCAGTGGGGGGACGATGAGACTCATCGAGACGGGGGACAAGACAAACAAAAACTAATAAAGAGATACAAAAGACAAACTAATTAAATTCTTTTACTAGACATTTGCAGAAACACATAAATCGATTGCATATAGCAGAGATTGCGGGTACCCAACACGATAGGGATATAGGGTTGTCTTCCTTGGTCCTCGAGGGTATTCAAAAGTCGCTCACTGGCGGCGTCATTATCCGTACATTACCAAACTGCGTGATCGATGTCATCGTAACCGTTTCCGTGCGAAGAGCATGGCAATCGGAAGTGGTTATCACAATAGGGGGAACCTTTCCCTTTTTGGCATTAAACCGGGAATGTTTAATGGAATTTTACCTGGATAAAGGATCATTTTTATCATCTGTGAGCATATCAAAGGCAAACATACTTTTGAATATAAAAACTAATAAATGATCCATAAAATATTGGAAAATGTTCCATAAAAAACATCCAAATGATCCATAAAACATCGGATAAAATCCTTAAAAAATATGAATGATCCATAAAAAATATCAATATGATCCATATTTTATGCAAAATTTAGCAACACAATTGTAAAAATGTACCGCTAAATTTCTAAAGAATGGGCATTAAAATTGTACGAATTACCCATAAACATATTGCAATTGATCCATAACACATTCAGCAGGAAACCTTAAACTATAGAAAGTGATCCATAGAAAATCAAGTTTGCACACTTAAAAATATAGCCATGTTCGGATTAAGCTAATATAAAATCTAAACCAATCTTAATGCTTATAATAAAACCTATTTAAGCTTCAAGCTGTCCAAAACAAGACTGCTCTGAGGAAGTTGCTTACATTTATCCAAACATTCTTGAAGAACAACATCGGATATAATCACAAAATGTCAGAGGGGTCAACACCACTGTTGAGTGAAGAACAGAACAGCGATCGAAACTGTACGCTTTGTGAAGGCCATGACCACGTAGAAGATATGGTCCAGTGTGATGTCTGCGATTTCTGGACCCATTACAGTTGTGCTGGTAAGACAACAGCTGTAAAGGAGGTTCCGTAGACGTGCTCAAAGTGCACATATATGCTGAAGGTGCCGAAAGGAACCAAAAAGTCTGTCCCAAAGAAACCACCTAGCAGAAAGAATACTTCGAGGAGTGATGCCGGATCCGAATCTGGAAAAGGAAGAACCAATGAGGTCAGCTTGGAGGAGTTCCTGGACCAGTTGAAGCAGGAGAAAAGCGCTGGAGGAAGAGAATCCTCCATGAAAAGCGATTGGAGGCTGAGCGGGAGATTTTTCAAACCGAGAGTTATCTTCCGTCACTCTTTCAACAAAGATTTTGCTAGCTCTAGGATTTAGGAATTCAATTTTTATTTTAGTTAGGCTCGCAAACGATGTAAAATGAACTACTTACAAGTTACTTAGGGTAAACCAAGTATAAATATAGCGTTTAGGAACAAATGGTAGGTTACCATATTTTATTATCAAATTGTAGTATTACCAAAGCTGTCATTACCCCTGCTACTCGAAACAAACGTTTTGGTTACTGCTTTCCATCACTAAAGAAACTTGATCTATGTTAGGCAGACTTAAGATTATTGAGAAACTGTTCATTCGGGTAAATGATCCACTCGGGCGAACGGAATTCGGGTGATTGTTATAGAATCACGGTTTTGGTTATCTTCACGCGATAAATATTCATCAAATGATCAACTTCAAGATTTTCCAACGCAGTACAAATCTCCGCCCCAACGATTACATTATACATTATCGGCTCCGAAAACACACGTGAAATAAATGGCCCAGAAATTGAACAAATTCGGTAACATCCTTCCAGCAAACGCGAAAATAATGTGTGTTAGAGAGAAAAAAAAGAGCTTCCATTTTCCCGTCACCCGTCACGCTAGTCAACTGCACGACAAAAAAAATACGTATCGAACCGTGTGGGCAGGTAAGTAATAGGTAAATACCGCTCACATGAGAACGAAGCAAACAGAAGGCATCGTGTGCGGCAGGAAAGAACCCAGGGAGGACAACAACGACACCAACCGAAATACATCGCAATCACAACATTAATCGTAATGAAATAACAAATATTCCTCCATTGTTCATTTGTGGCAGCTTATAGAGGGAAGTCACGCGAAACACGCAGCCAGGCGTCGTCGTCCATCGTCGCTATATAGGCAGGTGAAAGAAATGTGGCAATGCCGCGCCGCAGCCGAGCGAGATGAAGTAAAACAATCCAACCACTGAACCGGAAGACTGATGACGATGGTGTACTAAATCAATGCCGATTGGTGGCGCGCAGCTTTTTTGGTCAATCATCGCCACACGTCGTACACGGTCGATCAGACCGAGTGGACTCGATTTCGTCAAAAGTAGATTTACTCAAAAGAGAGTTGAATTTTCCGGCTTTCCACGGATTTTCCTGGAAAATTCAACTCAATTTTAAGTCAGGCTAATCGACCGTGTATGTGACGGTGACGTTCCAATCGCGGAAGTGGAGGCCGTTACGGTTTTTGCCCCGTCTTCTGTGGCTCAACTCAAGCTGATAGAATGTTTGTAGGTAAAAGGTTTTTGGGTCAAGATTTACCGTTCGTTCGTCAAAGTTTTTCGCGTGCAGACGGATGCAGAGGGAAAGCTATACGTAGCTCGTTCCTGCTGCGGTTCGTCAGCTCAAGTTCGGGTAAAATTGAAAGGGGGAAACATGGCGTGGCAGTGCATAATTTTGCTCTATCCGTTACCCCCCGTTCCTCTATACCGATGGTGCGATATGCCATACCATGCCAAGCCATCCATGCCGGTACACTTGGGCTAAGTAAGTGCGGGGCTGAAAATTATGCGTTGTCAGTGTGAGCAAACTTTTGAAGGTTGTTGAAACAGCGCGGAAGGAGTGTCTGTGTCTGTGTGTGTATGTGGAGTGGGGGTGCATTCGGGAAGAGGGTGGCTTCTAAAGTTTCGTGCTCAAGTGTGGCTTTTCTGGGGAGACCGCAAAAGGTGGAACGGATGGTGCAGGATAAAGCATCACCAGCTTGAATGCAACCCTTCATAATTGACGTGCATTTACCACACGCAAGTAAACTGGATTAGGGGCTTTTCATTAACACATGGTTTGTGAGGGTAGAGAGAAGCGTCGCATTGGTTGCAGTTGACTACTCCAGAGGATAAGCATATGAATGAGCTTTTTTTAGGTTCGAGTGCGAGGTCATTATAAATTATAAACATTAAATGGGAATCAGCTGATTTTAAAAGAACAACGGTTTTTGTAGGTTTCGTGGTCGACCATAGCATGCTATAATTACGATTGGCATCAAAATCAATTTTTTTTTAAACATTTTAGCATGTGAAAAATCAAATGTTTTTAGGTTTTTTACACATTTTTTTACACGGTGTAGAAAAAGGCCCGAGTTTAATTATATATTAATAACATTAATTCGTGGTATTGGATTACTTTGAATATTTAAATCATTATTAATTAATTAATTAATTTAGCTTTATTTAGGAGGCTTTCAGCCTTAGGCTGGTTCGCCTCCGTTTAAATCATTATCTCTTTAAACAACAATTTCAGCTTTTTCTAGAACAATCTTGTCTCCTCTTAGATGGAATTCGACTCCTTGATTTAAAGGGGAAGACTGGTTCATATTTATATGTATATGTTTTTGATCACTTCGATATAATAATTAATTACTTTTCCATATTTGAATTCTGAGAGACCTTCAGGTATTATTTGAGCTGAACATATGTACTAAATAAATAAAACCTCTATATTTCAGTTTTACTACCCGTACCAGTAAAGCACAAATATTCTTCAGGAGGTCATGATGAAGCCGAACTATTACAGCTTACAGTTTACTCCTGGCTTGAATACAATTGTTGAGCTTCAAATATTACAAAAAAATCCAGATATTCATTTCGGTCGCAGGAAAGTTAACTTTCATAGTCTCGATAAAAATTAAGTATGCTCGAAAATGACGTATGTTTCGATAACATAATTAGCTCATACCTGGGAAGTCATTCCATTCGTAGTGAATTGTAGTGATATGAGGGGTGTCAGTAGTAGTAGTAAAATTTACGTTTATTTTCTGGGTTTTATGTTTCAACATTTGATTTTACATTTCAATTGGTTAGCCTTTGGCTCTTCATCTTTGTTCTAGTTAATTGGTTATTCTAATGTGATGATTGCGTTTAGCGCTAATTTACAGGATACCCTTTGTGGGATTGTTTTGGTTTGAATTTAAAAATTTGATAACCTACCTACTTGAGCACCTAACTACTTATACTAGGTTGCCAAATCACGAATGATCTGGTGGTTTGATCGCAGACAGGCGACTCTGAACCTTTCCAGCGTGGAAGTCTTTCGCTCCTCGAGTGATTGAAGACCGGCCAGGTGGTGAATCTCAGAATTACGAGTTCGCGGTGGACTGTTAAGGATCATTCTGAGGATCTTGTTTTGGATCCTCTGAAGCTTTAAGTGGTGGCACTTAGCACAACTCTTCGAGATTGGCATACCATACTCAATAGCCGGCAGAATGATTTGCTTGTGGACAGCAAGCTTGTTTTTGAGGGACAGGGTGGACTTCCTGTTTATCAGAGGGTAGAGCGACCTGATCAAGATGTTACATTTGGTAGATGTCTTGTCCACATGGGATCGGAATAGCAATTTGCTATCGAGGGTGAGACCAAGGTAGACTACTTCACTCGACCATTCAATGGGAGTGCTATCAAGATGGACCTTGTTGTTAGCAGGTGGAACAAGCCGAGGTGAATTCGAGTGTGGGAACAGAATGGTTTGTGTTTTAGCTGCATTGATACAAATCTTCCAGCTCTTAAAATAGTCGGACAAAACATCCAGGCCTGATTGTAGTTTACTCGCCAGAGCACGGATCACTCGACCCTTATAGATGATGGAGGTGTCATCTGCAAACATTGACAGGATACCACCACCCGGCAGGGGAGGAACGTCTGACGTGAAAATGTTGAATAGGATAGGCCCAAGCAGGCTACCTTGAGGGACCCCTGCATCAACGTTGAACGTATCAGAGGAGACATTGTTCAAGTAGACCTGGAATGATCTGCCCGACAAGTAGTTTTTGATGATCTTCACGAGGTAGTTCGGAAAGTTGTATCGATGCAGCTTGTACACTAGACCATCATGCCAGACATTGTCGAACGCCTTCTCGACGTCCAACAATGCCATGGCAGATGTATTGGAAACGGACTTGTTCCGCTTGATGATGTTAGTAACCCGTGCGAGTTGGTGGATGGTAGAGTGGCCTTTCCTAAACCCGAATTGCTCTTTGAGAAAGATGTTATTATCATTTGAAAACACCAGCAGACGGCTGAGTATCAATTTTTCGAATAGCTTCGAGATGGAGGACAAGAGGCTTATGGGGCGATAGCTTTTGGCACTGGTAGGGTCTTTGCCAGGTTTGTGAATTGGAATAACTTTGGCTAACTTCCAGCATGCAGGGAAGTAGCCAAGCATTAAACACTTGTTGAAGACCACTGCAAGGTGCTTGAAGAAGTCAACACTCAAGTTTTTCAGCTCGAGGTTGACCACTCCATCGACACCAGCGGCCTTCATGTTCTTTGTTGATTTAATCGCTGCTATCACCTCATCAGCCGATATTCTACTTTCGTCAGGGACAACTACGGGGGTGGCAGCGACACTAGCCATTGCCTGTGATACTGCAGGCTCGTGGGGACTCACCATGGCGTGGCCAAGGTTATGTGAATTTTCAAAGTGTTGTCCAAGAGCATTGGCCTTTTCAAATGGGGTTATTAGTAAAGATGGGTCCGAATTTTGGTTAGGAGAGGAAAGGGGAGGAATGGGCCTCGGCTTATTTTTCAAAATCTTTGCCATTTTCCAGAATGGCTTAGCACAATCTGGGAGAGAGCGAATCTTGTTTGCAAAATCGATATTTCTGAGATCCACCATCCTGGCTTGGATGATTTTGCTCAAACGATTGCAATTGGTCTTCAGATTAGGCAGCCCAGTACGCTGGTACTGCCTACGGATCGTGTTGCGGAGTCTAATGAGGTCTTTAGTAGGCCTGTCAAGGTTCAGAGTGTTACTCACCTGTCTGGATACTGGCACATGTAGCTCCCTGGCCCGGGAAATTGCTTGATCGATGGTGCGCAGACACCGGTCAACATCTTCGGACGATTCCGGTTGGACATCGTAGTCTACAGCGGTGTCGACGCAATGTTGGAACTGACCCCAGTCAACACGATGATAGTTGCGCCGGAAAGCTTCAAATCGATTTACGGAGGATCCCACCTCAGTCACCACCGGGTAGTGGTCCGAGCTGAGTTCCTGATAGGTGATAGGTTGAGCGATGTTGTTGCCCATGTTGCTGATGAATATATCGATGGTAGCGTGAACACCGGACCGACTCAACCGGGTGGGAGTTTCCGGACTCAAGATGTTGTACTGCGCTTCCTGCAGGTCGTTGTTCAGGATGGTGCCGTTTTGATTGCGCCGATTGTTGCCCCAAGCTTGATGTTTGGCGTTCAGGTCGCCAGCGATGATAAAGTTTTCCCGTCGTCGTGTTAGCTTGATAATATCTCGTCGCAGATCTGCTGCTGATCCGTCCCTGATGTTGACTTGTTTGGGGCAGTAAGCCGCGACGATGGTGATGGGGCCGATAGGAGTAGAAACTTCCACCCCTACGGCTTCGATGATCTTCAGCTGAAAGCTGGGCATCAGTCGACAGCAGATGTTTCTCCTTATTGCAATAGCCACTCCTCCTCCTCCAGAGTTGGTTCGATCTAGCCTCACGAGCCGGAAATCGGGAAGGTAGACGTTTGTTTCAGGCTTCAGATGGGTTTCAGTTATGATGGCAATGTCGATGTTTCGTTCATTGAGAAACTCAACAAACTCGATGTTTTTGCTCTTCAAGGAGCAAGCGTTCCAATTTACGATCTTGATGGCTTCACGGTCCATACTTAGTGACAAGGGACAGGGCAGCATGAAGCTGTTCAGATCGAGTCTTGCAGGTGCGCAAGATGATGATGACCTCGGCCACGAGCGTCACAAGTTCCTCCGAGGTGAACGGAGAATCGTCGACAGGCTCACCTGAGACAACACCAGCGTATGATAAACCAGGGGCGGTGGAGGGACCTGGCATTGGCTGGGCAGCAGCAGCAGCAAGACGATGCTGGACTGTTCGATTGTTAGGAATACTCACATGCTTGACTTGTTGGTTGTTGAGCGGAAGTGGTTCTAAGTTCGGAACATGTCGACGGGGCTGGAGAGCTGGGTACTGGACTTCCGTGCGTGCAGGAGGCGAACGATGATTACGGAGGCGACCGGGCTGATTATTGATCGTAGCCTTCCGACGGATATTGATAAACTCCACTCGCTTGGGACATCCGCGATTGGAGGCTTGGTGGTTACCACCGCAGTTGACACACGTTGGCTCGATGTCATCATCTTGCTCACAGGACGCAGTCGAGTGAGTTCCAGCACACTTGCCGCAGATAGTCTTCATATGGCAGTTTTTGGTGCCATGGCCGTAGGAGAGGCAGTTCATACACTGCGTAACATCACGATGTTGGGGTTTGTAATGCTCCCAACTGATGATGACCTGAAACAGGTCCCGGATTTTGGATCTCAGAGCCGCTAGACTGGTGGATCCCTTCGTGAAGTGCACCAGGAACAACTGGTCACGGAAGCTGGTGTTGTGGTTGGAACGCCGGTTTATTGGGAACACCGCCTCAGGTTTGAGCCCAAGCCGCTCCAGCTCGGATTTAACCACAGCCGCCTCGAACGACGGTAATCCACGCAATACCAGCTTCAGTGGCTTGCTCGATGGCAGATCGTGCGTGAAGAAGTCAACGTTGTTTTCCTTTAGGAAACATCCTGTTTGATTGTACTCCTCCAGGCTGGAGCACATGATTTTGGTGCCGATGCTGCAAAGCTTGAAGCGAGGCAGCAGCTTGTGTTTTGCCAGTTCGGCACGCAGCTTGGCAACATCCTTCTCCGGCGTGAAAAGCGGGGGAATCCGCTCTCTTGCAGCGATGTGAACGACGTCACCATCGCCATTTTCTTCGGGGAGCACCGCAAACTGGTTGGCTTGCAGTACACGTTTTCCGGCGTCATCCTGCGACGCGCTGTGCTGGATTACCACCTTCTTTGAAGGGCCCGCTGCTGAATCATTGGTACGTTTACGCACCATTTGTTTCGTGTTGGCAAGTTGCAGTAAACTTGCCAGAACGCGCGAAGGTGGCGACGCTTCCACGGCGCAACGCGACAGCACAAACCGAATCGAAGCGAGAACTCGAGCGCAAAAGAAAACGAACTGAACAGCTCAACAGTCGAGCAAAGAGTGATGAGGGGTGTCACTCATCTGGTACTTCTATATATGCAATTATATTAACCAGCAAAGTCCATCCTTTTTACATATTCTGCACAAAAGAAACTTTTTGCTCCGCCCCATTCATAAAAAAACGGTGGGAAATCCTATCAGGTTCTGAACCTGAAAAGATATAAAAGAGCGCTGCTGTCATGCTTTTGCTCATTGTCGCTTCGGACGGCGTGGCACTTGGTCCTTTGGTCCTGCAGTAAGCAGGACCAAATCAGCGGCTAAAGGTGGATCACGGCGTGACCAGAATGAGGGAAAGTAATGTATGTAAACCCCCTCCCCTTTTCACAACAACCTCTTGCCCTCCTCCCTTCACAATAATCTCTCCCCCCCCTCAACAACCTGTCCTAACCCCCTCCCCCTGAACAACGTCTCAAAAAATTAATTAATCATATTGTCGAGCAGTTTTGGGGCAACCTTCTACCAGCGATTTTACGGAAATGAAACAATAAATTCCAGATTTTTCAAGCATATAACAAATAAGACCCTATTTTCTCGAGGTTGTAGAAGAAAAAATATCAAAATATTGTTCCACGTTAAAGTTCGAGTGGTAGGAAACGTCATTTTAAACTGCTTGAATGATGCTAATATGTGATGACGGATATTGCATTTGATCATTTTTGTCTCGGATCGGTGGAACTTGCGATAAAGCTTTTTAAAATATTTGCCAATCGGTAACAGAGCCTTCTCCACATCATCTCTATTTAAATCGGACTCGTCAATGTTGTACGCTTTATACACTTCTTGACTCATTTTTCGAACTTTTTCAATTTCACTTCCTTGGGTTTCCTTCCAGAGTTGCAGCACTTACGCTTATCAATTTTAACTGAACAAAAAAGTTAGCATGTTCCTTCAATGTTTCACAAATTTCAATAAGTTTTACGAAGATTAAAATCAATACCTGATGAATAATTGGACATTTTCGATGGATGTTTCTTGAAAACGATGTACTGATCTTTTCTTGGTACTTGAAATGCAGTAACAGGTCTTACGACAGCAGCCGACAAACTATATTTTTTTTTCAAATAAAATATATAGTTTGCTTTGATCATTTTTCCTCCTTAAAAACAAATTACAGTCGAATCTCCCTAGCTCGATATCAAAGGGTCCATTGTGTAAGAGAGGATGTCAAAATCTTTTTGTATTAAAAACATCACTTTTAAATTCGGTGTTATGTTTTGATTAATCTTACATGTTATTTTACTTTTAAGTTAGTTTAAAATAAGTAAAAACAAACTAGAAATTAAACAAAAAATCAAGACCATTGTTAGTTAGCAAAATATCGTTTTTACTTGAATAGCCCCATACAAAAATCTTAAATCTTTGTTTCCACCACAGTTTCCAGGATACTAACGGATACTAATGATCTCCACAACATTTCAAGTACAAATTCTGAGCTTTCAAATGAAACTTGTTGCAAGTGCGGCAATTTGCGGCCAGCTTAGTTATAGCTTTTTGAAAAAGGGTGATTTTTTGCTTAAAAATCACTGTATCTCTCGCCAATCAAATCATAGCACTTTGGTGTCTTCAGAAAAGTTGTGTGTTTAGATATTATCTAAAACTTTGCAGAATACACCAAAGAGATACAACGTGAATAAGACATAGAAAAACTCAAACAACTGATTTTAAGGTGGAACTGGCAAATAATCACTTATATCTTCATACAATGAAGTCATGGCAACTTGATGTCTTCAGCAAAGTTTCTTGAAATTGAAAGCCCTACAACTTTGTACAAGACATCATCTCGATATCTGTTAATATAAAAAAGTTAGTTTTTTGAAGTGCAGTTGCACCTTAAGAAAAATTAAAGTGAACATTCCAAAAGGTGCGGAATCCAGAACTATGAAAATCTTCTGAAGACACCTTAATGCTAAAACGTACGTACATCTCAGAAAACAATTAAGTTCACGAATTTGCACTTTTAAACCACTGTGCATTCCTTTCCTGACCTGCATTTGGACGCGGCTGGCGCTGGTATGGCCTAGTTTGAGATCACCAGTTGTTACACATTGAGGATGAATGGTAGTCCCAAGCATCGTCTATGGGTTCTATGTGTAATCACAGCTGATCTTACAATAACGGAGTAGCATCCGCGGGTGATCAATCATGCTCATGCTCGTTATAGCTCTATATTAAGCAAGGGGAAATTTTACGCTTTTGTTAAAATTTACAGATAAATCTCTATTAAAACTAATCGAATGCCGAATAGTTCTTGGAGCAATTATGAAAAATTTGAACACATTTTCAAAATACTCCCATACTTGGGAAAGTAAGCGTTGTTAGCAATTCATACCAACAAAGGACGCTCCATGTTGCAACTTGCAACCAGAAGTCATCTGGTTAAGACAATAAAGTAAGTTTTTTTTGCAATTCCTCTAGTACAAATCAAGATAACTTCTAAAGTCAGCAGCCTGAAGTCATGCCATCAACATCATCATCTTGAAGAAATGTGTAGAAGACCTAGATTAAAAAATTCAGAAAAGATAAAAGCTATTAATAGCATTCTGAGTCTATCTCAAAATCTCGATCCCTGTATTTCATGGAAATTCATCAAACATAATGCACCTTCAAAGTCTACTTGCCCAAGCTTCACCAATATTATCACCGGATATTGCATTGAAAGCTCTAAGACTTCAATTCCGGAGTTTCGACATTTGAAGTCCCATGAGTCTACTCTTGATATCATGCTCTAGGGGATGTTTTATTTATTATCGGAAAAAAATGTGCCCAAGGTTCTCAGAGTTTTATGAAACGTTGCCCACTGGTAGTGATAATGGTTATTTGAACAAACTAATATCAGACACTTTGGAGTGGTCTATTTTTTATTGAAGTTTTAAAATTTTCCCGGACATCACACATTTTGAAAATTAATTAGTGTAAGATGGGGAAGATGCACTCCAGGACACAATGACTTTTTGGTGTTTAAAATACCTTTTTTACTGCTTTTTCAATGTCTGAACTAGCATAATAAATCCACGAAAAAATATTCAAAATTTGCAAAAGGTCATCTTATTCCAGGGGTGCATCTTACCCCATCTTACTCTACTCATGAACCAAGAATTTTAGAAAATATTTTGAAGTTTTAGAGCATGATTTTTCCTATTTTTCTGTGCAATTTCCCACCAACGCAAAAGAGTACTGTGGGTAGAGCCGATCGGTCGTGTTTCGTGTTAGCTCCAGATCTGGTGCGTGATAAGTTAATTAGATTAGTTTTTCGCTACATTTCGTTCCTGAGTTATGAATTTTTCGGATGTGTTTTGGAGGAACGGTGATCGAATTTTATTAGCTACAGACCCCGTGGCGATAGTTTGATGTAATGGAATCAGGTGCATTAGGTCCTAAGTAACATTGACTGATTCTCTTTGTCGACTTTCTCTTTGTGTCCCCACGGCCATTTAATGACATCCACAGGTCTTTTCAGCACACAGATCGTTAAAAAAAAGCTTTTATCTAGCATCTAATAGGACAAACACAACAAGAAACGGTTATGTACTCAAGTTATTAACGAAAGAGAAAGTCGACGAAAAGAATCAGTCAATGTCTTATGTAAAGACCAAACCGAAATTATGAACGTGAAATAAGAATTAGGTGAAGGCATAAATGCTGTAACGTAGCTTCATGTCTCTAGTTCAATCACCACGACTGGTTCTGGTGTAAGGGGCACTAAGCTCTATTCCACTGCCACCCTAATCAAAAATATCCAAATGTGTCATTGATCATATTTCATGAAGATGTGATTTGATATTTCTTCTGTCATATTTAACCATGAGAAACAATCATTTCGACCATATGGAAAAAAAATCCGGAAAATCCAGAGCCGTTTCTACAGTGTTATTGTTTTGTTAGTGCTATCCAGCTTTCCACGCTCGGTAATGGCGGCCTACGCGGGTTTTATAGTAGTTTTTGACACTTACTGGGGGTTTGACGCACTGGCGTGCACAGGGTGGGGCAAGGTGGGGCCAATTGGTAATGGCGAACGTTATAGTTTATTTCGCAGTACTGTGATAAATATTCAATTAATTAAGTGTGAAATTGTGCTTGTGCCGCGGTAGAATTGATCCTACGCGTGCCCCGTAGTGATAATTTATTGGATAAGTAGGAGAACGGTTGCTGTTGCCGCTGGTTCTCGTTCATTTTTTTGTATTTTCCTTCGCCCGGCAAGCTAATTGGTACCCTTTTAGTAAGCTACGGCATTGTAAATTTTTGCTTTCGTTCGTTTTTACTTGTGTCTCTGTAGTGTTGCATGTAAAGTTTATGTGTATAGGTGATATATATGGCTGAGTGTGCAATATGTAATTTGGGGATTTTGGTAAGTGATTTGCCGGTTATCTGTGTGGGTAAGTGTGCTCGTGTATTTCATTGCAAGTGCACTACACTCACGCGGACTCAGGCAAAGCTTATCACAGATAATGCAAATGTTCTATTCAAGTGTAGTAATTGTCTGTCAGATCAGAGTTGTGACGAGCAGAATGTATCGGTTTCGGATACCAAAATGCTGGGGGAAGCAATGAAGCAATTGTCTTCTGTTGCTGACTCTATCACTGCACAGTGGTCCAGAATGCAGATTTAGGTGGAATGATATGTTTTGAGCCTGAAATTGAAACTTTAGACTAAAAGTCTCTTCTACAAAGTTGTTCCTTATAGTTAGGCCCTCATTTTTATGACAATGAATTCTAGGGTGGTTCCTATTATCATTAAAATCAAAAATCTAACTTTTTTGTTTGAATAAATTAAGGTATACATTATTCAGCAAAGTTATAGCTAAGCTAATTGCAAGCAACTTTGTTGAAAATAACTTTTTTGTATCTCTTAAATTGGCCGATTTAGAGCTATTTTCTTGAATTGAGTTAGGGTGGCTCTTAAAAAAACAGTTTTTTTGCTCTAGTTTTCTTATTTCGAATTTCTCAGCAAAAGCGTCTTCAGATAACATTTAGATCTTAAGAAGGCGCAAAAATTTATCATGAAAGTCATCTTCTAGAGACTTTTAAAACTCTTTAAGGCGAATGTTTTATAGCTGGATTTGTTGCCTGTATCTCTTCTAATAAAAAAGATATACTCAAATATAGTAAAAATATGAATAAATTCAAATTGATTTTATACGAGTTTAAAAAATAACATACCTCCAATTTTTTCATATTATTGAGAATAACATACGCCCTTTAAAATGCTGCAAAAAAACTTTTTTTTTGTTTGCCCCAACCAGAGCTGTTAACATTTGAAAAGTGCATATTTTTAGTAAACAAACGTCAATAACTCTTGATCGGCGAAAGATATTGACAAGCTTTGTGTAGCAAAAATTTGCGCCTTCTTAAGATCTAAAAGTTATCTGAAGACACCTTTGCTGAAAAATTCGAAATAAGAAAAATAGAGCAAAAAAACTGTTTTTTAAGAGCCACCCTAACTTAATTCAAGAAAATAGCTCTAAATCAGCCAATTTAAGAGATACAAAAAAGTTATTTTCAACAAAGTTGCTTGAAATTAGCTCAGCTATAACTTTGCCGAAGAATGTATACCTTAATTTATTCAAACAAAAAAGTTAGATTTTTGATTTTAATGATAATAGGAACCACCCTAGAATTCATTGTCATAAAAATGAGGGCCTAACTATAAGGAACAACTTTGTACAAGAGACTTTTAGTCTAAAGTTTCAATTTCAGGCTCAAAACATATCATTCCACCTAAATCTGCATTCTGGACCACTGTGCACTGGTATACGAAACAACGTTGCTGCTCAGATAGACAACGCGTTGAGAATTGGCATGGAAAAAATGCAACAAAATATGAACGATTCTTTAAGTTGCTTTGAAAAATTAATTAGTGAGAAATGGAATACGATGACTAGTTCATGTTTTGAAATTAGCACGGAAAAAAATTTAGCTGCAACGAATGGTGCATCTAGGACGGTTCATTCTGAATCGGACCGAAATCCCAGACGCAAAAAACGTAAATTTCAAAATAGTGACAACGATTCGACTGATGATGTTTTTCAAGAAAATGCGAGTTTTGCGGATGTTGTAAAAAGATCTAGTCATGCAAGTAAAAGTAAAAACATTAGTAACAGTAATAGTAACATTAACAGTAACAGTAACATTAACAGTAACAGTAACAAACAGAGTAATCGTAAGACTCGTCCGGTCATTGTGATCAAACCAAAAGAGTCCAAACAAGCTTGCGAAGATACTCGTAAGTTTTTGAAAACTCAGTTGGATCCAAAAACACACAAAATCAGTAATTTTAGGAATGGTAAAGATGGCTCTATTATTGTTGAGTGTGCAACAGGAGCTAATCTTAATGATGTAAAAACTGGTATTGAAAGCAATCTGGGTGAACAATATAGTGCTGTTGTTCCCACTTCGGTGCCAAGATTGAAAATAGTGGGCATGACCGATCAGTTTTCCTCCGATGTCTTCATTGACTACTTAAAAAGTCAAAATGAAGACATCGCTATGAATGATGTTAAAGTAGTGAACATGTTTGAAAATCCACGCTTCACTTATAACAAGTTTAGTGTTGTAATTGAAGTCGATGTCGATACTTATAAATGTTTGTTATGTGCGAAAAAAGTAAATGTAGGGTTTGATCGGTGCTCGATAGTTCCCGCGATTAATGTGTTGAGATGCTTCAAATGTGGAGAATTTGGGCACAAGAGCATGGATTGCAAAAATTGTGATAGATGCTCTAGGTGCAGCCAACAACACAAAACGTCGGAGTGTACGTCAACTGTATTGAAATGTATTAATTGTTTGAAAACGAATAAAGAACGAAAAATGAACTTGGACGTCAACCATGCCGCATTTAGCTCGGAATGTTTGCTTTATAAAAGACTTTTTGATCAGAAGAAAAGCAGCTTGCGTTTCAATAAATAGCAGCCAAGTTCCAGGAATGTGAATCAATTCTATTTTTTATACTTGAATATTGCGGGGTTGTCAACAAACTACGTAGCATTACGTCAGATTGTTGAGGAAAAACGTCCTCTTTTAGTTTTCTTATCTGAAACTCATATTGTAGAAACTGAAGCTTTTGATCAGTATAGTATTCCGGGATATATTGTTGCTGCTTGTTTATCACATTCTAGACACACTGGCGGTGTTGCTATTTATGTCAAAGAATCAGTTCAATTCAACCTTCGTACCAACGAAGTTATTGATGGCAACTGGTTCTTGGGCATTACAGTTGTACGTGGCATGAAGATGGGTAATTATGGTGTTTTGTATCATTCTCCCAGTTCTAGTGACCAGCGTTTTGTTGAAGTTTTAGAGAACTGGTTTGAGACATTCCTTGATTCTAGTAAATTAAATATATTGGCTGGTGATTTTAATATTAATTGGCGTGATAACCATAATTCGAATCATTTGAAGCGTTTAGCTGAGTTTTTTAATTTAAAGCAAACGATAAATGAGTATACGCGTATTTCCAGGCACAGTAGAACTTTAATTGACCACGTTTATTCTAATTTTGATTCCATTTGTTCAGTTACGGATACTGATTTGAAAATAACCGATCATGAGACTTTAGTGATTAATGTCTTAGACCATGTTAACGATAACGATAATTTTGTAAAATTGAAGTGCTGGAGGAAATATTCGAAGCAAGCTGTTTCGAATCTTGTTGAGAGAAGCCTGGATTTTCCATTCGCGGCCGATAACTTAGATGAATCTACAGCTGTTCTTAATAACGCTTTGAAAACGTGTACCAATCAACTAGTTGAGCAAAAGTTTGTTTCTTTGAAAAACTCGAACAGCTGGTACAATTTGGATCTTTTGCGTCTTAAACGGAAAAGGGACAAATTGTACAAAAAGTTTTGTAGATCTAATAATGACAATCATTGGACTAGGTACACAATCGCGCGTAATAAGTATTTACAATCGATAAAGAAAACTCGTTGTGAATATGTTCAAAGGAAGATTGATTAGCATCAAAACAACAGCAAAGAGTTATGGAAAATTTTGAAATCTTTATTAAAACCTAGTAATTGCAAACCGCAGTCCATAACTTTTAATGGCACATTAGAACAGTCAGAACAAGTAATTGCAGCTAAGTTTAATGATTATTTCGTAGATAGCGTTTCATTGATTAATCAATCTATTGAATTGGTCGATGAACCTGACGAAATAAAACAGCCAGTTAATAGTAGTTGTAGATTTGAAGTTTTTCACCCAATCACATTAGATGAACTTAGAGTTATTTGTTTTTCATTAGGAAAATCGGCTGGAGTAGATAATGTTAATGCTAGAGTTATTCAAGATTGCTTTCATGTCATTGGCCACATCTTGCTGGACCTTATTAATGAATCATTACAAACTGGACATGTGCCACAAATTTGGAAGGAATCCTTAGTGGTCCCTATTCAAAAAGTTGCTGGAACGATTAAAGCCGAAGAGTTTCGTCCCATCAACATGTTGCACACATTAGAAAAATTTTTAGAACTTGTTGTTAAAGGCCAGCTGTTGGAGTATTTAAATAGTAATAGTTTGTTGATACCAGAACAATCGGGATATCGGGAAGGTCATTCTTGTGAAACCGCGTTGAATTTGGTATTAGCGAAGTGGAAAGATAACTTGGAGTGTAAAGATACGATTGTTGCTGTTTTTTGGATCTTAAACGCGCTTTTGAAACAATTTCTAGGCCCTTATTGTTAAGATCAATCAAGCGCTTTGGAATTACGAGTACTGCATATAAATGGTTTGAAAGCTATTTGTCTGACAGAACTCAACGGACTGTTTTTAATGATTCTGTTTCCAGTCCCGTGGGGAATAACCTTGCAGTGCCCCAGGGAAGTGTATTAGGGCGCCTGTTATTTATTATGTATATTAATGACTTGCGACGTGTTTTACGATTTTGCGACATTAATCTTTTTGCGGATGATACTGTGTTATTCATTGCAGCTAAGGATTTAGATGATGCCGTTTTACACTTGAATGAAGATTTGCGTTCTCTAAGTAGATGGTTGAAGTATAAGCAGTTAAAATTGAATACAAGTAAAACTAAATTTATGGTAATTTCGCGGAATCGAGTAAATAAGAACGTCTCTGTTGTAATTGATGATGAGACTATTGATCGCGTTCGGGAGATTAAATATCTTGGCGTGATTATTGATGACAAACTTAAGTTCAACTCTCACATTGACAATGTAATCAAGAAAATTTCCAAGAAGTATGGAATTCTATGTCGACTGAAAAACGATTTAACTATTGCCAGTAAAATACAGCTATACAAATCAATCATTTCCATTTTATTTCTGCCCAATGCAACACAAATATCGAGATTACAGCGCTTGCAGAATAAAATAATGCGTTTGATTTTGAGATGTAATAGATTCACTTCCTCAACTTTGATGTTAGACGCCTTACAATGGTTGTCGGTGAAGCAAAGAATTGTATATTTGACTATGGTGTTCATTTTAAAGTAGTTAACGGTTTGCTGCCTCGATATTTGTGTGATCGAATTGAAAGAGGAAGTGGCTTTCATAGATATAATACTAGAAACGCAGTTGACCACACCACATTTCTTGACTTGTGCTTCACAAAATTCATTATATTATAAAGGAATAAATGTTTTCAATTCGATGCCTAGACATATCAAACGTTTAGCAACACTTACAGAATTTAAAAGACACTGCATTTCACACGTTAAAACTGTCTTTTGAACAGTTATCCAGTGATTTTTTTATGAATTGACAAATTATGTATCTTGATGAAGTTATCTCTAACGGATTATTTTATATGGATAGCTGTCATAACGACTTTTTAATAATTATTGTAGCACTGCAAAAACTATTTCTGTTCGCCACGAGGGTGATGATGGATTTTTAATATATGATTTTATAGTAGATTAATTAAAAAAAAAAAAAAGTAGTCTACAAAGGTTTGAGCCTCGCGCGCGTATTACGGATATAGAGGACTGAATTTAACATTTGATAAAAAGAAATGCAATTTTGAAGCTTATTTGGAAGATACTTTGAGTTAGTAGTAAGTTTTCTGGCAAATGTTGGGGGTTCGTGAGCATTCCTGACATTGCTGAAAATTATGATAGCATCAGATTGCGGGGTTACTAGTGTAATAGGATGCTTTGTTGATTGTTCATTAACTCTTGATTGCTTGTAATACTTATGAATATTTTAGGTGGACAGAAAGGCGAACTAAGAGGTGGACGCCTGAGCTTTTCCACATTTATATCGCTGTGAAGCAACTGTAAACTTTAGAGGGAATCTATATCTGTAACTGAAACCAGTTCGATTTTGTTTGCCAACCTGGTTAAAATGTCATATTCAATTATCTTAAAGATAAATCGTCCAGCTCAAACCTTTGTAGGGGTAAGAGGTGGGACCATCATCATCATCATCATCATCAATTGCCCCCCCCCCCCCTTTTATAAATAAGATTTTTATTTTCTCATTTACAAAATTAAAATATAAAATAACTTGATTTCTTGATAACTTGGTTTGAAGGTAAAATAACTTCATTTCATAATATCAGGGCACTGAAAACCTTTTATTGCGTCAATTCCTTTGAGATGGTGCCTGAAAATTGCACCACAAAGGTGTACGAAGGGACAAACTTCAATGAAATTTTTTGGTCAAAAAATTGCACCACAGTGGTGCAAACAAAAAATTTCTGGTGTAATTTTTATTTTCATGGAGGTTCATGAAGGGTTAAAAGAAGAGGGTAAATTTAAGGTTGAAAAATTCACCTTTGTGGTTGTAAATCGACAAAAAAAGTTTTTTATTGAATATTTCTGGTGTAAAAATATCATCAAGTTGGTGCATGGAGGGATTAATCAAAATGAATAACTCTGGTGGAAAAATTGAATCACGCAAAACATTTGGAGGTGCACATTTAACTGAAAATTTCTGGTGCAAAGTTCGCAAGACTGTGGCGAATCTTCTTTCCTTTATTTAACGTCGGTCTCTGTTCCGCAATCTAGTGCCAATCACCGACGGACATCGATTGCCATCCATTGACGGCAATCGAATGTGCAGGAAGGCAGCTTCCACACCTGCGTAGGATATCGCACCCATTCAACACACATGGGCCGGGACCAACGGCTTTACTTCCCTTCCGAAGGAAGACGTGACCAGAGATTTTTATGCCTCAGAAAAATCCCACCGACCTCGGCTGGGATTGAACCCAGACCCATCGGGGTGTTAGAAAGCAGCCACGCTTACCACTACACCACCGGCGCCGGCAACTGTGGCAAATGTAGAAGCAAATTTATTCATTTTTCTGGTGCATAATTTGCATCGTTCTGATGAATGCAAGCTTCATTGAAAATTTATGGTGGAAAATCTGCACTATTCTGGTGAATGAATATAAATTAAATAAACCACAAAGGTGCATGATGAAACAAACTTTACTGACAATTTTTGGTGCAACTTTCTGGTGAATGGAGGACCATGCTTTATTGAAAAATTTGCATCGCTCTGATAAATGAAATTTCTGGTGGAAAGCTTGCACTGAATTGGTATGGTAAATGAAGGTACAAGCTTTATTTAAAATTCTGGTGGAAAATCTGCACCGTTCTGGTGAACGGATGGGCAAGCTTTTCGGAAAGTTTTTGGTCTTAAATTTGCATCCTTCTGCTGAATAGAGAAACAAATTTCAATAATAATTTCTGGTGTAAAATTTGCACCATTCTGATGATTGGAGGGAAGCTGCTTTACTGAAAATTTATGATGAAAAATCCGAAAATAGGGGCAAGCTTTATTTGATGGAAAACCTGCAACATTCTGATGATAGGAAAGCCAGATATATTTATTTATTTATTTGTCGTCAATCAGTGTAGACCGTTTTACAATTGTTGTCTTAAGAACTATGTTTACAATTTTGTCTTTGTTTATATATTTTTTATAATATGTCTTGAGAACAAGTTAAAACATTACTTCTAGCTAACGTTATGCGAGTAATTAAAATATTGCTTTAATTTGGTTTTTGTCATTGTAAAGTCAATGTTATCGCAGTGCTTATTATATGTATCCATCATTTGGTTCAAGGGTCCAAATATGGCATAATTCGGTGACGATTTGTAGCAAATATATGTCTATTTCGTAAATGCCTAGATGGTGTATATAAATTTAAGGATGACAATAGTTCTATTGAATCAATTCGATGTGATACGATATCGTTTACGAAAGAAATCATAGCAAATTCACGACGCTCTTTTAATGTTTGGATATTTATGAGCATACACCGAGCTGTGTAAGATGACAGAGGAAATACAGTCCAACCTAACTTGCGGAGTGCATACAATATAAACTGCTTTTGAACGGACTCTATTCTTTCTTCGTGTTTTATTGAAAAAGGAGACCAAACTATGCTGCAATATTCTAATATCGATCTTACATAAGCAATGTACAATGTTTTTATCGTATACGGATCGTGAAAGTTGTAGCAAAAACGTTTTATGAAACCAAGCATGTTGTTAGCTCTGTTAATAATTGTGTTATAATGATTCGTGAAAGTAAGTTTTGAGTCCAAAATAACACCTAGATCCCTGACTCTATCACACTTTTCTACGATATGGTTTCCTAAATTGATTGTTATATCGGGTAGGGTTCGTTTTCTACTAATGGTAATTGAGTTACATTTTTTTATATTTAATTGTAACAGGCTTTTTAGACACCAAGTATGGAATATCTGTAGTTCCTCTTTGAATGTGATGATGTCTTTGGCATCTTTTATTTCCAAAAAAAGTTTAATGTCGTCAGCATAGATTAAAACTTTCAATTTCTTAATAATGAAAGATATGTCATTGACGAAGAGAATAAATAAAAGCGGTCCTAAATGGGAGCCTTGAGGAACTCCAGAAGTGACATCAACGGGATTTGATGTCTTTCCTTTGTATTTTACTATTTGATGGCGGTCAGTTAAATATGATTCAAGCCACTTGAAGAGTGCGTAATGAATTCCCATTTTTTGAAGTTTAAAAAGAAGCATGGGTATGTCAATTCGATCAAACGCTTTGCTGAAATCTGTATACAACACTTCTACATGGTTTCCGTTATCCATTGCATTCAAGGAATAATTAACTAATTCGAGCAAATTCGTAGTTGTTGAACGGCCTTTAAAGAAGCCATGTTGCATAGTAGTTATTCTGTTTTTAATTTGAAGAAAGAGTTTTTCATTCACAATCGCTTCGAAAAGTTTCGGAATGCAAGAGATAATAGCTATACCACGATAATTAAGTATGTCGGATTTTTTGCCAGATTTAAAGATAGGCACTAAAAACGAGTTTTTCCATATTTTAGGGAAGTTTCCGGATTCCAGTGACATATTGAAAATCCAAAATAATGGAGCAGTAAGTTCAGTTGCTAAAGCTTTCATAAAAACTGGCGGAACACCGTCAGGGCCAGGACCTTTAGATGCATCTAAATTGTTTAAACCCTTTAAGATATCATGAACCTTTATTTGACTTACGCTGATGTCACTTGAAAATTCTGGATAAGATTCAAAATATTCACGGTCACGGTCCTCTTCTGAAAACGTAGTATAGATTTCTTGGAAGAAATTTGCAAACAAATTGCATATATCATCCGAGTTCTCACCTACCCTATCGTCCAAATGCATCTTTGATGGAAAATTATCAGATTTTAATTTGGTTTTCACATAATTGAAGAATTTCCTAGGACAAGATTTTATTTCAAGTTCAGTTTTTAAATTATACTCCTCAAATGCCACATTCACGGCCAAATTTAACTGATCGCAAATGTCTAAATAGTATGCCAAACCTTCTTCACTATTATATTTTTTATAAAATTTGTGCGCTTTTTGCTTTTTATTTTTTAAATTTTTCAGTTCCCTGTTGTACCAAACCGGATGTTTTGCATGACTCTGACGTCTTCTTCTTCTAGTTGGCACTTCTTCAAGTATTATTTCATGCAACACATTGTAGAATACGTCAACTGCACATTCAACATTTCCTGCAGTTCTTAGTATTGCTTGCCAATCGACAATGTTCAACCTATTTCTGATGTTATCATAATTTGCTGAATTGAAATCAAAGATTTCATCAAATTCACAGTCGTTGGTTCTTTTATTTATGTGAACGAATAAAGAATATTCTATTGCTGTGTGAAACATTTCATTTCTCCATATGGGACTTAACGATTCAGTCACACAGAAATCTTCATAAGTATTTGTTAATAAAAGGTCTAAATAACAATTTTGTTGATTTTTCACATGGTTAATTTGATTAAGTCCTAAATGTGCAATTTTGTCAAAAATGAAATGGAGTGTTTCATTTTCCCCAACGACTGGAAGTAAGATGCTTTCATTGTCCATATCAGAAATAAAGTCAACATTGCGTTGGTTAAAGTCCCCATATACATGTACTTTCAGGGGGTAAACTAGACAAAATTTCTTCCGCTTTTCCAAAAAACTTATCATACGTGTCCTTATGCGCATTGTTCGGAGGAAAGTATACCGAAGCAAAGACATGAGTTTCATCTGCTACTTGCGCTTTTACCCATACATGTTCGAATTCTTTAAATTTAGTAGCCATAATGATTTCTGAATTCAATTTGGTCGAAATCGCTATTAATACTCCACCTCCCGATTTTTTTCCAGACAATTGAAAATTGCGGTCGTCTCTATAAACATTATAATTGTTAAAAAAAACTTCTTCATTTCTCACACTATCATCCCAACATATTTCATTAGCACATAATGGTCATTAGCACATTATGACATAGTAAGTAGAACTTAATATATTTTTGTTAATTTCATTCATTTTACCGGCGCTTCTCATGCGGTTAACATTTTGGCAATATATCAAAATTTCTGTACTGGTCTGAAGATTGGGTGAAGAAGCTGATGGTAACCTGTCATTCATAAAACTATTATCAAAATTATTTCCCCCTGATCCATGTTCCGAATTTGTTTAGTTCTGCAAAGTGTGGTGATCTTCGTTATTTTCTTCCTCTATGGAGCGTGTCAGTTTTGTAGAAAAAACGAGTGCCTCTCCTTGATGTAGAGAAGTCGTCAAGTGCTGGATAATGTCGTGGTCTGCCGGATCATTGTCTTCCTCCAAGGGGTGCGTCAATTTCGTACAAAACACGAATTCCTGCATACACACGCCTCGCATGATGCAGTTGCAGCCATCCCGTTATGCAAGTGCGCTGGAACGGTACGTGGGTAAACATCGCACGCCGGGTAGGGGTTTAAGATTTCCCCTCGTTGGAATTGCATTGTGGGTCGATAGTTAGCCTGCGGCGGTTTGGAAAACCGATCTTTCGCTGCCGCAAGAAGCTCTCGATCAGGTGGCAGTAGATTGTTTCTATTCTGACTAACACTGCTGTGGAAACTGTTACGGTTAGTGTTGTTGTTTCGATAATTGTTAGATATGTTATTGTTGTTGTTGTTGTTGTGGTTAAAAATGTCTGATAGAAAATGGAAAAAGGAAATCTGCACGAATCAGAAGATTGGAGAAGAAATTTTTATTGAACACTAGCTGAGTGTGCCCGGCCTTGCTCGGGATTCAATATTAGCTTGAGTTTATGCACCCCTTGAAGAAAAAAACATGCTATATTTTACGTAGCCCCCCCCCCCTCTTATCTAAAGGGCTACCTATGACCTCCACATGCCAAATTTGGTTCCATTTGCTTGATTAGTTCTCGAGTTATGCAGAAATTTGTGTTTCATTTGTATGGGAGCCCCCCTTTACAGAGGGGGAGGAGTCTTGAACCATCATAAGAACCTTACCCTGTCCCAAAACCCCTGCATACAAATGTTCACGCCAATCGGTTCAGTAGTTTCCGAGTCTATAAGGGTCAGACAGACAGACATACAGAAAAACAGACAGACAGAAATTCATTTATATATATATATTAACGGTGGAAAATTTACACCATTCTGGTCAATTGAAATTGGCTGGTCTAAAATTACCTGGGGGCAAGTTTGTATTGAAAATTTCTGGTGTAAGATTTGCAACAATCTGCTGCATAGAGGGGCAAGCTGAATTGAAAATTCCTGATATAAAAATTTCACAGTTCTGGTGAATGTAGGGGCCAGCCTTATTGAACATTTCTGGTAGAAAATCTACAACGTTTTGGTGAATGGACGTACAACTTAAACTTGACTTCCGAGAAGAAATTCAAGGGTATTGAATTCTGAGGGCTGTTCCAAAAGAAAAGATTTCTGGGGATGATTCCATTATAATTCTGCAAATAATTTCTAGTGAATCTTGCAGATAGTTCCAAGATAATTTCGAAAAGAATACCAAGAAAATCAAATTTTGAGTGAAATTCCAAGGAAAATTTCAAGCGAATTCCGAGGATAATTTCTAGCTCATTCCAGGAAAAATTTCTGAAACTCTTAAGCAATTTCAGTTTCAAGGTGTTCTGAGAAAAAAATCATGAAGAGTTCTAAGTATAATTCCAGTGGACTTCATAAATGAATTTCAAAAAAGCTCTTAGGAGAGTTCTAAAAAATCCGAGAAGAACCTCAAGGATATTGAGTTTTGAGGACTGTTGCAAAGGATTTCTAGGGAGTATTCCAAGAAAATTTCGAAAAGAATTCAGAGAAAATCAAATTTTGAGTGAAATTCTGGGGATAATTTCACCAAATAAAGCTCATTGCGAGAAATATTTCTGGATAATACTGAGGAAATTCTTCTGAAACTCTAAGGGAATTTCAGCTCCAAGGTGTTCTAAGTAAAAGTCAAAAATAGTACTAAAAATAATTCCAGAGGACCTCTGAGAAGAATTTTAATAGAGCTCATAGAGTTCTAAAAAATTCGAAAAGAACCTCAAGGAATTCTGAGGATGGACTTTTTTGCAACTGTATGAAATTTGAAGACAGCTTTTGGATTCCCTTATTGAAAAGTGGGTATTAGTTTGCCATTGAACCTTGGTCTATTGTTATCTTACTAAGAATTCGTCTAAGAATCTTCTCTGAAAATTTAAAGTCATTTGTTACCGCGGTTAAAAAGTTACAGCTGTTTATGTGCGTTGCAATAAATTCGGGATTATCCTTTATATCATCATTAAAACATGTTGAATGTTCTGCATCAGTTCTTGCCACCCCGACTGACGATCCTTTGGGCGGCGCTTTTGTTCCAATCGTTACATATTTTTTAATCCTTTTTAATGATTAGCCTTGGAATTTAGATCAAAATTTGAAGAAAAAAAATTAGAACTACCATTTGACCAAGTTCAACGTACTCGCAACGGTAATAGTAAAGTGTAACTACAACAACATATGCTGGGCAAACACAATCGCAGTGATACCCATGTTGGTAGTATGGAAGAGTGGAATAATTTCAAAACCAGGAAGGGTATCGATGAAGAACTGGGCCACCAAAACAGCTATGATTGCTGCTAGTGAGGCAAAGCGGCTACAAAATCGCTATATAATGGAACGTTTCATCGATATTGTGCGCATACTTTGCAAAGGTGGCCGAACACTTCGTGGACATTCGGAAAGAGCGGAAAGTGTGCCACCCAGTTGGTGGCTAACTGTAATCCTGTGCTGGAAAAACACTTGGCGGAAGGTGCCACAAGCAGGGCTCTACAATTTCGAAGCTCTAAAATGAACTCGTGTTTTGTTTCTCTCATACATACGTGTTCGACGCTTCATTTCTATAACGCCTACCCGAGCAAAGTCGGTTAACAAAATGAAAGCAAATCGATATTAAAGTGTGCAGTTCCTATCATAATGAAAACTCATTTTGAATTCAAATGTTGCAACATAAGTCTGATATCATATTGTGCTTTCATTATGCAGTCAAGACGTTTTAAATGAAAGCAACTTAACTTGAAGTTCTGCTGTTTACGTCTTGTTTAAAATTTAATTGAAATTCATCTGTCGTTGAACTAATGATTATCGTTTATCTGATTTGTTTAACACATTTTAGGTCATTCGTGACTTGCCCGCGGTGAGATTGGAGCCTAAGTCTTTCAGCTTGAGAAACATGAATGGTAACCATTTACACTAGGCCCGTTTTCAGTTAAACATTATGAATGCAAAATCAGTAATCAAATTGATTTCATTGAAAGCAGGATTAGTTTTCCGTTTGCTTCAACAGTGTAAAATTTTGCTCTCATTTTTGCTGTGTTAACCGTTAAGTCAACCAAAATGAGAGCAACTGGAGTATTCAAAATAAGTTACATCATAACAGCAAATTTTGATTTCAATTTGATCTTCAGCTTTGCTCGGGTAGCTAGACTATCAGCAAGAAACGAAAATAAAAAAGAAGGACGCTTGGAAGGAAAGGCTGGCTGTGGAACTTCTCGTCGTTGCTTTGCTCATCGCTTTCAATGTAAATAACGTCGATTTTCTAGTTAAACGAACTTCATTATGGCTTTCAATCCCCTTTCACGAACACTCTATCGCCGCTCTTTCAATTTGTTTAAAATGCGTTATGTCCCGTTTTCGATCATTTTTTTAGATAAATAGGGTATACGTCCCTAACCTCGGTCTAATATGCAGCCATCGATTACGTTTTTAATCATAACTCATCAATGAATTTACCTGCAAACGATATTCTACTGCTAAATGGTATGCTTAGATATGCTTATCATGTCGTTTGCTATCAGAAACCACGAAAAGTTGAAAAACTTACTTTTTTTAAGACAATAACTCACGAGGGAAATGTATGTAATATGGGTCTATTGTCCCCAAATTGGGTCTATTTATGGATGCAACTTCGTCCTATCTTGTTTGATCCTCAAAAAAACGCTCTTGGTAACGTTTTCTGATGTATTTTTTTTTATCACTATCACTGTTAACTTAATGCTCTTCATTCCTCAAAACATTTCTTAGAGAAAATTTTACGAAAACTACATTAAATCACTCAATTTAAAAATTAAAAATTAAAAATTTCGCTTATCGTCTTTTGACCGCAGAATATCTAAATCAGAACATTGTGATGTTCATTATACAGGTTTGTATTATCAGGTAATTCCAATCAATAAATGCCATAATCAGGCCATTTGATGATCGTCAGTCAACCTTCCCATCTTAACCTTATAAGTCATGGCGGCTAAAAACTCCGAACATTGTGATATTCTCAACCAGTTTTATTACTTACGAGAGCTGAAAATGTATTGAAATGTTGTGATATAAATTGATTTGTGTGTGGTACACATTTATCAACCATCAGTGATCAATATTTTCCTTATTTTTTGTGTAATATTCCTTAATTAATTATTTATTTGCGTGATAGGCCGAATGAAAGGACTAGACCCACATTACATACCGTAACCCTATATGGATGGAAGATAAATTAGAAATATGACGTGTAATCTTCAAGTGTTTTGACGTGAGAAATGCTTTAAATGTGTTATTTCATTTTCCGTCATATACGTCATGAAACCTCTGTTGATGTGTTTCATGAAAGAGAAAACTATCAAAGTCGAGCGCTCTTTCGCTCATCCATTTCGACGAAGCTTGAAAGGAAGACCAATGGAGCGACGGGAGAAAGAGAGACAAGCGATTGAACATTTGTTTGTGCACGCCGACTGAGGTTCTAGAATGCTGCGAAGCTGTTCGACTTTAACAGAAAAAGAAAGCCAGCAGTCTCTTCGTCGCATCGATTTGGTCGATTGAAGCTGATATTGTGACGCCCTGGCCACAAGTAACCATATTCCAAATGACATGATTACGTCGTTGCACAATGTAGTGTTGCGGAACATTGCGAAAACCTTGCGAGTTGGTGGTTGTCATCAGGTACATTGATAATGATGGGATTAAATTGCCAATTCCATTGGATGTCTAAAAGCAGTTTGCATTGAAGAAGATGAACCACCACCGGAGCAAAAAATAAATAAAATTAGCTAAATTGAACAGAAGGGAAATAGTGGTGGGTAGACACGCACTTTGGAGTACTCCCCATCCCCAGATTAAATGCACCTTAGAAAAAAAATTGCCCCTTCTTAACAAGATTCCTGTGCACGCTAGTGGTTTGACGTTGCCTTACTCCGTTTCCCTTGCCTAAGAACATAGGAAAATGAAAAGACATGTGCCAACCAGTTAGTGTGGGAAACAACAGCGAACGCTGCATTTTAAAACTCAAGCAAACCACCATAACCGAGCGTAGAAAGCTGGATTAGTCATATTTTGTCGAGTTGATGTGTCGGTTGATATTGTTATGAGAGCTATCAATTTTGAGAATGTGAAACCATAACCCGGAATATCCTGAACCGGATCTACGGTGATCATATGGCTCTACGCCTATTTTTTTTGAGTGCCTTTGGTCATATTTCGTCGAGTAGATGTAATCTGATATGTCGATTCATATGGTTATGATAGATAATAAATTTAACAATATGTAGCCATAATCCGGAACATACGGAACCGATTCTAATGCAAACATGAAGATCATGGCATCAATTGATTTTTCTCTATCATTTCCGGGAGTTCTATGAAAAAAAAAAAAAACAATATATTGATCAATATGATAGGTAAGATATATGATAAAGATTGTAAAAAAACACCCCGTTCTAACACATTCTGGAATATATAACAAAGAGGGAGGGATCTGGGGCAAGTACCATCCAATAGATGTAAGAACCACTAACCTGAATAATGTTAAAACAAAGCAATTTAATCGGTCCTGGCATCTCTGAGTTACAATTTTTTTTAAATAAAAGGTTTATCCCGAGCTTTTACGGGTTATACACATGCCACGTCACGCCAAAGACTGCATTACAGAAGCTGTACAGTGAGTTATTACAGGTTCTGTACCGTAAAACTGAATATTTCTCCATCCATATCTTTTGTGCACAAACAGATACCTTTCAAACATGTACTAACAAATTCTTTTCTAATGTATGAATTAAGTGTTTAAATTGTATGTTTGGATTAGTTTTTAGAATAAGAATAAGATTGAAAATGCAATTTTTTAATTCTGGGGTGAAGTTGATCATGCAGATTTTTATGCTATGCAATATTCAGAATTTATATGATTTGTAGCTGAGGAAGAATCTGATGTTAAACTTGCGATATAAGTAGTTGTTTGCGAAACACTACAAATTGTGTTGCAAAATAGTTTAAAGTACGCAATAAATATCAGTTGTTCATATAAAATCATTTCTATGGTACGAAACCATTTATTTTAACGAATTATGATTTCAGCAGAACAAAATTAAGTTAAATAAGAAATTTTCGCCTAACACAGCACCAGAATAAATGCTGATTCTTGTATGATTCATAGGAACAGTCAAAAGTTCCATATTTTATCACTTCCACAAAATTGTACATTTAGAGTGGTAGAATGCAGAGAATTTTTTCAAACTGCTTAATGAAATACTAAACAAATTATCTAATAAATATATCATGAAATATAATTGCTGAGAAGTGAGAATTGAACGGTGATGTGATCAACTTCACCCCGTTTTACGGTATACCTTTTACATAAAAAATCGCAGGAGAATATTCTCCGGTTGGGTGTACCCTGGTAAGATACGCTGCATAAGTAAGGAAAAATAACCTGATTCATCTTGAATTTTGAATACTAAAAAACTAACATACACTCAACGTAAATAAAGATACTACTCGAAAAAAATGCAACACTTTCTTGTGTGTATAACTTTTTATTGCATGGGTAAAAAAATAGATGAAATTTTGAGTAAAACTATTTTAGAGTGTAATGTTTACCTGTGCAAAATCTCGTCACAATCTATTAAGTAGTTATCGAGATGGCTTTCTAGCAAGAAGTAATTCAACAAAAAAAGTAGAAGGGTCTGTGCCTAGGGGCACGAACGGAAGCTTGACGTAGGACCGCTAGTGGATGGAACAAATGTGAACATTTAGTTCTTTTAATTGATCAATCATCAATTATCTTAACTCTTTCCGTTTTTTTATTTGTAAGCGTATCAAATTTTTAGTATTTATTTCAAAGAGAAAGTTGATGAAGAGAATCCAAGGGACTGTCAACTTAAGTATTTTCGATTCAAAAAGTGTATTTTGAATTTTTTGTTTTCCTTTGGTTTGTTTTTTTCCCGTCGATCTTGTTTTCCGTGCTGAGCACCAATGCTACCGACGTGCCAGGAAGACAGCTCCCACACCTGGACCCTACCTATCGACCCATCAACTCATGAACCTGGGACCAACGGCTTTACTTCCCATCCGAAGGAAGGCGTGATCAGAGATGTTATGCCTCAGAACATCCCGGCGGCGCCGACTGGGATTGAACCCAGGCCTACTGGGGTCACGCTTACCACTACACCACCGGCGCAGTTGAATTTTTTGTTATTTATGAATTTTTAAGTTTTGTGCATTTTGGTATTAAAGTGTATTCAATTCACCCCTCACAGGATTTCCTTCCGAATTATATGAATGGGGCGAGGCGGAAAGTAAAGGGTGTCCACGATGAAATTGCCACACTATGAAATTGCTCTAACTTTTTAACCGTTGGGTAGAATTTAATGAAAATTTGGGTGGATTTAGTTCATAGTGCATTATTTACATCCTGCAAGTTTTAAAGTCCTGTGATCAAAACTCGCAGAAATGGAGTCGAAAGAACAGCTCGTGCGTGATAAAATCTTGCGCATTCATCACGAGAACAAGGATCTCTCGCATCGTTCCATCGCTAAAACGTTGGGAATCGCGAATTCCACGGTGTCGCGAGTGATTAAGCGGTTCGAGGAACGGTTGACCACCGATCGGAAGCCCAGAAGTGAAGGAAAAAGTATTCCGTACAACACCAAAAATCACAACCGCGTAGTTGGGGCCTTCAACCGAAATCCGAACGCCTCCGTTAGGGATGTGGCTAAGAAGCTGCACCTAAGCCGAAGTTTTGTCCAGAAGGCCAAAACTAAGGCTGGGCTTCGAACGTTCAAGGTACAAAAGGCTCCTAATCGCGACGAGAAGCAGAACAAGTCCGCCAAAACCCGTGCCAGGAAGTTGTACCTCAACATGCTGACGAAAGTTGAATGCTGCATCATGGACGACGAAACATATGTGAAGGCCGACTTCAAACAGATCCCCGGCAACCTGTTTTTCACGGCCAAGGATAAGTTCAGCGTTCCGGAGCATGTCCGCACTCAGAAGATGTCCAAATTTGCGAAGAAATTCCTGGTTTGGCAAGCCATCTGCACGTGCGGGAAGCGGAGTGCACCTTTCGTGACCCAGGACACGATGAACGGACAGGTGTACATAAAAGAGTGCCTCCAGAAGCGGCTGCTTCCTCTCCTGAAGGCCCACAACGTCCCAACAATCTTCTGGCCGGATTTGGCCTCATGCCACTACTCCAAGGACGTGCTGAAGTGGTATGCGGACAATAAGGTCAATTTCGTGCCGAAAATGTTCAACCCTCCCAACACTCCGGAGCTCCACCCCATCGAGAAGTACTGGGCGATTATGAAGCAGCACCTTCTTAAACGACCTAAGGTAGTGAAGACAGTCGAGGAACTGAAGAAAGTATGGGTTTACATGCAAAAAACGGTTGATTCACAGGTTGTGCAGAATCTTATGGCCGGGGTTAAGGCCAAGGTGCGGGCATTTACGTATGGACTGTAAATAAAATACGAGTAAAATGGTAAAATTAAGTTTAATAGTTATTTCTCAATCCCTGAAAATTTGATGGCAATCGGATGAAAACTCGAATTTTGCGAATCAATTTTGTGTGTGGCAATTTCATCGTGGACACCCTTTATCTATTGTGCAGAATTTGTAAAAAAGGAGGGACTTCGAGAGATTGAACTCGTGTGAGCTAATTTTCTCACAAATTTGATTTTATTGGCTTTCTGGAGACGGAATATACACCTAAAGCGAATTATTCCCACTTCTCTCAAATTATATATGGATTTTTAACACTTCCTACCAGCGTGTTCTGGAAAATGGTCGGACGATGATTAATCTCACCAATACATTCGGGCCTACAATTCCACACCTTCTATAGAGACCAGGTTGAGCCTTGATAGCTAGCTGCTTGCGGGAACTGATGACCTTGACAAATGTACAAATAATACTCTTAAAAAATTTATGGTGGTCCTGAAAAGAACCGTTTTGTAGTGATGGTTGAGTAATACTGAGCTGAGCACGACGAGCTGATTCCGATCCTAGCCTAGCGGTGGTACTTCTTTCTCCTTCTCTATGGTTGCTCATATGAGCTCTGCAGCTCGCTGCTTGTAGGCAGCCTTTCGTTGTTGTTGAAAGCACTCCTGCTGCTGCTGCTGCTTCTACTGCTGCTGGACTGGACACCACCACTTACGGTGATTGAATGAGCACCGTTCAGTGGGACCGCATTGAATTCGATTTTAAGTCTGTGTTAGGGAATGCGCTGTTTTCAGACATTCGGTGATAATTTTGATCACCATTGCAACAGTTGGACATTTGGTATTTTTCAATAGTGACCTATTGAAAATTAACTAACTGTCCATTTTAGCAGATTGGTAGATAAATTTCCAATCGTTTTGCTTGTTTAGAATTAAAATCTATCTGCTATTGGTCGAAACCTGACCTCTTTTCGTAATCCTGTGCATTTTGGTTTTTTGAAATTGCGTGGATTCTATAAATCCTGTGGAGATCTATCTAGCCCTGATGTATGTGTTGGTAGAGGGAAAAATGTAAACTTTGCGGGAGACGATGTCTTAACACTCGAAAGCAATTTTGTGAAATATGAAGTAAAACAAATCCTAGTTCTGCATGTTGATTTTGTTTGATTTTATTTATTTGTAAAGTCGCCGGGAAATACCAGCTGGCGATTTGTTTTTTATGATAACTCCTTACTTGAAACCAGGCAAAAACTCACAAACGGGGTGCTGTTTCATGGTATACAGTGTGATAATTCGATAATCAATAAATTATCTCAACATTTAGTTGCAAGCCATTCATAAATTTGGGTAACATACGAAAAATTCTATAATCCACATTAAATTTCATATGTAAGCGCCGATTGAAACAATCTTTTCGACGTCGCTTTAAGGGTGATTGATTAAACGAAAGAAACGAATCGTGCGGAATGAAAGCCGAGGAAAAACACCACCAATATATTCAGGCCTACAATTCCACACCTTCTATAGACAGGTTGAGCCTTGATAGCTAGCTGCTTGCGGGAACTGTTGACCTTGACCAATGTCCAAATAACACTCTTTAACAAATTTTTGGTGGCCCTGAAAAGGACCGTTTTGTAGTGATAGTTGAGTAATTCTGAGCTGGGTGTTCAACACGGATGAGGCTGTCGAGCTGTATGTCGTTTGGAGCGAGGGTGGCACGCTTGGCATAGATGACCGACCCGCAGCGACTCACGAAGAGCTACTGATTCCGATCCATAGCATAGCGGTGCAGCTTCTTCCTCCTTTAATGGTTACTTATGACGGCTCTGCAGCTCGCTGCTTGCAGGCAGCCTTTCGTTGTCACTGGAGAACAATTTTCAACGCCACACGCCGTAAGCACTGCTACTGCTGCTACTAATTTCGACGACCGAACACCACCACACAGTGGTGTGGTCGTTTGGAGCTTGAGGTTCTGAGTATGGCGATGAGTGTGCAAAATATTACGCAATTCCATCCTCCCTATTTGCACGTGCCCGGGGATCGGAGGCGAATGCCACTTCGACTTGTTTCGTCTACTTACTACTCTATGACGACTGTGCTGGGGAAGCAGCATATGCATGTAAGTAATTGGTGGATTTGTTAGTTAATTCGACGCTTTTGGACAATGCTGGACATTTACCAGTTTTTCAATAGTTTCTTGTTAAAAAATTAACATTCGGAAGCATTGTTATCGATGCGAAGCCATATTTCTGATCGATTGGTAATAAAATTATTGAAATTGAACCAGGGGCAGCTGAGTTATTAACGTTCAAAATCTTTCTTAATTTGTTACATACTCCATTTTTGGTTTTCACAAAGTGTACCTCCATATAGAAATCAAAAACGTAGTCCTACGTCAAAAAATATGGGTATGATCGTGGACGATTCAGGCCAGTCCCACAGGTGGATCGTGAAACAGTTTGGAATCGATAATTCGACCGTGTTCTGTGTAGTAAAATCTTTCAAGGAGACCCAGACGATCCAGCGGTGAGCTGGCAGCGGAAGAAAAGCGAAGACGGTCGACCCCGTAAACACAAGGAAGGCGAGGGATTAATTCAAGCGCAATCCGAACTCTTCGATTCGAGACGTGGCCAAGAAGGTCAATTCTTCCGTCTGGTTCGTCCAGCAGACAATGAACCGGGCCGGACTTCATGTCTTTAAGGTAAGAAAGGCGCCTAACCGAACCGATGAACAGAATACGATGGCCAAATCCACGGCCAGGAAGCTGTACCGCGAGTGGTTGGTGCAGTCGAAATGCATCGTAATGGACGACGAGACGTACATTAAAGCGGACGCCAAGCAGATCCCCGGCTTGGAGTTATTCGTCGGCAAGTCCCGCCTGGATGTTCAGGAGAAGTTCCGGAAGAAGAAGTTCGACAAATTTGCCAAGAAGTACTTAGTGTGGCTGGCGATCTGTGGGTGCGGCAAATTCAGCAAGCCGTACATGACGACCGGCACCATCAACGGCCAAATATATAAAGAAGAATGCTCTCAGAAGCGCCTGCTGTCCTTCCTGTGGTCTCACAAAGGTGAAACTCTGTTTGGCCGGATCTGGCATCGTGCCATTACGCGAAACCAGTGATAGTCAACGATGTTGTTTTTGTGCCGAAGGAGGCAAATCCGCCAAACTCGCCAGAACTTCGCCCAATAGAAACATTTTGGTCGATTATGAACGGCAAGCTCCAGAAAACAGGGAAGGTCTTCAAAAATGACAAGGATTTGAAGAAAGAGTGGATGAAAGTGTGTAAGAAAGATGGAGCAAGTGTTGCACAGGATTTGATGGGTAGCGTTAAGTCCAAGGTGCGGGCATTTAGCCTGTCTTTGTCTCTGGCAATTCGTAATTTTCGAAAACTTAAGCTTGGTTTACAACTGTGAATTTGTGTGATATTTAAAAAGTCTGTGAGACATGAGTTTTCAATGCTAAATATGAATCAGAAGCAATTTTATAAGTTGGAAAAGCTCAATTCTCACTCATATTGTGAACCCACCCACCCTTTCGAATTTCCCCCATTAATTTAAGTGATACTGAAATCTACACCCAAACCACTCACCTGAGATTCTCTATCCTAGGCCGCCGGTGTCGATGCCGTCGTCGTCGCTCCTTCTTACATCTACAATCACAGTGCATTACGCAGAGAAACACCGACGAGACGACCGTAATGATGAATGGAATCACGAAAAAGTGTATGATCGTCTGCACCTGTTCCTCCCGGTTGTAGGAGGTCATCACGACCGTTTTGTTTTGCTTCGAGTAGAAACATGGAAACACTGCGCCCTCGAAACCGTAGAGATCGGTGAAGTTTTTGCACTTGACCGTCGGCGGGTAGCCGCAGCCTTTGATGTTCACCAGCAGGATCGCTTCCTCCGACCGCTCGATATCGGTCAGATTGAACAGCTCCGAGGGCGTCGCATTGAAAGGGAACGTAAAGTTCAGATCGTCGATGAACGTCACATAAATATGAGTGCACTTGAACACATCCGAGGTGCAACCTTCGCGACACGAACTCCACGAACAGTTGAACAACCCGGTCATATCTTCGCGCCGCGTCGTAACGCACATTGTGGGCCGTTCGACAAAGTCGCCAACCAGCGTCGAGATCGCCGGATCGACATAGAGAGGAACCAGAAATAGCAGCGACGCCCCGGCTGTCACCGAGAGGAACGCCAAACTGGAAGTCGTGTAGAAGCTGGCATTTTCGCGCAGCGTTCGCTTTGGAGCGGGACCATTCTTCGCCTTCTTGGCAGCCGCTAGTTCTAGCAGCTTTTTCTTCCGTAGCTCTTCTGCTTGTTGCTCGAGCAGAAGTTCTGAGCTACCACTCCTCATTGTTGGTACAGCGGCCACTCAGCAGATTGCACCTGGTTTCTTCCACTTTGCTGGCGCTGTCTGGGTACGACTTGGAGACAACGACAACGACGACAACGGCTAGGACGGTGGACCACCACATCCCCATCCAACTTTCCGTATCCTTCGTCTTCTTCTCTTCACTTCCTACTTCTCCTCTTCTCACACTCACACACTCCGATTCGATTCGTCGCGTTCACTTTTGACTCGCTATTGGAAAAATCTAAAACTTTTAACCCTTCTCTGTTATGCAGAAACGGCTTCTATCTTCTTTATTTTATTTTCCGTTTCCACAATAGCCGAAAATAAAAGAACAGCACCCACTACGAAGCAATCGTACTCTAAAATATTTACGTGGCACTTGGCAGACGAAAACTCGTACTAGGGGACACCCTTTTCTTTATATTTCGCCTGTTGTGCCCCTTCTCGGTAAGTATTTATGTCAAAACGAACGCTGTATGTTATGTTCTCTTTATCCCCCACACTTTCACCGTTATCTTCTTATCTTCGTCAGCTCTTCTTCACCGCCAAATTCCAAATCCTCTCCACACGCACGCACACAGCAGCACACGGCACAATGAAAGGACCCCACCGATGGATTGTTGTCAGTCGGGCGGAATCTACCACCCACTTTGATGCTCTTGCTGTCTAGCTTTCTCTCTTTCGCTCCCGCTCTCTTTGAGGCAATCGTTGATGTCTTCGGACACCAACACAGTCAGCGGGCACAGGGAGAAAGCTTTCGCTCACTAACCTAAAGCAGAGACACAAAGAGATGCGTTTCAATCAATTACATAAATTGGACGTGAAATTCATCATTCGCTTGGGTCGGTTTTTCTCTTTCTCTCTGCGCTCCCACAACCGCCATGTCTCAAGGATACCTACATGTGTATGTTATGCTTTTCGCTCAGAGATTGGAAGGATTTGGCACGCGGTTTTTTGTAGGATCACGGTCACACTTTGTGGGAGTCGATCGCTCCGTCGGTGTGGGTGCGTGGAAATGTTTGGGATAATCCTTGCTTACAAAAGAATGACAGCACATGCATACATGCAAAGGACGGTGACACAGAGAGAAAGAGAACGATTAAGGTGTTTTCCGTTTTCTGGTGTTTTTCTCCAACTGGTTGGTTGGTACAGGTTGTCTGGATGCATTTTTGGAATGGAATCGTTTTTAGTTTTTGCAGAAAAATAAATTAGAGCTGGACAAATGAATAGAAGCCCCCTCCCAAACTCTCCGGAAGCTCAAGCTGGGATTAAAAAGGTTTAGCGCCAACCATGCACATCAACATTAGATGTTTTATTGCGATCTGGTCACTGAATGGCTGGATGGTTGGAAATACAAATACGATGCTTGCATTTATAGCATTGCTCGTCAGTGGCGTCGAGTAGGGGGGGGTAAGATCACTCAAACCCCAACGTGGCATTTTGTTTACTAAACTTAATCTCGAATACTGAGCTCTACTATCGTTGATGGCATTATAAATCGATAACAACAGTTACAACAGACATTCGAGATTGTAGCCCATGTAAGAATAGCAGCCTTCCGTTCTAATTCCGTTTCAATTTGTAGTTGAATTGTATTCGTTGTTAAGGGCCGATTTGTTCATCTGCGCTTAAACCAGCTTTAACTATATGGGTAAACCTGATTAAAGATTCAGGCGGAGCTGAAGAAATCGGACAAAGGACAAGGCCCTATGTGTAACTAGGATGTTGAGCTGGTAGGGCCATGGACCTCGCTGACAAGACATAAGGCATCGGTAGAATGGGAAGAGGGTTTACTTTATCCTAGTACTTTACTGGTAAAAAATTCACCAACTATAAAATTTTCATGGGAAACATTTCTATATGTATCTTTGAACGGAAATCTGAGAGGAAATGTAATTATCGCAAAGAAATATATTCTACGCTTACTCGTTTATGAGTAATGAATTTACAAAATATGGGATGTTTAAGTTTATTGGAAAATTCAAATGAAGCTTAATGTTAAATAAGACATCCCTGTTTTCTAAAATTGTGTTCACTCAAATTGTGTTCTCACACTGTCCACTCACAAATATTCTATAGGGTCGACTGCCAAATTTAATTCCGAAATAAAATATTTATGATTCTAAAAAAATAAGCGCAACAAAATTAAATTATGTAAAAGTTAAGGTGAACTTCGTAAAAATGCAGATAATTAAGGGCAATTTACCTAAATTTGTAGAAATTTGGGGAAATTTGGGTTTCTTCAAACTTCAGCAACTTTGGAGATGTTCAAGGAAAACCTTAGAAGGGAATTTAATATAAATTAGGAAAGCTTCGGACAAATTCTGAGAATCTTCCTAGAATTGGGAAACTCAACCTCAATGAAGACCTTGTGGGCTCGCAACATGCGTAACCGCTCATCTTCTAATGAGAGTGAAGAATACTCCAACCGATGGATATTCGATTTCACTAAAAAGGTCTGTCCGGACTCAGTTCCAGCATAACACATTCTCCGAGAAGCGTCTCCGAGCGGCGGCTCTCTGGATAGGCCATTCACAATGCTGGAATTCTTTATGGCGCTTCTTTCATCGAACAACTCCTCACAGGGAAGCGATATGATTAAATTCAATCTATTGAAAAATCTCCCAGATATCGCTAAAAGACGCTTGCTAGACTTATTTAATTCTTTACAGGTCAAAGTAATAGCCATTAAAAAAACCCGAATTTATCCACCTATGGTGTGATCAGACCCTTCTTACTTATTCAAGTTTATTTATTTTATTGTCATTATCAGTGACCAAGCCCCCCACCCCCGTGTCATCCAGTGACGCTACGCCACTGCCTGGGGGTACCCGGAATATATCCGGGAGTAGTCTATTTGGTGAGGCTACCAATCACCTTATCATCATATTTTAATGTGATTTAATGGGTTTTAATTCAATTCATATTCAAGCAACTTCCCCGGGGTACCCGGAACATGTCCAAGTGTGTCCAATGTGGTCTGGAACACTTAACACGACTTGCATTGATCTTATTTTTGAATTCTGTTGTAATTTGATGTGTCGCATGATGGTTTTGATACGTTTTCCGTTAAATCCAGCGTGAAGGCCCATATTCACCGGATCTTATTCCGGCCATATCGCAGGAGCCGGTTCACCGATTCCAAAACCGTTCAATAGACCCCAAGACCTATCATTTGGCGCCGAGTTTGTCCAAATCGGTTGAGCGGTTGCTGAGAAACGTGAGCGCATTCATTTCGTTACATACACACACACATTCACACATACACTACACACGTACACACACACAGACATGTTCCGATCTCGTCGAGCTGAGTCGAATGGTATATGACACTCGGCCCTCCGGGCCTCGGATCGATAGTCGGTTTTTCAAGTGATATCTATACCCTTCTTTGTAAGAAGGGTAAAAACCTGGCAAACCAGCGTCTGACCATAACTCATACCGTCCGATTGCTATGCTTACGTGCATTAGGAAATTGTTGGAGAAAATGATCCTTCGGAGACTCGAGCAGTGGGTCGAAGCAAATAACTTGCTATAAAATACACAGTTTGGGTTCCGCAAGAGCAAAGGAACAAGCTGCTTTCCACAGATATTCAACTGGCCTTTGCGCACAAGGAGCAATTGGCTTCAGTATTCTTTGATTCAGTTTCCATTGGAATTCTGTCAGACAATCTGCACAGATGTGGACTTTCTGGAATTTTAATAATTTTCTTGTACAATTTGCTGTCAGAAAAGCAAATGAACTTTTCCCTTGGACAACTGACAACTTCCAGAATTAGTTACATGGGCCTGCCCCAAGGCTCATGTCTCAGCCCTCTTCTTTATAACTTTTATGTCAAAGATATCGACAACTGTTTGGCAGAACAATGCACGCTAAGACAACTTGCAGATGACGGTGTGGTTTCCGTAAGAGGCCCACATGCCGTGGACTTGCAAGGACCATTGCAAAGTTCCTTAGATAACTTGTCTTCCTGGGCTAGGAATCTAGGGATCGCATTCTCGCCGCAGAAAACTGAACTGGTAGTGTTTACTCGAACGCGGTACAAAGCCCAAATGCATCTTAATCTTTTGGGCAAAAACATTACTCAATCATTGTCTTTCAAGTACCTTGGGATCTGGTTTGATTCAAAGTGCACTTGGAATACCCATATTACGTATTTGAAGCAAAAATGTCAACAGAGGATCAACTTATTGCGTATAATTTGTAGCACATGGTGGGGTGCTCATCCGGAAGACCTCATAAGCTTCCTGATGAATGTGGGCGTCTTAGTGGAATACCTGTATAATGAGAGAGAGAAGGATTAGTATTTTCCATTTAATTCCACTACTTTATTTGCTTATCCTTGACAGATACGCGTATTTCGTCTACAATGTGCAGACTTCTTCAGTGTCTTGTACTAATACTCGACTATTAGTACAAGACACTGAAGAAGTCTGCACATTGTAGACGAAATACGCGTATCTGTCAAGGATAAGCAAATAAAGTAGTGGAATTAAATGGAAAATACTAATCCTTCTCTCTCTCATTATACTCATAAGCTTTATAAAACAATAATTCTCGATTACTTTTTCAAAGGGACGTCTCAGCTTTTGTAAACAATGCATGTGTGCGTCCACTTGGCGTAACTGGTAGCTCGCACACGCTTACTAACACCACTAGCAGGTAGGGTAAAATTTCCCCTATCTGATGGTAGTGTTAGCATGCGTGGGCGAGCTACCAGTTACACCAAATCGACGATCAAATGCATTGTTTACAAAAGCTGATACGTCCCTTCGAAAAAGTTATCGAGAATTCTTTCTATTCTAGAGTACGGCTCTTTTTTGCTTTTGGAACGAATTCAATATCTTTGTCTGCGTATCGCTCTCGGCTGCATTCAACGCATAATATGAGTCTCGAGGTTCTAGCAGGAATAACACCTCTCCAGAACCGTTTCCGGGAGCTCTCTCTCTCTCTCTCAGGATACTAATCAAATGCGGAGTGACGAACACGCAAATTTTGAAGCAATTCTTGGGCTGAACACAAAACCTCGATTTATGAGAATCTATCTCCACTACATATCTTCGGATATGTATCTTCCTTAGTATACTCCAGACCAGTGCTGAGATTTGTCATTGTCATTGACAGACTTTCGCGCGATATTGACAAAATTGTTCGTCACATAGTCACTGACAGACTTGATCCTCAAAAAAACCTTTGTCAAAATCTCATTCATTTTTTCGTCAATGACAAAGATTCACCTGGTAACAAAAAGTGTAATTTAGTACATTCTGTGTCACATTATTGTTATCCAAGTAGCTCAGGACGTAGATACTTGTTCACTAAAATGGATCCATGTAATTGTTTTACTCAAGTCATTTAATTTTGTTACAAATTTAGCTAATAAACAAATCTGCAAATGTTCGTCACTGACACCATTGTCATTGACAATTGACATGGTTTGCCTTGACTATGACTGTTAGCTAAAATGAGTGACCAAAGCAGAATTGTCAATATCACCGTGTACTGTCGAGATTTTGCAGCACTGCTCCAGACCGTGCTTACTTCACCATTAGTAGTTCCTCAATTGAATATGATCTGTCCATGAAACAAGTGATTCATGGGATGCCAGATCAACTTGGAACTATTATTATCCCGCGTATTTTTACTGAAAAGTACCAACACGTCAATTGCCCGAAAAGATATGTTACAGCCGTTCACGACTCAATGAATCCCCTGGCTTAAGTGGCTTCAATGAAAACTCTAGCGCCTTCCGCAAACTTCAGGAACCTTGCTCCGTTTATGTTTCTGAGCTGGCAGCAGTCAACTTCGCATTGGGGATGATTTCCAATATGCGTGCTGACCATTACTTCATCTTCTCGGATAGTCTCAGTTCGATTGAGGCTATCCGGTCGATGGCCTCAAGGTAGGCACTCATCTTATTTCTTTTCAAAGGTAAGAGAGCAGATGAGTGTGCTGTTCGAAAGATCATATATGATTACCTTTGCATGGGTCCCCTCACATTGCTCAATCCCAGGAAATGAGAAGGTGGACTCTCTCGCAAAGGTGGGCGCTCAGGAAGGCAAATTTTATGACAGGCAAATTTCACACGATAAATTTTACCATTTAGTGCGAAAGAGTACCCTTTCGAGTTGGCAAACCGATTGAGATACTCGAAATCTTGGCGTGGTTTAAAAGCTTGGACTTAAGTCGTGACTTCATTCGCGTGATGAGTAGACTTATGTCCAACCACTACTCGCTAGATGCGCAGTCTCGTGGACAGCAACATCTGTCGGTGTGGAAACGGTTACGATGACATCGATCACGCAGTTTGGCAATGTACGGATAATGACGCCGCCAGAGAGCGACTTTTGAATACCCTCGAGGCCCAACAAAGACAACCCTATATCCCTAACAGAGACGTGTTGGGTACCGGCGATATCTGCTATATGCAGTCGATTTATGTGTTTCTGCAAATGTCTAGTATAAGAATTTAATTAGTTTGTCTTTTGTATCTTTTGTATTAGTTTTTGTTTGTCTTGTCCCCCCGTCTCGATGAGTCTTATCGTCACCCACTGGTCACCATAGCCGGTTGAACTCCAGACGAATCTAGAACCACACTACCGTTCAAACTGGCAACATCGCTCTGATGAGACAACGAAACCCTACCCCCAAGCTCCTCCCCTTTTCCTATCCTTTGACAATGTACCCCTCTAACCTCGGGTAAGCCGGCCTAACTCCTACTAGACATAGAATTAAGTGAATTTTATTACAAACAAAGAACAATTAATCATCGGCTCCGTAAAGCTCACGCGATTGAACCTTAAAAATAAACGAACTAGATAAAAAATGGGAAACTTGTAAAAGTTTGGGAACTTTGTTTTATTCCTGGAAACTTTTTAAAAATTCTGGGATTTTATTTAAATTTTAGTTCACTTTTTTTAATATTAATATTGGAATAGTTTAAGGAAATCCGTAGAAGTTAAATTTTGTATTTATTTGCAATGTAGAAGTTCAGGAAGTTTCGTAGATGCTCAAGGAATATTGTAGAAGTTTGTTTTAAGAATTTCATTTTTTTTTTCTTTAACTTTCTGGAAGTTTTGGGAACTTTGTATCGTCCATATGCTCAGTAAAGTTCATAGAAAAGTTAATGGGGTGTTTGCAGTTATGCTAGCTTACTAGCTCCACCAGCTCAACCATCTAGCACGAATTTCAGTTGCTCCTGAAATAACATGCTGGTAGATGCTGACCACTTTTTAGTATAGTTCTAGAACTCTAGCGCTAGCACACCAACACAGATGTAAACATCCCATAATAGTCTTCCCGGAAGTTTGAAATTGGTTTTGGATGTTCTGAGATCTTGGTCAAATTAATAAAGCTAGTAAAATAAATGGTGGTGCCAGTTAAGAGTATAATGTATGAGTTATAGGGAATAGGTACAAGTTCAGAAATCTTGATAGATATTCAGTTGTAGTTTGTAAATCAGATAAATCAGTAAAAATTCGTAGAAATTGACACTACTTTCCATCATTTCACAGAACTTCTCACAAATTCAGGAAACTTTATAGAGATTTAGGGAAGTTTGGATAAGTTCAGTGGTTTGGAAAGTACAGAGTACAAAGTTCAGGGAACTTTGTTTGAGTTTATGGAACTGAGTGGAAAACTTAGTAGAAGTACAGGAACCTTCAACTAAGTTCAAGAAACTTCAAAGAATTTTGAAGAATTGTTGATATTCACGGATTTTCAATAAGATATAACTTATGAGCAATTCTCTACATATTCGCAAATCGGTTTATTTTTGTACTTTTTGATTTGGTTGAAAATTTGTAGAAACGTTCCTTATGACCGACTATGCCATTTTGCATCTTCATATCGCCAATTTGAATACAGCATTATTTTTTAAAAGGGCCGATAGAAAAATATCTAGCCTACCTTCAGAAAAATTTTACTCGAAAACTGTTTGCCTGATCGGGTTGGTGTCAATATTGCAGATGATGAATGAGAATATTTGTAAAAAATATGCACCCAACTTTTTTTTTAAATTTCAAATAAAATCATAAAATCATTTTTTCTCAAAAAAATATTATTGTATTTTTTTTTTATTTGTTGATATGTTTTAGGGGACAAAAAATGTCATCTCTTGCACTATAGGTCAAGATGGAGAAATAATGGACAAAAAAGTTATAATTTAAAAAAAAAACTGAAGTTTTTGGAAAAATATTCAAAACTTGGTCCAATTACTTTTTTGACTTTATATAATGAAAGAACACCAAATTTTCAATAAACAAGCGTTTGGGTAAAATTTTGCTAAGTCACACCATTTTCGAGATGTAGTGGTTTGAAAGTAGATATTTTTAAAATGTTGGTACACCGTTTGAAAAATTCATGTAATTTTCTGCGAGATATAGCGCACATAAAATTAACGCTAGATTTGGCATAAATTTACACGATATTTCGTGTAAATTTAAGCGCAATATCACTTAAATTAGCAATATTGTATGCAAGCTTGTAAACGATTTCATTGTTTATGCCAACTGTAGCTCAAAATTAGACGAGGGGAGATTTTACGCGATAGTTAAAATTTAGATTTTTTTCTGTGTAGTTTTTGGCCATTTTTAAATGTATTTCTTCAATATTTTTTCCGAAAGATCAGAAAATTTTACAATGAAAATGCTCTTGGTGGCTAATCGATATGATCTAAATTATCCGGAATGTGTATGTTTCAGTGATGCAAAAGTTAGAGAGTTAGAGCCATGCAGGCTTGCCTAAACTCCTCAAACTCAGATTATGCCGTATAGATGCTCATTCATCGTGAGCTATTTCATCCCTCACATATAAAGAGCAATGATGTCAAATCCAAAGAGCACAAAAGAGCTCGAGCTCAGATTGATGCTCAAGCTGGACTTCCACAAACACGCATCACGATGAGCGATGCGGGGTCGTTCTTGGGTGAGGAATGATTTACATCGGCTCTGCTCACCAAACAACATTTTGAACTTCGGGATGGACTCGGTGAAACGGTGAACTTCGTTATACTTTCGGAGAGAGCACGCACGGCCTTTGATTGATGCACGGTTCTTCCATTCAATATTATGATACACAACAACACAACAATACATTCAATGGACTATAGGACCATTCCCAGATAACGTAACATTTTAAGAGATTGATGTTTTTTAAACTTGGGGTCCACTTTTTGGGTTACTCAAACTCAGTCACAAAAATCTTTGATCGTTTTTTTCCGCTAAGTGCTTTATGAGTGGATATACGAAATTATATTTCTGACGAAACTAGTAAAAGTACTAATTACTACGTTTATGGATTATCCCTTGGTGGTGTTTTCGTATTCTCCTGTTGCCTTTTAACATGTTCATTCATTCAATTCGCTACTCTCGCTGCACACACGGTAGCTCGGAAATCTTTCTGGACCAACAATTGAAATAGACTGAACAACCCAACGTAAGCAATGGTTTTAAACAAATAATTCTCGAGAATCAAAACACTACCACGTAAACTAAAATTGACATTCGATAAAGGAAGTTTGCTCTATCAGATGATGGTATTAGATTGTTTGGATGTGCTTTGATTTTCGAGGAATTTGTGTTAAAAACAATTGTTTACGTTTGGTTGTTCAGCCTATTTCAATTGTTGGTGTAGCGTTTTGGATGTGGATGTCGCAGAAACGCAAATCAAATTTTGGTACGGCTCTGTTCTTCAACAAGTTAGAAGATTCAGTAGATGGTGAATTAAAGTGTAAATCTAGTGAGAAAAAAAAATAAAACAAAACACAACTTCAATTTGAAAATAAATTTAAATCAATGTTAATTGAAACGCTATTCAATGAACGTGTGATAATTATAGGTAGTATAGTTATCACGCGTTCATCGATTAACATTTTAAATAATCAGCTGGGTAAAAAATGCATTTACTCTACCTCAAAATTCAGCATAGCATTAAATTTGCAATGTGCAACTCATACATGATAGAAACGCGTAGAATTTTAGTATCTACGACTTTATGTATGTATTCCCGGCATAGCCCGATATCTCTTGAATCTCAACTGCGATATTAGTTTTCAACACAAAAGATGATCCGCTATACGAGACAGTTGAAATGCCGAAATCGTGGTTTAGTTTACAAACACGAGAGCTATTATGATTTGCCTAAAATAGGGGCGTTTACCGAGAATATACACAGTTATCCTACGAATACAATTGCCACTTTGCATTTAAGGAATATATGCATACGTTCCATTTTTTTTTTAAATTTCTTGGTTTCTTTCTCGAATACAACACAAAATCACTCATTCATGCGCACTGGGAAAAGCTATCAAGAGCCAAACATCACGAAGCTCCAAGTTTACTGCTTTACGCGAGCGCATCACGAAGTTAAAATTTCTGCTCGGTAGGCAGAATCGATGTACACCCGAGAACGAGCTCCACATCCCTCTCAGCGATGCGGGTAGGCAAGAGCATCTAGTATAGCTCCGTGAGAGCAAAATATATCGACAGTGAGCATTCATAAGGGCGTATACGCGATGATCGATTCTCTTCATCGATTTTCTCTTTTGTTAATAACTCGCTAGATTTAACGTTTGTCGGTGCGTTTGCTGTTGCTTTTGGTAGCCAATGCAACCTGTTACAACTCTACATTGAATAAATTCTACAGAATTGTTTCGCTTAGCTGTAGCAACGCAAAGAGAAAATCGATGAAGAGAATCGATCATCGCGTATAGGCCCTTATGCATGCTCACTGTCGATATCATCATCAAAATATGCTGGAGCTCAGCTTATTGATGACTCTTGATGGAGCTTTTGGCAAGCCTGGAGCCATGGCAAACAACAATCACCAGTAATGGTCGCTGCTCACAAGCAAAACGTTACACTCGCTGCTGATGATGAAAAGCACAACGAAAACAGTGAAGACTTCTGCAGTACGATCATGAGAAAAAACGAAACGACAGAAGAAAATGAAAACAATGCCTACGCACGAGACGGCTAATACATAGGTGTAACAATCGGAAGAAGTGTTAGTTTGTTTACTTAAATGAACCATGCCCATTTTGTTATGGCATGTTTGCTATAAGAAATGCGCCTCGTGTTTATTAGCGAATTTCACATCAAAGATCGATTAATTGAGTAGGAAATCAGTTTGGCACGGCATTTGTGACCAGCATACACCTTCCGGTAGTATGAAACAGGTCAAAAACTGTTCAAATCCGCAGATAAAATTTTTGTTTTGAATTTCTGTATAGCAAAATAGTGAACTTTTCGTGAACATTAACGGCAAAGAACTCACCAACACTGGGAGACTGTGAGTTCCTGCCCACCTGTCATTTTCCATCGTGGCCTACGCATTCCAAGTTCGTCTCGGCAGGCGCGACTGTGTGAGTTACAAACAAAGCAGGCAACATGAAACGGAAGCTGTTGGGTTCACTCACTAACACACTCACATAAGCAAACAAAGCAACAACTGCTTCAAAACGAGCACAGATGAGTGTCGTGATTGTCGGGAATGACCAGATCCGAGATGGGAAATGACAGGTGGGCAGGAACTCACGGTCTCCCAGTGTTGGTGAGTTCTTTGTCGTTAATGTTGACGAAAAGTTCATTATTTTGCTACACACAAATTCAAAACAAAATTTTTTATCTGCTGATTTGGACAGATTTTGACCTGTTTCATACGACCATAAGGTGTATGCTGGTCACAAATGCCGTGCCAAACTGATTTCCTACACAATTAATCAATCTTTGAAGTGAATTTCGCTAGTAAACACGAGAAGCATTTCTTATAGCAAAACTTGCCATAACAAAATGGGCGGTTCATTTTAGTAAACAAACTAACACTTCTTCCGACTGTGTCACCTCTCTTACTCGCCTAGGACCAGATCGGTGATGAATCACAACAGAAGACGACATTCATCAGTTGCTTTTTACTTCTTTCGTCAACTTGATGGATGGTCATGGAGAGAGCTTCAACGAGCGCATTGATAGGAATGTACAAAGCGTTATTACCATCAGCTGTTTAGCGATCGTGATTGTGATAGGTCGCAACTCTGGTATGTTTTAAAACAATTTTTTTTTTGCAAATACACATTTCGCTCGTTAGCATATGAAAATATCTGCGATTTTTCGAGAATGATTTCATATATTTTTACATTGTTCGATTGATATAGTTGTAATAGAATACTTTAATTTTTAGTAATATCAACAATTTTCATTTCATTATTACAGTTTGAAAAGTGTCTGACTTCTATTTGTCTTTCAGAAATAGAACCTGTATGAAGTTAGGCTTATTTTAGTAAAACGCTCGATTTTCAACTTTTTACCTAGTGGACAAATTTTCGAAAAATTAGTGAAATTTCAATGATCTTTATTATGACTAAAATAAGCGAAATTTCAAGAAGTTTAGTTCATTTTATTTTAAGATATTAAGGTATTCCAAGAAAAAAGCGTTTTTCTCAAACAGCTCTTACTTTTAATAAACGCAACAAAATAAGCCTGTACCAATAATTGATAAATGTATAATGATTCAGCAGCCAAAAATTCAGAAACGTATCTCTTCAAATTGGACTTTTACAGCTGTTTTTCTTTAATTTAATGACTTCTGTACGCTCAATTTTGAGATACACTGTATCTTATTGAATATTTTTCACTACAAACATCGTCGCTTTAGTACACTGTGCCGAGCAGTACGCTCAACAGATAGTGGTAGTGTGAAAACGTCAAACGCGAGGCAATCGACTATGCGCGCCACAGGTGGCGCTACTACCATATAACAAAAAAATAAATCAACCGTTAACTGCGTGATCGATGATCTACATGCGAGAGTTTTGTCAGTTTGTCGGAGGTATTACTGGAGGCGGTGGGTTTGATTCCCGGGCTGGTCGAGTAAAAGGTTTCGGGTTGGAAATTTTCTCGACTTCCCTGGGCATAGAGTATCATTGGTTGTCATAGAAAGCTCTCAATTAATAACTGTGGAAGTGTTTCAAAACCTTAAAGAGCGTTTCAGTGTTTCAACACTGTTTTAAGAGCATCAAAGTCAGGTAGAAGAAAATAAGAACATTTTCCTGTGTAGTTTATGTATCAATGATGACAATACGTTCCTATTATGGTGTGTGCGCCTAATATGACATATGAGTTTCATATATGCCATACTAGGAGGAAACCGTAATAAGAACGTATAGCCAAGATTGGCACACCTATCCGAGTACCCAATTCAAAACATGCATTGCTGTAGTGAATTGTTTCTGGCTAGGTTCAAAATAGAAGTTCTTTGCCAATTTTCCAATACAGCCAGGTCGCTCAAGTCGTCTAGATTCATCCCCAAAACCCCACATTATTGTAGAGTACCGTGTTTCTCTATCTCCCCCAGATAATTCCTTGCCAATTAAACTTTATTAATACTTAACGTGACGGAAGCTCAGCTTTCTCCTTAAACTCATAATCCAGACAACATTGTACCCCCACCACACTCGTAGGGCGAAACACTATCCGGGCCCTTTCAACCCAGCTGGTTCCCACACACATAGCTACGGAAAACTTTCCCCCTTTTACATAATACAAACGAACCGGTGGTACTCCCTTTTTCTCACCTAATGAGTGCAATTAACGTTTGATTTTATTACAACTGGGGATATCTCTGTTCGTGTGGTTGTTAGCTCTTTTTGCTTGCCGCAATAGATACAAGCCAGGAGGTACCTTTTCCTGTGTTCTAAATGCACACAGGCGGTAAAGGAGAACGTGCTCTTTGTCTTCACATTCTTCACTACTCCATTACGACGCCGATGACGATGGCGATGACCCCCCAGAAAAGGAAACAACGTTGACACCTTCTCTAGTCCAGAGGAGAATAGCACCCCTCGAGGGCAATTTTTAATCCAATTCTGATTAAACGGAATACTTTGCAACAGTCCACCTCTGTTGGCATTTTCCGACGAATAATCTAATCGATCTCGTTATTGTGGCAGCAGCGGATGGTTGTGCTTCTAGGGCTTGGTGGTAGATTGCACACGAAATCACCGTTGGTCGTTTTCCGAGCCAAATGTCGATGCGCCAACGAACCGAGCCGAGAGATCACCTCATTTTTTCGTGGTGTGCCCCTTTCGGCTTCAGTAAGCTGATGACCATCTCCACATCCAAGTATAGTACTGCGAGTTCACTTCGTAGTTTAGTTCGTCGTCGGTCACTTGGCTACCGTGTCGAGTCGAGGTAGCAGAGAACAAAAAACACTGACCTGCTGCTACCACCCCCAACTTCCGCCGGCGCGTTGTTTCTCACACAGAGCACCAGTTCCAGTATATAGCCTCACTTTTATGATTATTTTATTGATTTTATGATATTCTCCCGACCCTCTGCTGTGGCATAGCACCAAGCACACTTTCTCACTATACACACTTCTATATGTAGACGGTATGGAAGCCAAAGAGCCACAATGTTGTTTTTCACGATTTTCTTCTTTTCCAACTCCGAGCAGAGCACATCACAAACAACGACTCAGAACAGCAGCACACACTCGATCCAAGGAGGCCAGTCTGTGGCGCGGGGGAGGTGAGTTTTCCTTCTTCTCTACTATGTGGAGGTTTTCCTCTTCTCTTTAGCATCCACAAGGTGGCGCCTCCTTGGTAGCACTCGAAAAGCCTCGCCGGAGGCCAGCAGCGGAGGCAGCTTCTACGGCAGCAGTTTGCAGGTTGACCGTGGCACACATATTGCCACTGCCGCCACCACTACTGCGCTGCTCTCTGCCACACTACACTATTGTTGTTTTTGTTGTTGTTGTTGTTGTTGTTGTTGTTGTTGTTGTTGTTATTGTCCGAGTTCTAGTTGCCACTAATCGGATCTCTTCTCTTCAACAGCCCAGGAGAGTTGCAGCAACGCACATAGTTTCCTCGACGGCTGTCGTCCGTGGCCCGAAATCGGGACAAACCGAGAATGTGCGGGGGTGGTGAGCAGAGCGCCTGTAAATAAATAATAAGATTTGCTCTCATTAGGCAGACATATGGACGCGCGGAATAGCGAACTAGGTAGGTTGGTTGCTGCTAAGGACAACAACGAACGGTTGGCAAGGAAATCAGTGACGATTTTTCGGACTGGTCTGGGGTGACTCGGTGGGTGAGTGATCATAGTAGCTAGGCGGTGGTTCTATGCTGGACACTCTACTTGACAACCAGGAGGAATAACGAGAAATATGGCTTACAAATTTGCATTGGGGTTGTTTTTTTTTTGTGTGACTGATATTTGAATCAATACCATGTGTAGCGCGTTTTGACCAACGTCAAATGAACGATGTTTTGTTTTCAAATTTGTGGAAAATGCCCTACGTTTGGAACAGTATCATTCGCATCGATAGTCATTCTACTATTATGTGTATAAGTGATGGAGAAGCATTGTACATTGTGATCACGGCGAAAAATTTACATGAAGTCAGCTCTCGACTGAGGCTACAATATGGTGAGTTGCCATCCTGGAAGGTGCGTAATACCTAGCTCCGGTCTTAACAAGTTCCTACCTCACGCCTTCTCAGCCTACCGGCTGAAACATAGAGTCAACAGGGAAACAAGCTCCCCACTGTACGATATTCTATAAGTATAGAGACGAAAGGTATGAAGACATGTCTTCATATTGAATATATTTGAAACTCTGTGAAGACATTTTCATCCCACAGACATGTTTAAGGCACTTTACGTTGTGTGAAAACGTTTGAAGACAATGAATCGAAGAAGACTTCCAAAGGCTTTTTTAATTTTTAGCAAACATGTTAAAATTTAGCTATTGATTTTGACCCACTAACCCCCGAATTATTTCACATTCATAATAAACACGTAAATTTTTCTGGAGCCCTTTGATTTAGTTTAAAAATAGTTTTAACTCAGCACATTGTGCCGAAATTAGATTCGGTACAGTTTGGGCACATCCATCGGCACAGCTTCAGTATACCTTTGGCACACATTCGGCACAATCTCGTAGACATTGGATTGTTGTAAATAAAATGAGAGCACTGCTGGACAACTGTCATTGAAGTTGTTCAAAGCATTACGTGCTGTTTGACTGTATATTCAGGAACATCCTCTAATTGAATATACCAGAGGAGCTCATACCAGTAGTTCACTAACAGATCTAAAAAAGAAATAATCTAGAGTGGGCTCAACAGAAAGAGGCAGTTAATGAGACCCCATTAGTATCCATAATTCAAATAATGCTGCAACTCACACAAAACAAACTACAGAAGTCTATTCATCATCCTTTATAGTCGGTCTCAAACAATGTTCCCCATCGGTTCCAACTCTTTCTGGCCGCTGATAGACCGTTGCTTTTCACATCACGAAAGACTAGGTTTCTGGTCTGCCTTTGAGGGCATTATAAAACCCTAAAACATGAGACTTTTATTGTCCTATGAACACAAAAATTTCGCGCACCCGCCACTTCCCGCGTCATCCTCATTCCGATTTCAAACCAAAACATTAAAGGTGACAGAAACACCGGGTTGCCAAGATGGGTATTTTACAAACAATCGCAGCTTGCTCTATGACCGGCACAATCGGCACACCTGTGGCACACTTGCGACAAACTGACAAAAAAGATGACCCAAGATTGGTGTGCGGAGTGACCTGCCCCTTGACCTAAACATATTTATTCTTAAAATATGTTTACCACAATTTAATTTTTGAGTGTGCTTCGAATCACTTGAAGGTCATAAATTGTAACTATGAACTATTTATAAACCATGTAGACACTTTGGGGGAGGGGGGTAGTGCGGGCTAGCGATTGTAAATAGTCCTTACAAATTTCCAAAAAAAAGTGTAATAACGATGGTCCACGCAGAGGGAGAGAGGTGGTCTAAAACCTATCAAAAACGTTCTACTTAGTTTATCAACAGCCCCTATTGAAACTAACATTGAAAGCTGAAGCAAAAATCAGGAAGCTATAGAGTTCACCAGTGTCGAACCAGGTAGACTCATTGAGTTTTAGTTGAAGCATGCCCAAAGGATAGCAGCAAGGACTCTACGGAGAGCAGCTACACACTTAAAAATTCCCAACCTTGCATGTGAAGGAATCCATCTTTGACATAAAGGAACGTAAACATACGTAAACAAACATGTCATGTAAAATAAGTGCTCCGAGACTGAAAAGTTTGAAATTACGTTTGATTGAGTAAAAACCGGGTAAGACCCGCCTTGTGTGGGAGGCGGCAGTGACTGTGCAAGGGGTTTCTCTGAATTCGCAGCTGCTGAAAGGGCCCAACATGCTGGTTCAACTGATCAAGGTTCTCTACGGTTTTCGCGAATGGCATTCGGTGGAGATTTGAAGGAAATGATTCACCAAATTAAGATTCGCGCAGAGAACAAACAAAAGCAGCGGTTCGTCCTTAGAAAAATCTCCGAACGACTCACCAAACATCTACGTCATGGACGTGGCGACATTCGGATCGATGAGCTCCCCTTGCTCAGCTCAGTTTGTCAAGAACCGTAACGCTGAAGAATTCGCCGCTCAGTATCCCGAAGCAGATGCTGCGATCACAAATCGCCACTACGTCGGTGATTACTCCGACAGCGTCGACTCGGTGGAAAGGGCTGTGAAGTTGGCGCAGGATGTGCGCTTGGTCCACCAGAACGCTGGCTTCGAGATCCGGAACTGGGTTTCCAATGCACAAGGAGACATCTAAGGAAAGAGTTCTGGGAGTCATCTGGTATCCGGACATGGACTCATATTAGATTAGTCGCACCGTATTCTGGACGGATTCTCGAACCGTGTGCTCAATTCCGATCAACACCGATACATGCAATCCGTTCGTCCGGATTGGTGAGATTCAAGAGCTGATGAAGGTAGTGGATTGGAGATGAGTTCCGACCAAGATGAACATCGCATTGCAAAGTGAAGTAAGATTGGTTCAACGCACTCCTGTATCGGCCGTAAGAGCAGTGGCCAAAGCAAGAGATGATGATTGAAGAGACGAATGAGGAAGCAAGAGGTGTAGTGCTGTTCCACGTGGTGATCGACGTCGAACCGATTTTCGCTGGACAAAACTGTTGCGGGTGACAGCCAGCGTAGTACACTTTATCGCCAACTGCCGACGAAAAAGATGAGGAGAGCCGATATGGCGGGCTACGGCGAAGCTGCGGCAGCTGATCGAAGCGACGGCAGTGAATTACACCTCGGTGAAAGTATCACGCGGACAGGAAGAGCTCCAGCAGGCGGAAACAATTCTTTGGCGGCAGGCACAGTGTGACAGTTTTCCGGACGACAACTTTAAGCGTCATCCAGACGAAACAATGGCGACTGTCAAGAAAAGTAGTTCAATCTACACATGTTCACCGGTGTTGGACAGTGAAGGCGTATTACGCATGGACGGTCGACTTGCGAATGCCAAAGCGAGTTCTTTCGACAAAAGGCTTCCGATCATTCTGTCCCGATTCCACTACGTGACCCAGAATCTGATCCAGCAGAGTTCGGGTACGCAAATTTGGAGACCGAGTTCAACAAAATGAGGCAGCGATACCAGATTCCAATGTAGATCCAATGCATTAGGCTATCCAGAATGTAGTTAGCGATTGCGTCTGGTGTAAGGTACTTAAACAAGTGTCGTCCACGATCACCGAAGATGGATCCACTTCCAGTTGAGCGAGTCACTCCTCATCTTGGGCCTTTCAGCTCCGTGGGCATTGACTACGTGGGTCCTGTCGAAGTTACGGTTGGGCGGCGTAATGAGAAGCGTTGGGTGGCAGTTTTCACCTGTTTAGCCGTACCGGCGGTGCACCTGGAAGTCATGCATAGTCTCACGACTGAGTCGTGTCAAATCTTCTCCGATAATGCTACATGCATCCAGGGAGCAACCAACGACATGGCCAAGATGGAAAAAAAAATCAACCAAGAGTGCGCGGAGATCGCAAGCAGTTCCACAACCATCTGGGATTTCATTTCGCCTGAAACTCCACACATGTGTGGTATCTGGAAGCGGATGGTGCGGTCGGTGAAACAAGCGATGCACGCGCTAAATAAACAACGGAAAAAAGCTGACATGAGATCCTGATCCGATGAAACCGAAGCACTGATGCCGTACCATTTCTTACGGGGGACGGTGTCTGGTGCAGACTCGAGAGTAGATGATGGACCGACAGATCTTGCAGAAGCTCTGCGAAACCTTTAAAAGCGCTCGCAGTTCCTGGCAGATTAAATGTGGGAAAGATGGAGTAAGGAATACCTTCCGACGATCAACCGACGGTCGAAATGGTTCGACGATCAACATCCATTGAAGGAAGGTGACCTAGTATTCGTAGTCGACGGGAAGAATCGCAAATGCTGAAGACGAGGCATCGTGAAAGCAGTGATCAAGGGCTCGGATGGACGTGTTCGACAAGCGGACATGAGGACCGCTGATAGGAAAGTGCAGAGGTGAAGCGTGGTGAACCTAGCGGCGCTGGAGGTAAGGTAAATCCGGGAATGCCGGATATTACGGGCCGGGGTGCTGCGACGCCACTTGGACATCCCTACTTACGGAGCATAGCAGCTCTCGCGAAGGAGTGGTAGTGGTAGTAAAACAAAACAATACAGATAGGAAAGGATAAGTTCGCCATTGCAATAAAATTCGATTACTTACGGAGTTTAATGCGATAGTTTGAAGTGGTTAATATAGCTTAATTTCACTATTAGTGGATAGATAGGACAACAACCAAGGAGTTCCAATTTTAAGAGCAATGTCGCAACAGTATCCAAGATTTGTGCTCTAAAAACTTTGAAAACACCCTGAAATTCTAATAAATTTGCTGAACTTTTACGAATTTCGCTGAATTTCCACTGAAGTTTGGTAAGCATCTTCTAAGTTTGACTGAACTTTTTCAAAACTCCCTACATTTTTATAAAGTTTTACAATATTTCTCAAATTGCTACTGATTCATAATTGTGGGGTGAGTATATGCAGCACACTTTTACAAAATTCGCTGAATTTCGTTAATTATTTGTTTTTCTGCGAAAATTCCTGAAGTTCTACAAAGTTAAGTTTAATAAAACTTCTACGAAGTGCCTGGAATTTAAAAGATGGTCCCGAACTTTATGAGATAGCCTTAATTTAATTCCTTAATTTCTACGAACTTCACCAAACTTGTTCCCACTTTGTTGAAGTATTCTGATTTTTTAAAAAGTTCCCTGAAGTTCTCAGATTATCTACGATGTTCCCTAAATTTCAACGAAGTATCTTGAGTTTCTACTACATTCAATTTCTTGAAGGTGATGCGATACAGCCACGGGAAGGATAGTTGTGTTTTGAGGTGCGTTATTATTTCACTGTGGTAATTGATGCGATCGGTTAAAGCAGAATTTGTTTTCATTCAAATCTCTATTGGGATAGAATGAGGCATAGCGACAAATGCGAGGTAGGAAACGGTACTGGGATTGAGCTCCACGACCTTCTGATCAGTAAGTAGAAACGGTAACCACTGCGCTACCGAGCCTCATCCGCCAGCCACAGGTTTAATCATTTCATTCTTAAACATAATCTACCATGGTTCGGCGTATTCTATTTCGCTTGTTTGTAGCCTACATACTAGCCTATAAACTGAACCAGAAATAAATTGTTTGCAAACATAAGTTACCCGTCTGTTTATAAATGATAATCGAATTCATCCCACCGAATCACCGTCAATGTTGATCCGTTCCAAGCCTGATTTCCATAAAAGAACGCCACCGCAGAAGCTAATTAAAAACCACTTGACCTTAATTCTCACCTTACGGGCAACTGTCGCAACCGGAAACAGGGACAGATGATGTTGCGCCATCTTCTCTGGTCTTCCACGCGCCACAAAAAGGGGAAGAAGCCGCAGTTCCAAACTCGTTTCTTTCCATTGTCAGCCGTCACGAAACCTTCCTATCCAAGTTTTCCGTGGAATGATGGTTTATGATAATCGTGTTTGTGATTTTGCATAATCCAATTTGAGTGGCTTGTCATGATACATGATAGCTTTTTCTGGAGGGCACCAAATAATAAAGATCCGGTTTACGGATCTTATAACTCCAGTTCTAAGTTGATCTTTCAGCCGGAAACACAAATATCTCAATCAGTAATCACGCGAATCATTAAGTGGACAGTAGCTTCTGCAGCAAACAACACGATCGTGAATCGGTAAATCAATTAAAAGCGGTAATTGGTCTGTGGTTCAGCACTATATGCCACTTAAAAACGACCGGCCATATTGGGCAACAAATTGGATTGGCTTTTAATTGCGCACAACCATCATCGCTGGCTTGCCTGACAGGCCAAGGGCAAAAATGCATTCTTGGGACTCAATTTGCCAAACTCACTCTCGCTTGATTGGATCGGGCAGACCACACGTTTTTCATAATTCATTTTCCAATTAGCATATGACTTTTCTGTCTCCTTCCTGAGTTTTTGGCTTTCCATCGCGCAACAACATGGCCAAAGAAAACAAGACCAACATCGCTCCTAATTGATTATTTATGGCCCCGGACTGCAGCTCATTCAATCTAGTTTTTCCCCGTGCTTGATATTCCACCCGCCCCACGCTAATTCAAGCTTTGTCTTTTTTTCCCAGGAGAAAATTATGTGTCACTTCATATAAATGACCGTGCTTGTGTGCTCACATTAGACTAGTCAATCAATTATCTACTCTGCAGTACAACATCGATTATACTCGGAGGGCACTTTTTCGGCATAGGATGAATTGTTGATACGCAGTTTCTGCGATTTTAAATTTTAGCATAGCTCGGGTTTCCAATTTGTTTTTGTCCAATAGGTACTGATTTCAGAAATGGAATTCACTTTAGAATTCCTGCAATCACCAAATTCCGATTCTCTTCAAATTGTTATCAGAAAACACTTGGCATTCCTAGCAGGATACTTTTCATGTTTGTAAGAGTTTCCTTGAAATGCTTATGAGATTTTTTTCAGATTTTTCTTCGAATTCTCATATATTTTGCAGTAATTTTCCAGGTGGAATTAGGGGAAACTTTCCCCAACCCAAAGATGGTGTTAGTTTGCGTAGGCGAGCCTTGAGTCACGTGAAAAGGGTTTCCGAAGTTTTGTTCGCAATAGTTGATGTGCTCTTTTCTGTTGTTGATCGTGATTTGCTCGATTGGTTCCGCTATTTGACAGCTCAATTGGTTCCCGAGATTCCATCCGCCAGACTATGAATATAGCGACTATAACATCGATCGGAGGGAAGACTTCTCGCAATAAGCAGCATGACTGGGCCGCCGTCATCCGGTCGGCATCGACTTGCACTGGTGTGAAAGAGTCAAGTAGCGCTAGTTGTTCTTTCACAACAATCCAATTCAATGTTGATCGAAGCACGACTTGGTCTGGTGTGAATACTGCCATATACTTGCAACTAGGAACGCTCTGACGAAAATACTCCAAAAGGGAGGGGCCTAATTAGCTATTCTGCAAGTATAAAACGTGATCATTCTCTGCTGGAACGTCACCGACAGATCTCATTAGTATCGTTTCAGCTGTTCAACAAGCAACAATGACTGGTCGAGGCAAAGGCAGATTCTCTGCTTGAACGTCAAGCAGTACAGTTCGGTCTTTGCTCGCTCTGTCGAGTTGTTCGAAAGTTCCTAGTTTGTTCCAAACATTCGCAGTTTAATCGCGTCGTCAGTAGTGTCGGTCACTTCGTGTGATGGGAAGACAGCGCTCACGGAGCAGGCTCCGTGAGAAAGCGGAAAAGAAGAACAGTGACGAGGTGACTGTACCTATTTCAAATAGGTACGCTACTCATCCCACCGATGTTGAGAATACCAACCTAGTCCCGGTGAAGCGGACGAAAAAGAGGAAGAAGAATCAAGGACAGTCCGATGGTATGAGCGGACGCGACGATGTGACCACGACGAACGCCAGCGACATTGGTGATTTCGGCGACGTCGTCGAGACCGAGAATTCTGCCGGCCCGAGTGCGGCGAAAGTCAAGCTTCCTCCACTGGTGGTGAAGGTAGTGCCTCTCAGGAGCAGGATCGGCACTAAGGTGATGTTCCGGATGAAAGCGGAATACGAAATCACCCTCAAATGTCTGAAGGATTCCAATGCGGAATACTTCACGCACGACATCCCCGATGAGAAGCCCTTCAAGGTAGTCATCAGGGGTCTACCGAATGTTGATCCCAAGGCGATCGAAGAAGAACTCAAGGACCGGTACAAGCTGGCCCCAACCGCTGTCTTTCGAATGACGAGGAGAGACGAAAACGTGAAGACGTACCGGGATTGTCTTTTCCTGGTGCACTTCCAGAAGGGATCGGTGACGCTGAATGCGCTGCAGGCTATTCGCTCAATGTACTCCATCATCGTACGATGGGAGCCGTACCGTGGAGGCCATCGCGATGTGACCCAGTGCCAACGATGTCTGAACTTTAGACACGGTACTCGCAACTGCAACATCAAGCCACGCTGCAGCAACTGCGCTCACGAACACGCCACTTCTGACTGCCCTGCGGATGGAGCCGTGGCGTTAAAATGCGCCAACTGTGGTGGTGCACATCAAGGTTCTGACGGACAGTGCTCCAAACGCGAGGACTTCAAACGCATCCAAAAACAGGCGACAACTAATAACCAACCAGGACGCAAGAAGGACAAAGTCCCGGCATTTCGGACCGAAGATTTCCCGCCTCTTCGTGCTCCTCAGCAAAGGCAAGCGAACTCGCGGGTGCATTCCGCTCAAGCAAATTCAGGTGAATCTGCTGGCCAAAGCTCTCTATCCTCCCCTGGATTCTGGAGACAACCAACAGCACAAAACAACAACCCCGATCTGTTCTCAGCGGATGAACTGATGGAAATTTTCGTCAACATGTCCGGTGCTCTTCGTAAGTGCCGCAATAAGCCCGAACAGATCCAAGTGCTCGGTAAGTTCATCATCCAGTATGGCGTCTAAACCGCTAACTATCGTCACCTGGAATGCTTGCTCTGTAAGAGCAAAAGAGATTGAGCTTGCCGACTTCCTCCGCAAGCACAGCATCGACGTGGGCCTTCTAACCGAGACCCATCTAAAGTCCGGCGACAGATTCTGGTTGCCTGACCACAACATTATTCGGCTTGATCGCACCAGCTCCAGGGGGGGGGGGTGGTGTTGCGATCGTCGTCAAAAAAGGAATAAAATACCACACTCTATCCCATATCCGCACCTTTATCATCGAGGCCCTTGGTGTGGAGGTGGAGTCGTCCACTGGATACGTCCAGTTCATCGCCATCTACTGCCCTCGACAGTGTGCCGCCAGCAGTGGACTAGCGGCTAAATTCAAGAAGGACCTGTCCACCATGATCTAGATCCTATATCTAAATGCTCGCCGTGAGGCCTGGCGGAACTACCAGCAGAACCAGAACGGTCGTCTGCTGTTCGACCACTCGCAGCATGGGCTGTACTCCGTTTGGTTTTCGAATGAGCCAACATTCATCTCACCGGCGGGCAACCCATCGACGCTAGACCTGTTCCTGTCAAATACCAGCTTGTCCAAGCCGGTAGCCTTGAACGAACTCAGCTCCGACCACCAACCGGTGGTGGCTGAACTGGGCTACAACGTGGCCCCTGCTCCAAGTCTGCACAAGGACTACCACCGCGTAAACTGGGCCCAGGTTGGACGCGTGGTAGATAGACACATCATCGACAACCCGCCGCTTAACACCGTGGAGGACATCAACCGAGCGTTGGAGGGACTCCACCAAGCCATAACCGTAGGTAAGTTTATTGCCATTGTTGAAATTGAAAATAACATTCTCCTTCCGGAATAGTTTTGATTCACCAACCACCAGCTGGTACGGGTGATGAATAACATCCGAAGTAACAAAGCTGTATCCAGTTCCACAGCCATGGCCTTGTTAGACGTTGAAAAGGCGTTTGACGATGTTTGGCATGACGGACTTGTGTACAAGCTTTGTAACTTCAACTTTCCTTTACATCTGGTTAAAATCTTTCGTAACTACCTCCAGCAAAGGTCGCTTAAGGTATCGTTGAATGGTTGTCTTTCAGACACGTTTTCCATCCCAGCAGGAGTCCCGGAAGGCAGTCTGCTGGACCCCTGGCTTTACAGCATTTACACCTCTGACATTCCTCCTCTCGGTGACGGTTGCGTTGGGAACATCCTGTTCGCAGAGAAAACCGCAATAGCCGTCAAACGAAGGATGCCTCGCGAAATAACGAACAAACTTCAACGATGCTTTAACGCCTTTGCTGATTATGCCACCACGTGGAAAATCAAAATCAATCCCTCCAAAACTCAAGCGATCATGTTCCTCCATCGGCAATCGCCCAAAATAAAACCGGCTCCATCTTGTACTGTAATCATGGGTGGCACAAGGGTTGAGTAGTCTGCAGAAGTTACCTATCTCGGGATGTTGTTCGATGAAAAGCTCCTCGTCCGTTCGCATGTAGAGAAAACTGTAGTCAAGTGTTCTGCCTTGGTTAGGTGTCTGTATCCGCTGATTTGCCGCAGATCCCGCCTCTCAAGGGTGAACAAACTGGCTGTTTACAAACAAATCATAGCACCTGCGATCCCCTACGCAGCTCCGGTGTAGGAATCATGTGCACAGACTCACAGGACCAAAATTCAGGTCGCTCAGAATAGAGTGCTGAGGATGGTACTAGATCGTCCTTTCGACACTAGAATAACAAATTTACACGAAGAGGCAGGCATTCCCAACATATATTCCAGAATTAACGAAATCAAGACTAAATTTGCACAAAAATATAATACATCAGAACATGCTTTGATAAGCAATTTGTATATAGTAGATTAGGTGTATATGGTGCCTCCCTTAGCTCAGTCGGTAAAGGCGCAGCTACAAAGCAAGACTATGCTGGAGGTGGCTGGGTTCAATTCCCGGTCCGTTCTAGGAATTTTTCGGGTTGGAAAATTTCTCGACTTCCCTGGGCATAGAAGTATGATTGGACTTGCTACACAATTATACCAATGCAAAAATAGTACAGGCATCGAAAATTCTCAATTAATAACTGTGGAAGTGCATCTAGAACACTAAGTTGAGAGCACGCAATAAGCTAAAATGCGATATGCAATAAGCTTGAAATGCGAAGAAGAAGAAGAATAAGAAGAAGAAAAAGAAGAAGAAGAAGAAGAAGATTTGGTGTGTATATAGTAGTTGTAGGTTAGTTGTAGTTTTTTTTTTTTTTCCTTTGGTTTGTTTTTTCCGTCGATCTTGTTTTCCGTGCTGAGCACCAATGCTACCGACGTGCCAGGAAGGCAGCTCCCACACCTGGACCCTACCTATCGACCCATCAACTCATGAACCGGGGACCAACGGCTTTACTTCCCATCCGAAGGAAGGCGTCATCAGAGATGTTATGCCTCAGAACATCCCGGCGGCGCCGACTGGGATTGAACCCAGGCCTGCTGGGGTGAGAGGTAATCACGCTTACCACAACACCACCGGCGCCGCTTGAAAGCGCCAGCTCATCCTACAACCAAACGAGCTGAAACTTTCGGATAGTGGGTTTCTCACTCAAAGGCAGAAATCTAGGGGTTAACCCGTGGAAAATTAGAACTTTTATTTTTGAGGGCCAGTCTACAGCCGTACTCTAACAGAACTATCAACTCTATACTTTCATCTCCTCATCTAGTGGTACCGGTGGTATAGTGGTAAGCGTGACTGCCTCTCACTCCAAAAAGCCTGGGTTCAATCCCAGTCGGTGCCACCGGGATTTCCTGAATCATAAAATCTCTGATCACGGGAAGTAATGCCGTTGGTACCCGGTCCACAAGTTGGGTATTTGTTTGACTATACTCATCTCATTTTCCAAAACTCAATCACCATCGAAGAACCAGTCTACTCTGTTCACCCATGAAACAACCGAGCGTGTGATGCAATAGGTACCCAAACGACAGAATAAGCGCCAAATTAGGAGTAGATATTATGTAGGTATTGGTTTTTGCACATCTCAGGTTTGCGTCTCGTCAATAAAATCACTGCTGCCTTGTCGCCAACATCCAAGCATCCACTAGTGTGGTGTCCATCCCCCAGCACCCGATCTAGGGGTATAGAACTACAAATCATGAGAATATCGGATGTATGACTTCCATCATAGCAACGTACACACACCCGCTCAAACAACAAATGCTCCCTCGGGGGCTCGGGTTTTATTGTTTTTCATAATTGATTCATTCATAATCAATTTAACCCACAGAGTGTGTGACCATAGACCATATCGTATATATACATATATATATATTTGTGTGTGTATGTATAACTAGAACAGAGCCTAGGACACACGTCCATGGTGACCAACAGTGCCGTCCGCTGGTAGTTTTCGAACGAGAAAAAGTGAGGATGCATTTCCATGTAATTAGGCTATGTTATGTCGGAGGGGCCCGCTTTGGCCAATGTTATTAGGTAAAGTGATTAATTGCTAATCGATGATGAATTTTATTGTGTTTTTGATGATTTACTGCACTACCCGGTCAAGCAAACATATACGACGGTATAGTTTATGGGATATAGAATTAAGCTATGGCAAAAAAATAATTTAAATAAGGTTAATGGATTTCCGAGATTTTTTTTATCTTATTCACGAAATAGGCACTTCCCAGAGCGTGCAACAGTGCTTGGTATTAGGGTACATACATATGACAAAAAAATAGTTTGATTGATGAGTTAGTTTGAGTAGGGTCGCGCAAAAGGTGTAAAACTTGTTATGTACACCCAGAAAAATTTACCGTCGAAACAAGCATATTTGAGGTAAATTTAAACGTAAACTCAGTTTGTTCTGGCCACAAACATAAACTAGGTTGATTTCAAACGTATTCCATGTTTGAAGCCATTGTTAATAATGTTTAAAACAAAAATATTTTTACTTTTATTTTAAAAATACTCGTGTTGAAAATAAACGTGCTGATCGCGCACGTTCAGGACCCTTTCCTACGTTGTTATTTGATAAATAAAAGACTATGATTTCGACCGTCCTGCCATGGCAGAGGCAGATGATACTGTGTTATATTTATTGTATTCGTAATTCAGAGACAGCACATTACAGATAAACAGTAAGAACAAGTGGTGGTATTGTTAAGGTTGATATAATGTACTTAGGGTCAAGGCGGTAAATGTCGCTTGCACGAACATACCGGCCCGCCAAAACCAATGGTTTTAAAATAATTTGATGACTTCTATGATCTGGCAGTGTGAAGTGATGAAAAACAACAAACTCGCTGCTCATTGTAGACTGCAGCCGAAAAGGTATATTGTTGTATGATGCAAACACGCAGTCTGGTGGACATCCGACGTAAGCACTTGCCCGTTGAATAAGCATTCGCTTCCAGCCAAATACTGTGCCGTATGCAGCAGTATCAGAGGATGAGCTGGGTTCGAGCGGAATGCTCTGCTAGATGGCTACTTGAAAAGCCACACCATCGTAGCCGGTAGCGTTGTGGAATTTTCCATTGCACTGGTGTTGATCGCAGCAAATATATCACGACACTTTTAAACGGCGCGCGCTATCCTGGTCACGGCACCATATGATCGCGCACGGGAGGACCCTACTGCGTTGTGATCAGTAAATAAAATAAAACTACACCGATTGCTTTGCCGTCCTGCCATGGCGGAGGCATACGAGACACTGTTTATTGTTTTGTATGGAGGTTTTGTAGGCTGAAGTATCGATACAGTGGGTAAGGTAATTGTACATATATGACGTTGTACAAACACGTGCATATATATGGTTGTCAAATATGTGATCAAAAATAAATATGTTTATTTTAAACATGCTTTTCATGTTTAAAATTTAAAAAAAGACATATTTTGAAATTATTTTAGCATTTGAATGCAAGATAAAATAAAATATTTAAAATGGATAGCAGATAGATGGAAGCCGGCAGACAGGGCATCTATATTCCTGCTATTTTCGGTGCGATTAAGGGTGGTCTATGGGTGTTGGGATCCGGGGGCCGTCAGAGTTGGTGTCCGGGGGTTCCAGTTCAGTAAAACCGGTGAAACTTTGTGATATTAGCGTCGTTTTTTCGTTTCTGACGCAGGTCCTCATATCGGCCTTTTTCCACCGACAAACCGACATGAATGACCATACAAAGTACCATCAAATTTCTGATCAAAACACAAAACTGACATCTGCCGCCGTGTTCGCGAAAAATGTGTACCCTAGCCACGAACACGCATACAAAATGTATGAGTTGGTTGGTGTCTAAACTATTCCGGGTAAATTATTTTTATCTAGATAACAAATTTCTATGGTTTTGACTTATGGGATCGCTGCACATTTGAATCCGCCGTTATGGATTCTCGATCAAGAATTGAGCTTAAGTTTCATGTCGGTTTGTCGGTGCTCTTTCTACGTTTAGTGTTGGAGGATTATCTGTTTTTCTTTCGACGTCGAGTGGGGGTGAGGATGATATGGGGATCGGCATCAGAAACGAGGGAGTGAAGTTGATATTGTGGAGTCCCACCGGTTTTGTCGAGCTTGGAACTCTTACTTGCGTGGGTTTTTGGACCATCTACTTCGGTTTCGCCGCTTGCAGCACGTTTTCGGTTCAGCTTGCCGAATGTAAACAACAAGGAAAAAAAGACACGCTGAAAATTGTTTACCCAAATAAACATGCTTTTGAATAGTTGAAGATGCTAATTTCAAATAACAGACTGTAGTGGTAATTTTTATACGATAGATGGAGTAGATGAAAGCATAGAGTTGATAGTTCCGTTAGAGTACGGCAGTGTGAAGATTGCATATAGATATTAGAATAGCGAGCTAGGACAACTTTTTAAGAAAGGTACAAATCTCTCTTTACCAAACTCCCCCTTACCATCAATTACTGTCAATGGTCGAAAGGTACAGTAGCAGCACCTACCCCACCCGTGTCCCCTCGAGATCGTCAAGTCAACGATGAAATTAGATTATTTTACAGGAGTCAGTATTTTTTGTACTGAGTTTTTGAATTGCTGAAAAGGTCGCTAAAGTCAAGTTACCGTTATCCGTAAGGAATCAATGAAATCGACAAATTTTATGACGCGCCATGACGCGCCATATTGAGTAATCCAGCGGATTAAGATCGGAGCTGGATGGCGGCCACATATCCTTCGCCTAAAACGGAAGATTTTCCTGCAACCACTTCTGAGTGCGGTTCGAGGTGTGGCACGGAGCCCCATCTTGTTGAAATACAACATTTGGCTTCGGGCCGTATTGTTCTTTGATCCACGGAAGAACATACTTACTTAAAATTCCGATGTAAGCCTCCGTGTTGACCTTGTCGTCTTCTGAAATGAACACCGGGTTCCATTTTTTGCCGTCGGAAGCCACCAATCCAAACACCATAATGCTAGCAGGATGCTTGGTGAGATACACGTTCTTGTGCTCGTCGGCCACGTCTTTTACCGGAAGAGAACTAATATATCGGTCGGTTCTGGAATTTGATACGGGATCGACGGTAAACATGCTCTCGTCGGTGAACAGGATTACCGGATTTTGTCGCTTAAGGAAGTTCAACATTTTCTTGCATCGTTCGACTCGTAGCTCCCGGATGCGGTTGGTAATAATCATGTGAGTTTTTTTCCGTGCCCTCAACTTCGCCCCGCAATCTTCCTTTACGATCTTCCGTGCCGTAAAGTCACTGATCCCGTATTTCTTTGCCATTTTCCTTATTGAACGCACTGGATTCATTCGAATCTTCCTTTTTATAGCAGCGATAACCCTCGGAACCCGAGCTGACCTCGAACGACCTGTGGCCACCTTCGCGGATAGTTGTCCTTTCATTTCTCGGTCTTAAATCCTTTTGACGGTCCATCGGGACACTCCCACGGCGATTGAAATGTCTTTTTGCGACATTTGCGCGTGGGAAAAATCACGAATACGCTGCCAATTTGTCATGGTGCAACTGTCAAACTAAATAAATCATTTTCTTTTATACACAGCCTACTATGGTATGAGCTATAGGATACGTGCATGCAAAGAAAACCAAGGCATTGTATGCACAGGTGAAACATGAACCTTATTTGTACGATGGTGCAAACATTATCACGCATACGGTAGATGGCCCACAGCGACTCACGAAGAGCTACAGCATCCGATCAGTAGCGGTGCGGCTTCTTCCTCCTTCTTCGGTGAATGGACGCTCATGTGAGCTGCAGTACTGGGGAACAATGTTCAACACTACGCGTCGAAAGCACTGCTACTGCTGCTGTTGATGACGACCGACCGGACACCACCACACACGATGATTGAACAAGCACCGTTCAGCGAGACCGGATGGAATTCGATTTTGAAATCTGTGCTAGAGAAAGCGCTTTTTGCAGGCAATCGGTGATAATTTTGATTAGTAGATTTAAATTTCCAAACGATTGGCTTATTTAGAATTGAAATTCATCCGCTATTGACATTGTTATAAGTGGTCAAAATCTGACAACTTTTCGCAACGCGGTTGATTTTGGTTTTGTTTAATAGCACCTCTAATATGTTTCCGAAAGACGTAATCCTACGTAAAAAAAAGTTGTAGGGTGGTGTACAAGACACGACCGCATTTTTGACGTAGGACTACGAAATTTTTGTTCGATTTGATAGTTTGTTGTTTTGGATATTGTTTTGGAATAAAGTGAATTTCATAACTCAACTCTTTTGTAGAAAGTTGTGGTGGCCCTCAAAAGGGCCGATGGTTTGGGTGGTTTTATATAACAGTGTAGTGTACAAAAAACGAACACCCCTGTTTATCACTCGGCAGTCAAACGATGACTGATGACAATCCGTTGTAATCCTCAATTGCAGCGATTAATTCCCTCTATATTTAGATAAGAGTTTTACTTTTTAGTTTTAAGATGACAATTATTATACTAACATGCAGGTATAGGAAACCTGTTTTAAAATACTGAATTGCCAAAACAGGAACAATATAAATAATTAAGACTGGTAAGTTACTGTAGCTGGAACACCCAGAATAAAATTAAATGTAATTTAATTTAAATTCAAATTAAAAAAAAATTAAAAGCAAAAAAAAATAAAAAAAATAAATAAACCACAGAATGCTATGGAAAATTTACATGCAGCCCTTCATATGTAGTGGTGCCACAAACGCCCCTTTCTAATGTCGTATAGCAATTATTCGGGTTTGTCTATGACTCGCGTTTGTTGGTGCCACTATACTGGTCTAGCTACCAGTAACACGAGAACGACATTTGGACAAATTCGTCTAAAACAGACCCTCCACCGAATTCCATTGATCCATAAACGGTAAATCAATACGGGTCCGTTTAAAAAATACGATAATTACATTCTCCGGACAAGCATTAGCTCAAGTAGTGCAGATGTACCTTACTCCGCCACAACCACGGATGTCTGTAGTAATTTAGCTCCTATCGAAATCAAACTTTAGTGCTGTAACCATATTTTCAGCGAGACCAAAAGAACTAAGTTACCTCTCCCCTTAGAATACATAATAAAATGATTATGTTGCGGAAATCAGCACCGACAGCAAACGAAAATTATTCAAACGAAAGCTCAAACAGAAGGGGTGATGATGGGGGTGTCAAATTCCGTATGCTTTCGCCCATCTAATCGGATGTCGGTTCAAATTAGAAACAGTGCGACAACGACGACGACGACGTTTTGGGTACCATGGTACCACACTCCACCGGCTTCGGTGAACAAAGACAGAAAAACCTTTTCCAGGAGCCTGTGAATGGAAAAATGTACACCGAAAACACCCCAAAGAGGATTTACGTAATAAAAAGGAACCCACTGCTGTTGTGCACCGCCTTTCATTTTCCCATCGGCAAGATATATATTCTTTCTGTTTTCAGGTTTTTCTTTTACATCTTCAGTGCAATCCTTATGCTTCAATGTTTTATTTTTGGATATTTTACACAGTTCCGTTTTGAAAACTTTACACAAGATAAGCAATGTACTCAGGTAACGGACGTACCCTTAGGATTTGCCAACGGGAGTTGATGATAGTGAAGCGCGCTAAAGAAAGAAGAATCAATCAGAAAGGATTTATCCCTCTTTGCCGGTAGGTAATCCGGAGGGAATGCTACCGTTTGGAACAAGGATCCTTCTATACCTACTATTTCTGCATCTATAGAAAATGCGCCGCAGGGAATGATGTAATAATCAACATAGGTTTTCATACACAAGGGTAGTCATACGTGAAGACGCACTTTGTTTTTCCAATATTCCTTTGCTCCACAGTTTGATGCAGAAGTGCAAATTCCTGTTCCATGGAATCATGTAAAGTAATGAAATAGGGCATGAAATATCTCGTATATCACGAAAACATCTATCTTACTAAAAACTTGCTTGCAGGATTTCCCTAACATGCAGGGTTATTTACGTGATTGAACGTTTTATGTGACAAATAATTACATATACAATTTGGGCTCATGTCATAATGCCTGAAAATATCAAAGGTATTTGCATAGTGCAAACATATCGTCCATCGTGCAGTGGTAAGCGTGATTGCCTCTCACCCCAAAAGGCCTGGGTTCAATCTCAGTCGGCGTTGCCAGGATTTCCGGCTTCATAAAATCTCTGATCACGCCTTCCTCCGTTGGTCCGCGGCAGTGCTGAGATTTGTCATTGTCATTGACAGACTTTTGCGCGATATTGACAAAATTGTTTTTCACATAGTCAATGATAGACTTGATCCTCAAAAAAATCTTTGTCAAAATCTCATTCATTTTTTCGTCAATGACAAAGATTCACCTGGTAACAGAAAATGTAATTTCTTGCATTCTGAGTCACATTATTGTTATCCAAGCAGTTCAGGACGTAGATGCTTATTCACTTTCATGGCTCCATATAATTGTTTTGCTCTTGCCATTTAATTTCATTTCAAATTTAGCTAATAAACAAATCAGCACATGTTCGTCACTGACAAAAATGCTACTGACAATTGACATGGTTTGCCATGACGATGACTGTTAGCTCAAACGAGTGACCAAAGCAGAATTTTGAGTATCACCGTGTATTGTCGAAATTTTGCAGCACTGGTCCGCGGTCCATGAGTTGATGGGTCGATAGATAGAGGATAGGGTCCAGGTGTAGGAGCTGCCTCTATGGCGTCGCGACGCGTCGGTTGCATTGGTACTCAGTATGGAAAACAAGATTGACGGAAATAAATCAAGGAAAAAAGTAAGAGGTTGTATCTAAGACACGACCTAAGATTTGACGTAGGATTAAGCGCTCGGTACAAGTATTCGGCAACTGTGTTAGGAAAACTTCTTTTTCCCATCACGGAAATGCCTCGTTTTCTGATGACAAAATTACGTATTGTCGTGCACATAACGTACGGAATTTTTGGTTTTTTAATAGATAATAAAAAAAGCGACATTTGCTTGATGGAATTTCTTTCTAAAACGACCGGACACCACCACTCACAACACGTGGTGATTGCATAAACACCATTTAGCGAGACCGGATGGAATTCGATTTTGAAATCTGTGCTTAGGGAAAGCGCTTTTTGCAGGTAATCGGTGATAATTTTGATCACCATTGCTACAGTTGTGTAATTTTCAATAGTGGCCTATTGAAAAATTTTGCAGTGTTCATTTTAGCAGATTCGTAGAAAATTTTCAAATCGATTGGCTTCTTTAGAATTAAAATCCATCCGCTATTGACAGAGTTATAAGTGGTCAAAACCTGACCACTTTTCGTAACACGGTAGATTTTTGTTTTTGAAATTGCACCCCAAATATGTTGCCAAAAGACGTAATCTTACGTCAAAATGGCAAATGCTGATTGTGAAAATTCACAGATTTTGAATGTGACAGTATTGAAACCGGCGATATACATCGCATGAAAGCAATCTCCGAATCTTTTCATGATGAACATTCTCCTTTCCTCCAGTGTCTGCAGACCAACTAGATGGAATATCTCTGAATTACGTGTTCACGTAAAATGAAAAAAATGTGTGAAATGAAAATAATCTATTTGCATTTGAAATTCAAAATCATCTCCACCATGATGAAAATTAAAAACAAATGTTGACTTCCAAACTCAGCAGTTGGCCGGTTGCCTTGATCAAGAGAATTTTGTCATGCAAAAATCAAATTCATGCAGGTAGTTGCTTTATCTTTAAAGGTTGCCTTTTTTATTATTTTTTTATTTGTTCCAAATTCAAAATAAATTACTTTTCATTTTAACCTAGCTACTTCAGTAACTTACCAACCTTAATTGTTATGATATATATCTATGTGTTTTTACGTTGTTCCTGCCTTGGCAATTCAGCATTTTAAACAACTTTTCTGTACCCGCATGTCAGTATAACAATTCCCGCATAAACAATAACCATATGAAGCGCCTAACCACCAATTCGGGATATCATCCCAACTTTATGTGGTATGGTCGTACCATCTATGATATCGTTAGTGTATGGTACCCATTTATTAGGGTTGACATCTTAAAACTAAAAACTAAAACTAAATCTTATCTAAGTATAAAGGGAATTAATCGGTGCAATTGAGGATTGCAACGATTCTGTCCGAAATTATTAATTATTTTGTTTAACATTTGTTCTAAAGTCTCAACCAGGGGTTGAAACGGTTGACGTTATTTAATACACTCGCATCATTGTCGTGCGCGGCAATCTGTATGCATTCGTACACTCATGTTCACACAACGAAACGGTAGAACAATATTCGAGCAAAAAGAAAATCATCAAATACCTATCATATTACGATGTGTTATTTCGATCGAATTCCTAATTTTTTTTGTAAATTAAGCTATTTCTGATCAGAAATATTATGACTAGGAAATCACACAAACATAACATTAGCAGCTCTTATTATGAGAAAAACTAAAATAAATAAATACGCAACGGTCCTCGGCGACAGTGTCGTAAGACAAAGACTGTCATGTGATATATTAGTTTCATTTTAGATAACGTTTGCATTTAAAAAAATGGACAAAAATTGGCGATTTTTCATAGGTTTACCTTCACCCGCACTGGCGAAACTACCCATACAGCATCAATCATAGTAACCCATGAGTCAGCAGACAAAATTTGACAGCTCTATCAGTCGAACTCTAACCGTGATGGCAAAAACAGTGAAGCAACTCCGTTCAGAAGTGTGCGCGTTCAAAGAACGGCACCCCACCGCGTCGAAAACGGACATCGTACGGCACTTTGTGGACGCCGGATACGCCCATTCCGGCATCTACAACATCTTGGCACTATTAGACAACAATCAGAGCATCGAAAGAAAGCCCGGTTTCGGACGGCCAACGACCCTGAGCGACAAGAAGCTCCAAAGGATGTTGTAGAGGAAGACCGAGGTCGGTGCAACCGGCCAAACAGTGAAAAAAATACCTGGCGAACATGAACACACATGTCAGGAAGCGGAAGTTACGTCCACTGGTTTCGGAGCTGCAGGCAATGTCGCAGCGGCAGCGGCTGAATAAGATGGTCAACTCGTTTTTCCCGGCGAATCGCGACTTGGCGGTGGTGATGGACGACGAGACCTATCTCACCCTGGATGGCAACGTATTTTACTTCCCCCACGAAGGAAGTGAGCTCCGAGGTGAAGTTCATTTCACACACCAAGCTCCCTAAGAAGGTGCTGCTGTGGCTGACAATCAGTGAGAAGGGGATGTCGAAGCCGCTCTTCTTTCACTCCGGACTGGCCGTGAACGGGAAAATTTGCAGTGCGAAATGCCTGCCGAAAGTTGCATCGTTCATCAAGAAATACCATAAGGGCGAAGACGTGGTGTTCTGGCCGGATCTGGCGTCGGCCCACTACTCGAAGCGATCGTTGGAAGAGATGGACCGGCTGAATATCGATGTGGTACCCAAGTCGGCGAACCCGCCCAACGCCCCCCAGCTGCGTCCCATCGAGAATTTTACCTGAAGCGTAAGATCCAGTCCGACAATTTTGAGGAGGAATTGATAAATAAAACGAAGCAAGAACTCAAAAATATGCCTACATGCATGTCCGCCATGGCGAATGTTCCGGTCTACTACCTTCCATGGGAAATTTATCAAAAGAAATTATCTGTCATAGCTTTTTTTTTATCACCATCCGAAAAAGTCAATTTTTTTAATGCAAACGTTACTGTACTTTGAAGTATCGGAAGCAAAGACAGTTGATTATGACAGAAAATGCGTCAACAACGGTGACCGCTTATAACACTGCTCTGGACTGTTATACTACAAAGAAAGATTCAAGGGGGAAATTCCAAAAAGATTCACAAATTTATTTAAGAGGAATCTAAATAGAAAATTCAAGAGAATATTCAAAAGAAATCATGCAAAGAGTTATATGCGAGTTTTCTAGATTGTTTTACACGGACAAATGTTGCTGTCTTTGTAATTACCAAGGGGTGATCAACTCTGCACACTGTGCTGAAACACAGCATGGGGCACTGTTCGGCACGTAAGGGCACACGTTGACAAGAAGAACACAACAAATATAATATAAAATGGCATCACTTTCGAGTGTTGACGTTTTGCCAATCATTCCTAAGGATAAATACTTACAATGTAAAGTCCAATAAATTCAAGGATTGTGACATACCTTATTTCGAAAATCTGTACGTATCTCTGTAGTGACAAAACTCCTCTGAACGGTGACTAAATTGTGCCGGCAGCAGCAGAATCTGTTTTCACCGGTTTTCGAACAAACTTCTGGAAATAGTGTCTGTAAATAGATTCGAAGCCCTTGGAAATAATACTTTTTGTTGCAGTGAATTTTTTACAGACTAACCGAAACGGGAACGGCCGGAAGAATATCATGCATCCTGCGATGATCAACTTTATCTTTGGAACGAATGATAGGGCAGGATATTCTATGAGAGTCGAGCTACATGTACAAGTTTGCTGTGTAGAAATGTAAATGAAATATACATCAGCCTGGGGTCCTTCATCCTAACGTCCTTCAGCTTAATGATCCAGCGCAGAATAACCAATAAAGTCAAAAAGCTTATCGTAGAGGTTTTTAGCCAAGTTCTAACATCGGTTTTGCCGAGGATCTTGCGGTATGGAATTTTTCTCGTTTCCCCTGAGTTTTTCCTCAGATATTCTTGTTTGTCATTACGGCTTTTTCTACCAAACGTGTAACTCTCTGTCACTAGTGAGGTGACCAAAGTCACGTCGTGTGACGTGACTCTCCCAGGCATATTCTACGAGTCGTATGACTCTCTGTCACTAGTGAGGTGACATTAGTGACCTCGTGTGAGGTAACTCTCCATTTTATTTGTACGGAGAGTCACCTCACTAGTCAGTGGAATTTGTCACCTCACTAGTTCAACTTGTTCATCGCAAGAAGCCCCGGTGCGATGAGTGGCCTACAGATCGGTCAACTGTAAGGCCTGAATTTATAAAATTTGACTTACTGTAGAGTAGTAAGTCAAATTCGGTATGCTCAGAGGTTCCCACTTAACGACCCTAAGCAATTTTCTGATTAGCAAGAGCCTATGGGTGTGCAGATGAACCAACTACAATCGACCTGCACATGTGAGGCATATCCTAATTGCGCTTTAACTACATGAATATATTTGAAAATCTGAACCCCTAGCAACATCAACACTAGATTGTTGACCAAATTATGGACAAGCAAGCAGTAGTAATAATTGTGCAACACAGATTTACAGATTTCAATCCGACTCACACAGGATTGCCAAATTTATGAAATATTGACACCTTGATTGACACACTTTGACCTACTTCGACACGTTCGGCACAGCGCTTGGCACAGTTTTCGGCACAGCTAAATCACTCGGCAGAGATTGAGGTATGCAGAGTTGAATACCCCTTGGTAATTACTCATTTAACCTAGTGATTCTTTCGGAACAATCACATTCGGTTTTATGCTTCATTAAAATGTTTATCGCACAAACGGAACATTTCCCAAAATTTTGGAAAATACACTGGAAAATAACCGGGAAATTGTTAATCGGAATTATCTGGTCACCATGCAAATTAAAAAAAAAATACTTATGCATATTGACATAAATTTCAATTTTGGTTTAATTACTCATTTGACCTAGTAACCCCCTTCGGCCTAATAGCGTCCGGTCTAATGGCTTTCAGCTTGTTGGAATCCCACTTAAACCTCCGTCATCCATTGCTCCCTTTTATCAAAACCTGGTTACGCGCATGGTCAGAGCTAAGATGACCCCTTCCCCTGTAGACGATGAATGAGTCATCTGCGAACAGTAACAACGTACCACCATCTGAGAGAGCCGAAAAATAGGAGGTCAACAGATTGAACAGGATGGACTTCACCTAATAGCTACACTGATCTGCTCAATAACGACATGCCATTATTGATCCGACCCCGAAGTAAAACTGTTAAACATGGAATTTCCATTTGAAATTAAACAAATGAACGATTGCACTGCAAGAAATATCTACCGATCTAAGTAGTCACAATTTAATGTACCTGCAAGAAATTAAACCTAGCGTACGCTCATTGAAATGCACTAATCGTGCTTCATATCAGTGCCTGAATTCAAACCCCACTAGCGCTTACACCCGCTCATACATACAAACATACACGAAGGAGAATTCACTTTTCGCGCATACACATACACGCATATATAAAATGCTCCAACTTCGAAACGGATGGATCCTTGGAGCTTCGGGGTGGTTAGTTTTATTTTCCTTCCATCCACAATGCAGCGCTCTGTTGGGAAAATATTGAAAAGGAAACGTCAGAGACGAACCATCATTTCCACCAGGAGCAGCTACAACAACAACAACAACAACACCGATAGCAACGACGCATTCCAATATGGTCTTTGTTGTGTGGGCGTATGCATCAGGCAGAAGCAGCAGCAATGATGTTGCATTTTTGCTTCTCGTTCTCCTGACTGGCGTCCGCTGCCGTCGTCGGTTCGTCGGTCGTTCATTTGTGGCCTTGCTGCAGCTCCGTTAGAAATGTTGGTTGGAAGCTAATAATGGTGTGATCGTGCACATTTTTTTTTTAATTTCATTTCGGCTAGGGTTGAATTGGAAGGTTAAACTTGTTGATTTGCAGCGGAATGATATGTATATTGGAAAAGGATTCGGCTACGGGTTTTCCGATTGGCGATGCCTTAAGGTTATTGATTGGATATGTTTTCATCCGTAAATATTTTAATGAAGCTTAATGGAACGATTGAAGGTTTTTGTTTTAAACATCATACAATTTCGATGGTTATCATTGAACTATTCATCCATTTGACATGTCTCTGTAATTTTTTAAATCATCATCAATTTTTGGAAAAGTCTGCCTATGAAGGAACTTCCAAATATTATGTTTTTATAGGCTTCGATAACTATAAAACCAACTTTTACCCCACATTACGCTACACTTTAAATAATAGTTATAGTACACATGCGTCGATTTTACCAATGGAATATACCGGTAAATCATTCCAATTTCTCAACTAAATTGTATTTATCCATAGGTAAAAGGTACATAATAATCTCGAATAATGTCTCGAATGTAAGTTAAACCAATAACTGTGTAACACTAAATGTCATATTCACGTTTAAGCATCTTACATAACTCGGATAACCTTAATTTCTGTCATATATGGCTGCAGAGCAAATGTTGAAAACTTCCAAAGAACCACTAGGGTTGGTTATTGGATATTATCTAAACAGAAATTTCTCTCCGAACGAATGAATACATAAATGTTTTTAAACAAGAATTTTGGAAGCGATAATCGTACCATTCGAATGCGAATGCGGATGCGAGTTGAAGATCACCAGAATAATACTAGATCAACATGAAGCCTTGAAAAACATCCAGAGGACTTGAGTGAAATTTTCAATCGCCTGGAAATCTTTTGAATACTTCCTGATCATCCTACCGCCTTGAGTGACATCATTTCGTCATTTGAATTTCTGAAAACTTGAAGATCTTCAGAAAAATACTTGATCAGCCTGATGTCTTGAAAAAAACATCCATGAAAATTGAAATCTTCGATCACGTGATCGAGTTCATCATTCGAAATTTTGGACTTAGACCTCTTGTACCAACTCTAAATGTCAACGAAAAAGCTCAATTTTTAATGTGTTGCTTAATTAGTCCCAATGATAATTTTCCACGTGGGAAAACATATCCAAACATTGCTAAGGTGGTGCAGGGGGGTATTGGGGCTGGTAAACGGCTGGACAATGCGTACCATTGATACTTCGAGTATCTTTTTTTTTTGTTTATTAATTTATTTGATAAGGCTCAACCGAATTAACTTAACAGAGCCGAGAATTCTTGGTCACGATACAATACATCTTAAAACTATAGTCAAAAGGTACAACACAATAAACACTTTATCTTCCGCTATCCAAAAAGCCTCATCCATCAGAACTGGAGCCGCTTCTAGTAGTTTCATTGAATGGCAGTTACGCCAACGAGGGTCAGAGCGCTTCCATTGCAGCAATGGACGCAAAACGTGGTCAGCACTCACACACTCATCACTAAACGGTTGCTTTCCAAAGTCGACGACGCATCGACCGAAAGAACTGCTGATGAAGAACAATGAGGAGGACCACACAATGGTTGCTGCCGAGAAAACAGACGATCGCGTAGCACACATCGAGAGTGGCCTGCTTTTGTCGACAGTCGAGTGAACACTGTACTTCGCGTATCTGCAGGTATAAAATAGACCACACTAGCGGTCCTTAGCCTCTTGTCCAGTAACTCCTATCCCTACCTCCCCGCGGTTGTGGCTGGGATACGAATAATCATAAGGAAGATCGGTTAACCAATCCCGGTGGGACCTTGGCCGTATGCTGACAGGGAAGGGGGGGGGGACTCCAGAGAGTGTAGTCTTCGAGCGTCTGTTCACCATGGAGGTGCGGCTCAAAACGGCGTCTGTTAGCCATGTTAGGAGCGGCTGATCAACGTCCTGGTGCCAGCGTGGGACTCTAAACAGTGCTGTGCACGATGGTCCCCCGGCGAGACAATGGGGGTTGATGCAGGCCCTACAAGCCAGCCGTAAAAAAAACAAAAGTACAGGAAGCAAGCAATGGAAATACGGACCGGAACAATCGAAATAGACCAAGCAACGGAACCGGACACCGGACTAACGATTGAAAACTCGGAACATGGAACTGCAAGTCTCTCAATTTCTTGGGAAGTACCCGCATTCTTTCCGATTTATTGAGGGTCCGCTAGTTCGACATCGTAGCGCTGCAGGAGGTTTGCTGGAAGGGATCGTCTGTACATACGTATAGGGATGGTTATACCATTTCATCGTGATGGGCGAAATGCAGAAGCGCGTGATTGAGTGGTGACCAATCGATAGCAAAATGTGCAAGTTCGACAACTTGCACATTTTGCTATCGATTGGCCACCACTCAATCACGCGCTTCTGCATTTCGCCCATCACGATGAAATGGAAGGCCGTTTCTTCAGTGTCAGCATAATCAACGTGCACAGCCCTCACTTAGCAAGTGACGATGACGATAAAGACGCTTTATACGCGCAGCTGGAACGGGAATACGACAGCTGCCCAAGCCATGACGTCAAAATCGTCATGAGAGATCTTAACGCTCAGGTCGGTCAGGAGAAGGAATTCAGACCAGTTATAGGAAAGTTCAGCGCTCACCAGCTAACGAACGCCAACGGCCTTAGACTTCCAGCATAGTCTCCCATATCGGTACACCTGGAGATCACCGCAGCAGACAGAATCGCAAATCGACCACGTTTTGATCGACGGAAGGCACTTCTCGGACATTATCAACGTCAGGACCTATCGTGGCGCAAATATCGATTCGGACCACTACTTTCTAATAGTCAAGGTGCGCCAAAAACTTTCCGTTGCCAACAACATTCGGTACCGACGCCCGCCACGGTACAATCTGGAGCGACTGAAGCTGCCCGAAGTCGCAACTGAGTACGTGCAATGCCTCGACGCAGCGTAGCCGGATGAGGGAGAGCTCACCGAAGCCCCTCTTGAGGACTGCTGGAGCAACGTGAAAGCAGCTATTAACAGCGCCGCTGAAGGCGCCGTTGGGTTCGTGGAGCGGAATCGACCGAGCGATTGGTTCGACGAAGAGTGTCAGACGGTTTTCGACGAGAAGAACGCAGCGCGGGCGGCGATGCTGCAGCAAGGAACCCGTCATAATGTGGAGCGATATAAACAGAAGCGAAGACAGAAAACCCATATTTTCCGGGATAAGAAGCGCCGCCTGGAAGAGCTGGAGTGCGAGGAGCAGCTGTATTGTTCTCAAGAAACACGCAAGTTCTACAAGAAACTCAACGCATCCCACCAAGGCTTTGTGCCGCGAGCCGAAATGTGTCGGGATAAGGAAGGGGGTATCTTAACGGACGAACGTGAGGTCATTGAAAGGTGGAAGCAGCACTACGATGAACATCTGAACGGCGCAGAGGCGGAGGACCAAGGCGGCAGGAGGAATGGCTTCGTCGGTACATCGGATGAGAGGGATATGCCAGCTCCCACGATAGGTGAAGTTAAGGGTGCTATCCGACAGCTTAAGAACAACAAAGCAGCTGGGAAAGATGGTATCGGAGCGGAACTTATCAAAATGGGTCCGGATAAGTTGGCCACTTGTCTGCACCGACTGATAGTCAGGATCTGGAATACAGAATAGCTACCGGAGGAGTGGAAAGAGGGAGTAAAATGCCCAGTATATAAAAAGGCGACAAACTAGAATGTGAGAACTATCGAGCGATCACTATTCTTAACGCGGCCTACAAAGTGCTTTCCCAGATCATCTTTCGCCGTTTATCGCCGCTAGCAAGCAAATTTGTGGAAAGTTATCATGCCGGTTTTGTGGACGGGCGATCCACAACGGACAAAATCTCTACGTTGCAGCAGATCCTCCAAAAGTGTCGTGAATATCAAGTCCCTACGCACCACCTATTCATTGATTTCAAGGCCGCTTATGATACTATTGACCGTGAAGAGCTATGGAAGATTATGGACGAGAACGGATTTCCCGGGAAGCTGACCAGACTGATCAGGGCTACGATGGATGGTGTACAGTGCTGCGTGAAGATATCGGGTGCGTTATCGGACTCGTTTGAAACTCGCAAATGACTTCGACAAGGCGATGGTCTTTCCTGCCTCCTGTTCAACATTGCACGAGCCGTGGACGATGCTCGAGGAGGACCTGCAAGCACTGGATGTTTTTGAACGACGAGTGCTTAGGACCATCTTTTGCGGGGTATGTGAGAACGGTGTATGGAGGCAAAGGATGAACCACGAGCTGGCGCAACTCTATGGCTGTATCCAGAAAAGTGCGAAAGCTGGACGGGTACGATGGGCGGGACACGTTTTAAGAATACCGGACAACAATCCCGCAAAAATTGTGTTTGCCTCGAATCCGGCAAGTACAAGACGAAGAGGAGCACAGCGAGCAAGATGGTTAGACCAAGTGGAGCAGGATCTTGGAAGTGTGGGATGGTCAAGAAATTGGAGACAAGCAACCACGGACCGAGTGTATTGGCGTAACATTGTGATGCAGGGGCAATCCTGAGGGATGTCGGACCAGGATAAGTAAGTAAGTAAGTAAGTAAGTAGGGGGATATTGCAGCTGTCATGTCATCTACATTAACGGTTAAGCAAACATATCAACGATTTTGACATTCAGATTCTATGGGATTTGGCGTTTTGCTACCATTATGATTAACTAAGAATCCATCCAGGGGCAGGTTAGATATAACATTTTTTGAAAAATTTTATCAAATTCATCCAGGTCCATTGATCTTTTGTTGTTCACATTTTCGAGTTTAAAAAATATCCACCGGGTATCCCAAATAAGTTTGAAGAAATCAAGAAAATTTCCAACCCGAGACGTACTTCGATCATACCGAAAATAAAACCTGCCACCCTCAGCATGGCTTGGCGTGACCAACTGCTTAACCCTTGCGGTTATTGGAAGCTCCCTAAACATTCAAAATTTTCCAATACTCTAATTTTCTCCATTTTGCATTACATCATAGCTCCACAGCACTCGGACAACGCCTACATTACACAAATCAGCTGTGGGAACTAGCTGCATCACCACCACACGCTCAGACGCGTTCTTGGCGCTGCATCATCGATTTTAATGTCGATGTTTTATGAAGCCAATGAAAAGGATAGTTTCGCTGGCTGGTTGGCCCTCGGCTGCTACTAACCGTTATGCTACCCCCCATTTGGTGTTTTGCTGTGTCCGTTCGCGGCGCGAATTGTTAGCATGCGGCTCTCTACTACTGCTGCTGCACAGTTACCTACATACCTACATTTCTGCATTTTTCTCCATTTACTTCCGTACCGTAAAAATGCAGCGAAATAGCTCAGAATGATGTAAAAGTAAAAAAAAAATAAAAACAACCACTAGACTGCCAATTTAAATGGATTGCAGCTACCTTACGGCAACTGGGTATAACTATCATTGGCAGAAGACATTGTTCGAAAGTAGGTAGCTATCTGTTAGGGTAGCGGGGAAATCATTTTTCCACTTGGGTGAAAATTGGGCGGTGAAAATAGTGCTGAAAATGACACCGTGATGAACGGTGTACGTTCATGAAATTGAAGTCCCAATCATATCTAATCTGGATCGATTGGGCTACGATATTTGGATAACCAACCTAAATGGAAATGTGACACCACGAACTGAATCAGAATGACAAAGGCACAGATAGCATGCAGCTGATAAAACAAGACGGACTACAGTGAACTTGTCGTTTAACGGCAATGCCAGAAGAAAGAAAAGAAAAGCCAAGTCAAGTTACCCCATAAAAATTTACTGATGGGAAATTTCACTGTCGACCGGCGAAATCGGGTATTTACAAAAAAAAGGCCTATTAATAAACCGACAACGTCGGGATTAGTACATTAGTTATTTTCGACAACAGAGTCGTTAATGTATTAAATCGGATATCGCCGGGACCGTCGGCCATAGATTTTATCTATTGTAAAATCTGGCAATTGTATGTTTTTAACGGTGATTATTTTAGTTTACGTATTAATATACAGACGAAGTCCGTTTTATGTAGTGATTATAAAATAGTGGCAGTGAGTGCAAATTTATTATCAATTTTCATTACAACCTAGTAAGTTAGTATTAATATTTTTGTTTTCTAGAAAATCATACACTTACCAGGAACGATACTTCAGGATTATTCCATTTTTACCCAAATTTCTCGTAAAATTTTCAACGTGCACAAAATTTCAATCCATCCTATCTATTTTTTTATATTCCCAGCTTATCCTTTCTGCATACACACAAATAATCAAGCAAGGCAAGACGTGCAGTTTCTTGCAGTTTTCAGGTGGACCGCGAGGCACTCTGTCATACTTGCTGTCAGTTTTCAACGATCTCATTAAGGGAAAGTTCACCGCTCCGAAAAAAATAATTACGTTTTGAGAATATTGAAAAAAGGTATCAAAAATCTAAAAAAATCACATTTTTTCTAATTTTTCAAAGATTATTCACGTGCAAAACCATTTTTTATAAGTCATTATGGCATAAAGTTGGACTCAAAAAACCACAAAACATCGACTGTTCGGTTTTTCTGAGAATCCAATTTTTTTTCATGATGAGATAGAAAAAATATTTTTACATGTAATGTTTGACAAAAATGTAAGGAAGAAACTGATTTTCTTGGATTTTTGATAATTTTTCCCAATATTTTTAGAAAAATAAAAACGTTCAGAAAATATTTTTTTTTATTTTCGGGCCGGTAAACTTCCCCTTAAAATAGACGATAGACCACTCGTTCATAACCAGTGTTCACTCGGCTGTCGACAAAAGCCAACCCCTGAGTATCTAGACAGAAAACCTTAGTTTCACGTACCCACTTACAAATTGTAGATGTCTCCACCGTACGTAAGCAATGGGGTCAGCCATCGTTGGTGGCACAACTTTTCTCCCATCAGAAAATATGTTTTTGTTTCACTTCATGTGGACGTCGAACTCAAGCCAAGAATAAATTATCACTGAGACGTATTACTGATGTTGCATTGTTTTCCTCATAACGAACCTTATATAAGATTGGAATTTAATCGATTTGATGAAAATTTGAAACATTCATTATTTGGCATGATGGGTTTTGATTCAATTCCCCGGGGGCATCTGGGACATGCCTGAAACTGACAAATGTCGTCCGCGGCGCTCGAAATGGCCGCAATCCATTTGGTTATCATATTTTGAAGTAATTTGTTTTGTCACATGATAGGTTGTATTCCTTACCGGTCAAATTTAGTATCATGGTTCACATTCTCCGGAACATGTTCCTACCACATTTCCTGCACCAGTTAACCAATTCTGAATCTGTTCAATAGTGTTCTATAGGTGAGGCTATGGGATCATGATACTTTTCGTTTGGTGGTTGACGCGAGCAATTCGCATTAGTGGTTACCGATAAATTTGACTTAGTTCCCAAAATACATGTTTTTCGGAACTTGTGCCGCCCATATCTCTAAAAATAGTTGACCGATTCTAAATTTGTTCAACATTATTCAATGTGATCATAATACCTTTTATTTGCTGGTTGTTTCGTTTAATTCGGTTATGTGGTTACCAAGAACACCACTTAGATACCGAATTCCGTGATTTTCGAATCTTTCCGTCCAAATCACCGGAACCAGTTAATCGATTAAAAATCCGTTTATTAAAATTGTATAAAATCATGCTACCTTTCATTTGGTGGTTGTTGCATTCAATTCGGTAGAGTGGTTGCCCAGAAATACGTTTTAGAAAATTGTGTTACGCGCTCTCATACACACATACATTGACAGACATTTTCTGACCCCGTCCAGCTATGGCAATTGGAAGATTATTTAAAAAAATATCAATGTTTTTACAAAAATTTTACAAAAACGTGAAAAAAAGAGTTAATCAAAAATAAGACCAATTGTAAATTTACTCCACCATTATTCGATTTGACAGAACCAGAGTACCAGAATTTTCGGGGTACATAGACATTACACTGGAGCTGTCAAATAGCTCCCGGGGTGACAAAAGCAGACCACTCGCGATGTGTGCCACGCGATCGTCTGTTTTCTCGGCAGCAACCATTGTGTGGTCCTCCTTATTGTTCTTCATCAGCAGTTCTTTCGGTCGATGCGTCATCGACTTTATAAAGCAACCTTTTAGTGATGAGTGTGTGAGTGTTGACCACGTTTTGCGTCCATTGCTGCAATGGAAGCGCTTTGCTCCACGATGGCGTAACTGCCATACAATGAAACCACTGGAAGCGGCTCCAGTTCTGATGGAGGAGGCTTTTTGGATAGCGGAAGATAAAGTGTTGACTATCGTTTTAAGATGTATTGTATAGTGACAAAGAATCCTCTGCTCTGTAAAGTTAATTCGTTTGAGCCTTATCAAATAAATCAATAAACAACACTCGTTCATAATCGGTCACGGGGACAAAAACATCAAGCGCATCATGGAAGAGACGGCAACGCACATCCATTTGCCGGACTTAAACCGATCGAATCCGACGGAGCAGAGCAACCAGGTGTCGGTGTATTTAGTAGCATGAAAGGTGCCGAATTGCTGATCCTAGCCCCGGGAAAAGCCTTGCCGGACAATAAACCCCCTACGTAGAATAGGTGGATTAAGAAATTCGTTTTTTCTACTCGACCCTACACGGAGAACAAATTCGTTTAGTTAAGATAACAATCCTAATAGTTACTTTCACATGGAAAAATATTGTTGTTTGAAAGAAACCTATAGTTATTCCAGATTAATTTGACCGTCAACTCAATCATATCTACCTAATAGATTCAACTGTTGATCTTATACTCAATTTAACTATAACTTTGATCAATTCTAACAACCGTTAAATGTAATTTATTTATATAATTTGGTTTCAAGTGATCATCATAAATCCACATACTTTTAACTAGTGATGCGTAGAGCAAGCGATAAGATAGCTGGCTCTCACGCAGATGAACACGGTTCAAATCTAAGTTGAATGTTCTTGTTCACTTTTTTATGAGTTTGCAGTTGTGTTTTTGAGAACGATAAAGGAGCAAAACAAACTTCCTTAATATGTCGATAATGAAGAGCAGTTCGTTTAATAAACATTGTAAAATTTTGCTTTCCTAACAATAGTTTTCTTGAATCAACTAAAGCATAGCAGTATGTTGAAGTGTGACGTCTGTTCATCTACTGAAAAATATAGTTGAGCCAACCGAGGAGCCAACTATGGACTATAGTTGTTGCTCTCTATATATAGTCAAATTAACTATAGTTTCGGGTTATCTCTAAAACAATTGAACAATATAGTTATTTTGACCGGAAAAATAATTGCGTCTGCTATAATTTGTTCTCCGTGTAGCTGTACTCGTGGCTGGGGCTGATCAACCTACTGGCTGATGGACTTTCTGTTCGCGAATATTGCGAATCAAATTCCCGTCCAAATACATCCGGGAATAACCGAAACCTAGTGATCCATCGCCACCACCCGTTCCTTCTTACTTTACGGAGAGTGTTTAGTTATACATTTGTTTTTCTTCCGCTGCACCTAGATATAAACTTGCAAGCCTGACAGCCACCATATCTGAGAATAAATGATTCAAAATTGTATTAAATAATCACGCAAAACACATTTTGTTGCTGGACATCACGACTAACATTTGAAAACAAATTATAATTTGTTAACTCCGCATCGTAAAAACAAATTTATCAAAAGTTATGCGTAAATCTAAAAAAATTATTATTTTACTAAGAAATATGCAATTTCGCTATATTTTAAAAATGAACATTTTTTTAAAAAATTATGGAATTTTTTTTTCATCACATTTTTATGGATTACTTCAGCTTTTTTACAAAAAAAATATATATATATGAATGTCAAATACGAACAACCATTGCCTACACGCTACTTGAAAACTACCCAAAATGGGTAGAGTCTACCCAGTTCGGTCTAAACTGCACCTACCCAAAAATTGGTAAACATGCATTCATTCAAATCTGGGTAAACGTACTTTCGACAGAAGCTGGGTAACGGTTACTCAGATGTTGACATTTAAAAACATTACAAAATAGAGTATATCCCCTGATCCATTCCAATCTATTTTTTTCGATTTTTTCTATCCCTGCTCTATTTTCGTCAATACGACACACTCAAAAAAATCCCATCAATTTTCCCATGTTTTTCCCCGAAAATCCCAAGTAATGACTAGAGTGAAAAAATGCATCCAGATGAGTGTCGTTCCCCCTGTTGTAGTCTTTGTTTACAAAATCGGTAACGACCTTTGATTATTTTTTGAGTCTTCATATCATTGAGAACAAATATAATTTTCATAAATTTGCATGTTAGATTACATAAAAAATCAATAAGAATTTCTTAAACTGATGTATACATTTTGAAATTACGCATTTCGTTTTTCAAAACCCCTAATGCGTCATTATGAACTAAGCTATGCATTATTATGATTTCATTACCAAATCCTTGAGAAATTTCTAAGAATTGATTTGCCTAATAAATTTAATTTCATAATGTATCGTAATCATGAGAATTGCTTGCGGCTAAATTTCAAAAGGTGTTTAAATGAATATCTAATGTGCATTTACGTGCGTGTGAGCCATTTAGCTCCCAGAATAGTCGCGTCCGGGCAGTGGACTCAGACTACTCCGACGGAGAGCTGCCAGGCGGTGGAAGTTCTCCCAACTTCGTCTTTCACTTCACACTGGTGTTTATTTATTTATTTCGTCAACCAACGTAGACTATGTAGTACAACTAATACAAGTTTTGTTTTCTTAAATATATATTTATATAAAAAAAAAGTAGTGTCAGCTTTCTTGTCTTTTCTTTTATGAGTTGTTATTTCTTATGGAATAAAAATATTGCTTTAGTTTATGCCGAGACATTGTAAAGTCAATGGTTTCGCAGTGTTTATTGTAAGAGGCCATCATGCGGTTTAATGGCCCATATTTTGCATAATTTGTGCGATGATGTTTTATGGCAAATAAATTTCGATTTCGGAGTTGCCGAGTGGGTGCATGGAAATTTAATTTTGATAAAAGTTCTGTTGAGTCAATTCGCTGCGAAACTATATCATTTAAATGAAACCATTGCATATTCACGACGCTCTTTTAATGTTTGTATGTTTATAAGCATGCAGCGTGCTTCATATGATGGAAGAGGAAATGAAGTCCAACCTAATTTACGAAGAGCGTATAATAGAAATTGTTTTTGTACTGATTCTAATCTTTCTTCGTGCGTGATTGAAAATGGAGACCATACAATGCTGCAATATTCCAGTATTGACCTCACATAGGCAATATATAGTGTTTTAATTGTGTAAGGGTCCTGAAAGTTATAGCAAAAGCGCTTGATAAAGCCTAGCATGTTATTTGCCCTGTGAATAATTGTATTGTAATGGTCTATGAAAGTTAGCTTAGAGTCTAAGATAATTCCTAAATCCCTAACTCTTTCACATTTGTCTACAGTTTGATTTCCTAATGCAATTGAAATGTTTGAAGTTGTTCTTTTTCTACTAAATGATATTAAGTTACATTTTTTTACATTCAATTCTAGTAGACTTTTTTTGCACCATATGTAGAATATGTGTATTTCATTCCGGAATATATTGATGTCTTCTTCATTTCTTATTTCCAAAAAGAGCTTTATGTCGTCGGCATAAATAAGCAATTTAAGTTTTTTGAGAATGTAAGATATGTCGTTTACGTATAGAATAAAAAGGAGAGGTCCCAAATGAGAGCCTTGGGGGACGCCTGAAGTGACTTGAATTGGGCTCGATTTCTTTCCGTTGAATTTAATTATTTGTTGGCGGTTAGTTAAATATGATTCAAGCCATTTCAGGAGCCCTGACTTAATTCCAATTTTTTGCAGTTTAAAGAGTAACATTGGTATGTCAATGCGGTCAAATGCCTTGCTAAAGTCTGTATAGAGAGCTTCTACGTGGTTTCCATTATCCATTGCATTCAATGAATAGTCTATAAATTCAAGTAAGTTGGTCGAGGTCGAACGACCCTTGAAAAAGCCGTGTTGCATGTCAGTAATTCTATTTTTGATTTGGAGAAATAATTTTTCGTTGATAATTGACTCGAAAAGCTTAGGAATGCAAGAGATAATGGCTATACCACGATAATTACGTACGTCAGATTTTCGACCAGATTTAAAGATAGGTACTAAAAATGAGCTTTTCCAAATTTTAGGGAAGGTTCCGGATTCCAGGGACATATTAAAAAGCCAAAACAATGGAGCAGTGAGTTCCATTGCTAGACATTTAATAAATACTGGAGGAATTCCGTCAGGTCCAGGACCTTTTGAGGCATCTAAATTTTTTAAAGCCTGCAAAATGTCCTGCACTTGAAGTTGATTGAGGCCAATGTCCCTTGAAAATTCTGGATAAAATGCAAAATAATCACGGTCACGATCTTCTTCAGAAAATGTCGTATAAATTTCTTGAAAAAATTTTGCGAATAGATTACAGTTTTTTTCCGAACTATCACCGACATTTTCGTCTAGATGCATTATTGAAGGAAAATTGTCAGATTTTAATTTCGTTTTTACGTAATTAAAGAAGTTCTTCGGACAGGACATTATTTCACGTTCAGTTTTTGCATTATATTCTTCAAATGCAGTACTGATAGCTAAATTCAGTTGATCGCATAGATCCAAATAAATTAATAAATTATTACTACTATTGTGTTTTTTATAAATTTTATGTGCTTTTTGCTTCCGATTTTTCAAGTTTTTTATTTGTCTGTTAAACCAGACTGGATTTTGTGTGTTTCTGTTGCGTCTTTTTTTCTTCAAAGGAATTTCTTCCGAAATTATTTTTGTTAAAATTTTGTAGAACACGTCTATACCAATTTCGACATTTCCTACATTCCTTAAAATTAATTGCCAATTGACACTGTTTAATTTAAATTTTATTTTTTCGTAGTCTGCTAATTTGTATTCAAAGACTTCTTCGTATTCGCAGTCGTTGGGTCTTTGGTTTTCATGCATAAATAAAGAATATTCGATTGCTGTGTGAAACGCTTCATTTTTCCACAGTGGATTTAATGATTCGGTCACACAGAAATCTTCATAAATATTCGTTAGTAAAAAGTCCAAATAGCAATTTTGTTGGTTTTTGATGTGGTTAATTTGGTTCAGTCCTAAATTAGCAGTTTTGTCAAAAATGAACTGCAATGTTTCATTATCCCCAACGACTGGGAGTAAGATACATTCATTTTCAGAGTCCAGAATGAAGTCAGCATGGCGTTGATTAAAGTCTCCATAGATGTGAACTTTAACCTCAGGAGGAAGGTCAGATAGAATTTGTTCAGCACTTTGGAAGAAGGCTTCATAAGTGCTTTTATGAGCATGGTCTGGTGGAAAATACACTGTGTGAGTACATTACTACTTTCTAGCTGATCTTCTCACCATTTTCGCTGCAGCGCTGACATGATCTGCGTTGCTGCTCTGCTTACGGTATTCCAAGTGCCCTCCTTACGACACATTTCTTCGACGACAATCTCCGCGCTGTGGTGATTTCTGCCCGCTGCACTGCTCTATAGTTACTGACCAATATCACTTCTGATTTGTGGTTGATTATCTGCAGCTTTACCAACAATCAATTCGAAACTAACGATTTTAAATTGGCTCACTACTTGACTAGCCTATTGGTCCCAAGCAAATCGATAAACGTACTCCATTCTAGCATAAATTCCAGTACTACACTATGTTTGTTTTGATTCGCTATGAAAGTTTGACAGATAAAATGAGGGGTTCGTGGATTTTCCTATGTTTCGAGGGGTGCATCGATTAGCTTGGGACCGAAGATAGTACCAGAGCTGAGCCAAAAAGTTGAGCTCGTTTCTTCGGGCCTTCTGGTCTTAGAGATACCTCTATGGCTTTACTCCTTGTATCCAGTTACCAATCGTATCTATCGCCTCGGCCGTTTCACAGCGTGGGACCTAAGGCTTGTACTAGAAAAAAATGCACCATTTTTAGCCGTGTGTAACTTTTTTATCCGTGGTTAAAAATTGATGAAAATCTGGGTATAACTAGTTTGGAGTGAATTGTTTACATATACAAAATTTCATAACAATCGGTTCAGTGGTTATTGAGATGTCATCGAAACAAAAAGAAAATCGCCGGAGAATTTTGCGCGCCGTCATGGAAAATCCGACTGCGACCATGAGATGGATCGGAAGACAACTGGGAATCACCCATACAACTGTGTCTCGGGTGGTAAAATCGTTTAAGGAGTCCCAGACGACCGAGCGGAGGGCTGGAAGTGGAAGAAAATCGAAGACAGCTGACCCTGTGAAGGCCCGGAAGGTGTTGGATTATTTCAAGCGTAATCCGAACCTTGGTTAACGAAACCGATGTGTGTGGTTATGGATGACGAAACCTACATCAAGGCAGACGCAAAGCAGATACCGGGGCTGGAGCTCTACGTTGCCAAATCACGGTTTGATGTTCCGGAAGACATAAGGAAGAAGAAAATGGACACATTCGCCAAAAAATACTTGCTCTGGCAGGCCATATGCCAATGCGGTAAACTGAGTAAACCGTTCACAATGAGTACCACCAACAGCGAAATTTACCGCATCGAGTGCCTCCAGAAGCAGGATTGCTTCCACTCACTTGTATGTATGTATGTAAGGTAGCCACCATCCCTTCGAAGATCTTGTCTTGTATGCAGCTCCACTTAATAGCAAGATCAATTTGAGCTACCGATCTGAATTCACAATATCGCTGTATGAAGGGCCAAAAACGGTGGAGTGGACCCGTAAGCAGAGACACTTACGCGAAATCCACGGGAATTTAAGAATCTCCTTCCAACGATACGATCCAACAAATCGAATAACGCAATTCGCAATACTTATTAAGCTTCCTACAGGATGGTTTGTTAAGAAGGGCGCGTCAATCTCACTGAAACTGTTGGAGTAGAATTCACACCATCACAATCGAATCGGTAGGATAAAGAAAATGATAGTGTTTATTCCCTCCTAGACTCCGGTTGTCATACCACTCCAATCGTCCAGTTTCAGGTCAAATGATACCCTGATGCTCCCTCCCAACCCAGTATTTATTTATATTTATATTTATATAGTAAACATATGTAATGGAGAAATGAGATATATCAGAACATTAAAATACGTAATAATGAAAATACATTTATATGGATAAAAAAACTGGTATTCCGCAATGAAAATAATAATTATTTTACATACAATATGATGCAGCCACAGACAAACAGACGTAACTCTTCATTGTGTGTCTTCGTTCATGCATTTAACGGTTGATTTGAATATTATCAGTTCCGCAAACTACTCGCCGCAGCGCTGGCATCGGATCACTTTGACGTTTCCATACATTCGATAGAACTTTTATGCAATATTGTTTACGAGTTAGCGAGCAAGCTTGTTTTCCGCGAGAAGCCAGAGAGATGTCGTTACTGAGGTTATATGTTTTGAGATACTATGTTTTCAAGAACAAGTTTTTCAAAGAGTTACGTCTGTTTGTCTGTGATGCAGCTCTATGTCTCCTCAGCTCCCAATAAGGAAGATGTAACCCTGAAATTTCCAACAAAAGACACAGAAAAAGAGATGTTGTTAGTAAGTTGGGTTCGTTGGATCAGGATTCACCTTGATAAGTGATGCGACCATGGTTTTAAATGAATCAGTGTTATCATGCATTATACTTGGATTTGCCCGAAGCCAAAACCAAATGGTGTATCATTGGGCCTTATTACGGGTGTCACTACACGGTGATAAGAAAGTGATACTCAGAATAAGAGCCGTGATTACCGTACAAATCAAATGGGAATCACTTCACCGTGACGACAAGTGACAACTTTTCACCGTGATGTGACATCCGTAATAAGCCCCATTATAATATAAATCTGAAGACGTTCCATCATCGAAATGCTGAAAATGAACTTAGAGCATGAGCATTAGCAAAATTGATCGCCCGCGACTGCCATCACCAAAGAGCTGAAAACCAATTCAAACAAATCAAATCAACAGACAAAACCAGGGTGAAAGCTGTAAAAGTGAATCATTACAGTATAAATCTAGTGATGTTCCGTCATCAAAGAGCTGGAAGAAAACTCAAATAATTTAAATCAATAGATCCAGTCTGAATGAAGGCTGCAAAAAGAGAATACAGCAATGACCCCATTTTGTCAGCTAGCAAAGTATGTGTATCTTAAACATTCATCTTGAAGGAGGAAGGTATGAAATTACAATTATGTGGAATTATTGAAAAATAACAGTCTGATGCGCGGAGAGATTGACAGGATCGGGTCATAACTGTAATGTGAATATTATGAAGATTTATCATCATCAAACTATTCTTGAATTGACCTGGAAGAATGCTTGTGAATAATTGTTATACAGATAAATTAAATTGATAAACTAAATGGTTCAAACAACAACTCCAGCCTGTAAAAAAGCTGAAAATAGGGAATCTTTACAATGTGGATCCCCGATGGTCTTCTACTCAGTAAGCAAAAGCGGCAGCCACCAGGCTAGTCGATCTGCTCAATTTAAATATTGAAAACTTATTTTGTGAAGTTCTTAAGAATACCAATTGAAACACAATGTAAACAAATAAAAGTTAAGAGTCTCATCCGAATCAAATGATTCCAAACGATACGCATTCATAAAAATTCAGTTAAAATAGACAAAAGTAGAAAAATGGAACAATCTCACCAAATCAGCCCAACTGAATCCCTTGCAAGCAGCTATGTCACGCTTGGTGTAGTAGCTCCGAGCATAGACCCGCCCTACGGGGATCAATCCTCTGGTCGAATGTAGTCGATTGCTCCATGACGCGAACACGAAGCGACCGCTCACAAAATCATACAACGCGTAAACAAACTGAAATCAAAAACTATCACACGCGACGCCACAAATTTCTGTACCGGGAGCACAAGCGAAGAAAAAAACAAACAACGCAGATAGCGACACTTCTTCTGATGCCTGCAAACATGATGCATCACGTTTTCTTTTTCGATTCCAAAACTTCTCGGAAAGCGAGAAAACCACCAATCACACACGTATAACCGTCCGGGAGGCAGAGTGCCAGCGCTAATCTGGCAAAATCAGCGAACGCACGCACAAAACAGAAATAAACTTATACACAACCGTATCCGAACAGGTTCGAAGCTGAACTGCAGGATTGCTTCCACTCACTTGCTATAAAAACATATTTTTCGGAATTATGCGATCATTAGATGATATAATGATATGTTGTACTTGTAAGTATCTAGAAGAGGGTGTAAAGTATGTATTTGACTCATAAAACCTGTCAATTTCGCTTTCAGAGCGTCACAATAAGCGATCTTATGATTCGTGAGCGTTCACTCAGAGTGAGCGCTCACGAGTCGTAAAATTGCTGATTGTAGCGCACAGCAATATTCACAGATTTTGTGTGTCAAACACATAAGTCACGACCTCTTCTTGTAGCTTACAAGTTTTAATTATTACTTTACCATCTCAGGGTTTCATAATTCTGAAAAACATTTTTTTTATAGCAAGTGAGTGGAAGTAACCCTGTCCAGAAGCATCTGCTGCCCTTCGTGCGGTCCCACGGAGGCGAGACATTATTTTGGCTGGACCTGGCATCATGCTATTACGCGCGATCGACGTTGGATTGGTACAGAGACAATAACGTTGTTTTTGTACCAAAAACCGCCAACCCCCCAAATTCACCAGAGATTCGTCCGGTGGAAAGATTTTGGGCCATAATGAAGGCCAAAGTTCGAAAATCGTCCAAGGTGTTTAAGAACGAGCTGGAGTTGAAGAAAGAATGGATGAAAGTGACCAAAAAGGTCGGCTCCACCATTGCACAAAATGTAATGAGGGGTCTTAAGGGAAAGGTGCGGGCTTTCAGCGATGTAAAGGAAATTGAATAAAGTAATATATGTATTAGTTCATTCCCTGAAAGTTTCAAGAAAATCCGACTTAAAATAAATTTTTGGCGACGCTTTTGTCTGGTGCATTTTTTTCGAGTACAGGCCATAGAATGGAGCCTTGTGGAACTCCTGCCATGATCCTAAGCAATTTCTGTCCCGTGTTTGTCTCGTAGACCAGGACCCGGTTCTGGAAGTAACTACTAGGAATCCTATAGGGGTAGTCTGGGACCATCATTCTATGGAGCGCCTCGGTGGTAGCCTCCCAGCTGGCACTATTGAATGCATTCTTCTCATCAATCGTAATCACGGCGCAGTATCGATCTACTCTCCACTTCTGTTTGGAAGCTTTCTAGGCTCTGTCAACCACTATCCGAATTACATCAACCGTCGATGTCCTTTTCCATATTGGCCTATACGATGCAGGATCTTCCGGCGGTTTTCCGGGCTTCGGCAGCAGCACAAGCTTTTGTACCTTCCACCTATCAGGAAGCTGACCCTCGTACAGACATTTCGCAGCACCATCCTGAACAAGTCCGGGAACGCCTGGATTGCCACCTTCAACGCCACGTTGGGAATTCCGACCGGGCCGGGAGCTTTCTTCGCTTTCAACCCTTTCGCTGCTGTTAGGAGGAGAGCGTAAAATTATTGACTGCTTAGGCTGAATGTGAAAGCACTGCATTGTATGTAACAAACGGTATAGGACGAGGCAATGAAAGAGCCAACAAAAACATTCAGTCACTCACGAACAGGCGACTCACACCGCTTGCCTTCGCTCACACAGCATGTAATTTAGGCATTTTTCCATAGAAAATGTACGCTCAGTCATTCAAAACAAGGATTGGGTTCCATCACGGAAAAATAAACGTGCGCGAGATGGGAGATGACAGGTGGGCAGGAACTCACGGTCTCCCAGTGTTGGTGAGTTCTTTCCCGTTAATGTTCACGAAAAGTTCACTATTTTGCTATACAGAAATTCAAAACAAAAAAATTTATCTGCGGATTTGGACAGTTTGACAGACTGTTTCATACGACCGGAAGGTGTATGCTGGTCACAAATGCCGTGCCAAACTGATTTCCTACGCAATTAATCAATCTTTGATGTGAATTTCGCTAATAAACAGGAGGAGCATTTCTTATAGCAAACTTGCCATAACAAAATGGGCATGGTTCATTTAAGTAAACAAACTAACACTTCTTCCGACTGTGGCACCTCTCTTACGCGCCTAGAAACGTGCTGACTGAGCTACTGACTGAGTGCTCTGCTGTCAGTGACTCGTCAGTACTCTGCTTCAGTTCTTGCTCTCTGAACCCGCCTTCTGGCTAGAATACAACTAGCACGGAGGGTGCTAATTTCCTCGTTCGACCAGTAAGCTGGGCGCCGCCTGTTCGTTGGCTCCAGTTTTCTCGGCATAGTTGTGTCACATGCCCTTGCTAACGATTCGGTCAACTCGTTCGCGCTTAGGCCCGGGACGCTGCTGTCTACCCTTAGAGCTTCGATGAAGAGATCCTTATTGAATGCCTTTGTCTTCCATTTCCGCTTGCCTACTTTCGTCCTCGGCATTTCCACCGGTATCCGTGTGTATGTGTTGTATGTGTGTATGTATGTGTGTGTATGTGTTTGTAACGAAATATTTATTAAGACATGTTTCTCGGCAACCACTAAACCGAATTGGACGCAATAACCGCCAAATGAAAGGTATTATGGTCCGTTACGGTATTTTTGACTATTTATGGGAATCGGTCAACCGGTTCCGGAAATATAGCCGGTACATCCTCCGGTTTATATTGAGCATGAGGCTAATTATGCTCTCAAACGAATAAAACTCATCATCTAGTTCCATGGTAGTCATTTGGAGGACCAGGGCCACATTGCCCACACCAGGTAGAAGCGACCACTTTCTGACTATGGTCAAAAACCATCATGTGATACCATAAATCAGATTAAAATTCAATAACCAGTTCAATGGCAGTTATTAGGAATAGCCACATCCAGCCATTTTACGGGAACCAGAGAAGTGACCAATTTCATACATGGATCAAAATCCATCATCTATTTCCTATGCCCTATGTTTAAGAAAGTTGTGACTAGGAAAGTAAACAGAAAATCATGTTCATTTATGTTTATTTATGTTTATTCTGAGTCAACTGCTAATACGACGAGATAACATCGATTCAAATCAGCTGCACGCAAAGGAAATTGTAAACAAATCGAAGTGCACCTAGCGGCCAATGCAGAAAACAACTAAGTTCAACCATGATACCAACCGGTGGAAACTAACGATTTTAAAATGGCTCTCTACTTGACTAGCCTATTGGTCCCAAGCAAATCGATTAACGTACCCTATTCTAGTTGAAATTCTACTACTACACTATGTTTGTTTTGATTCGCTATGAAAGTTTCACAGATAAAATGAGGGGCTCGTGGATTTTCCTATGTTTCGAGGGATGCATCGATTAGCTTGTGACCGAAGAGAGTACCAGAGCTGCGCCAAAAACTTGAGCACGTTTCTTCGGGACCTTCTGGTCTTAGAGCTACCTCTTTAATTATACTGCGTAGGACCGTAGAGGTAGCTCTAAGACCAGAAGGTCCCGAAGAAACGTGCTCAACTTTTTGGCTCAGCTCTGGTACTAGCTTCGGTCCCAAGCTAATCGATGCGCCTCTCGAAACATTGGAAAATCCACGAACCCCTCATTTTATCTGCCAAACTTTCATAGCGAATCAAACATAGTGTAGTTCTAGAATTTCTACTATAATGGGGTACGCTTATAGATTTACTTGGGACCAAGAGGCTAGTCAAGTAGTGAGCCAATTTAAAATCGTTAGTTTACACCGGTTTGTAGGACCATGATATAAATATGAATTAGGAATTTTGTCAATTATTCAAACTTTTCAGCAAAATTAATGCATTAATAGTCTGATAATATGAAGTTCACAACTTTTAATAGTATTATAGATCTAATGTCTAATGTATTATGGCTCTAATGTTGCCCTACACAGCAAAAAAAAGTTGTTGAATCATCATATATAATAATATCACATTGTACGATGTACATCGATTTTGCGAACAAAATTACAGCCATTGATGTAATATTGTATCTGCTTTTTGCTATTACGTAATTATTTCATACATCAGCTTGAATTACGTTGATCGATATTACATTTTTTTTTGCTGTGTATGGATCTAAGATTGGGCCCATCGCTAAAAATCTGCTATTTATCAATTTTAAGATTAACGTGTCATTGGGAAGGTACAAGTGGATATTTTGGTCGCTATTGACAATTTACTCGATTGCTGAATTTATGTATGGGCCCAAATTAGGGGCATTTATGCTGACATTACACCCATTTCCTCTACTTCACAAAAGTTTTGAAAATGTAACAAAACATTCCTCTTCTGGACAGTTCTAAAGTGAGCCATGTTGATAAAAAAAATGAGTTAAAAGTGGACTATTTTTAAAAACATAATAAAAAAGGTTTTTTTTTATTCTTAGGCCGGAACAAATATCAAGTTTTTCTTTTGTCACCCCCCCTTCAAAATTTTGGAATATCACCAAGGGGCGATTTTATCGAACATCATTCCTAATCTTGTTTGGCAACTCACTAGGTAAGCCACCTTCAATCTGATCAATCCCTCTTGTTCGTTGGGCACATCTTCGTCTTGTCCCAGTCGGATCGCTACAAAGAACCATTTTCAGTGGGTCGTTATCCGACATTATTACGATGTGCCCAACCCACCATAGTCGCCAGATTTTTGCATTCGATCTACATTTCTTAACTTACAAACCTTCTGCAATGATAGATTTTTTTTTAAAGCAAACACAATTGTTGAGAAAACTGGGTTTACATCCACAAAAGTACGTATTTTTATAGAAATTTGGGTTTCTTGATCAGCCAAGTTGGATTTTGGCTCCGTCCTTTGAAAAACAGGTTTGGATGTTTTGGAATAGACCTTTGTGAGTTCATACGTGATGGTAGATTTTTTTGAAGCCAGGTTGGATTTCGGTTCAATCTTTTGAAATGTGTTCTTGGATTTTATATAATGGAACTTGCTGAATACCGGAAGGACGAACCTGGTTGATATTCACAAAAGAAGATATTTTCATAGAAAATTAATTTTTCTGTTTTTCCGAACAGAATTTTGGCTTCTATCGTTGAAAGATAGGCTTGTATTTTAATAGAAGTTGCTAAATCCATACGTGAGGGTTGAATTTCTTCAATTTTTGAGAATACCAAGTTTAAATTCACAAAAGTACGTATTTTCATAAAAACTTTGATTTTCTGTTCTGCCTAGTTGAATTTCGGCTCCGATCTTTGAAAATAGACTTGAATTTTAAAGAATGGACTTTGCTGAATCCATACGTGACGGTAAATTTTTTGAAGCATGCACAATTTTTTAGAAAACTGGTTTCTCAAAAGTACGTATTTTTATATAAATTTAGGTTACTTGTTCCGCCAAGTTGAATTTCGGCTCCTTCCTTTGAAAAATAGGAGTGGATTTTACCGAATTGCTGAATCCATCCGTATTTTCATAGAAATTTGGTTTTTCGGTTCTGCCAAATTGCATTTTGGCTCATATCTTTGAAAAATAGGCTTGTATTTTTTAGAATGGACCTTGCTGAATTCATACGTGAAGGTTGAACCAGGTTTGTAATTCTAAAAGGTTTTTTTTTTGTTTTCCTTTTCTGCTGAGTTGGATTTTGATACTGTCCTTTGAAATTTATGCTTAGATTTTATAGAATTGACCTTGCTGAATTCGTATGTGATGATTATTTTTTTAAGCACACCCAAAGCCAGGTTTAAATTGACAAAACTACGTATTTTTGTTAAAATTTGGTTTTTTGGTTCAGCCAAGATGTATTTTGGCTCCTTTCTTTGAATATTACGCTTGGATTTTGTTGAATAAACCTTCCTGAATCCAACCGTCTAGTTAGATTTTTTGAAGCACGAACAATTGTTGAGAAAACTGAATTATATTTGGATAGGGAGGAACTTTCGAAAACAGAACGTTTTTTATAAGAACTGTTACGTTTGTGGTATTCCGCTTGATGGTTTATCCGGAATTTATCAATGCCCAAAATCAATTACTTTGATCCTATTCATCTACATTATTACCACTGTTCTTCCTTGAAAGGATACACAAACTTATGCGCGAAATGTCTTGTTGATAACTTGAGTTTTACAGGATAGCAATTGAAATATATGGTTTAGATATAATGTAAAACGAATTTTAAATGTTTTACTTTTTTTTTTGGTTTATTTTTTATCCCTGCCCCCCTCCCCTCGACTGGCGCGAGCTTCGAGTAACATAAGAAAAACTTGTGATTTGTTTCGGCCTTATAAAATATATGTTAATCATTAAAAAAGCTTTTTTTCTTTGTAGCTATGAGCTTTTAGAAAAAGTTTATTAGAACATATGGACTAAATTAGCGCTAGTAGAAATAGGCTTAACCCAGGGTCAAACCATGATTCATTTTTGGATAGGTCCAACCAAAATGCATTACCCTAAATATGCACGGCCAACTAAGATGTTTTGTCTGCAAGGTTTGGCACCCCGCCTTTTTGTGTTTACTGCAAGTGATTTTGAGCGACTGTCGTCTGCTACATCCATCTAATTTACGGCATAGTTCTGTAAAAAATACACCGAATAAAACGTGACAAAATGCCAGTTTCTTCTGCTTTCCCAAAGACAGCGTCGTCAGAAAAAGTGATTCCTATTCTGTTGGTTTTGTCGCGGTCAAAGTGTGACGGAAAACTTAATAAAATAAATCGTAATTAATCTACCATATTGAAAATTGGATTTTCGTTAAGGCGAAAGTCGATTTTAAACTGATTTCAACTACATTTCAATTTCGATTTAGATTTATACGTGACATCGGATAGCAGAAAACTATTAGCAACTCCAGGTGCATTTTCTGTTTTTTTTTTAATTGTTGCGGATTTGAACGATTATGATGATTTACAAGATTATAATAGGCTTGACTTGATTGATTATTTATACTTTTCCCATGCAAACTTATTTATTATTTAAATCTCAAAAATCAAATTTTAACCTCAATCTCAATACTCCCCACGCTTTTCCTCGTGAAGCGCTCGTGTTTATTTACATTGCTGGAACCACGTTTGTAGTGACTGCTTTCTCACCCCAATGGGTCTGGGTTCAATCCCAGCCGAGGTCGGTGAGATTTTTCTGAGGCATAAAAATCTCTGGTCACGGCTTCCTTCGAAAGGGAAGTACAGCCGTTGGTCCCGGCCAATGTGTGTTTGAATGGGTACGATATCCCTACGCAGGTGTGGAAGCTGCCCACATGTACATTCCATTGCCGTCAATGGATGGCAATCGATGTCCGTCGGTGATTGGCATTAGATTACGGATCAGAGACCGACGGGGAAAGAAGAAGAAGACGGTTCGATTGGAACTTTTGGTTTCAGTCTTCGTGCGTCTCTTATTTAACATCGTATCTAAGGAAAATGAATGACCTCTCCCAGTTGATAAACAGGAAGTTCTAATGTTCTGTTTTGTGAAAATTCAATTTAGAGTGCAGTCTGAGGTCTGAGAGGCAGTGTTCTTATCGTTTTAGGTTTTTTTTTTCAGATGAAGAAGTGCAAGGAGTTTGCTAAAAAGTAAAATTAATTAAGTTTTTCGCAGTTGGTAAATTACTGTAGAAATTACACTGCAAATATTGATAGATTATTCTAAGTGCTGCATGGTTTCGATGATCCGGTGAAAACGCTTGCTTGGCGAGGATGATTTATGAAACAACTTCGAAAACATGGAAAGATAGGCAGGTAATGTTGGTGAGATCTTTCCGTTTGTATTTATTTATTTGTATTTCCATTTTATATAATATATAAATATATACCATTTCCTAATAACACAAATGTTCCCTTTCGTGACATTTATGAACGTATTATGGGTTCCCTACACTTAGGGTGTCCATCCAACCGGGAAAATTATGATTTCACTTCGTAAAAACTTTTTGAAGCACAACAGGTAAATTTATAAAAATGAGTTTCATGAAATGGTAAGTTTTGCAGATATTCCTGACAATTTTCCGGATCTTCCGGAGAACCAACTTGTGGCCATGGGCGGTTCATATGCTGACTGCACATTGTAAACAACTATTCAAGCACAATACTAACCGTTTTGAAAAAATCGTAGAACTTTAAAACGAGTTCATCACTTTTAGGTCAAATAATGTTCAGCAGTACCATATTGTCTATATAGTTCAACGGTAAACTTTAGTGTTCACTTTTAGAGTAATCTCATCTCAGATTAACCGTTTTCATTCATCCAGATTTACTCCGGATTGTAGCCGGTTCCGCGTGGTCATAATGACCAAATGGCATCCAGGCCCCTGGAATGGCAACATGGAGCATATATCTTGCCACTCATGCAAAATGATCATTGTATAGCAACAACAATCTTGGGTCTAAATAGACCCAGAGGGCGAGATTGCAGCCCTTTTTTGAATACCGTCACCAGGTTGAAGAAACGCAGCTAGCCCCTATCAATCTACCAAGCAACCGACCACGTGAAGCAGTCCAAATAATCCTTCAGAAAAAGTACAACCAACATTCAAAACGGTACCGCAGTGCTTCAAGTACCACTTCACACCCTTTTGCCCATACAAAGTACCTATCGTATGGACGCAAGCCCTGAGCCTTTTTGTGACGATGGCGGATGGGCCGCACTCCTGAAAATAGCTTTGGGTCAGGGCGAAATAATTCTAATAATTTTTGGCACCGGATCATCATGAATCACACAAACAACACGCCACAACCATCAGTCTTACCGCCACTTCCGAGAGCGAGCGAGATAGAGCTTGCCATGATGGTGTTGGCTGATGATATGCTGCTGCTGACGAATTCTATTTTTCGATGACACGATAAATATTCACGAATTCTGCTGCTGCTGTTGCAAATGGATCAGTTTGTTTGATAGGAGGCGGGAGGACCGAGTGGTGAGGAGTGCATTTTTGTTTTTCCGAGGGTTTGGGAAAATTTCAATCAATCTTGCTGCTGGGTAGAGGTCGTCGCGTTCTCAAAATTGCAACCGTGGTTTTGCCAGCTATCCATCAACATTTCGACCTCCAGAAATTAAATTCCCGTGGCTTTGGGTTCGGTACACGGCCTCTTAAGGGCTCACATTTCGGCAGCAGCCAAAAAAAGTAAGCTACAATCAAATAAGAAATTTCTGTACGCTGGGGTAGCAAAAAAATGATTGTGTAACATAAAACACTCCTCCTCGTTTGTCTGGAGAAAATTCGAAGGCGAGCCTTTCACCACCCTCGACTTGCTCACTCTCTCTCTTTTTCTGGTTCGCCTTTGGAGCCATCCACACATATTTCCACCCACCCATTCATCCATCCGGCCGTGAATCCAAAGCACCAAGCACGGGTCCCCTAAGGGAGAATTTTCTTCCACCTTGCGTCTCTGCTCGCTGAACCCTCAAGTATTCCATTGATCCACCGCCCCCTCCCCATTCCCCACAAATCAGAATCTTATCATAACTCTTCCTTAAATGTATATCTCGTTTCATGGCGAAGCTCGATTTTTGATCCTGCTCCCCCGTTTTACCCTGGAGATTCGAGAAAGCACTGGGGAGTTCCCTTCAGCAGCAGTAGCATGAAAACGAAAACTGAGGAATTCAATTACATACATTCACTCACTGAGGCTCTCAGTACACGCTCTTTCCAAACGTAGTAGTCGTTGTCGTCGTCGTTGGGTGAAAATTCAGCACCAAGTTGGAAATTCAATTTAATTTCGCAGCAAGCAGCAAGCTATGCTGCACTCCTCAACCTTCTTTTTCCACTTTGTCGTACAATTATTCCTCCTGGTCTCATGCATTCACCACCCCCACCGATGACGAAAATTTTACTTCTCAGAATAAAATTTATCGCCAGCTACTTCAAACCAGCGAGAATCGTGTCAGATATGATTCCGTTCGAATTTTCTGCTAACCTGTCTTCAATTTGCTTCCTCAGATTATCCGGACTGGAGTGAAAATCAAGCCTTGAAAGTTAATCTTCTTCTTGGGAATTCCTTTCTCCGTTATTCGTCTCGCACCACACGACACCTCTTTCACGACACTTCACTCACTGATCGAAAGATCCGTCCAAGTCCGGACATACGGTTCGCACAAACTTCCGTCTCAACAGCGCAAAGAAACCGACCACCGTCCGGGAAAATCCATACCGTCCGAAATATTTCCGCCGAAATAAATCAAATTCGCGACAAGCTTCCAAGCGATTCGGGTTTTCCTATTTTCCTTGCAGGGCCGACTAGGCCAACTACTGTTCCTCCTGATCCGTAACAGGACTCGACAGCTCTTCTAATGCATGTAACAAGGACTCGGGACCGCTCCTATGATTTGCGAGCATCGGGTAGGAGTCACAACGACAGACTGACGACGTTGGAGTAATTTTGCTCCATTCGAGGCCACCACCGACTCGTCTCGATTGGCTCGATGTGTGTGCGGTGGCTGGAGGCCGCTCCCCAATACACGGAGTAGTAGGTACCTACACACAAAACCCCGATATCGGTGGTCGGACGAAGGGAGAATCACAGAACACGAGAGTCGATATCCGTTTCCCACCGATGCGATGCGATGGGGGGATGCCTCTAAGCCGCTGATGGAGAGCGAGCGAGCTTTTTCTCGCATGCCTCCTAGATTACGACATACGACTCTGCTCTGTAAGCATAGAATGCTTATTTTGGAGAGGAAGCAGCATATAAGTCGATCGAGCGTTTCTAAATATCCTAGAGAGCCCCCTGAATACGCGAATGTGGGTAATTGTGGGAACATGGAATCCTTTCAGTTTTCGATTTGTGATATCACTCATGGCGCTTTTTTTTCTGTAGTAGTAGTAGCCCAGAACGGATCGAAGCAGAGAATCATCTCCAATGATTGGAAGCTTTTATCGCCGTGCCAGAGGCAGGATAATAAACATTATGAATGAAGGAATAGAAGGAAAACTTCCGACAGTGATGGCAGTTGTAATTTTCCGTTTAACTTTATTAAGAGAGCTGATTAAACTCCGTTACTCGTATAAATACTCCGATTATTCATATCAAAACATCGAAATCGCTTTTCTAATGATGATAACTGCATGATAACGGAAAACGACAAGTCTCTATAAGTTCAGAGTTTAAACTATGTAAAATGCCAATGTATTACAATTCAATTTGAAGCGATGGGACTTATTTCAAGTAATGACTCCGTCATGTGAGACAATTCGTTAACAGTATAACTAAAAATCAGTCACTTTGATTTAGTGTATAACACAACTCTAGGGGTAGGGGTAATCAACTCTGCACTCTGTGCCGAAACACATCGTGGCACACTGATCGGCACGATATGGCATACGAGGACAAGTATGACACAAAATATAATACAAAACGGTATCCCTGTTTTGTGTTTACTTCTTTGTTTACTTCAAAGTAAGGTAGAAGGGATTTTTTGTCAGTGCCATTTTTATTGTTTTGTCGATTTTCCAGCGAAATTGTCGCCAACCATGATAAGAGCTTGTATAATTTACGAGACTCTCCGTGTTCTTATACCTTTTGGGGGATGAACCTAAAGTCCTCTAGTTAAAGTATGGACGACTGTCAGCACAAAACTGAAAAAAGCTGTTCCAATTGAGCAAAGCGGTGCATTTTGACGGTTCGATTGGAACAACTTTTGACAGACGTCCATACTTTTACTGTAGGGCTTTAGATGAACCTCTACAGAAAGTCCACACGGCTTTTGAGAGATGCCCATAGTTTCGGGGAAGTTCAAACGAATTAGTCAGACGCAGTACGCCACGCAAAATAGACCAAAATTCTTATTAATCCTAATCTATGGCCATCTAACCATATAATCCGGACCGAGAGCTGATTGTATAGGTAAAGAGAATTGCAGTTCAGATTGCACTGCTAATGTACGGTGTCAACAACAGCCCGGTGCCAAACGATCCTATCATTCTGTAGATGCATCTGCAACCGCAGCAGTTCCTCCCACAAAACCACTCGGTACGATAGCTGGTTCACCAATCAGTCAGCCGTACAGCTCATTCTATGGACTGAACGATCTCGGAGATTCGGTTAGCTGTGGAGGCTAGTGGAGTCAATGGTTCACGTATTTCCAGTTCACAGTTTCGCAACTTGGGTGTTCGTTTCACCGACAGCAGCAGAAACACTATGAAAGATGCTGCTAACAGAATTGTGAAGGTAACCACCGGAGCCAATTTTAATCGCGAGATTATTGAACGCAACCGGAACCGGCAGCAGTTTCAGTGAGATCAATATGTGATTCCGGCATGTCCAAGCAAGGATAAACAATATGAAGGAACAACAAGCAGATACAAAGAGAAGGTAGTCATCAAACTACTGCAACCAGTATCGAGATCCTGGACCGACATTTGGATGCTGCTGGAAATTATTCGATGGAAGATGTGGATAATCGGATTAAACGCAAGAAGTAGAGAACCATGCGAAAGAAGAAGCCCAACACTAGTTAATTGGTTTCCGTAAATGACCAATATCAGCGGACTCCTGCGTCTTCTGTTTATTTATCAGGGTTTTCCAATGTTCTAAACCATGGACAAAGTAGATTGACTTATAGTCGCTATATTTTATCTGACGGATAACATTTCGATCTATCAAAAAGTGGAACCAATTCAATATATTGTAGACCAACAATTGAAAAGGTGCTATCAACTTTTATAAACAAAACGGTAGAGATTTTCGGGTATGGAAATTTCAATATCCGAACCCGACTTGTACCCGACTCATTAAATTTTCAAGAACCCGTACCCGACCCGAACCCGACTTCAAAATACATACCATTACCCGTACCCGACCCAAACCAGATAAATTGAAAACTATTTTACCGGTACCCGACCCGAACCCGATCGATTAAATTATCTAAAACCCGTACCCGACCCGAACCCGACAAATCATAAATCTCAATACCCGTCCGTACCCGACACGAACCAGATCCAAAATATCCAGCTAATTCTGAAATTTTCGAAATGCTATTCAAAAATTATAACTATTTAACAACATATTTATTTTCGAATCATCGTTCGTTACAGAATAAATAGAATCAATATTTTTTCGACTGGTTAAGATGCAAATAATATTACCCAAACCCGAACCGTACCCGACTTGTTCGTTTATTTTGTTACCCGTACCCGACCCGAACTCGACATATATATTTTTTTTAGATACCCGTACCCGACTCGAACCTGATTTTTTTTTATACACGCACCTGACCCGAACCCGTCGAGTACGGGTACGGGTCGGGTTTCGGGTAAAAATACCCGTACCCGACCATCTTTAACGCACGGTAGAGAACTTTCTTCTCCTGGATGGATAGCATCTGACATCAGTCATCCTTCTTCTTCTCGCGGAGGGGCTGAGCTTCGACCCAAGTAACACTTGCAACATCTTGCATGAAAAATAAAAAAAAATCCAGTTGTAAATAAATTATATATTAATTGCTTTTAAAACATTCTGTTTTAGACGCGTTGTATTGTTGTTTGTGAAGTATTCAACCTTTCTGACAAGCACTTGTTATCTTGAAGTTATAGTTCGATATTGCATGTCTCAATCACCAGTTTATAACACATTTATAACTGATTGTATTTGGTGAAAACTGGCTAGCCTTATGTACAACATGTTTTCATATGTCATTATTATAAACATGAATACATCTGAGATATATGAAACTAATGTTCTGCCCGACAACAACTCAGCAGCACTAGACTCCTTGAACTGTGTCTCAGAGTCGACGCTCTACTGGGCAAACTGGAGGGGCTACGCGGACGAAAAGGCACTCAAGCTTTCAATTAATTATATGATGTGAGTAGTAGCTATATTGAAGATCCGCGAGATGTCGCCCCTTCAGTGGTAGGAAAATCTTTTTTGCAGTATGGAGAATATCAAAAAATCCACGATTTCTGACTAAACATGCTTCCACAGAAGGAAACAAATAAACGAGTGTTTACTTTATCACCATAGTAATGTACTCGTGCAATTTTTGTGCATCTAAAACTGCCCATAAAGACGATAATGAATAAAAACTGAAAATTTTCATGCATTTTCAAATGGTTTCCTACCATTCCCATACATTCGAAAGTGACTGGCCCTCTGTATGTGGATGATATCAAAAACAACAAAACATGATTAATTAAACTGAAACACAGCGCGGATCAATTTAAACACTGTATTTTCTCCAATTAACCCTTCGTCTGTGCCAAAAAAAACTTACGTTGTCTGTACCTTGGGGTCAATTTGACCCCAAATTCAAATTGTCATATCTCAGCGAAGGTTCAACGGATTATCGAAATTTCAAATGTTATGTAAGGTAAATTTAGTGAAATTTCTGTTTAAATTATCAAAATTCATTTTAAAGGACGGATCTACTATAGGGAGGGGTCATTGTAAAAATATTCCCATGAAGTGGCATATTTTAATGTTAGAGATGTTTATATCACAAGATCTCAACCAAATAGGATGTTGCTTCTTTCTGTAAAGATGTTCAAAAATACAAGGTCTTCAAAACTATGGATAGTGTATGACAGAATTCACTCCCTAGATGGCACTAAAACGAAAATGCTCAAGTTGCACCATCGTAAATACACATTATATAACGTTATCTACAGATCCTGCTCATATGGATGGTTCCCGTCGTTAGCTAAGTTGTTCAGATGGACAAGACCTATCTGCAAGAAAGAGTTTAGTTCAGAATTCACTCACCAGGCACCACTAGAGTGACATTCATTTTGAACTGATTGCCTTAACTTAACTTTTGGACTAGATAGAAGGTTTCCGTCTTAGGAAAAGTTGTTCTGATGGACTAGACCTATCTTTAGGACTAGAGTTTAGTTCATAATTCACTCACCAGGCAGCGCTAGTGTGAAATCAATTATGAATTGTTTGCCCTGACTTAACATCTTGATTAGATAGAAGGTTCCCGTCTTAGGCAAAGTTGTTCAGATTTCAATTAGATAAGGTCTGAAACAAAAGGCAGCTTTCTGGCGTTAGGCAAAAATGTTGTAAATATATCTAAGCAAGCGAATGACGACGTCACGTCGACGCAACACAACATTCCATTGTAAATAGTAGATGTTAAGTCACAGAATATAGTTGTCTATAGCGCCACTAAACATTTCCACATTTAACTAATACCATTATGTGCGGTGCGTGGTGCCGTGCTCCCACCGCCATTTACCGGCTGTTCTCTTTCCAATTGAGCTAATTTTCTGTATGTGATTTGGGCCAACCATAAACTTGGCACCGACAAAAAATCACCTCAATTCGTTGGAAGACAACCGAGACAGTACGGTCGATGGACGGCATCAATCACCGCGCTATCGGGGGGATTCAAGATTAACTGCGCAATACGTTTTTGAAGCTTCTCTTTATCTCAAGCATATCGAAAAATAGTTAGACGAAAGCAAGCTCATAGGTCTGTTCCCGTGCTTGTTTTTTTTTTTGCTTTTTGCTTTTTGCTTTTTTTCTGTACATAATCTGTGGTTGTGAACTGTTTTGTGCATATATGGTACTATACACCAATACTAACGAAAAGCGGTCTACAAGTTAGTTAATGCGAAGTGAGTTTTTCATTCTCAATTACCATTCGATTCTACCATACTCTTGGATGATTGAGTAAGTGATACTTTTATTTATTATTATTGAAGGATATTTGATTTGTATTTCAATTAGCATAATGGACGCGGAAATCGATGATAACTTTGATGGTGACTTCTCTGATTTTGATGTAACGGATGAAGAAAGTATTGACCATGACGAGGAAATGTCTTCCGATGACGAAGAAGATGCAGACGTTACGGAACCGGATGTAGGTAACATGTTTGTGGGAAAAAATGGACGTTTGTGGAGTGTCATTCCAAAAACACAACCTCCGATTGATGTGATAACACGTGAGAAACGGGGATTATCCGTAAGTGCAAGAAGAGATGTGTTGAATGCGGTTGATGCCTTTAAACTGTTCATTGATGACAATATTGTAAAAATCGTCGTCTGTGAAACTAACAGGAAAGCTCGTGTTTTTTTCAAAAATAATCCTGGTGGATCTTATAGAAAATGGAAAGATACTAATTCTAAGGAAATTTATGCATTTTTGGGATTGCTAATTTATGCTGGAGCATGTAAATCGTGGGATGAGGAATTACCAGATTTGTGGAAAAATGATAATCGCCCTATATTCAGAGCAACTATGTCATTGATGCGATTCCAACAATTGCTACAGTTCTTAAGGTTTAATGATTTACGTACAAGAAAAGTCAGACTAGCTGAAGACAAACTAGCTGCCTTGCGAAAAATATGGGATGTGTTCCAGGAAAATCTAAATGCGATGTATAAACCATCACAAAACATCACTATTGATGAACAATTGGTACCCACCAGAGGTCGATGTTCGTTTCGCCAATATATGCCTGCCAAGCCTGCTAAGTACGGCATTAAGATATTTTGATGTTGCGACGCTGAGAATAGCTATCCATTGAAAGGAGAAATATACGTTGGTCGACAACCACAAGAGGCTCGAGCTCAAAATTATTCGCTAAATCTCGTTCAACGTCTTTCGGATCCGTGGTTGAGAAAAGGTAACTAGAAAATATTCAGTTTATTTTTTATTTTTTATTTAACTTTGTTCGTCTTAGGTCGCAATATTACCATGGATAACTTCTTCACTTCTGTTCCATTCGCTGAACAGTTATTGCAACAGAAAACAACTCTCCTTGGGACAATTCGCAAGAACAAGCCTGACATTCCTCGAGAGATGTTGAATGTCAAAGAAAGGTAAAAAGAATCGAGTCTTTTTTGTTTCGATAGACAACTAACGCTGGTAAGTTACGTTCCGAAGAAAGGTAAAAACGTGATTTTACTGTCCACAATGCATCACACAAACGAAACGGATGTGACACAGAGAAACAAGCCGACAATGATATTGGACTACAACAAGACTAAAGGTGGAGTAGACAATATGGACAAACTTGTTTCAACGTACACCTGTCGGAGAAAGTCAAATAGATGGCCCATGACTGCGTTCTTCAATATGATGGACGTAGCATGTATTGCTGCTTATATTCTTTACTTTTTTAAATTTCCGAATGCTGATAATTCTTCTACAAAGCGTAAGAAATTTTTGCTGAAATTGGGAAAGGAGTTGGTTCATCCTTTAATTGAAGAGCGTATTGCGAAGTCATCAAAAATTTTCGGTGATGTAGCAGATGCTATTCGTCAAATGGGATATACCCTAGTGAGTGTATCACCAACAGAAGAAGAAAAGAGGACCTGTAAACGTTCCCGATGTATAATATGTCAACGGTCCAGCGACAAGAAAGTTTCCACGCAATGTACAGCATGTCACAAATATGTTTGTAATGATCATATGGATTCGATTTGCCAAGCCTGCATTGAAAAGCTAAGTGAAGATAGTGATGATTAGTTGATGAGCAATAGTGACTGATATGTACCATGTCTTATTTTTAAGAATATATTTTCAAATAAACAAAAGCTTAAATTGAATTGCGTATTTATTTCTAAATTTGGATGTCAGGAATCTTCTGTACAGAGTTGGCAACTAATAGATTATTTTTTTTTCATCTGACCAAAATTGCTAAAGAGAGCGAGATTCTTATTTCCTAAAATATAAAATTAATGCAAAAAATCTAAACAAAATGACACTTTAGTGATCCCTGGGAAACTATGAGGATTACTATATCTTTGTTTTAGTTCATCTTAAAAACTTGGTCGAAATAAAAAAACTTCCATATAGGCGCTGTACAATGAAACCAAAAACTCGAAACAATGTGAAGCAAAAGTGAAAACTGATGAGTAAATTCTTAGCTAAACTGTTTGCCATAGAATAGGTTGAGTCTATCGGATCCACTTTGCCTAAGTTGGGAGCTTTCAATCTAGTTAAGATGTTAAGTTAGGGCAAAACATTCTAAATTAATGTCACACGAACACCACCTGGTGAGTGAAACCTGTGCCGAACTTTTTTACCACAAAATAGGTCTTGTTCATCAGAAAAAATTTGCTGAATACGGGAACCTTCTATTTAGTCCATGCGTTAGGTTAGAAAAACAGTTAAAAATTAACATCACACTGTTGCAACTTGGTAAGTGTTTTCTGAACTAAACACTAATTCTGAAGATAGGTCCAGTTCATCTGAACAACTTTGCCGAAGACGGGAACTTTCTATCTAATCCATATGTTAAGTTAGGGCAAACATTGAAAAAGTAATGCCACACTAGCGCTGCCTGGTGAGTTAACTTTGATCTGAATTATTTACCATAGGATAGTTCTTTTCCATATGAACAACTTTGCCGAAAACGGGAACATTCTATCTTGTCTAAACGTTAAGTTAGGGCAAACAATTTAAAATGAATGTCACACTAGCGCTGTCTGGTGAGTGCATTTTGAACTAAACTTTTTACCTTAGGAGAGATCTTTTCCATCTGAATAACTTTACCCAAGACGGAAACTTTCTATCTAGGCCGTGTGTTAAGCTAAGGCAAACAATTCATAATTGATTTCACACTAGCGCTGCCTGGTGAGTGAATTATGAACTAAACTCTAGTCCTAAAGATAGGTCTAGTCCATCAGAACAACTTTTCCTAAGACGGAAACCTTCTATCTAGTCCATATGTTAAGTTAAGGCAATCAATGCCAATGAGTGTCATTTTAGCGGTGCCTAGTGAGTGAATTCTGAACTAAACTCTTTTCCCAAAGATAGGTCTTGTCCATCTGGACAACTTTGCTGAATAATGGAACCATCTGTATGTGCAGGATCTGTAGATAATGTTATATAATGTTTGTTTACGATGGCGCAACTTGATCATTTTCATTTTAGCGCCATCTAGTGAGTGAATTCTGTCATACACTAACCATAGTTTTGAAGATCTTGTATTTTTGAACATCTCTACAGAAAGAAGCAACATCCTATATGGTTGGGATCTCGTGATACAAACTTTTCTAATATCAAAATATGCCATTTCATGGGTATATTTTTATAATGACCCCTCCCCCCTCAATCTGATAATTGTAACAGGAAGTACACTAAATTACCTATGCAAAACATTTAAATTTAAGAAATCCATTGAAGATTCGTTAACATACGGCAATTTGAATTTGGGGTCAAATTGACCCCAAGGTACAGACAACGTAAGTATTTAAATAAATGTTTTCCAATAAATATTTTTTTCAATTTTTTTTTAAATAAATTTTAATTTTTATATATTTTTTAACCTTTGTAATACGTCCGGTGGACGCGCCTAGTCGTGAAAGAATAAGAAAAATCCATTGACAAATAAAAAAGTTACAGCCTATCAAAGTGGCCTGGGGTCAAATTGACCCCAAGGTACAGACAAAGGGTTAACGATAGTGTGGATTGTGTGGTGTTGTGTTCGATTTTCTTGGCACATATCCTTGATGACGATGGCGACTACGACGACTGCAGCACAGCGCTCGCTGTGGTTCCGGTATGATCCTTAAAGGCCGATCTAGTCGGCAAGATGGCGGTACCACCGCTCGGTGAAATTCCGGTACAATTCCGACAACGGCGGACGAAGCGAGGCTGACCGAACGGGTTGGCTTTACCGGGGCTGGTATAGTGGTTTGTGGAGATGGTTCCGATGCACAGGCGCTTCCTTCTGACGAAGCCGGTCGACGACGGCAAAGCCGCCCTCTGTCGAACCGGGAAGGGAAATTCTCCTTGGCGTTTAGGGCCTTCAGCCCGAGAACGATGTCCTTTACGTTTAGGCCAAGGTAACTAAATGTCACCTAGACCGTAGCGTGCAATGGAGGTCGTTGACTCGCCAACCAGAAAACCATTTGATTAGTTGAAAAAAAAGGTCCTAGCGAGGAGGTAACATCCATTAGTGCCTTAGACCAATTTAGAGGATGACTTCGACTTTACCTGAATCAGCTGAATTGATGATTTACACTTCATCTTGATTCACTACTCGTACTGTATTCTGTTAAAATGTATTCCACAGACACTTCTGGTCTACACGCTCGCCTGAGATAAAGTGAACGATGGCCGTTCTCTACGCATCGCAGAACCCTTCAGCTCATCACCCGTGACTCCGTGTCACCATTTTGCCGCGGCCATGCGCGCCTTATTCAGCAGTCGGCCGTTAAGCATGGCCGTATCGTTTGCCCAGTGGGTTTCACCGCAAGTGTTACACAAATTTGTTTGAATGCTCGATCACATGATGCATATTTAAAATATCGTATGGGACCTTTGTAACAGAATGGTTACATATTACTTATTGATAACATGTTATTAATAAGTTATATTTCAGTTGTACTCATGTTTCCAAAAGTGACATATGAAAACATGTTGTATATAAGGCTATCAAGTTTTCATCAAGAACAATCAGTTATAAAAGTGTTATAAATAGGCAATTGAGAGTTACCATACCTAATTTTAACTTCAGTATATGATACAAGTAATGTTCTTGTTTTTCGAGCATGAGCATGAGCATGAGCATGAGCATGATTGACCAGCGCCGGCCGCGCCCGAACACAGGCCAAGAAAGGAAGGGGTAGGAATGTGTTGACGTAACACTCGCTTTGATGGAAGCCGAGAACACCTCTGCACTTCCACGAGGAATCACTGGGATATTGGATAATAGCCCAAGCAACACGGCTTGTCATAAAGAAGTTGAAAATACTTTGTAATGACTAACGCAAAGAATCACTAATACTTTAATATACATCATTTAATACATTTATACAACCTAAAAAGCGCAAGACGCGGAGCTTATACAACTAAATACTGGTCTTATAACATGTATTTTGGAAACATCATAAAAACCAGCGACAAAAAAAAACAATAAAAAAATCTTGAGCATGGGATTCGATCACTGGTCCTTGGCGTGGTAGACTTGTTTCTACCTAACTAGACCAACACCGCTTGATGAAAGGTTTGTTATAAGTATCTATCATGTTCTTGCCAATGGCATGAAAATTATTTTCTCGTTCAACACGCCTTCGATCCGTCATGAAGACGTTTTGTTAGTAGCAAAGCGTACATCTAATAGCCAGAATGTTATTAAAACGTATTTTCAACTTCTTATAAGACAACCTGCACATTTTCAGTTGTATTAATTTATGAGATGTCATAAAAAAGTATTTTCAACTTTCTTTATAACAAACCTCCGAATACCTCATAAGAAACTGTCAATCACGGCATGAAGAGACAGTCCGGCTCAATGGCACCGTCAATGTTTACGTCAATCTGGATTGATTTTGTATACGACAAGTTTTATAGTGGTATTAAAACAGTAAGATGCACGTTCAAATAACATTTCAAGATAAAAGCAAAAGAAAACTATTTTGGAAAATGTTGAATCGAAGAAGTATGAAGAAAACATCTTTAAACCTCATATATAACGTAGGATGTTTTCTGCATCTCTTATAATACATTTATACAACAATCCGTTCTAATTCTTTTTCAAAAGATGTTTTATGTGTTACTTGGGAGGGGGGGGGAACCCTGCTGCAATCGTTTTGGTAAACGATAAGCTGAATTGATGTCCTAACAATCATATAACGCGAAGGAGCTTGGGATTGAACCCACGGTCTTCTGCTCAGTAAGCAAAAACGTTTGCCACTAGGCAGACGAGCTCCTTTTTTATCATCGAGTTGCTGTTATTACCATGTAGTCACTTTAACAAATAAAACGATTGACGAATCTTGAATGTGGATGGGCTTGAGATTAGACTAATGATGTTCTGCTCAGTAAGCAAAACCGGTTGCTCTAAGGCCACCGAGCCCCTCATATCACATTATAGCGTTACTCAAGTTTTTTATGACTATTCAGACCCGGCACCGACGACAACGAAAAGTTTTACGAAATACACGATAAACAAGCGATCTAACCATACATTTTTAATATGAAAGGATCTGGGACCGCGTTTTTCTGCTCAGTAAGCAAGCCACTGCAACCGACGATCTTTGAAATCCTTAAACTAAAAGCTATGAAAGAGGCCTTCATTAAGATCCATTTTCACGCGACGTTAAATGTTTCGACCGATGCTATGACCGACGTGACGATTGTTTAATACCTGGTTGAACAAGCTATTCAAATGAAATTACGTTCTCGAATTTTACTTGGCATGTAATGAACAACAGAAATACGCGATAATTCATATTTTCAGCGGTTGGTGGTTAATTTTAAATATACTAACGGTACTGCCTACGACTACGACGGCGATTACGACAGCGACTACGACGGCGCCTACGACAACGACAACAGCGAATTTGTAACTTACCATTTGTCTAGGATAAACACCTTTGCCCGGCACCTCCACTGGTTCTTCATGTCCGCTATCTGTCACTGTTTGAAAAATATCTAATAGCAATTACCTTCCAATACCAATACTTCCTGTATTGCCATGGTCATCTGGGAGGAGGGTCGCATCTACTGCTTTCTCCAGGAACCGTTCACGGCCACCAGCTACTGCCCGTCCAGTCTTGGGAGTACCCAGCGAGGCATCCTTCAGATTACTTACAATCTCCGACACTCAATGCAAATCGCAGGCACACTTACGCTAGTTACAAAAAAAACACACCCGTGCAAAGAAACGGATCAAATAAACGTCACTCTCGCGAAAGCACACCCGTCGTCGTCGAACGGCAAAAAAAAGGAATCGGTGGGCAATTGAGAAATCCAACTTAAACTCCTGCGCGCCTGGTGGCAGGAATAAGCACTAACCGACGGTAATAAGTCTGTGACAGCCCTTGACAATTTCATTGATTGTTTGCAAAATTGTTTAATTTCAATGTAATTTCATGCAAATTTATTGTCAGCATGGATGAACCTTGTGCAAAATGCATAACATTATTTTGTAATGCATTGTTCCTAAATAAAAAGCTACTTCAAGACAGTTAAATTACAGAAAACATGTTAAGGTTTGAAGTCATCTGCCGATTAAACAGCAGACAAAGTTGGCCGACTAAATCCATAAAATTATTAAATAGGCCGATTGCTCGGTGTAGCACCAGACGAAAAACGATTTAATCTGCTGATTAATACACCGACTGAAATGAATTTTTAAGTGGCAATGGATTTAGTCGATGGACGCATCGGGTGATTTGGATGACGTTTGTTTATTTGGAAGATATTTTCGAAACAAAGCACGATAAAATTCAGCATTATATACCATTATTACGAGTACTAATTTTTTGCTCGGATCATGTTTTGACTTCCACAGAAACTCGCTAGGATGAATAGAAAATAATAGTTTTTTGGTGGAAATTTCAAAAATGTATTCAGTTTGACACATTATTTCGGACTTATCACCGCTGCGATTGCAGCGTCACGGTGGTCGATTGAAACATGGATTTGTCAATTTTGTGATACGGATTTCCAAAATAAACCGGGAATGCACGAATTTCACCACACCCAACTACGAAACACGTTCAGAAGCACTTTTGGTACACTTTCGTTCGAAAACACTTAATTTTTTTTTTCAAAAATAGTTGCGAGTGAACCAACATCATCACCGTGTAAATAAACTGAAATTAAATTAATGGCTCGCGATGCCACAAATTTCTGGACCGGGAGAAAAAATCAAACAACGCAGATAGCGTCAAATCTTCTGTTGCTTGCCCAAGTAATGTTCTTGTTTTTCGTGTTATAAACATGTTTTGAAAACAATTATGAAATTTCTCAATGCATTCTACAAACTGCAGTACAATATGGCTGACCAATGAAACAATGTATAGAATGAAAAAAACATTTAATTTGTGCTTTCAACATCACATGAAAGTTTTGTAAAAGAGAAAAGTAAGATAATTAAAAAAGAAAGGTGATATTCTATTTGTTTTTGTTTTCTGCAAAGTTGGGGAGTTTTATCCAGGATTTTTTATGCAATTCAATTTATTATATTAAGCTTTTTCTAAAAGCCAATGAGTTTTTTAGAAGTAGAATGTATCGATTTACCAGAAATTTGCAACCGCATAAATGTTTGCAGTACGGAATCTCAGCTTAGCCACTTTATTCGCACGATAAAAATCCTCAGAAGAATAAGTTGTGTAAATTGATGATAAACAAATTCCATTCGTAGGAAGGATGAAATTAATTTACAACATGTCCAAAACAGTAGGTTGCGTTATAGTCATACATAAGTTGCGCAAGTCAAGCATATGTTATATAGATCCCACCTCTTGCGCTTTTTTCGGTATTAATAAGTTGTATCTAAGTGACTAGACGTAAATTTTTACCGCTGATATTGTCATAAATAAGTTATGTAAACCCGTTTATGACAAATTGTGTTGCATGGGGAGTGTCACTTCCTTAAAGTCCTTGAAGATCGTTGAATATTGAAATTTATCTTGGAATATCTGTTCACAACATTTTTACGTTATTGGCTTTAAAATGTAAACAAACAGTATCAAAAGTCTTAAGTGGGGGGTTGTCAAACTCATACACACTTAGAAAAATTCATGTAAATTTAGGTGCTCTGAGAGTGACATATACGAGCGTCAATTTTGACATAAATTTGAGTCATAACAGACGCGAAATATAGCTTATTCAAACGTAACTTTTCAGGCTCGGAGCACTAAAAACTATATGACATGTTTGTTTACGTATCATCTTTTATTTCAACGATGGATTCCGTCATATGTAAAATTAGTTATTCCTAAGTGTGCAGGATACTGAGACTGATACCTTGATTGCCACACTTCGGCACGTTCGGCATAACGCTTGACCCAGCTTTCGGCACAGATAAAGTACTAGGCACAGATTGGGATATGCAGAGTTGAACCAACAATCAATACGAAACTAACGATTTTAAATTGGCTCACCACTTTAGTAGCCTATTGGTCCCAAGCAAACGATTAACGTACCCTATTCTAGTTGAAATTCTATTACTACACTATGTTTGTTTTGATTCGCTATGAAAGTTTGACAGATAACATCAGGGGTGTGTGGATTCATGCAGAACATGCAGGGGTGAGTGAAATAGCTTGGGACTGCTTGGGACCGTTGTTCTGGTACTGAGTGAGCCAAAAATAATAATGATTTTCTTCGGGACCCAGTGGTCTTAGAGTTACCTCTATGGTTGAACGCACCTTGGTATAATAACGAAAATTTAGAACAAATCAGTCAATTTATCATGTAATCGTATAGTAAACTATTCAAGTTTTAAACTGAAGTGCCAAAGAATTCGATATTTCACTTTATGTTATGCTTTTTGACTACACACTTAGAAATACCTAATCTTACACGTGACGGAATCCATCTTTGACATAAAGGATGAGACGTAAACAAACATGTATTGTAAAAGTAAGTGCTCCGAGACTGAAAAGTTTGAAAGTATGTTTGATTGAGCTGAATTTCGCGTCTATTACACGGACAGAAAATTGTTTGCATTGAACCAAAAAAAATTTCATTTGTATTTAAACAAATAATTCCGGTTGAAATTATATTGCATTTTATTGTTTCGATAATATTTATTCAAATAAATTCAAAATAAGATTCTTTTTGTTTTAATAAGCCACTCTTCAACTGCAACTATTGTTAAAATAACAACATTCTTTTATTAAGCCAACAATAGTTGATTTTAATTTAACATTTATTTGTTGTCTGTTCCCCGGGCCATGAATGCAAAAATAACTACCAACCATTCCCTCGTTTCCACCCGGACAAAAATGTAAACAATAACAAAAAAATTCTCGTTTGATTCAGCTCTAGAGGTAAGCAAGTATGCTGCAGTCGCAAAATATAAACAGTTTTTCTTTTTTATCCTTTATTTTTTCCGTCGATCTTATTTTCAGTACTGAGTACCAATGCTCCCGACGCCAGGAAGGCCGATCCCACACCTGGACCCTACTTATCGACCCATCAACTCATGAACCGGAGAGATTTTATGCCTCAGAAAGGTTTCAATTGTTATTCTGTTTGCTACAAATAGAAAACAAAACATAAAAATAATCCCAAATTATTGAATAATGAATCAATAAACATATTTTTATTTCTACTGCGTATATTGTCAGTCTAAATAAAATAAATTGATTGAATCAACAAGAAATCTCTTTTAAAAACAAACATATTTTTTTGTTGACCCAGCTGCCAAATTTGACAGCTTACGTCCTCTCTTGTAAATTCGAAAATATTTTCTTTTTGATTTTACAATCCATGGGTTTTTAGAAACAAAGATACTGGATTGTTGAAATAATAATGATTTCTTTTTGCAGCCAAAACAAAATGAAATTCTTATTAAATTTACGTCAAATATTATTACGTTTAAAATATTTTTTTTCTGCGTGTATGACTCAATTTTATGTCAAAATTGACGATCGTATATCCGGAGTAAATTGAGATTTGGGCGTAATTGCTTTTATAAACAAACATGACAATCGCCGATTTCTCATGAATTAAAGCTCAATCTCGTAAACAAACTATACCAACTGGTAAAGGAACCATTCTTCTACGTGATAGTGCTATTAGTTTTCGAGATTGAGCTTTTATACGGAAGAAACCTGAGATAAACGTGTTTGTTTACAAATACAATTACGCCCAAATCTCAAATCAGTCCGGATATGTCAGTCTCAGCGCACCTAAATTTACATCAATTTTCTAAGTGTATACACAGCCAAAAAATATTTTTAATATCCCATCATAGTGGATGCACTTCAATCAACAATCAATACGAAACTAACGATTTTAAATTTACTCACTACTTGACTAGCCTATTGGTCCCAAGCAAATGATTAACGTATCCCATTCTAGTCAAAATTCTAGTACAACGCAATGTTTGTTTTGATTCGCTATGAAAGTTTGACAGATAAAATGAGGGGTTATTGGTTTTTCCTATGTTTCGAGGGGTGAATCGATTAGCTTGGGACCGAAGAGAGTACCAGAGCTGTGCCAAAAAGTTGAGCACGTTATTTCGGGACCTTCTAGTCTTAGAGTTACCTCTATGCTTCAATCGTGTCGAAAATATGGTGTAAAAATATTACTTGCCAAAAAAAGACAAATTTATCATTAATACAGTGCATGAACTGACATTACGCTGTTTTTACTGCATTTGTTTATTTTTATGGCCATAAAAATTATAAATTCTGGAACGCGCAAAAAATAGTCAACTTCAAATTGGTGTATTTATGTTAAAAATGCATTAAAAAAAAACCTAAAATGCTGCCTTTGGAAGTTGAGTGTATATACAATGGTTGCTATGATGAGTTATCACCATTTGCTCTCCAGATTTCAAAATGACGTCCAAGCAAGAGGAGCAGCGTGTCAAAATTTTGCTCGCGCAGCAAGAGAATCCGACGTTCACACACGCCAAGTTGGCAAACTTGCTGGATGTGGTCAAATCGACCGTGACAAACGTTTTAAAAGTGTTCGGGGAGCGTCTGTCGACCGCTAGGAAGCCTGGAAGTGGCGACAATCGTAATCCGGACGTGGCAGCGCTGACGAAGAAGGTGGCGATGAAATATAAGCAAAATCCTAGCCTCTCCATCCGGTACGTCGCTGGCAAGCAAGCGGGCCAAGAAACGAGCCGAGTTGTCGACGTTTAAGAAGGTGAAGGTGGCGAACCGAGATTACAAACAAAACACGTCGGCAAAGCAGTGGTCCCGAAAGTTGTATACGAATATGCTCACAAAGTTCGACTGTGTCGTCATGGACGACGAAACTTATGTGAAGGGGGATTTCAAGCAGCTTCCGGAACAGGAGTTTTATGCCGCATCAGGAAAAGGGAAGGCGGCTGAAATTTTCAAAATCATCAACCTATCGAAGTTTTCGAAAAAAATATCTCATCTGGCAGGCCATATGCACGTGTGGTCTAAAAAGCGGCATTTTCATTACTACGGGAACCAAGGGTTAGGTCACTCCGCACACCAATTTTGGGTCATCTTTTTTGTCAGTGTGCCGCAAGTATGCCGATTGTGCCGGTCATAGAGCAAGCTGCGATTGTTTGTAAAATACCCATCCCGGCAACGGTATTTCTGACACCTTGAATGTTTTGGTTTGAAATCGCAAGGATAAATTGGATTGAGGATGACGCGGGAAGTGGCGGGTGTGTGAAATGTTGGTGTTTTGTGATCCATAGGGTAATAAAAGTCCTGTGTTTTAGTGTTTTATAATTCCCGCAAAGGCAGACCAGAAACCTAGCCTTTCGGCCAAGGAATTTCCTAGCCTTTCGGCCGGAAAGAGTTGGAACTGGACTTCTTTAGTTTGTTTGGTGTGAGTTGCAGCATTATTTGAATTAAGGGTACTAATTAGAGCTGATTAACTGCCTCTTCCTCTTGAGTCCACTCTAGAACCTACATTTCGTATTTAGATCTACAAGTGAACTGCAGTGTTTTCCTGCAGTGCCTCCTTTTTTATTTTACAACAATCTTATGCCTACGAGATTGTGCCGAAGGAAAGCCGAAAATGTGCCGATGGCTATGCCCAAGCTGTGCGGAATATAATTCCGGCACAATGTGCTGAGTGGCTTACCTCTTGACGGGAACCATCAATCAAGAGATCTACGTCCAGGAGTGCCTGGAAAAGCGGCTGCTACCATTCCTAAAGCAACATAATAGACCTGTGCTGTTCTGGCCGGACTTGGTGAGCTGCCACTATGGGAAAAAGGCAATCGAGCGGTACGATGCGAACAACGTGGTTGTGGTACCCAAAGACCACAAGCCTCCCAACAGCCCAGAACTCTGCCCTATCGAACGGTATTGGGCTTTGGTCAAACGGAATCTCAAAAAACTAATAAATCCATGGAAAACGAGCAGCAGTTTAAATCTACCTGGCGTTCGGCGGCGAATAAGGTCGATGAGACCACTGTGCAAAATTTAATGCAAGGGGTATATATGAATTGAACTACCAAAAGAAGAATAAGAAGATTTTTGTAATATGAATTTTGACAGAAAGAAACGATTTTTTTGTCTACCAATTTTTGCGCGTTCCAGCCTTTATGAGATTTTCGACATGATTGAAGTGCATCTCTTGGATGAAATATTAATTTTTTTTGCTATTTACGGCCAAAAACTGTACCATCAGATCATAGTGTGCGCTAGTTGACACTAGTGAGATAGCGACCTTTTGACAACGTTGGTTGTTGATTTTTCCTAGTAAGGGAAATGGATCTAATGTTGGCCTATGCATCTAAGATTGGGCCCATCGTTAAAAATCTGCTATTTATCAATTTTATCTAGTTTAACGCGTTATTGGGACGGTCTATTGGCTATTTTTGGTCGCTAATTAAAATTTAGTCGATTGCTGAATTTATGTATGGGCCCAAATTAGGGGCATTTAGGCCAACATTACATCCATTTCCCCTATTTCATCGGATTTCCTGGCAAATGATACACCTAGAACTATGATTAGCATCATTGACCACAATGGCAACCGTTAATTTTTGGATTACCGAGACCCTGGCATTATTTTTGCCGAGGTGTTTGTCGTGCACTCTGCGGTGCCCATCTTGGTAATGTGATTACCAATATTCGGCAAAACTTAGTGTGCACCCACCCAATAGACCCCAGTTCAGGTCAAATGAAAAAATTTCAGCAATCGAGAAGAGGGGTAATAAAGTCTGTTCCATTTAGAATTTGGTCGCACAAAATGTGTCATTTCTCCAAGAGAAAATAACATACAAAAACGCTAAGAGTATCATTTTGTAGATTTTGACGTATGTTATGTCTTTGTCTTTATCAATTTTCAATAGGTCACAATACATTACACAAATGTCCAACTGTTGCAATGGTGATCAAAATTATCACCGATTGCCTGCAAAAAGCACTTTCCGTAACACAGATATCAAAATCAAATTCCATACGGTCTCGTCGAACAGTACATATTCAATCACCGTGTGTGGTGGTGTCCGGTCGGTCGTCATCAGCAGCAGCAGCAGCAGTACTCTCGGCGCGTGGCGTAGAACATTGTTCTCCAGTACACAACGAAAGGCTGCCCGCAAGCAGCGAGCTGCAGCTCAGATTCACCATTCAGCGAAGAAGGAGGAAGAAACCACACCGCTACTGATCGGATGCAGTAGTTCTTCGTGAGTCGCTGTGGGCCATCCTTGTCACTCTCGTTCCAAACAACATAGAGCTCGCTAGCCTCATCCGTGTTGAACACCCTAATAGCTCAGCATTACTCAACCACCTCGAACAAACGGTTCTTTTCAGGACCACCATAAATTATTGTTGTTTAAAAGTTAATTTTTAAAGAAAATGATAACTTGGCTCTGTAAAGTTTATTCGAATGAGCCTGTACAAATAAAGTAATTAACAAAAAAAAAAAGTTAATTTTCATTGAATGTCCGCTCGCCTTGCTGCTAGCCACATCACCACCAAAGCTCATTGATAATGTACCCAGCAACCAAACGGTTGTGGTCAAATGCGTAACAGTATTGAAGTGGTACATACAAATTCTCGCAATTACCGAATAACACATGACCTTGTCAGAAACACTTCGAGATAAGGAAAGGTTTTCATCAGGACACTAGAAAAAAAATCTCGAAGCTAAATGATTGATCGCTAATATCTCACGATTGGAAAATTTTAGCAAGAAATTCCTCCAATCAATTTTAGTTTCTTTTATTATCTATCGAATAAACCAATAATTCCGTGTAGCATAAATTCTCTGCTTTCGATTATCTCTCTTGGATGTCTACAAGGAATTTCTAGCAGTCTCACATTATAATATTTCTCGATTAGATCCACACGTATTGTAGTCGTTTGTTGATATTTTTGCCTAAGTCAGTATCAATAAAAACGCCAAGTCGGTCGGTCACGGTTGTAGCTCTTTAGAAGAATATAGTTTAACTCTTTTCATAGCCATAAAAGCCGTCTATTTGCTTTCTACATCTGATCGTGCGTGTTTTATTTCTTCGCTAAAGTCAGCCTCAAAACGGGTGTCCAAGGTGTATTTTTTGAAGGGTCCGAATAGTCAGTTTTTCGGATGAATTTTCAAACTTTTCGCTGAATACCTCCCATCATGTCTTGCACAGTAGTACTTTCAACCTTATCTGCCATCTTTTTCCACCACTTTTCCAAATCGAATGGTGTTTTGATTGTTTTGCCACTTTTCTTCAATTTACGCTTGATAATTGCCCAACATTATTCGATGGGGCGAAAATATGAACAATTCTGGACAATTTAGTGGATTGATACTTTTTTGACGTAGAACTACGTCTGTGATTTCTATATGGGGGTACACTTTGTGAAAATGGAACATGTAACGAAATTATGAAAGATTTTGAACGTTAATAACTCAGCTACCCCTGGACCAATTTCAATAATTTTATCACCAATCGATCATAAATATTTCTACGCATCTGTTAAATTGTGCCTGGCCTGACGGGGAGTCTATCGTTGTGTTCTCCAGTACACAACGAAAGGCTCCCCGCCATGCAGCTAGCTATCAACGCTGTCACCAACTACCCAACGAAAATGCATATCAAAAGGTTCTTTTCAGGGCAATCATAGCCATACTAAAGAATATAAACAGAGATAATCTCACTCAAATTCATATTCCTACACAAAACACCAGCTCCTGCTGCAGTTACTAAATAACATTTATTACATAAGACCACGTAGGCCTACACAGATAAAAATTCTGAATTTTAATAGTGATGTAAACATTCATTCACGTAAACTTGTATTTCATTTCACGCAACCGAGGAACTTGTAAACAATGTTGTTTACAACAATGGGCTTTTGTATACAATATTTACTACATTGCATGAAATGTCTCAGAACTTTACATGATGTATAATGTAAACTTCTATGATATGTGACGCACCATTTATGAGCATCATACTGAACAGAAAATTACACTACTTTTTCGAACTGTGTACGTCACCATTGCGCATAACCCCATAGGGCTGTCCCTTGTAGTTTCCAATTAAATCGACATTATTCTGCGTATACCATTCAATGACATCCCTGCTGTAATGGCAGCTGGCTAAGTCGCTCCAGCGCTTTACGGGACCTTCGTGTGACTTAACACTCCGAACATGATGCCTCCGGTAAAATGTGTTACGGCAAATTGGCAATGTTTGAAAAATCATTGCTCAGCAATTTACAATAGATTTTAAATCTATTAATATCAAATAAATATTGAAAGCATTTAGTTTCAAACGGCGCCAATTTTAAATTCGTCATTAAATGGCTGAGCTATGAATTTTCAAACATTGCAAATTTGCTGTTACACATATTCCGAAGGCATCGTGTTTGTTTGTTATTCTTAATCCGGAACACATGACATACAATTGTCGTTAAATGGACTATAAGCTTCAGATAAAAAAAAATGACAACATTGTTAGAAAGCTGAGCTTTCACCGAGTTGGAAATAACACTCTTCTATCCACACTATGACATCAACACTTCACACAGCATGGCAAAAAACTAATTCCCACACTCCACACCGCCAGAGTGAAATAGGAGAGATAAAGAGTGTTGAGAACACCCGAATGTCCATTTTTCCACCCGCAACAACCACGGCAGACGCATGAAGGATATCAACCGCAAGGACGACGACGACGCACCTTCCAACAGCTACCATCTCTTTCTCTCGCTCCCACCAATACATACGGACGACGCACTTTCTCTCACGCATACTCACACAAGACCCACACATTCCACCCACACCCACACATTTACGCACATACATGGGGAAGAAAGGACGACAGGGACGAGGGCAGAGAAAGCGAGAGACACAGGAAGCGCTTTTCATTCAGAGATTTCTGCTTGCATGCGCGCATTCAAGAACTGATTCATAACGACTTCGTTGATTGTTTATTTGTTTTCTCCCGTTCCAAAGCGAGAGACGAAAGCGCACACACAGCAACTACTACCACCACCACCACCACCACCACCACCACCAGCAAACTAGCAAACAACCGACTGGTCCGACCAAACCAACGATATGGAGCAATAGAAAAGCCACCGTTAAGAGAAGAGCGCTTCAAGCGGGTCCATCCGTCCGGTTGGCTTATGATGATAGGTATGTAGCAGCCGGGTGGAAAGGGGGTTGATTTGCACACACTCCCTCATACTCTCGCACCTAGACGGTATCTTGCCCGGAGACACGAAGAAGGCTTTGTCATTCTACCCTCCCCACACCTCCACCCACTCTGTTGGTGGTCCACATCAGCAGGGACTCATTTTCCATCGAGGATGCTTTTCCCGTCTCCTCATTTTTGTGTGATGCGATACGCGCTGTCTTTGGAAAACGATTCACATTCATGCCAATGCCTAGTGGTAGAGAGGACTTGGGCTCGCCGGATTCTTCGTTTGTTCACCCTTACAATAAGTGTTGGGAAAAACAACGGGTTCTTTTTTTCAGCTGTAGCGTTATAGAAGCAGGTGGAACAGGTTTGGTCTATACAATTTAACGAGGATGAGTGGCTGGTGGCTGGTGGCAGGATACCGCGCGACTCCATTGAATTTTTGAATGCATCCTGGGTTGAAAAGACTTAATTGTTGTGCTTTGCTGGCTTGACTTAGCAAAGGATGTGGCGGAAGGGAATTAAACCTCTGGAATAATTGTGTCTTAATTTGTGTGTGGATGATGTTTGTTTGTGGTGAAATTCGGAACAATCTAACAAATAGCAATATGAGCCAAAAATGGTGCCTCGGCATAGTGATGTCCTGTACAACGACGTTCTCAGTTCTGAAAAAGTTAAGTTCGAAAGAAGGAGTTCTTACGCAAACTTCTAAAATAACTCGTTTTTACTACTTTTAAACCACTGCACAGTGGGCCAGAAATTAAATCTAGCAGGGAAAAAATCATAACGCTCTGATATTGCATCCAATTGACTAGAAATCTTCAGTGAAGTTTCTTGGATTAATTAAGACTACAATTTGGTGCATAAAAACATTTCATGTTTTGCCTTGTTTTTGGGCTACAAAATGGTGAGTTGACAACCTGAGAGGAGCGGAATACCTAGCCCTGGTCCTCACAAGTTCCTACTTCACGCCTCCCCGAGTCATATGATAACAAAAGACTACCAGCTAAAACATGGACACAGCTGGGTGGCGTAGCCTGGGCAATGTTGCCAGTCCGGCAATAGCAAAGTGAAGAGGTGCGACGCGAACACTGGCGCGGTAACCATAGTACGGTGATAGAGGAAATGCTTCACCAAACCCGAGCGTCTGTTCACCATGGAGGTGCGGCTCAAAACGGCGTCTGTTCTCCATGTTAGGAGCGGCTGATCACCGTCCTAGTGCCAGCGTGGGACTCTACACAGAGCTGTGCACGATGGTCCCCCGGCGAGACAGGGGTTTGGGGCAGGCCCAACAAGCCACCCTGCAAAAACATAAAGTTGCAAATACTGAAGAAAGAAATACGAATCGGAACAATCGGAACAGACCTACGCAACGAAATAAGGACTACGATTGGAAACTCGGAACATGGAACTGCAAATCGCTCGGCTTCCCGGGCTGCGATAGGTTAATCTATGACGAACTTCAACCACGCAACTTCGAAGTCGTAGCACTGCAGGAACTTTGCTGGACGGGACAAAAGGTATGGAAAAGCGGGCATCGAGCGGCTACTTTCTACCAGAGCTGTGGCACCACCAACAAGCTGGGAACTGGCTTTGTAGTGCTGGGTAAGATGCGCCAACGCGTGATTGGTTGGCAGCCGATCAACGCGAGGATGTGCAAGTTGAGGATTAAGGGCCGTTTCTTCAACTACAGCATCATCAACGTGCACTGCCCACACGAAGGGAGACCCGACGACGAGAAAGAAGCGTTCTATGCGCAGCTGGAGCAGGTGTACGACGGCTGTTCGCAACGGGACGTCAAAATCGTCATCGGCGACATGAACGCTCAGGTAGGACGGGAGGCAATGTATAGACCGGCAATCGGGCCAAACAGCCTGCATGCCGTATCGAACGACAACGGCCAACGATGCGTGAACTTTGCAGCCTCCCGGGGTATGGTAGTTCGAAGTAACTTTTTCCCCCGCAAGGATATCCACAAAGCCATCTGGAGATCACCTGACCAACACACAGAAAACCAAATCGATCACGTTCTTATCGACGGGAAATTCTTCTCCGACATTATCAACTTCCGCACGTACCGCAGTGCGAACGTAGATTCGGACCACTACCTAGTTGCAGTATGCATGCGCTCAAAACTCTCGACGGTTCATAACACCCGTCGAAGTCGAACGCCGTGACCCAACATTGAGCAACTACGGGACGCTGGAGTTGCCCAGGACTACGCGCAGCAGCTGGAAGTTGCACTACCCACGGAAGAGCAGCTTGGCGCAGCTTCTCTTGAAGATGGCTGGAGGGAAATCCGTTCCGCCATAGGTAGTACTGCTGCAGCGGCACTAGGTACTGCAATCCTGAACCGAAGAAATGACTGGTTTGACGGCGAATGCAAACTGTTAGTAGAGGAGAAGAATGCAGCACGGGCGAGAATGCTGCAACACCGCACGAGATTAAATGTGGAGCGATACAGACAAGCGCGGAACAGACAAAACTCGGTTTTCCGAAGGAAGAAGCGTCAGCAGGAAGACCGAGATCGCGAGGCGATGGAAAATCTGTACCGCGTAAACGACACACGGAAGTGCTACGAGAAGCTAAATAGTTCGCGCAAAGGCTACGTGCCGCAAGCCGATATGTGCAAGGACTTGGACGGTTATCTTCTCACGAACGAGTGTGAGGTGATTGAGAGGTGGAAGCAGTACTATGACGAGCACCTCAACGGTGAAGCAGCAGAAAACGAAGGTGGCACGGCAACATACCTTGGAGCACGCGTAGAAGACGACAGGCTACCGGCCCCTGATCTTCAAGAAGTTGAGGAGGAGATCGGTCGGCTGAAGAACAACAAAACAACTGGTGTGGATCAACTACCAAGTAAGCTATTAAAATACGGTGGTGAAGCACTGGTTAGAGCGCTGCACTAGGTAATTGCCAGGATTTGGGAGGAGGAGATATTACCGGAGGAGTGGATGGAAGGTGTCGTATGCCCAATCTACAAAAAGGGCGACAAGTTGGATTGCTGCAACTACCGCGCGATCACACTGCTGAGCGCCGCATACAAGGTACTCTCCCAAATTCTATGCCGCCGCCTGTCACCATTTGCAAGAGAGTTCGTGGGGCAATACCAGGCGGGATTCATGGGTGCCCGCGCTACCACGGACCAAATTTTCGCGATTCGGCAGGTTCTGCAGAAATGCCGCGAATACAACGTGCCCACACATCATTTGTTCATCGATTTCAAATCCGCATACGACACAATCGATCGAGATCAGCTATGGCAGATTATGCACGTGTACGGATTTCCGGATAAACTGACGCGATTGGTCGGCGACGATGGATCGAGTGATGTGCGTTGTTCGAGTATCGGGGACACTATCGAGTCCCTTTGAATCTCGAAGGGGGTTACGGCAAGGTGATGGACTTTCGTGTCTGCTATTCAACATCGCGTTAGAAGGTGTGATCAGAAGAGCTGGGATAGACACGAGTGGTACGATCTTCAGGAAGTCCATCCAGCTTCTTGGCTTCGCCGATGACATTGACATCATGGCACGGAACTTTGAGACGATGGCGGAAACGTACATCAGACTGAAGGCTGAAGCTAGGCGGATTGGACTTGCCATCAACGTATCAAAGACAAAATACATGAAAGGAAGAGGTTCTAGGGAATACAATGTTAGCCTCCCACCCCGAGTTCAGATTGACGGTGACGAAATCGAGGTGGTCGATGAGTTCGTGTATTTGGGATCACTGGTGACCGCCGAAAATGATACCAGCAGAGAAATTCAAAGACGCATTATGGCAGGGAATCGTGCCTACTTTGGACTCCGGAGGACGCCCTTGGTGTTTTCGAACGGAAGGTGTTGCGTACCATCTACGGTGGAGTGCAGATGGATGACGGAACGTGGAGGAGGCGAATGAACCACGAATTGCACCAGCTGCTGGGAGAACCATCCATCGTCCACATTGCAAAAATTGGGCGACTACGGTGGGCTGGGCACGTCGTAAGAATGCCGCACGACGACCCAGTGAAAATGGTTCTAGAAAGCGACCCAACAGAAACAAGAAGAACAGGCGCACAGCGGGCAAGGTGGATCGACCAAGTAGAAGGCGACTTGCGGACCCTTCGCAGACTACGAGGTTGGCGAAGTGTGGCCATGGATCGAGTAGAGTGGAGACGACTTCTTCGGACAGCAGAGGACAACAAGGCCTTAGTCTGATTGGTAAGGTAAGTAAGTTTTGCCTGCAAAGAGAGCGCAGCGATACAAACTTTTTTATTTCGCAAGATAGAGATTTGTTGTCTTCAGCAAAGTTGACTGTGGTATACGAAGTGAACGCAAAATGTCATCAATTATTAGATTTTAATTCCTCAAAATATCTCAGAGGTGTTCATGTTCCATCAATTTCAAAAAAATGTGAGAGTACTGCAGAAGTGCCGAAACCTTCAAGAAAGTTTTTACTTTATCAAGAAGATTTTTTCCCACTAGCTAGTTCCTCTCAAAAATATATTCCGAAATGCATTTCAGGAATGTTCCGAAAACTTGCACTTATAATTTGAAATGTTTTATGAAAATCAGGAAAATTTCTAGATCATTAGAACACATAAGGAACTTCAGAAAATGTTGTGCTTCCCTAAGAAATCGATTTCTTCCGGAATGTTTTCCCAACTTATCCTTGCAGTTTATTTCGACTGTTCCGTAAGCCCTCTGACTTCCGACAACGTGAAAAAACCTTTTAATCTAACTTAGGAAGTTTTATTCAGTGTCTCCAGGAAGTTCAATTAAACTTCTACCGAAGTAATATGTATAGAATTCTCGCAGAAGTTTCATTCGTCTTCCTCTGGTATCTATTCTCCGTAGGTTTTTTTCAAGACGTCTCTAGAAGGTTTTTCTACTTCCCTGGAAATGGCTACTCCTGGAATTTGCTTCGAATTTCCGAATCTTTTCTGGTTTCATCTGGATGTGTCATCCGATTTTTTCCGAAACCTTCTTTAAATTTTCGCCAGAAGTTTCCCAATATTTGTCTTAAAAGTTCCTGGGATGTTTTTCCCAAATTTTCGTAGAACTTTCTTCAAACTTCTTTATACCCCGTATAGAATATGGCTTATATCTTGCGTAACATTTGAATAGGGCCTATCCTCGTTGATCGATTCTCTTCATCGATCTTCTCTTTGGTTTACCACGGCAACATAAACGAATCCTGGTGAATGCGGGCCTCTTAGTGGAATATCTGTATAAAGAGAGAGATTAGTAAGGATTAGTAATTTCCATTTAATTCCACTACCTTATTTGCTTATCCTTGACAGATACGCGTATTTCGTCTAAAATGTGCAGACTTCTTCAGTGTCTTCGACTACATTTAAACATAAACGAATTTCTCGCTAAGCTCACAGCATTGTTCGACAGGATGATGATTCTTACACGGTGTTTCGCGAAAACCCATTAATGGGTATAAAAATACCCATTTCCGCTAAAAGTGCCCCTCCTCATTTAATGGGTAAACTATGGTTTACTCACAGACAAACAGACATAACACATTGAATATTTCTCATTGTAAAACATCGTCGTTAAATCATTACCGCCATCTGTTGAGTAAAAAAGACGTAACAGAAACACACAAAATCCAGTCTGGTTTAACAGACAAATAAAAAACTTGAAAAATCGGAAGCAAAAAGCACATAAAATTTATAAAAAACACAATAGTAGTAATAATTTATTAATTTATTTGGATCTATGCGATCAACTGAATTTAGCTATCAGTACTGCATTTGAAGAATATAATGCAAAAACTGAACGTGAAATAAAGTCCTGTCCGAAGAACTTCTTTAATTACGTAAAAACGAAATTAAAATCTGACAATTTTCCTTCAATAATGCATCTAGACGAAAATGTCGGTGATAGTTCGGAAAAAAACTGTAATCTATTCGCAAAAATTTTTCAAGAAATTTATACGACATTTTCTGAAGAAGATCGTGACCGCGATTATTTTGCATTTTATCCAGAATTTTCAAGGGACATTGGCCTCAATCAACTTCAAGTGCAGGACATTTTGCAGGCTTTAAAAAATTTAGATGCCTCAAAAGGTCCTGGACCTGACGGAATTCCTCCAGTATTTATTAAATGTCTAGCAATGGAACTCACTGCTCCATTGTTTTGGCTTTTTAATATGTCCCTGGAATCCGGAACCTTCCCTAAAATTTGGAAAAGCTCATTTTTAGTACCTATCTTTAAATCTGGTCGAAAATCTGACGTACGTAATTATCGTGGTATAGCCATTATCTCTTGCATTCCTAAGCTTTTCGAGTCAATTATCAACGAAAAATTATTTCTCCAAATCAAAAATAGAATTACTGACATGCAACACGGCTTTTTCAAGGGTCGTTCGACCTCGACCAACTTACTTGAATTTATAGACTATTCATTGAATGCAATGGATAATGGAAACCACGTAGAAGCTCTCTATACAGACTTTAGCAAGGCATTTGACCGCATTGACATACCAATGTTACTCTTTAAACTGCAAAAAATTGGAATTAAGTCAGGGCTCCTGAAATGGCTTGAATCATATTTAACTAACCGCCAACAAATAATTAAATTCAACGGAAAGAAATCGAGCCCAATTCAAGTCACTTCAGGCGTCCTCCAAGGCTCTCATTTGGGACCTCTCCTTTTTATTCTATACGTAAACGACATATCTTACATTCTCAAAAAACTTAAATTGCTTATTTATGCCGACGACATGAAGCTCTTTTTGGAAATAAAAAATGAAGAAGACATCAATATATTCCGGAATGAAATACACATATTCTACATATGGTTCAAAAAAAAGTCTACTAGAATTGAATGTAAAAAAATGTAACTTAATATCATTTAGTAGAAAAAGAACAACTTCAAACATTTCAATTGCATTAGGAAATCAAACTGTAGACAAATGTGAAAGAGTTAGGGATTTAGGAATTATCTTACACTCTAAGCTAACTTTCATAGACCATTACAATACAATTATTCACAGGGCAAATAACATGCTAGGCTTTATCAAGCGCTTTTGCTATAACTTTCAGGACCCTTACACAATTAAAACACTATATATTGCCTATGTGAGGTCAATACTAGAATATTGCAGCATTGTATGGTCTCCATTTTCAATCACGCACGAAGAAAGATTAGAATCAGTACAAAAACAATTTCTATTATACGCTCTTCGTAAATTAGGTTGGACTTCATTTCCTCTTCCATCATATGAAGCACGCTGCATGCTTATAAACATACAAACATTAAAAGAGCGTCGTGAATATGCAATGGTTTCATTTGTAAATGATATCGTTTCGCAGCGAATTGACTCAACAGAACTTTTATCAAAATTAAATTTCCATGCACCCACTCGGCAACTCCGAAATCGAAATTTATTTACCATAAAACATCATCGCACAAATTATGCAAAATATGGGCCATTAAACCGCATGATGGCCTCTTACAATAAACACTGCGAAACCATTGACTTTTCAATGTCTCGGCATAAACTAAAGCAATATTTTTATTCCATAAGAAATAACAACTCATAAAAGAAAAGACAAGAAAGCTGACACTACTTTTTTTTTATATAAATGTATATTTAAGAAAACAAAACTGTATTAGTTGTACTAGGTTGTACTAGTCTACGTTGGTTGACGAAATAAATAAATAAATAAATAAGTACACTGTGGTGGGTAGTACGTTGAACAGATGGCGGTAGTGTGTAAAAATCAAACGCAAGGGAATTGACTATGCGCGCCACAGGTCCATAGCTGGTAGTACCGCCACCTGCCTATGATACTTTAAAATTGACCGTTAAATGCATGTTCGATGAACAACTTGCGAGTGTTATGTCTGCTTGTCTGGTTTTGTGTGGTTTACTCATAAATGGGTAAATAGGTGGTCTGTCCAGTGCTGAGAATTGTCATTGTCATTGACAGACTTTCGCGCGATATTGACCAAATTGTTCGTCACATAGTCAATGACAGACTTGATCCTCGAAAAAACCTTCGTCAAAATCTCATTCATTTTTTCGTCAATGACAAGGAATCACCTGGTAACAAAAAGTGTAATTTCGTATATTCTGTGACACATTATTGTAATCCAAGCAGTTCAGGACGTAGATGGTTGTTCACATTCACGGCTCCATGTAATTGTGTTGCTCAAGTCATTTAATTTCGTTACAAATTTAACTAATAAAAAAATATGTACATGTTCGTCACTGACAGAATTGTCACTCAAAATTTACATGGTTTGCCTTGACTGTGACTCTTACCTCAAATGAGTGACCAAAGCGGAATTGTCACTATCACAGTGCATTGTCGAGATTTTGCAGCACTGGGTCTGTCAATAAATGGGTGTTATACCCCGTTCACATTACAGCGTATATCACGTAATATACGCTGTCTTGCAATGAGCACTCATACATCTAGTTTTCACAGGAAATCCTATGTATGAGTGCTCATTGCAAGACAGCCTATATTACGTGATATACGCTGTAATGTGAACGGGGTATTAGAGATGAACCAGCCTAATACCCCGGACAGACTATGGCTTATATCATGTAATATAGGCTGTCTTGCAATGAGCACTCATACATAGGATTTCCAGTGAAAACTAGATGTATGAGTGCTCATTGGAAGACAGCCTATATTACATGATATAAGCCATAGTCTGTCCGGGGTATAAGGCTGAAAGTCTCGTTAATAAAGGAAAAAAATGGGTGTTTTTCACCCATTTTATTAAATTGTGTTTACCGTAAAATGGGTGAAAAAATACCCATTTTTACAAATGGTGGATGCAAGCGCTTGGTTATTTGTCCTCGTTGAAATAAAAAACTTTCGAATACATTGAAAATAAATGCAGGTGTTCCGCTCAAATTTTACACGAACTATGGTAATACCATATTGGATAATTTGTATTGACTTATCCGTAAGCCTCTCCAAAGTTTCGGATTCTAACATCGTCTATTTTCGCTAAATATGCTGCGGACAGCTCGGCGGACAGTAACTGTTTGCATTCCCAATTAATCGGTGATGGAAATGAGACGATGAAATTTCGAAGTGTTTTTTCACCCATTTTTGGGTAAAAAATATACCCATTATTCAACCGTGAACTGATTCTTTAAATGGGTATTTTTTCACCAATTTTATGATTTCAAAATTCCCCCATTTTTAGACAGCTGCATACATGGTTTGAAAATGAGTATTTTTTACCCATTAATGGGTTTTCACGAAACATAGTGAGACTTCTCTGACGTTTGTGAATTGCAAAAGCATTAGTGCAGAACTTTGGGTAAATTCAAAGGTTTTCTTCCACTAATACTTACAATTTACCCAAAGCACTGCACTAATACTTGTGCATTTCACAAACGTCAGAGAAGTCTATATAGGCTGTCTCGCAATGAGCACTCATACATCTAGTTTTCACTAGAAATCCTATGTATGAGTGCTCATTGCAAGACGGCGTATATTACATGATATAATACCCCGTACAGACTATGGCTTATATCATGTAATATAGGCTGTCTTGCAATGAGCACTCATACATCTAGTTTTCTCTGGAAATCTTATGTATGAGTGCTCATTGCAAGACATCCTATATTACATGATATAGTCTGTACGGGGTATAAAGGTGCCGCCACACGGAGGCTATTTCTAAAGGTGCCGCCACACCTAGGCGAGTAAGAGAGGTGACACAGTTGGAAGAAGTATTAGTTTGTTTACTAAAATGAACTATGCCCATTTTGTTATCGCAAGTTCTGCTACAAGAAATGCTCCTCGTGTTTATTAGTGAAATTCACATCAAAGATTGATTAATTGCGTAGGAAATCAGTTTGGCGCGGCATTTGTGACCAGCATACACCTTCCGGTCGTATGAAACAGGTCAAAAGCTGTCCAAATCCGCAGATAAAATTTTTTGAATTTCTGTATGGCAAAAAAGTGAACTTTTCGTGAACATTAACGGCAAAGAGCTCACCAACACTGGGAGACCGTGAGTTCCTGCCCACCTGTCATTTCCCATCTCACCGCAACACGGAGGCTATTTCTAGTATATAGCGAGCTATGTGATAGAAAACTATATTATAGCCCATGGGAACACCTAAACTATGACGTGATAGCTCATAGCTATGACTAGAGTCGGTGTATAATGAGTCACGCCAAGAGAAAACAGTTGAACTCGCATCACGGTTTTCGAAAGATTCCAATTCTTTTCACTTGGCAACAGAGGACTTCTACAACAACTTCAAATGACTTCTAGCGAGAGAAAAAATACTGCGGCTGTAGTAAATCATTATATCAGTGATTTTGTCGAATTATCTTAACAAAAAATAGTAGAAATTCTCATTACTAATCATTACCGAGCGTATCCCATGACAATTTAACGCTCACTGCGTGTTTATGCTCATTTCTTCGATTATATTTTATATTTTATTGCAATACCTTTCGTGAACCTTTCATAGCATCGTAATGTTTATTTACTTTGCACGATAGGTAGCCGCTTTGACGGTTCAATAGGTAGACTTGGCTTCACTCTTGGCGTGACTCATTATACACCGACTCTAGCTATGACTTGCAAGTTATAGTTTAGAGCTATGACATAGAGCCGAATTCATTGTCATGTGTACACTCTAGCGATAGTTTCTATATCATAGTTGCAAGCTATATACTTTTCCATCAAGCCGGAATAGTTCATAGTTTATTGGTCATAGTTTTTTGATAGCAGTCTGTGCGCGGCGCTTTTTTTTTGTTTTTTTGTTTTTTTTTTTTTCTTTATTAAAGAGACTTTTAGCCTTGGGCTGGTTCGTCTCTGGGTTTTTTGTTTGTTTTAGAAACCACTCATGGACATCTTAAGGTGCCGCCACACGGCGCATGATATTTATGTTATAGTTCTCTATGACATAGCCGATTTGGATTTCTATATCATAGTTCTATAAGATTTGGGAAACCATTTTCAAAAAATATGAACTAACGTAACAGTACACTGAAACAAAGAGAATAGTTAGGAATACTATTTTGCAGAAAACACTTATTTTCAGTATAACTACGCTTAATACCGTTAAATCTACCATGATTTCAGTATAGTTTACTATAAATATATTCAAATTTACTATAATTCTGTCAAAACTACTATGGTTACTCAAACGGTATAGTAGTTTTGATAGAAAAATTAGTAAAATTAAATGAATTTCGTTTCTGCACAAATCTATTGGTGGGAGTATTTAATTTAAACCATCAATATAGTATTTTTGCCAATGGATTTTGTTTCTGTGTAGCTATGTAGTAGAAAACTATGACGTATATAAAATAGAATTTTCGAGTGTACACACGATTGAAGTTTTTGTGTATTTTTTTTTTCGCTAATGAACCGGTGCGCATCATAAAAAAAAAGTTGGAGGGTGGTGTACAAGACACGACCGCATTGTTGACGTAGGACTACGAAATTTTTGTTCGATTTTCTAGTCTGTACTCTCTGTACTCTGTATTATTTAACGGTTCGGACGTTTTCGAAGATGTCGCGCAGCAGGAAAATGCATACGATGAGGGTTTCTCAGTTTATGAAAGTTAAACGGAATAAATTTAACCCACCGATAAGACTACAAATAGAACATAATTTATTTCCCTAACAAATTATTTGATTTTTGTATCATCAATATACATCAATTTAGTGACAAATTGAATGGGTGAATCATGAGTTATTCCATATAAATTCTATTCTAACTTTTTTTCTGAATTGAACTTGGTGGCCCTGAAAAGGGCCGTTTTGATACGTTGGTAATAAGTTTTAACCTCCGAAACCGTACTGAGTGCGTGCGTCCCTGTCGCTTCAGAGCGTAGACGACATCCATGGCCGTGACGGTTTTGCGCTTGGCGTGTTCAGTGTAGGTGACGGCATCACGGATCATATTTTCTAGGAACACCTTTAACACACCTCGGGTTTCCTCGTAGATCAGACAGGAGACACGCTTGACACCACCACGTCGAGCCAGACGACGGATGGCAGGCCCTGGATGTTATCACACAGAACTTCCGATGACGCTTGGCGCCTCCTTTTCCAAGACTTTTGCCTCCCTTGCCACGACCAGTCATTGATGCATGATGTTTGTCGTTGAACGTTGAATTTTGGGTAATTTTTCTGTTCCGTGTATGCCTCAGAACATCCCGGCGGCGCCGACTGAGGCTGGGATGATGCGTTGACGAGTGTCATGTGAATGTCATGAATTACAAATGTTCCTAACTTGTTTTTGTGTCGCAAAAATCGGAAGCTTTTGTTGCCGAAAAGGAAGCACGTAAACGAAACACATAAGCTATCATTTGAACGTACTATAAAAGAAACGTATAGCCATGACTGGTACATCTACCTCATATAGTTTACTGTGGCATTGTTGCCTACAGCCAACCGACCATTCAAACATCAACTTAACTGCCCGCATGTATGCAAACAGCAGACCATCGACACTGTGTATGTTCTTCTTTATCGACATTATCACGAGAAGAGTCGAACAATTTCAGCCACAGGGCTACAAAACAAAACGTCAAAAATCGATCAAACGCGCGTTGCTTTCATAAACAAGGAAAAATAACCCAGCTTTTCGTTCCGAATTTCGACATTTTCCGTTCGAAAAATACCCTAAATTGTGTTTACTAGTACATACTGCATTGGAGCATGCCGTCCGATCAGATTCAATACTCGGAGAAGTACTACGACGACGTGTACGAATACCGGCACGTTATCCTTCCGCCTGAGCTTGCTCGAAACGTACCCAAATCGCACCTGATGACTGAAACCGAGTGGCGTAACCTGGGCGTTCAGCAGTCACCCGGCTGGGTGATGTATATGGTGAGTTCAATCCGATCGTAAGTGGTGAATTCGAGTTGGTAATAGAAATTGTTTTACAGATGCACGCTCCGGAACCCCACATCCTGCTGTTCAGACGACCGCGCACGGACCTGACTAAAAGGCCCAATACCTCCAGTGGGGGATCTTCCAAATTGGCTGCATGAACAGCGTACTTCCTCTCCCACATAATCTTAATGTTAGTCTTTGATAAGCTTCCCTCCCCTCCCACACTCTCTTAATCTCATTTATCGGTATGTAAATTGGAAGTTTCTTTCAAAGAAAGGAAGTTGTTTTCTTGCTCATGTGTTAATTTTATTCATTTTTATAAAATGTGTAAATAAAATCCATTTTTTTACAAGTAAAATGTGTTTGTACTCTCTGTTGCGTGTGGAATTCCATTTAGCGCCGAGTGAGACCTGTAACAATAGAAATAGAAGAAACATTAGTATCTGGTGGAATTGGACTGAAGGAAAAAGATTTAAGGAGAGGGTGTTGAAAGGTTTCAGAGATTGTTTTTATCCATCACCAACATGTATCAGCCGGGAAAAGAAGACATCAATTAAAAGAAATATCATCATGTGAAGAGAACGACAGGACAGACAGGTGGTTAAACTTTAATATTCGGAAAACTGGTTAAATTTACCCACCGTATGAAGTTTTCTCCACACTGTTAAACAACTAGAAAAATAGACGGAAAATGAAACGAATTAGGTGATTGAATTTTATTTCTGAACAAAAAGAGTTCGGTAATCAACTACGTTTTCAAACAAGTTTTATTTTTAAAGCTAATCACGGAGACATGTTAAGTAGTAAAATAAAAGTAATTCCTACCTTCGTCGCTTCGGAGCCCATACAGTTCGGTCGTTTATCCTGTTTCAAGAACCTGTAAATATATAAGAAATTCAAACATTAACCAGATAACCAATATTCAACGCTGATCCATAGCTCAGCTGAAACTTGTGTTTTTCTTTAGAAGTTCTTTTCGATGTCAGACAAATAAACCGAAGTTTACTTGCAGCCGAGGGTTACTATCATACTAAAACTCAAACGGTAATTATTATCATCATTCGAAAAGAACCTTCGCATGAATATTGCTGTTTTACTGAAAATGAAGAAAACGATCGTACCTTTGAAAGCATGTTCACGATCGTACCTGAGAGGACCTCTCGAGGAGCTGTAAGGAAGGAAAAAAAACTAATTAACATTTCATGAAACGCAAGATCCATAGGTTGAAGACTGCATGGAATTATCAGTAATTGGAGTAAAACTTATAATCAACTAAATTCATCAACACGGACCAATTAATTTCATCATATAAAATTGAAAACTATTTTTAGTTACGCATAGACTAAACGAAATCGACTTTTTTTTCTTACCATTAGGATTCTTTTCTCGACCTCCGGTTCCTTACGGTAGGCATGATTTGCTAATGTTGAAAAGGCAGAAAGAGAAATAGATGTTAGATCCAAGATTATTTATTGGATAAACTATTAGGCTTGGGAAGAGCAAATGTCTAAAAATCAATGGTTCTGTCGAATGGTGAAGCTCAAGCGCTTAAGAAATTGATATTTAAAAATCAAAAAACTACTACGAAGGATTAAAATACACATTATTTTGGTGCAATTCGGAGGTATCATCCATATAGAAGAAAAGAAATGAAAAGGACAATTATGCTTAATATGCACACTAATGACGGTAAACTCCAACTCGGATTAACTTTTAATGCCGCCCCTGTTTGGATGATCTGCTAAATGTTTGGATCTGCCGGAATATACCGGTTGGAGCTTACCACCACAAGATGTCATCCACAAATTGTGGATGGAAATAGAGGGACAGGGGGTCTCAACATTTATTACACTTGCTTACAATGAAGAAGAAGAGGGGGGTTGACATTTTCTGACATTGACAACAGAAGATCTAATAGTTAGAAGAAAATAATGATCTCAACAGTTTTTATGCAAAAAAAACCTGAACATACATTAAATGAGCAAATTAATAAGTGATCAATGCAGAAAAAATTGTACTTAACTTAAAATATAACGATTTTTTGGTAATTTTTTAATGATACTAATATTTGAGGAGGGAGAGAGACGAGGGGTTTGTTATTTAATCTTACAATGTCTTGCAAAGAGGAGGGTAGTTAAAATAATCGTTCAAAAACCTTTACATAATTTATGGATGACCCCTAATGGAAGCTGAGTCTTCTCCAACTGCATGTTGCATAAAAATTGCATATGTATTACTGTCAGAACCGTAAAATCCTACACGGCGAATGTAAAACGACCTATATTTGAGTTTAGTATCCTCATAAGAAAGTGTAAATTTACCTATTGCTTTCCTGTAGAACACCTCCAAAATCTGCCAAAAATGAGGAAAATTGACGAAACATTTACTCAGTCAAGGAGAAGTACCAATGGACTGAGTGAATCCAATCTTTACTTTTCTCATAATCGGGATATTTTTCCTGGACAAACCTGGAAAACATGAAGCAAAAATTGACTCAGCGCTGAGTTCCTGCACTGTATGTGATTTATAAGTAAATTAAACTCAAATTTGGGTCGTTCTCATTCACCGGATATGAATTTACTCGCCGATTTATATTTAATTAGCAAAATACTACGAACAAAAATCTACCCTAGAACCATTAATTTTAGAGACTGTCAGACAAATCAACCTAAGTTCATTTGCAGCCAAATTGTTATTATCAGCCATTTTCAAACGGTAATTGTTATCATCAATTTAGTCTTACATTGTAGGATAGGTTGAGCCAGTAATAGTGGAACTAACCCGAGGAACTCCACTATAACTTGAACATCCACCCTATTTTAATTGAACGAGAGGCAGATAACGAAACTTACCGACATTTACTCGATGCTTCTGGGAGATTCTGTCGGGAAGATTCTACGAAAATCCTGTAAATAAAGTAAACATACTTCGATTGTAATACCACGGGGTAACAGAATTGACGACAATGTTTTATCACAAGAACACTGTCAGTAATTGGAGAAAACTATAATCAACGAAATTCATCAACACGGACCAATTATTTTCATCAAAGTAAATTAAATAGCCTTACTGGTCATTTACTTATTTGTCTTACCTCTTTCTATTATCCTCATGTGTCGACGTCTGGCATCCAAAAGTAGGTATTGTTTTGCTAATGATAGGAAAATAAAATTGTGATGTTTAGAACTTGAGAATATTTATAGGTTTTTGTATAAACTACGGCGTACGGTAAGTCAATGCTTTCATCAGAATGTTTTTTTTTAAAGAATTCATAGTAACTACCAACAAATTTAAGCCACAGTGATATTCAATATCAAGGCATAGAATATCACTCTTAACTTGAACTCTTTCGTCACGTTAAGTTGCAGAAATTGAGATTGAAATTAAAAAAAAATTAACGATCATATTCTATTCGAGAAGCATTAACTCAAGCAAATTTTCAGACAAATAAACCGAAGTTTATTTGCAGCCGAGTTGTTATTATCAGCGCATTATCAAACGGTAATTATTATCATCAAGTAAATTTTAGTTTATAGGGGTAAGAGGGGCATAGTGAACAGGTGGGGCATAGTGACCATCCCGTGCATCAGCTTGGACTTCCGGCCGTTCGGAACAAATTGGTTGGTAGTAGGATCAATATCATAATGATATTGAACCTACTACCAGTTGATTTGTTTCATGCAGCTAGAGATCCAGGACCAAACTGCGGGATGCTCACTATGCCCCTCCTCCCCCTACCTAGTTTTTATTATTAAATTAACACAACTTACCAATATTAAACATGTTATTCCGAAACCTTAACGCAGCGATATAATGGAAATCCTGGAAAACAAAAAAAAATAACCTGATTGTAAACACTTATTATACGTTAAAAACCATTGTAAGGACGAAAATGTCGAATCAGAAGTGGTTTGAAGCAATAATCAAAGAAGTTCATAAACACGGACCATAACTATCATCATTAAAAAGGAAAAAAAAAAAACAAGGAAGACTGGGTTTACACACACATACAAAGAAAATCTGTTCCTATTTACCTTCGAAATTTGGCACTGCCAGCCAGCAGCACGTCAGAGGGCGTGACATCTTTCACGACTCCTGCCACTCCACCGTCACAGAAACTGTCTTCCCCCTGCTGTATTGCCGCCAGTGCAGTGTGCCTCTCTCTCCCGTCTACCAACTAACAGCTAATAAATAAGTTTTAGATTTGTTGTTTTGTTACGTTGAGGTAGTTACAGCAGCAGCTTCAGAGGGTTTATTGGTACTTTGAGGGACTTTCGCCCGTTTACCACGCTTTCAGAAAACCTATTCAGGGTAACAAAAGAGAAAAAAAACGACATTAGTTAACGATTATTGGAAGCGACGAACTTTATTGTTCAGTTAATCGGACTAAATCAGACAAATAAACCGAAGTTTACTTGCAGCCAAAGTGTTTACTATCATAAGTTCTCAAACGGTAATTATTATCATCATTGTATGGGTAGTTCTCGCGTCTGTAGTTGAAGTCCACAGACCGTTTTGCATACAAAATGGGGTACCTTTGTTATTCATGGACCGGGTTAGTTGATTTTCGGCTCACAAATAATGGAGAAATGTTGGTTATTTTGTATGAAAAACGGCAGATGGACAGATTTTAGAATGAAAATAGTTACCTTTCTGGGATTTCTGGGATTCCTGGGGAACAGATTCCGTAGCAGTCCGTCCAGAGCAGCCTCCTGCAACGAATCGATAATGCCGATTACAAAGTGTTCCTGTTATCTCACTAAACGATTCGTTCAGTTTGCGATCTCTTAATTTTCAGATTCTTTATTTTTATTCGCCTATATTTTAGTAGCCTAATCTACGGATACACATTCAGCTGTAATTGTATCTCTAAGTGATGGTGGTTGTGCAAGTAGTAATGCATGGAACTACAACGAAAACAGAATTCACATGATTTGCCTAGCCTTGAGAAGATTTGTTATTTTTTTTGCGCACAAGATAACGGAGCGACATTATAGCAGTTTCTTTGGGTCACAGAACTTGGTTGATAACCTTAGCGGGGTCAAACAAAATATGGTGGGTTTTGAGATGAGAAATACATAGAATGGAACAGTTGGTGCACCAACTTCCAAAATTGAGACACATTCGTTTCACAGACAGATATAAGGAGCTAAGGTATCATGTACGAGATAAAAACAAAGATGCTATAATGCGCCTATAGAATTGAAATCGTTTTTTTGCGTAAAATTTATCATGTGAATTTTTGCTGGGACAGAGAGGCTGATTTATAAATTCGTCAATGATTTCACAATAAGATCAATCGAAATCGAGTTCAGATCGGAAAAAATTGCTCTGGGGAGAATTGCTTTAGATATTTTTACGAAATACCGTTGAATATGAGGCAATTGTAAAACAAACAAAAGAGGGACGTCAAATTTTGTATAGGTTTTCAAAGTAGAACATAATGAAATGATACAGGTAAATACAATAAAAATGAAGTCTTAAAAAACATAACAAGTACACAATTGCATTCGAAGACGTGATATATTATCGATGAAATTTGATTAAACTGCCAATGAGATATGTTGCAAAAAGTTACTGCTCTTAACAAAAACATACAAAAACGAAAAAATAAAACGATTTCTTACAAAAATGAATTGTCTCTCAAACTTTAAAAATTCATTGCAAATCTGGTGAGTAATCACTCCTAATAACGGGTCACAATTTTCATTACCGACAGAAAATCAGCAGACATTGGTGGTGCATGCATTACACCATACAGTTTCGATAGATCATTTGATTCGTTCTTCAAATATATTGTCGAAACAATTATAATCATGATAGTGTAACCAGCATGTAAGAATAATCTTTTCAGCACAATCGCCAATTGATCAGGCAAATTCGTTGTCGAACATTTGTATTATATAGATAAAAGGAACGGTATAGTGATGATAGTAAGTATATCAAATAGTAAACTAACGAATAAATTACCTATTGGTTTGTTGACGGAACGAGACTCGGCAAATTGAATGTTCTTCACTTCAACCATTTGTACCCGCTTTTCGGTACACGGTATGCAGATTCCATTTAGCTAATGGTAAGGTGGTTCCGTTCTTTGGTAGAGTTATACAAGATAACACAGTGTTGATATCCAATCCACATTAAGTGGCAGAAGATTCGCTCAGGTATACACACACACATAGTAGAAGCATTGATTGGCACTGTTGGCAGCTGAAACACAAAACGAACTAGCTTCCCTTCTTATGATCAATCGACGCTGTCTGGGGGACGACCAACGAAACCGAGTTATTCCCACCTCAGTACGATACGCTTCCGGACCGGAGTAAGACGCTGTTTGAATATGTGCTATTAAACGGTATTGTCGAATTTCTGTCGCCCTATCTTTTTTCTCTCGTTGAGATCAGTGATTGGACACGCTGCTTTTATAAATTTCCTTTTGGCTAGGTAGAATCATTGTTGAAACATTATTGGTTTCTGTTATCGGATCTTGTCCGGGATCTTTTACAGTTGCAATGTTTGGAAAACAAAAAACTTCCATCTATCGTATGTAGATCACCAACATTCTTATCGTCGGGAATCACGTGAGAGTTGAGAAAACGTGCGTCAAAATTCTACAATCAATTATTTGATCGCCTCACTAAACGAATGTAGGCCTTGTTTCGTTCTCCGCGCTACGCTAATTCATAAGATTCTCATTTTTTTCTTCACGCTGGATGATTATGTAAAAACAAACGTTGTTTGTGCAAATCTGTACCTTGCGGCTTCTATACGCGCACACACTCGCACCATCAAAGCATGCTGCTGGTAGCGAAAGTTTACTCTCTACCTCCAAATGTGCTAGTGTTCGCCACAGAAAATACTTCAGTTTCAGGATGTGATGATCCATATCCGTTCGTGTTAAAATGTGTTCACTGCTTTCGACTTAGTTCGAAAAGTGCGGTTTTGTAAAACTCTCTGTAGAATCATTAAAGGTCTAGAAAGATCACTCCACATAGCTCATATCTTGGGCACACTGAAAACAGTTATATGTAAAATGCTTTTTGTACTTATCAGATGTTAGATTCCTTGCGCGTAAGAACAATATTGGAGCAGCGTATGTCCGATTTTGGTAGCATTTAGCAAAGGTTTTTAGCCATTCCCAGAAGGTTTTTCGTTGTTTTGATATGCAAAAATGTGTTTTTTTTAAATAGTGCTAGAATAAAAAATAATCCATACAGTTTAAAATTCTTGAATCAATCGAAAAAAGTTTATGTTTAAAATCAATAGTATTTCAATTGTTATTTCAATAGTTGCTCAGTTGAATTCTCAAGAATACGGATGGCCCAGAATAAAAAGCACACGTAGAAGCTTAAATAAGTACTGACTATGCAATGGTAGATTGTCAAACATGAGACGCACCGAAAAGTTGTGGATCACCTGTACTACCATGGAAAGAAGACGGGTTAAAGTATTTACGCCCCAACAGACCAGTCAATCATGATGCAAAATTTAAAAAAGGAAATCAGTTCTAACTTTTAGGTCCTATAAGTGAAGAATACCATGCTTCCACCTATCTCCAGGATAAAAAGTAAGTATAAGTATCAGTTATGGACAAAGTCACCACTACTGGCTTATTATATATAAAGAAAATGGTTGCAGGATACCACTCCATTAGAATCCCATATGCCATAAAACTGGAACAATGTTATAAGTAGTGCCCTAACTAATACAGCGATCATTTACATAAAATAACAGCGTATCTCTTCGTTTTTTTAACAGCAAGTTCCTATAGTTATCCGATCTACTCTCTAGCATCATATTTAGCAAAATCGGTAGAAACAAAGCATTTTATAAAGAGCTCCTAAAAGTTCGCACACTAGGACTAGTATTTTCGGCATCCCATTTATATTCGGTAGTGTTCCTCATCAAGTGAATTGGACGATTTGTATGAATACAGCATCAACAATCAAATAACGTCAAAAATATTTTACAAACAATTTGTTCAATAATTGACGATTTCCTGGAGTTTACCTACGTAAACAAACAACACCAACTGGTAACGAAGATATTCATCCATATTCTCGTTTTCGTTCGAACGAGAATATGGGTGATTAAGCCTATTTCGGATTCACATAACAGCACCATTATTATTAATTACGGAATAACATTGAACGGCGGCGGTAGGAAAAATTAACACACGCGCTCGCACACCTACGCTCAAGCGAAGCGGGCAGCATAAAAAATTCAAACAGTGTCATAATTCACTTGGACAACATGCGTCTGCTTGCAGCAGGTGAAGCTCCAGGGACATTATTGATTAAAACGTGAGAATGGTTCTGTCATTTTTGCGTTTGCTCAGCATAATTTTGGGATGAATCTGTTGCATTCTCATTGGCTGGAGATACTGGAACAGTTCGTTCGATCGTGAAATTTTATTCCAAGTCCTAGAAGTGTGCTGATGAGAACCGTCTTAGTCGACTCGACATCTTCAGTGGGATTGTTGGAGAAACTAAAAAATAAAAATTACAAGTTTGAAACGTTTTCAAAATATTTACAGTCATCACCCGCGGCGGTTGAGCCGCCCACCATTCAACAATAATTGGGACGGTTTTGAATCTGTCAAACATGAACATAAAAAAAAACTCGCTAAAGCATTATTTGCAAGTATTAATGAAAAGCCAAAGAAAATGCTGATTTGACACAACAGACACTGACGGACAATTGCTTTTAAGATCTAACGTCATACCGAATTAGTGAAAGGCAGATCAGCCAGCGAAAGATGACTGTACCTACTATGAAAGATAAACACCTGTAGTCACAGATGACTGGTATGGCGGCTTTGGTGATTTGTTGTTGAAGATTAATGACTTGCTTACTGATACTGGTGACTTACAACATGGGAACCTATATATCACACAAACTTTCTTCAACTGCCTTAAATATTGCATTTTTACTCTTGCGATCGCATCGTAGTTCTACTGTACAATTCGAGGGGTTTATTTATAATTGGGGTATCTTGTTAATTAGGTATCTTTGCAGATGGTATTGTCGGTTTGCGAGGGTTAGCTTCTTCGTGAGAAATTGACGGTTGAAGCCGTTGTTTACAAAAGCATTATCGTCCTTTTGAAATGTTGCTGCCGATTAAGACCGTAATATGATAATTTCAAAATTATTAATTGTGCGAAAGAAATGCTTTTGATTTTTTTACAAAATATATTAGGATAGTCAGAAAATTGGGCTACTTTTCTTTGTATGAAAAATACGGATCGAATAAAAACCGCGAAAATAGATACATTTTTCGTTGTAACTTAGAAATTATAGGTAGTTGTAGTTTAGAATTAATGCCATCAGTGAATGGATTGAGCACCCTTTTTCCAGACCCATATCAAAGAACAATTATAGGTCTGACAATGTCTGAATTTTGGCAGAAAGCGCAGAATTAGGCACTTTGCAGACGCACTTTACGATACTGTACATTAAAAAAACAGTTCCAAACATTAGTTCTGCTTACATCCCTGTACCTGTATGAATTAAGGTAGTGTGTTACATATTAAAGTTACAAGGAGGATCCCAACTTTTATCGTATACTAAATAAATATCAGCATGCTGGTATTGGGTGAACGAAATTCCTGTACAAGCCACCCCTATTGGCTCTGTCCTAAATAGTCCTTGAGCATTGAGTTTTGCGTCCCACTCTATTGTTGCAATAAGCGCAACAATGCAAGAGATGAGAAATGTTAATTGGCAAACCTTTGCCGTAGAATATCGATAGACTGGTAGACCATACTTTTCCAGAGCATATAACACACGCACTCAAAGAACACAAACAACTCATGTACACACGAATCAAACGCTAACCACTCATATCTGCAAAACAGGAACATATTCTTCGACGAGCTATGGAATACCTGAAAATAAACTAATTGATTAATACTATATGATGATAACAACCATAGTTGGTCTTGCATTATGCCAAACTGAACTAAGCGCCAATAAATGCAAATGTAATACAAGTACGCTCCATTGTCTGTCGGCAGTTTTGTATCAGAACATAGTTTAAAAAATGGTTAAACTGTCAAAACTTGGAGCTTAATTCTGTTTGGTTAACGGCAAGCCAATTCCTCTCATTCTGCGAGTCATGTGACTTCAACTCTGCGATCTTGCTGCGAGTGGCGACTATGAAAACACGAAAATTGAGCGTGACGTAATGTAGTCAGAAGCAAGGATTTATAAAATTCCTAGAAGTAAACCAAGTTTATTTTAAGTATTTTTATAATCACTACAGATTTTCCAAAACTTGTAGAAGAAAATCGCTCGCACATTTCTCTTTTAATTTTCAACCGTAAATTACTGATATGGGTACAACATATCTACGGTTCTACCTGAATGAAAGATTGACGCTTTGCCACTTCGCGTAACTCGACTCGCAGAAGTAGTGGAATTCAATATTAAGCGGTGCATAACAACTGTAATTACTTCATTCTGGATCCGCAGTAAAATTGGCTTGCTTAGAAAGTTGCGCCTATTTATCAAGCGTACAGAAGTTGATTTCCCCTAAAAATTAGTGTAAAAAAATTGCTGATTTTGCTAAAAATAATCCGTTTTTTCCGTTCTTGCCAGAAACAACACAAATTAATAATTTTTAAAGTTCTAGCATCGCTGCGGGCCTCAAAGCCTAGACAATTAAGGCACGGTATTACCATGCAGGAGACGGCGGGTTCGATTCCCGATCCGATCCGGAAGGAATCTTTCGGGTTGGCAATTTTCTCGACTTCCCTGGGCATAGAGTATCATTGTGCTTGCCACACAATATACAAATTCATGCATTGGTATTGGCATCGAAAGCTCTCAATTAATAACTGTGGAAGTGCACTAAGTTGAGTTCACGCAATAAGCTAATATGCGCTAAGCAATAAGCTTGAAATGCGAAGAAGAAGAAGAAGCAGTGTGTTGATACGATATTCTTTCGTTAAATGTAGTGCTATACCGTAAAGACTGGAAACCCGGACACTTAGTCCACTAATATCACCTTTAAAAGTTGTTTATCGCTGCAGAAAATGCTCAACACAGCACGGTATTTTATCATCGTTTTTAATCATCACTGCCAATTAGACGTAATAGTAATAAAAAATCCGGATAAACGAACCGTCCGGTATTCCGTGCATCGCTGCATTACATTCAAAATGATAAAAATTTATTTTTCGTAGCCCGTGGAAAAAATCTGAAGAATTACTGTCAGCCAAGAGTCAAGTAGATGCAAAATGCGAAATAAAAAGGGACCATAAACCATAAACTGGACCTTTTCCGATTTGCATGAAACTTTGCATAATTGTGTGTTGCAATAAAAAAAATATACACATTGAAAATATACTTTTGAAGATATTCCAGTCAATTTGTTTTACTCAAAATTACTAAAAAATTACCGTATATATTTTTTCCCAGAACGACTTCTAGGCAACTTTGTTTATACGTTATACGATCAAAAGTGACGATTTTGTGCTACACCAAGACGCCATTTGGAAAACATTTACAAGATTCCAAAATCAGGGTGGCCAGCGAATTTTGATTTTAAAATTCCCGGTTTTTTTCCCGGTTCAAATCTCAGAACATTCCCGGTTTTTAATATTTAGTAAAAAAAAATAGTGATTGTATAAAGTTATTTGCGAGGTACTTAGAATCAGTTTGAATAACTTTTTTTTGACAGTCCTTGATTGTAAAGTGATTGTAAAGCGCCAGAATGTACAAAGTACCAGAATGATGGATTTTTTAAGGTCGCCTAGCCGAACGCTATCGGGCTGAATAGGTCATTATACCGAAGTTTAGAGGGAGAGATAAAATTAAGAAATTGAATTAAAAAATCTTGAACTTGATAGGGTTAAATACCCCATTTCCGGCCTATTAAGCACAACCCGCACTTAATCTTTCTTAATCTAGCGCAGTTGTTATTATTCCTGATGTTATTATTACTGATGGCTTCCAAATTTATTTACCTTTCCGTATGTACTGTAAGATTTTATAAAGCGAAACCAATCGTTGAAATATTGTCAAAAGTCTAACACTGCTTCTAGCCAAACTCGGCCTAACGCATTGAAACGCCAATGAATTCACTTCGGCCTATCGGATGAAGATAAAAATTGATTCGGTCGGAGCGCTTCTTTTGTTTTTGGGAATAATGGGTGCAAACCTTCATATAATGCGTTCTCATTGACTTCGTTCCGTAGCTTATTAACTAAAGTATCGTACCAAATCCATAATTGACTTGTTAACTCTGAAATCATGGATATATTTGAAATTTTCTGCTCGATAGGCCCAAAATGGGCGATTAGGCCGAAGTAGTTCTCTACCCTACGGCGCAAGACATTTTTTAAGTATCCTGATCTGTACGAATATAAATCTTAAAAAGAAATTTAATCTTGAGAACAATTTTAATTTCGAAGATTCTGATGCTTTGACTTGTGGTTAGGAGTCTTAGAATATGCCATTTTTTAGAAATGTGTGACTTATGAAAATCTATCCTAGGTTTAGAAGAAAAAACAGGATTGGATTTACAGCCCCTGGAAAATTTTGTTTGCTTGAAAATGTTCAGAGGTCTAACAATTTGCAGATTTTTTTTATAGAATTTTGAAAATTCAACAATTCTGACAAGAATCCCAAACTAATTCTAGGATTAACTCCTGGCGAACTCCTCTTAGAAGAATTACAAGGGAGTTGTGAGGAGAACTTCAAGGAGAATTCCTAGTTGATTCTGAAGAGAATTGTATGAGGATTTTGAGGAGAATTTTAAGGACAATTTAAAAAGAAATATAAACAGAATTTAAAGGGTTTTCTGATTATAATTTCAAATGGATACCGAGGAATATTTACAACAGAACTTTAAGCAAGATCCGGGAAAAATGCCGAAGGAATCGTGTTCTGAGGTAAATAAAGAAAAATGCTGAAGATTTTAAATACATTCTTAAGAAAGTTTCAAGAAAATTCAGCACAGAATTCCAAGGTTTTCTGAGAAGAGTTTTGCAAAAGATCAAATAATTTCAAAGGTTTAAGATGATTAAAAGCTGAATAAAACATTTTTGAGCTGAAGAAACATATGTTTGCTTGATTTAACCCAAGCTATTATTCAACTTTCTATTTTTTTGCAATATATTAAGGTTTATTGATTTAGCCCGCTTCTCCCGTCAAATTCCCGGCTTTTTCCCGACTTCTTTTCAAATTCCCGGTTATTTCCCGGTTTTCCTGGTTCGCTGGCCACCCTGCAAAATGGATGATAGCCCATAACACACAATTATTATGCAAAGTTTTGTTGTGCCTATCTAATAGCGGTGATATAATAAAACGGCAGAGTTGCCAGTCTTCTTGATATTTTAACAGGAGGTTTTCTTTACTAAATAGTTTCAATTTTGACTAAAAACTAGCATAAACCAGAATCAAAGTCACCCCCACGGAGAACTACATTCAAAACAATGATGTCGCCGTAATTTTATGTGCCAACATTATTTGAAATTTGGTTAAATGTAAAACATAATAATGCGGAGTTTCTCAATAGACTTCTCTGACGTTTTTGAAATGCACAAGTACTAGTGCAGAACTTGGGGTAAATTTTAAGTATTAGAGCAAGAAAACCTTTGAATTCACCCAAAGTTTTGCTCTAATACTTGTGCAATTCATAAACGACAGAGAAGTCTATATGCCCGTTAACTGTAAGCCTTTATAAAACGGGAGTCGAGCATTTGGAAGGTGGGGCAAAATGGATCACGGGGCAATATACGTCAACTGCATTTATTGTTTTATTTGTTTGTCAAAATCAATACCCCAAATGGTTTCCTTTTTCAAACCTGTATTGGGGATACCATTGACCCTGTTGATGTGACAATCAAAAACATAAATAAATCAAGTGGATGGCCCATCCTGCCCCGTCCTGCCTCACCTTACCCTTTTTCCAAGAAACGAACTGTTATTTGTTTTAAAGCATTTAGTAATTACAAGCTCAACTGCAGAAACCAAAAAGCTTAATGAAGAAAACATGAAAAATCACACAACATGCTGATGCCTCACTCTAGGTTGCTTATAAATCCAAGATTCCAAGCATACGCTGACCTGACTTAACTAGAATTGGTTATAGTCAAGCGGGACTTTTACTTTTGCAATAAAGCTTTTTTTCATTAGATTTACCATCATTAGATAAAACTGATTTTCTTTATATTTAAACATATTTAAAAAAAAAATGCCTTGAGATGGTTGGATGTTTTGACTAGAAAGGGAAATGACTAGATCAATTTAAATTTGTTTGTATGGTAAGTCACTGATATGCTAAAATACACGTATGTTAACTTGTGGCCATTTAATCAAATATAGTGCACTTTTAATATTCTAACGTTTACTTTTGCATTTTTAGATGATTTTTGATCAAAATATGTTGTAAATACCGATTGTCATACGTGATCCAATTTCACCCAGGAAAATGTTTTTTCTTCCGTATATTTCATTTCACAGACATCAGAATCTAGTACCTGGCACTGATTTATGCTTTCTGATTGATATTGTATGCCCCATCTATTTACAGAATTATGCTCAAAGACGGTTTGCCAAGCCCCGCCCAAGTTATAGTATGGGGAAAAGTTTTAAGACGCGCCAGCGGAATAATATGACTAACAGCCATTTTTCATTGGCTTTTAAAACAAATTAATCTAGAAATCTGCCCACACTGGTGCGTATTACACCCAGTTGCCCTGCGGTGCTTTTTACAGATGGGCGAAATTTGAATCCTGTGGTGGGCGAAAATAGAATTTGTAGACGCGAAATTAAAATAATTATCTTGAGCCCAGATTTATAATGTTATTATCATTGGAATCGGTAGAACATACCCTAAATACATATTTTAAAAGTTATTGTACTTCCATGAAGAAACTTAATTGTTTATAATCTAGATTTAATTGTTGTGATAAAGTGGGCGATTTATGGGGTCATTACCCTTAATAAATAGTTTCTTAAGAGCCTAATGAGCATATTAACTGTTACTAGTCACCATAGTAGTAACACATAGAACTAAATTCCTGGTAGCCCAAAAAAAATTTCCCGGTTTTCTATAAACAGCTCAATATGGTAAATAGTTTCAACATGTTATTATGAATGCAAAAACTGGAGGAAAAACAAAATAAATTTTCAGAATTTGGAAAATTTACCGACAGATCGCAACAAATTGTCAAGTTACGCTTTGAAATGTATGTAAAGAAGCATTTAAATTATTCGAAATGCACTAATCATATAAAAGCAGAACCGAGTGTACAAGGACTGGGATTTTTTCTTAATTATAAATTTATACATTCTTCAACCTTGCGACATTTGTAACTTCAAATAATGCGTACTTTGAAAATCCCAGATTTAAACTAAAAAAACATGGCTTTTGATTGACTGGAATATAATGATAAGAGAATGCCAAATGAGTTTATTTGCGAAGATATCCTAAGATGAGTGTCTTCCTTTGTAGTAATTCAGTAAATTCTAAAATTGAAAATTATCAAGATTCCGAGCACAGCAATTCAAGACTAAGGATTATCAAAAAAAAAATCGGAGACTATAATTGAAAACAAATTTTAATATCCAGGTCTTAGAAAACTGTTCAAGAATATTGAGCAGTAATGGAGGAAAAGTCTAATAGGAAAGTTTGCGTGATCTCAAACTTGGACAAATTATCTACGAACGTGCATTCAATATTCCAGAAATGTAGATATTTTCTAAAATTGCTTATAGGGGAAAAGTTGGCTTCGGCAATACCTTAACCTATTATCGTCAGGGGGGTAAACAAAGTCCTAGAGCACTCAAATTTGGCCAATAGTTGGTCTGAAACACAATGTATCCACATGCCAAAATTGAGCTCTCAAGGACGTTGTTTACCCCCCTGACGATAATAGGTTCAAGTATTGCCGAAGCCAACTTTTCCCCTATATAGGATCTAAAATCATGTTAAAAATCCTTGGCTCTGAGATGTTGCTATTTTTAACGCCTGGCCTAATTGTTTGGTGCTAGGGAAAAAATACAAAAAATCTACGCTTGAAGAATATTTGAGACATAAGGCTTAAAATTTTCATTAATATGCCATTAACCATAGGTACGAATAATATTGTAAACCACAAGTGGCATCCTGTTAGTTTTACCACACGGTAGGGTAGTGGAACATTGAGAATCAATTATCTAATTAAAATATAAATCGAAAATATTTGAATATTATAGACACACACCTTCTAGATTGAGGATATTGTTTATTTAAAACTCTGCGACTTTGTTCTTAAGATTTCATCATTACAACAAAAGATGCAAGATTCTGGTCTAGGAATACTCTTTACAAGTCGAACTCTATTATAAGTGAGACCAAAGATTTTTTTTTAAATTAATCCATCCAAGTTCAATGAAAATTAAGAATAACAGAGGAAAAAACTGAAAAGTAAATATAACAGAGGAAAACAGTACATACATTTGGTTAACACATTAACAGAATTCGATCAAAATATACACCAACATATTTTAAGATTGAAATCATTTTCCCAATTCGTTTCGATTCCCGATTATTTCCCGGTTGGGTTGCTACCCTATGATTTATGATTAAATTTACTATTAGATATTGAAATCAGGGATACAATCGAATTTTGAGAATGTATTCTTACTATCTCGAAGCAACTTACGATTTCGGATTTTTGATTATTTGATTTTGATTTGATTTTATTATGTTGAATGAAAACACGAAAACAAAATTCACTTGTCCAATTGTCGGACACAATAAACAGAGTGTGACCGAACTGAGCAGTCACAGCATGTGCTATAAGCCTATCTTGATGTAATTTTCCTTGTCGATAATTATTATAACGTGATATAACTCTGTAGTCTGAACGTACTATAAACAACAAACACTCCCGCGACAAACGTTGATATTTATGCTTATTGATTCACTAATCAACAAAAATCGTAAATCCACACAAGTGTTGACAGTCCTTTTAATTTAAATTTACAATGTCGTTTTCGGATGTGAAACCGGCAATCCTTGTTTAGTCCATCCAAAAGTAACGCGATGCAGAGGCAAAATGGAGAGCTAGTGTTGCATTTCACTGCAATGATTCACTTTTTTCAACAGCTGTATTTGAACGGGAGAGGAGATTGGCGATATCAGCATCCAGCCTTAAAGATTCGCGCTTCGATCGAATTGTTTGCATCAAGGACGGATCAGCAGAGTGAGCTGGTTCAACGGTTTCACGATCATTGACTTCGATCCACAACTTCAGGAAACATTCATCACAGAAGCAGGACATGAGATCGCTTTCAGTCGGAGAAATACTTTTTTAAAGCAGAATCCTCACATGCCATCCAATTTCTTTTAGTTCGCCTGGTAGCAATTTGCATTTACCACAGTGGTTTTGCAGCCTTGTTGTTTGATCGTATTAGTTTTGCATCAATATTCGGATAAACACGTTTGCACGTTATTCACACTACTTTTCACACGGTAATGACAAATAGTTGTCGCCACTGCGATTTGAGTACACGTATTAATAGAAAACAAGCAGCAAGTCTAGGTTATTGGAAAGTAGAAGAAAAACGTCTGTTGCCGGGAGGGACTGACAAAATCGGGAAAGCAGTGTAGTGGAAATATGAATGCATGCTGATCCTACATTATTTCTTTCTTTTTTGTTACTACTGTAAGGATTTTTTTATGTGTACCCTAAGATTGGGCCCATGCAAAAATACAAAAACGTGGAATTCTTTAAAAAAATTAATTGAAGACCGAAAATTGACTCTACTTCTTGTATCGCATGGGTTGGAACTGAAAAATCAACAAACTCTATTTTAATTATAATCTTCCCTATGTTAGCTCATGGAACCAACCCTAGAGATTCCTTAAATAATATCTTAACGGAATCCCCTATGAAGCACTTTTCGTCGAATGGGTTGAGTTAAAAGGAAATAATTATTCCGTTATAATTGCCTATCTTTTGACATATACGCGTATTTTAACCAATTTATGTAGAGTTACCTCAGTTACCTCAATTAGCTACCACTGAAGAAACCATCGCATTTAAACAACATAATGGTAAATGATTAAAACTAAGCAGGTTAAATCCTAATATCTAGGCATCTACAAATCTCGTATTTAGCTTATAAGGATCGATACAAAAGAAAACTTAATCTACAAAATCTAGTTTTCGACAGATACGGCCTATGTACTACCTACAAATACACGACGTGGCAGATGATTACCTGTCGAAAGATTTTGTAGGTAGAATTCTTCAGGTTAAGTTTTGAGCATGAGCATGATTGGCCACCCGTGGTTGCTAAATCTGCCATTAAACCATATGGTGACTATAGTCGCTATGTTCATAGTCTGGCGGATAGACTCTCGGGAACTTGAGCTGTCAAATAGCGGAACCAATCGAGCAAATCATGACCAACAACAGAAACGAGCACATCAGCTATTGCGAACAACACATCAGAAGCCCTTTTTCTGGTGGTTCAAGGCTCGCCTACGCAAACTAACACCAACTTTGGATGAGGAAAGTTTAGGCCGGCGCACAATAGATACGTTTTCAGGTTTTTTGACAGTTAGCCCATGCATTATCTGTCAAAAAACCCGAAAACGTATCTATTGTGCGCCGGCCTTTTCCCCTATCCGATCCGGTGATTTGCGTTCGATTGGCCAGGAAAGAATAATCGAAATTCTATCCGCCAGACTATGAATATAGCGACTATAATGGTGACTGGTGAGCTCATACACTAAACGCTCGCTAACTGAAAGGGACTATTTGAAGAAAATGTAAACTTACCGTAACCGAATGTTGACCACTGCTAAAAAATAGACAAAAAATAGAGATTTGTCAAAAAAGGGCTAGATAGTTCTTTTAACAAAAATCAAAAAGTCCCTTTCAGTTAGCGCATGTTTAGTGTAATTAACAATAGGCAATACCAGCCGCCGGTCGCGTCCCTGGAAGAATTCACACGGTTAAGATTTTTTTTTATATATCAATCATGAAGCCGACATGGGGCCTACCTTAGTTCAGTCGGTAAATGCGCAACTACAAAGTAATACCATGCTGGAGGTAACTGGGCTCGATTCCCGGGTTGGAAAATTTCTAGACTTCCCTGGCATAGAGTATAATAATTCAGTGCCAACATTTCAAAGGGGCGTAATTGCATTTGTAAACAATGACTTTCGTCTTCGATTTCTCGCGAATGAAAGCTCACTCATGAAAATGAATGACACCAGCAGGTAGAGGAATGTTTCCTGTCCCAGCTAGCATTGGTAATTTGGAGGGGTGGGCTTTTATTTGCGAGAAATCGACGGCTAAAGCCATTGTTTACAAAAGCAATTACGCCCCTTTGAAATATTGGCACTGAATTGTTCTTGCCACATAATTATATCAATGCAAAAATGGTAAAGGCATCGAAAGCTCTCAATTAATAACTGTGGAAATGCATCTAAAATAGTAAGTTGAGAGCACGCAATAAGCTAATGTGTGATAAGCAAAAGCTTGAAATACGAGTAAGAAGAAGAAGAAGAATCCGACATCAACATTACATTAGGGTAAAACTGCTTTAATGATTGTAACTGTCAGTTTCTCACGAATAAAAGCTCACACATGAATAATTACCGACACAGGTAGGGAAATGGTGCACTCTAACAGATGGTTGGTTTGTGAGCTATTATTCTTGAGGAATCTGTGGTTAAAATGTGCATGTTGATGACAAAATTACACTTAGATATTGGTACCGTAAAACGGGATAACATTGATAGTTTTTTTAAGCATATTTTGATAGTATTTTGAAGCATTTTTTCAATATTTTTACAGCAATTCATGTTTTTTAAATTATTATTTTTTTAAACAAGTACTGAGGATCCTAGAGTCAATTCGTTAGTAATATGTTTAAAGGAAATCAAAACATTTGCACTATTTTTTTAGTCTTGTGATCGAACATCAGTATTTTGATTTGGAGTTACTTTGATAATGTTCGATGAATGTAGAAAAAAATGCGTTAAATTCAAACAATTTTGTACAATAAATATGAAACATTGAATGAGTATATAATCAGAAAACATAATCAAATAAGAATACAACATTGAATTTGTTATGGCTATATGGGAAATACATTTCATAAGTGATGGTTTGAGTGCTTTTTTAAACAGACGAAAAACAAAAAAAAAATGTTTTTTTAATATGTTTGTAAAATATGTAACACATACTATGTACAAACTAGATACCATTTCAACGGAAATACCCTAAGCTACAATATGGAACCAATTTTGCTCGGAAAAAGCGCAGAGAATAAATTTAATCATTATATTCTACTATCAAAGTTACCCGCATTATCAAAGTTACCCCGTTTTAAAATACGTAACTTACATAATGTTAATAATCTCAGTAGTTTAATAATGCGATTGTTTCTTCTGTGTTACTCCACTATTTGGCAATGAGAAAATCTACAAGTAGTGGACGAAATACGCTTATTTGTCAAATGTCAATTATAATGGAATTAAAAGGGGCGACCCCAGCGTAGTGGTTAGCATCCATGCCTCTCACGTCAAAGTCACGAGTTCAAATCTCACCCCCGGACAAGTCACGAATGACCCAAAAGTGTTAAAGTGACAACAATAAAAAAAGGAAATGACTCAATCCGCTCCAGAAGCATTTCGCAATTTTTCCATAATTGTTGCTGAATAGAGGTGGAGACTATCTGGCCGTCAGGCACTGGGAACAGAAGTCGTTTTTCATTCAATAAAAAAAACCTATGCAGTCAGAAACAAATGCCTACCCAAGTTAGCTAGCTTTTAATTCACTCACATTTTCTGTTGCTAAAACATTTTTATATTAGATAGACGATCAATTTCATCCAGAAATTTTAATAAAATATGATTTTCTCAATAACGGTTTATGACTATGAAAAATAGCTAACGCTACTCTCTCCCATATGATTACCATTTCCCTTTCCTCCCCACCCGCAAAAAAGCTGTCACAGCAAATAAAAATCACTTGGCTAGATCCAGAGGCTAGTGTTTCCAATGAATATCATTTATATTATTATTATTACAGTGATTTGTAGTAAAAAGATACAATCTTTAAGCTTACACGTAAGGTTCAATCTAGGGGTGATTCGAAAATCAATTGTAATTTTTCTTAAAAATAGTACTGCAAATACATCATCATGTTATGTTGCGTATGCGTGGACGCACTCCGGATGAGCGCGAGCTCACCCGATCAGAATCAATGTTATAAATAATATGTTTACATCTAAGTCATCAAATACAAACGGTTTCTCGTAAGTGTTTTTTTTACTGTAAAATGAGTAGAATATAATTGGTGGAAGACTCATACTTTCGTACGAGCCCGACCTCTACCGTGGGGGTCAAGACTAAAGTTTCTCTTACTTTTGCTGTCAAAAATCAAAACTCCTCCGGTAATTCTCTTTTCTGATAATGTTTTTGTTTGTTCACTCATCCAGAATAAGTGTGTTTACAATGTTATTTTTATTTGATCATTCTTCATGAGACGATAACACTAATGTATTTAACTCGCTAAAAGATCAGAATTGCGGACCATGCTTGTACAGTGGGTTCACCTCGAAACATGGTTGCGCGCTTCTGCCAGGGATCCTCATGTTTTGTTTTTCCATTCTCTCTAAGTTTAGCAAGTATGCCATTAATTTATATGTTCTTTTAAGAGATATAATCATTTCAAAGTTTTTTTTTTCTGTTTCAAGAAAATGTGTTTCATTTATGCAAAACACGCGTCGCACACACATCAGGGCTACTGATTGCTCTCTGAAGTGGGGAAGCTCTGTGTTGGTACAAGTCGATGGTCACCGCTTTCCCCACTGTTAAGCAAATATAAAAAAAATTCAGTCACTAAAATCATGTTTGGAAAATTATACACAGAAATACAATTGAAGCACGTTTCTTAACAGAATAAATATACCATATTTTTTGAGAAACTGTATCTTTTTATAGATAGGAATTTTTTTTCTGGAAAATTGTCAACTAAACTAAATACGGACGAAACGGTTACATTCTGTTGCATCCCACGAGTTAGGAGTTTAAAACGGAACTCGGATGAAGTACAATGGATTTATTGTACTACACTGGTTTTCCCAAGCCCAAGGGTTGTACTCAATATGCGACGCGCGAGCGAGATCGTTCCAATGTATGTAATCCAAAAGCTTTATAAATGCACACACCCCCTCTGTCCACAATGGTTCTATTGCTCATTGTACTCGAGCTCTGGGTGTCGGAGAGCGCAATCAACAACGAGACACACATCCTAAGTAAAATCAGTTTGTGTTTGGGGGTGTGGGTGGTGTAGTGAGACTTTTGCTAGCATTTTAGAAGCGTCGTCGCTTGCTTTGGAAATCATCATTGTTACGACGATCATTGTTCATCCAGGCACGGTTTCCGCCGCCGAAGGAATTACGTTGTGGACCACCACCGCCGCCGCCGCCACCACCGCCGCCGCCGGTTCCTCCTCCCTGCTGGTTCTGCTGCGGGCCATCGTCGTTGAAGCGTGACGGTCTATTCTGACCATGCTCATAGTCACGAACCTCCTAGTGGAATCATAGTTTAATTGGATAAACGAATACATATATTTTTGGTTATAGATTAACAAAGGCTTGGGGTGATTGTGTTGTGAGAGAGGGAGGGAGAAAAGAGGGCAAGAACCGATGGGCTCGAGCCGGCCTCCTCTTTGGAGGCAACATTTGGGTGGTGTTCATTGGCTAATATGTGGCGAGAAGAAAGATATTACTGTGATGTGGGATTTGTTGGTTAGAAACGATAGGCCGAATGATTTTCCAACGTAGGATCGGCGGACGAGAGGGAATTGAGAGATTCAGAACGGTGCGTACAGCTCTCGCAGTGTACAACCGTATCAAGTATGTGTTCGTAAGAAGGCGTAACAGTGTATTGATTTGCTGCGAACGGTTTCCACTTACACTGGATGAATCGTCACCGTCATCATCAACATCATCATCATCATAGTGGGTCACAAGGATATCGCTTCAATCTGAATATGTCATACGAATACGTTGAACGAAAATAGTGCGCTAAGCTGCACGCTTAGACTTCGTAACTCACAAAAGGAATATCAAGCAATTTAAGAAAATTTCTTAGTATTGGACTATATGGCCACTATGTTAGTGCTCAATTCCATTCTCTCCCTGATAGCATTTAATGGGATTCAGATGTTACCCTATTGCAACCCTTTATCGAATTGTTAATCTCGCTTGGCATTGCAATTATAATTAAGAATATGACATATTGTGTGTAGGAACGTAACAAGATGCTGCAACTCACTGCAACTGATATACGACTGAAACTTATTTTATAGAAGTTGTATTAACTATCTATCTCGTTTGTACAAACTTCAGTTTGAACTGTCATCCATTGATCATTGATCTCTTCTACGAAAAAAGGATTGCAGAAATGTTCCACAGAATTGCTTCAAATCTGGAATGCAGAGAATAGGTTCCCCTTCAAATTAATTGCAACTTACAATTTGTCAGTCTCCAAATTCCGTAGAGTTTCATAACAGGCATTTCAGCCTAACCCGAATGGAATATAAATGTCCAGTAAGTGCATAATCACATATCTCACATATACAGTTGTTACATCAAGCATTCACCACAAAATGAGTAGGTATAATATATTATGGATTGCGTAGTTATGATGTAGGGTCTATTTTTTCCAGAGCAGAGAGAAGTTTGAATAAAATATATAACATTTGTTTGTCATGTGTAAGCAAATAAAAGGTTGGGTAGAATGTTAGGTTCACGTCACATAATAATCGATTACCACTTTGACACGCAAACACGGTTCCGTAAACGTGTCGGTTGAGCTTTTTCATATTTGAAAAACATGTTTTCTGTGTATATAGATAGATAGGCCCTGTTGGCAATATAACTGCCAAATTGATGAGCGATGTAATTATGTAATCCAATTTTAGAATCTGGACACCCGTTAAGCCTGAATTATTGCAGAAAAACACTCATGTATTTGCACATTTTTTGGGACAACACAGGTGTTGCTGCATCATTTTTTATGTAACTAAAATTGTGTTCTATCACTGATAGTTTTCCTAATCATATACGATTACAGGGCCATGATGACCACACTTGGTATCCAATAATTTCAGATAAATTGTTGATGTTCATATTAAAATGTTAATGAAACTACTGCGTACAGCATCGGTGATGATAATAAGACTATAAATCGATCGATCGAAATATTGGTTGTATTGAAGTATTATGGATCTCGAATAATATACGAGTATCGTAAACTACGACCGTAAGTTTGAAAAGCATAGCCTTATTTTACTTAACATAGCTTCCGCTGTTCCGAATGGTTACGCAAGCACTAGAATGTATAACTGTGAGCGAACGGACTTCTTATCCGAAAGATATGGAAGAAGATTTTCATTTATAAAGCAAGTAAGACTTAGGCATATTAACGTATGGAACTATTGCACATGGCACTGTTTGTTAAAAAATATAAATCATCGATTAAAAAAGCCGACTATAATTTGCATAGCACACGAGCGTTCTTCAAGTTCTGCCTCAGAGCGACATTTCCATTACAATTGGCCAAAAAGTAATGTAAAATCGATCCAATGCACACTTTTGGCGAACGACAGAAACTCAACGACCTTGAAAACGATATTCGTAGTGAACATATCCTGGAGAGCGACTGATGCGATATCATTGTACCTAGGAGAGCAAAATACAGATTTTTTGTCATTTGATTCCATTCTACAATTCTCGTTTTCTTGTTCACACATACTTTTTTTTTCTTTTACAAAAAGGGAAAGAGAGAAGCGAACTTGACTGCTACTGCGACGAAGTACATGTTTGCAACGATATAGTAGCGACGGTTTGTTCATGAAGGCGACATAAGCATGGTAATGAATTATTTTCAGAATATTTGCCCCTGCTGATACACAAATAAACATAGGTTCAAGTTACGAACACGCAAATTCCAGTATCCACCTGAGACCCTCTTTGAACGCGACGAGCGGATTATGCTGCCTGCCAGTTTTATAAAATTAGCGAAATAACACGATAATACCCGTATCCAAAAGTGAAAAGAAACTGACCTTCAACGGCAGATAAAATTATGTATACGGCTCCGTAATGCGCGCAGATGAGCCCGTTTGGTATAAACAACTTTTTTTTTATTATATTTGTAGGTAGGTGCGTTGTTTCCCATCGGGTTCTACTTTCAGTAATATTGGCGAAGTGAGCGATATGCAGGCGACAGCTTCTTGAAGATATCTTTAGAGCAGTTCCACGCCAAATGACGAAACGATCTAATGCGACCTTCTCCGGTTCACATGGAACTTAGTCGAATTCACATTCACATTTTTCTAAAATTCGGTCATTTTTAATCTCGCAAAAAAAAACTTCAAAATAGCATATTCGAGGTTTTTTAGCAAATCATAACTCGAAAACAACGCCACTTCCAATCGTAATGACGTCTGACACAAAATTGTAGGCAAAAATAATTCGTTATGTAGCTAATTCGCTTGTTCGAACGAGGGAATATCGGGTGTAGCCAAGTCGCAGCTGATTGAAAACAAACGTAGGTCGGACTCGATTTTTCACGAACAATAACTCAATCATACAAATCAATACAGATAGGGGATTGTCTTCTCTGTCAGATGGTGGTGTGGCTTTGCATTATTGAATTATCGTTTGCTAGAAATTTATGATGGAACTGACAAAAGCCAATTACCGATAATCGAGTCCGACCTACCCTACCAAACATGGATATACGTTCCTATTATATGGTATGTTCCAATTATGGTCCACGATAATACAATAGGCCATAATTGGAATACAGTACTTGTTCACTAACTGGGCGTTCTTTAACTGGGCTGTGCTGCCGTTATAAGCATAACTGTTCCATGTTCTATGCAATCCTTATGCACCGTGGGACTCTTATGCGTATAACGGCAGTGTAGTCCAGTTAAAAAGCAGTTATACGTCAAAACTATAGACGTCACATTTAGTTTGACATTTCGTTGTCATAATTTGTGGGGGGCATTCGAATGAAATATAACTAACTTTCAAATTATTTTAATTTTACACTGAAATCTAGACTGCAAAGCAGTTTTAGTCGAAACTCGCGAGTTTGAATGCTGTGTTTTTTGACGATGAACAAGTCATTCCAGTTAGTGAGTGGAAATCGCTAACTGGGCTGCGCTTTTAGCCCAGTTAGCGAACAAGTAGTGTACACCATAATAGGAGCACACAACCATAACTGCTACACCTACCCTTATTTATAATTCATTTTACTCCCAGTCCTTAATTTTTTTTTTACTGATAACAACTGCAGTTTTTATGGGAAAACAAACCTCAACATTGTTTGGATATCTCGGAATTGTGAATGAAAAATCGACAAAGGATATTTAGGCTGCGCCCCAATAGCTGGGTTTAATTTAGCTCGACAAATGAGATACAACTTTCGACTGATTTGAGCAGTTAAACAGAACATTGTCTTTCAATCGAGCTTCAATCTGGAACAGTCCTCCATGATAGGGAGTGGATTTTTGATAGTTGTTGAACGTTTCCTCGAAATAACAGATATTTTTTTATCAAATTAAATACAGTAAAATAATTCAATACACTAATTTGTTTTTACGCAGTTCTGTTTTGTTTAATATTGTGCCCTCTGCAGGATGAGAGTACAGCATTTTTAATACCACTATATTTTTCTTTGATATTTTGAAACAAGTTGCATTAAATTTGGTTGCAATTTGAGATCACACGAGCAATATTAAAGACGAAAAAAATCGCGTAAAATTGAATTGAGTGTATTTGTGATTTTTTCTTCCACAAGATCAATCGTTAGTATTACATCGATTATCAACCTGGGATACACGTGAGGTATTGAACAAAATCTCATAAAAAGAAACTATGTAGAGCGATCTTGATCTCACAGGAGGGGGACAACAATATAGACAATCGACGATTTATGCAGGCTAACTTTTTCGTTGTATTCTTATGCCAAATGGCTTTACGCAGATCCATTTAAAAAAAAATGATAAAACCAACTATACATTTGATCGCTATCACCATATTCATATATTTTTACAATAAGATGTAACTGTCTCTTAATTGAGTAAAAATGTTCAACAATAGAAAACAATACATTTAATGATAAAAAGTATAAATGTCCCTCGTTCGATTAGCATAGAACTTAGGTCAGTTGTTACCATGACAATTATTTGACAACACAACTTCTGCTGTATTTTTAAGGTAGTGTAAGTCGTTTGTACTTCTACGGTTCGTTTTTTTTAAGTAAATTGATGAACAAATTGATTTTTCCCAATATATAAGCAAAACAAGATTCCAAACAACTACTCCAATAGAAGGCTGTCGCTTTCCATCCGCAGAGCTTAATATCGCAAATTTCACCAACCCAGACATCAGAAACAAGGTAACAAGATTTGTTTACTTCTATTTTGAGTTCGATGTGGTTGATGAGCTTCGTTTTCGCTACTATTGACGAATAAATACAACTTGCGTCCGGATAAAATGTGGATGAATAATGATTTCTTTATTATAGAGACTTCAGCGGTTGGCTGGTTCGTCTCAGAAAAGATAGTGTGGGGTCCAGAAGAGACCTGATCTAATCACGAAGTTTTTTTTTATCATGTTAGGAGGTCTATAAGAGGCCTCCTCTAGTTAAGTATACTGAAGCTGTCACAATGTGCTTTCTTTCTTCGTAGTTTTGATTGTTAAGTTTCTGAGGATCTTGCTTTTGTTTGAGATGTTGGGTGATAAAAGAAAATCTATTGCGGTGGCTGGAATTTTTAAAGGTTTCATTTTTGATCGAAGAGGCCGGCCTCACGGAAGAAGCCCATTAATGCTGTGATCCTAGTCGGGTCATTACTCAGAGCGCCCCTAACGCTACCCGGTATACCGTACAGCTCTCGTGAACCTTCGTATTGAGTACAGTGGCAGATTATGTGTTCCACTGAACAGGTGGTGCGGCAGACCCCGCAAAATTTCCGGACGGCCCGCACCCTGAAAAGTTATGATCAGGTCCAGCTGATGATCGTTTTCAAAACAATTACGTCTGAGAAAATAGCCAATCAATTACGGATACGTAGTTTTCTTGCACGATTTGCGTTTTGTGGTGGAATTATATTTTAAGTGTAATCGTTAACGACGGGACAGAAAAATGACGTGTACAACGGCTGGATTTCAAAAACTTCTTTCTTTTCAAGTAGCGGATAAAATCAAATATGAATATACTATTATTACTAAATCGACATTTCATTTACCAAGTTGCATTTGAATACATCATTGGATATACACATTTGTTGGCGAATTCAAGCTAATCACGTACCATTGCGTACGTTCACAAATCATCACAATAATGTTCAAAAATACAACGAAATTCCGAACGACGTTCCTAGTATGATAACTAGCTAAACAGTAACAAAATCAGAGCTTGTTTTTAACGCAAACAAATCGAACGAACGAACGAACGAACAGCATTCACATTAAACAGAGGTCTAGGTCAATCGCTGAGGATAAAAGAAAACCCTTGTCGCTTAAATAAAAATAGTCGCAGCCTTCACACAGCAGAACACAACCGCGATGATCGTTGCAAACATGATTCTTCGCGCCCGGAAGAATTCTTCGGTACCGTGTTTCAGTCGTGACGCACCGAGCGCCGCTCAAAACATAATTTCCAACATCTGCACAAGATTGTTGCAATTCAGACCGAATAGAGAAGCAGGAAAAAAGCGTTACTACAATCTCGAACGAGGTCTAAAAAAACGGTTGCTTCATCCATAGCGGAATGAGCTTGTTATCTTATTCGTTTGAACTGTCGTTGTTTTCCTCTTAGTACTACTGGAAGCGTCCAACGATGACGTCCTCCGAGAGCGAGACGAGTCAGAAAAGAATGAGTGTTTTGCCACCGAATGGCAAGAAGAAATATCAAACAGCATACCGATCAGCGATCGTGTGCGGGTGGTGGTTAATGATCTCTCACATTATGATTTTGGTTCTCTCGGAACAAACGTCAGCAGAATTTCTTTCTTCGTTTGCCGCTGAGTGCGACGCCTCGAGAATATGGAGTAAAGAATCGACTTACCATTCCTCCAAAGTTGTTACCACCACCACCGCCGGCACCACCGCCGCCGCCGCCACCACCACCGCCGCTACCTCCAGTAGCACCTTGGTTCATTAGATCGAACGGCCGACGGCTGTCATCATTGTCGTCCATCAGTCCTACCGGTCCTCCCATCTGTTGGTTCTGTCAAGAAAAAAAAAAGAAAAAGAAACAAAAAGAAAAACAAACAAAAAGAAACACGAAACCGTTAGACAGAAATACTTTGGCTGCGTCTGCGCCTACGTGCGATGCTATGCATTCCGACCACACATACCTGCATGAAGACGTTGTTTTCCTGCTGGCGTCGGTGCAGCTCCTCATCGGTGCGCTTGATGCGGTTTTGCATTTCCTCAACGCTTTGCTTCATTTGAATTTCATTGCGCTGCTTGGCTTCCGAGGCCATCCGTTCCTTCATTTCCCATTCGGCCTTCTGGCGATCACGGTCCTGTTCACGCATTCGCAACTCTGTGAACGGAGCGAATGGAGGGTTTGAGTAAGTCACAGAGAGGAAAAAGCGAAAGTAAAGAACAATTTTGGTTAGTGAACGCGAAAAACAGCGCGGAGCAAGAACGATTGTCTAGAAGTTGTTAGAGATTCGGATTAGGAACACAAAACCAATGTGAGCCGTTAAAGATTGGAATTTGTTTTAAGAACTGTGCAAAAAAGAATAAGTCTACGTCTTGGTTTAGGTGTATAAAACCATCAGACTTTTAATGGATCACAATTGCGGTGCTATATCAATGAACTTAACAATAAATGCTAGATATATTAGTATACGATTGAATGAGGATAAAATAACGTCAAGGCATGTTACAACACAGTGCAAATAGTTTCGCCTAAGGAACACACAAAACGAAGATTCGAGTTTTGGCAAGGATAAACTAGAACGGGAGAGAAACACACGCTAGAAAAATCGTAATTTTAACATACGTTCTCGGAGTGACTCGGTCTCGTGCTCGTAGCGGGCAAACTCCATCTGGGCTTCCAGCTTCTCCTCTTCCATGATCATTTCACGCTTCAGAGCCTCGGCCTTCTGCTTGTACAGTTCGTGCATTTGCTTCCAACGCTGACCGTATTCATGCTCGAACGAACCGAAATCGGCAAAGCGTGGTCCATGCTGTTTGAAAAAATCGAGAACAAAATACAATTAGAAAAATCACCAACGCATCACAACCAATTATTCTCAACCAACCTGTCTGGCCTTTTGGAAGTCTGGAATTTTCTTGTTCATTGATTTCTCTGGTAATCCATCGGTGTCATCCTGATAGGTGTACGGTTCAACGATGACCGGTCGCAGGGACGCCGTCAAGAAATAGCATTTTTCCGAGCAGTACCGGAGGGCGACCATCGCTCCCGGTTTGTTCTTGAACTCGACAATTCCCTCGCCGGTAGATTTTCCACGCTCATCGACATGCACCGAGGCACGTTCAACCGGACCAAACACTTCGAACGATTTGAACAGCAACTCGTTGCTGACCCATGGAGTCAGATTGCGGACGCGAATAGCGGTGGCATTCGGAGCGAAACGCACTCGCAGCATTCGGTTCTTGCGCATCGTACCTTCCAGTTCGCGTTTGGCCTTCTCCGCGTTCGAGAAGTAATCTACACGCACGAAGGCGTAGTTCTTCTCCTTGTTCATGAAAATCTCACTAACATCACCGTACGGCTTGAATAGCTCGACCAGCTCCTCTTCGGACACATCGTTGGTCAGATTGCCGATGTACAGCCGGTTGCGTCCGGAGAACTTGATCTCCTCGGCTTCGATCGGAGCAATGTCCATCAGTGGTCCCTGCAGCATGCGCAGTTTCTCGTTGATGAAGTAACCCTCACCCGGACCACTGCGACGGCGATCGAAGCTCTGGTCACCCTGGATGGTTGAAACAGGTGTGATAGAGGAGGAAAATGGGATTAGTTAGTATATTTGGTTAGTAATATAATAGCAAGAATGCAAATATGTATAGGATAATTAACGCGTAGGTAACACTCCGAAATCGAAACATACGTGCCTATCTTCGTTACAAAACTTATGTTGATACCACAGACAAACAGACATAACACTCGTAAGTTGTTCATCGAACAAGCATTTAACGGACAATTTAAAAGTATCGTAGTTGGTAGTGCCGCCACATGTGGCGCGCATAGTCAATTCCTTTACGTTTGACGTTTACACACTACTGCCATCTGTTCAGCATAGTGCCCACCACAGTGTACTCAACAGATGGCGGTAATGCACTGAGTAACTGTTATAGCATAGGGAGCGCTATTTACGGCTTGCAGCTTATGTTCAACCGAGTAGCGTCGATGTTCGATTTCCACTTGACACGGAATATGCTTCGCCGAAGATTCTCTGCCTTTTTTGCTGACCGAAGGCGCTTGATACCCAACAGCTAAGTGTAAAATTTAAGACTTATAAATTTTTAGTAACTTGACAATGCTTTCCAAGTTATTTTCGTAACTGTAGTAACTGTAGTATATGTATGTCGTCTGTATAATCTGTACTTTTTTACAACACATCATTGGGACTATTTCTAGTCTGTTGATGCAACCATAACAAATAAACAAATAAATAAACAAATAATGTTTTAACGACGATGTTTTACAGTGAGAAATATTAATTGTGTTATGTCTGTTTGTCTGTGTTGATACTGTCTACCTAGTTGAAGAACAGCTACAAGGTTCAAGCAATCAACACGCATTTTTTTTTTGAACGACGAAAATTTAAAAATCTATAAATTAAATTCAATTCACTAAAAACATGGACTAAATAGAACATTAATCAAGATTTACACTCCGAAACCGAACTTTATTTTCTCAAAAGTCACATAGCGATGTGTTTGTTACAATAACTTTAAAATATTTTCGTTTCGGCATTCCCGAAGCCTTCCCCATTCGAAAGAGGGGACTTTTCCCGTCATTTTGAGAGTGAAGAATTGCCCCCGATTAAACATTTCATTCAACAGTTTGTTGTCTCAAAATGCCGGAAATCCCCTCCTATATACCGAATGATGAAAGTATTGAGAATGCCGATTTTATTGTTTATTCTAGCATACTAGCATGTTATTCTAGCATAACGTAGCCTCGGCATAAACTAAATAGTTAATTCCGCACGGAATCCTAAATTTGATAGGTGTCGAAAGGTGCAATTTATTTGGCGCATTTTCGAAAATTTGAAGCATTGGGTTTTGCTTTGTGTGAGTGGTTCACGCCCGTCGAAAGTAACTTGTTGGAAACTTTCTTTTTCCCATAGAAATTTTATTCCGTATCGAAAAAGCGGAGTTACTATCACTGAGTAACTCCACATTTTACGAAACTGGGCCAAATGTGTATGGAAAAAATATAGTGACTCAGTCTTTGAGTTACTTTCGACGGGCATGTTTGGGTCTTAAGGCAGGTGAACGATGGCACTGTAACCTCACTCAATATCCTCCCATCATTCGTTTTCTTGGAAACGTAAGAGTTTGACATGATTTTACTCACGGTTCCGTGACATGGAACAGAGCAGTCAACAAATCTAGACATTGCTTTCACAGACATTAAAATGGAGTACCTGGCACTGTAAAAAGATATTCTTGTAAGCCTCGTGACCATTCAGAAAAAAATGAGAAAAAAAACTAAGGGACAAAAAAAAAGACTTTTATCAAAAGAATACTACTCTAATGATATTTTGTACCTTAGTTACAAGAAGAGTTAGTGAAGTACGTGTTTGACACATACAAGCTGTCAATTTCGCTTTCCGAGTCACAATTAATCATTTTGTCAAGCTTCTGCATTCATGTTCCACCAGATGTCACTGCTGTTGTTTGCGGTGACATCTATCGGAAACTACACACAATCTGTTTTCCTATAATTGTTCACAGAGGACACTGCAGTGCAAAACATGGCTGGTACCTCTATAGGGGAAACGCTCCTATAGTCGCGGTACGTTAGAAGCGTTAGGTTCCTATAGTTGTGTATGGAGACTCAATACACAACTATAGGAACCTAACGCTTCTAACGTACCGCAACTATAGGAGCGTTTACCCTATATGCATTTAGATTATTATTCGAAGTCCCTCTTTTTTTACACATTCTGCACACAAAATAGCTCACCCCTCATAGAATTTCCCGCCGAATTTTATGTATGGGTATCTTTTGCGCAGAATATGTAAAAAAGGAGGGACTTCAAATGTTAAAGCAAATGCATATATAGAGGTACCAGACATGTTTTGTAGTGTCAGATACTCTATTTTGTAATCTGTGAAAGGGAAATCACAAATCGAGTGTCAACAAAATACATGGCATGTTGAGAGATTGAGATCGTGAGAGAGAATTTCTCTCTCAAATTTGAATTTTTTTTTGGCTCTCTGAGGACTGGTAGTAAAGCAGGTAAAATTGTATGGGAAAAAATCATTTTTATTTAATTGTAGCTTGTTTAGCATTAATTTCCGGGAAAAAACTGAACGACAAAGACCCTGACTAATTTCTTTAGGTTGTCGTTCACTTTTTTTGACCTGAATATGCACCGAAAGCGAATTATTCCCACTTCTCTCAATTTCTATATGGGGATTTTTATCACTTCCTACCATTGGAACAGCGCCATCTCTGTGGAAAATGGTCGAACAAAATGATTAATTAGAGATTTGACGATTCGTAAGCGTTCACTCAGAGCTGATTGTGACTAAAGCCCTACAGTAACAGTGTGGACGTCTGTCAAAAGTTGTTCCAATCGAACCGTCAAAATGCACCGCTTTGCTCGATTGGAACAGCTTTTTTCAGTTTTGTGGTGACAGTCGTCCATACTTTAACTAGAGGGCTTTACTACAGTACAACTAGAGGGCTTTAATTGTGACTCTCTGAAAACGAAATTAACAGGATTTATATGTCAAACACATACATCACAATTTCTTCTTGTAACTGACAAGTACAAGTATCATTATAATATTTCTAGACTAACATTTGAAAGGGGCGGAAGAGCCAAAATGTAAACAAACCATATTTTGCCACATATAGAGAGAATAGTTCACAAACTGATCGATAAACACGAAAAAGTAGAAGAAAATATCACTTCAAATCATCAAAAATGTTTCTTCTTACATGGCGTATTTCCAACTTTATGCCAAATGTTTTGATTCTGTAGTATCTAGTCACGCCCGATTCATTTGAAATGCATCCGATTGATAGTTCACGTGTAAACAACTAACAAAAAGAAGACCAAAACATCTCCGGGCGTAATTCCACTCTCACAAAATTTGCGAACGAAGAACCAAGGCGGAACAACAAACAAAAAATCCCGAGGGTGTACTTCCACGGCGTATCACCAGTGTTGGCAGTTCAAAGGGTGGAAGATCTGGGGGGTAACAACATGTATGAAATTATCAGGGCGTATGATGTTTTCTTCTCATTTTCACGACAAAGAAAACTTTTTTTGAGTTTTTAGTGATGCATGATGATAGATTACACTATTAACTATATGTCAAGCTTATAAAATCAACCAGAAAATGGAAAGTCGTGAAATAGGATTAATTTTTAGGTCAACAAAATTCAGAAGCGATTTTCTCGATATGGTCATTTTGGAATTACGCCCTTTTCAAATGTTAGTCTAGATTTAATGATTTTATAATCTCGAAAACAAACATGTTTTATAGCGAAGTGAGTTGAAACAACCCTCCTGGCAATAACGATTTCCTATTAATATGGGACAGTTATGCGATAAAAGCTAGATACTACACGACCAGCCAGATTAACTCAGTGTGAGTCACTTCTACTCACTTGTCAATAGAGAAAAAATGCACAACACTACTGAGTATCTTTTCTTTATGACAGAGTAATTAAACAAAAAATAGTATAATAAACTCATTATTCGAGCTATTTTCCGCGCTGTACAGCTCGAAACTAAAACGCGCCGCCACCACTTTTCTTAGTAAGACCGAAGAGAAGCGAAGGAGCGAAGTGTTGAAACGAATGTTAGGAATAAAATCATCAACGGAAATTCCCTGAGTGAATCCACTGTTTGCAATTATGAGCGATCTGGCTGGCCGTGTAGCTTTTGTTAGAGGTTTCGAATCGACACAACCTGCCTAGGTAAACAATTGTAACTATTGATTCAATATTCAGAACCACAGAAATAAATTTAGTCTTTAGTCAACCGCTTATCAGTATTTGTTTATAAGGGCTTCTAGTTTACTTGATATTTATCCATTGAAGCAATATTTTGATAATTGTTTATGTTTTAAGTGTTCGTGCACAGGTAGATTGAGGTTAAGTAACCGCTACCCATTATCGATATTTAATGGTCAGTTAATCATTAATGGGTAATTGATACTCATTAAATATGTAAAAAAAAAAATCATTAATGAGTTAACCACTTTACTTCAAAAATGAAAAAAAATGATAAAAAATTTACTCATTAATGGGTACTTTAAAGTTAGCGTGTAGTAGCGCAGCTGAAGAAATCGGCCTTTAATTTTAGTTAAATTTCGATATTCCGATATTCTTTTTTTTTTCGTCCCTGGTTATTAATTTTTGCCTTAAACAATTGAGCTTAAATTAAACAAAGCTTTACACAATCCTTTATTATAATTTGCAATTTTTTAAATCAAAATATGTACCTACTAATGTTTGTTGATGAAACAGCGATAACCTTAGTATATATTTTGATATGAAAAGGAATCAGTTAAGCTTCCTTACCCTTAGTTTGTTCAATTTTGCGTTCGATGTAAAAATGTTAATAAATGCATAGATCTCAACATTAGATTAGTAACCTTCCGACACTTAGCCGCATGAATTGAGAGAGCAATATCAACTCTTCTATACATACACCCCCCTCCCCCTCCCATCGTTTATTTCTCCGCAGCAAAAGCAAAACAAAATATAGGCTGAACAGTTAACTGCCTACGTCACAAGTATGAAATGCGCCTCCAACGAGCCGGTTTGAGGGTTAATGATCTCCGGTGCCTCATCATTAGAGCTCCAAGAAAAGCTTATATTATGTAGATGATATCAGACAAGTAGGAGAGAAATGGATGTAATGCCGGCCTAAATGCCCCTATTTTGGACCCATTCATAAATTCAGCAATCGACTAAATTTTCAATAGTGACCAAAAATATCCATTAGTACCGTCCCAATGACGTGTTCGTCTAGATAAAATTGATAAATAGCAGATTTTTAGCGATGGGCCCAATCTTAGATCCATAAGCCAACATTAGAGCCATTTCCCCCAACAATTATTGTCGAGAATAAACATATAAACGACCAAATACCGATCTGGACACTGCACTAGGCCCAACGACCTAATTCACCCAATTTCCAGGACACGACGCAATAAGTCACTAATGCGCAGTACTGTGAAAATGTGCTAATTACCCGATATTTTTCGACAATTTCAAACATCAAAGCTGGAACATTGCCTTCTCACCGGTAGAAATACAAAAGAACCGGTTGAATAGAGAAAAGACAACTACCAATGGCATTGCAGTGAAACTATAACAGTATTAAAACCGTATTTTTTCAGTAATTATAAGTCTCTCAAAAATTTTCAACTCAAAATTCTTCAAAAAAAATCTTAATTTTCGTTATTTCATCCCAAACGGGCATGAACTCAAAAAATAAAATAATGCTTATCCCGCAGAGAAAGCACATCGCCATCTTGGAACGCGTGCGTGTACTCTCCAAATCGGCAAAATTGCCCCCGAAGCCGCCATCTTGAAAAAAGCCACCGCACGGAAAGTTACCTACCCAAGAAAAAATGAAAATCCCGGAATACTTACATCGTTCATGTTCCGACGGTTTCCTCCTCGGTTGCCACCGGGACCGCCACGCTGGTGCTGTTGCTGCTGGTGCTGTTGTTGTTGCTGCTGCTGCTGGTTGCCACCATCGTTGTTTCCGCCATCTAGATTATTCTGACGATTGCCTCCGCCACCGGGGCCGCCGCCGCCACCACCTTGATTGCGGTTACCGAAGCGATTCTGGTTTCCCCCGCGGTTTTTGTTCTGATTTCCACCGCGGTTCTGGTTCTGGTTCTGTCTATTGCCACCTTGGTTGGGGCCACCACCCTGATTTGGGTTGCCACCAGGGTTACCTCCAGGACCACCGCCACCGCCGCCGCCGCCAGCGACTCCACCTGGCTGCTGCTGTGGCGTGCTCTGATTGGAGTTATTCTGCTGCCGCTGTGGCAGTGGACTACCGTTAACCTCCGGCTTAGCTACTTCCATCACGTCTTCCGATTTATTTGTTTACCTCCTTGGGGGAATCTGTTATATAACACGACACTGCCACCAGACTATGGCTTTCTTCGTTTGATATCCTTTACACTTCCTCTTAAGAATTTTCACCTTCCTGTCAATTCTTTTTTCACTCAACAGAGAACTCGGAAATAACGTTCAGCACAGCCGACAGTAGAAAGCAGAATGAGGAAAATGGCTCTCTAGTTTGCTAAAATCAAGTGGAAAGTCTACACCGTTCTAGTACTACACGAGTGCTAAAACTCCGTTGGTGCTGCCAGATGACTATATGGCCAATGAGAATAGCGCAGAGCAAGAAACACTTCTACTCAGTTGTATGATAAATTTATAAAAAATGCAGGTATTGGAGATTGCCGCAAAAGCTCAACGCAGATGTCGCCAGTGCATGATGATGATAATGTTGACAGACTGCATATAAAATTCGTGAAAATTAGCATTAAATCATAATTTTCATCAATCCTGCGTGACATCCTTCCAATATAACATTCGAATCGAAGAAGAAAATGTTTTTACGATCAGACTGATGTGCATCTTTGACTTTTCCAGATGAACTTTCATAAGATATATTCATTTCATTTCACAGCTCCATCAATGCTGCATCGTAAATATGATGTAAACAGAAGAAAATTGCTCAAATACTCAAAAAAAAGATGATTTGTCATCTTGTTATCACTTGAAGACCATCTAGCACCATTTTATAGTATGGTGCGTGTTGAGTAAAGCAAGTTCCGTTGCGTTTCCCGTCGAAAATTGTGAGTATCAATATGTTTGCTTAGAAAAGGCCAAAATGAACATTTATTGAATATTGGCATTCTATACAACCATTTCTCCATTATCAGGAGCATGATACAATCTTTCCTAAGTAAATTCACTTAATTTCCACTTTCATCCTACACTGATAAAATTTCAAAGATTGTTTTTATGTGTCCCACACATGAATTTTTGCAATGTGATCAACAAATGATATTTATGTGTCGGACACATACTTAATATGTGTACACATAGAAGCCATGTGTAACCACACATACTATTCATTTGACTCATAAATTTCATTTGTGCATCTGGGTGGATTCTGTTTATGTGTGGTCACATGAAAATCATGTGGAATTTGACATGGAAATTCGTCAATGTGTGGAATTTTATTAGTGTAGTGGAAATCGCATATATTCACCATTTTCTGAAAAATGCAGCTGTGCATGAGGTAACCTCTACCTGTGGGTGCAAACTTGTTATGCATAATTTTCCATGAAAACATCTCCGATCCATACCGAAATAATAACAGTTAGTTTTCAAACACGTTTTCTTACACGATTCAAGCAAAAGTTTCCACCGAAAATTATTAGTTTTTCTTTATGTACCGATTTGCCCCAAAAATCATCTGTTTCACTTGGAGAATTTGGAAACTATCCTCCTTCTAGTAGTTCTCACTTCGAAATGTAAGCGGCGAAAGCTTGGAAAAGTTTCACTGAAAGACGCCAATTGATGAATCTACGTTAACGGTCGACCAGCAGATGGAAATGATGAGAAAATGAAAATGACGTTTTGCTACCTGTCAAATCGTATGGAATATTTTTTAGTACATCATCACTTTTGTGGTTTTGGATTTCAGACCTAGGTGTCGCACGCACTGGTGCAGTTTCGCGTAGATTCATCAATTGATAAATTTTATTTACGTTACGGTCGTCCAGCAGATGGAAATGATGTTTTGCTACCTGTCAAATCGTATGGAATATTTTTTAGTACATCATCACTTTTGTGGTTTTGGATTTCAAAACTAGGTGTCGCATGCACTGGTGCAGTTTCGCGTAGATTCATCAATTGGCGTCTTGCAGTGAAACCACAGAGAACAGCCCATGGGGCAAGTCAGCTTTGCTCAGAGTAAATAGTTTTGCAGCGAGTAAATTTGAGTAACTCAGATTTACTCAAAATTGATCAAAGTAGTCTCACCTTTATCAAGAAATACAAACATTCAGTGAAAATTAAAAAGTTTAGACTTGTGTCATCTATCCTCGATTCCTCGCATCTATCCGAGATTGTAATCTTATAATAAAGTCACTGAGAATCTGGTTATTCATGTCGGTTTGCCAGTGATAAAATATTTTTTTTTTATAAAATTTGATTTCAATGATAACAAACCTGTTTATTTCGAGGTTTAATTGCAGAATGGATCATATATAAGATAAAGAGCTGTCCGAGGAGACAATTGAATTGAAAAATATGCACTGATGATTGTCCACGCAGGGAAAGTTAAAGTCTGAATCTTGTCAAAATCTGTCCATGATGATGCATGCGAACAATCCCTAATCGATTGAGCGGTGCTACAAAACCAGCAATTAAGAGAATAAACAATGAAAATCATGGTATTTGAGAAATTTACAGTAAAAAAGGGGGGTTGTTAAGCATCGTAACAATATAAAAAAGTGATTTTTCATTAACAAATTTGATCTCATCACACTAATTTTCGTTGTTTGAGCATTGTATCATTAAAAATCGAAATCTATTTTTTCTCCCGTAAAAGCGCTCGTAAAATGCTCGATAGGGAACGGCTCGGGAGCGTTTTGATTTTTCATTTTTCTTGGTGCACGGAGAAAAAATACTACCCATTCGCTATGAAAGTTTGGCAGATAAAATGAGGGGTTCATGGATTTTCCTATTTTTCGAGGGTTGCATCCACAAACGAAGTGACAGACGGAGCGGCTCGAAAACTTTGGTGACTTACCTGCTATTGCAATTTTTCAGTGTACCACATGGCAACACCACTACTACTGGATTGTACCACATGGCAACACTACTACCAACACTACTACTGGATTGAACTAGCATTTTCACCAAATGTACTAGAATGTTTTGGTTCTATCTCTTTCACTCTACTCAAAACTGAAATGCATAAAAAAATGACAAAATGATACGCACTCTTTGCACACTGTCAAAGAATCATTGTACACAAAATCAACTTTGTGCAAAACCAAAACAAAAATACTATCCCATCTGGTGGATGATGGCACAAGCTTCTAAGAAAATTCTATTACAGCGAACCACATTATTTTAATTGATTTCTTCGGCAGTTAGTCGTCTGTCACTTCGTTTGTGGTTGCATCGATTAGCTTGGGTCCGAAGATAGTACCAACAATCAATACGAAACTAACGGTTTTAAATTGGCTCACCACTTTAGTAGCCTATTGGTCCCAAGCAAACGATTAACGTACCCTATTCTAGTCGAAATTCTAGTACTACGCAATGTTTGTTTTGATTCGCTATGAAAGTTTGACAGATAAAATGAGGGGTTATTGGTTTTTCCTATGTTTCGAGGGGTGAATCGATTAGCTTGGGACCGAAGAGAGTACCAGAGCTGAGCCAAAAAGTTGAGCACGTTATTTTGGGACCTTCTACACGAAACGAAAATCAATTATTTTATTCATGTGTTTCACTTATACATTTTTGCCAAAGCATCAGCCTTATACATTCCATAAGACAAACCACATAGGTCCTACAAGAATGCATAAAAGGTATGTGTGACCGCTTATACATTTCATTTGACACATGAGCTTCATTAACTTTTTGCAAGGCGTCTGCTTATTAGTTGACTTATACATTTTATGAATAACCAGCAATAGAAATTTGCCAAAAGGTATAAGGAGATTTCTATCCGTGTAGTCTTAGAGTTACCTCTATGATAGTACCAGGGCTGAGCCAAAAAATTGAGCACGTTTCTTCGGGACCTTCTGGTCTTAGAGTTACCTCTATGGTTCAGCCCAATAAGTTACTTTTGAGTAAATTGCATATTCTCAATTTTACGTGAATTAAACTTAATTTTGGGTAGAATATAATTAAGAGTAAGTATTATTTATTAATTTTTTTGCTTGTGTTAAATGGAAACTACTATATGCGATTTACTCAAATTTAGGTTATTGGGCTGAACCTAGGTTATTTTACTGTTTTAGGATCCTGGAATATGCTTCCACGAATGATGCAGATGTAGTTTTAAGATCTTTTTCGGATTTTGTTGAACATTCTGCATATCAGAATAATAAACACACGTAAACATAATCAAAATCATTGTATAATACCCACAGCGGTTGGCAAAAAAAACGAGAACAAAAATACCTTTTCTGAATGGGACTCAACAGCAGCAGCATGAGCACGAGGAGGTGGAGGAAGCTGAGGAAGAACGAGAGGCTGATGGTCTGATAACTAGGTGCGATCGACCACTGATGATAGCTAAAATTTGAAAAAAAAAAACAAATCATAAGTTTGACTCAGTTTGCTCACAGAGAACAGACATGGAGGCTCGAACAAAATTTCTCTAAAAACTTGTGTAAAGATTCCTATTTGACTTAAGCGCCACTAACGGCGACTTCCCCACTTAAAAACCCTCTTTGACAACATAATGGCGCTGGCGTTGCACAAATTACACTAGACACTAAGTGCTAGTAGCGCCAAGTGGCAATTTTCAACAGAAAATTTATCGATACTAGCGCCAAATTGGTCGAAAGTGGAAAATTTATAGCGAAAATCAGGAGATGCTAACACCACGTAACGGCGACGTTTTCACTTATTTTACACAAGTTTCTGACCGAACTTGAACGTCTGTTTTCTGTGGTTTGCTTGTAACTTTTGGGTTGGCCTGCAAGCTAGAAAGTTTTAATTTTTCTTTGTTTGTTATTTGTAATAGGTATTTGTACTTGTTATTTCTAATAGGTATTTGTACTATTTGTACTGAAGGGGCGACATCTCTCGGATCGTCAGTATAGCTACTACTCAAATCATATAATTAATTGCACAGTAATATCAACAATCAATACGAAACTAACGATTTTAAATTGGCTCACTACTTGACTAGACTATTGGTCCCAAGCAAATCGATTAACGTACCCCATTCTAGTCGAAATTCCAGTACTACGCAATGTTTGTTTTGATTCCATACCATGTAAAATTCCACATGATTTTCATGTAACCACACATAAACAGAATCCACCCAAAAGAACACATGAAATTTATGAGTCAAATGAATAGTATGTGTGGTTACATTTTTGACTTTTATGTGTACACATATTAAGTATGTGTCCGACACATAGATATTAGAAGTATGCAAAATTTGAAATTTTCTCTCCACAATACTTAAACGATTTCAAATCGGATCCTGACTAACCTCTCAAAATTTGAACCCATTTGGTGAGAAACTGAGATCGCACAAACGATTTGGAATTTGTATGGGAATTACTATGGTAAAACCACGATTTTTGTTCATGTCTATCTAATAATTCACCATATCGGTCTGCTTCAAAAGCTTTCAACTGTACTTGTAGGAAATTTTCCCAGCTACAACTTTGCTGAAGATCACTTTTTGATTAAATGCAAGGATCGAAAGTTATCAATGGTTTAATGCGCTGATGTCTTATGATCATGCTCAACCAACTGCTCAGCAGGCAACATTGGTGTTTCTGGGGCGTTGAATATAACACAAAAAAATATCATGGCTACTATGTCACACTGCAAAATACAGTGTTGCCTACAGAGCAGCTGCTTGATCATGTCATAAGTGTAGAGTTTAGGATTAGAGTGTTCAGAAGCTTGGATATGATTTGAGAGAGCAAGCAAGAGGTAGAGAGAGATAGAATGCGGGGTTGTAGGTAGGAGTTTCATCTAGCTAGGGGATTAAGGATTGGACGGTACAAGTGGTTGGTTGTGAAATACAAGTGTTGTGGAAATAAACCAAACATAAAAGGAACGTGTTTCTTATTAAAATATCATAACCCATGTTATAGAGGTAAGATTCTACATTTTGGCGCACTGTCGGTAGGATTATTTATGGAAAAGAGATTTATTTTTACCTTACCAGAAAAGATAAACGGGAACAAGTTTTTTTTTTTTTTTTTTTGTGTGGGTTTTTCATTTTTTTAAAATAAGATAGTGTGTCTGTGAGATCGACGGATTGTATAAAAGGACCTGCTCCAAATTTTTGAAAGGGTTGCGTTGCTTTAATACTTTGTGGAGAGTTGAAATACATCATCGTGTAACAAACGATGATTCCATGTGGGTGAGATGAACCTAAACAAAAAAAAAGGAGTCCGGTCTTGAGCCGAAGCCTATGCTAGTCCAGTCTGTGTACTGAAGAGCCACAAAAAAAAAAAAAAAATGGAAAAAACGGAAAAGCGAGTCCGGTCTACGATCGAAGCGCACCAATACTGCTAGTCCAGTCATTGTACTGAAGAGCATGAAGCGAGTCCGGTTTCAAGCCGAAGCGCACAAACACAACGCAAGACCAGTCAATGTACTCAAGAGCGAGAAACGAGTCAAGTTTTGAACTGAAACGCACCAATACAATGATATCTGTCATTGCATTAAAGAGAGAGAAGCTATAAAAAGTGTTCTCATACTACTAAAATACAACCCTTTGTTTTGGTCTTGTTTTGATTTTCGTTCACAGCCGGGATAGCAAAGAAATGAGTTTTCATACTATTTTTTTTTCTCTCTCCTTGTATCAACAGTGAAAGTAGTGAGGGCATGTAAATAAAAGGAAGAGCTAAATAATGTAAAAGTTTTAGAGTGATAGTGTTGACAGGTAGTGAAGCACGGTAGCTGCAAATCGTTTCACAAACATTATCATAAGCGTACATCATTTAGGTCGTTTCAGTGTTAGTAAAATCTTGCGCAGAAACTCAATAGGATTGCCTTCAGAGTAAAAAAAAAACAAGTTATTGTTTGCTCTAAAAAGAAGTGAAAACAAATTAATTTGAACTGATGCAAAGTACATTTGAGGAATTTTCGGGACATTCTTTTATACTGTATGAACAATCCTAGAGTACCACTGTGGATCGAATTATCTAATCAAATTTAATTATTGTTTCAGATGAGTTTCGAAGGTAAAAGATTTTCGCTAGAACCCTTCAATGATGCAGTCGACACGCAAAATTTGAGACAGGAGTGGGAGGAGTGGCAAAGATCTTTCGAATTGGCATTGGAGTTGCGGAATGTTGAGACGCAGCATGAAAAGCTGGTTCTGCTGTTATCTTGTGGTGGTAGGGGACTACAGCGCATTTTTTATAACTTGAGACCGACATCCGACGAAGTTTATCCCGCACCAGTGAAGATTCCATTTAAGCCGATCGAAGTTCCTGAGTATGAAAACGCAATCAAGAGGTTGAACAAGTTTTTCATCGGAAAACGAAACGAACGTATAGAGTTGGAACTTTTCCGATCACTGAAGCAGACTAGCGATGAGCCATTTAACCAGTTCCTCCTCAAGCTTCGGGCACAAGCGGTGCGATGCGATTTCTACGACCGTGAAGAAAAAGAGATACTGCAGCAGATCACAATGGGCGCTCGCGACGAAAGAGTTCGAGACAAAGGTTTGGAGGACATCATGGGTCTCGATGAACTAATCAATTACGCCATCAATCGGGAGATTTTACTGAAGCAAAAAGGAAAGTCGAGGCCTTTCGGTGAGGAATTCCCATCCACCACAGTAGCAGCGGTAAATCAGAACTGGATCAAGAAGCCGAAATTCAATGATATCGACCGTGGCCGTTCCAACACTAGCACTGGTCGTGTGAATCAACGAGATGGAGACAGACGCAACAGTCGTGATTGTTTTCGGTGTGGGTCGTCGAACCATAGTGGAGATTCACAAAACTGCTACGCACGGAACGCACGGTGCAATGGATGTGGAAAACTCGGTCACTACGCCAGGAGGTGCAGGAATATCAGCAACATACAGCGAAATGATGCTCGATACAATCGTAAGCGTGCAAGTGGAGAAACTAATGTGCTACGAGGAAATGAAAGATGGAAGGAAGAGCCGGATAAGGAACAGTTGGCGAAGGTAGCGTATCGATAATACCACAAGGAATTTCTTTTTTTTTTTTTTATAATAGTTACGTTTATGACGTTTTTTGATAAAGAAAATAAATGTCCCATATGGTCTGTAAATCTACTTGTTCGGTGCCTGTAAAACATATATTATTTCTTTTGCTTTAGGTTGATGCTGATACTAAAGATAATGGAACGATAGTATGTCTGATTGATAAACTACCTGTGGCTTTCTTGATTGATTCGGGTGCATCAATTAACACAATCACGGAAAAAGTCTGGGACCGTCTCGGTAAAAGTAATGCAACTCTTTTCAAGAGAAAATTCCAATGTGATCGGACATTCACAGCTTATGCAAGCCAAACCCCCCTGCAAGTACTAACGGTTTTCGAGGCATGGATTTCGGTGAACGATTCGAAACCAAGGTGCTATGCTGAGTTTTTTGTAATAGAAGGGGCCAACAAATCCCTATTGAGCAAAACCACCGCGGAATACCTCAAAATTCTTCAAGTAGGCCTCGGTGTTAACAATATCGAAGTCGGAATCGAACAATTTCCCAAGTTTCCTAATGTTCAAGTCAAACTGTCAATTGACCAGTCTGTTGTACCACGAAAGCTTGCTTATTTGAGGGTACCTGAACCAATGAAAGATAAAGTCGATCAGAAAATTTTGGAGATGTTACGCACTGATGTGATCGAGCCAGCGGATGGTCCAGCAGATTGGATCTCGCCGATGGTTGTTGTACCCAAGGGTAAGGACGACATTCGGCTCTGTATCAATATGAAACATCCGAACAAAGCAATTCAACGAGAACATTTCCCGCTACCCGTCATTGAAACGTTTTTGAACAAGCTTAGAGGTGCAACGCATTTTTCGAAACTCGATATAACGTCGGCATACCATCACGTAGAGCTTCACCCGGATTCTCGTAGTATTACAACGTTTATGACGGATCGGGGCCTTATGCGATTCAAAAGGTTGATGTTTGGGATCAACTGTGCTCCTGAGATCTTCCAACGAATCATGACACAGATGCTGGCAGGAATTGATGGGGTGATTGTCTACATTGATGACATAGTCGTGTCTGGTAAAACTCAAGAGGAGCATGACGAGAGATTGCAGCAGGTTCTAGCAGTTCTCAATGAGAACAACGCTCAACTCAACAACGAAAAATGTATATTTGATGTCACGGAACTAGAGATTCTAGGTTTTAAGGTTAGCTCGAAGGGGATAAGGCCATCGGATGAAAAGGTAAAAGCCATCAGGAATTTCAGAAAGCCTGAATCAAAAGAGGAAGTTAGGAGTTTCTTGGGTCTCGTTAATTTTGTTGGCCACTTCATACCGCATCTATCGACTAGAACTGAACCACTTCGGCAGTTCTTACGGGGAGATGTTTTGGTTATCGGTCAGGAACAAAACGACGCTTTCGATGATCTTCGGAAGGAATTATCAAACAACGTGCGGACATTAGGGTATTTTGATCCAAAACATGCTACAGAGCTATATGTTGATGCGTCTCCTGTCGGCCTTGGGGCAGTCCTCGTCCAGAGAGATCAAGACACTCCGAGAATTATCAGTTTTGCGTCAAAAGGATTAACGGCTACCGAGCGAGTGTATCCTCAGACCCAACGTGAGGCGTTGGCGGTGGTTTGGGCGGTCGAAAAATTTTATTTGTATTTGTTCGGTCTGCACTTCACTATTTTCACTGACCACAAAACTCTCGAATACATCTTCGGGGGCAAACACCAGGAAGGGAAACGTGCGCTTTCTCGGGCTGAAGGTTGGGCTCTTCGACTACAACCTTTCGATTTTGAGATCAAGCATATTGCAGGACCATCCAACATTTCGGATACTCTCTCGCGACTTTGTCCTTCAAACGATTTACCATTTGACGATAATGCTGATCACTATTTATGTGCAGTTGGGGAAGGTCCTATGGCAATTACACTGGAGGAAATTCAAATTGAAACAAGCTGTGATGAAACCCTTCAGGGCGTAGTGGAAGCGTTGGCGTCGGGAAGTTGGCCAGCAGTTCTTTTTCGCTACCAAGCATTTTCAAGAGAGCTAGGAGTTACAAATGGAATAGTCGTTCGGGATGAAAGAATCGTTCTTCCAAATAAATTACGTTCGAGGGCATTGGAGATCGCTCACAGGGGCCACCCGGGAGTAGTAACCATGCGAAGAAAACTTCGAGAGAATGTATGGTGGCCGTGTATGGATCGGGACGTGGTTGATAGAATTCAGGAGTGTTCTGGTTGTGCTGCTGTTAGAAATGAAACACCACCAGAACCTATGCACAGGAAAGCCATGCCAGAACGTGCCTGGCAAGAGATCGCTATTGATTTCTTTTCAGCGAAGGAATGCGCAACGTTTTTAGTGGTCGTCGATTACTACAGTAGATTTATACAAATCGTCGAAATGAAGTGTACCACAGCAGCAAAAACGATCGAGGCACTGGAAGGATTATTTGTGGAACATACGTATCCAGAAAAGATCCGCAGCGATAATGGGCCTCCGTTTTCGAGTGAAGAGTTCGCCAGTTATTGTTTGAGTAAAAATATCAAACTTGTACGCACAATTCCGTATTGGCCGCAAATGAACGGCCTCGTCGAGCGGCAGAACCAGGGCATACTTAGAACGCTTAGGATTGCTAAGGCAACGAACTCAGACTGGCGAAAGGCTGTCAAAGAGTACGTGTACATATATAACACGACTCCACACTCAGTTACGGAGAAAGCGCCAATGGAGCTTTTAACTGGTCGACCGGTTAAGGATTTGCTACCTTCCTTGAGAACCGATCCTTGCTGGCATCGTGATGAGACTGTGCGTGACGGTGATGCTATTAAGAAGATCAAAGGGAAGATATACGCCGATCAACGTCGTCATGCAAAAATTTCAGAAATAAAAGTAGGTGATGACGTGATGATCAAGAATTATAATACTGGAAAGCTAGAGCCTAAATTTCGCCTAGAGAAATTTAAAGTGATGCAGAAGTCCGGCAATGATACAATAGTCGCAAATGGGAATGGAGTTCAACTACGTCGCTGTGTTACTCATCTGAAGAAGTGGCCTTCGTCATCATTACCTCATCCGTCGTCATCACCAACATCTTCTGAATCATCGTCACCATCAACATTACTTCCTCGTCGTGAGTCATCACAGGGAGCACAATCTCCGCCATCCCTATCTCCGAAGACATCTAAACGCAAGAATCCAGACGAACCGGAATTACTTGATAGGAAACACCCCAAAAGGAATAGGAAGTTGCCACGTCGATACGTTCAATTTTTAACCGGAAGTGATTGATCTATTTTGTTTAGAGTAGAGGAAGGATGTAGAGTTTAGGATTAGAGTGTTCAGAAGCTTGGATATGATTTGAGAGAGCAAGCAAGAGGTAGAGAGAGATAGAATGCGGGGTTGTAGGTAGGAGTTTCATCTAGCTAGGGGATTAAGGATTGGACGGTACAAGTGGTTGGTTGTGAAATACAAGTGTTGTGGAAATAAACCAAACATAAAAGGAACGTGTTTCTTATTAAAATATCATAACCCATGTTATAGAGGTAAGATTCTACAATAAGTTTACCAATCTCTTAAATAATTAATAACTTTTTCCTGTCTCGTTTTACATAGAAACGATCTTGAGCAAAGTTATAGTTGAGAAAATTTTCTATAAGAATGGCTATCGAACTATTTCGCAGCTCAATATGGAAAAAGACTAGAAGGCAATGAACAAAAAGTTGAGATTTCCCATAGTACTTTCACAAACGAAGTGACAGACGACTTACTGGCGAAGAAATCCATTAAAATAATGTGGTTCACTGTAATAGAATTTTCTTGGAAGCTTGTGCCATCATCCACCAGATGGGTTAGTTTTTTTGTTTTGATTTGAACAAAGTTGATTTTGTGTACAATGATTCTTTGACAGTGTGCAAAGAGTGCGTATCATTTTGTCATTTTTTTATGCATTTCAGTTTTGAGTAGAGTGAAAGAGATAGAACCAAAACATTCTAGTACATTCGGTTAAAATGCTAGTTCAATCTAGTAGTAGTGTTGCCATGTGGTACAATCAAGTAGTAGTGGTGTTGCCATGTGGTACACTGAAAAATTGCAATAGCAGGTAAGTCACCAAAGTTTTCGAGCCGTTCCGTCTGTCACTTCGTTTGTGGTACTTTACATGCAAACTTCAAATGGCTTGTGCGAAGTCTGTTTCTAACAAAATGAGTTGTAACTTTGGGCGGCTAATCAGGACCCAATTTGAAACCATTTAAGCACTGTGGAGCGAAAAAGTCAAATTTTGCATCAGTCTAATAGATATCATTAAATGAACACATTGCAAAAAATCATGTGTGGGACACATAAAAACTAGAAATACTCAGAGGAAGAGATAGGCGGAGAAAACAAAATACAATTCGGCAGCAGGGATTTGTATCTAAATTATCTTGCAACCCTTGCTAAAACTTAGCATTTCACATGACTTTTACTTTTGATTCGATTTACGTGTAAATTAATAATTGATTGCATCGCAATATTTTGCTCATTTTTTGGTGCCATTAATTAACCAACTAAGATCAATTAATCAATAGAGCTAGAATATTGCTTTTGATTCCAAAAACTAGTTGAATTTGAGAGGCACACGAAACATAAAGGTGATTGAATTTCTGTTCGAATGCAATACTCTCAAATTTAATCTAGTAAGAATAAGAAATCCTCGGAAAAAATCTAATGGGAATGTTCGTTTGGCTCAGATTTTGACAGTTCATTTGGCTCAAAAAATTGTCTCCGCTCATCTCTCCTTCTAGTATTTTTGATAAAAAAATTTTTTTTGAAATTTTATCGGTGAATTTTAGGTAAAATTAAAACCTAATTTCTAGCTGGAATTAGGGCGTAACAGCTTTTGTAAACAATAACTTCTCTCATTGATTTCTAGGACTTCAAGGCACACCCACGCAAACCAAATGAAAGGTAATGAAAGTCCTCTCCTACCCCATGGTTGACTAAATCTGTTTCTCCATAATTCCAGCTCTATCTAGATTTTAGGTCTTCTTATCTTAGCGTGTGTCGTTGGCAAGGCTACCTATTGCACAATAAAGGAACTACCTACTTCATTCGTCATCTGTCACGATCTGGTACTGCCCGAGGATCCCATCATTTTAGTACGCCTTGGTCGATGTAGTTCTAAAAATAAACATTTTCCATCAAAACTGGGCAAGTATTATTCGTTTCCTAAGAAAATAGTGAAAATTGTTGTAAAATATCAGCAGAACTTGTGCAATCGTTTCAATTATCTAACCTTCAATCTTCCGTGTACCGTTTTCTGTATGTCTGTAGAATTTGGGACGTGGAGTGGCCGGTAGACGCGCAATAAAGTCGTCTACCTACCCCCGTTTGGCAGCTTCGATGTGCTGCCTACGATTCAGTAGCTGCTGCTACTGTTGCTAGTAGTGCGTATCGCCCTATCTCTTCCTGTTCCCATTTTTTCATCGAGGGTAGCTCCGTTCCTGTGCGTGGGAGGAGAAAAAACATAACCAGACCGCCCACGGTACAGTAGCAACAACAATGGGTAATCCTAGCCTGACGTACGAGATTCTTCTCTATCTGAATTCGTTCTACTTCGGGATGTTCGCAATGTGCGAACTGGGCATGATGACCCTCAAGGCGGTCAACTTGAAATACCCGGAACAAATCCTGATGCGGGAAACATGCATATTACTATCGCTCTGTCTGGTTGAAACGATACGGATCATCCTCGGTCGGAAGGGCAGTCTCAGTGATCACGGTGAGTAACTACATACGAATGAAAAGAACGGGTAATATTAAGAGCATTTTATTTATAAATCTCAATAATTGTAATTATTACCATATACGGTTGCCAGGACAATGTTGATGTGTATAACAAAAATTACACCATCTTCTATTACAGGCTGGCAGGTCATCCTATCGGTTATCCTAACGATTCCTTGCGCGGCTGGAGTCGGTTATCTCCTGTTCTATCAATTACACCGATTACGCCTCGAATACATCCTATGTGCCTTAATGTTATCTCTCCAGGCAGCCGAGCTACTGTTTGCGATACTATTCGTATTCACACTCTGCCGTCCGACCTCGTACGACTAGATTCGTTCAAATACTCTCCTCAACCCTTTCTTCGTCCTCGAGAGACATAAGGAAATCTCACGCCGATACCAACATCATTCATTTTCGTATGGCCGCATGATAGATCAGCATCAGTCACTCTTTTTGAACACTACATATACATAATCACACCATCCCATCTCGACCGGTCGCCGTCGTTTGATATCAATCTTTTAGCACAAAGTAGGCTTTTTAAAGAGGAATACCGAAGCCAAAATGATGCAGCCAAATTTCCTAGACTCAAACGGACAATACGATTCAAAGATGAAACCGACAAAAATTAAGCAAAACACATAAGACTCAATCCACATAAACAGGATACAAATCTCGTAAAACAACTACATAAGTCTTTTCATTTGAATCTTCATTCATTTTAAATAAAATTCTTATTTGTTTTCAGTTGAAACGAATCCATCATTTCAAGTTTTAAAAAAGTCAACCGACAACAATATTTGTACTTTTTAAGAAACCTGTTTTTATAACTCGTAAGTAATCGATCTACCTACTAGAAATTTATTATTTAATTATTTATGTGTTCTCTGTAAAATCGCTGTAAGTAACTGAAAGCTAGTCACACGACCAAAGAAAATCATTTCCGTTCCAAGCCAAGTTTTCACGTACTTAGTGGCTCGTGCCATTTGCATACTTTAAACCCGGACAACGTCTTTACTACAACAACTAGTCGCGATACGCTATTGATAGGGTAGGTGGTAAAGGCTAAATCAAAGAAATAGTTAAACGGGTTGACAAAAACCAAAACTCGGTTTACATTTGAAGGAAAGTTGTTTTATATATAAGGTGAAGAAAACCAAATAGCGACGTTAGGATTAATGGTAGTTAAATTTGAAAACAATGAAAAACTGCAATATATTCAAAAAAGAAAAAAAAAACATTTTAGACCATTTATACCGGAATCATACACGAAAAATAAATCACGGAAAGAAGAAGTGGAGACGTTGTAAAGTATAACTGCTTCAAAGTAGTTAAACGCCCGAGCAAAGGGATTATCAAAACTTTGTATAATAAAGAAAATCAACAACTACCGAACGTTTCAGCGTTATACGCACCGACTAACTAAACTTTTTAACTCTCGAGAATATCTTAACCTTTTGTAACACGAAGAAACAGATTCGTTGCAATCGTAGAAAAGCATTACCGAACTAATAAATCTTAGTGTTTTTAGTTGGACTAGGTAGTGCAGTTTACCGTTCTAAAGAATACATCATCTCACCTGACCCATTTGAAAACACTTTTACAAATTTACAATTTTAAATATCTTTCTAAAACGGCACTTCAGCTTGAGTAGTAAAAATCGAACCGGGTAATTCCAAGTAGCAATCCGAAAAATACAAGGATGGTAGTTTCATTTACTTTTTCCAGTTTTGTCACTCTACAATCGCTAATAAACTGTAGCTATATAATTTCTAAATATCAAGCAAGACATAACCAAAATGTCCAACGTGTATCTGCGGAATCATGACAAACTTTAAGACAAAAAAAAATCAAATCAGTACTGTGTTCTTCTTTTGTTATCGTGTAATTTTCAAAGCAAAAGACTTTGTAATAAACAAACACATATTATCTTTATGCCTAATTCGTAATCTACTATTGTAACCGGAACCGTAGTTTGTGTTTGAATTAGTGGAGAAAGAATGCCTTGTGCGTGAAAGCGAACGTTCCACTTGCCCGTTCGACTGAGGATGGTAATGGACCATGCAATAAAACATAAAATGAACTTTTCAAGTGACCTATATTAGGTTGTTAGTCTAGTCGAGTGCACCATGAAATCACATTTGATATTTTTCGAACACCTACAAAATTTAAAGTTAGTGATCGCATACTATCAAGAGTCAATCAATAATTTCTCAACCAATTTTTGAGTTTCAAACGGTTTGAGTAGGCAAAAAGTCTGAGGTTCTGAAATATAATATATATTTATGGTGATGGTACTGTAATTAATCTTAACTTCAGTAAAGAATACCTGATTATCAATAAAAATATCGATAATCGCAAAAAATACACCTACCTAAATTGTCGGTAATCATGGATTACATAATTAATATTGCATAAAAATTTACTTAATTTACAGTAAAAATAGCATTTGTAATTAAAAAGTAACGTTTTTATCGGTAAAAATACCTATAATTTTAGGTAAAATAAAATACCTAATTTGATCCCGTTTGCACTTCTGCTGCAGAGATAGGCTAGATTGATCTTTGGAACATCAGTGCTAACATTTGAAAACGGCGCAAAAGCCATTTGTAAACAAATGGTTTGTGGGCCCTTTACTCGCTACCCGAAGAACGCCCACGCAAACCAACAGCATCGTCAGGAAGGGGAAAATTTCCCCTACCCGATGTTGCTGTTGTGTCGCGTGGGTGTACTTCAAGTAGTGAGTAAAGGGCCCACAAACCATTTGTTTACAAATGGCTTTTGTGCCGTTTTCAAATGTTAGCACTGACATTTCAGTAAATAGTGCCGCCTCGTAAAAAAATATATTGAGTAGTGTATGCGGTTTTCAAATAAAGCAATATTATAAAAAATACCTTCAAACAGTTGCAGTCTTCTGTTAGGGAATCCAAAACATACAGCATACTGTAAATAAAATTCATGTCATGTTTCATCTTAAAAGGTACGTAGATATTTTCCATCGTACTTTTCAGATGAATATTACGTGTTTTGGGGATGAAATACTGTTTAAGTGATGCATATAAAAATTAAGTGGAATTCACGTTAATTTTACCGGACCTCAAATGAATGATTGCATAGTTATGTTCAAGTGAACTTGTGCACTGAATTAAAATGACATTTTCCCATTACAGGTAACCTCGGTATAACGTAACTGTCACTTTTGACTTCCACCGTCGATATCTCACAAATAACAATTCAGTCATATAAGTTGGCATGACCAATAGATGGAGGATTGTCTCATATTTCCAATCATTATTATTATTTATTAGTGACACTTTATCACTTCTGTGACATTCGTGTCTCTCATATTTCCAATGGTGTTATTACTTTGTTTGATTTAATGATTGTTAGCTAGAAATCAGCGATGGAAGTCAACACTGATAGTAACGTTATATCGAGGTATTCCTGTATATGCAAGTCTAATAAAATTACACTATTAGAAATTCCAATTAAACTGCTATGCATGCTTGGCATACACAGGTTTGGTCACGAACTGCTAATTTGCTAATAACATTGAACACAGTTGACGAAACATACTCCTTTTTGAAGTAGTAGATAGAATAGAGTTTAAGCTTGTTATAGATACGTAAAAAAAAGATGTTAGTTCTTAGTAATAAACTGTACGTTGTAAAAATGAAGTTAGAAATGCTCGCTGCACATCTCGGAATTTAAGCGTAATTGGTGTTGATTCAAATGTTAAGATTTACCTACTCTTTGCATATCTATAGTAAGCTATGATTCTAATCTATCAATTACTTTAAAGAAAAACAAATTTTAACAACTGAGTGAAAAGTTATTAACAAATGAGCAGTTGGTGTATACAACTGTGCATTCTAAGCATGCTGCTATTATTGAAAATATGCCAGTTAAATAATATATGAACATCTGATACATTTACATAACCAATAGGTTTATGACTTATATAATGCCGTTCATGGCAAGTCCGTCCCATAGCAGCAATCAGCAAACCGAGAAAAACCGTTAGCTTCGTACCATTGCTTGCAGGGAACAAGTTGAGAGGAACGTGGCAGGAGATGCTCGACCACCGACAAACCGACATGAATGATCATACAAATTATAATGAAATTTCTTATTAAAGCGCAAAACTGACATCTGTCGCCGTGTTCGCGGAAAATATTTATCCTAACCACGAACACGCGTACAACATTTAAGAGTTGGTTCGTGTCTAATATATTTCGGAGAAATTATTTTTATCTAGATAAAACATCTCTATGGTTTTGACAATAGAGCTAATATACTATAGAGGAAGAATAGGGCTTGTGTTCCCTTTGTTCCGATGTTGAATAATACCGGGTACAGAACTGTCAAACTGCATAGTTTTTTTTCTCGCTTTGACAGAACTGTCAAACTGCATAGTTTTTTTTTCTCGCTTTGACAGTTGTGTCCCTATTAGAAGTAATACCCCGTTCACATTACAGCCTATATCACGTAATATAGGCTGCCTTGCAATGAGCACTCATACATAGGATTTCCAGTGAAAACTAGATATGTGAGTGCTCATAGCAAGACAGCGTATATCACGTGATATACGTTGTAATGTGAACTGGGTATAAGGAAAAGATGTTTCGACAGCGACGGCAGCGCTATTCTTCCTCTATAGTTTATTGATGAATCTACGCAAAACTGCACCAGTGCATGCGGGTAAAATTTTACTCATTTAATGGGTAGTCCCAGTTTCCCTCGAAAATGCTTACTTTGTAGTCATTATTGGGTATTTTGCGGTTACCGTGTAAGCAAAAGTCAGACTGTGCGTGAAACATGGCGGACTTTGTATGTACTATCATTTCACTCCACCGAAAATTCCCATAAGAAACTGTCTATATTTGCTGGAAGAGCAAATTTTTCGACGGTGCCGTCAACGCCAATTGTGTGGTCTCCTCATTGTTCTTCATCACCAGTTCCTTCGGTCGATGCGTCTTCGACTTTGGAAAGCAACCGTTTCACGATGAGTGTGTGAGTGCTGACCACGTTTTACGTCCATTGCTGCAATGGAAGCACTCTACCCACCATTGGCGATACTGCCATTCAATTAAATTACTGGAAGCGTCTCCCGTTTTGATATTGGACAACGGAAGATAATGTTGTTTATTGTGTTGTACCTTTTGACTATAGTTTTAAGATGTATTGTATAATGAACAAGAATCCTCGGATCTGTAAAGTTAATTCGATTGAGCCTTATCAAATAAATTAATAAAGAAGATCAAATTTGTTCTAGAAAAATTACGACGCCCATGCCAGAAATAAATGGTATTTTTGACTATTCACTGTAGTTGAGTTTGTCGGTTGAACGCTACAATTTTCATGTTTGAATCTACACTGAAGCGGACACAATGGTAGTATCTAAAAATAAATTAAGTCAAAAATACAATTTTATTTCTGGCATGTGTGTGGTATTTCTACTGAAATATGGATGATGCAACCTAATTTGTTGTAATAATTACTATTTTACGTCATGGTAGAATTAATCATGATTTTCTTGCTTGATTTACTACCTCTTTATTCTCAGTGTACAAGGAATTACCTTAAATAAAATTGATATTTCGACAGTGAGCATTCATAAGGGCCTATACGCGATGATCGATTCTCTTCGTCAATTTTCTCTTTTGTTAATAACTCGCTAGATTTAACGTTTCTCGGTGCGTTTGCTGTTGCTTTTGATAGCCAATACGACCTGTTACTACTCTGCATTGAACAAATTCTAGAAAATTGTTTCGCTTAGCTGTAGCAATGTAAAGAGAAAATCGATGAAGAGAATCGATCATCGCGTATTCGCCCTTATGCATGCTCACTGTCGATTTTCCCTCCTCCACTGTCACATGTTGGTCACACTCTTTACTCATTTCCGTAGTAACAAATACCTACTAATTTTCCCATTTTCCCTCAAAAGTGCATACTTTATAGTCATTATTGAGTATTCTGCGATTACCGTGTAGTATATATATTTATAATATATCAAGAGCAAATTTTCATTATGTCGTAAGTAACATTCGCATCAATCCGAGAAAAATAAAGTTTTGTTTTGATGACCGAAAAGTTATTCCTATTTCCAAGTAAACACATATAATCTCATAGTGATAGCAATGTTTGACATATTTAGCAGGGTTTTAATCATACAAATGCAAATCGCTAGCTTTCATGGTAAAAAATACTGGTTTTTGAGTCAAAAGTTATTATACGTCGTTTGGTGGCCCCTATTGTTACTTAAGTCAAAGTGTATTTACCAGGATATTCGGGAGAATTATCAATTACGTCTCCTCACGTGCAGCCCATTCATCATTTTAGGACCACCGAAATCATCTTAGCAACAAACAGTTCGATTTATTCACTTTAATAATGAGAAAGCGAAACGACGAACGTACACTTTTCACGGGTTTCTCAGCGCTGTTACTTAAGTCAAACGGCATCTCCATAGAAATTGGGTGACTTAAGTAACATCGAAAACTATTTTGATCGGAAGGTGATTACGTCAAAAAGCAATTTGACTGGTAAATAAATTTAAAAATGGGATTTGATCCTATATTCGGACAGTATATAGTGTAATAGCAGGAGAATCGATTGACACTGATAGCTCGACTTTGTTTACCTTTGTTACATTCGACGTAATGAAAATTTGCTCTTGATATATAGATAGAGCTGGAATGAGGGCGTAACAGCTTTTGTAAACAATGACTTCTTTCGATGATTTATAGAAAGCTAAGGCTTACAAACGCAAATCAACAACACCATCGTGTAGGGAAAGACTTCCCCTAGCCGACGGTTATGTTGGTTTGTGTGGGCGTGTCATGAGCTCCTAGAAATCATCGATAGAAGTCATTGTTTACAAAGGCTGTTACGCCCTAATTCCAGCTCTATCTATATATATTATACCAAATTAAATTCATTAATAAAAACATCATCGGCGGATAGGATGTATGGATGCGATGGCCAATCAACCAAACTGGTTTGTCAATACCGAGGGGTAAGTTGTTACAAACGAATCGAAGATTTCGATAAACAAGTTTCTATTCCAGCTTGTGCCGGGGAATAGCTTTCTGCAACGAACGGCTCTCCGATGAGTGCTTCTCCTCGGTGTTGGAATATCTGTTTCGTACCATCGATAATCCGACAAAAGACGCCACAGGGAGCCCGACGGACTCGGATGCAGAAACTGAGATGGAAAACCTCCGCATAACAGCCCAGCTGAACGAACAGGAATTCAAGCTGGCACTGCAATCGATGGCTTATTTGGTAAAGCGATCGCTCAAGTATATGCTAAAACCATCCAGTTTACAGGTCGATCTACGCAATTACCTCCAGTTGAGCGAGAATAAATGTAACAGTTTTGTCAAGTATTGGATCCAATCGACGAAGATTGTGTTGGATGCGCTGGAGGCGGACGATGATAATGAGCATGGGAAATCCAACCAGTTGGAGGATGTTTCCTGGAAGGTAAGAGCGCAGCTTTCATCCGAACCACGTCAAAAGGATAAGCTGGCGTTGGGCCAGTTGGAGCTGAAGACCGGTAGAAGGACTGTTAATTTGGAACTGAACAGCGGAGAGATTGTGGAGTTTTACAACCAGCTTGAACGGATACAAGTGGAGCTGGATTCGTTGAATGCTAAGGCCTAGCTTTTAGACGATGTTGAATGGAAATAAATAAACCTTTTTAATTCTTTTTGACTTCCTGAATCTATGAACTGTGATACCTCACTGGCGTTAAGTAAAACATGACTGTCGTACTACACTTATATTGATTGTAAAAGTAACATCTGCACACTGGATAGATAATGCAGATAGGGAATTTGAAAACATATCAGCTTGAAAGTTTACCTGCTGTCTTCTTACCATGCGCGCCTTTTGTTGAATCCGCCGCTGTTATTGTTGGTTCTGCGCGGCGGTGAAGGGCGGAACCCGGCCGGAACTATCGCAGTCAGCTGGTTGATCTCTTCGAAATTGACACCCCGGTGTTCGTCGTTGAAGGAACTTCTTCCTCGAGAATCCCGGGCGCTACCTGCACCACTATTTCGGGAAGCGGCCATTTCCCGAGCCATCGGATTCATTGGATTCGGTCCGGCATAGCGGTTGGCGTTTCTCTCACTGCGTTCAAGAATTTCTGAAACGTAGTGCAAGCCCGCGTTCAAATTCTGGTTTCGAAGTTCCGGAACATCCCGTTCTAGGTTGTGCATCAGATTCGTCATCGTACCGGAGACCTGTCGTTTCTTCATGTAACGCATAATCTCGTTCAGGATCTTTACCTGGTTGGCGTTCAGCTCGTTCATGGAGTGCAGTTCGACGTCACGGTCACGATCAGTCTGGACACTAACTTCGATCGTACGGGCACGGCTTACCGTTTGTGTATTGATGGAAACGTACGTCTTGCTGCGGCGCTGTACGCAGTCCAAGCAGTTCAAGTCTTCGGTTTGTATAGATCGGTCAATAATTCGTTTGGAAGCGGCACCACCCCTCACTGGAACAATGGTAATGGCTTGAATAGTTCCTACGTCTACACTGGATTCAGTTGAGGTTTTTTCCTTCTTTTGATAGGCAATTCTCTGGGAAATGTTGCCCTCGTCCAGACCAAGACGTTCGATCATTTGCTTCATCTTATGGTTGATATTACGGAATGGTTCGCATAGGCCAACATCCTTTGATTTACTGGTGGATGAGTACAAAACATTCTGATCGTTCCAAATCAAAGGTGAACGATTATCAAGCTTCTTAAGGTCAGTATGATAGGTTGGGGCGACATACAAAAACTTTGCCGATTGAAGTTTCGTTTCCTGTTTGTCCAGAATAGAGATGGCTTCCTTTATGCGTAGGATCACTGGAAATAGGCAACAATCATTACGAATTATCCAATAGCGGCCACCCATCCCAACAATATACTCACCTTTCGGATTGACACGAGTTGACTTTTTGCCATCGGTTGAACCTTTCGTCGCAAGGAAATCGGATAAATTGATTTTGTTGTCCAAAAACAGCTGCAAAACATCGATAACTGAAATATATCCCCACCAACAACCAAAAAGCTTTCTCAACCTACTTGTGCGGTGATGTCATCCTTCCTATCCTGCTGATCGGCAGTCGGCATTTCTTTGGCCACTTCTGCCGTCTTCTGTGCGGCAGCAGCAGCAGCCGCGGCCATCATCGGGTTCATCGGGTTCATCTGCATCATCATCGCCATCATGGGATTCATTTGCATCATCTTGGGATCCATCATGAGTTGCATCATCGACGACATCTGGGTCATCATTGCTGAGGAACTGTCGCTGCCACCCGGTTGCATGAGTCTGTCTCTCAACTCTTCGGTTAGATCACGGTGAGGTCGGGAACGGGATCTCGATCTGGATCGCGTCGAACGACGACTACGGACGCGGTCGCGGCTGCGTGATCTCGATCGTCGAGAACTCCTCGCTCTCCGGGGACTTCTGGAACGTCTGCTGGAGCGCTCGGGGCTTCTCGAACGATACCTGGACCTGCTGCGTTCATGCCTGCGGGGAACACGTCGGCCAATGTCGTCCTCATCGTCCGACAAGGACCGCCTTGTATGAACCCCAGGACTACGAGATCTCAATCGACTGCGAGCCCGCTCAAAGTCCTCGCGATCCTTACGAATTTGTTCTTCACGCTCCCGACCTCTATCCGCTTGAAAGTACCTCTGTGAAGGAGCCAGCTCTCGCTCAGCCATACTGCTTCTTCCTTCCTGTGTGGGACTTGACGGGCTCTGCACACGATGAGAAGACTCCCCAAGACGCTTCAATCTTGGGTCCTTCGGTTGACCTTCCGCTGGGATTACCACCACGGAATTCTCAGCAACCGGAATGGTATCTTCCTCCACTGTAATCACCTCTCTCTCCTCCTGAATTATCGAACAATCGGGCGATTTCGTTTCTGCTTCCTCCTCTGGTATCGCTGCGGTTGTGGATTCTACGACCGGCGCAGGTTCCGGTTCGGCCACTTTTTCCACCACTATACGCGCAACTTCCTCTTCAGCGGCTGGAGTAATATTCCAAGCTTCGTTGAACTTTCTTACCTTCTCCAGTTCGTCCTCCTTCTTCTTCCGGGCTCGTTCTTCGGCCGCCTTTTTTGCCCCTTCGCTTCCTTCGGCCCATTCATCCATGACCTCGAAGCTGTCGAGCACTTCGTTCCAAAAATCGGCCGGAACTCCATCGTCGGCACTTTCATCGATTATGCTGGTTCTCGCCGCCATTGTTGTTTAAGCTGATGTTGAGTGACGAATGCCGCTGAGTCAATTCTGCTGATATCAGACCGCTGTGAATGGTAAAGAAAACAAATTACAACTCTAATCCGTACATTGACAATCGATTTTCAAATCTTACATATTTTTTATCTCCACCGCGGACTTTTACACCACAAAATAACGTTATTTTCTATTTGAAAAGTTTAGCAAAATTTATGAAGTTGCAGGCACCGCCGCGAAATACGTTTAATGCGGTGCATAATTTTTGACAGATGTCAATAAAGCCCTATATACACAGAAATTCAAAACAACCCAAAATTAAGTTCTTTTCACTCATCTCCCATGTTCCGTACGATAAGCCAAATTTTGGTAAACCGGCTCAAAGAAGTTCGCATTTAAGCACGGCAAAAAAAAATTACCCATCGCTAAGTTATTTTCAATTTTTTCTACCCAAAATTAAGTTCAATTAACTCAAATTTGGGTATATCGCATATTACTCAATTTTGGCTTCTTGTACGGAACTAGACGGTTGAGTCGAATCTTTCGTTCTATTTTTGACAACAATAGCGAGAGGAAATGAAACGGACAGAGGTCAAATAACTCAAATTTGAGTTTAAAAAACCCAAGCGGTGGGTAGTTTTGTTTTTCTGTGTAGGTACACTCAAAAAATATTGAAATCTAAATAGTATAAAAGTTACGCTAAATAGCAACTCATCTCCGTACCGACGCAAAGGTCGGTATAAAGGGAGAGAATGCAAACTTAGTATAAAAATGGTTTATACGTGCCATAGTATAAAATCGAAATATACTCACAATGCATAGATACGGTTTATTCAAGAGAATGTATTTTTCGCTTCTTTATTTTATTTATGGTAAATATTATTGTTTTCAAATGAAAATAAAAATTGTCTCGGGAAGCTTTTTTCATTAGTTTATTTTTTATTAATAATGTTTAATAAAATACTTACAATTTCGATGCTGCCCAGCAGATTACAGGTGAAGTAGAAATCCGCTGGGATAAAGCCCTTCACCAGCACGAAGCTCCGAAGGGAATCCAGATGTTCTTATTCCTGTCATTTTAGTAAACACTGATCGAATTCCACTCCGTTATTCGGACTTAGTATAATTTTGACGAAAATTTTAATCGAACCAATGGGCCGTATGAATAAAAAGAGTTTACTTTACTTTCCCGTGCTTTTCTTACGGGGAAAGTAAAGTAAACGCTTTTATTCATACGACCTAATGTATAAATTTTGAAAAACCATAAAATGCATAAAATTTAATCTATATTCGTTTTGTAATATTTTTGAGTGTAAAATTAAAAGTTTGCATTGGTTTTTTTGGTAGAAAGCGGTTCACTTTTAAAATGAAAGTCAGCCAACTTTCACATTAAGAGTTGCCCGTTTACTACTTTTAAAAGTTTAAAATTTCAAAATAAATTGTACAACTGTCAAATCACAGACAAACAGACGTAACTCTTTGAAAAACTTGTTCTTGAAAACATAGTATCTCAAAACATATAACCTCAGTAACGACATCTATCTGGCTTCTCGCGGAAAACAAGCTTGCTCGCTAACTCGTAAACAATATTGCATACAAGTTCTATAGAATGTATAGAAACGTCAAAGTGATCCGATGCCAGCGCTGCGGCGAGTAGTTCGCGGAACTGATAATATTCAAATCAACCGTTAAATGCATGAACGAAGATACACAATGAAGAGTTACGTCTGTTTGTCTGTGGTCAAATGAAAAGCATTACAGTGTTGAAATTAATACTGGTTTAATTTTGTTTAACAACAAACTTTTTGGTATGAAAGTTTGATACAGTTGAAATGTCGTGTCAAAGTTTTCAATTGAAATAACAAAATTTTCATCATAAAAATATTATTGTTTTATTTTAAGTTCTAGTGCTGTGTAAATTTTACAGTTTCTAATATGTTATAGAAAGGTTCATAAATACATTTATTATGCACTGTTCAATAATTTTTAAATCCTCCGATGCAAGAATGCTTGATCGGGCAGCTGCAGCAAACGACGCGATTTGCGATATTTCCTAATCCAGAGGCCCGTTTATATGTAAATCTGTTTTCCAATGTAAATGTGGATGTTGTGACGGCCGAGAATTAATTACACAACAGTTAACGAGTATTTAATTGTGTTTATTCAATATAATAATGATGGAGTTTTGTCTCGTGGGTTTTCTTCACTCTCTCTCCTTTTTGAGCTTACTCTTTCTACTTCGCGAACCAAATGACATGACAAAAAGCAAGGTGTTTAAATATAAGGTGAAGTGATACACTCAAAGAAATAGCAATGTTACAACACCTCTCCCTCTCGTAATAAATGCAAGTATGACGTCTATAAATCAAGCCTCTGAGGTGGTTTGATTGAACGACTTGAGCGCCTTAGGGGCATGCTACTACTGTTACCTTCAACAGTTTGACGGTCATCTGATTGAAAAGGTATTACTTCTGGATAGAGTTTGACTGGTGTAGCTGAATGTTGAACCGCAATTACCGGTGTGGTACCTACAATTTCTTCTTCCGATACTACAGACCTTGCAGGAGAGTTCATCGAAGCAGACGATTCAGTTACCGGCATATACCGTTCAACGGCTACCTCGTTTCTAACGGTATCCAACGATTTTCCTTGTAGATTGGCTCCAACTCCAGCAATATGATCAATGTGGCGTTCCCAGATTCTGCCATCGTTCAGACGAACGCTGTAACGTAACTTCCCAACCTTCTCGACAATTTTCCCAAACTTCCATTTATCGTTGGACAAAAAGTCTCTGACACGCACCGAATCACCATCATGGAACTGACGAACGACGTAATTCTTGTTTCCTTTTGACTCATTCTTCGGCAACAGCAAATCCAATCTCGATCGTAGTTGGCGACCGAACACAAGCATCGAAGGTGACTTACCGGTGGCCGGATGAATCATTTTCCGGTAGGTCAATAAAATGTTTGACAGCTCCAAATTCATCTCCGCCTTTGAACACTTCAATGCCTTCAGCTTATGTTTGATCGTTTGAACGTAACGTTCCGCTTGTCCATTTGTTGCAGGGTGGTATGGTGCGCCCATCTTGTGGATAACGCCGTTCATTTGTAAAAACCGCTGAAATGTTGCTGCAGTGAATTGAACTCCGTGGTCACTCACCAGTACTGACGGTATGCCGTAGGTAGCAAAAATGTCTCGACACATGTTGATAGTGTTTTCAGCAGTTATAGACTTACAAATCATCACGATTGGCCACTTGCTGTACGCGTCCACGTAGATGAAGAAATACGTATCCAAGTATGGTCCAGCGAAATCAACGTGGACCCTTTGAAATGGCTCCGTTGGTGGCTCCCAGCAATGTAATGTCATCTTGGCTGGTTCAGCTCGCACTGCCTGACAGTCTGCACAGTTTGCAATCATCTCTTCTATTTCCCGGTCAATTCCAACCCACCAGCAGTAGCCTCTAGCCAATGATTTGGTACGTGTGTTACCGAAGTGAGCGCTATGAAGTTCTTCAAGCACTCGTCTTCTGAGGTTTGGTGGGACGTAGACACGAATTCCTCGTAGCAAACAACCATTCTGGAGAGAAAATTCATTTTGATCCACTCCGAACCGGTCCTTTGGTTCAACAGTTTGCCCATATTTGAGGCCTTGGATTAGGACCCGCAGTGATGACTCTTCGGAAGTAGCTTGGGCTAACTCAGCAGCAGTTAGTGGCAATGTGTCAATCTGATTCATCTCAATGACATCAGTCTCTTCGATTGTATCCTCCGCATCCGTATTGCCTAACGGAATGCGAGAAAATGCATCAGCATTAGCGCTTTGGTTGATTTACGAAATCGGATCTCATAGTCAAAAGATTGTAAATACGTTGCGTAATGTTGCATCCGTAAAGCTGACATCACGGGCAGACCCTTGTGCTCTCCGAATATCTTTGTTATCGCCTGGTTGTCCGAGATAAGAGTAAACTTCCGGCCGTATAGGTACTGAAAATACTTCTTCACACCAAAGATGATAGAGTACGCTTCTTTGTCTACCTGCATGTACCTTTGCTGTGTACGATTCAACGTTTTTGATGCAAACTGTATGGGTCGTTCCGATCCGTCTGGCATAATATGGCTCAATACTGCCCCCACTCCGTAGGGAGACGCATCCGTGGCAAGAATCAGGGGAAGCTCTGGTGAGTAATGAACCAGGCAGTTACCGGACTGTATGAGTTCCTTGACCTTCAAAAACGATTGCTCACATTCTTTGTTCCAGTTGAACGCTACATCGTTTTTAAGTAAATTGTTCAAGGGATACAATACTGTACTTAGGTTCTTGAAGAACCGGCCATAATAATTGACCAATCCAATGAATGATCTTACCTCATCTCTGTTCTTTGGATGCGGCATACCTTGAACAGCATCCACTTTCTCTCGAAGTTTGTGAATTCCCTCCTTGTCAATTAAGTACCCACAGTACTCAATCTGGTCTGCAAAAAAAACGCACTTGTCTTTGTTCACGCTGATTCCGCATTTGTCCAACCGCTGGAGAACTTCGTCTAGCCGAACTAGGTGTGATTTATCGTCAGAAGCAGTAATCTTAATATCGTCCAGGAATACCCCTACGCCATCAATTCCCTGTAGTATGGCCTCCACCTGCCTTTGCCAGATCGCAGGGGCGGATGCCACACCATACATCAACCGGTTCGGACGGTACAGGCCACGATGGGTACTTAAAGTAAGAATTTCCCTATCCTCTGGAGCCACCTCCATCTGCAAGTATGCCTGAACGAGATCGATTTTAGTAAATTTCTGTCCACCAGCAAGTGAAGCAAATAACTCGTCGACTGTGGGAAGTGGATGCTTATCCACCACCAAGCTCAGGTTCACTGTTTGCTTATAGTCGCCACATATGCGAACACGGTTCAGCGACTTTTTTACTGGTACTATTGGTGTGGCCCAGTTGCTTTGGTTCACTTTTGTCAGCACTCCTTCCGCAACCAGCTTATCCAGTTCCATTTCCACGATCTTTTGCAGACTGAACGGTATTTTTCGCGCTTTAAGGTACACTGGTTTAGCATTCTCCTTCAACGGCAATTTAGCTTGGACACTCGATATTTTTCCGATTTTCTCTTCGAAGACTTTTGGATATTTATCCAGTACTTTTCCCAACGCAGCATTTTGACAGGACATCGTAGCAGCGAGTACATTCACCACATTCGGGTTTTGAAGCACTGTATTCCAGTCAACTGGCAATTCTTTCAACCATTCGCGACCGAGTAATGGATGTTTATCCGATTTCGCGACGTACAGCGGCAGCTCCACCGATTGGTGCTGAACTTCCACAACCATATCAAGCACTCCCAGCACAGGTATGCTGGTGCCACAGTAGCTCACGAGGCTCAAATCACTTTTCCGTAAACACACATTTGAAAAGTATTTGTCCCGAAACCACTCATTGATTATGCTGACCGGCGATCCCGTATCGACTTCAAACTTCATGTCCACTTTGTTTACGCGTACTTGGAACCAAAACTTTTCGTTTCCCGACGTTTTATCCACGACGCACACTTCCTGCACTTTTACCTCGTCGTTGTTATCAGCATTCGCGGTGTGATCAACATAATTGGATTGAGCCGATTTATTTTTATACGCGGATTGGCCCGATTTCGTTTTCTGCATGCACACCCTGGCAAGGTGTCCGGTTTGTTTGCAAAACAAACACTCCGTGTCTTTGTGTTTACACACGTTCGCCAGGTGCGACTTTGCTCCACACCGATAGCAACTTTTTTCCGAATCATTAGCGCTGTCTTTATGTACTTTCTTCTTTTCCGGTTGACGGTGAACTACATGAACATCACTCCTGACAAATTGTCCTTCAATTTCAGCTCCTCCTTTGCGGGACAGCTCCATGCCTACAGCAATGTCTCGAGCATCCTGTAGAGTAAGATTCCGCTTTTCGAGCAACCGGCTGCGAATATCATTCCTCTTAATTCCAAAAACCAACTGATTTCGTAGGGCCTTCTCGAGATACTGATCGAAATTACATGTGATGGCTATTCTACGCAAGGCCACCAAGTATTCGTCTACTGTCTCCTCCGCCGAAACCGCGTCTTTATCACCTTGTCGCCGACAATTGAAACGGTAGTTTTCGGAAATTTCCAACGGCTGCGGGTTGTAATAGGCTTCCATCAATTGCACAATCTCCTGGAAAGTTTTCGTTCGTGGGGATGCGGGTGCAAGTTTGTCGCAAATGACATCATAAGACTCCGGTCCCATATGATGCAGCAATAAATTCCTTCGCATCTCTACATCCGCAACCCCGTAGATAGAAAGAGCTGTTTCCAACCGTTCCACCCAACGCGACCATTTGAGCTTCTTCTTATCGAATGGATCCATTCTAAAATTGGGTGGCGCAGCTGCAGCAGCACCAGCAGCTGGACCCAGCATCTTTTCCTTGCGATAACTTTTGCACTTTCCCGGTTATTCCCGTCAATCCTCGTCGCCAGAACTGTTGTGACGGCCGAGAATTAATTACACAACAGTTAACGAGTATTTAATTGTGTTTATTCAATATAATAATGATGGAGTTTTGTCTCGTGGGTTTTCTTCACTCTCTCTCCTTTTTGAGCTTACTCTTTCTACTTCGCGAACCAAATGACATGACAAAAAGCAAGGTGTTTAAATATAAGGTGAAGTGATACACTCAAAGAAATAGCAATGTTACAACAGTGGATTGCTTGACGAACCGGCCACTTCCACCGAATTACTGGCCACTTTCAGATGCGCATAAGAATGTTTCCACTGGGGATCCAACGAGGGATCTAACGGATACGAGAAATTGTTCTGGATCTAAAAAAAAAACAAGGGAAAGATTTTACTTCAGATAATTTATTTTCAATGCGTTATGGTGCCTATACTTACTATCATTTTATCTGCAATCCTGCAGATTGTCTCGAATGTGGTGTGTTCGAGCGACTATGCTTCCTCTTATTAAAATCCCGCTCCATGTTCCTATTTTTGATGGATGGCGGAACTTTCCACAGGTCCAAACACTCAAGCAGGTAGATAAAATTGTCCACATTAAATCGGTTTAAAAATAACGTTTCAGGCCGCATTGACTTCTTGCCGCAAGATTTCACCAATACAACGTTGCTAGTGTAGCCGTGTAAAATCGATTTGTTTATTATTTTCAACCACGAAATCAGCTGTCAAAGTGTTCGACTTGACAGCGGTTTGTTTTTTATTTTCAACCAGTAAAATTCTTGTACTAGTGAAACTGCTCACTAATACCAACAATCAATACGAAACTAACGATTTTAAATTGGCTCACCACTTTAGTAGCCTATTGGTCCCAAGCAAACGATTAACGTACCCTATTCTAGTTGAAATTCTATTACTACACTATGTTTGTTTTGATTCGCTATGAAAGTTTGACAGATAACATCAGGGGTGTGTGGATTCATGCAGAACATGCAGGGGTGAGTGAAATAGCTTGGGACTGCTTGGGACCGTTGTTCTGGTACTGAGTGAGCCAAAAATAATAATGATTTTCATCGGGACCCAGTGGTCTTAGAGTTACCTCTATGCTAATACTAAAGGTGGTAGAGAACTCTATTCGATCGCCGCGAGTGCATAATTACGTGGTCTTCCATTTGTGAATTGAAACAGATCGAATTGGGGCCTAGGGGAAGTACAACTTGATCTGAAGTAATATTTTATGTAAAAATTGCTCAAATTGGTAGATATTATAATTTTTAGTATAAATATTAATGATATTAACTGTCAAGTGGAAAGCTTCAAAGTAAAAAAAAAAATTACAGTGTAACTTTAACGTATACACTCAATGACGTTGCACCGTTGTTGTTTATGTTTACTGCAGCTTTCTGTTTGTCATAATTTTTGCCTAGATTTTCGTTTTCGATAGCTCTGATCGATTTCGACTTCGGATTTTCATGATAAAAACGGTACTGGACGTTCCCCCAGCAACAAATCTCTCCAAGTTGCATTCTCATGGCAAATCGAGCGTAATACGACCACGGGACCATCACTCTGGGCTTCCGTTAACAGGGGCGGCGTTGTCAATCGATTCCCGTTCCATAGGAGAACAGCACATTGGTTCACAGACGATAAAGAATTCGTGGAAATTAATTCCTGGGAATGGAAGTGCGTCCGATTATGTGCACTGAGAACAGTTACCAAAAAATGCCGAATTTATGAGAACAAGGAGCGGACTTTGGTGGCGGTGGCCAGCAAGATCACAAAGGAATGACTTGCCTCTCGTGTGAAATACATTTTTGATTAAACGAATGTCAAATGTACACTTAAAACAAAAATAGTCAAAAACAAACAAAAAACAACTGTCAGACTAAGTATAAGATTTGCAAATATCACACATATTAAAATATTTAACATTTCCACCATCGGTATTGATACTGATACTTGGAGCTGTCCTTCCCCTAGATTGGGGCACATTTTACTAACGGAATTGAGGCAAACGTTTGCTAAACTCATTTGATCCCTACACACACGTGACTGTTTTCGCTCTTTATGCACTCACACTTTTCTAAAACTACTCATAAATGAGTAGAAGTCCACCCAATGAAGAAGTGATTTTGACAGCTCAACAATTTTCGATCTGAAAATTTGCACTTTTAGAACTACAAGACAAAAACATAACATTTACTTTTAAATTGAAAACTACCTAGTTGTATTAAATGTTGTCATTGCTAGAATAACGAATTAGTGGATACTTTTAAATTGAAAGGTCAGTATTTTTAATGATACAATTTTTGTTTTTTGTGTGCGAAAACCCATTAATGGGTATAAAAATACCCATTTCCGCTAAAAGTGCCCCTCCTCATTTAATGGGTAAACTATGGTTTACTCATAAATGGGTAAATGGGTGGTCTGTCAATAAATGGGTGTTTTTTCACCCATTTTCTTATATTGTGTTTACCGTAAAATGGGTGAAAAAATACCCATTTTTACAAATGGAGGATGCAAGCGCTTGTTGATGTAAAAATGTTTTTAAAACATTGAAAATAAATGCAGGTGTTCCGCTCAAATTTTTCTCGAAGCATTATAATACAAATTATCCATTGTATTGACTTATCCGTAACCCGCATAAACGCGAACCATAAATTTACCTTACCTAAAATGGTTAAAAATTGTTTATAATCCCTGCTAAACTTTAACTGAAATGGTTATGGAACTTCACATGAACGTTTAATGATAATGTTTCAACCTCGGTTTCAACCTTATGTATTATGGTTTTTGGAACTGGACCTTACAAATAATGGGTTGTTAAGAACCATTACCGTTCCAAATTCTTGTTTTCTCCTTACATTTTCGGAAAGAGAACTATATTAGAACCTTTTAACTTATGGTTTGAGAACTTTAATTGTAATGGTTATGGTAGTCAGTAAGGTCCACGAATGGTTTTGTAACATCGATCAACTTTATGTGAAATATATCGCGAATTGGTTGCCTGTAATTTACTGATTACCAATTCACGATATATTCCACGTAAAGTTGAGCGATAATACAAAACCATTAATGGACCTTACTGACTACCATAACCATTACCATTAATGTTCTCAAATCATAAGTAAAAACGTTCTTATATAGTTCTCTTTCTGAAAATGTATGGAGAAAACAAGAATTTGGAATGGTAATGGTTCTTAACAACCCATTATTTGTAAGGTCCAGTTCCAAAAAACCATAATACATAAGGTTGAAACTTTATCATTAAACGTTCATGTAAAGTTCCATAACCATTTCAGTTAAAGTTTAGCAGGGATTATAAACAATTTTTAACCATTTTAGGTAAGGTCAATTTATGGTTCACGTTTATGCGGGAAGCCTCTCCAACGTTTTGGATTCTAACATTTTCCGGAGATCGTTGCTGCGGACAGTAAAGGCCGGTGCACAATAGATACGTTTTCGGGTTTTTTGACAGATAATGTATGGGCTAACTGTCAAAAAACCCGAAAACGTATCTATTGTGCGCCGGCCTTAACTGTTTGCATCGAGGTTTGCATTCCCAATGAGCCGGTGACGGAAATGAGACGATAAATTTCGAAGTGTTTTTCACGATTCTGTGACACTACCCCGAATGTCACTACCCCGAATGTCACTACCCCGAACGCCGTTACCCCGAAAGCTACTACCCCGAATGTCCTACTACCCCGAACGCCATTACCCCGAATACCCTACTACCCCGAATGACCATAACCCCGAAATTAAGACAAACGGAAGAACAGCATGCGATTAAAAGGATAAGGATTGTGCTACATTTCCCCGAATGCCATATCCACGAAAAAAAAAAGTTAGGAATTTTTCAACCTTGGCAATTTTCTTACTATATATTGAGCATAGTGAGCAGATTGCAACCCACCTTAAATTTCAAACCATGCAAATGGAAGATTTAATATGAGATTAACCCAACTACCAATTAATTTGCTTCGAGTAGCTAGAAACCCATTCCCAAAGCACAGGATGCTCACTATGCCCCTCTTTTCCCTATATTAATGTATTGAGCCGTTTATGGTGGTAAGCTCCAGCCGGTATTATCCTCGGATTAAATCCCGACCAAGAATGTCAGGCTGCTTTGATGTCGATATCAGAGTGAATTAACACAACTCTAAGCAACCACTTTGCAGATCATCCAAACAGGGACGGTATTAAAAGTTAATCCGAGTTCGAGCTTACCGCCATTAAAGCATTTTCATTTTTATATATAGAATAATAATCCAAAACCAGTATGCTTGTTTTCAGTTCATTTATTATTCATCATTATTTGATTTGTTTCTTGGAACACCGTTGAGAAATTCTTCCTTTTTTTTAGACATGAGCAGTTCTTTGGAGTTTTGAGGTTTTCATACTTTTAAACACTGGAATGTAATTGTAGAAGGAGAAAAAGTAATTTAATAAACAGTAATTGGAATTTTTTCCTTCTTTTGATCATGAGCTATTCTTTCAAACTTAATTGGACCAGAACATGATTAAAAATAATAATAAGTAATTTTAGAAAATAAATGGATATTTTTTCTTCTTTTCATGAACTATGGTTCAATTTAATACGAAAGAACAGCTCATGAAGAAATTAAGGGAAAAGATATCTTTATTGGATATTTCTCCTTCTTTTGAATATGAGCAGTTCTTTCAGAAGGAAAATGGGAATATTCTCATCTTAGAATATTCGATTATGAAGGAATATTATTATATTTTCAATCCATTTGTTGAAGTGTCACTAAAGAGGGAAACTTCAATGCAGAACATATGAATCTCATACACCCAGATCGCTGTGTGAAGGATTATAATTTTTTTTTTTTTTTATAATTCGTTTATTTTTCCAGGCTCATTTGCTGTAGCTTTGCGGAGCCGATATTCATTGTTTAAATAACAAAATTACTTAAAACTAACGTTAGTAAAGCGGAGGCCGATTACTCGCGGCTATCTCGAGGTTAGGGGTAACAAATTGTAACAAATGGATGGCAGGGTAGGGATTGTGAACACAAGGTTTGGAGAGCAATGTGCTCTTGATCTCGAACTAGGCGACACTCTGATGAAAAAGACAAACATGGGGGTACACCGATGGGCAACTAACAACTTGGGAGAACACAAGATGACACTAACTACTAAATCCTCAAATCTATCCGTTTTAAAAACACATAAATTAAATTCAAATAGTCGAGGTCTCGGCTCGCCAAGACATCTCTAACGGGTATCGCGGGTTGTTTTCCTCGGGCCCTGAGGGATATGGATAACTCAGATCTGGCAACACGGTGTAAGGTACATGACCAAACAACGTGCTCGATATCGTGATAACCACTGCCACACGCACATAAATTGCTGCCTGAGAGCCCAATTCGATAGAAATGCGAGTCTAACGAGCAGTGATTGGACATAAGCCTTGATATAACGCGTATAAAGTCGCGGCTCATGTCCAACCCTTTGAACCATGGCTTGTTCGACACCTGAGGGAGAATAGAATGTAACCATCTTCCCAATTCACCATCATTCCATTTTTGTTGCCAACTGATGAGGACTTGCTGACGAGCAATGGAGAAAAATTCGTTGAAGGCGATTTGTCGCTCAAAAATATCGCCTTCCATAGCGCCCACCTTAGCCAATGAGTCCGCTTTCTCATTACCCGGAATTGAGCAATGAGATGGGACCCAAGCTAAGGTGATAGTATAGGAGCAGTTAGATAAAGCACTCAGTTTAGATCGTATTTCAGGCAGGAAATACGAGGAGTGCTTCATCGGCCTCATTGAACGAATAGCCTCCAATGAGCTAAGACTATCCGTAAAAATAAAATAATGGTCAGACGGTAGTGAGGCGATTCGCTCTACTGCGTAAAATATAGCTGCGAGTTCCGCAACGTATACTGAGCATGGTTTCTGCAGTTTATAAGAGGCGCTATGAAATTGATTAAATACACCAAATCCAGTGGAAGCATTTATGGTTGACCCATCTGTGAAAAATCTTTTATCGTTACTTACATGGTGGTACTTGATTGCGAAAATTGAGGGAACAACCATCGACCGATGGTGATCTGGTATTCCATGGATTTCTTGCATCATGGTCAGATCAAAATTTACAGAGGAACTATAGAAGGCTTGAAAGCAATCACGATTGGAGATTAATGAAGAAGGACCAACCTCCAGCGTCATGTACTCATAGTACAAACTCATGAATCTTGTTTGAGGATTTCTGTCGAGTAGCTTCTCAAAATTTTCTATTACCAATGGGTTCATTACTTCACAACGGATAAGAAACCGGAAGGACAGTTCCGCGAAACGATCTGTCAGTGGGAGAACACCCGCGAGTACTTCGAGGCTCATCGTATGCGTCGAGTGCATACAGCCGAGCGCGATTCGGAGGCAACGGTATTGAACCCGTTGCAGCTTCAAGATATGTGTTTTTGCCGCGGATTGAAAGCAGAAGCTACCGTACTCTAGAACCGACAAGATGGTTGTTCGATACAACCTGATCAGATCTTCCGGGTGTGCTCCCCACCAAGTTCCAGTAATTGTACGAAGAAAATTAATTCTTTGCTGGCATTTTTGTTTCAGATACGCAATATGTTTTCCCCATGTGCATTTGGAATCGAACCAGACACCTAAATACTTAAAAGAAATACTTTGAGTGATTGTTTTACCCATTAGCTGAAGCTGTAACTGTGCAGGATGGTGCTTCCTAGAAAAAACAACCAACTCAGTTTTCTCCGGAGAGAATTCGATACCCAGCTTCAAAGCCCAAGTAGACAAGTTGTCTAAGGTATCTTGCAATGGTCCTTGCAGGTCCGGTGCACTTGGCCCTATAACAGACACAACGCCGTCATCTGCAAGCTGCCTTAGCGAGCAATTTTCATCAAGACAACCATCAATGTCTTTGACATAAAAATTATAAAGAAGGGGGCTTAAACATGAGCCCTGGGGGAGACCCATGTAACTAATTCGTGAAGTTGTCGAGTTTCCATGAGAAAAGCTCATATATTTCTCAGACAACAAGTGGCTCAAATAGTTGTTCATAATTGGTGAAAGCCCACTATCGTGGAGTTTATCCGAAAGGACATCGATACAAACAGAATCAAAAGCCCCCTTAATGTCCAAGAAAACTGAACCCATTTGCTGTTTTTGCGCATAGGCCAGTTGAATTTCAGTTGAAAGCAACGCAAGACAGTCGCTCGTTCCTTTGCCTCTCCGAAATCCAAATTGCGTATCTGAAAGTAAACCATTCGACTCGACCCATTTGTCTAGACGAAAAAGAATCATTTTCTCCAACAATTTCCGTATACAGGACAGCATCGCGATGGGACGGTACGAGTTATAATCCGACGCGGGTTTACCGGGTTTTCGAATGGCGATAACTCTTACTTGCCTCCAATCATCCGGAACAATGTTGTGCTCCAGAAATTGATTGAATAAGTTCAACAAGCGTCTCTTCGCGACGTCTGGGAGATTTTTGAGCAAGTTAAACTTGATTCTATCCATTCCTGGAGCTGAGTTGTTACATGAGAGGAGAGCAAGTGAGAATTCCACCATCGAAAACGGAGAATCTATTTCGTTATTACCCGACGGACGATCACGAACGTTGGTTTGAACCGGCACCGAATCCGGGCAAACTTTCCGCGCGAAGCTGAATATCCAACTGTCTGAGTACTCCTTGTCTTCGTTGACCGGTGATGACGCGTTTCGCATTCTCCTGCCGACATTCCAGAGTGTTCTCATGGAAGTCTCTCGCGACAAACCATCGACGAACCGACGCCAGTAACCGCGTTTCTTGGCTTTAATCAAGCCCTTGAAAGTTTTCTCGAGGTCGGTGTACCGCTCGAAATCCCCGACCTTACCGTGTTTGCGGAAGCGTTTAAACGCGGCGGACTTCTCGCTGTTCGCGTTGGTGCAATCCTTATCCCACCACGGAGTGAGAGGTCGTCTGCGAATGGAAACACCCGGAACGCGTTTCGTCTGTGCTTGAAGAGCGCAGTCAACGATAAGTTGCGATAAAAAGGAGTACTCATCCAGCGGAGGGAGTATCTCAACCGATTCAATACCACCGAGAACCGTGGCCGCAAATTTTTTCCAGTCGATGTTTTTCGTGAGGTCGTACGCGATGTCAACCGAGCGAGTGGAAGATGAACCATTGGTAATAGAAATTTTGATTGGCAAATGATCACTACCGTAGGGATCTTGGATTACTTTCCACGAGCAATCCAACGCTAGTGAACTCGAACAAAGTGAGAGGTCTAATCTGCTTACTCTTGCTGGAGGTTTGGCTACTCGTGTTGCTTCCCCGGTGTTCAGAATTGTCATTTTGAAGATGTCGCACATGTCGTATATCAAGGTTGAGCGGTTGTCGTCGTACAGTTCCCCCCAGCCTGTACCGTGAGAGTTAAAATCTCCTAAGAACAACCGAGGCTCAGATAAAACTGAGCAGATATCTGAGAGACCTTGGCGAGAAATCGCAGTTCTCGGAGGAAAATATACTGAGGCAATACTGAGGCTTTTACCTCGAATATTTACCTGACACGCGACAACTTCAATGCCTGTCACGGAAGGCAGATCGATTCTATAAAAGGAATGGAGCTTATTAATCCCTAGAAGCACCCCTCCATACGAATCTGCTCGATCAAGGCGAATAATGTTAAAATCGTGGAAAGGGAGATCGGTGTCTGAAGAAAGCCATGTTTCACAAAGAGCAAATGCGTCACAAAGTGAGTTGTGAACTAAAAATTTGAATGCGTCAAGTTTCGGTATCAGACTTCTGCAGTTCCACTGAAGAAGAGAGATCATATCTCCGACCTCATTCGGAAAATTATCCATCAAAAGATATGATCGATGCAAGGAAGGACCACCTAGAAGCTAGTTGCTTGAAAAGAGTTTTCACAAATGGAAGCACTAAATTAATAATGTTCCTAGTTGAGTCAGAGACGTTGAATATATTGAAGATGCTCTCCACAATTCCAGAAAACGTGAACATGGCATCATGTTCTTGCTGGTTATTTAGCTGATTTTCTGGCTGAAAAACTGGGATATCTGGGGTTTTAGATGATCCCGGAAGTGGCGGAAAGTCTTTGTTAAAATTACAAACTTGAAATCCCGGTGGTGGGGGTTTTGCTACATTTCCGCTACCTCTTAAATTTGTCAAGGTAGGTTGAGAGTCCGTACGAGAGGCCTTACGAGGTTTTTGGGTGACGTTTGTTTTGGACCGCTTCCTCGTGTTGCCGTTAAAGACAAAAGGACTACTCTCACCAACCTCTGAGTCAGAGCCCTGATCATCATCTGGCAGGAGGTGGAATGTGTTGTTGCTTTTTGGGGTGGTTTGGGAAGATGAAGCGGTCGTTTTCAAAATTTCTGCTAACGAGCGCTTAGAGCGAGCTTGCAAGGACCGCTTTAGTTTTTCTCCCTGCTGTTTGTACTTCGGGCAATCACTCAGAGCATGCGGAGCATCCTTACAGTAAACGCATATTGGTGTAGCATGACAAGGACCCTCCGTATGCTCCTCCCCACATTGATCGCACCGCGGTTTGTTGGAACAAAAGTCCGCGGTGTGACCTAGTTGTTTGCATTTCAAGCAATTCATTACCCTCGGTACAAACAAGCGTACAGGTAGTCGAACCTTCCCAATTGTGACGTAGTCAGGTAATGCCGATCCTGAAAAGGTCACACGAAACGAATCTGAGAGGGTATACTTTTTGTTTGTGCCTATGTGCGACACTGACTGCAGTTGAATGCAGTCCAGTATCTTGACTTTCGGAAGGGCACGGTTTTTGAAAATGCCGAAAGATTCGACTTGCAGGAAATCCTCACAAGTCAGACTCGAATCGGTGACCACTCCTTCAATTTCTACGTCACAACTGGGGACGTAGACTCGATATTCGATCGAAAAAAGCTCACAGGCAACAATTCGGTTTGCCTGTTTCAGGTTATCAACGGTAACGCGCAGTTTGTTTGGCGTCACCTTAAAGATATCGGTTACGGCCGAAAAATGTTTTGTCAGATCCTTCGAAATCCGAGAAATATTCAAAGGTTTTTGTTTGGGCCGGAAGAAAACAACCCACGGACCTTTCGAGTCATCAGGGTAAGCCTTATGGCGGGGGGTCGCTGATATTTTCGGGGGAAGGAGTGGAGTAGGGGGCACATAAGGACAAGGCGGCGATGGAGGAGAAGGGGGCTGTGGTAGAGATTTAACTTTTGGATAGGCTCCAGTGTTCTTGCTGGTGGTTTGATCAAGGTGCTCTTCGAGGGTATCCATTCCCTCAGAGCTATCAAGCTTTTCAAATGAGGGAGACTTTATTGACTCATCATCAGAGATGTCAAGCGACAGACCCCCGCCTTTATTTGTATCATCCATTGCGGTGACTTAAGATACCACCGCAACGGAATTGGTTGCAATCTTAGTTATTAAATTTTTATATTTTCCACAAATTTCAAATATATGGATTGAAATTGGAAAGGAAACAACAAGAAAAGGAAGTCAACACTGTGAGTGAATTGCTCAGTGTTAAAAAAATAAAAATAAAATAAAATATGTGCAAAAAAAAAACTAAATAAGATAATGAATAATAATAAAAATAATAATTTGTAAGAAAGGAAATTCAACGCTGCAGGGGGATTACTTAATATTAGCAAATCAAAAACCAAAAAAAAAAAAAATTATTTACAAAAAAAAAAAAAAAAAGAATTAGGCTGAGAAAAAAAATTAACTTATCTCTATATGCCGGGATGGCGCGTTTACAAACTCCACTGTGCGATGAAGCAGAGATGATCGCTCTATTGTTGCAGCACGTGGCTTAGCACAAAGGGCACCGTCTGGTCTGTATAGACCGTATCTGCAGTTCTGCTGCTTCGTTGTACGGTGTATACGGGTGATGACCTTTTGATGCCGTATGATGCGATGTCTAGGTGGTGGTTGATAGTTTTACCGTTGGACAATCCAATCTTCAGACTCGGCTGAGATGGTTGCTTCCTCCGGGGAACGTTTATGTCCGCCTGTGGCACTGCACACCTGAAGGTGTAAAAAAAACTCCGATCGGGGAGAGAAAAAAAATCCACTTTTTTCCGAAAAACACTTTTGCGGCGGCGGGAGAGTAGCGTAAGCAAACTTGCTCTGTCGAACGTTCGACGAGGAATGAAGGATTATAATGCCTTTGGAAAAAATTCTGCTTGTTTTTACTGCTAATAATACCAGTTACACCGATTCTATAACATTCCCCAGAAAACCATTCCCCAGAATGTACCATTCCCCAGAAAAGATGATGAAATTAGTAATTTATCACTTTTTTTTGTCATTTTATATTGTTATATATTCAAAGAAGGGAATATTTCCTTCTTTATCGTATATCCAAAGAATTTATTATTTCCTTTTGTTATATTTCCAAAGAAGGGAATATTCCCTTCTTTATCATATATTTAACGAATTAATGATGTTCTCTTTTATATATATGCAAAGAAGGAAATATTCCCTTCTTTATCGTATATCCAAAGAATTAATTATTTCCTTTTCTTATATTTTCAAACAAGGGAAAACCCTTTGATCCATTAAGGTCTCCTAAAACCCCTTGCCCCATTAAGAAGTTTTTCTCTTCTTTTTATATATGCGAAGGAAGATTCCAGGAGTGACTATAATAAACAAAAATACAGCTTACAGCTTTTGGAAATGGATTCGGGGTAATGGTCATTCGGGGTAATGGGCATTCGGGGTTGTGTACTATTCGGGGTAACGGCGTTCGGGGTAGTGTACCGTTCGGGGTAACGGCGTTCGGGGTAGTGACATTCGGGGTAGTGACATTCGGGGTAGTGTCACAGAACCGTTTTTCACCCATTAATGGGTAAAAAATATACCGTGAACTGATTCTTTACATGGGTATTTTTTCACCCATTTTATGATTTCAAAATTCCCCCATTTTTTGACAGCTGCATACATGGTTTGAAAATGGGTATTTTTTTTTACCCATTAATGGGTTTTCACGAAACACCGTGTGTAGTACAACAACTGTCATGCGCTTGGTCATTCCTGTCATTATTCGTGATCTTTCGCGAGGTATTTATTTCGTGCACGGTTAGAAAAAAGTACCCAAAATTAAGTTCTTTTTACTCATCTCGGCACTATAGTGCAGGAACCCAAAAGTAGGTAAAGCGGGTCAAAGTAATTTTCATTTACTTGTGTGCAGTTCGTATGGAATTTTCCACTGGCTTTTTAACCAAAAGTAAGTTAGTTGTACCCAACAGTAGGTAAATATGATTATACTCAACGTTGGGCTCCCACACTTTAGTATCCCTGTTGGGTGGTTTTGCTCCTTCGTTTTTGACAACATTAGTAGGAGCAAAGGAGACAAACTAGTCAAAAGTAGGTAAAAGTGAACTGGCCGTTGGGTACTTTTTTATTACCGTGTGCTTTGAAATTCTTGCAAAGTGCATCATTTTTCTCGCGGGGTGTTTTGTTTACAAAATTTTCATCTGGCAGTGTTTTCTATCCATCCTAGTAGTGCATCGCGTCCAGATCTGCGGTTTTTCGTTCACTCGTTGGTGGCAATGAATGTGATGTGATCGTCATTCTAAACCTGTAAAGTGTTTATTTAAGTGTTGTTGTTTGAACGTGTACTTCCGTTCGATCGCGACGTAGTGGCAAGAAATTCTGCTGAAAGCGAATTTTGGACAAAAATCCTGCAGGTGGCTTTTGTTTTCTAGTGATATTGATAGGATAATTTTTGGTGAACAATTATTTCATAATGTGTAATATCAGTTGATTAATTGTCGCACTTTGGAACGACGATACTTTTGCGTATTAATTAAAGTGATAAGTTATGTAAATCTGGGAACTAGTTAATCTGTTCCGTCATGTTTTCCACGTATGAAATTTGGAGCGCCTTGTGCAAGAAACTGGTTAGGCACTGGAGCGATTATTGCTGCAGTTTATGTAGACGGCCACGAGCACTTTATTTCCATAACTTTGATGGCGTAGCAGCCAGATTATCTGCTACGGCATTTCGACAACAGCGGGAAGATTCAACCCGTAAGGAGCAGTTGAGTGTCCTACGGGAAATCATTGCAGCCAGAGAGATAGCCCACCATTGTAGAACCAACAGCTACATATACACGCAACTGCAGGAACTGGGGAACTACCGCTTTAAGGTTGACCTTGACAAGTTGTCCTTGGTGCAGCGAATGTTTCTTGAGAATCGCTACATTTTCGAAGCAATTGCAAAGCACATTCGAGTGACAGATCTGCTAACAGAAGTGCAAATTTGTCCATCTATGGATCTACTGACTGTTAGTAAGGATAGTGTAGAACCGGAAGTCTGTAAAAACTTGGTAGAATATTTGCTAGGCAATGAATATTACGACAGACCAAGGATATTCACTGATGCTTCGAAATCGGCGGACGGCCGTTGCGGTATAGGCGTGTACGACGAGGCCAACGAAATTCGAATAACGATGCAGCTCAAGCTGGACACTAGCATTATGACTGCCGAAACGCTTGCAATAAAGGTTGCAATGCAGCACATAAACGATAGGGGGATTCCGCGAGCGGTTCTCCTCACCGATAGCCAGTCGGCCTGTAGCTTCCTCAAGAAGAGTAAAAATACTCGCCTCAGAAACTCAGTGGCCAATGAGATCCTGGAGAAAGCCAAGCAAAACCGCACGACCATCCAATGGATTCCGGGTCACGTTCAGATCGAGGGCAACGAAATCGCAGATGAGTTGGCACGACAGGCCTTGTCCGCCGAATTTGTGCTTGAGAACGATATTTTTGTCAATGATGCAATCAGCTATTTCGAGGGGCGTCAAGCAAGCAGCATAAACAAATGGTATCAGGAGTACGTGAAACTGAAAGGGAAATCGTTGAAGCAATTGCTTAGTGGTAGTGAAGAGGAAGACCCGTACTGGTTCATGCAGGAGAATTATACGCAGTGATTTCGTGATTTATTTGATTGTGATAGTAGTGCATATGCGGCGTCTTAACAGTATCTGAATGTGTTGTAGCAATAATGTTTCCGTCATATTTAATTATTCGTCTCAATGGTGGAAGGTGAGCTGTATGTGTTTTGTGTCAATCACTCGTGGGATTAAACTTGCTTTTTGTTTTGCTATTTCCTTCCATTTGTTTTCATGAGATGGCCATGTTAGTGGTACAACATTTTATATTAGATAGGTTATTTAATTACATTAATCATTTGATACTTCAATAAAGTTCGCATAATCGTCCGTAAATGAAAAAGCGGAGCAAATAGATGCAGATACTTTAAAATATTTGTTTAATTTTATATAGGTGATATAAGTTTCTACATTGCTAGTACACTACCCATAATCGCATACCTGTCCCATATGATTAGGAAATCAAGCAAATATGGGACTGATAATAGATAATTTCATACTTTATTTATTGAATTTCTCACGTTTCGTAAATATTTCAAGGGGCATGTATTTTTCAGGCTTTTGTAGTTAAACATAGATTATTTAAATATCATTAGGTACAATACAGTCATCCCTCTATAACTTGATATTGAAGGAACCATCGAGTTATAGAATTATATCTAATCATAATAGCGGCGCCGGTGGTGTAGTGGTGTGTGGTTACCTCTCACCCCAGCAGTCTTGGGTCCAATCCCAGTCGGCACCGCCGGGATGTTCTGAGGCATAACATCTCTGATCACACCTAAGTGGTTCCCGGTTCATGATTTGATGGGTCGATAGGTAGGGAGCAGATGTGGGAGCTGCCTCCCTGGCGTCGGTAGCAATGGAAACAAGATCGACCGGGAATTTGATAGGAACCTTAACTTATTATGTATATCTATATTTATTGAATTCTGTTTATATAAAATCCAAGTAGGGGAATTTACGTATTCTCGTCAATCTAAGCAGCGTCTGCACTTCTACTAACATTTTCTCAGCGTCACGCACATATATGATCTGTCTGTTTGTTTACATTCATCTGCTGCTTGCTTTTCTATCCATTCCAATCGACAGAATTTTTCAAAACGTTTTGAAAGCGTTTTTACAACGCTCCAAACTTCTCAGGTGAGTGTGACTATTGTCGGCAGCCTCTTTTTCTTCGGCAACCTTCCCATTAGAACTGCGTGTTAACCAGCTGTTCTATTATCGGCAACTCGAAATCAACCCCATTTTGTAGTGCGTATGCTTTATTTGAAGAAAAATGTACCATTACTGGATTGCTCGATCGTTCAAATATAATCAGATTGAAGCTGAAAGGCTAAACAATCGTTTGGACACATTCAGGGAAGTGCGTTGATGGGAAAACATAGTGAAATTAACGTTTAAATTTTGGTTGCCGAAAACAGTCAATGGGTGCCGAAGCCAACATTTACCCTACGACAAATTAGAATCATGTAAATTTCTTCAAGCTAGGAATTCTCAACTTTTTTTTAGTAACGGCTTCCAAAACTTAAGGCTGAGATGTCAACAAATTAGCAATATCCCAGAGTTTCTATAGTTTGCCAATGTCCGATATCTGGCATTTTGCAATTTTTTGTGATTTTATATTGAAAACGTATAACGAAATAGAATCTACACTCAAAGATAAATTAAATCAAAAAAGCTTAAAAAGTATGCAGATTCCCGCTTCACCTTATTGAGTCCGAGCCATGATTACTTCGGCAGTAGTCATACATGATTAAATTCGAAATAATCATTCCAGTATTAAATATTATTCTTTTCAATACTGATATATAGTCAAAAAGGATTAAAATTCAATCAAAAAATATTAAAATAGAATCAAAAATGATTAAACTAGGATAAATATCAGATGCTTATTTTATTGAAAGAGACTATAAATTTTTAATCATTCGATATTTTTTTTATATTTCTTTATTAAAGAGACTTTCTGATTTGGTGTAGCTAATAAGGAAATATATGGCAAAGTATAAAACAAGTATTTTTTCATCTTTTCAGGCAAATGTTCCTCTCGTGTAAAACTCATGATTCCCAAAAAAAAACAGATTAACGCAATTCAAGATATTTTTACAATAGATTTTAGGAATTTCTGATGAAAAGTTGTGGTTTTTCATATTTTTTGAATTTTTGGACCACCCTAGTGAATTATTTCGTATTAGATCCTAAATGGTGGTTTAATTCGATATATAAGCAGGTTGGAGACAATTGTGAACAGTTTTAGAAGGCTCATCAATCTTCTATATTCCATATAGAACTCATGAAAAAAATTCTAAGTCCCAGAAAGTCGATTTTTGAAAAAAAAAAAAATTCCGAGATAACACCAAATCTCGACGTTTCATGCATTTTTAAGACATTTGGCATCAATTTTTTTTTTTTTGATTTCCGAAATTTCCCCCGTTGGGAGATTTTTGAGAGTGAAAAACGTCAAACTTTGACGCGTTTGCGCCACTCCTAAATCATGTCCGATTGAGCTCAAATTTTGCATAGGGTCATTTATCGAGGCAATAAACATTTTGTATATGGTTTGTTAGCGAAATTAAAAATTACCATTTTCGCTGGCAGTCTAGTAGTCATACATGATTAAATTCGAAATAATCTTTCCAGTATTAAATATTATTCTTTTCAATACTGATATATAGTCAAAAAGGATTAAAATTCAATCCAAAAATATTAAAATAGAATCAAAAATGATTCAAATTTATCCAAAAAAGATAATCTTCAATCTAATCAACCATGATTTAACTAAGATAATTATCAGATGCTTATTTTTTTGAAAGAGAGTATTAATTTTTAATCATTCGATATGATTAAACTGAGTTTAATGTCAAATTGATTAAATTTCAAGCAAAATGGGAATTGTTTAATTTATTGAATTTGCGAAGATTTCTCCATGTTTGAGTTCTCACAGCTCTTCCTGTAACATTTTACAGACTATCATTCTATCTCACTGTTAAATTTTCCAGATTTTTCTAGCCCCATAATCTTGAACAATTTTCTTGGGCTAGGATCTTGAAATTTGTTCTCAATCGAAGTCTCAGGATCGTACATTAAAAATTGAACTTGAACGCTGGGAATAACAAAACTTGATGACAGGTGAAAGTTTTGCCATTCAAAAAGATTTATAATTCCAAATGCAACTAATACCAAAACGGTCTTAGAGTTCAACAAGCGAGCTCTTTATATATAACATATACTGGCCTAGTAACAGGACACTGTCCGTGCAAATATTATTTGAACAACGCTGGCCGGGTTTACCATTATATTTGCTGCTTCTGTAATATGCACATTGTATAGGTACAGATCAAGACCTCTAGATAGTAGCTGGTTATAGCCCAGTGAGATTTGGTCTGCTAATCCTGGAAAAGGTGGTTCATACCGGACTGCGGACATGTTGAGGCAACTAGGAAATCATTCGATTAATGGTGGTCAGCTAACACAGGGATATATTCACTACCAAAGTTCTAAACTATTGACGCAGTAGTTTCGTTCCCCCACCAAAAAAGGGCTTCGAATTCTTTAAAATGTTGCAATGTCTGCTTTTACTTAATATTTTGTTTGAACTTAACTCAGGATTTTGAGGAAATTGCTTAAGGATTATACCAAAATATCTTCAGAGATACTTTCAGGATTCCCCACAATAATCTCATTATTCTCTCCTGTGAAAACTTCCTCCATTACAGTTTGGAATTCTGTGCAGAACACTTATGGAATTTCCTTTAAACTAAACTTAATAATCCTCGCTAGAGCTTGCTTTATTGTCCTTCGTAATGCTTAAAAAAATCATAATTCATAAGCATCTGACAATCTGTGCATCTAGCGGACTTTGTCTTATCTCTTCATTCGACCATGGTACCAGCAAGCCGACGTTTATTTACGCAACAATTGACAGTATCTTATGGGACGTGGTACGTTACGAGATGTAACTAGGGGAACAGGATTTACAGTAATCAAAGGAAATCATCTTAGTCCTTGTTACTTTTTATGCCTTGTTGATAGTGACAAGACTCGGCTTTGTCCACCGAGGATGATCTTAAAACAAGGAAAAATGAGTTAGTCTTCATCTATGTGATTCCTAATTCGTTGTTCTTTAGTTTGAAGTGATTAAGACTAGGGTTCTGATTAGAAACACTGAAATAAGAGACCAGCGGAGACACTGTTATGATTCCAATCGAACTGTTAAAAGCGGTTCCAATCTGCATTGTTTACAAATGGTTTGCTTCAATTAGGAAGGAGTATTAAAATCCTTTAATGATTATTTTTGTTATATTTAAATGTGATATGGAATAATGTACAGCAATAATGGATACACACAGTAATAAAAATGGAATGATGTGATAATTATATTAGCGCAACAATTAAACCCCCGTAAGTCGATTTCGACTTTGAGTAAAGCCCCAACTCAATGCAGCGGTATGGACGCTGAATAATTTTGTATTAACGAGAATGAGAGGGCATATTTCGGATATCAAGTATCTGTACTTCGTTTCTGTTCTCAACAGGATCACTCGTTGCACTTTTGGACATCGAACCTGCAATTTGAACGACGTAAATGACGATATTACTGCAACAACGAAAGAAGATTGTACATTTTTTTGGAGGCAAAATGTTCCAAAATTTTTGCTATAGGAATTCCTATTTCGACGATTTCTGCGCGTTTTATTTCCAATTGAACAAGCATTATTATCACGAGTAAACAGACTATCCCAATTATTACCGTAACTTTCTTCAGAATTAAGTCACACTATATCAGTTATTTGCAAGGTTGCAAATACAGGGTGTCTACTACCTGGAAAAACCTGAAAAACCGGGAATTTACAGGGAATTTTATTTTTTCTGGAAAAACCTGGAATATTCAGGGAATTTTGGTTCCACTCAGGGAATTTTCCAATTATCACTTCATTCGTAATTCAAAAGAAGTTTTTCGTTCAGTTTCTCGAAACGTTTCTTAAGGACACTGAACTTGACAAGCATCTGACAGCTAAGACAACATGTGCGAACGAGACAAGTTCATTCAGAGAGTCTTGTCACGCTCGCTCTTCGCTGATTTGTATGTGGAGGATCAAAATCGTCGTAAAAAGGAAACAGCCGAAAAAGAGAGACTGGCAACCGTCAAAAGGAAGCATACGAAGCATGTATTGTATAAGAATAAGCATGCCAGACAGCAGGTCTGAGACTCAACATAGAATTTTTTTTGAGCTTCAGAGAGGGTCGGATATCTACTGAGAAATTTGTTGAGCTTCAGATAAGTTCGTAGATCTTGAGAACGGAACTACAAACAAATTAAAAGTTATTACCAGAAATTCATAAAAACAAAATCACAAGAGAGGTCGTAGATCTTCAGATAAATGTTCAAAGAAATTTTCAAAACTTCAAGCAAGCAAAAATAATTTCAAATCAATTTGTAAAACTATAAGCGAAATTTTACAAATCTTCAGGGAAATTCGCATAACTTCAGACAAGTCCAAGAATCTACAGTGAAATATAAAGTATTTCACAGAAGTTTGGAGATCCTCGAAACATTATTCAACATCACAAAAGTTCGTAGATCTTCAGAAAAAAAGCTACAGAACTTTGAAAAAATCACAGGACTTCTGAAAAAATCACAAGAATCTCAGAAATGTTAATAGATCTTCAGTAAAAATTGCAGAACTTCAGGGATTTAAAAAAATAAATATTTACACGATTTCAGGAAAATTTGTAGATCTTGAGAGAGACATTTAAAACTTCAAGGAAGCTCAAATATTTTCTGATAAATTTTGACAACTTTAGGTAATCTTCAAGGAAATTTTCAAATCTGCAGGGTAACCCTAGAGGAATTTACAAAACATCAGAGAAGTTTGCAGATCTACTGAGAAATTTATGGAGCCTCAAGTTTTTTTGTAGATCTTGGGAATAGAGCTACGGAGCTTAAGACAACTTTACAGAACTTTAAAGATATTTGTAGGAATTTGACGGAAAGTTTCACAGTTTCACACAAATGTGAGATCTTCTGAAAAATTCGTTAAATGTCAGAAAAGCACCTCAATTCCAAAAACAAATCGCAGCGAAGTACAAAAGTACAATATTTTGCAGAACTCCATGGAAGTCGGAAATAGAGAAGTCCAGACCTTAAGAGAAATCTGTAGAACGTCAGAAAATTCGTACGTTTTTAGAAAAATTTGCAAAACTTCAGCAAAACTCGCAGATTTTCGGGAAAGTTCGCCGATCTTTAGATCAAGAATCCACAAAGAAATTTAAATAACTTTAGAAAAGTTCGGAGATCTACTGTGAAATTTATTGAACTTCAGGGCAGTTCGTAGATCTTTAGAGCAGAAATACAGTACTTCAGAAAACTTTACAGAATTTGAAATAAATTTTAGGAACTTTAGAAAAGTTCAGAGGGTAGGTCGTAAATCTACTCAAAAAATAGCAGATGTTTAAATAAATTTTCAGAATTTTACTGCGTTTCTTGGATTTTGAAAGACATTCACAGAACTTCAGGTAAGTTCGCTGATCTTTAGAGATATTTGCACAGCTTCAGAAAAATTAGAAAAACTTCAGAATACTTCCTAAAACTTCCGGAAAGTTCAAAAATTTCTAGATAATCTTTTAATTCTTTAGAAAATTGCATAGATGTTCAGAGATATTTGCAGATATTCATTGAATCATGAAAATCTGCAGAGAAAATTACAGAACTTTCGAGAAGTTTGTAGATTATTAGAAATGTTGTGAACATCAGAGATAATTGTTGATCTTCAAGGATCTTAAATCTTCAGGGATTCAGGAACTTTGTAGGTTTTTAGGAAAATTTGCTGAACTTCTGAAGAACACACAGAACGTCAAAGAAATTTGTAGAACTACCGAGACATTTGCAGATTGTCAGGAAAGATTGTTGATTTTTAAGGAAATTTTACCGGAGAACAGAAACAAAACTTCAGGGACGTCAGAAGGTTTGAAGACCTTGCAGAATTGAGTTGTTAACAGAAATTTTCAGAACTCAAGGAATCATGTATATCTAGTGAGAACTTTTCCCACTAGCTTGTCTAAAATTGGTATCGACATCCTGGCGAAGTTTTGAAATCCATTTTCATCTTCATATCGCAGCTCTTGATGGACAAGATGAGCCAAATCCCTGCCGGTGTTCCTCCTGAGCAACCATTTCCTACTCCACAAAGTTCACCTTCTCTTTCTCATTTTATTTAAAATAATAAAAGCAAATACGTCTGTCGAAACTAGAGCAATTTTCCGGTAATTCATGATGGAAGTATTTACTTTTGATTCCTGATACAGTTTTGTTTTGAAATCTAAATTGACAGTTCTTTCGACATGTGCAAGCAGTGTGAACACCAGCACAGTGAACACACGATAAAATAATAATGTGTATAATTTGTATGCACCTGGAATTTTTTTCATCCGACCTGGAAAAACCTGGAAAACTCAGGGAATTTGATTCCTTGGATTGAGTAGACACCCTGAAATACTCATTTCAGCTAAAACAACGTTTTTTTAATTATGAAATAATTAGATACTATGATCATATTTTGAATTGGTAGGATACAAGAAGAGGTTGCAAAGAATGTGTTTGACATATTAAACCTGTTTATTTCACTTCATGAGAGTCACAATCAGCGATTTTTCACACACTCACGCAGCGATCAGCAAATCGCTGATTGTGACTCATAGAAAGCAAAATTTACAGGTTTTATGTTACAAACACATACTTTGTAACCTCTTCTTGTAAGTTACAAGTAAAACATGTCATCATACCATCTTTTGGTTTTATTATTCCGAAAAACATTATTTTAACTGAAATGAGTATTTGCAAGCTTGGTTATTTGCACAACGAACGGGTGAACAGGAACCGCTGACGGCTGCTTGAGAACTTTATCTCCAATTTTTGAAAAATATAGATCTTTGTGATCAAAATGGAGCCAATCTCAGACACATGATTAAAAAGAAACTTACACTACACAGCCGTGTTGTTTCCGCCACTTGAAAATCCATCGGCAAGCCGCAAAAGCTCAGCCATTCGCTTTTCAAATCCCGTTTCTTCGGGAACCGGACAAAGCTAAGATTGGAAAATCCCGCTTTCTGCTGCTTCCTTACGGAGTTCGAGCAAAACTTATGGAAACACTTCATTTTCAAAAAAAAAAAACTTCAAATTTTATGAACTGTAAACTCTTGAGGGAATTTATATCTGTAACTGAAACCAGTTCGATTTTGTTTGCCAACCTGGTTAAAATGTCATATCTTAAAGATAAATCGTCCAGCTCAAACCTTTGTAGGGGTAAGAGGTGGGACCATCATCATCATCATCATCATCATCATCATCATTATCATCATCATCATGAATGGCAAGACGTAAACAAACTCGCTCGTCGGTGCATTGGCGAAGTCACTCGCAAGCAGTTACAAATGCAAGTGATGCCAGGATTGCTTTGATGTTTATCTTGTTGCCAAATTCATGTTTTTTTCTCCGCTGGTCTCTTATTCCAGTGTTTCTAGTTCTGATGCATGGTCATTATCAGTGTCATTCCTTAATTTTGTTGCTAAGGAATCCAATTTTGAGTGACAAAGGGGCGCGCCTTTGGAGAGTGTTTCAACTAGCAATGGGTGATCTTGGATCGAAAGTTATAACATGTTAAAGCGTTATCTTGATGGTGGTTTATGTGTTGCAATTATTTGACAACCGTTATAACATGTTATAACTCTCCAGTCTGAACAAGGCATTATAGTACGGTCAGACTACAGAGTTAAAACATGTTATATTGGTTGTCAAATAATTGCAACACAGAAACCACCATCAAGATAGCGCTATAACATGTTATAACTCTGTAGTCCGAACAAGGCATTAGACCCATTGGATCTCTAGGGATAAGTAATTCAAACCGAATCCCCTCCCTGGCTGCACCACTGCACTTGTTATCAGTTGAATCAAATATATTCACAAATACCATATAACCGTTCCAGCCTGCCTACACACAACTTAAACGAAAGCACGAACTCTACAGAAACTTAAATCACTCCTGCTAGCAGTAGTATCGGATCACACGCCATATGTGATATGTGATACCTATGCCTCAAAAGTTTACTATACCTATTTTGTGTGACTTGTTTTGTTAGTAGTACCCTGGCAAGCGGACGTCACACGTCTCCATATTCGTCGAGGGGGATTTGCGACATCTCATTAGGTGTTTATATTCACTTCTATACTGCCGCTCATGGCAAGTCCGTCCCATAGCACAAACCAGCAAGCCGAGAAAAAACGCGTTTTAAAATTGCTTCGTACCTCTTCGTACTATTGCTTCTTATGCAATAGGGCAACCCATTTGGCTGTTTTACCAAACTTACCAAATGGTCAGTTTATCCAGTATTATGAAACTAGGGGTGAATAGCTACCTATTTCACTGGAAAACTCAGTTTTGACAAAAATGCAAATGGGACCGACTTGCGATGAGCGGCAGTATATGCTAGCATCGTCATTGTCGTCGATGATAGGGCCTTCGTTGGATGTAGGATCGATCACTAGGTTGGAACGTGCTCCGCGTGTGTGTAGTATGGAGTGTGGACCATTCAGTACTCTCATTTTTTGATACCACTTCGTCACTTCTTTCTGTTATTGAAGCGCACTGATAATACACTGTAGTACAGCACAGACGAAGCTTGCAGTTCATATATAAAAGGAGGTGGGACTAATCAAATGTTCTCTTCAATTGTTATCAGCAAGGCAGTACGAAGAGAGTGTACTTCATCCAGCTGCGAAGAAGACGGCAAATTGTGAGTGAATGTGAAGCACCTAGACTCAATTGGACAGATCGACTGTGATTCTGTCGGGGCTGTGATGTGGAAATGTGATTGAGAGCTTGCGAATAAATTTGTGAAATCAGTTCACCGTTGGACGAAGTAGTATTCTGCTGTAGTGTAGTGCGGTTTCGCGGGTTCTGTAGTGATAGGGAAAGTCTAGCAATGGATGTAGTGTATACCTCGGATAGCTGCGACAGTGATTCGCGCGAACAGAAAACTGCCGACTTTGGGCATGCCAATAAGCGCCATCTGGACGAGGATTTGCTGCGCATGTGCAAAACCAAGAAGCTGGCCAAAGACATCGAAACGTTGCTCCTAAATCACAACAGCCTCTCGATCGTACCGGCATCCATCGGTGAATTCGAGAACCTACGTGTGCTGGACCTTAGCAACAATAGCCTGGAGCAGATACCGGAAGCGATAACGCAACAGTGTCAGCTGACGACGTTAATTGCCAAAAATAATCTGCTTACCAATAAATCGCTACCCAAGACGCTGCGATCGTCGCATGGAGGTGGCTTGAAGGAACTCAACTTGAGTGGAAATCGCTTCACGCACTTCCCCGAACAGGTGATCGAACTCAAGTCGCTGAAGTATCTCTACCTAGGAGGCAATCAGATCACCAATGTTTCGAAGGACATCTGGAAGCTGCACAAGTGAGTACTATCTGCACTCAACATCTCATGCAGAGATCATTGAGAAAATGTTCCTCTTCCCTTTTCATTTGCAGCTTGCAGCTTCTTTCGCTGGGCGGGAACCTGATCACGGAGATCCCGGACACCGTCGGACTGCTCAATAATCTCCACGCTCTCGTACTCTGTGATAACCTGATCGAGGCGCTGCCGAGCTCGATCGCTCGTCTGGTGCATCTCAAGTCGCTGCTTTTGCACAAAAATTGTCTCAAACATCTGCCACGTGAAATCATTACGCTGAAAAATCTAACCGAGGTAGGTCTCTTTATTTGATGCGAGTCAATTGAATAGCCCTGGAACTAGATTGACGTACCTACCAATTCTTATCATCCGTAACGAGATGCTATGATTTGCTTGTTTGGTTGATCGTGTTAGGTGGCAGATCTTTTCTACAAAGAGGCATTAAGATTAGAATCGGTCAAAAGTTGACCGGCAAATTGACGACAATTTGCGATAATAAGAGCAAGAGTTAGTCAAGTTCAATGGCGCAGAACGTTAAAATGTAGGGGAAGGTGGGGCAAGATTGATCATCTATTTGATTGAATAATGTTTTTGTTTGCCAAGGCTGCATTGAACCTGTTGAATTAGACAACCACATAAATTAATAGATGTACTAGCTGACCCATCTTGCCCCACCTTACCCTACTACAACTGTATACGTACTCAAAGTATTGAAAACGACGGCGAATCAATCTGCTGATCTAAAAGCAATTGTGATTCAGCATGTTTCGGTCGAAAGATGCTGTACTCTTTCAAAAGTTTTATAACAGATGACATGCAATTTTGCACTTTGTGTGGGCTGTTAAGAATTCTACAGGTTTAATTATAATTCAAGGCTTGTATCTACGTAAAGATAAAGATAACAGTTAGTTTAGGATATTACCCCGCAGGACCCATTATCCCGAATGTCTTCACTATCACTACGCCGGCGCCGTCCCCACTTAAACAATCTAACTGAAAAACTCGAAACCAATTTTTCTCGTTTTTGGCGATGATTTCTTCTTTCTTCTTTTCCTTTATTTAACGTCGGTCTCTGTTCCGCAATCTAGTGCCAATCACCGACGGACCAGCGTTGCCAGATATACCGATTTATTGGTATTTATACCGATTTTCAAACTTGATACCGATATACAGATAAGGTTTCTCAGAATACCGATTTTTGAGTTTTAATACCGATTTGTGCCGATGTTTTATTAATAATCAAAATGATTACTATCTGCCCGCACTGAATTGTCAAAGGAAACTATTGTGAGAGACAATTATCTTCTTGAAAATTAAAAGGTTTGAGCCTGCTCTAAAAAAAATCATCTTTAAAAATGTCTTATGATTGATACTCTTTCGACTAATGCTTACATTCCCTCGCGTTTTTGGTTACCAAGGAGTCGAGAAACAGCTGATGGTTTATCCCAATAATTTCTGGAAATCGGAAAATACTTTCATACAAAAGGCCCATAAAAACGTTAATTTTTGAACTTCCTGAAATTTCTTTAATCTTCCAACTTTCCCTAGGAATTTCCGTTCACCTTACCCTGCCCTGTAAGTTATTTTCCGATTCCTTCCGGAAATCTATTTCGACTTCTCTTGGAAGCTTCTTCTGGTTTCGCTCGAAAGGTTCTTCCGTCTCCTCCCGTCAGTTTTTTCAACTTCCCCGGGACTTCAGAAGTGCTTCCAGAGTTTTATTGCGGTTCCATTAGTTTCAGGAAAACTTCAGGAACTTTTCAGAAGTTCTGAAACTTCAGAATAGTCCGGACTTTTGGGTAGGTTCCGATAAATTATAGACAGTTTCATTAACTTCTGTTCAAATTAGAGAACCCGGGAATCGCAGGAAAGCCCAGAGAACTCAAATGAACTTAAGGAAACTGAAATATTTTGGAAACTTCACAAGCCCAAAGAACTTTAAAGAAATTTAATTGTTTTCAGGGAAGCTTTAAGAACATCAGGACTTATAAATTAAAAAAGATTTCTGAACCTTTAAATGAGTTCCGACAAACTCAGGCAATTTCCGAAAACTTCAGTTAAATTCCGAGAGGTTCATGAAAATTTTGGAAATGTAAGGGAAGTTACATGAGCATTAGAAAATTGTGAGAACATTTTAAGGGAAGCTCTGTGTTTTTATCGGCAGATTCGAGAACTTAAAAAATTAAAAAATTGGGAAGTTCAGAGAACCCAGAAACCTATTTCTTCCAGATAATTGCCCATCTTCTCCTTGAACTATCTTTCGACTGTTACGTAAGCCCTCTTGCGTCCGACTTTTTCCAGAAGTTTCTTCTAATCTACCGTAGGAAATTTCTCCCAGTGTCTCCTGGAAGTTTCTTCCGTCTTCTCCAGGAAGTTCAATTAAAGTTTTACCGGATGTATCTATCGAGTTCTCCCAGAAGTTTCTTTCGTCTTCTTCTGGGAGTTTCTCCATAAGTCACCCTCCGTAGGTTTTTTTTCCGAATTTATTGTAAGGTTTTTCCGAGCTTCTCCTTACTTTCCCTGGAAATAGCTCCTCCGGGATTGGCTTCCGATTTCCAAACTTTTCTGGCTTCTGGATTTTATCAGAAAGTTTCTAAACATTTTTGCCAGCAGTTTCTCAATATTTGATCCCCATCGAATGTTTTTTCGACATCTTTTAGAACTTTTTTCAAACTTCAAGATCTCATTTATTCTTCCTCTGGAAGTTTTGTCGGTACCATTAAGAGACTAATTCAAATATTTCCCAAAAATTTCTTCCGACTTACATGGAAAGTACATCCTTTGATTTTAGTCCAAAAGATTGAAAAATTTAAAATTAATTAAAATAGTGAATACCGATCAATACTGATTTTCTATCATTTGATACCGATAAATATGAAAACAATCTGGCAACGCTGCGACGGATATCGATTGCCATCCATTGACGGCAACCGAATGTGCGGGAAGGCAGCTTCTACACCTGTGTAGGATATTGCACCCATTCACAACACACATGGGCCGGGACCAACGGCTTTACTTCCCTTCCGAAGGAAGACGTGACCAGAGATTTGTATGCCCCAGAAAAATCCCACTAACCTCGGCTGGGATTGAACCCAGACCCATTGGGGTGTCACGCTTACCACTACACCACCGACGCCGGTGATTTCTTCTTTCATGAGTAGTTCTTGAGCTTGAGCTTGATTGACCGCCCACGGTTGCTACTCTGTTACTGCCAGATCAGCTGTAATTACACAGAGAACCAATAGACGATGCTTGGGACTAGCAATCATCCTCAATGTGTAAAAACTGGTGATCTTAAATTAGGCAATACCAGCGCCGGCCGCGCCCGAACACAGGTCAAGAAAGGAATGGGAAGGATTGTGTTGACATGACACTCGCTTTGATGGAAGCCGAGAACACCTCTGCACTTCCACGAGGAATCACAGGGATGTTGGATAAGAGGGTTGGATTTGCAGCAGGGTTCGTTTTGGTATACGATAAGCTGAATTGATGTCCTAACGATCATATCACGCGAAGGAGCTTGGGAATAAACCCACGGTCTTCTGTGGCAAAAACGTTTGCCACTAGGCAGACGAGCACCTTTTTAATCACCGAGTTGCTGTTATTACCATGTAGTCACATTAACAAATAAAACGATTGACGAATCTTGAATGTGGATGGGCCTGAGATTAGACTCATGATGTTCTGCTCAGTAAGCAAAAACGGTTGCTCTAAGGCCACCGAGCCCCTCATATCACATAATACCGTTGCTCAAATTTGTGTATCCATTCAAACCCCGAACCAACGACAACAACGAGTTTCGCAAAATACACGATACACAAGCGATTTTACCATAAATCTCTTTGATATGTAAGGACCTGGGACCGCGTTTTTCTGCTCAGTAAGCAGGCCACTGTAACCGACAATCTTTCAAATCCGAAAACTAAAAACTACTAAAAAGTACTTAGACCTTCAGTAAGTTCCACTTTCACGCGACGTTCAATGACAGGGTCCTATCCAGGATTACATCTGAAAAATCCAAATCTGGCCAACGCCCACCTAAACCTGTTCTAATCCACCTGAAATGACTAACGAATGGAAGACTTTGACTACCCAGCCATGCAATAGTCTCATTCCGTGCCTTATGGCAACTTGATGATTCTATTGCGCTCATCTTTTGGCACCACCCAGGGGAGACTTGGTCCTGTACCCAATGCTTAACTTATCTCCATTCCACTCAGCTACTCGCAAATATTCGGAATATTATTATATGAGACAATTCAATGCAGACGTCTTTCCAAATTTGGCAGATCGACAGGTAATCGGTGAGTTACCACGATAGTTGCTATTCAACAACTCGACAACGTCCCATCGTCAACGCCTGCTATGAGAATTTCCCATTGCAGACGCCAACGAAATGACGTCATCGAGCTATCGATCAACTACCCTGGTTATCGCCTGGTACCTTATAGCACGATGCTAGGAGGCGAACCGGAAGAATCTATGAGCTACCTCTCTCCTCCTCTTCTTTCATGAGTAGTTCTTTGACAGATAAATGCTTTTGGACAATCAAACTGAAATACTCGTATACGCCATTTCTCTCTCTTGGAGTCTACTTCTTCTTTAACTCTTTTCTTACCAAAAGTAGACCTGTGCGCCGATCAAAATATTTACTACGACGCAGGCATGTCTAAACGGTCTAAACGCAACACTACTCTGCGTACTGCCTTTTTTACACACCACCAAGAGCATTGAGTTGTACACTCCGTACCAGTGCTCGATAGAAAACACCAAAAGCAGCAAACAAGGCACCGGTGTATGGATCTTCGGCAAGCACTAAGGTGAATCATTGTGATATCCTTATTCTCGGAACCACTTCGAAACTTTAAGTGCACAAATATCAGCTTCTACGATCCGTGCAACATTCAAATTGCTACTCCACGTTTGCTGCACTACAGCATACATGAAGTAGCATTTTCAGTTGAAATGGGGCACCGATTTTCGGGATTTGTGTAATTGAAAATTCCAAGTGGAAGTACATGTATAGTGTACGTTGCGGCCATTTGTGGACTCAACAAGGAATCACCCTAAAGCCGAGTGTTTCTGACTTCGGCAAACACCGCAGCCGAGTGTTTTCGATTTCGGAAAACACGCTTGCTGCTCGCAGGAGTTTTCTTTGGACGACTTATGAACATTATGATTTTACACAAGGAAGCCCTTAAACGCGCTAGAGCTGATAGACGAGTGGTCGAAGCAATGGTATCATAATGTCAATGTCCATGGCTAGGTTATGGTTTGTCACCCTCCAAATTTTTCTGTCAACATTATTTTCATAAGGTAAATCTATTAAATTCATTTCGATTTCTTTTGGCTAAAAAGCATTACGCAATCTCATGAATCTTATGAGCTCAAACTATCATCTACCAGGATTATTAAAAATACGCGAATCGCCCACTTCGCAAGAGCGTCTTTCTGTTGCCCTCCACCCACTGGTACCTCTTGGCTTTATGTTAAGTAATTGAGCTGATTGTTTTCACATGATTTCAATATATTGACGCGGAGGGGAATTATTGACAATTATATTGATGATGTGAATACAGAATTATTGTCAATACCGATGTATTGACGTCAATATACGGACCCTATGCGATTATTGTCAACACAAACAATCGTGTAGGGTCCACTTTATATCCAACAACAACAAAACAGCTACCATGGCTGATACGATCCTTCTTGAGCGCGTTGTTTTTATTTAGGGGAAAACAGCCCAAAATGCACCTCGCGTAAATCGCTCGATGCGATTTTTCGCAGCATTCCCGTTTTTAATTCATAAATTTGATAAGTCAGTGCTAGTTTAGTACTTGAACTAGCATTTCGGCAAATTCAAGAGTTGAATAGCTATGGAAAATCAAATCGGGCGTTTGGCCCGGGGTGCATTTCGGGCTGTTCTACCCTACATGAATGGTGAGTAGTTCTGTTCACCCACCGCTATTTGGGTTTTTACATCTGAGCTGTTGTGCTGATGCTAGTGAACTAAAGCTGCACTTATAAATAGTCAGCATAATGTAAACAGGGCGTCAGCATTTACCAGCATGAGATTTCAGAAGCCTTTGAAAGTCGTGCTAGTTTGTTGAGTTGGTTGAGCTAGTGTACCAGCATATAATATATTATTTATTATTTAATAGTGAACCAGCATATAATATATCACATATTATGTGAACACCCAATATATCTCTACTATTATTCAGTCGATATATCAGTTGAGCTGTTTGTTTTTGTTGGATGTTGGAATATCAACGAAGAGAAAATACAAACGTGTTAACTTTGCAAGCGTCACTTTATTAATCGTCCCATAGGTTACAAGGTTGCCAGTCATCACAACATTATCTCTCTTTATTTCATTTTGAAAATGATAAAATATCGGAAGGACATTATTCCATTGAATAATCTTCGTAACGCTTAGGACGTACAATCTTCCGGCGGGGCCTTGCATCCGACGATGCACTCACTGTTGGTAACACGGCACTTCCGAATTCAGTTACCTTTGGATTTTCCGGGATTCCGTTGTCGGATGAGTTCAAGGTTTTCAGGTGGGAAGTGTTACGCTTGTACCTTTGTCCACTAGGAGTTTCAACGGTCGCCATACTACCGTTTTTCTCTACGACCGTTGCAGACGTGGACAAAAATGTAGGAGTTAGCTTATTATGCGGTTGCATATTCCTCATCAAAACTTCGTCACCAACCTTGATCGTAGTTTCCTTAGCTCCAACCCTCTTGTCTCGGGTCTCCTTGGCTCCGTGTTTTACTATGGCATCACGATCTCGCAGTTCTTCATCGAAGATTACTTCATCCTGCATGTGTGGAAATAGGTCTCGAAATCGACGTCCAAACATCAAAGTCGCTGGGGCAACTCCAGTAACACTATGAGGTGTCACCGAATACATATACAAATATTCTTGAAGCGCGTGTTCCATATTGGTCCTTTGGTGTTGACTGATCTTGAGCACCTTCATGAGTGAACGATTCTGCCGTTCCACTTCTCCGTTCGCAGCAGGCCAGTAAGGTGTCGTGTGAGCGAGTTTTATGCCGTAGTCAACACAGTAGTCCTTGAGCTCTTGACTTGAAAAGTTTTTCGCGTTGTCTGTTGTCAACACAAACGGCAGTCCCATTCTCGTGAAAATTTGCTTCAAGACTCGTATTACATCAGAAGATGTAGTGTGGGACATGAACTCGGCAATCACGAAACGGCTATACAAATCAACTAGCACAAAAATGTATTTACCATTCGGGAGAGGACCAAGAAAATCAGCACTCAAATGCACCCATGGGGCTGACGGCATTTCACGTAAACGCAGCGGTTCCGGTTTGTTCAATGGTCCAACCATTTGGCACTCCACACAGTTTCTGCAGGACCTTTCAACATCGGCATCTAGTCCTGGCCACCAAACAGCCGAGCGCAAACGACGTTTCATTTTCTCCTTCCCCGGGTGTCCAATGTGCGAAAGCTCTAGCAGTGCAGCCCGCAGGCCCTCAGGAATCACTATTTTATTCTTCCTCAGCAGAATTTCCTTGATGAAACAGAATTCGGTCTTGAACGGCACAAATTTCTTCAAGCTTTCATCCCAGCGATCATCTAGAAGAGCTTGTTTCACTTTCTGGATCTCTTCGTCCTCTTGCGAATTGAGTATTATCTCGTTCATCGTGATAGCAGCAGGTTTGTTCATCTCAACAATCAATCCCAATGAATCCTCCGTCGTCTTGTCAAACGTTGTAGAGCTGATTGTATCACACAACCTCGATAACGGATCTGCAATATTGATTTCACCCGGAACATGAACCACAGAAAAACGAAAAGATTGCATACGCAGTATCCATCTTTCTTGACGCTGATTTGGGTGTGATGATTCGTTAAAGATGTGTACCAGCGGCTTGTGATCCGTGACGACAGTGAACTCCAAACCTCTCAGGTACATTTCAAAGCGTTCAGTAGCCCAGACTATGGCAAGAGCCTCTTTATCCAGCGTTGAATACTTCTGCTCCGTTTTGGTTAGACTTTTACTAGCGTAGCATACGGGTCTTGATTTCGATTTAGTGGTTTGCAACAAGACAGCCCCAAGGCCTTTCTCACTAGCATCTGTTCCCAGCATGGTTGGATAACTAGGATTATAGAAAGCCAGATTTCGTGGATTCGACATAACGTTCTTAATTTCGTTGAATGATCTCTTTGCATCTTTGGACCAATAAAATTTATTCCCTTTTACGATCATTTCCCTCAGGGGGGCAGTCGCATTAGATAGCTTAGGAATAAACTTCCCTACGTAGTTTACTAGACCCAAGAAGCTACGCATTTCGGTCACGCTCTGAGGACGACGAAAGTTCTGGATCGCGCTCACCTTGTCATTTGTAGGCAGAATCCCATCAGCAGAAAGTTGATGCCCCATGAAGCAAACCGTAAATTTACCGAACTCGCATTTCGATTCGTTGATAGTGAGGCCATGTTCACGTAGACGATCAAGGACAGCTTTGAGCCTTTTATCGTGTTCTTCTTGAGAAGACCCATAGACCAGCATATCATCTATGAAGACTTTAACACCTTTCAAACCTTTCAGCACTCTCTCGATACAGCGTTGAAAAATCTCGGGGGCAACGCTCATGCCGAACATTAGTCTTTTGTAGCGGTAATAAGCATCTTGCGTCACAAACGTCGTAATGTCTCGCGAATTTGGCGATAGTTCGATTTGATGGAATGCCTTCACGAGATCCACTTTGCTAAATACTTTACAGCCTTCCAGGTGCGGCATTATTTCCTCGAAGGTTGGTAAAGGATGTTTCTCCGGAATAATAGCCCTGTTCGCTTTTCTCATATCCACACAAAGTCGCACATTCTTGCCGTGGTCTTTGATAGTTACTACTAACGGCGATGCCCAAGTGATATTCAGGGGCGCGAGTTCGATGATATCCTGTTTCAATAAATCTTCGATCCGTTCGTCGACTAGTTTCTTTAACGGAATCGGCAACCGTCGACAGGGTTGTTGAACAGGTGGTACGGAATGGTCAATCTTGATGTCAACCTGTACATGCTTCAGCTTTCCGATCGAGAGTTTCCCCGCATCACTAACATTGCACAATTCGCTGTGGATTTCGAGGATGCCCAAGTCCATTGACGTTTTCTTGCTCAAAAGGTTTCCTCCTTTGTTTCCCTCGACGACATAGATTTCATGATGCACTGTAGCATTCTTCGTTGCAATATCAGCTTTAATTATTTTCTCCACTTTCAGCTTCCCATCACCATACGCCCTCAATACCTTGTCCGACTTTTCTTCCTTGCTCACTACACATTCTTGTCCTTTTAGCCATTTCCAGGTTCCACGAGTAATTACATTTACGTGAGCTCCGGAGTCCACAATCCAACGTAGTTCCACGCCACCAACGTAACATGTTACTTTGTCTGCATCAGTGCTGGTTGCATATACGTGCTGCACATCGTTCTGCGCTGCTTCACAGCTCTCGCTCTCCGATGAATCCGATACAGAATCATAGTCTTCACGGACTTGACGTACTCGAGATTTGCTTGTTGTTGCCTTCACAGTTTTGGTCTTGCACATTTTTTTAAAATGACCCACGATTCCGCATTTGTCGCATACTTTACTTTTGGCCGGACAGCTTTTGTCGTTTGCGAAATGTCCTGGGTTTCCGCATCGGAAACATGTTTCGTGGCGATCCAGGTGGCGAGCAACTTTCTTCACCAAATTGACAGAATCCTCTTCGACAGACTTCTTCATTTGCTCTCTATTCCTCATTACCGTTTCCAAAATCCGACCTTCATCTGCTATTTCCTGCACCATCATCAGCTTTTTCTTCAATATCGATTCCCGCAGAGAATCCAAACAACACTTATCGAAGACCTGTTCGGTAATCCGCATTTCCAGGGCCACTCCATAATCGCAAAGTCTGCCCTGATCCCGAAGACGATGGATGAACTTCTCGACTGTTTCACTATTCAACTGTTCCATTTTCCGGAAAACACATCTTTCATATGGTACGTTATTCAACGGAGCAAAATGAGCATCAAGCAAACCGATAGCTTGTTTATATACATCAGAACCCGCAGGGGGAGCAGCGTTGTGTCCTTCGATGTTGAAAAATATGTCTTGTACTTCCGGACCTGCGTAGTGAAGCAGATAAGACCGCTTCCTAGAAGGCAGAGCTACGCAATTAACATCAAGGAACAGTTCAAACGAGCGTTTCCATTTTGTCCATCGGCTCCCGATGGAGGCACTGTCCGCCACGTCGAAGGGTGGTACCGTCGATTTGTTTACATCCATTTTTTTTTTTACACTTTTTGTTTCTCCTTCTATTTTTTTGCAACTATGACGTGTATACTTTTCACTGATTTAGGTTAGGCATCTCCGGCCTCCAGAAACGATCCGCTGTCAGCTATTTTTTTTTTGTTTTTCCACTGATTTCCGTCTTTCGTTTGGTTTGTCCGTATCAAAACACCAAGATCTACGCATTTAAGCAAATTTTTCCGAATTTAATCCCATCTTCAGTCGCCAAAATGTTGGAATATCAACGAAGAGAAAATACAAACGTGTTAACTTTGCAAGCGTCACTTTATTAATCGTCCCATAGGTTACAAGGTTGCCAGTCATCACAACATTGGAGATAAGTTATGATTATTAGATTGACTCTAATCACATTAAATCAAACAGCTAAATTATTTAATATAAAGCCAAGAAATACCAGTGGGTGGACGGCAACAGCAACACGCTCTTCCGAAGTGGGTGATTTGTGTATTTTGAATAATCCTGGTAGATGATCGCTTGAGCTCATATGCTTTATAAGATTGCGTAATGCTTTTTAGCCAAAAGAAATCGAAATGAATTTCATAGATTTACCTTATGAAAATAATGTTTTTATTTTTCATTGATTTGTTTTCCGTCGATCTTGTTTTCCGTGCTGAGCACCAATGCTACCGACGCCAGGGAGGCAGCTCCCACACCTGAACCCTACCTATCGACCCATCAACTCATGAACCGGGGACCAACGGGTTTACTTCCCTTCCGAAGGAAGGCGTGACCAGAGATGTTATGCCTCAGAACATCCCGGCGGCGCCGACTGGGATTGAACCCAGGCCTGCTGAGGTGAGAGGCAATCACGCTTACCACTACACCACCGGCGCCGCTATGAAAATAATGTTGACAGAAAAAAATTGAAGGGGACAGACTGGAATCGAACCATGGACATTAGGTTTTGCACCGTCAGGGTTAACCTCAATCTGATGACAGTTCAGTGGTACTGTTTAAGTGGACTTAGGTCGATTTTTTCTTGGGTGGATTTTCTCGATAATTTTTCAGACTGCAGTGAGATGTAAACAGCATTTCTGCAATGTTCACGAGCAACATCCTTGCAACGCGCTGTTCCTCGACAATTCCAAGTTAAAATTCAGAAATTTTAGAATTTTTTTTTCGAAAAAACGACTAAGTGCTTGTAAACAGTACCACTGAACTGTCAAAAAGGTTCAGCCGATTAACACTGAGTTCATTTATGACGTCACGCTGCAGTACCTAATTGGCATTATGTAAGAAATGCTTTGACCACTCTTTTATCAGCTCTAGTCGAAATGGAAGATACTAAAGGCGTAAAAGAGCTACAATAATCTTTCAGAAGTCGTCCAAAGAAAATTCCTACGAGCAGCAAGCGTGTTTTCCGAAATCGAAAACACTCGGCTGCGGTGTTTTCCGAAGTCAGAAACACTCGGCTTTGGTGCTTGCCGAAGATCCATACACCGGTGCAAACAGTTATGCACGGGCACCGGTACCGGTGCCTTGTTCGCTGCGTTTCGTGTTTTCTATCGAGCACTGGTACGGAGCGAAAACTCAATGCTCTTGGTGGTTCAGTGTTTTTACCATGGCTGCTACGGCGGCGTGTAATGTTATTTTCTGCCGGCGGGGCGGCGTTTGCGGCGTGAGTTTATTTTTAATGATTTAAAATACTTTCCAAACTAACCGCACATGGACAAAAAAGCTACCCACATTTGAGTTCAGATTACTAAAAATCGGTAAAACGTACACTGAGGCAAATAGCAGAGAAGGCTTCATCCTCCCAAGCGTTGAAAGACGAGTGGTCAACACACGGGCTCCCTAACCTAAACGTCCATTTTTCGGTTCCAGTCTGCTCCGATTTGTTATTTTTTTGTTAACATTATTTTTCATAAGGCAAATCAGTGAAATTCACACTCATTTATTATGGCTAAAATTCATAAGTGTTTCTTATGGAATTCTTACGTTCTTTTGCCTGCGTGTAGGTCACTCACAGTTTGAGTAAATTTTCAGACATTTTCCCGGGGAAAACGTCTTGAATATGGGGAAAAATTAAGAAAAATTGTACACAGTGTACTAGTAGACCGACTAAAAGCATAATCAGTTTTCCTCGGAAAAGCATCGGAAAATTTACTCATTCTATGAGTAACCTACGTTTTTGCGAATTTGAGTAATCTGAACTCATATATGAGTAACTCTTACTCAATTTTGAGTCGTTCTCATTGGCCGAGCAAGCGGAATTTGTTTAGAAAAGTATGTCAAGTGCTTGTTGGTGGAGTCGTATAGCAAAGTGATACAACCCTTTTATTAAGTATAAGAAAAGTACGTTATGTAGGGGTAGATAGTATTAAAAAGAAATCTGTTGCATTAGGGGTTCCTGGGGTAAAATGCACCAGTTAAGGAAGTATTTTTCCTTTTAAATTAAAAGCATGCATTGCATAAATTCTCTTAAGAATTATTTAGTTGTTTATATTCGCAACATACATGAAAAGTTTGAAAAAATACCTTAAAAAGTGATTTTATAAATTGACAAAATAGTCTGGAAATTGCACCAATCGAGGCAAAATGCACCCATGCTGGGGTAAAATGCACTACAATAATGGGGCAATATGACTCTTAAAATGATCATGACCAATTGAGGCATAAAAAAGTCTTCGTTTTCGACAGCCTCCAGTTCCGATAATGGTTAATCAATGCTCCATGACCGCTTAATGGACTTCGGAACGTTGCGGACCTTTCTGAAGAAAGAATAGAACGTTTGCCCCAAACATAGGAGTGTATTTTGCCCCGAAAGTATTGTAACCGTTCACGAAATTTCGTTGAGGTTTTCGTAAAACTCAGTGCCTTAAGCGCCACTATCGGTTAGGAGAGACCACTGGTCGTGTTTGGAATTTGCCCGATTTATGAAACCTTATCTCAGAGAACCTCTTGAACGGTTTCCGATTACTAATGGCACAACTAGCTTTATTAAAGGTAAATCGCTATGTGGTGCCAGCTTATCAGAAAACATTAAAAATTGGCATGTATCGGATGAAATATCCTTGTCTGACCACAGACAAATATTGTTCGAATATCAGGCAAACGAATTGAAAAAAGAGATTTTTCGGAATCCCAGGAAAACTAACTGGGATTTATATTGCACAAATTTAACACAAGAAGGTCGAATTCCTGTAGGTAGCTTTACTACAATTCAGGAACTAGAAGATGCTTCGGTGCAAGTATCAAACTTAATTCAACAGGCTTTTTATGCTAGTTGTCCAGTTACTGAGCGTTCAAATGACAGAGACGTATCTTGGTGGAACAAACGCTTACAAAAACTAAGAAAGAAAGCACGAAAACTGTTCAATAAAGCAAAAAATATAATGCAATGGGATCAATATAGAAGTGCCCTAACCGAATATAATAAAGAAATAAGAAGATCAAAAAGAATGGACTGGAGGCGTACATGTGAAAACATTGAAAACACTCCTGTAGTTGCAAGACTGCAAAAAGTCCTTTCCAAAGATCATTCAAATGGTTTAGGAACTCTCAAAAAGGAAAACAATTGCTTTACTTCCGATGGAACTGAAACACTGGAAGTAATGATGCAAACACATTTCCCATGTTCAGTACTTATAAGCAAAAACAATTTACCAACCTTACAGGACAATACTGATCAAGTCAAACACAAGATAAATGTTCAGGATGAATCTAACATAGGTCCAATGCTAGTTTATTAACATCTACATATGATGGAAAAAACATAGCTGATGAAATGTTTACTAGTTCTAAGGTAGAATGGGCCATAAATGCATTTGAACCGTTCAAATCTCCTGGCAGGGATGGAATATTTCCTGCCTTTCTTCAAAAAAGTAATGGGATACTTACTTCATCTCTTACTAATATGTTTAAAGCAAGTCTTATGCTTGGGTATATACCGTCATCATGGCGAAAAGTACGTGTTGTATTTATTCCGAAAGCTAACAAGAAAGATAAAACTTCACCTAAATCGTTTAGACCAATAAGCTTATCATCCGTAATGCTAAAAATCATGGAAAAGCTTATAGATCAACACATAAAATCAAAAATTTTGAAAAGTAATCCTTTGAGCAGCCATCAATTTGCTTATCAATCAGGAAAATCAACTATAACAGCGTTACACACACTTGTTTCAAAAATAGAAAAATCGTTTGAAGCAAAAGAAATTTTGCTTGCAACATTTCTCGATATTGAGGAAGCGTTTGACAACGCATCACACACTTCTATGGCAAAGACAATGTCAAAGCGTGGCTTTGACATACGTATCATAAGCTGGATTAGTGAAATGCTTTCAAAACGTGAAATTTCGGCTGAGCTCGGTAGCTCAAATATTTCAGTAAGAGCTGTTAAAGGTTGCCCACAAGGGGGTGTTTTGTCTCCACTTCTGTGGTCATTAGTAGTAGACGATTTACTAACAAATCTAGAATCACAGGGTTTTGAAATAATTGGGTTTGCAGATGATATTGTAATAATTGTTCGGGGAAAATATGACGATGTTATTACAAACAGGATGCAACAAGCCATAAATTACACCATTGCTTGGTGCAAGTCAGAAGGATTGAGCATAAATCCTCAAAAACACATATTATCCCTTTCACAAAAAGAAGAAACATAAAAATAACTGGTCTTCACATGGAAAGGACATCAATGAAACTTTCACTTGAAGTCAAATATCTAGGAGTTACAATTGATTATAAACTTAACTGGAACCAACACTTAAACCAAATCATAGGTAAAGCAACAAATGCATTATGGATAAGTAAAAGAACCTTTGGAAATAAATGGGGACTGAGGCCAGCAATGATCCATTGGATATACACGGCTATAATACGACCCAGAATTACATATGCCTCATTAGTATGGTGGCCAAAAACTAAGGAAAAGTGTGCAATAAACAAACTAGAAAAGTTGCAACGACTGGCTACGGTATCTACAACAGGTGCGATGCGTAGCACACCTACGAAAGCCTTAGATGTGATACTAAATCTTCTTCCACTACACCAATTTGTGCAATTAGATGCTGAAAAGAGCGCACTAAGACTTAAGCGAACTAAAACCTTGTTTGAAGGGAACATTAAGGGACACTTACATATATTAAAACTAATTCGAATCAATCCATTAGTTACAGTCAGTAATGATTGGATGGAGACAAAATTCAATTTTAGTCGACTGTTCAATGTGGTACAACCAGACCGCTCTCTCTGGAGTGCGGGAGGACCACAAATCCGCCCAGGATCAGTTGTATTCTTTACTGATGGATCAAAACAAAATGATAAAGTGGGAGCTGGTGTGACAGGTCCTGGTGTTAATATTTCAGTTTCCATGGGTGGATGGCCAACCGTTTTTCAGGCTGAAATTCAAGCCATATTAGAATGCACTATTGTGTGTTTAAAGCGAAAATATAAACATGCAAATCTATCCATCTTTTCTGATAGCCAAGCAGCTTTGAATGCTTTAAAATCATTTACATGTACTTCCAAGTTAGTATGGGAATGCATTCAGTTACTTCAACAGTTGTCTAATAACAATACAGTAAATCTCTACTGGGTGCCAGGACACTGTGGAGTAGAAGGTAATGAAAAGGCTGATGAACTAGCCAGGCAAGGATCATCTAAACAATTTCTAGGACCTGAACCATTCTGTGGGGTCTCTCCAAGCTCCATCAAGATGGAATTAAGGACCTGGACAAAGATGATGATAGATTGTAATTGGAATAATACTATCACAGCCCGACAATCAAGAAAGTTTGTGATGCCAAATGCATCAAACACACAAAAACTCCTTAGCCTCTCAAAGAAAGACCTATGTACTTACATAGGACTAATTACAGGGCACTGTCCAGCCAAATATCATCTAAGACTAATTAAAAAAGTTGATGATGATATTTGTCGGTTTTGTAACGAGGAAACAGAAACCTCCGAACATTTATTGTGCAACTGTGCAGCACTTCTTAACAGAAGGGAAAAGTTCTTTGATAAGGGACTACTACAGCCCTTTGAAATATGGTGTTCATCTCCTAGTAAGGTAGTGCGTTTCATACGACACATAACTCCTTGCTGGGAATATACCTAAAGTTAGGCGTTGATGATTACTTCTAATAGTAGTTTTTCACCCTAATAAGGTTAACAAAAAAACCGGGGAATATACTACAATAGATCAAATAAATGGTCGCAGTGGTAATGTACCCAACAGAAAAAAAAGGTAAATCGCCAAGTCCTGTTAAACCGCAGATATTATCGGAACTAATGAATTACTCTGATTTACCCAAACATGAACGAAACGGAAAGAGAAAGAAGGAATGCTTACTCAACTGAGCAGTAACCGAAGGAAAAACTGAACGTAAGATAGTGAGTGTCTTTTATTCCAGGGAAAAACATTCTAAAACATAAAAAGCTAATCTTCAATCTTCATTAAAATCTATTGAGTTCGTTTATTCGGGTTGGACTTCTGGATGAGTGTACGGAAAAAGAGCAAATCATGGCCATGAATAAAAACATGCGCTAACATACCTGCGCAGGTTTTTCGATGCGAAGAACGACGGCTCGATGATGGCTACGGAAGACGACCTTCCTGTGATGGCGCCGCACATGAGCTGCAGTATGGCGAGCAGCGATGAAGCTGATTTGTGCGCAGTATGGCCGAACTAGAGTTATGGAGAAAGTGGCATCTGAACGGAAGGCTTCCGATTTATTACCACCGACGAACCGACATGACAGCTCATACAAGCTACTTTCAAATTCGTGCCCAAGACGCAATATTTAAAATACGTTAAACACTTCCGACATCTACTCATCCGATCGCGTCATACCATGAGAAAGGACACGAACCCGCGTATAATTTATATTGCCTTGTTTATAGGAAAGTTTGAACATATTGAGAGGTAAGCACATATCATCGGTAAGAGACGTGTGTGTGAGAAAATTTGCGAAAAAATCTAAGGGCACCGGTTGGATTACTGAGTGGTTGCGGTACAAGCACATATCGTCGATTATTACGGTACAAGCACATATCGTCGATTGTTGTGTATCAAAGAACGCTTGTGCAAAAATACTAGGGTGGGGAACGGATTCGAAACTCAAATGTCATTAGCCAAATACATCCGTAGACCATAGGTCCACCGTTGTATAATTGGCAATGCACCCGTGTACTGAATGGGAATTGTGGGTTCGAATCCCACCGGTGCCCTTAGATTTTTTCGCAAATTTTCTCACACCCACGTCTCTTACCGATGATATGTGCTTACCTCTCAGTATGTTCAAACTTTCCTATAAACAATTAAATTGACTGCAAAGTCGCTAAACCGTAAATTGGCAAATCAAAATTGGCACCCGTGGAGAATAGATGAACTGTGAAAGTGATGATGGTTTCAAAATTTTACACGGTGAGGTATACGAGTTCAATCTTAAAATGCCTTTATTTTGCAAATGGAGCATTTTATTTAAATCTGGTTAATGCTACGTTAGTAGAAAACTTAAGGACTACTCAGGGGCTGTTCATAAACTACGTAGACAGTTTATGGGGGGGGGGGGGTTGACAATTATCCACGGCCCATACAAATTTAAAAAATATTGTATGGACAATTGTCTACGCAGGGGGAGGGGGGGGGTCAAGAATCCCAAAAAAAAACTCTACGTAGTTTATGGACAGCCCCTCAATAGATATATAATATAGAAAAAAAATTCTTTTCAGAATTTTAGGTGTATGCATAGATTTCAGCTTTTCTACAACTGTAGCAACAACCAGATTTAAATACAATGCTCCATTTTCAAAATAAAAGCATTTTAAGATTGCACTCGTATAGCTCTCCGTGGAAAATTTTGAAACGATCATCACTTTCATAGTTCGTCTATTCTCCACGAGTGCCAACTTTGATTTGCCAATCAAAAATATATTGCCTTGGTTTGCGTCTCATCTCGTTTGACAGATCTGATCGCCCGTTTGAAAGTTCGAATCGCTCGTTTGATAATTCGAATTGTGGACAAACGAAATGCTCCTGTGGCATGTCGGTTCGTCGGTGTTATTACGTCGAGAGTTGAGCATTGACCGTGGTCGTGCTTTCCCGGGAGATTTGCCCCTTAGAGAAAAGAGGGCCAACTTACCGCCGCACGGCTTCGCGTACTAAGCTTCCGCTATGACCGCCCGGGATGAAATGAAAGCCACCCCTCTCCTTGGATTTAATCCGGACCGTGGTACGCTCTTGGCTACGCACTCAAACGTTCCGCGCTCTCGGAAAGAATTGTCCACAGGGGTTGTAGCGGAAAAAGTACCCCGTCGACGGTTGATTGGCGACCGTCGGGAAAGTTTCGGTCCGAAGAATAGCGAACTTCACTCTTCTCCGTTTAGCTACCTTTTAATAGGCGGGCCTTCGCTTGGGCGCACGAGTCTGATGGTCCGTTTCACGCGGACTACGGGAAAGATGCCACTTAACGGAACCCCTTGTCCAGCCTTGCGATAGCCGAACCGAAGATATAAATCCAGCCCGAACAAAAAAGCGCAAAGCGCTGGAAATACAACGCAAACTCACATTAATTAAATAATTACAATATAAAACTAAATTCAATTATTACCTTTTTGTACAAAATTCACTAGTAAACTTATTCGAACAGACTACGCGGAATTCAAAAACTACCTTAGCTACACTGTACAAAGAAAGAAAACGTCTTAATAAAACTTCTGAAAATAAAAACTCACTCACTATATTTAACTACCTTTTAAGGCAAGACTAAAGCACAAACGATGTTTAACTATACTCAATAGCTTAATTCGCGTACTTCTGTTCATCAGCCGATTCGGAAACGGAATGGACGAGTCAGAGTACCTTTCGCGAGGAAGAAAGTTCCTAACGACATTCTTCTTTAGAAACTTAGGTTGTCTTTTAAAAAGCGATTCTTTTATTCAAAAATTGCGCCAAACTAATCGAATGGCGAAGTATTCCATGTCGCCTTCCGAAAGCATGTGCAATAAAAGCTACTTTATATAAAGATGAGCTTTTTATAACAAAATATAGCAAAAGTTTTATCCTGGACACCCAACCATTAATAACGCGTAACTTCGACATAGAACTTTATTAAACGCTCGAAATATTTCACTACTGAATGAATTTTAAATGAAAAAAATTAATATTTTAAATTTAGTTGAACTTAATCGATAAAGTATTTACAGAAAAACCGCATAGCGTTCGAGGGGGGCGACACATCTAAATCTCAATTTTAGAAGCTCAAAAAATCTCACACTAGCGAATAAATGTTCGAAAAATCTTCTTTCATTTCTCGCATCTACTTGCATCGCGCATCATCTTTTTGCAAGAAATCTTCAAAATCGTGATAAATCTTTTTTCTATCTACTCAGCGTACGCGCAGCTAGCCACAGCAAAACACAATATTTCCTGCATCGTAGATAGAGTTACAGTATAAAGAAAATGTTTTTGATCATAAAATAGAAACACATATTAAAACCTACTGGTATATTATCAGAAAGATGTAGCTCTAACCTCAGTCAAATGGGTAATATCTTTCACCGAAGCTTAATAATGTTTGAATCGCAAAAAATTCTTAACAATTCGAAGGACAAAATTACACTATATCCAATCCAAACTCGTTTTTGTTTATATTTACATTATCTGATAACATAGAGCTGCCAAATAGATACGGTGTCCAAAGCAAACATAGATTTAACTTATAGGGTAACTACTTTGTTGTAAAAATGTATATTAGGCTTGAAACGAAGGAAGTGCATCTTGCCCCAACGGTGCATGTTACGCCAGGTACCCCTACGTAAAATTTTAATGGGCCCTAGGAATTCTTTCATTTATTGAGCATTACACCACAGAACAGAAGGGGAACTTCGAATCAGAAAGTGGCTTCACTTTTCATTGGAGAACACTAGCGCGAGCCTAGCGGTAGAAGGCATCTGCTGCCTGCAGTTAAGATAGGCAGCATAATATAATAGCGTGAGTGCGCATAGAAAGCTCGTGTGGAGCGCTACCACAACGCATCGCTGGTTGAGCAGAAAAACGTACCACTTTTTGATTCACCGACTTGTTTGCACTTCCCCTTCTGTTCTGTGATTACACGTTATTAATACATATGTTGATAGCGAAAAATGATATGCTTGTATTACTCTGATACATATTTGAATGTACACGCATTGTAGTCATATAACTTGTTGTTTATGTATTTGAAGATGATGTATTTCGGATATACGTGGAATGCCGCACAACTTGGACCTGTAAGAGGTTGTATCCAAACTCGACCGAAGATTTGACGTAGTATTACGAAAGGTAGTTTTGATGTCACAGCAAAAGTATACTAAACAATAAATTGATTTCTTAACTCGTTATCCGTGAAAAATTTCGATAGGTTGAAATTCGGAAGCAATTTGAGAGTTCTGTTTAGAGGTGCTCTGTCGGTGTCCTGCACGATATGTCTTGAATACAAGCTCTTACTTGAACTCTTTAGTTAACTCTTTTATCAGTCATTTGTGGTCCTGAAAAGGACCGATGGGTTGGAAACTTGGAAGCAAGTTTAAAACAATGCTGTGGAAATTTTTCCTCGATGTTCTTGGAGATGATAGCGGTGCGGAAATGAAATATGTATTAGGGAAAACACATCAATCACAGAATCTGAGCTTACCGGATGGTACCTACGTTTGTGCCTTTTGATGCAAATTTTTAGCTGAGTTTTAAGTCATAGAAGGGGTTTTTTTTTGGCATAACTGTCTTAATAGAAGGGGCTTAAAGTTTACATCAAAAGGCATAAAGATAGGTACCATCAGGCATGCTCAGTGCTTAGTATCAATATTCGGCGACTGTGTTAGGGAGACCACTTTTCCCATCATGGAAACGCCTCGTTTTCTAATGACAAAATTACGCATTTACGTGCACAAAACGCACGGAAGTGTTTTTTCACGGCAACACCCGATACTTTCTGCAAAATGTATTGGTTGGCCATTATATAGCTCCCCACGATTTGTGCAATCGCGTATTCTACACACTTAGTCTAGATTACCGAAATCAGTAAAATTTTACTGGGTTTTTGAATTGCGGATCATCCAGTAATCACCACAGCATTAATTTTCGTTACCGAACTATCAGTTAAGTCAAACTGTCAAAAACTACTGAAGGTTTGGTAATCCATTCGCTTTGCATTCGGCTATATTAACTGGTAAGCACAGTAAATGCGAACGTTATTTGCTTTGCATTTAACTGACAAGGCAGTTATTTTTTCTTAGTAAATACCGTGTAAGCCAGTTAAAAAAGTTTTTGTTAGTCTTGGGAGAGAAATAATAATTTCAATTCAATAATTGCACAGAAGAAAACACGTTTGTTGAATTATATTTTTCAGCAGTTAAGGATTTCCACTAATATTCTCCCAGGAAATGAACACCATCAATGTTGTCTTCGCATTATTTTCCACGCGCGTAAAGGGGCTGGGGTGTCAATGCTTACTGTTGGGATTAAATCGTTACCTTGAAAAAGAATTATTAGTAATTATAGCAAGTTTTTCAATATCAATGTCGAGCTTACTTCAGTCTGGGATGATAAAACACACCTTTCTCAATTATTTACTGAAACATTTTTAAGAAAAAAAAAACCAAGGCTGTGGAGTCGGGTCGGAGCCGGCGGCATTTTTGGTAGGTTCCGGGCTCGGTGTCACTTCCAATGGTGTTTTATCGGTGTAATAGGAAGAATACTTTTGATTTGGACATCAGATACTCCGAAAATGCCTCCGACTCCGACTCCGACTTGACTCCGCTGCCGTGGAAAAAATACTTGCTTCTGGATTTTCACTAAAGCTAAAGTGACAGCTTAGAATTTTACAATTCATTGTCAGTAAAATATGTTGAGTATTTTGACGGATGTCCAGAAAAAAATCTATGATTACTTTGTGTACAGTAATTATAATTACTGACTTTTCGTACAATACAGAAAATTTAGAACTTTCTGGCTTACTCAGTAATTACAAATTCTGTGCTCAGTATTTTACAATAAACGTTACCGAAGTTCAGTTTGTATTTGCTGAATGTCAGTAATTCCGCTAATTTGAACTGAATATTCAGTAAAATATTTGTTTTACGGTTCAAGCCCAGTTAAAAAAATACCGAACAACTAAATGCTGGATTAGTGTGTATGCTATGCTATTCAATAGATAATTAAAAAAGCAAAAATTGATTGGAGGAATTTCTTGCTATTTTTTTCCAATCGCGAGATATTCGACTTTGTCGACTATACGCCTTTTTAATGCACCACCAAAATCTTGCCAATTTCCATCGGTAATTGTCTTATTGTACGATTTTCCACAAATCTGAACTGATTTGCACCTTAACTATTCACACACAAGAAATCCGGAAGATCATAACCATTAAGGCACTTTTCTAATTTTCCATTTTTCTCAACAAAAATATTCCTGAACACTAGCAGGATCTTTTCAAAAACGTAACAGAATTAAATTTTTCAACTGTAGATTAAGTTTTGCAACATCTCAGATGAATCAATTTATCAGGAAAAGTAAAAAAGTGTTCCGCTTCCTATGTCTCAAGGCAAAAATGTAGTCGTTTAGTTTCTAATAAAAAGGCCTATACTGGGGTGCAAATCAAAAAATATGTGTGGTGAAGTAGTGTTAGGTTTTGAACGCTTGCAACTTTGTCATTTATAGATGAAATTAAAATTCAAATACGCCTATCGATAGGATATTACATTACAAACCTGCTGAAATAAATATTTTTTTTTCAATTTTTCTGTAATAAAACTTTTGAAAAATGTACAAATGATAATTTTATCACTGTTTTCATGAAATAAGCGTTTTTCCCAAACCCAGTTATCATAATCGAGTACCACTTGGTTGTACATTGTTCTGAAAATATATAAAACAGCACAGCTGTCGCGCTTCTGCTTATTACCGCTTCGGACGGCGTGGCGCTTGGTCCTGCAGTAAGCAGGAGCAAGTCAGTGGTTAAAGGTGACTTGGGTCCCGTTCAACTAAGGGCCTGTTCATTAACTACGAGGGGGGAAGGAGGAGGCAAGAATTCCAAAAAAATGTCTACGTAGTTAATGAACAGCCCCTAATACGAAACGTGGAAAAGTTATTTATGCAAAACACCATCTCCCCTATAACGACAACCTGAAAATACATGGACGATCACTTTTTTCCGGGAAATAATTGTTAAGCAAACTACAATGTAGTAAAAAAAAAGTTTAATTCCGTTAATTTTTTTACCCAACTACTGCCCAGGGAGCTTCGAATTTGAGAAAAAAAATCGCTCACAATATTTTGATGTTATTTTGTGGGTGATTTACCACCAACTGACTGTAAAACATATCTGGTACCTCTATATATGCAATTAGATAAACATCCGAAGTTCATCCTTTTTTACATATTCTGCACACAAGATACTTTCTGCCCCGCCCATTCATAAAAAACGGTGGGAAATCCTGTCAGGGGCGGGGCTTAGTAGAAAGTATTTTTTGTGCAGAATATGTAAAGAAGGAGGGGCGTCGGATGTTAACCCAAATGCATATACCGTGCATCATAGAGAAAGAAGCTCTATCTACTGTTTTCAATTGAGTTCTTTAAGGGTATTGAGATAAAGGCATATTCGTAATCTACATTAAACATGGAACCGAAATCCGAAATTCGATCAAAATTGGATCACTGGAAATATTTTAAATAAGCAAATATCACCATCTTAGCGCCCCTCAGTGGGACTTTATATGGGAGCGAGCTGTCAATTTGTTAGTTTAGTGTCAAACAGTGGAGTTAATATTTTGCTTTAAACTTTGATTTAAAAATCGAGATGAAAGTCTACGGTTTCGAAAAAATATATCGTTGTGCTCAAAAAACGAAGCTCTTTCAGATGATGTATAAAAATCGACACACTTTTTTAAAATTAAAGAACCCAATTAGCGCAATTACTCAGGAATGCTTGTGTGATTACGAGTCCGAGCGTTTCAATAAAATCCTATTTTGAGAACATTGTTCATTTATTATTATTATTAGAAACTAGAAAGTTAGATTTTTTTACCAAACACATTTTTCATGTCCATATGTAATATTCATAGAAAAAACACGGCATACATTTAGACGCAGTGCGAAAATGACATGAATAGGTCCAACCAAAATCCATTACCCTACACCGGGGCAAGTAGAAACGCGTGGGGATGTTGAAACGGTAGATGTAGCTCTTAGCGGAAGTGAATAATCACTGAGATTATTTCTAATATAGTTTGCGGTAGTACACAACCCAAGTAGCATTTCTTGTTTTATTGCACTCTATTAGTGGTTATTGAGATCAATTTCATAAAACCGCCAATAAAATTAATAGCTCCAGCACAACCTTTTGATAACCGCTATAAGATCGTCATACAGCTTAGTGGACCACTCTTGATAAGGTTTATAAAGCATGTTTGAGAATCACAATAAAGCTGTCTTAAAACCTTTTGTCAGGAAGCCTCATACTCTACAAAAGGTTCTCATAGCCTCTATAAGAGTAATATTGTATCCAAGCAGTTTTATTACGCTTTGGTGAAAATCAGTTATAAAGCCAATTTAATTTTTATTGGCATCAAAGCAACCGCCATAAATTAGCTTGTTGTTGTTCTGTTCTGCTGAAACTTTTTTTCCAAATGGAAATCTTTAGCGGTAAAAATATGTTTGAGTGTTGGTGTCAAGATCACCATGCCATCAATTTTGTTTCATGGCGACATTAGTGAAAATTTTAAAGAAAATATATTACTTTTTAGAAGTTTCAAAACATATGCGGTTGAAATTTTATCGTGTATATTGAGATAATATGAGCGTTAAATAAATGCGCCTCCAAAATAATTCAAGTTAACAAAAAAGATTGTTTCAGAAATCAAATGAATTTGATGGAATTACCTTAATTTTACAGAAAATTGATCTCAATACATAAATTCATACCAATGCACACTGGAAATCATTCCGGATCTCTTATTTAGCCATTATTTTATTGAAATTTCTTGGATTTTATTCCAAGGATAATGGCATTTTCATAATGACAATATGGCGACAGAGGACAGCAGGCAAGAAAAACACCAAGCGCAATTTCTTGCTTACATTGCACACTGGGTCAGGAATGCAACCTAGCGGATCAAAATTAATAACTCCGAAACGAAGCATTTCCGCGACTTGGTGTCTTCGGCAAAATTTCTCGTCATAATAAGGACCATCTATTGACATAAACAAATAGTTCAAAACTCTTCCGCAAAGATGGTGCCACAATCTAACTTCTTTCTCTGACGTTTTGGAGACTTGATGTTTTGAGCAAAGTTGTTTATCTTGACAAAATAAACAGCTATTTCAAAGACGTTAAATTTCCACTGTCTACTGGTTCCAAGTTATATGGAGTTAAAGAAAAAAATGTTGAAAATATGGTTTTTTTTCTGTTTCGGTTTTTTTTTGCTTACAGCTTTATAATGTTTTATTATTCTCTTATGCAAATACATTAAAAAAATAGATTTTGTGAAGAAATATACTGGATGAAACTTCAAATTTCAAAGATATTGTTGAAAAAACGAGAAAAAAAAACACAATTTTTGAACATTAATATCTCCCAAAGCGCAAAAAATCGCAACCTGTCGACTTTCTCTTTCGTTGATAACTTATTCACAGAACCGTTTCTTGATGTGTTTGTCGTATTGGATGCTAGATAAAAGCTTCTTTTATCGATTTATGTGCTGAAAATACCTGGGAATGTCTTTACATGACCGTGGGGATGCAAAGAGAAAGTTGACGAAGCGAATCTGTCAATATTACTTAGAACCTAATGCAATGTTCAGTTTGAATTCATTTTTTTTATTTGAGGGCAATGTATATTCCTATTCTACGGGTGCAACCGATGAATTTTACAAACATTTAGAAAAGTTTTGAATGGTACATTAACCTTTATGAAAAGTTATGCGTGATTTCAACCTTTTTGCCCTAGGACTGTCACCATTCCATGTATTTCGACCAAGATTCGACCGTGTCACCCCATGTATATGCGAGCGAGAACGGAAGAATCATGGAGATTGCTGACGTTTTTCTTACGCACACTACGTCGAAATGTTTTCATGCTCATACTAACAATTTTGTTGATTTTCTTTGCGCTCCGCTTGGAAGTACAGGAAAGTTTTGATTCTTTTCTATGTTGTAAAAATAAACCACCTATTTACATTTCTGACAAGTCGCAACTGAATGCTTATAATTGTTTTAAAATAACTGTTTCATGGCCAACTAGTTTTATTGCGCTTATTTATAAAGCAACGAAAGGATTATTTTTTTGGTTTTATAAGGGCAATTTATATTACTTTTTTGTATACTTCAAAGCAATCATAAAACCTTTCATAAGTGAAAATAGCATAAGCATCAGTTGGTTTTTTAATTAGCTTTATAGGGGTTTTGTAGATAGCTATAAGAATGTTTCGTGACTTGCATTGTATATGACCGTCATAAAGCTGTAGGTAATGGTTGCAGCTGCAGTAAAACCTTTATAAATTTGGAATATAGCCAAGCAGCTCTAGATTTGTTACTTGGGAATGCCTCTCAAAAATAATTACAGTGAATATTCACTTCCAAACAGATATCCGTACTGTTTCAACTTGCACCGGTGTACCTAAACTATGATGTTTACTATCGAAACATTGAACAGGTGGACTAAATAGTGTCAGTTCCTATTGTAGTCGAAGTCGATGTCAAATTTAGTGTACATTGATCACAGCAAAATAACTCAACATTGATCAACCAAACGTAGTTATGTAGGGGAAATTCTGTCAATTCTTAATATTATCTCATGCGTTAGATGAACCGTGGTCTGATTATGCTTACATGAATTGTCGCGAGTTTTGAACCATAACCGAAACATTGAAATACTTTAAAAATTTAAGTTAAAGTATAATAATCAAAAATGCATGATCTACATCAATTTTGCGTAGTTCTACGTCATACTGCGGTCGTGTCTAGGACACAACCCTTTAATTTTTTACTTTTTCTAGCATCCTGGAAAAAAAAACTTACGAAGTGTTTCTGGTTAACTGACATGGTCATGTGGTAATTTATGGTGGTCCTGAAAAGGACCGTTTTGTCGTAATGGTTGAGTAATGCTGAGCTATTAGGGTGTTGAACACGGATGAGGCTGGCGAGCTGTATGTTGTTTGGAGCCAGCGTTGCCAGTATTCCAGATTTATCTGGATTTTCCAGATTTTTAGTCGTCTTGCCAGATACACAGACAGACCACGTATATTTTCCCAGATTTTTTAAACATGTTGCTTTAAAAATATCACTGCAATTGATTTATCCTCTAATAAAAAAAAATAAAAAGCCTAACTTGCTACTTTAATTATTAAAGGCCATCAACGTTGGACATTATTGGAATTTTAAGGTAATTCTGAAAATAGTTCACAGTTAAGTGTGAGGCGAATTCTTTGTGAAACCAAAGGAGAATTTCAAGCTACTTCTGAGTAGAATTACATCCATCTTTGTGGGTTTCGGGGTCGTGTGGCGTCACCCATCATTTAGGCGTATTGTGAGTGCCACGAAGTGAGGGTTTGATTCAGGTGCAAATTTTGGCAACCTGAAAATTTCCCTACTGGTCTAATGGGTGTGGTGTGTTGTTCGTTGTCTAGTGTTAAATATTTAGTCTGTGCAACCTCTGGTTGACGACGGTGTCAATTGTCTTGTCAACTCTGATGACAATCGCATGGAGATTTTGTCAATAAAGGAAATACAATCCGGAAGAGACATCATAGAAAATTCTTATGATGAAACTTAAGGAGTATGTTGATACGAATCGTGAGAATAATTTCAATGGAATTCTGTCCAATGTTTCTATGGAGATTAATTTTAATAAAATTTTAAGCGCAATTTCTGGGAGACTTTCAAAACCATTTTGGCAAAGTACTTGTGTACTTAGGTAATACTGAAAAGGATTTCAAAACAATTCTGACCTTACCTACAAAGCAGTTTAAAGGGAATTATCGGATAGGTCTGAGAAGAGTGTGACGGTCATTCTGAAGAGTGTACCAAGGAAATTGTTAAGAATATTTTAAGAATTTCATAGAAAAAAAATGGACACAAAATTGAGCCAATTCTTGGGAATTATTACCAATTTGAGGGAGTTGTGGAATGAGAGAGTAAATTATAAGAGATTACAAGATGTAATGCTCAGAACTCTTAGAATGTTACTGGAAAAGTTTAGATATTTTCAAGATTATTTTAAGGGAATATAGAAAAGAAATATGAAGGAATTCTAGGATGATTCGAATTGAACTAAAAAAAAGGCGAAGATATCCTGTGAAGCGTTCCAAGTAAATTCAGACTAACAAAAAAATTCATGATCTGGGACGCAGGAAAAATATAAATTCCGGAATTTAGAATCATTGTAACTTCCTGAGACTTCAAAAATGAAGCTATCAGACTTTCATTTTAGTAATATAATAAAAGTATTCTTTGGTATAAAATTATTCGTAATGGTCATGCAAATAGTGCACAGCAAAAAATAAATTTTAATATTACATCCAAGAGGATGCACTTCAGTCATGTCGAAAAACTCATGTAATTTTTATGGCCACAAAAATAAACAAATGCAGTAAAAGCAGCGTAATGTCAGTTCATGCACTGTTTTAATGATAATGTTGTCCTTTTTGGCAAGTAACATTACACCATATATTCGACACGATTGAAGTGCATCCACTTTGATGTGAAATTAAAATATTTTTTTTGCTGTGTGGAGTTACCCGTAGTTTAGGTAAACTGTGTGTGAGTTCCACGACGTTAGGCTTTGATTCATACTTCAGCCCGGTGAATTTTGCTTCAAAATAAAATTGCCTACTGGTCTGCTGGGCGAGGGGCGCCCACTACCAGGTACAGAGCAAAAAAAATGTAATATCGATCAATGTAATTCAAGCTGAAGTATGAAATAATGATGTAATAGCAAAAAGCAGATACAATATTACATCAATGGATGTAATTTTGTTCACAAAATCGATGTACATCGTACAACGTTATATTACACAACCGATGGATTGACCTGGTTGCAGCAGTTTGGATGTAATATTCAACAACTTTTTTTTTTGTGTATGAGTGCGTGATATTTAAAATACATTGTAGTAATTTAAATACTTTGAGGACAGTAATCATTCGATTTTAAATACTTTTAGTTGTATTGAAAGTAATCAACATATAATTGACGATAATTAATGTAATGGCAAATAATTTAAATGTTTTGAAAATAATTTAAGTATCAATAATCAATAATTTAAAGTATTTAATAAAATTTAGAGTGTATTTAAAGTAATGAAAGCAGTAATGACAAGATTTTAAATATTTGTTCAGTAGGCTGCGTAGTATTGAAAGACTAGTGCGTGCCCCTCGCTGCTGGGTGTTGTGTGTTGTATGATCCATCCCATAAAATTTCCATCCCAAAAAATCCATCCCATCAAATCTCCTTGATTTTTTGCTTTTAATTCTTTTTAAAAAACAACCATATTTTCTGCTGTTTTTTACCCATATTTAACTCAATGTTTGAAATGCTGCGTAATGGATATTTGAACTTTTTGGGCACACCGTGTCAATACTTTTCAACTTTTCCATGATTTTTGCAATGCTAACAAGTTATTTGCTTTATATAATTTATTAAACATGTAATTTATAACCATTATAGTACTTTAAATAAATTCCAGATGATCATACTGACCTATTTTAACGGGAGATTGGCACATCACTTTGATTTCAATAGTATTATGTTAAAAAGAGGATTTTTGGAGCATTCAAGATTTTTCTAGATTTTATATTTTACCTGGTCCAGATTTTTCTGAAAATGACCTGCCAACGCTGTTTGGAACGAGGGTTATGCGCTTGGCAGACCTTTTTGACGTTTAATCGTCTTTCTCTATCTAGCACACATGGATGAATGGACGGTTTGTTTTCCCACTAATCTGTTTCCCTCTTGCTCGCACTCGTTCGATTTAAATGGTGCAGTAGTGTGCGCCGATTAAACGTCAAAAAGCTCTATAGATGACCCACAGCGACTCACGAAGATGGATGCCGATCAGTAGTGGTGAGGCTTCTTCCTCTTTCTTCGGTGAATGGACGCTCTTGTGGGCTGCAGTGCGCTAGGATTGGGTGATCTTCCAAAGATCGATCTCTTTCATGCCGATTTCCGATTTTTTGGATCGATTCTCGAAACATTGATTGTATCCTGTTCCTGTATCCGTTCAAAATTTTGAAACCATCATCACTTTCATAGTTCTTCTATTCTCCACCGGGCAAACTTTGATTTGCCAATCGGATATTGGGGGAATGGGCTTTGAATGCGAGAGGCTCCCAAACATACAAACTTTGCTCTTTCATTATGCATAATCTAGTGTGACGTAACGTTGAATCATGCATAAGAACACCGTGAGAACGATAGAGTCGACTACATTCGCACACGGTTCCCGTGCTGACTGTTCCTTATTTTCTCACTCTAATCAAAATTTCCTTCGATGAGTGAGAAAACCGAAACGCGAGCGAGAACGCGAGTTGCCAACAAAACTTGAATTAATTCAAAACAAAAATACTAGCGAACCTGCCCTAATAAAAAAAATACCATAAGCGGACGATAACCCAAATGATTGAAATATTCCACAAATGGTTTGGATGATACCCCGAACACGTCGTTACGCAAATTAACCATAACATTTTTATTAGGGTGGCGGTGAACGGCGGAAGGTGGATTAAAATTCTATTGCAGAGAACCACATTATTTTATTAATTTATTCGGAGAAAGTCGTCTGTCACTTCATTTGTGCTACTACACTGCCTAATCGCAGATCAGTCCCATATGGATTTTCGTCATTTTTGTGATAAAACTTTTGTTATGAAAAATGTGACAATAACATAAAGTCAGTTTGTCCCACCAAGCAAAGTAATCGTATCCCTAATAAACAAATACCATAAACGAACTGTATCCCGGATGGGTAAACTACCCCACGAATGATTTGGATGATACCCCGAATACGTCGTTAAGCTCTCTTGTATGGTTATTTTTATTAGGGATATCAGTCCCATCCTGAAATTCAATCGTTCAGAGTTAAGGGCCACCCACATTAGATCCGTTTGCGTTGCGTTGACGTTAATTTGACAGTTAGACAATAGATTTAGATGTCACTTTGCCGCAACGCGTCCGATCCGGATCTAACGTGCGTGGGCCTTTACAGTTCTGCTGTTTGACTTACCTTACCAATCAGGCTAAGGCCTTGTTGTCCTCTGCTGTCCGAAGAAGTCGTCTCCACTCTACTCGATCCATGGCCACAGTTCGCCAGCCTCGTAGTCTGCTTTTTGAATTGCCATATTTTTCGCTGATATCAAAACATGCAACTGATTTTAACTTGAAAATATTATCAATTAATCTACTATGATTTTCAAATATTTACATGGGAATTTCACTTCGTAACTTCGACTGCCATTTTCTCAATGCCTACTTTTTCCATATGGGACTGATATGCAATTTTAGGCAGTATAGTATCTGTCAAATCTGATGAGTTTCATCACTGTGATTTGGACAAGGGGCAAGTCAGCCGTACTCAGAGCAAATAGTTTCGCTGAAAGTGAATTTGAGCAACTCATAATTACTCAAAATTGATCAAAGTAGTTTAGCTTTTTTCAACAAATACAAACCTTCAATGAAAAATCGAAACAGATGCCATCTACTGCACCTATCTATTGCACCGTGGACATGCTCAGCTTGTACCCGAAGATCTTCGTTTGCTGGCAGGTAGGGACAATCGTTGCCCTTCTTATTGACATCATGACATTTCTGTTCCTCCTGGGATATGAGCTTCGTGGCGATGTTCCTTGTGCTTTTGGTTACTACTTTTGTTTTCATCACCCATTTCATTCACATAATTTGTGGAGAATTAGAAGGAAGTCAAATTTCAATTGTTGCGATTAATTGCAGTTTATGAGCGAATGATTTTGGCGTATGGACACTATTCGTTCTTGAGCTAAAACGCAGTGTATTCCAATAGGAATTCCGGAGAATCCCAGAAGAGCTCTGTGCTAAACTTTTCCCGTCAGATTAGTTCAGGGCAATGTATTTTCGTCAGCTGCATCATGCATCGTCCTTCTTGGTGGACTCAATTCCTCATGCTACTCATGGGAATTGAGCAAAGTGAAACTGTTCCTCCCACCACTGCTAAATACTCATAGAAGCAGAAACAAACGGTACCACCAGCCACAATCCTAAAACAGTACAGCTCGGTAACGGTATCCGTTGACTCAGACCTGGTGGTTGTCTTGAATCATCGTAACCATCCACACATTCTGTAACACCGATATCCTGGACAGAATTATATAATCCAGCAAATTCCTCAGCAGCACCACAAGTATCACATCCAGAAGAACTTAAGCAACAGTTTTCAGTTGCTTATGAAATTACTGTTGAAAAATATGACAGATTTCTACTCAACAATCAGATTGCTATGTGTATTGGATGTTGATCAACGCGAGTTACTCAGAGTTACTCAAAATTAACTCTGATTTTACTCATGATCAAAAGCGGTCTTGCCCCTTGGATTTGGACTACACGGCTAATCATACCAACTCAGCAACCGAGAATAATTGACTCAGAAAATTTTCTTTCCGTACGAAATTTACTCAGATTTGGAAGAAACTGCAGTTACTCATAAGCTATGAGTAACTGCAGTTTCTTCCAAGAGAAAGACGATTAAGGTGATACTCTGAGGAAGCCTTTGCGTGAAACTTTAAAGGCACAAACGTCAGCTTCCACAATTCATACAAATTTGAAATTGCTACTCCTTGTTTGCTGTGCTACTACAAACAGAGAGTAGCAATTTCAAATTTGTAGGTTTTGTGGAAGCTGACATTTGTGCCTTTGAAGTTTCACGCTAAGGCTTCCTTAGAGTATCACCTTAAACGTCAAAAAGGTCTATGGCAAAATCCATACGCAAACGTCAGACTGTGCGTGAAACTTGGCGGACTTCGTACTAACCTTATAGTCCATTGAAAATTCCCATAAGAAACTGTCAATCTTTGCTAGAAGAGACGATGTTTCGGTGGTGCCGTCAACGCCAATTGGTTCGATTTTGGGGTCCCTTTTTGCATCACCAATAAAAACTATAGATACTATAGATTCCATAGATAAGCGGAGGAAAAGTATAATGTAGCCAAACGAACTGTCACTTAGTGTAGCCAAACGAGCATGACGTCATCATGGTGTTGTTTGAGGGAGAAGTATTGTAATATTATGAGCACAAAACGCTTTCCACACTCCACATTCCGATTTATTTCGCGAACAACGGAAGAAGGATATAGTATAGTATCTATAATAAATATAAATTTAGATAAAATTTTAATATGCTGTAAAATTTTGGTGAAGTGCGCAGAATTATGGCAGTTAGCAGTACCTTGATCGAAATAAGAACGATCATATCAGTATCGTTGAACTATACAATTCGAATACAAGACGTATCTATACAGTAACACATAACATCTTTAATCTCGAATCAAAACTCTGTTAGCTATAAAAAAAGTCCTCAAACCGGTATTTATCATCGTAATTATGGCCATTGACCTACACTCAGTCGCATACAACTGCCCAAGTACCCGATATCAGCAATTCAGTTCAAGCCAGTTTAATCCTTGCATAAGCAAATTTCTATCACGTCACCATCACTGCAGCAACCTACTTAAAGTACGTCGTTCTTGCTTCATAATTTCCAGCTCAGTCTACGTGACAACCCGCTGGTCGTGCGTTTCGTAAAGGATATGACCCTTAATCCACCCACCCTGCTGGAACTGGCCGCCCGTTCAGCGAAAATCGCTTCAATACCCTACGGTCCGGAGGATCTGCCTCGGTCACTGATTGACTACCTGCAGACGGCCAACTGCTGTGTTAATCCCAACTGCCAAGGTAAGTTATCAGAACTTAAGCCTCCCGCACTTGACTGTCTGTCCGCAGAGAGTGATTTTTCTTTGTCCGATTGGCTTGGGCTACATTGTTTTAAATTGTCCCCTGCTCGAATTAATCACCGCTCTGATTCTCATTGTGTGATTTGTCTTATCTCTCTTTCTCTTGCATGATAGGAGTATTCTTCGACAACCGTGTGGAGCACATCAAATTTGTCGACTTTTGCGGCAAATATCGTATTCCTCTGCTGCAGTATTTGTGCTCCTCCAAGTAAGTTTCCCCGACGGTGTGGTGTGAGCTGCTCGGCTGAGCTAAGCGAAATTTATTAATACTCGTTGTTTTTTTTTTGTTATTGTAGATGCATCAATGACACCAAATCGACGGATGTTTACGGTGAGCCCAGCAGCAGCATGATGCGGAAGGTATTGCTCGGGTGATTTTGGTCAACACGTCTTCTTTGTTAATATCGCAGCGACGACGAGGGTTTGTATTCTGTCTCTCGTTGTCTCTTGCTTGTTTATGTGGTCCTATCCATGGTGGGTATAGCAGCTTTGTCACTATATGGACGGGAAGATCGCGGGGGGAAAGTGCGGTTTTAGAGCAAATTGTAAACAAACTCGGTCGCTGTCCCATACAAAAAACCAACATGGCTGAATCATGAATTTGACACACTAGAACACCTATATGTAGTCACCTTGGTCCTATCCTCTATCATTAGGTATATATGTAGAAGGTTTACCTTAACGAAGCCGGATACAAATATTGTAAAACAATATTACAAAGCAAACTATTTACAAATCCACATCGGCAATCTATAGAAGTTGACGCTCTATGCTTCAAGAACGTTTTTTTTTTAATTTTCTACATTGTGATCTGCTCTTAGAGCATTCGAACTCCAGTTCGATTTTAAACACTATCTACTAGCGAAATAGAGTGAAATACATTGTGCAGATGAGTTGAATAAGTCCTGTGTGTTCTCAGTGATCCGAAATAGTCCAATAGGGTGAAAAATGCCAACTGTTCTTGCACAATAGCGACCCAGGATTTCACATTTTCATGTTCAAAACACACGCTTCATATGATTTCATTTTTATTTCCTTTACAGTTCGTTATAACATTTATTGCAATTACTGTGTGTTTTTGTATCCATGTTTACTGCTGTTTCTCCTGTTATCAATTAAATTTTATTTGTTTCACTATACCTTTACATAAGCTATAACAAACATACAAGTTTTTACAAAACTCTTTCATATTATCCATTTTCCGTTTTTTTTTTAATTCATTCCACAAGTTCCATAAGAGAACCTTTGTTTTATTTATGGTCTTCTTCATCCATGGAATTCGTTCCTGTATTGGACCTCTATCATAGAAACTGAAATTTATTTCTAGAATTAAAAATTATACACTACATCTACTGCTGCTTCTTCCATCGTACAGGATTTTGATTTAAGTTGTTTATATCTCATTTCATTGCTGTTAGATTGCTCTAACTTTTCCTTCAATGCCCTACGCAGAGATATGCTTCCGATGGATACAAAATTATACAGCTTGCATTTTTAGTTTTGAAATTGGTTTTTGAATTAGTTTTTTTTTTGTTAAGTACAACTCGTAATTAGTTAATTCACGTTTGAATACGAATCCATCGCCATTAAAAGTATTACCTTTTCTGTCTTATTCCAGTTAGTTTACCTTTCAACTACTTTTTTTTTATTTTGTGAGAAGGAGAATAAAACTTTTGTCAATTAATCATTTTCTGCGATTTGGATGTTTGCATTTGAATCCTTTGTTTTATGACTTCAGCTGTTTTGTGTAAGTTTTTAGTTAGTTGAGAACATAAGTGGAACTGTAGTTGTAATTGTTTCTTCGTTTTAGTTTGAAATGCAAGCTTTTGCTTGCACTTTTAATTTCGCTCTCCAAGTAGACATCTAAAAATGAGATGACACTGCCGCTATATATGTTCTGTTTTTTTTTCTTCTTCTAGAAAATAAGTGATTCTCGAAAAACGGTGCGCACAAAAGATGGATCTCTATATGAACTTTATCATATTAATGGCCACTCAATTGTGCGTGGATATTACCCCTTTCGGTTAGGAATATTATTGAGAATTTTCTACAAAGATATTAAAGAGATCAAAGAGCAAAAATGTGGTTCATCCACGGTCGAAAGTAAGTTGAACATTCAAAATCGTTGAAATTGTTTTGTTTTACCAACGGGTAATATCCACTGGGTCAAACTAAAAAGCTAGTTTTGGGGAACACAGGTTATGTTCGAGTAAATTCTGTTTCCTTTTCCCTACAAAAATGTTAACATCTACGAATGATTGAACATCGACGATGATACCAGTTCTGAATACCGTTAGAGTGTTCCTTATGACATTTTATTTCAATGGTGTCTTGTTGCTTGCAAATACTTTTACATTTTTTTTTTGCTTAATGGTGGGGATAGTTATGTGTTAACGTGATATTTTGTTGTTGTTGTTGTTGTTGCGATTCTTATGTAAGTTCATCGCTGTTGGCTACTTGGTTATGATTGAGATGCATTTACTACACACTTTTGTCTTATACCTGATGAGACGTACGCGTGCCGACAACTCTGGAGTCTTAGGCTGTGAACCATTTGCCGAGTTAAATTCAACTCGTAGTTAAAAGTGACATTTCGAAAGTTATTTCTTATGTTCGAAAATCCCTGTGTTACCGATCGTTCGGATTTCGAGCAGAACTCAGCCACGGTTGTCAAAATTTAACTTCTTGTCTGTCAGAAACAACCACGCTTGGATAGCAGGGTTAATCGATAACTTTTCATCTGTCAAATTTTAACCAAAAGTTAAAATAATCCACCAAATGGTTCAGAGCCTTAAAGATTTCAATATTCGTTCGTGTTTTTTTTTCTTCGAACGTGTGTGCTAAGAGTTTCGTTTCATCACTGTGCCGAATAGTATGTAGTGGTAAATCTAGTAGTTTTTACGAATTATATTTTTACGACATTTTTCTCTGTTTTCTACTCCTACACTCTAAGGCAATCGAAAGAGTTGATACAGAACGTTTGTGCTGCACTGCGGATAAAACTAGCAAAGCATTTGATCACCAACGGAATTTAATGGCTCAACGAACTGCTGTATATTTCGCTTTTAGTTTTCCCTTCCAAAGGAAAACATGAACAAGGAGATCTTTCGCCCCTGCAAAACGCATCAACTTCGGCTTAAAAGGTAGACGTCGTGCCATCAGGGGCCAGTAGCCTGGGGGGGATGTGCTGTCAAATCAGCCTACTGATCATCTTGTATGAAACTGGTTCCAAACGTAAACAAACGCTGTAGGTTTCTTATGGCTTGTTTACGTTTGGAACCAGTTATGCGAGGTAGGCGACGATTGTTCGTATTTGACAGCCACCTCCCCCCCTTGCCAGTAGCAGAGCTGGCAGATGTCATTTTCAATGAAAGTCATCGGATGAGAAAACGATTATAGAGATTTACTTCAAAATCTCTTCGATTTTTTTTCTCGGTGCTTTTGCTGTTGCTTTTTTTTTAGCCAGTACAATCTATTACAACTTTGCATTGAACAAATTCTAGAAAATTGTTAAGCTTAGCTGCAGCAATGCAAAGAGAAAATCGATGAAGAGAATCGATCATCGCGTATACGCCCTTATGCATGCTCACTGTCCAATTCTAGATAGAGCTGGATTAAGGGCGTAACACCTTTTGTAAACAATGACTTCTCTCGATGATTTCTAGGAATACAAGGCACGACCACGCAAACCAACATTACCGTCGGGTAGGGGAAGTCTAGTCGTGATATTTACCAGCTCTAGCCAGTAGCATAATGAATTCTATAAGACATTTCAAATGGGAATTACAGCGTACCGTTCCTTGTAGTTTCGTTATGATACCCGCCTCAGGTTTAAACTAGTAAGACCATCTCCACCGCTGTTCTCATTTATATTCTTTAAACGAGTGTCTAGCTCACAGTCCCTGTCAGTTGCTTAGAAACCCTTCTTCTCACCGTTGCACAGTGGAACGATATCTATTCAGTGTGGCATTTTGATGTCTTCTACACGAAACGAAAATCAATTATTTTATTCATGTGTTTCACTTATACATTTTTGCCAAAACATCAGTCTTATACATTCCATAAGACACACCACATAGGTCCTATAAGAATGCATAAAATGTATGTGTGACCGCTTATACATTTCATTTGACACATGAGCTTCATTAACTTTTTGCAAGGCGTCTGCTTATTAGTTGACTTATACATTTTATGAATAATTAGCAATAGAAATTTGCATTAAGGTATAAGGAGATTTCTATCCGTGTAGAATGTTTTTTTTTTTCATTTTCAGGGTGCTTTTTTTGATTAAGGGGGGTATACACTCAGATTAAAAAATAGCTTTTCTATGTCTTGTTAAAATCGATGAACGTCTATGGAAACATTGTAGATGAAGCCATTTTAAGAATATTGCTATTTGCATTAGAAATACTCAGAGGGAGAGATGGGCGGAGAGATTGTTTTGGAGCCAAATGAACTGTCAAAATCTGAGCCAATCGAACATTCCCATTAGAATTTTTCCGAGGATTTCTTATTCTTACTACATTAAATTTGAGAGTATTGCAATCGAACAGAAATTCAATCACCTTTATGTTGCGGGTGCTTCTCAAATTCAACTAGCTTTTTTTTAATCAAAAACAATATTCTAACTCTGTTGATTAATTGATCTTAGTTGGTTAGTTAATGGCACCAAGAAATGTGCAAAATATTGCGATGCACTCAATTATTATTTTGCACGTAAATCGAATCAAAAGTAAAAGTCATGTGAAATGCTAGCTTCTAGCAAGGGTTACAAGATAATTTAGGTACAAATCCCTGCTGCCGAATTGTATTTTGTTTTCTCCGCTCATCTCTTCCTTTGAGTATTTCTAGTTTGCATCTGCAACTGGGCAGCCCCAACAATACAAAAAAGTGTGGTAAACGTGCACGATTCCGTCAAATCGTTTTGGTGTCTTGGGAGCACTTATTGCTTGTATCATAAGGAATGAGTGCATCCACGACACCAAGACGATTAGAAGAAAACTCGCACTTTTATAACACTTTTTAATAAGTGAAAACGCGTCAGTTTGGTGTGAAGTGCGAAATAAAACTGTACGCAATATTTCTGTTTTATCCCAGCAATATATCTTAATTCTTTAGCAAAATAAAATTGCAGGTGCTCCAAGTGGTACTGGAAGCAGCATTAAATTTTAATTAGATATTACAAAATAATTACCATTGTAACATAAACTGAATAAACACATAGAATTCACTACACACTTAATCACGGATTCCTTGTTCGGTAATTTTTTTTACAGGTTTATAACTGTAAATCACAAAAACTACTGAACATTCAGCTATTCTCAACCAAACTACTGATGTTCAGTAGTTTTTGCGAGAAACTACTGAATGCGGTAATAGCAACAATCAATACGAAACTAACGATTTTAAATTGGCTCACCACTTTAGTAGCCTATTGGTCCCAAGCAAACGATTAACGTACCCTATTCTAGTTGAAATTCTATTACTACACTATGTTTGTTTTGATTCGCTATGAAAGTTTGACAGATAACATCAGGGGTGTGTGGATTCATGCAGAACATGCAGGGGTGAGTGAAATAGCTTGGGACTGCTTGGGACCGTTGTTCTGGTACTGAGTGAGCCAAAAATAATAATGATTTTCTTCGGGACCCAGTGGTCTTAGAGTTACCTCTATGGTAATAGCAACAATCAATACGAAACTAACGATTTCAAATTGGCTCACTACTTGACTAGCCTATTGGTCCCAAGCAAACGATTAACGTACCCCATTCTAGTCGAAATTCTAGTACTACACAATGTTTGTTTTGATCCGCTATGAAAGTTTGATAGATAAAATGAGGGGTTAGTGGATTTTCCTATGTTTCGAGGGGTGAATCGATTAGCTTGGGACCGAATATAGTACCAAAGCTGAGCCAAAAAGTTGAGCACGTTTCTTCGGGACCTACTAGTCTTAGAGTTACCTCTATGGTAATAGTAAGTACTGAATTGACCGTAAAATAACAGATTTACGGGAAATTACTAAAACTCAGTAAAATAGAAAACCGAGTTTTCAGTACTCATTATGTTTTACTGAAACAGTCATCAAACGAAATTCCAAAATTACTGATCACACCAGTAAATTGGATTCCTTTACGTCATCCTCCTCCGTTCCACCTCGCGCACTTGACATCAGAAGTTTTTGTGTGCAAACAGAACATGTTTGTGAAAATTAGTGGACGATTGGAAGGCAACGCAAGAGTTCAGAAACATTCATGGAATTGGACAGTTTCTGCACTCCTGCATCGACTTCCGGATGTTCCATTGACTTTGAAGCAAACATTTTCAATTGTGAGCCTCAGACTATAAGGCAGACAATCTGGCACTAAAAAAAGCAACCAGCTGGCCGAACCACGAGGAAACGTTGAGCACTCAAGCTGGACTATAGCTCAGAATTAGTTTAAACAGTATTATTGCTATTCCACCTCTAAACAAACTACCCTAAATTGTAAAAAATCCGAAATATTTTATTTATTACTCATTAATATTTATTCAATAAAATACTGAAATAAAAGAACTGAAAAACTCAGCAAAAAAAGTAAACAAATAATGTACTGAAAAAGTCAGCAATTATTTTACTGACTAAAACGGTATTTTTTGACATTTCAGGGATTTTTCCATTTACCGAGTTTTCAGTTAAAGAAAAATCTACTGAGTTGATTACTGAAAACTCAGCTGTTTAAAAACCCAGTAAAATATTACCGACTTCGGTAATCTAAACTCTGTGTGTACCGAGGGGGGCGACACATCTAAATCTCAATTCTAGATGGTCAAAAAATCTCACACTAGCGAATAAATCTTCGAAAAATCTTCTTTAATTTCTCGCATCTACTTGCATCGCGCATCATCTTTTTGCAGGAAATCTTCAAAATCGTGATAAATCTTCTTTATATCTACGCAGCGTATGCGCAGCTAGCCACAGCAAAACAAAATATTTCCTGCATCGTAGATAGAGTCGTCCCCCTCGGTGTGTACGGACAAATCTGACGGTAGTCCGTAAAACTCCAGCCATTTTTTTGCGATGTTCAGCGTTTTTCGGAATCCGAAAAAATGCTCACATTGTTACACTTCGTTGCACTTTCAAGCTCGCGGTTAGGGCAAAACTTGGCAAAAATAGTTCAACAGGTCATTCTGAGGACAGTCTGGAATTCAAACAACGTAAACAAACTAACTCATAGTGTAGGCAACGATAAAGTCACGCACAAAGCTGGAACATGTTGCTCCGTGGCAAGGGAACCCGTACAGAAGGCCGAATCACGAAAGTCCGAAGCACAAAAGGCCGAAAATATTCTAAGGTACCGTAAAACGGGGTAACATTGATAAGTATATTCTAAATATTTTTTACAGCAATGGATGTTTTTCAAATTTTATATTTTTAAAACAAAGTACTGAGGATCCAAGAGTTAATTCGTTTGTAATATGTTGAACGAAAATTATAGCATTTGCACTATCTTTTTAGTTTTGTGACCGAACTTCAGTATTTTGATTTGGGGTTACTTTGATAATGCTCGATGAATGTAGAAAAAAATGAGTGAAACTCAAACAATTTAGTTCTTTAAATATGAAACTTTAAATGAGTATATAATCAGAAAACTTCATAAGCAATAATAATACAACATTGTATTTGTGATGGCTGTATCGGAAATACATTTCATAAGTGATGGTGTGAGCAAAGATGAATACTAAGATGAAACTATCGGAAGAAAAACTTTCTATTTTAGTGTCCTCTTTCACGGTCCCTTTCATCCCATGAATACCTCCCGTAGTCAAGGTAATTTTGTGGTTTTGCTGCCCCCTCGGTAAAGATGAAATTTTGCGCTCATTTTGATCAAAACAATCACACCAAAATCAGAGGTGTCCCATTTTTTAATTACTCGATTAACAACTAATCAATTTCTTTTTGTTCGCTGTGCTGCCATTTTTCCACCAATGAGAGTGCAGCACATGTTTGAAACGATCGGTGATGATCATCTGGAGAAGTTAATGCTTATATCGGCATGATATAACCGATTACAAATATTTTACTCTTCGGTTCGTTAATCGATTAATCGATTATTCGAATGAAAATTGGCCATCACTAGATGTATGTGAAACATCATTTCTCGATGAACATTTCAAATGGTCCTATCTGCTTTGATCGATTCTCTTCATCGACTTTCTCTTTCGTCAATAACTCAGCTGCAAAACCTTTCCCTGTTGTATTTGACGTTTTGGACGTTAGATAAGAACCTCCTTTATCAAACTATGTGGTAGAATTAACGCGAAATCTGTTTGCATAGCAGTGGTTATGAAAAGAGAAAGTCGATTAAGATAATCGATCAAAGCAGATAGGACCATTTGAAATGTTCATCGAGATTTCAAATATATGGACCGTACATAAATAATGATTAAATTTGAAAGGGACCGGGGTTCATCACAAATTACGTCCACACGGTAACTGAAATAAAGACGAGTGTTCTCCGGTTGGTGTGAGTGCTTGGATTCCTTAGCAACAAAATTAAGGTATGACACCGATAATGACCATGAACCCTAGTCTTAACCACTTCAAACTAGGGAACAACGAATAGAAGATTAGGAATCACATAGATGAAGACAACTAACTCATTTTTTCCTTGTGTCAAATCATCCTCGGTAGACAAAGCCGAGTCTTGTCACTATCAACAAGGCATAAAAAGTAACAAGGACTAAGATGTGTTCCTTGGATTACTGAAAAATCCTGTTCGCCTAGTGTTAAGTAGTCAGGACTAGGAATCGGTGGTAGATCTTACATCCCGTAACGTACTACGAAAAGGTGATCTACCCATGTTACGGGGTAACACATACTAGGGGAAATGAATGTAATTTCGGCCTAAATGCCCCTAATTTGGGCCCATACATAAATTCAGCAATCGACTAAATTTTCAATTGCGGCCAAAAATATCCATTGGTACCGTCCCAATGACGCGTTCATCTAGATAAAATTGATAAATAGCAGATTTTTAGCGATGGGCCCAATCTTAGATCCATAGGTTAACATTAGAGCCATTTCCCCTATATAAAAACTATATACGATATCAACGGAAATACCCTAAGCTACAATATGGAACCAATGTTTCATATTTGGGAAAAAGCACAGCGAGTAAATTTATTCTTTATATTATACTATCAAAGTTACCCGCATTATCAAAGATACCCCGTTTTACGGTACCATAAAAAGGCCGCAAATCGAAAAGGCCAAAAGCCAGAAAGGCCGAAAATTTATCAAAAATCAAAAATTTGTTGAAAATCTCATCCAAACAATCTGTTAGCCTTTCTGCTCGCACAACTGACTCGGGTCGTTAAATGGTTTGCTGGTTTCTCACTTGCTGACTTTTTGGGAAAAACCAGCAAGTGGTAAGTCATTGTTTACGGACCGCAATATCGCTGCTAATGACGATTTTCAATTTGAGAATACCTCCCATATTGAATTTCATCTTGAACGCAGCCATCATCGTCATTGAATACTCAAACATCTGGAAAAATAAAGCTAGCTATCACTTTCTCTCTCATTCTGCATTTGAAGCCTTTCTGCTCTTACAACTGAGTCACCTCGTTGAATTGACCACTTTGTCAAGCAGTTTTGGCGTGACTTTCTACCAGCGATTTCACAAAACTGGACCAACTAATTTCTATTTTTTTATGAAACGCACAAATAATGGCTACTTTTCTCGTGGTTCTAGAAGAAAAAATCTCAAAATAATGTTTTATTTCAAAGTTCGAGGGGTAGTAAACGTCATTTTAACCGCTCGAATGAAGTGGTTAATTAACCACTTCATTCGAGCAGTTAAAATGACGAATTCGAACCACTCGTACTTTGAAATAAAACATTATTTTGAGATATTTTCTTCTAGAACCGCGAGAAAAGTAGCCATCATTGGCGCGTTTCATAAAAAAATGAAAATTAGTTTTTCCAGTCAGAGTTGCGACCTATCACAATCACGATCGCCAAACAGCTGATGGTAGTAACGCTTTGTACATTCCTATCAATGTGCTCGTCGAAGCTCTCTCCATGACCATCCATCAAGTTGACGAAAGAAGTAAAAAGCAACTGGTGAATGTCGTCTTCTGTTGTGATCCGTCACCGATCTGGTCATTCCCGACAATCACGACACTCATCTGTGCTCGTTTTGAAGCAGTTGCTGCTTTACTTGCTTATTTGAGTGTGTTGGTAGTGAGCCCAACAGCTTCCGTTTCATGTTGCCTGCTTTGTTTGTAACTCACACAGTCACGCCTGCCTAGACGAACTTGGAATGCGTAGGCATTGTTTTCATTTTCTTCTGTCGTTTCGCTTTTTCTCATGATCGTACTGCAGAAGTCTTCACTGTGCTTCGTTGTGCTTTTCATCATCAACAGCGAGTGTAGCGTTTTGCTTGTGAGCAGCGACCATTACTGGTGATTGTTGTTTGCCATGGCTCTAACTCTCACTGCGTGACAAAACGATCTGTCAGTGATAGTCGGTTGGTGCGAAGACGAGTGTCACGTGAGTTTCACGATATTTTGCATCACTGTTTCCAGTTTTGTGGAATTGCTTGTCGAAAGTCACGCCAAAACTGCTTGACAAAGTGGTCAATTGTCCGCATTCACAAAAAACGAAGTCATCTTGTCATTAAATCGTCGTTAAACACTCAAACAAACATAAAACTAAAGCTAACCAAATTTTAGTTTTTTTTTTAATTTCATTACGGAAATCGAATGGCTAAGGCTTGTACTCGAAAAAAATGCACCATTTGTATCCGTGTGTAACTTTTTTATCCGTGGGTAAAAATTGATTAAAATCTGGGTATAACTAGTTTGGAGTGAATTGTTTACATGTGCAAAATTTCATAACAATCGGTTCAGTGGCTATTGAGATGTCATCGAAACAAGAAGAAAATCGCCGGAGAATTTTGCGCGCCGTCATGGAAAATCCGACTTCGACCATGAGATGGATCGGAAGACAACTGGGAATCACCCATACAACTGTGTCTCGGGTGGTAAAATCGTTTAATAAGTCCCAGACGACCGAGCGAGCGGCGGGCTGGAAGTGGAAGAAAATCGAAGACAGCTGACCCTGTGAAGGCCCGGAAGGTGTTGGATTATTTCAAGCGTAATCCGAACCTTTCGATTCGCGACGCGGCTCTGAAGGCAAAGTGTTCCGCCTGGTTCGTTCAGCAAACCATGAAACGAGCTGGGCTTCGTGTATTCAAGGTCCGGAAGGCACCGAACCGGCGTGATCAACAAAACACGGCGGCCAAATCCCGCGCAAGGAAGCTGTATCGAGAGTGGTTAACGAAACCGATGTGTGTGGTTATGGATGACGAAACCTACATCAAGGCAGACCCAAAACAGATGGGGCTGGAGTTCTACGTTGCCAAATCACGGTTTGATGTTCCGGAAGACATAAGGAAGAAGAAAGTGGACAAATTCGCAAAAAAATACTTGCTCTGGCAGGCCATATGCCAATGCGGTAAACTGAGTAAACCGTACATCACAATGGGTACCATCACCAGCGAAATTTACTGCACCGAGTGCCTCCAGAAGCGTCTGTTGCCCTTCCTGCGGTCCCACGGAGGCGAGACATTATTTTGGCCGGACCTGGCATCATGCCATTACGCGCGATCGACGTTGGATTGGTACAGAGACAATAACGTTGTTTTTGTACCAAAAACCGCCAACCCCCCAAATTCACCAGAGATTCGTCCGGTGGAAAGATTTTGGGCCATAATGAAGGTCAAAGTTCGAAAATCGTCTAAGGTGTTTAAGAACGAGCTGAAGTTGAAGAAAGAATGGATGAAAGTGACCAAAAAGGTCGGCTCCAGCATTGCACAAAATGTAATGAGGGGTCTTAAGGGAAAGGTGCGGGCTTTCAGCGATGGACAGGAAATTGAATAAAGTAATTATGCCGAAACATAATCCATATGTATTAGTTCATTCCCTGAAAGTTTCAAGAAAATCTGACTTAAAATAAATTTTTGGCGAACACTTTTGTCTGGTGCATTTTTTTCGAGTACAGGCCTTATTAAGTAGCTTCCATTATATTTTATTTCGAAGATGCAGAATTATTGTAACTTTACTTTAATAATGTAATTTAATTTATTAATAACAATTTAACAAAAGCCCGAATCAGAAAAGCGACAAAGTGGACCGGTCCACTTTGTCGCTTTTCTGAGCTTTTTCGACCTTTTATGTTTTCGGCCTTTTATGTTTTCGAACTTTTGTGATTCGGCCTTTTGTGATTCGGCCTCTCGTAGTACGATAAAGGTAACTCTAAGACTAGAAGGTTCCGAAGAAAAGTGCTCAACTTTTTGGCTCAGCTCTGGTACTATCTTCGGTCCCAAGCTAATCGATTCACCCCTCGAAACATAGGAAAATCCGAGGGGGGCGACACATCTAAATCTCAATTCTAGATGCTCAAAAAATCTCACACTAGCGAATCAATCTTCGAAAAATCATCTTTCATTTCTCGCATCTACTTGCATCGCGCTTCATCTTTTTGCAGGAAATCTTCAAAATCGACATAAATCTTCCATCTCTCTACTCAGCGTGCGTGCAGCTAGCCACAGCAAAACACAATCTTTTCTGCATCGTAGATAGAGTCGTCCCCCTCGGGAAAATCCACTAACCCCTCATTTTATCTGTCAAACTTTCATAGCAAATCAAAACAAACATTGAATTTTGACTAGAATGGGATACGTTAATCGATTTGCTTGCGACCAATAGGCTAGCCAAGTAGTGAGCCAATTTAAAATCGTTAGTTTCCACCGGTTGGTAGTACTCCCGTGGCAAGTGTTGGCAGCTTTTGTGAGCAAAACAAATCACGTTGCTAAATAATCGGATAATATTTCCGCGAATCTCTGTAGGATTACGACTATAGATGAATTACGTTTGTTTTGAAAATCTTTACTGTCACATACTATTGAAATGAATAAATCAGGGGATACATGTCAGAAGGGTATAACTCGAAACGTAAACAATGACTTTTGAACGTCGATGTCTCTTGAACAGTGTCTGTTTTTATCATTTTTTTTTTCCTCTGTTCGGGACATAACACCACTGCGACCAGTAATTTGATCTATTGTAGTATATCCCGTGTCCTTAGTTTAGTGCATGTCGTATTACTCCATCACTATTGAGAAATGATGAAGTATTCCGTTTTGATACAGTTGTCATTCTTGCCTTCATCGCAAGGAATCGATTCTAACTGAAAGGTTCCGCTATTTATACCCTTCGGAGTTGGAACACCCTCCAAAGGCGCGCCCCTTTGTCAGTCAAAATTGGATTCCTTAACAACAAAAACAAGCTATGACACCGATAATGACCATGCATCAGAACCCTAGTCTTAACCACTTCAAACTAGGGAACAACGATTAGAAGATTAGGAATCACATAGGTGAAGACTAACTAACTAATTTTTTCCTTGTTTCAAGATCATCCTCGGTCCAGGCAACCCGAGAACTTATCACTATCAACAAGGCATAAAAAGTAACAAGGACTAAGATGTTTTCCTTTGATTACTGAAAAATCCTGTTCCCCTAGTTTGAAGAAGTCAGGACTAGGAATCGGTGGTAGATCTTACATCCCGTAACGTACCACGAAAAGGTGATCTACCCACGTTACGGGGTATCATTTACCATCACATGCAAGGAGTATCGCTTCAACCCAGTGTCGATGAATTGCGTTTGTTTTGAACATCTTCGTAGTTACGAAACGAGCGAAATGAACAAATGAGTTTATTATACATCAACGAATACGCGTTTGTTGATTTTCACCAGTGCTCGATTATCAAACCTAAAATTGTCAAAATCAGAAGTGATCCTCAAAAGCAAAATAATCAACGACATTTTGGGCAAAATGATTATTTTGAATATTGTCGACCACACTGCCTAAATCATCGATATTATCATCAGTTCAGCTGAGGCAATAATTTGCCGTCGACTTCTGTCTAAAAACCACGTTCTTCAGCGCTATATTTGTTTAAAATGAAAATAATCATTTTGCATTTGATCCTCAATATCATCCCGACCAAGATGAAGACGAATATCAATATTTACGACAACAGAGGCGATAATGAGAATCCAGCCACGAATGAAGAAAAACAAATGTTATTTTTGATACTCAGAGGTTGCCTAGATCAAGGGAATTTGTTTATATCAAAATTCAAATTCATGCAGGTAGTTGATCTATCTGTTAAGGTTTTCTTCATTTTCAGCTAAATTGAGTGTAGAAGAAAGGATTTTTATCAACACTGCTCTTGAATGACCACACATAGCGGCGCCGGTAGTGTAGTGGTATGCGTGATTTCCTCTCACCCCAGCAGGCCTGGGTTCAATCCGTCGGGATGTTCTGAGGCATAACATCTCTGATCACGCCTTCCTTCGGAAGGGAAGTAAAGCCGTTGGTCCCCGGTTCATGAGTTGATGGATCGATAGGTAGGGTGGGAGCTGCCTTCCTGGCGTCGGTAGCATTGATGCTCAGCACGGAAAACAAGATCGACGGAAAACAATTTAAGGAAAAAAAATGACCACACACCCACGGAATCTGATTACACTAGCTCATAGAACAAACATTTCTCTGTCAGACGATTTAGTTAGTTTGAGTGGGTATGTAGTCATTCGTGAGAACCCGACGATCCAAGTCATTGTTTACGTTTCGAGTTAGACCCTTCATACATGTCTGCCATGAAATCAGTTCATTACCCATCGACCAATCAGAGACGTTGAATAGAGACACGCATAGACTGAAGCAAGAAGAACCAAACGAACCGTCAAACGCTGAACCATACGAGCAAAGTAAGTAAATATTTCTGTTCGCTCAATTCATCAGAAAGGATTATTGTTCTCAATGATGAAAAAAGTGTTTAATTATTTTCACGAAATATTTGATATCTGCTATCTAAAGCTCAATAATGTTTCTCCTGATATCATAACAGTATTCAAAAATATTTGCGCTGAGTGTTTTCATAAGATCACCCAATTTGGCAGCAACGTTATCATTGGATGTGATGGAAAGTGATATATTGTCGGGGAATATTCTTTCCAAAGCAACGAAGAGAACGTAGACATGCTCGGTGATATACAGCAATGTGGAATCCTAGTATAATCCTTCAGTGTAGTAAACTTTGAGTATGACTTTAAGATAGCAGATGTCATAAAATGCATAGTCGAAAACATCCTCCGGGTATTCCACGGTGATCAGTTACTTACTGAAGCCGTCTCCTGGCGTATGTATGCTGTAAAGTCCGTCAGCCATAGTATATCATCGTATTCATGCGATGTGTTTGGAATTTCTGACATGAAGTGGGAAACTGATAGCCGCGCACTTCATTTTTATTCAGTTCCGGTTGAACGTTCAAATTTTCTCAACAACATTGGGGCAAGGTATGAAAATCATTTGAAGCCACTCGAAGAAACATGGTTGCCAGTACATTACCAAAAGATCTCTCAAACACCGTGCTGCTGTTTTGACAGACATTTTCTTTGCGTGTCTGTATCAACGTCTCTGTTGAAATCAAGGGGGAGGACGGCTTTAATGCGAGTGTCTCTTTAGCTGAGAGTTACTCAGAGTAACTCTGATTTGCTCTGATCTGCATCGGAAAAATAAAGAACAAGGCATATCTCGCGTAACATGTGAAAGGGGTCTATAATCAAAATGTAAACAAATCGGTTTTTGATACCATTCTATAGCACCACTTGATAGCATCCAATTGTGTAGGAATGTTCCGCATAACTAGTAAAAATCATTATAAATAACTCGATTTTCAAAACGGCCGATCAAAGAAATTTTTCAAATCATTTATTGGCCCGAACGCTAAAACAGCCAACCATGTATTATTTGGGTGTTGTGTGCTGAGATACAGATATTATGGTCATACTGAACTATAGAAAAGTTAACCAAATAACTTAGATTATCTTATATAGGAATAGAAATAGGTAGATTATTTACAATCCATTTTCTGGTTTGTTTATATTTTGGTTGTGGGCCCTTTTGAAATGTTACGCGAGATGATTAAAAAGGCCGAAAAAAAGGCAGAGATTATTTACAATCCACTTTCTGGTTTGTTTACATTTTAGTTGTATGCCCTTTTCAAATGCGAACTGCTCAGGGTCTTAATCGAAACTACCGTAAGAATCTGACATTTTCAGGGATCCGTCTGAGTTTCGGACCAGTCTGGAAATTCTTGTGGAAGCACACAGGCATGGAAAATCATTTACATTCATTTCATGCAACCATTTACATTCATTTGCCTCTAACTTTTTTCATCAACAGCAATCCGCAAAATGATGTATAGAGCTTTAGTAGGTTTTGTTATTAGCTACAACTTTTGCCCAAAACTCAAATCTGTATCTCTTATGCATCACGAATTAGAGCGGGCAGAACTTGTTACTGTTTTTCAGCGAATGTAAAATACATTCACTGAAAAACAGTAGTGGCTTCTGTTCGCTCTGGTTCGTCATATATTAGAGATACGGATTTGATACAAAACCTACAAAAGCTCCATACATCATTTTGCGGAGTTCTGTTGGTGAAAAAAGTTAGGGGCAAATGAATGTAAATGAATGCACGAAATGAATGCAAATGATTTTCCATGCCTGGAAGCACATCGCATTTGCTCTTCAATACTCTTGCATTGAATTGTAATCAGCTCTTGGAAGTTAATGATGTTTTGAAGATGCAGAGCTAACTCTCCAACTTCTTGCTGCATTCGATGCCCAACTATATTCTTGATGGAAACGTTTATAAGTATCAACAAAATTTCAAAAAACCTAGATTATAGTAAAAACCTACTGTTTGCATTCCGGCTTGCTTGGAGCTGCAACCTGAGTGTGACTCCGATGATGAGGACATTATTCTGCATCTCGATGTTTGATCCGGATTTTAGTATTCAAGGCAGTTAAAATCAACAACAGTGAAATATAAGTCTGCTGCTGCTATTCATCAGTTTCAAAACAAACGATGTTAAATATCTAGTTGAAGATTTCAAAAAGTCTTACACGAATCTCAAATTCGAATTATTGTCAAGAAATAAATAAAACCTTTTGCAAAAATCCACTAGAAATGAGAGAAAGATTCGTTCAGAGAGCAAGAGAGTTTCTCAGAGTAATTCTAGATTGCTCTAAATGTTTCACTGTCCCCCCTCCCCTCGGTTGAAATGTTGCGCTTTTTTATCAACACAATCTCACCAAAAATCAGAGATGTCCCATTTTGTAATTACTCGATTAATAACTAATTAATTTATTTTTTGTTCGCTGTGCTGTCATTTTTCCACCGATGAGAGAATAGAAAATGTTTGAAACGATGGGTGATGATCCTCTATGGAGAAGTTAATGCTTACTTGGCATGATATAAGTGATTAAACACAATTGATTTTTCGGTTCGTTAATCGATTAATTGAGTAAAAATCGAACACCACTGAATCTGGGAGCACTGAATGTGAAACGTTATTTTGATATTCACCCACCGACAAACCGACATGAATGATCATACAAATTACAAAGAAATTTCTGATCAATGCATAAAACTGACATCTGCCGCCGTGTTCGCGGAAAACATTTATCCTAGCCACGAACACGCGTACAAAATTTTTGAGTTGGTTCGTGTCTAATCTAATTCGGACAAATTATTTTTATCTAGATAAAACATTTCTGTGGTTTTGACAGATGGGATCGCTGCACATTTGAATCGGCCGTTATCGATTCTCGATCAAGAGTTAAGTTTAAGTTTAATGTCGGTTTGTCGGTGATTCACCGTTTATGTGAAATATAACGGTCATTCATAAATAACACTAGTTTACAAAACAACATAAAAAGTGTGAACTTTAGTGGTTGACCAACGTTTCTAATGCAAAATCCTACGCTGAATTCAATGCCGTGGTCAGAAAAAATTAAAGTAGAGCCATTTTTGAGATATACAAAAATTTTGATTTTTTGAATTTTGGACAAAAGTACGATTACTAAAATGTCAATATCTTTGGAACTAGTGCACCAATTTTAAATCTTTTTTTTTATGAAAGTGAAGCTAAATAAATTTGCTATCGTTCACTAGAATATTATGTCTTAATTAAAAATTTAACTTTCAAGTCATTTAAAAATTTACAGCATTTTTTTTTATTTTTCCTGCGAATTTTCCATAAAAATCTTGTTTTAATCAACATTTTTAATGGGATAAAAAGATTCAAAAAATCATTCCATAATTTATTCTTAAATTCCATTAAAAACTGGAGAAAATGAGCTTTTAATGGATGAAATCGGAAATTGAATGTTCCAAGATTGGCCGTTGTCCCGCTCCTAGGTTCATGCACCACTTCCAGTAAGCCTTTCTGCGGACGTGTACGCATACGGTGCATTTCACTAACACTACCAGCTGTCACGCAAAATTAAATGGGATATTTTCAACAATATAATTTACGCTAGTGTTTGTGAGACCGCTCGGCGAGAACCTAACGCAACCAACTCAATTTGACAGCTTTCTTTCTTTAACATTGCTTAACGATGTATACAACAAAACGTGAATTCAAGTGTAAAAATGATCCTCAAAAGTTTTGTTACGCGTGTGGCAACTATATATTTACAAAATCGGTCAATTTCACTGCTTCGTTGCAAACTGCATACAGGCTTTATTTTAAAATTGATCCTGGAGACTTTGACGAACCGTGGATTCCAAAAGTATTATGTACTTCGTGCAAAACGTGCTTGGCGCAAGGTAAATTGATTTTTTGAATAACTTTCATATAAACAATTTATGTACAGCATGGTAGTGCTTTGTTCTTTCCTGATCGACATTATCTTACTTCATCTATTTTTGATAAGTGTTAATGTCTTACTTACTAACTCACTTATTTGTTATCTGTCAGTCGCTATTTGTCCTTTGACATGCCCACCATATGGCGTCGACCGTTTTGTCATGCAACGGATTGTTATTTCTGCTTGACAAAAGTTAAGCAACAAGGACGTCACAAAACAGTTGAGTATCCACAAGTGGCTTCTATGACAAAACCTGTTCCACATTCAAGTTCGGTCCCGTATCCTGTTTATCCAAAGCGGAAACGAGCGCCCTCTGTTGAATCGACCGTTACAAAAAGTGAGGAGGAATTCAAGGAAGAATGCGAGGAAGACTTCGAGGTGGAATTGGAAAGAAACCCAAAACTGTTTACACAATCCGAATTTAATGATTTGGTGCGAGATCTCGACTTATCGAAGGAGAAATCCGAATTGCTGGCATCACGCTTGAAAGAACACAACATGCTAAGCAAGGAGGTCTAAATTTCTTGTCACAGGAATCGTCACAAGAAATTTGACAAATATTATTCTACAAAGGACAAGGCATGTTTTTGCCATGACGTAAACGGCTTGTTTGAAGAGTTTGGTGAGCCATATGATCCAGCTGAATGGCGTTTATTCATCGATAGCAGCAAGTTGAGCTTGAAAGCCGTTTTACTGCATCAAGGGAATGAGAAACCTTCTATTCCATTAGCTCATGCCGTTAATATGAAGGAAACGTATGAATCAATGGCTCTATTGCTCAATTTGATAAATTACAATCAACACAATTGGAAAATTTGTTCCGATCTTAAAGTGGTTGCCATGTTGACTGGATTGCAACAGGGATACACAAAATATATGTGTTTTTTGTGTAAATGGGACAGTCGAGCTCGTAAGGAACACTACGTCCGAAAAGATTGGCCAAAACGGGATAATTTCACAATTGGTAAAGACAACGTTAAAAATGATCCTCTTGTGGTAAAAGAACGCATAATACTTCCACCACTACATATAAAACTTGGGCTATTCAAAAATGTCGTCAAAGCGTTGCAAAAAGAAGGGCCGGCATTCCAGTACTTGAAATCAGTATTTCCAAATTTATCTGACGCAAAGATAAAGGAAGGTGTATTTGTTGGCCCACAGATCAAAAAACTGCTCAATGATTCCGCATTCAATACAGTTTTGACACCAGATGAGGAAGAAGCGTGGAAATCATTCCAGCGTGTTGTCACAACCTTTTTAGGAAATTTCAGAAGCCCAGATTATGAGGAAGCCGTCGATGAATTGCTCAAAAATTATGAGAAAATAGGTATAAATCAAAAATATTGTGTTTGTTACATATAATTAATTTCAAATCCTTTTATTTCACTGAACACAGGTGTGAATATGTCTTTGAAGATACATTTCCTACATTCTCACATGGATTTTTTCCCGGAAAATCTTGGTGACGAGAGTGATGAGCACGGCAAAAGTTTTCACCAACAAATGAAGATGATGGAACGTCGTTACCAAGGGTTTTGGGATGAAGCAATGATGGGTGACTATTGTTGGTTTCTGATTCGAGAAACAAGTTCAAAACATCGAAGACAAAGTCATTCGATTCTCAATCATTTTTAATAAAACCTAAATAAATTTCTTTTGTATCAACTCGGTTTTAAATCCTGATATGCCTTAATCAAATTGATATGTAGAGAAAAGAATCTCCCATGAAAACTTTACATGCGATTTGGATGCTTACAACGACACCTAGAAAAGGAACTCTAAAGCTGTTGTATTTCAGCAACATTTTTAAGTGTTTTACAAAAATGCTCATAACTTCGACAATTTCTAACCGATTTCATCCATTAAAGGCTCATTTTCTCCGGTTTTGAATGGACTTTAAGAATAAATTATGGAATGATTTTTGAATCTTTTTATCCCATTAAAAATGTTGAATAAAACAAGATTTTTATGGAAAATTCGCAGAAAAAATAAAAAAATAAATGCTGTAAATTTTTAAATGACTTCTAAATTAAATTTTTAATTAAGACATAATATTCTAGTGAACGATAGCAAATTTATTTAGCTTCCTTTTCATAAAAAAAGATTTAAAATTGGTGCACTAGTTACAAAGATATTGACATTTTAGTAATCGTACTTTTGTCCAAAATTCAAAAAATCAAAATTTTTGTATATCTCAAAAATGGCTCTACTTTAATTTTTTCTGACCACGGCATTGAATTCAGCGTAGGATTTTGCATTGGAAATGATCATCACCTTACCGAGTTCAAAAATGCTGTAAACTAGTGTAATGAGACAATTTCCAACATTCTGAAGAACCGAAACGCAAAAACGGCATCGATAACGTGAGTCCGTTCCAGCGATTGCAACATCAGCAGCAGCTTTCTCCAGCGGCAGTAGATTTCGAATGCCATCAGATCCGTTTCGATGGCTCAAGGCTTGCCTACGCAAACTAAATAACACCAACCGGTGGAAACTAACGATTTTAAATTGGATCACTACTTGACTAGCCTATTGGTCCCAAGCAAATCGATTAACGTACTCCATTCTAGTTGAAGTTCTAGTACTACACTATGTTTGTTTTGATTCGCTATGAAAGTTTGACAGATAAAATGAGGGGTTCGTGGATTTTCCTATGTTTCGAGGGGTGAATCGATTAGCTTGGGACCGAAGAGAGTACCAGAGCTGAGCCAAAACGCTGAGCAGATTTCTTCTGGAAAACTAACCCCTCATTTTATCTGTCAAACTTTCATAGCGAATCAAAACAAACATTATGTAGTACTAGAATTTCGACTAGAATGGGGTACGTTAATCGTTTGCTTGGGACCAATAGGCTAGTGAAGTAGTGAGCCAATTTAAAATCGTTAGTTTCGTATTGATTGTTGCTAATACCATCTTTGGGTTGGGGAAAGTTTCCTCTATCCGATGATGCTGGTAATTAGCATTAGATTGGCGAGGAAAGAATAGTCAATGTTTTGTTCATAAAAGGTGATAGGGTAGAGCGCTACTTCGTCGTAATGGTCCATTTCCGTTCTATCGAGCAGAAAACATCAGTATAATCAATGAATTCACCGTGCACAAATCAGTAATACCAACATATAGTTACCTTTATGGTAATATGTTTGTACTGATGCGTTAGTTCACAAGCTACAACACAAAGCCTATTAGAGCATATTGGGTGAATATTTACACTCATTGTTCTCAAAACAAAAGAAGCGCTCCTAGCGAACTTGCTTTTTCTACCTTCATCCGTAGGACGAAGAAAATCCAATGGCGTCTCAATGCGTTTGGACGGAATTGAAACTCGTAGGACGAATTTGGAGTCAAGAAAGCAGTGTTAGATTTTTAACAATAGCTCAACAATGTGTGGCTAATTATCAAATTCAACGGTGCTTATGGAAAGGGAAATAAATTTAGATGTCATCTTTGATAGAAAAAATTTCATTTATTGTTCTTCAAGAAAGAGAGTTAAAGCGTGGGTTGTGCTTAGTAAGACGAAAATTAGATCTAGTTCCTTTTCAATATATTGAGTTGGTTCCGCTTTTTGATAGATCGAAATTCCATCCGCCAGACTATGAATATAGAGACTATAGGGTAAACTAATGCCAAAGACTGCCGACGTAGGTGAGACACGTTTTCATCAAGTGTACGAACTGCAGCGGAAACCACACTGTAAATTATCGAAACTGTCCATAACGATCAGTGTTGATCATTGGCGTTTGGTTGTTCCGCCTATTTCAATTGTTGGTCTAGATTCTCGACAAAGATTTGAGCTGGACGATTTAATTTTAACACTCCGAACATGATGCTTCCGGTAAAAATGTGTTACGGCTATCTTGCAATGTTTGAAAAATCATAGCTCAGCCATTTATTCGCCAATTTAAAATATATTTGCGCCATTTGGAACTACATATTTTAAAGATTTATTCGGTATCAATAGGTTCAAAATCTATCGATAAATTGCTGAGTCAATTTGTCGTTACACATTTCTCGATTACTTTTCCAAAGGCACGTATCAGCTTTTGTAAACAATGCATTTGATCATCGATTTGGCGTAACTGGTAGCTCGCACACGCTTACTAACACCACTAGCAGGTAGGAGAAAATTTCCCCTGTCTGATGGTAGTGTTAGCATGCGTGGGTGAGTTACCAGTTACATCAAATCGACGATCAAATGCATTGTTTACAAAAGCTGATACGTCCCTTGCCGGTGCCGGTGGTGTAGTGGTAAGCGTGACTGCTTTTTAACACCCCAATGGGTCTGGGTTCAATCCCAGCCGAGGTCGGTGGGATTTTTCTGAGGCATAAAAATCTCTGGTCACGTCTTCCTTCGGAAGGGAAGTAAAGCCGTTGGTCCCGGCCCATGTGTGTTGTGAATGGGTGCGATATCCTACGCAGGTGTGGAAGCTGCCTTCCTGCACATTCGATTGTCGTCAATGGATGGCAATCGATGTCCGTCGGTGATTGGTACTAGATTGCGGAACAGAGACCGACGTTAAATAAAGGAAAGAAGAAGAAAGAAGATACGTCCCTTTCAAAAAGTTATCGAGATTTTACCGGAGGCATCGTGTTCGGAGTGTTAAGATATTAAGTATAACATCTTAAACAGATTATCAAACAACAACAGTTGCTTCACAGCGATATAAATGTAAAAAGGCTTAGGCGTTCACCTCTATGTTCACCCTATTGACCACCTCAAAATTTAATATTCACAAGCCTTCCAACAAGAAGTTCACTGAACTTCCGACGAGCAGTTCAGAGATCTTTCGACGAGAGGTTCATAGAACTTCCCATAAGAAGTTCACAGAACTTTTGAAGAAAATTTCACATAGCTTTCCAGAACTTCATTAAAGATCCATGAAGCTCCGACCAGAAATTCAGAGTATTTCCATAGAGGTAACTCTAAGACTAGAAGGTCCAAAAGAAACGTGCTCAACTTTTTGGCTCAGCTCTGGTACTATCTTCGGTCCCAAGCTAATCGATGCACCCCTCGAAACATAGGAAAATCCACGAACCCCTCATTTTATCTGTCAAACTTTCATAGCGAATCAAAACAAACATTGTGTAGTACTAGAATTTCGACTAGAATGGGATACTTTAATCGTTTGCTTGGGACCAATAGGCTAGTCAAGTAGTGAGCCAATTTTAAATCGTTAGTTTCGTATTGATTATTGGTAGTAGCATAGAGGTAACTCTAAGACCACTGGGTCCCGAAGAAAATCATTATTATTTTTGGCTCACTCAGTACCAGAACAACGGTCCCAAGCAGTCCCAAGCTATTTCACTCACCCCTGCATGTTCTGCATGAATCCACACACCCCTGATGTTATCTGTCAAACTTTCATAGCGAATCAAAACAAACATAGTGTAGTAATAGAATTTCAACTAGAATAGGCTACGTTAATCGTTTGCTTGGGACCAATAGGCTACTAAAGTGGTGAGCCAATTTAAAATCGTTAGTTTCGTATTGATTGTTGGTAGTAGTGTTGCCATGTGGTATAATCCAGTAGTAGTGGTGTTGCCATGTGGTACACTGAAAAATTGAAATAGCAGGTTAGTCACCAAAGTTTTCGAGCCGCTCCGTCTGTCACTTCGTTTGTGCTAGTACACACTTAATTCAGATCACCGAAGTCGGTAGGAATTTACCGGGTTTTTGAACAGCAGAACAAGTCGGTAAAATTTTCAAATGACCGTTACACGTGAGAAATCAAGAAAATTTATAAATTTTATTTTTCATCAATAAATGGGGTAAACCGAAAAAATTCTGTACAAGTTCAGAATAAATTTTCTAATAATTGGATTTTTCACTGATTTTTAAACTTTTACCGAACAGTTCTGTAGTTCAAAATTTACCGAACGATGGAGGCCTGGATTAGTATGTAGGTCCCGAAGAAACGTGCTCAACTTTTTGGCTCAGCTCTGGTACTATCTTCGGTCCCAAGTTAATCGATGCACCCGTCGAAACATAGGAAAATCCACGAACTCCTCATTTTATCCGTCAAACTTTCATAGCGAATCAAAACCAACATAGTGTAGTACTAGAATTTCGACTAGAATGCAGTCCGTTAATCGATTTGCTTGGGACCAATAGGCTAGTAAAGTAGTGAGCCTATTTAAAATCGTTGTTTTACACCGGTTGGTTTTTCCTTCGAGAAGTTTAGAGATCTTCCGACGATAAGTTCAGGGAATTCCCGACGAGATGTTCATTGAACTTAAATTAAAGTTTCCTGAAGTTTCAACCAGAAGTTCCGCGATCTTCCGTCGAGAAGTTAAGAGAACTTCCAACAAGAGATTGACGGAACTTCCGACAAATATTTTCCGACGAGAAATTCACAGAACTTCCTTGAAGTTCATCAGAAATAGTTTTACAGAACTTCCGACGATAAGTTCAGAGATCTTCTAAAGAGTAGTTCCGGCAACAGAGAAGTTTAGCGAATTTCCGCCGAGACGTTCAGAGTTCTTGCCGGGTAGAATCATTACTATTGATAGGCAAAGTTGATATGGATTAGCATTACATAAGAGGTAAAATATCTAGAAATAATATCAAAACATTGCATGCCGAATAGCATTTTAGAAACAAATGCTGATATTTACATTTCAATACAATATCTAAACTTTAGTTCTTTGTTATTAATTTGATACCGTAATTTCTTAATGCTATGTCGGGCACAAATTTCAGATATTTTCTCTTGATATTTTACCTCTTATGTCGTGCTAATGCATAATATTTTTTGATATCAAGATCATAATTTTGTATGACTGAGATATTTTCATCTACCCGGGTTCCTACGAGTAGTTCAGAGGACTTCCGAGGAGAAGTCCAGAGAACTGTCATGGAGAGGTTCATAGAAGTTCCGACGAAAAATTCAGAGAACTTGCGATGAGAACTTCGAAAACCTTCCGACGAGGAGTTCAGAGAACTTCCGAGGAGAAATTCACATAATCTCACAGAAGTACAGAGAACTTCCAACAAGAAATGCAGAAAACTACTGAAGATAAATTCCGAGAACTTCCTACTAGAAATTCACAGTACTTCCGACAAGACGTTCATTTAGAAGAGCAGCATAATCCATCCTGAATAGGCAACAAGTTTCTGGGCAAACATGGAACATTAAATAGGGGCATTAGGATGATGCGGAAAAGTCTTGCTGGTTCCTCCCGAATAAGTTTCGTATACATTTTCTGAATGTATTTGCGTAGCTCACAGCCAACCAGATTGAAGATGATGCAAAATAATGCACCCGCGGAAAAACGTTCCGAATAGGACCAAACCGTAACAAACAATCTGATAGCTGCGGTCTTCTTCTTCTTCTTCTTTCCTTTATTTAACGTCGGTCTCTGTTCCGGAATCTAGTGCCAATCACCGACGGACATCGATTGCCATCCATTGACGGCAGCTTCCACACCTGGGTAGGATATCGCACCCATTCAAACATACATGGGCCGGGACCAACGGCTTTACCAACAATCAATACGAAACTAACGATTTTAAATTGGCTCACTACTTGACTAGCCTATTGGTCCCAAGCAAATCGATTAACGTACCCCATTCTAGTCAACATTCTAGTACTACACAATGTTTGTTTTGATTCGCTATGAAAGTTTGACAGATAAAATGAGGGGTTATTGGATTTTCCTATGTTTCGAGGGGTGAATCGATTTGCTTGGGACCGAAGATAGTACCAGAGCTGAGCTAAAAAGTTGAGCACGTTTCTTCGGGACCTACTAGCATAGAGGTAACTCTAAGACCACTGGGTCCCGCAGAAAATCATTATTATTTTTGGCTCACTCAGTACCAGAACAACGGTCCCAAGCTATTTCACTCACCCCTGCATGTTCTGCATGAATCCACACACCCCTGATGTTATCTGTCAAACTTTCATAGCGAATCAAAACAAACATAGTGTAGTAATAGAATTTCAACTAGAATAGGGTACGTTAATCGTTTGCTTGGGACCAATAGGCTACTAAAGTGGTGAGCCAATTTAAAATCGTTAGTTTCGTATTGATTGTTGCTACTAGTCTTAGAGTTACCTCTATGGTAGAACTGGCAATCTATTCTCATATGAATTTCTGCTTTGTTTATGTTTACATTCGGCAAGCGATGGAGCTTACCACTATAAATAATGGACCATATGGAGAGACTCCACAGGGTCCTAGAAATTTCTTTAATTGTTGAGGTGATCTTAACCTCGATCTTGACCTGGCTATTTAGATCACATGCCTTTTCATTACCTTCTGCTCCACAATAACCTGACACCCAGTAAAGATTTACTGTCTCGTTATTATGCGGACTGAATGCATTCCCATACTAGTTTTTAAGCTAGGTAGGGGAAATTACGGCTTCGGCATGACAGACTATTTACGGCAACCCAAATTGCAACACTAAATTCAGTGGATTTGATTACGAAAACACTTCGCTGAATGCATTCAAACGATTCTTTAGGCTTTCAGCTTCAATTTGATTATATTTTTGACACTGAGAAAAAGCAATCTAGCAGGGTTTTCTTGAAATGAAACACACGCACTACAAAATACTGCTGATTGCAAGTTGCCGCTGAACGCACAGCTGTTTAACAAGCAGCTCAAATAGAATGGTTGCCGAATAAAAAGATGTTGCCCACAATCCACAGTGGTTCCTGGCCGGCCAAAACCTCAAAAATCAAAGTTGGTATTTTTTTATTTCAATATTTTTTTATCATTTTTACATGTTTAGAGTATCTTAAATTGAATGATTGGTGCAGTTCTGTTGATTACATATTTTTTTATGGTTGTTATAGTGTAGCGATATCACAAATTTTTGAAAAAAATCGTAATGTTTCTTGATACTGTTTTGCTCAAATATAGCAAAAAATTATGTGTTTATCAACTTGGTTGCCTCAGAAGAAATGTTCCTCGGCTTATTTAACGTCAAATGGATGGTAAAAAAGAGTGTCTGCACTGTTTTTAGTGACAGTTTCAAATAAAAATTTAGCAAAAATGTACTTTTTTCACATTTAGACTAAGCGAAACATATGACGGACACATCCGCCCACTATCCTATAGTAACCAAAAGATAGCTAGAAAAGTTAGCTTTCAGATAGGCTCTAACGTGTTTTGCGATTTTTTGCGAAAGATGATGAAATTAGGAATAACAAGTAAAGTGTTCTTTAGAAAATATCCGTTTCTTAGTTTTATAACCTGCGGTGTATACGGTAGCAAGCTTCACAATGCCTTTTTCAAGGCACATCAACACGCACACACATACACACCCGCACCATATATATAACTCTTATGTTTCATGAGTTATGATTTTTTTAAACAAGCAGGTTAGGGTGACCCCTAGACAATCGGCATTCTTTAAAAATCTTTTTATACGTTCATTTCTCGTGAAATTTTATACTAGACATAAGAACCTTTTATGACGCATTTTTTGCTGAGGTGTTATCTCTTTTATTTGAAAAGATATGGCTAGTTTTTGTTGAAAAATATTACTTTTTTTTAAATTAAATTAAATGCTTTAAACACAAAAATGAAGAAAAAATGATGTTTTCAATAAACTTTAATGTTTGAAAATCGGTTTGCCCAATATTGAGTTATTGACAATTGAAAAGAGCCATTTCTTCGAAGAAAATAGCCTTCAACTTTCTAATCAAAAAAGATAGTAACCTAGTTGCTTGAGCAAAACTATGCGTCATCAAAAGTTCTAAATTGATAAGAACAATGTTTCACGAGAAATTAACGCATTAAAAGATATTCAAAGAAAACCGATTTTAGTGGCCACGCTAACCTGTTTGTTTAAAAAATCATAACTTATTAACCATAAGAGATAAAAATGTTGTGTCTTGAACAAAGTTGTTTTGAATTGAATGTTCTACAACTGTTTACAACACTGCTTTGGTCTATCTCAAATAATAAAAAAGTTTGAATTTTAAATTTACCAATTTTATGGACCACCCTAATTTTACGAACATAAAAAGATTGAACAAAAAATATGAAGCAACTTTCCCTAAGAAACCATACACCTAAAACTGACGGTTTGGGCGCAAACATTTTTGTTTTCCTATATACGGCTTTGGGACCATTGTGCATTGGTTTTGGTTCTACTATACTCCTTTTTGTGACGTCTTGATTGTCAAGTTTTCTTCGTACAGCTAATAAACATTTATTTCAACTGTTTTTTGCCTGTTTGCAACAATTTTGAGGTTTTGGCCAACTTTTGTTCTAAGGGGAACCACTGTGCAATCGTCGCTCTCACTAGAGAAGATTGACAAATCCATGTTTCAATCGACCACCGTGACGCTGCAATCGCAGCGGTGATAAGTTCGAAATAATGTGTCAAACTGAATACATTTTTGAAATTTCAACCAAAAAACTATTATTTTTTATTTATTCTAGCGAGTTTCTGTGGAAGTCAAAACATGATCGGAGCAAAAAAGTAGTACTCGTAATAATGGTACATAATGCTGAATTTTATCGTGCTTTGTTTCGAAAATATCTTCCAAATAAACAAACATCATCCAAATCACCCGAATCGTCCACCGACTAAATCTATTGTCATTTAAAAATTAATTTCAGTCGGTGTATTAATCAGCAGATTAAATCGTTTTTCGTCTGGTGCTACACCGAGCAATCGGCCTATTTAATAGTTTTTCGTCGATTGATTTAGTCGGCCAACTTTGTCTGTTGTTTAATCGGCAGATGATTTCAAACCTTAACATGTTTTCAGTAATTTATAAGTCTTGAAGTAGCTTTTTATTTAAGAACAATGCATTACAAAATAGTGTTATGGATTTTGTACAAGATTCATCCATGCTGACAAGAAATTTTCATGAAATTACATTGAAATTAAATAATTTTGCAAACAATCAATGAAATTTTCAAGGGCTGTCACAGACTTATCACCGTCGGTTAGTGCTTATTCCTGCCACCAGGCGCGCATGAGTTTAAGTTGGATTTCTCAATTGGAGCTTTGCAAAAGCGTTTCAAAACAGTTTTGGGCACTGCTTTCGACTGAAATTGTTAGAGCAGCTGGCAGCAAAAGATTGTAAACAAACCAATACTGCATATGTGTGCGTTCGTTAGAGAAAAAGGCTATAGAAAGATGTCGCTGCTTATGTTGCCGAGAATACGTAGCCCCCTACTTTATCTGCTGCTTGCTATTCTATCCATTCAATCGACAGAATAGCTTAAAACGGGTTTTGTAAAAGCACGTTTTTACAACGCTCCAAACTTCTCAGGTGAGTGCAACTATTGTCGGCAGCCTCTTTTTCTTCGGCAACCTACACTCAAAAAATTTATCACATATCTAATGGATGTAATTTATGCGAATTTCACATAGCTTTCTTGTGATCACATAGCTGCAAATCCCATTCCAAAATCACATGAATAATATGTGGTCGATGACATTCATATGAAAAATCATATTAAATTAATGTGATCGCATAAATGCTATGTGAAATTCAGATGAGCTCCATTAATTTTGATTATGGATGAAAATCATGTGCGTTTCCAATGAAAGCTACATGAAAACTATTTTCGGTGTATCCATTTGAGCTGCGAGTTAACCAGCTAAGGAAGCCTTAGCGTGAAACTTTAAAGGCACAAATGTCAGCTTCCACAAAATATACAAACTTGAAATTGCTACTCATTGGTTGCTGCGCTACAACAAACAGAGAGTAGCAATTACAGAGCTGTATGTTTTGTGGAAGCTGACAGTTGTGCTTTAGCAGTTTCAAGCTAAGGCTTCCTTAGAGTATCAAAGACTAAGGAAATTTTGGTTGAAAGACTAAGGAAATTTTGGTTTCCGCAGACAGTTAATGGGTGCCGAAGCCATCATTTACCCTTTATATATTTTCTCTTTCAACACACTGTGTGGCTTGTGGTTCAGCCAGGTTCTCATGCTCTTTGAAAAGCACCTCAACAGTTAATACTTGAGTGTATTCTATGCCAACCAATCCATGAATGTGTTTATTTTTTATGACAAGCACAATGATTCTCTATGCCCCCAGGGAAATTGCTAGATAGAGCTAGACTTAGGGCGTAACAGCTTTTGTAAACAGTGACTTCTCTCGATGATTTCTACGAATTCAAAGCACGGCCATGCAAACCAACATAACCATCGGGTAGGGGATCTCTTCCTACACCCGATGGAAATGTTGATTTGCGTGGGCGAGCCTTGACTTTCTAAAAAATCATCGAGAGAAGTCATTGTTTACAAAAGCTGTAACGCCCTAATTTCAGCTCCATCTAGATTGAGAATGTTTCTAACCCGAAAGACTTTCTAGACCGGACCGCTTGCTACTACCGTGCTAACTAGGATATCTGAGATCCGGTTCGTCCGTATCGGACCATTTAGAGGTGATTTACTCGCATTACGGTCTAGGTTCTCGCCGCATCTCTTGTCACTTCACTTTATTTTCACCGTGAACTGACACTCGTTATAAGCCCCACTTTGACCAGTCCATCCCGCAGCTGGCGTTTCGTAGCCTAAATAATAATCCTAGTGGCTAATATCACTACGCAGCACGTTTAGGTTTTCCTTCGTTGGACATTGCGAGCAGCAGCATTTCGTGAGCCATTAAATTAAGAAGAAAATAAAATAAACCAAGGCGAAATCATCCCTCAAAAGAAAACCAAGAGACGCAACATGAAAGGTGGATGGATCGAATCAACAGAACGGAGGAGCAACAAAACCGAGAGAACTCAGAGCAACCCAAAAAAAAAACTAAACAGTGAGGATTTTTTTTTTGACTCAACTGGTGGTAGTGGTGGTGATCACAAAATCGAACTTTCATAGATGGTTTGATTCATAGATGACAGCGAAATCTCTTAACATTTTTTCCTTTATTTACTTTTTTTCTAGCTGATTAAAATATCTAATAGCTAAAAATTGTAGCAGTTACTATGTGTGTCTGTGTGTTGTTTTTTTCTTCATTTTGTTGTAGTTAAATATTACTTGCCACGAATTTCTCACCTAACTTTTTTCGTGTGTGTGTGTTTTTTTATTCTGCTTTACTTTTTACTTGCTTAATAGCGACAACGATATTTTCCAATTGGGTGTTTTTTTTTCTTCTGTTTATTCTAATTACAACTTTCGGCTAGTTTTCTTTTTTTTATTACCACAAGTTTCGCAAACGCATACGCGTTCGTTTCTCTTTCTCACCGTTTTTTTTTTTTAAATAATCAATGAAGATCTACCTTTTCCATCTCGTATTGTTTTTTTTTGTGATTTTTCTCTGCATTTCTTTTAGATTCAAATTTAAATTACTTATGCATTAATATATATACTTTCTTTATGCTACAAAAAACAAGTTTCTTCCATTTGTTTTTTTTTTCTTCATTGATTTCTCTGTATTTCCTTTTATTTAAAATAATTTATTGTTTGATTATTATAATGATGCTCTCTTGCGTAGGTTATTTTCTGTTTACTGTTCATTCTCTAGCAGACACGGCTGATTGGAGAGACCTTGTTTTCTTTTCTTCTGCGTGTATGTGTGTGTGTGTGTGTTGTTTCTTTATGTTTCATTTTTCAAATTTTCAAAGATTAGAAGAAGTTTGAATAATGCTGTTTTGTATTTTTCATGGTATTTTTTTCTGTTTTCTCTTGGTTGTTGGTTGTTGTCTTATAATTTTACAATGCGCGTTCTCTCTCTCTCTCTCTCAAGACTGCTCTCGCTATTTGTAATTATAGTGGTACTTGTGTATTTTTCTTTCATTCTTTATTCTTGAGTGTGAGTGTGTCCTTTAGTAGCTAAATTTTCCTTCACTTCGTTAATAGTAATATAAACAAATTTTCCACACTACTACACAAGTAATATACGTACAACGCTCGCCTCGCTTTCACCAGTTTCTCGTTTCACTTTATTCATTGAAATAATAGAAATCGATGCACGTACACAATGTTTTTCTTCTCTAAAAAAAAATCGCACGCGTTTCGCGAGCAACTTCTTCTAACGCATATGTTATGCTTTTTGTATAATTTCGGGAGGCGTAACACTTTGATTTTTCCTCCCGTGATTTATATATTTATATTAAACATTATACACTTTCCACTTCCTCAAATATACCTTTTCAAATGAAAGAAGAAACTGGACACCCCAGCAGGATACATGCTGGGGCTGTATATACGGCTGCGGACAAAAAAACGACACAGAAAAGAAAAACGTAAAATACAGAAAAACAAGGTAAGAACGAACGAAGAACCAATAAAAGAGGTCTACTAAAAACGAGAAAAACACACACGCGGGAACCGCCTTCGCCAAATAGAAGACTTCCGCGCGACGACTTGTTTTTGTTTTGTTTGTTTACTTAGCTCACACATTTGTAACGCTTTCCGCATCCGTGCACGGTCGGTTTGTTACTTTTCACGATTTCTCTCGGCTTAGGATTATAATTAATATTTTTCTTTTTTTTTTCTTCCTTAGTTTGCACAACAGTCACAAGAGAACGAAAAACGGAACTTGCTTTTGTTTTAATAACTATAACTAGCAAATTGAAACTACTTTTTTTTTCTTCTTCTGCTTTCTTCTCATTCAGAACGTATAAGTCTATGTGTGTGTGTGTGTGTTTTTTTTTGCTGTGACTGACTTTTGATCCTCTAGATAGATTGGTGTGTGAGAGTGTGGGTGTGTGTCTGTGTTTGTTAATTTTTAAGTTAGAATAATATTGGTTTGAAATATTTTTTTGTGTGTTAATTTTTATCGGTCTCTGAATGTTTCTCTCTTTTAAGGTAAGTTTGTGATTTACTTGGTTAGGACCTCGCGCGTATTCCGGCTATGCGCAAGGTAGTCGTCTATTAGTGTTATTTGTTTTCTGTTTTTTTCTTTTATATTAGTAATTCTTCTATGTGTAATTTATGTGTAATTCTGTTTTTGAATTTTGTGTTTAACCTTGCTAGCAATTTTATTAAACTTATGCTTTACGATTTTGCCGTATTTTCATCTCTTGTTGGTTTTCTTCTATTTTTTTTTTATTTCCATCCTCGCATTAAATTAATATTTTTAAAATTAAAAAAAAATATATATAATATAATATTTTATGTGTAAGAATTAAAGCTAACCCATCGTAGAAGTTGCCGCTGACGCTATAGCTCCTTGACTGGAACTACTGTCGACGCCGGGTACGGACTGTGATGACGTAATATCCTCCACACCGCCGACGGATTGCGCCCCAGCCCCCGCTCCCTGGCTGCTGCCACTGGCACCGCCGCCCTGCACCTGAGTGCCGTCGGGCCCGGCGCCACTATTGCTACTGCCTCCGCCGCTGTTGTTGTTGCTGCTGTTGCTACCGCCGACGGAGCCTGTGCTGCTGTTGGCGCCGGCACCGTTGCCACCGCTGCCACTGTTGCCGCCGTCCGTCGAGCTGGACGATTGGCCCGCTTTCGCGTCGTTCGGGTTTCGTGGCCTCAGTATCAGGTTCAGGCTCGGTTGAATCGCTAGCTCTGCAAAACGGGACAGAGAAGGTGAACATTGATTAGCTTAGAGATAAAATGGAGAGATCGTTTTTAAATAAATGAATTTCAGTAATGCAAAGGTTGCGTAAACTGTTATAGAGACCATTTCAGAGCTGGTAGCGATCAATGCTGTCAAAAATAGTAAATTTAGTGACCATATTGAAGAAATAAGTGACCAAATAGTGACTTATAGCTGTAAATACAGGGTGCGTGACGAATTTTTGCAGTAAATGGCATATTTGAGAAAAATACACCAGTTAGTTATTCTAGCAATGAATTTTGTGCGATTTATTTTCTTTCGCAACATATGGAAGTTGTAAGTAAACTTATTCAATTGCCTTCCCTTTCGACGACTGTAGTTAGACGCTTCCGGAAACTGCAGTATGCACGTTTTGAAATGTTTCGATCCATAGATGTCATCACTACCTTGATTTTAGCTTTTAGCGACTTAAGTGTGGTGTGAGGGGTTCTGTTGGTATCCCGTTGGACGACGCCCTATACAAAATAATCCAACGGATTGATATCGGGACTGCTTGGAGGCCAAATTTCTTCCTCCCAAATTTACGAAATATTTTCCGTAAGCCATTTCTGTGCTTTATTAGCAGTATGAGCAGGTGCTCCGTCTTATCACTTTCCCAAGCCTTTTTTAATATTATACACTGTTCTTTCAGACACATTTACCGACCGAATTATTTCTTTCATGCATACTCCGGCGCGCAACAAAGCGACAACGGCTGACAGATTGCTCTCTTGTTTCAACATCTATACGTTTACTCAACATTGTTTGTTTAAATCTTACACCTAACAGTATAAGCTATCCAGTGCTGCCAAATATATCTAAATCATGATGCACAAGCATGAGAAATTACTATTTAAAATTTACTGCAAAAATTCGTCACGCACCCTGTAAGTGACTAAAAACTGACCTAAGGGAAGAAAATTAGTCTTTCTGATTGCACCAAATAAATGTTTGATGTTTTAGACTTACTCAATTAGACACACATAAATATGGACGATAGGAACCTTTAAAGTGAAAGAATCAATAGAAAGTTTATGACCAAACCTCCAAGCTTCTACTACCTTACTATTTCTCAGGAAATTTTATAATTTTCTTACTAAGAATGCATTTTAAAATAATAACATTTCATAATCCTAGTTATATTCATTCACACATTGAACTTAATAGATCCAGAATGGATTAATCTTCAGTAACAAATACATATTTAAAATTCAGAGGCTTCAAATGTTTTTTTTTTTGGTTCTTTGGTTCCCACAAATTTTATAAATTCTGAACTGAAAAGTTATAATACTTCCAAGAAATTTTCAAGAATCTGGAGTCAAATTCCACAATTTTCAGGCTCATGGAATTTTTTTTTATCATTTCTAAGGACCTCAATTCCACGGGAGTTCTGCGAAAAAAATCTATGGAGAAAAACATCAACTGCAATCTGCTTTCATGGTACTTCTGAGGAATTTTAGACTTCATGTGAAGCCTAAGCCTAAGATAGTGAACTCCAAGCGAATTTTCATGAAAAATCTCCGTTGAATATGGAAAGGACTATTCTGAGGTCTTCAGAACTACGTGAAAGTTCCCAAAATATCCCTGATATTAATTAAATTATCCTTGAAGTCCTTTTGTAGTTTGAGAAACTAACCTGATGCTCGCAATACTTCTCATCATTTTTTTTTTAACTTCTCCAAACTTTTTCGGACTTCATAAAGTTTCCACAATTTTCCTAACGATCATGAATCTTCTCTCAAGTGTTAACAATTCACTGAATTTCTCGAAACTTTTTTAAAATTTTTGTAATTTCCCTGCTTTGGAATATCTCTGCTCTGAGGATATCTGTTCTTTTTTGAGGTTTTTTTTGCTTAGAGCTTTATTAGCGAGATCAATTTGCGAGATTATCGAAGTTCTCAAAGCTTCTGTAAAGTGTTTGCAGTCCTCATGAAGCTCGCTGTACTACCATGTACTAATTTAATTAGACTGTTCTAAAAATGTTTAAGCTTGCATGACACTCATGTGAAAACCTCGATAATTTTCTTAACATTTTTAAAGTTCTCCCAAAATCAGGGAACTTCTTTAAATTTCCCGCTAATTTAGTGAAACTAAGGTAACTGAACTCCCCTGAAATTCCCTTTGTTTTAGAAGCTTTACTAAACTTATTTCAGATGCTCCCGAAATGTCCATAATAGTTCCTGAAGTTCTCGGATCTTCCCTTAATTTCCATAGACTTTTATGAAGTTCTCGAAATATTTCTGATGATCTCTGTACTTCTGTGAAGTTTTCGAAGTTATTCTGAAATTTCAGGAACTTCTCTGGGCTTCCGCTCCGCAGCGAAATAATTAATATAGTTCTATGATTTTCACTGAAGTTCTCAAGATTTGTCTGAAGTTCAAATTATCGAAACTAATTCATAGCTTCTTCAATAATCTACAGTTTCCTGATGTTTTTAAAACTGCCCAATATATTTCTCAATTTCTTTAAAATTTTCTAGACTACCCTGCCTTAGTATGTTTTCTAAAAGAACCCACCATTTTACTAGAATTGATTGAATTGTTTATAAACGCTCACTAAACTTTGCCTTAAATCACTAATTTTCCCTGCAACAACTTTTCTATGCTTACCTTAATTTCTCTAAATTGATCAAATGATTCCGTCTCGCACGCTGAGCCGGTCAAGTCGCATCGGTCTCGTTGTACGACACTAGTTTTTGAGTTTTTGAGTTTTTCCCCACGCGAGGGTTTTTTCTCGCCAAAGTTAGTTGGCATAGTGTTAAGACAACTAGTGCGCGAGTGAGGAAGCCGTTAATCATACGCCGAGCGCTTTGATTACGGTCCAGCTTTAACATCAACATCTGTAAAATCATCACCACTATCGGCCCATTGATAGCAACAACGAAAGCACGTTAAATTGCCTACCGAGGCGAAAGAGGCATACCAGCTGCAAGGCTATCGACCCAACAGCCGTTGGGGAATACAATAGCATCGCACCAGTCATCTGCCGCCTCAGTGCAATAGGTATAACGTGTCGCTTTGTTTTCACCAGTATCGCATCTTCCCGCATGGTCCAGTATTAGATTAGGCTGGGTCATAATTAGGGTGATCCAAAATCTTGTAAATAGTATATATCTATAATTTTTTTTTCTTGTTTTTTTTTTCTCGTTCTATTTTTAAGTAGAGTATAGTTAGGGTGATCCAAATTTTTTTTTTTCAGTATATATATATATTTTTTTTTCTATTTTTTTTTCTTGGTTTTTTTTTGTTTTTTTTTCATATTACTCTTTAGTAGAGTAAAACTATATCAATTTTTTTTTTGTTTATTTTTGCATTTTTGTTTTTCTATTTTTGATATTATTTGAAATTACTGTAATTATTTGTAAAATATTTACCAAAAACACCATTGCGGCGATATTTAACCGCAATGGATGAAAATGATAAAGGCGGGGGATGGTCGCTTTCCATCTCAGACGACGAAACTCTTAATTCCACCTCACACGAAAGTCTCGAGGAAGTTGTGGAAATGGAAACCCTTGACGTTCCAGTTGACTCACTCTCCAGCAAAAATACTGGAGCATATCCCAAGAAAAGATATCGCCCACAACCCTCTCCCCCACCATCTCCTCCTCGTCCACCTGCACCCCCCACACCATTGCCCCCGAAAACCTCTGCGCTCCCCCGCCTAAAGGCTTACCCAGAAGCCTCGAAAGGCCCATGGGTTGTTTTTTTCCGGCCCAAACAAAAACCTTTGAACATTCCGAGGATCTCTAAGGATCTAACAACACATTTTTCGGCCGTTACCGATATTTTAAAGGTAACACCAATAAAACTGCGCGTTACCGTTGATGACCGGAAGCAGGCTAACCAAATTGTTGCGTGCGAGCTTTTTTCATTGGAATACCGAGTCTACATACCCAGTAGTGAGGTAGAAATTGAAGGAGTGGTCACCGAAGCGAGTTTGACTAGTGATGATTTCTTGGGTCCCGATTCCTTCGGAATCTTTAAAAACCGTGCCCTGCCGAAGGTGAAGATATTGGACTGCCTTCAAATGCAGTCAGTATCCGTAGTAGGCTCCAAAAAAACGTATTCCTTGTCAAACTCGTTTCGTGTGACCTTTTCGGGTTCAGCGTTACCTCACTACGTCGCTATTGGCAAGGTTCGGCTGCCTGTACGTCTGTTTGTACCTCGGGTAATGAACTGCTCGAAATGTAAACAACTTGGTCATACATCGGACTACTGCTCGAACAAACCACGCTGCGATCAGTGTGGCGAGCAACATCAAGAGGGCTCTTGCGGTGCTCCTCCTAAATGCGTGTACTGCAAGGAAAGCCTACATACCCTGACTGACTGCCCGAGGTATAAACAGCAGGGAGAAAAACTTAAGCGGTCTCTGCAAGCTCGCTCCAAGAGAACTCTAGCAGAACTCTTGAAGAATACCGCTTCATCTTCTCAGACCACACCAAAAAGCAGTAACACGTTCTCCATTTTGCCAGTTGATGATCTAGACTCTGACTCAGAGGTCGGTGAGGGTAGTCCGTTTGTCTTTAAAGGCAATACGAGAAAACGAGCAAAACAACACACCACCGAAAAGCCTCGTAAGGCCACTCGTACGGACCACCCTTCCACCTTGGAAAAATCAAGAGGTAACGGAAATGCACCGAAGCCCATTCCACCGGGTTTTCAACCTTGTAATTATGACAAGAACTTTCCGTCACTTCCAGGATCGTCTAAAACCCCAGATGTCCCAGTTTTTCGGCCAGAAAAGCAGCTGAATAATCAGCAAGAACATGTCCCCATGTTCACGTTTTCTGGTATTGTGGATAGCTTCTTCAGTATATTCAATGTCTCTGACTCAACGAGGAGCATTATTAATTTAGTGCTGCCAATGGTGAAAACTCTTTTGAAGCAACTAGCTTCTAGGTGGTCCTTCCTTGCATCGATCATATCCTTTGATGGATAATTCTCCGAATGAGGTCGGGGATATGATCTCTGTTCTTCAGTGGAACTGTAGAAGTCTTATGCCAAAACTTGACACATTTAAATTTTTAGTTAACAACTCACTTTCTGATGCATTTGCCCTTTGTGAAACATGGCTCTCTTCAGACAACGATCTTGCTTTCCACGATTTCAACATTATACGCCTTGACCGCGCAGATTCGTATGGAGGGGTGCTTCTGGGGATCAACAAGCACCATTCCTTCTATAGAATCGATCTGCCTTCAGTGACAGGCATTGAAGTAGTTGCATGTCAGGTTAATATTCGAGGTAAATGCCTCAGTATTGCCTCAGTATATCTTCCACCGAAAACCGCGATCGCTCGTCAAAGTTTCGCGGATATCTGCACGGCTATGCCGGAGCCACGGTTGATCTTGGGAGATTTTAACTCTCACGGTACAGGCTGGGGGGAACTGTACGACGACAACCGCTCAACCTTGATATACGACATGTGCGACTTCTTCAAAATGACAATTCTGAACACCGGGGAAGCAACACGAGTAGCCAAACCTCCAGCAAAAATAAGCAGATTAGACCTCTCACTTTGTTCGAGTTCACTATCGTTGGATTGTTCGTGGAAAGTAATTCAAGATCCCTACGGTAGTGACCATTTGCCAATCAAAATTTCTATTACCAATGGTTCATCTTCTACTCGCTCGGTCGACATCGCGTACGATCTTACGAAAAACATTGACTGGCGAAAATTCGCGTCCGCGGTTCTTGATGCCAGTCAATCGGTTGACGTACTTCCTCCGCTGGACGAGTACTCCTTTCTCGCGCGTGTCATCATCGATTCTGCGCTCCGAGCACAGACGAAACGTGTTCCGGGTCTTTCCGTCCGCAAGCGACCTCCCACCCCGTGGTGGGATAAGGATTGCACCGACGCGAACAGCGAGAAGTCCGCCGCGTTTAAACGGTTCCGCAAACACGGCAAGGTCGGGGATTTCGAGCGGTACACCGACCTCGAGAAAACTTTTAAGGACTTAATCAAAGCAAAAAAACGCGGTTACTGGCGTCGGTTCGTCGATGGTTTGTCGCGAGAGACTTCCGTGAGAACACTCTGGAATGTCGGCAGGAGAATGCGAAACGCGTCATCACCGATTAACGAAGACAAGGAGTACTCGGACAGTTGGATATTCAGCTTCGCGCGGAAAGTTTGCCCGGATTCGGTGTCGGTTCAAACCAACGTTCGTGATCGTCCGTCGGGTAATAACGAAATAGATTCCCCGTTTTCGATGGTGGAATTCTCACTTGCTCTCCTTTCATGTAACAATTCAGCTCCAGGAATGGATAGAATCAAGTTCAACTTGCTTAAAAATCTCCCAGATGTCGCGAAGAGACGCTTGTTGAACTTATTCAATCGATTTCTGGAGCACAACATTGTTCCGGATGACTGGAGGCAAGTGAGAGTTATCGCCATTCGAAAACCTGGTAAACCCGCGTCGGATTATAACTCGTACCGTCCCATCGCGATGCTGTCCTGTATACGGAAATTGTTGGAGAAAATGATTCTTTTTCGTCTAGACAAATGGGTCGAGTCGAATGGTTTACTTTCAGATACGCAATTTGGATTTCGGAGAGGCAAAGGAACGAGCGACTGTCTTGCGTTGCTTTCAACTGAAATTCAACTGGCCTATGCGCAAAAACAGCAAATGGGTTCAGTTTTCTTGGACATTAAGGGGGCTTTTGATTCTGTTTGTATCGATGTCCTTTCGGATAAACTCCACGATAGTGGGCTTTCACCAATTATGAACAACTATTTGAGCAACTTGTTGTCTGAGAAATATATGAGCTTTTCTCATGGAAACTCGACAACTTCACGAATTAGTTACATGGGTCTCCCCCAGGGCTCATGTTTAAGCCCCCTTCTTTATAATTTTTATGTAAAAGACATTGATGGTTGTCTTGATGAAAATTGTTCGCTAAGGCAGCTTGCAGATGACGGGGTTGTGTCCGTTATAGGGCCAAGTGCCAACAAAGAATCAATTTTCTTCGTACAATTACCGGAACTTGGTGGGGAGCACACCCGGAAGATCTGATCAGGTTGTATCGAACAACCATCTTGTCGGTTCTAGAGTACGGTAGCTTCTGCTTTCAATCCGCGGCGAAAACACATATCTTGAAGCTGCAACGAGTTCAATACCGTTGCCTCCGAATCGCGCTTGGCTGTATGCACTCGACGCATACGATGAGCCTCGAAGTACTCGCGGGTGTTCTCCCACTGACAGATCGTTTCGCGGAGCTGTCCTTTCGGTTTCTTATCCGTTGTGAAGTAATGAACCCATTGGTAATAGAAAACTTTGAGAAGCTGCTCGACAGAAATCCTCAAACAAGATTCATGAGTCTCTATTACGATTACATGACGCTGGAGATTGGCCCTTCTTCATTCAATTCCTCTCGTGTTTGCCTCCAAGACTTTTATAGTTCCTCTGTAAATTTTGATCTGACCATGTTGCAAGAAATCCGTGGAATACCAGATCACCATCGGTCGATGGTTGTTCCCTTAATTTTTGCAAACAAGTACCACCATATTAGTAACAATAAGAGTTTTTTCACAGATGGGTCAACTATAAACGCTTCCACTGGATTTGGAGTATTCAACGAATTTCATAGCGCCTCATATCAACTGCAAAAACCCTGTTCCGTATACGTTGCGGAACTAGCAGCCATATTTTACGCAGTAGAGCAAATTGCCTCACTACCATCTGATCACTATTTTATTTTTACTGATAGCCTTAGCTCGTTGGAGGCTATTCGATCAATGAGGCTGATGAAGCACTCCTCGTATTTCCTGACCGAAATCCGAGCTAAATTGAGTACTTTATCTAACTGCTCCTATACTATCACCTTAGTTTGGGTCCCATCTCATTGCTCAATTCCGGGTAATGAGAAAGCGGACTCGCTAGCTAAGGTGGGCGCTATGGAAGGCGATATTTTTGATCGACAAATCGCCTTTGCGGAATTTTTTTCAATTACCCGTCAGCACGTCCTCACCAACTGGCAACAAAAATGGAATGAGAGTGATCTGGGAAGATGGTTACATTCTATTCTCCCACAGGTGTCGAACAAGCCATGGTTCAAAGGATTGGACATGAGCCGTGACTTTATACGTGTCATGTCAAGGCTCATGTCCAATCACTACTCGTTAGACTCGCATTTCTTCCGAATCGGGCTCGCAGGCAGCAATTTGTGCGCTTGTGGTAGTGGCTATCACGATATCGACCACGTGCTTTGGTCATGCACCCTACATTGTGTTGCTAGATCCGAGTTATCCGCATCCCTCAGGGCCCGAGGAAAACAACCTATGCGGCCCGTTAGAGACATCTTGGCGAGCCGAGATCTCGATTATTTTAATTTAATTTATGTGTTTTTAAAACGGATCGATCTGAGGATTTAGTAGTTAGTGTCATCTTGTGTTCTCTCAAGTTGCTAGGTCTCCATCGGTGTACCCCCATGTTTGTCTTTTTCTCCAGTATGTCGCTTAGTTCTAGATCAAGAGCACATTGCTCTAAAAAACCTTGTGTTCTCAATCCCTACCCTGCCACCCGTTTGTTACAATTTGTTACCCCTAACCTCGAGAAAGCCGCGAGTAATCGGCCCCCGCTTTACTAACGTTAGTTTTAAGTAATTTTGTACCCAAACGATGAATATCGGCTCCGCAAAGCTACGGCAAATGAGCCTGGAAAAATAAACGCATTATAAAAAAAAAAAAAAAAATTGATCAAATGTTCCGGTAAATTTTCTGATATATATTTATAATTCCCTGAAGGTTCTAAAGTTTTCGGATCAAGCATAGAATTCTCGGAATATCCCATAATTCCAAGGAACTCCCTGTAAATCGCTGCAAATTTCCTTAAGTTAAAAGGGGTTTTCCGATGTTATCTAATCGTCCTCGAAGTACACGGAACTTCATTGAATATAAATAAACAATCAAAAAAATCTAAATTTCTAAGACGTTCTGTGGAATTTCTTGAAAATATCGGTGCTTGCTAAAACTTCTCGCATTTATTTTCAACTAGCTTTAGTAGAGTGTGCCCGGCCTTGCTCGGGTCTCAATATTAGCTTAAGTTTACGCGCCAATTAAAAAAAAGTATGCTATATTGTACGTAGTCCCCCCCCTCTTATCTAAGGGGCTACCCCCTATGACCTCCACATGCTAAATTTGGTTCAATTTGCTTGATTAGCTCTCGAGTTATGCAGAAATTTCTGTTTCATTTGTATGGGAGCACCCACCCGAACCATCATAAGAACCTTTCCCTTCCCCAAAAACCCCTGCATACAAATTTTTACGCCGATCCGTTCAGTAGTTTCCGAGTCTATAAGGGTCAGACAGACAGACAGAAATTCATAGATTAATGGAACTTCGTTGATGTTCTCTAATCAACATAGCTAAATTTTCGAATTTTCTATAGTTCTTGAAATTTCCATGATATAGCACCCTTGAAATACTCTCACATTTTCCGGATGTTCATATAATTTGTATTGCGTTCCAGAAATTTTCTGTGAGAAAACCGAAGTTTCCGGAAATTCCGGTTTCTGCCATTTCCTTGAAATTGTTTGAACTGCCCTTTAATTTTCTGATCTGTCTTCATGTTCTCGGAGCTTCCCTAAAACTCTCAACTCTAATGTAGATCTTGGTTTGGCTTTAAAGAATTCTCGTTAACACTTTTAAAAATCCCTAAAATTCTCTGGATTTCTGTGAAGTTCCTGAAATATTTATGAATGTCTCTGTACTGAATCTTTCGGAACATCATATGGGTTCACGATTTTATTTCAGCACCTCATGGAACTATCCTGAACTTGCCCAAACTCACGCTTATAGATTTTTAAACCAATTCAATAGTCTGGGCTAAAATTTCGGAGACTGCCCCTTAAAATCTCTGGAATTCCCCAAAGATCTCTAGATCTAGCTTTTCTGAGATCAATAGAACTTCAATAAAGTTTCTAGTTAGTACGGAATGTTGTGATCCTAGATTTACTAAAATGAAGTAAGTGTTCAACTACAACATTTAATGGATTTGATAGTAAAGCTGTTTCTTTAAAACTGATTGTCATGTCTTAAAAAAGTTTGCGTTAAAACATATTTTAACGCATTTCATAAATAACATTCTTATTATAAACCTGGAAATTATCCGCCAAAGTTAAGGAAAAACCTGGAAAACTCAGGGAACTTTATTTAGCCAAATGAGAGGACACCCTGTAGATATAGAAGAACGATTAAACGTTAAAGAAAAACTCTATACCAGGTCGTCAACTTCAAATTGTTCAAAAATAGAACAAAACGTAGGCCTATCCAGAAGAATGATAAATCTGGAAATAAATTCACGTTTAAAAAAGTTTGAAATAGTGACTTATTACAAGAAAAAGTGACTTTAGTTACCTGGCCTTAAAAAAAAAGTGACTGGCTTGAAAAAAGTGACCAAGTCACTAAAAAGTGACTCTCTACCAGCCCTGCCATTTGTGCTGTTTGAGTTTTGCCTATCTATTTTTTTTTAATCGAACAATTTACTAAGTTGATATTAGGTGCAGATCGCGAATTGGCGATTAGAACGAAAAATGTACAAAGTCACGAATTTAGACAAATTTAGACAATTTTAGATCAGTTAACATAGAAACCGGATACAGAAACTTCGTAACATCTCAAACATAGACAAATGTTCATAACTCTGGGACCTTGACAACTTTTCTAGATATCTAGAAAACTTTCAAGATCAAGAAGTAAAAAAAGTAAAAGAGTATGTGCCTATGGGCACGAACGGAAGGTTGACTTAGGACCGCGATTGATCGGTGCGCTTGCGCTTAGTTCTTTTAGTTGATTAAAATCTATAAACATAAAACTCTTTAAATATTGCAAATGGTGCCCGGGTGTTTGAAAAGGGCCGAATCAATATCCGAAATTGAATGGATACAAACCGTAAGAGCAAACTCATGAAGGAAAGCTACCGCGTACCTGTCGGCAATTCAAGAACAACATGTGAAAAGGGCATACAATCTTTTTGTAAACAAACCTTCTTATGCCCTTTTCTCGCCACCCACATAACACCCACGCAAACCATCCACATCACCGGGTAGGGTAAACTTTCCCCTTTCCGATGATGTTGTTGCTTTGCGTGGGTGACCCTCGGTTGGCGAGAACAAGGCTTACAAAGGTTTGTTTACAAAAAGCTTGTATGCCCTTTTCACATGTGGCTCTTGAATTAATGATTGTTAGAACCTGTAATTTCAAAGCTTGTAAGTGCCATCATATTCTTTAAGATAATATTATTATTGATCTTTAAAAAACAAGAATGATATTGTATCGTAACCATAATGTTTCATCTAGATTTTTGGTAAACTTAAAGTTACATTTCTATCAATTTTTCTACAGCAGTTTCCATATTCAATATTAAAGAAAATTAAAGTTATTGGAAACGTGTTGCCAAAATCGGAGCCTTGCCTTAATCGTTTAAATCATATTGATCGCGCACGATAGGACCCTACTGCGTTGTGATCAGTATAAGATTAAATTAAAATACGACCGAATATTCTACCAACCAGCTGCGGTGGTGGTTTCGAGACGATTGAATATATTTCACACACGATACAATAAACGTACAAACACAATACGGTATAGCAGGCATTACAATGTTAACAATAGAACGTATAGGGAAGTGGCGCGTTGCCCAAACACATATCGATGCAAAACCCAACCAGTGTGGAGACTGTTGATTCGATGCTAGTTCCCCCTCGCCAGTATCTCTAGAAAATGGTTTGGCTTCCCGGGCTGCGATAGGTTAATCTATGACGAACTTCAACCACGCAACTTCGAAGTCGTAGCACTGCAGGAACTTTGCTGGACGGGACAAAAAGTATGGAAAAGCGGGCATCGAGCGGCTACTTTTTACCAGAGCTGTGACACCACCAACGAGCTGGGAACCGGCTTTGTTGTGCTGGCGGCGTTACACGCTAACACTCCTCCTCGTGCGTCTCGCCTTAGACGACCCTGGGAGGGAGGAAGCGCTGAAGTTTTACCGAGAACGCCATCTCTCGTGCAGACAGGTGATCCGTGACGCAAAGCGATCTAGCTGGATGGATTTCTTAGATTCAATCGACGAATCCCAATCGTCGAGTGAATTGTGGAATCGCGTCAACGCTCTGAGTGGCAAGCTCATGGCACCTCAATCTCGGAACCGAAGGACATCGCCGACGAATTAGGAAAATATTTTGCCGGCCTGTCTGCTGTCAGTCAGCTACGACAGCGATTTCGTCCAGCGCGTCAAACCTTCCACAAGCAGCATTGGCGACTTGCAAATTCCACCCAATTTCCCTCCTCTCCAGATCAACGAAGCTCTTACATTCCGGGAGCTCCAATTTGCCCTCGGCAGCAGTTGTGGTAAATCTGCCGGGCCGGACGAGATTGGATACCTTGGAAATCTTCAAACGAAAAACGAGGCTACTCGCCCTCTTCAACGATCTATGGCTCACTGACTCGTATTCGGACCTCTGGAAACAAAGCTTGGTTGTACCCATTCCGAAGAACAACACGGCAAAAGTGATGGAGAGAATGGTAAATCGTCGTCTTAAGCAGTTTCTGGAGTCAAACGGCCTCCTCGACGAACGGCAGCATGCGTTCCGGCAAGGACACGGCTCCTCCACTTACTTTGCAGCCCTCGGGAATGTACTTAAGGAAGCCCAGGACAACGGTCACCATGCGGACTTAGTCTCCCTTGATATTTCAAAGGCGTTCAACAGGGCATGGACACCTGATGTCATCAGGCAGCTCATCGGCTGGGGCCTGGAAGGTCACATCACACATTTTGTACGGAATTTCCTCCTTGATCGTACCTTCCAGGTGACCGTCGGGAACACTCGCTCGGATCCGTTCCCCGAAGAAACTGGAGTGTTCCAGGGGTCCGTCATAGCGGTAACGCTATTCCTGGTGGCAATGAACGGGGTATTCAGCCGATTGCCCAAGAACGTACACGTAATCGTTTATGCCGACGACATACTCATCGTCGCAACGGGACGAACGACTAAGCGGACCAGGAACATAGCTCAAGCAGCAGTCTCCGCCGTCAGCAGGTGGGCGCTTTCGGTTGGTTTCCAGCTCTCCGCTCCGAAGAGTGTACGGTGCCATATATGTCACTCGGACCATCTGATTCGAGGACCACCGATCACCATCCAAGATCACCCGATTCCGCTCAAGAAAACAGTGCGTGTTCTGGGGGTAGTACTGGATCGCACCATAAGCTTCAACCAGCACTTCAGGATGGTGAAAAAATGTCGTAGCCGCATCAACATAGTCAGGACAATATCCCGCCCGCATCGCTCCAGCAACCGTGAGATCCGCCTTCGTGTCGCTCGGGCTGTTATCGACAGTCAACTTTTCTACGGCCCCGAAATAACCTGCTTAGCCACCGAGAAGCTCAACCACACCCTCGCTCCGATATACAATACCTACGTACGTATCGTATCCGGCCTTCTCCCTTCCACGCCTGCAGACGCCGCATGTGTGGAAATCGGAATCCTCCCTTTCCACTATCGATCTGCTGCAGCCATTGCTACGAAAGCCGCTGCCCTCGCTGCTAAGACATCCGGGAATGAAAGGGTCTTTCTCCTCAACGAGGGAAACAGAGCCCTCCGCACTGCAGCCAACCGTGACCTTCCCCCAGTGGCCAGGGTCCACTGGCATGGAGAGAAGAGTTGGCGATCAAACCTCGTCAAAATAGATAAGCGGATTAAGAGTGGATTCCAAGCCGGAGATAACTCTGTAGCTTTGAGACGTTCTGTTGCAGAGCTTCTCGGGTCGGTTTATCCGGGGCTCGTTCATTGTTTTACGGACGGATCGCGGTCCCGGGCTGGAGTTGGACTCGGAGTGACAGGACCGAACACCGAACGAGTCAAAGTCTACCGGAGGAGTGTTCCGTCTTTTCCGCTGAAGCCGCAGCTATTCTAGACGCAGCCATCACTCCGGCAGATCAACCGATCCTCGTATTAACTGACTCACACAGCGTCATCCAAGCGCTGGAAGCCGAAGCCCCGAGCCACCCCTGGACACAAGCCATTACACGGTACGCCCCACCTTCAACCGTCTTTACTTGGATCCGGGGACACTGCGCTGTTCCCGGAAACGAGGCTGCGGACAGACTGGCGCGATCTGGCGCATCCCCCCCGCTACACCAGAAACGTACCCCTCCTCGACGTCAAGCGTTGGATTGGGAATACCATTATGGAAGCCTGGCAGCAGGAATGGTTCCAGTCGCGGACCACTTTCTTGAGGAAGATCAAGGGAACCGTACGCTCCTGGCCGGACAGCCAAAAGTACAAGGACCACCGGATCATCTCAAGACTCCGGACCGGCCATGCGAGGATTTCCTGTAATTTCGGTGGGACACCTTTCTCTGTTCAATCTGCAGCATCCCCGCCTCGGTGGAACACGTGCTGTGTATCTGCCCGGAGTTCTAGAAGCTACGCGAACAACATGGACTCCTGGAGAACGTCAGTAATCTGCTTGGTAACGACCCCTCGACGTTGGCTGCGCTGATCGCCTTTCTGAAAGAAGCCCACTTGTATGACCAAATCTAGCCCCCCGTCGGTGACTGCACTGATCGTGTGTTCCTCACGTTTCTATTTTTTATTTCTGCCGTCGGGGTTTCTCCGACGGACCGGGCACTCTCTCCTACGGTGGAGCTCTACCTTGTTCGCGCACCCAGTCCTCACCACAGCCCCGATGTAATCCTCACCTTACATTAAGTTTTTAAAATGTTGTCTGTCTCATTCGTTGGGTAATCAGAGCCGGTTATACGTCACGTTCATTTTAAATTGAAACCTATTTTTTAGGCAAGATCTAGCCTGACCATCTGGTGTATAACGTGATGAACTAGCCTACGGCTAAAAATCACGGTAAGAAAGAAAAAAATTCCTCGTGAACTAGCCTTGACCTCCTCCATCTCCATCGAACCTTCCGATCATAACCGGCCCAAAAGGCTTAGTCAGAATGTCCGCGATCATATCCTTGGACGGACAGAACCGCAGCTCCATTTCTCCTGTAGCACACCGCTCCTTGGTATAATGGAAACGAGTATCGATATGTTTCGATCTTCGCTTCTGTTGATCGAGTGCGACGAAGTTCATTCATCCTTTGTTGTCTTCGGGAATTACGGTTGCACAGGTTTGCTTCACGTTCAGCTCATCCATCAACCTTCTCAGTAAAACTGTTGCTGTGTAGCCTCCGACAATGCTACGTATTCTGCCTTCATGGTGGACGTAGCCACGCTGCTCTGCTTACGGCTCGTCCAGCTGATCATAGCTTGTCCTAAGCGGAACAGGTAACCACTGCATGACTTGCGGTCGTTGTTATCACCCGGCCAATCGGTGTCACAGTAGCCCTCCAAATTCTCCTCCACTTCTCTAGTGCTTCCGCCAAGCTTCAGACCGTAGTCCATCGTATGAATCAAGTACCGGACGATCCTTTTGGCCTCGTTCCAGTCAACGGCTAAGTATTCCCACGCTAGCCGCAATATCCGGACGGGTATTCGTTTCTAGATACAATAGAGATCCAATCAGCTTGTGATACTCGACGTTGTCCTTGAGGTTTCGACTGTACTTCATTACTTTGAAATACCAAGTGTCGAGTGGATACTTCGAATCTTTTGCGCCTTCCATCCCAAAACGTTTAACCAGCTTTCTTATGAAAACACTTTGATCCAAGACGAAGAAACCATCAACGCTCCTCGTGACTCGTATTCCCAGAAAACAGTTGATATTCCCCAACTTGGAGATGGTTAACTTCTCTTGCAGTGAATGTTCGACCTTTGTGATCTCCTCCTCATGCGCACACACAACCAAAATGTCGTCTACGTAGATCATAAGATACACCTAATCACCATTATCGAGACGCTTCCGGTACAAGCACGTGTCCGCCGTACATTGGTCGAACCCCATACCAATCAAAATCTGCGCAACAGTCATATGCCAAACCTTGGCAGCTTGCTTTAGGCCGTAAATGCTTTTACGTAGCCGGCAGAATTGATGTTGTCTTCCTTTGACGATGAATCCTGGTTGCTGGCGCATGAAAATCTCTTCTTGCAGTGTGCCATATAGATAGGCCGTTTTGACGTCCGGATGTTTGACGATCCAGCCGCGATTGCCTGCGACAGCCAATAGTACGCGAAAAGTACCCTGCTGTGCCACCGGATCTCACTGCCATTTTCCCCAAATAGTACACTGAAGTATTTATTTGCGAGGGTAGTCACCGAAATAAATCCACTTGTAAATTTCGGAACATACAGCAAGTCCGATAGCGCAATATCCAGCGGACATCCGTCCATATTGACTCCGGTAATCTTCCCGCTGCCTATTCCTTCGACAGCTGCCTTTTTAACGTCCGCCAGCATTACGCTCATTCCCTTCAGCTCGTTTAGGGATTCAAAGAAACTTCTTGTTCCCGTCATGTGCTTCGAAGCCCCACTGTCCACAAACCAGCTCACATTTTCTGTATTCCCGGCAATCCAAGCAAGTGGTCCATCGAAAACGTTTTTGACTTGCTTTGCCTTCGCAGTATCTTCTTTTTTCGGCTGGCTCGCAGTGTGCTTCATCCTGCTTCTTCCCAGATGCTTTCTGCAGTTCCGTTTCAGGTGACCAGGTTTCTTACCTACGGAAACCTTGTTACGACTTTTACTTCCTCTAAATCATCAAGTTTGGTCAACTTCAGCGAGTCAAATGTAATCCCGAGGGACTAGTTCACCTTCAAAGACCTCACTAAATAATCCATCGGTAGTAGCGACGGGCGGTGTGTACAAAGGGCAGGAACGTAATCAACGCTAGCTAATGACCAGCACTTACTGCACTTACCATTTCAATCCATAATCCCGACTAAATGAGCATTTCAAGTGATTTCCCGGCCCTCTCGGGCTAGGATACACGCTGCTGCTCACATTGTAGCGCGCGTGCAGCCCAGAACATCTAAGGTCATCACGGACCTGTTATCGCTCAATCTCATTTTGCTGAACACAAATTGTCCTATTAAGCAGAAGTCATCCTCGATGAGCAGACCCGTGTCTCCTGACTTCCACTAGCACTGCCATCGCTTCGTTGCTGACGAGACTGGTGACGTTATTCCACCTTCAGAACGGGTGAACGGGTCACGTCGTTTTTCGGCTTCAGGAAGCAACTTGGATTTGATTCCAACGTAAGCTCCGTACTCGGGCTCTTTAATCAGTAAGTACATAGTACATGCATAGAGGTAACTACAGGTACAGGTAGGCGTGTTTTGTTTATTGAGTTACGTAATTTGTCGTTTGGGCTGGTTGTCTCCGTGTTGCAGGTAATAGTCTAAAAAGCCAGGAATATCCATTTCCTTGGTCCTTATTCAGTAAATTTGCTTGTTTCTGTTTGTAAATTTCTAAACTGTCAGCTACGTTACGTTTCCAAGGGTTTGTAATATGTCATACAATTATTATGTCCATCAATCAATTTAGATTTGCAGAATTGCTTGGATGCTTGATACGAGAATTTCAAAATTCCCTGAAGATTTTCAGTTTCCCAGGTAGTACACACCCTAGGGTTAAAGATATATAAAACTTATGGATGTCATATTTGCATATCCTCTTAGATCCATAGGTTAACATTAGCGGAATTGGGAGAAAAGCTAGGACGAGAAGAAAAAAAGATCAGGCAGTGCAGCTTCAAGTTGCAAACATAGGGACCTTCAATAAGGCGTCCTGCATCCAGTCGGGCGGAAAAGTCGTGGTTTTCCAGAGATAACATACTAAATTGAATTATCAGGATAGTTGAATTCGGATAGCTGCTTCTATCTCTTGCCTTCGGCCAAGAAGTTCCCACACACTCGCTTGTCCCTTCTGATCTGGCTGATGCAAATGTGGTTGGTTTGATTCTCGGTATGTCCATCTCGGGTCGATGGGGGAAGAGCGAACCCCCGATCACCATGGTGTTATCGCCATAAACTCCGCAAACCGTCTCGGGCATTTTTTTTCTCGGGATCATGGCATCCCATGACAGCTTGAGGTCTCCTATCCGTCCTGATGGTTTAGCTTCCGGGCTTAGGTGTCGCTTCCGGGATAAGCTTTGCTTGTGCATCCGACAGACGTTGGCTGTATAAGCCGCTCCTCCATGGTGATCCGACGCTCTTCCCTGGAATGCCCTGAATGTATACTAAGAGCTTAATCTACCCGCTCTTCCAGTCTTTCAGACAACTGATGAAGTTGATCAGGTGTGATTTAAGTGCACTAAAGTCGTTTCGTATGGTTTCAATTCCAGAAAGGTATTCACGAGTTCTTCTTATTTTTCCTGGAAGGCGACTTCTTGTTTGCTCTTCTGCATTCTCCCGTGAAAAGTCTTACGGTTTGCTATTTTTTGGGAATCCTACTAATGTCATCAGGTATGCAGATTATGAATCTTAATCCCCCCTTTCGCGTCATTGAGCAGCATTTACTTGCGTCTCCAATCCCGAATTAGTTACAGGCTCTAAGATTACTAATCAAGAGATTATACTCGTCGGAGAGCAGAGATGACGTAAGTCACTGCACATGGGAAAATTAGCTGTAAATAACTCATTGATTAGGAAACTTTAAAAATTACCTTGTTCGGTGAAGTTGAACAACGGAGGAAATTCGCGACCGTTCGGTAGTGTCTTGTTGCCCTCTCGCAGCTCGTTGAAGAATGGGTGCGCACATGCCTGGATCGGGGTGATCCTTGTACCCGGGGTGTACTCTAGCAACCGGGACACCAGGGCGATCGCATCTGGTGGAGTACGTGCTCGGAATACCTGGCGAGGATGACGACGGATGGGAAAGAGAAATGAAAACAAATGTTATCAGTAAAGTTGTTTTTTATCGCAAAATAAAAAAAAAGGAACAGAACGGAAAAGTAAAGAACAGGAAATAGTCGATGTTAAAAGAGAGAGAAAAAAAACATAACAAATAATAAATAAACAGAAAACAATAATCGGGATAAAAATGGAGAAAATAAGAATAGAAAAGGTTTCGTACGAGCAAACGAAACGAACAAAAAGAAAACAGAAAAAGGTAGGCAGGTCCCAACAAACCATTTGAGCCGATTGAAGGCTGAATAAGCAATTTTTTTTTAGCTGAGAAAGCATATTTTTGCCTGAATCAGCTCTTATTCTGCTTCCAATGGTTGTGTTGGGTTTGAGAAAAGAAGAAAAGTAGGAAACGAACTTCAATAATTCACTCTTTGCTGTCAGATCATCAGGCGATTGGTTTCGACTCACGTCAGTTAACGAAAAAAAACGAAAGTAAATTAAACAAAAGGTGTGCGGCGAGCGATGCAGTGGTGGGTGGTGACGAGATGAGATACCGGCTTAGACAGCAGCAACAGATTCGAAGAGAAGGCAGCTTGCTTCCTCTCATCAGCTACTACATGACAAAACACGGATATACATGGAGAGGAGAGAGAGAACAACAGCCAATCAATCCAACGTTACGGGATGAAGTGAAGCACAAACTCGGATCAAGAACAAGAACAGTGTGAGTTGTTTAGTTGCAGGCAGTTGAGCTACAAACAGTGTCACGACGCACTACGGTTACGTTATCATAGCAGTGATGAGAGGAATGATTTCTGCGGAGATGATGGCGCAATACGAAGAGAAAGAAGAAGCTTTAATGCAAGCCGTGCTGTGCGGTGGGTGGTCACTCTCGGCCCAAGGGGGAATGCTAGAGAACTAAACTAGTGCCGAAATATTCTTCAACAGTGAACTCGTTAGGGCGAACACTCGATTGGGTGATTACCATATTTCGTATCCCTGGTGATTTTTTTTTAGTTAGTCAATCGATAATGGTTTATTATTATCACAGCTTAGTATACCTACTGGGGAAAAAAAACACGGTTTCCATTTCTGATTAGATTGACCAACAGAACAACGACAAACTGGGAGTTTTGCTGGTGTACAAGAATGAATATAAGGAGGGTTCTGCGCGAATTTCCATCGGATGAAATTTGTCTGCTTCACGGTCTAACAACAAACCTTATTGGCGCGAAACCCTTCGGTGTGCAGCAAAATGCAAGAACAAACAACACAATTTTGCCGGAAATGTTTGATTCGAAATTTCCTGGTGACGGTGATTCACTACATGGGTGACCTTCTTCACTTCTGATACCTACACATACTGATTTGGGTTGTGAGTAAATGGTAGATAGATACGTTCGACCTATACTGAGAAAATACAAATGTACTATATTTACAATATAGTTCACTCTTCGAGTTTCCATACATCACGCAGGGGGACAGAAACTTCCCATTCGACACACCTGCCAACCTGCATTTGGTTACAGCCGAGGGGTGAGTGAGTTGCAATTATTACACACTAAAAATATAATTTAATTACATTAATTACAATCAGAGAAAAAAGTTGTGCTCATTGCTTAGGCCCGGAGATACCTGTGGGAACACGAAAGTAATTCTAGATAGAGCTGGAATTAGGGCCTTACAGCTTTTGTATACAATGACTTCTCTTGACGATTCACCCACGCAAACCAACATCCTCAACGGGTAGGGAAAGACTTCCCCTATCCGATGGTTAGGTTGGTCTGCGTGGACTTGCCTTGAATTCCTAGAAATCATCGATATAAGTCTAAATTGGAATGCTCGATCTCTTAAAGATAATGAAGACGAGCTATTTAACTTTTTGAGATTTCGTAACGTGCATATTCCCGTTATAACTGAAACGTTCCTTAAACCTGACCATAAGGTTAAGAAGGACGCAAAGTATTTCAATTATAGAAATGATCGTCTTGATGGACCCTGTGGTGGCGTTGCCATCAATGCTCATAGACGAATCAAACATAAGATTCTTTCTTCATTTGAAACCAAAGTTTTTGAAACTTTAGGAGTTTCTGTTGAAACAAAATTTGGACAACTTACGTGTATAGCTGCCTATTTGCCATTCCAATGCGTAGGCCATCAAAAGAATTTGCTCAAGGGTGACCTCCAGAAACTTACCCGTCATAGGTCTAAATTCTTCATTATTGGTGATTTTAATGCACAACATCGCTCATGGAATAATGCTCAAAGCAATTCCAATGGTAATATTCTATTTGATGATTGTTCTGCAGGTTATAACACTATTAAATATCCAAGCAGTCCAACATGCTTTTCTTCAGCAAGAAATCCCTCAACTATTAATTTGGTCTTAACTGATTCATGTCAACTTTGTAGCCAATTGGTTACCCATGCTGACTTCGGTTCTGATCACCTTCCAGTAACTTTTGAAATATCCCAAGAATTAATTTGTAATCCCAACAGCTCTACTTTCAATTACCATAGAGCTGATTGGGAGCAATATCGAACATTTATGGAATATAACTTCGATCCAAACATTCCTTTGCAAACCAAAGATGAAATTAATTTTGCTCTTGAATCTCTGACTACTTCTATAGTTGAAGCAAGAGCTGCCTCAGTACCAAAATGCTAGGTTAAATTCGATTCAATTATAATAGACGACGATCTTCAGCTCTTGATCCGTCTTAAAAATGTCCGTAGGAGACAATATCAAAGAACACGCGATCCTGCCATGAAAGTTATCTGGCGGGATTTACAAAAACAAATTAAAAAAACGATTTTCTGCCCTGAGGAACAAAACTTTTGAAAATAATGTTTCTGAATTAGACCCGAGTTCCAAACCCTTGTGGAAACTCAAAAAAATTTGAAAAAAAAACCTCAAAAGCCTATTCCAGCGCTTAAAGAAGGTGGTAAAATTATTAATCACAAATTTGAAAAAAAAAAACCCAGAAACTTGCTAAGCAATTCGAGAGTTCACATAATTTTAGTTTGGGTCTTACTAGTCCTATTGAGAATCCGGTTGCTCGGGATTATCTGAATATTTTCTCTCGCGAAAATATTTTTGATGATTCCTGAGGGACTGATTTGAAGGAAGTAAGATATATAACTAAAAAGTTTCATAATATGAAAGCTCCAGGTGATGATGAAATTTTCTATATCCTCATAAAAAAAAAACTCCCAGAGAGTACCTTGTCTTTCTTGGTAAAATTATTTAACAGATGTTTCCATTTGGCATACTTTCCTGATAAATGGAAAAATGCTAAAGTTGTTCCAATTTTGAAGCCGGATAAAAATCCAGCTGAAGCTTCTAGCTTCCGTCTAATAATTTTGCTTTCTTTAATAAGTAAACTTGTTGAAAAGATAGGTCTGATTTGCCTCACGGTTGCCACAAATCTTTGTTCGCTGATGACACAGGCATTCCCGCTAGAGGAAGAAGTCTTCGTGTTATTTGCCGCAGACTGCAGAAAATTTTAGATATTTTCTCTTCTTATTTACAAAAATGGAAGATTTCTCCCAACGCTTCCAAAACTCAACTTATAATATTTCCACATAAGCCTAGAGCTTCGTTTTTGAAACCTAGTAGTAGTCACATAGTCACTATGAACGGAGTTCCAATTTCCTGGTCAAACCAAGTGAAATATCTTGGATTAATACTTGACCAAAAATTAACTTTTAAAGATCACATTGAGGGCACTCAAGCCAAATGTAACAAATATATCAAATGTTTGTATCCTCTTATAAACAGGAAATCCAAACTTTGCCTGACGAATAAACTTCTAATATTTAAACAAGTTTTTAGACCGGCCATGCTTTACGCTGTGCCAATATGGTCTAGTTGATGCACTACCAGGAAAAAAGCACTTCAAAGGATTCAGAGCAAAGTTTTGAAGATGATTTTAAAGTTGCCTCCCTGGTACAGTACTACCGAAGTACATAGAATTGTTGAATGTTGAGACTTTAGAACAAATGTCCAACAAAATAATTAATAATTTCAGGCAAAAATCGTTGCAATCTTCAATTGCAACGATTAGTTCCCTTTGTACTTAGATAAGATTTAGTTTTAGTTTTAAGATTTCAATTGTTATACTGACATGCAGGTTTATAAAACCTGTTTAAAATGCTGAATTGCCTAGGCAGGAACAATGTAAAAACACTTAGATATATATCATAACAATTAAGGCTGGTAAGCTACTGTAGTAACTGGAGCACCTTGGTTAAAATGTAATGTATTTATTTTGAATTTGGAACAAATAAAGCGTTTAAAAAAAATATCGATAGAAGTCATTGTTTACAAAAGATGTTACGCCTTAATTCCTGCTCTATTTAGAATTGTTTAAACAAGTTTTGATCATAATCTCTGTTGTAGCTCTGAAGCATCCCTCGTAATGTTTATAGAATACATTAGTTGCCTTTTCTGACGCAAAGGCGCGCTTTTTGGCCGAAAATCATGTCTCAGAGAAAACACGATGTTACGAAGGGCAATTTCCAGGCAAATATTTGAAGAATCAGAGAAAAATTATATTGATATTTTTTTTCAAATTAAAATCAGTTGCAATAACTGAGGCTTGCATGTTTTGTTATATCAGTGAAAAATATGGCAATTCAAAAAGCAGACCTGTAACTAGACCTCTGGACGATTCAGTTTCAGGATGGGACTGATACATTGGCGTAGCTAGAAAATTTATCTGGCCTAGGGATGGCCTGTTGATTTTTTTTTATTTTGCTAAACTACGGTTAAATAAAAGTTCGCAATGATGCTTATTTTTGGGAAAAATTTTTTTCTGTGACTGATAATACGACATTGAGGCTTACTTTTATTATAATGGTGAAACAATAAATTTGATTATTTCTATTTCATAGCAATGATTGCGATCATGTTGGGGGAGCCTTAAAAGTTTACTGAATTTCAACAAGCAATGATCCTTTGTTCATGCTTTTTGTAATGAAATCACATAGCGTCCGGATGTCATAAATTTAAGCATCTCAAACTGAAGAAAATGCTCAGAGTTAGGTAATTCCATGAATTTTGTTACTAGCTTTTTTAGATTCTGAATATTTCATCATCAGACATAGGAAGCCAAATAAATTCCAGGAGTTTGAATTTGAAACATGGTAAAGTGCACACAGAATAAATTTCATGCACTTAAACATGTTCAAGATTAGGATTTAAAAATTTCGAAAAATAATGAAAAGTCTGGTTGTAATTTGTTACGACTCTCATATTTCAAGAGAAAAGAAAGTAATAAAGCATTTATTCAGAGCATTGTTTATTCGATGCATCGGACTAACTAACATTCGGAGTCAAGCAAGATTTAACTTTAATTCTAATCGAAAGGAATGAATTCGAAACTTGAATTATTGTATCCCTGTTTGTAATTAGATAAAAATTGAATTTATTTTTACAAAAGCATTGGAGTTTTAAATTTTTTTAAATGATATTAGGTTTGGTTATACCCGGTGCTAAGGCATTCAAACTATCATGCAGCTGAATTCCGGGCATAAATTTCATCGGAAAGAAAGAAATTTATACATATTATATATGTATATGTAGAAATTTCCATCTCTTCGTTAAAATTTATGCCCGAAATCAGAATGTACAAACATGTCCATAAATCTAGATTCATCATTCAAGATTCCATCACAGATTCAATTAGCTGGAAAACTTTTGAATTCCGTAATCCGGGATAAATTGATCACTATTTAACGTAAATAAATAAATGTCTACAAGAAACTAATCGCAATTAAGTCAGTAGCTATGAGGGCTCCATCGTTCTGCATAATTTCTTATAATATTGGATGTTCTGTTAATTTTTAGGACATCTTTGATATCTTAAATTTGAAAATATTAATATGGGGTGAAATTGATCAACCCCTCAAATGGCTTCCCAGTGCATTTTTAGTAATTATTCTTATTAAATGTGGCTTCCCTGAATCCGATTCAGATGCTAAAACCCTTGTGTGAAAAGTGTTTTCAGCAGAGACACCAAAAAAGATGTCTTAAATGCACAGTTGCGCCTAAATGTAGGCAATTTCATTCAAATTCACTGGTAATTTTTCGAAAAACCCTGGATTTCAGGATATTTGAAACATTCTACCGCAATTTATTAAATAATTCGGATTCATTGACACTTCGTTTAGTAAAACAAGATACTTGAATGGTAATGACATCAATCGTTGCAGTCCTATGATCATTTGTTTGGATGTTGATATTGTATGCTACTTAATGTCAGCTCTATAAAATTGAAATTTATGCAATTTTTTTCGCTAGGAAAAACAATCATTGGAGTCTCATGATGAAATACTTTTAAGATTTTTTTTTTTATATCTATCACCGACCATGTTATACGTGACAATTAGAAGTGCAACGCATTGTGATCAATTTCACCCCGGTGATCAATTTTCCCCCGGATTACGGTACTTCCTCAACAACCTACAGTCTTGAAAGAATATTACATTTTTAAACAGTTGGAGATCCTCAGAACTTGATCAACCTGAAGTCTTGGAAAAATATCCAGAGAACTTGACTAATATCTTTGCCTATATGGAGATCTTTTGAATATTTACTGCTGTCTAGGAAAGATGTCTGAAGGAATATTCTGTAGCTTATGCAATGTTTCCTGAACATCTACAAAACTCCCTTAAGTTTTACTAAATTTCCTCAACTTCTACGAGGTTCCCAAAATTTATTCCAAATTCCATATTTAGTCAATCTCTCTTAAGTCTACGAAGATCTCTGAACATCTTTGCACTTCTGGAAAAGCACCTATCATCTACAAATATTCTTGATAATCTGGAAGTTCCTTGAAATTTAACGAAAGGAAGGAAGGAAGGAAGGAAGTTCATGGAGCTTTTTAGAATTAAGATCTCTGACAAACTGCAACGTAGTTCCCTACACTGAAGTGAGGATCCCTGAAGTTCCAAGAAGTTGATTGAACTATCTGTAGATTTTCTACAACATTCCCTGAACTTTTTCAAAATTCCTTACACTTATATGAAGTTTTACGCAGCTCCTCAAAATCCTACGAAATTCGCAAAACTTCTACAAAGTTTGCTGTACTTCTACGTTTCTCGATGATTTTCCGCGAAGTTCCACGAACGAAATTTCTTGCATTTGTACGTAATTTTCACAACTATTCCAAGACCATGAGGCCTCAAACAAGTGCCCTGAAGTTATATAGAGGTTCCCGATCGATAATTAGCTTCCCTGAAATTAAATAATGTTCCCTTAACTTCTACGAATCTCTCAAACTCAAATAAATTTCCCACTTCTACGCAGTTTCCAGAACTTTTTCGAGTTCCTTGTTTCTACGAAATTTTCTGTAGATCTATGAAGTTGCCAAAATTTCTAATAAGTTTCCTTAATTTCTACGATGTTCCTTGAACTTCTTAGAAGTCCTTGAAGTTTAACGAAGTTTTTTAAATGTCGATATTATATAATTAATCAAAATTGCTGCCTCTAGTTCTGAACGTAAGAAAAGTAGTCAACATAAAGGACTTAAAAAAAAAAGATTAGTAACATCGAACTTGGCAAGCTTAACAAAATACCGGTGAATAAAATAAAGCATCTAACCAACCTAAGAAGAGGATAAAAGTAGTTGTTTTGATGGCACACCAAAGGAATGTTTGATGTATTAGACTTACATAAATACTTATGTACGGTATGGACCTTTAAAGCGAAATATTCAATAGCAAGTGTATGATCAAACCCCCGGTATTAGCTAGACCCTAGTGGTGCTCATCCAAATGGCCCACAGGCCTGGTGAGTTTGTGCGGCCCGCAGAATGCTTTCAGGATGTGGAATGTATGAAACTTTTATCAAATTAAGATTTCCTTGGATTTCATATCAGAGTTCTTGTGGAACTACTTTATTTTATTCTCTAAATTATTTTCTAAAATCCTTCTAAATTTTTCAAAATTCTTTTCGAATTTTCCATAAATTGTCGTTTTAATTTGCCTCCGTTCGAATTTTCCCAAAATTCCGTTATACATATTTTTTAATTCTGTTGTAATCATCTCAATTCTCCCATGATACTATCCGCAGATGCTGTGAGTTCGAACGAAATTTAACTAAAAACTACTGAAAAAATATAGCTTCTCCTTGACGCAGTCAAAAATATTTCATCCTCCTTAAGATTCCTTTGGAATTAAATCAACTTCAGATACAGATTCCTTTCGAATTATTACCACATTTCTTTTGAAATTAATGTTAGAACTCGTATGAAGTTCTTGTCAGTATTGCTTTGGTACTCCTGTCAGAATTTATTTGGCGTTGTAGAGTTTTGGATATTCTGGATTCTCTTTGAGTTCTTCTCAGAGATTCTCTGAAATTCTCCTGAACGTTTCCTCAGAATTACCATGTAATTCCACCTGAAGCTTTCCTCACAAAGCCTTTCAATTTCTTTTCAGAATCACTTTCTAGTCTTCTCGGAATTCTTTAAGAATACTTTCCAGAATTCCCTAGGAGTTCTCTTCGGAATAACCTTTAAATTATGCCAATTCTCATCGAAATTCCTTTTATGTTTTCCCTGTAAATTTATCCAAGTTCAAGACAGATCCCATGTTTCTTTTTTCAAGCTCAAGTTTTCTTAAAAATTGCTTTCACTTTCCAAAATTCATGGCGTTCATGAGTCATGATTCTGTAGCTCGGAAAACTCAAGTCTAAATAAGGCCTTGGAAATCTTTCGAGATATCCCATTAAAAATATTAACTTAATTTTAGAGCTCGTAAAATCTGTTACAGTTTTGTAGAAACAATATTGTTAATGATTCGTGATCTAAATTTTTTCAAGATCTAAAAAATAAATTTGCTGTCGATGCAATGAATTACGAGGAAAGTCGCTAAACAAACAATCTTTGAATTGCCCCTTTAGCTTGTCTCCCTTGGCTGTTTTCATCATCCCCTTACTCACTTACCCCGCCATATACTCAATATTGCCCGCCATATACCTTCAACTGAGCACCACTGAGCAGGGTTTCTCTACTACCTGGAAAAAAAAACCTGGAATCCCAGGGAATTTTATTTTCCCTGAACACCCCTGGAAGTCTCAGGGAATCTCATCATTACTCAGGGAATTTAATAATTGTCTTACGAAGGATATTTTAAAGAAAAGAATGCATTTTGCTCGTTATTTCCATTAACTCATTGAACTTGTAAAGTAGATTAATCTTCAGTAACAAATACATTTAAAAAATTCTAAGATTTGTAATACCTTTTTTTTTTGGTTGTGGATCCCAGGACATACCTCAAATCTGCTCACCTATCAGAGTTAGGTCAAATGCGCACTCCTTTACCTAACTCACACTTTGATGGGTGAGGGGATTTGAGATATGCCCTGTCGATCCCCTCACACATGTGGTGTCCACGATGAAATTGCCACACTATGAAATTGCTCTAACTTTTTAACCGTTGGGTAGAATTTAATGAAAATTTGGGTGGATTTAGTTCATAGTGCATTATTTACATCCTGCAAGTTTTAAAGTCCTGTGATCAAAACTCGCGGAAATGGAGTCGAAAGAACAGCTCGTGCGTGATAAAATCTTGCGCATTCATCACGAGAACAAGGATCTCTCGCATCGTTCCATCGCTAAAACGTTGGGAATCGCGAATTCCACGGTGTCGCGAGTGATTAAGCGGTTCGAGGAACGGTTGACCACCGATCGGAAGCCCAGAAGTGAAGGAAAAAGTATTCCGTACAACACCAAAAATCACAACCGCGTAGTTGGGGCCTTCAACCGAAATCCGAACGCCTCCGTTAGGGATGTGGCTAAGAAGCTGCACCTAAGCCGAAGTTTTGTCCAGAAGGCCAAAACTAAGGCTGGGCTTCGAACGTTCAAGGTACAAAAGGCCCCTAATCGCGACGAGAAGCTGAACAAGTCCGCCAAAACCCGTGCCAGGAAGTTGTACCTCAACATGCTGACGAAAGTTGAATGCTGCATCATGGACGACGAAACATATGTGAAGGCCGACTTCAAACAGATCCCCGGCAACCTGTTTTTCACGGCCAAGGATAAGTTCAGCGTTCCGGAGCATGTCCGCACTCAGAAGATGTCCAAATTTGCGAAGAAATTCCTGGTTTGGCAAGCCATCTGCACGTGCGGGAAGCGGAGTGCACCTTTCGTGACCCAGGACACGATGAACGGACAGGTGTACATAAAAGAGTGCCTCCAGAAGCGGCTGCTTCCTCTCCTGAAGGCCCACAACGTCCCAACAATCTTCTGGCCGGATTTGGCCTCATGCCACTACTCCAAGGACGTGCTGAAGTGGTATGCGGACAATAAGGTCAATTTCGTGCCGAAAATGTTCAACCCTCCCAACACTCCGGAGCTCCGCCCCATCGAGAAGTACTGGGCGATTATGAAGCAGCACCTTCTTAAACGACCTAAGGTAGTGAAGACAGTCGAGGAACTGAAGAAAGTATGGGTTTACATGGTTTCACAGGTTGTGCAGAATCTTATGGCCGGGGTTAAGGCCAAGGTGCGGGCATTTGCGTATGGACTGTAAATAAAATACGAGTAAAATGGTAAAATGAAGTTTAATAGTTATTTCTCAATGGGGGGCGACCCCGGCGTAGTGGTTAGCATCCATACCTCTCACGCCAAAGTCACGAGTTCAAATCTCACCCCGGACCCAAGAGTGTTAAAGTGACTATAATAAAAAAAAAAAAAAAAAAAAAAAAAAAAATTTCTCAATCCCTGAAAATTTGATGGCAATCGGAGAAAACTCGAATTTTGCGAATCAATTTTGTGTGTGGCAATTTCATCGTGGACACCCTTTATTAGTATAGCATCTCCTCCCAACTCTGTTGCAAGTGAATTTCTAGAATAATTCCATGAGAGTTGCGGGAGGATACAAAACGAAAACTGAGTACGATCTCCAAGCGAATTTCCATGAGAAATATCCATTGAATATGGAATGGACTATTATGCGAGGAGCACGCATTAGTCTTTCAATAATACGCATTACATTAGTTATCATTAATTATTTATTAATTTTTTTCCTTGATTTGTTTTCCGTGCTGAGCACCAATGCTACCGAAGCCAGAGAGGCAGCTCCCACACCTGGACCCTACCTATCGACCCATCAACTCATGAATCGGGGACCAACGGCTTTACTTCCCTTCCGAAGGAAGGCGTTATCAGAGATGTTATGCATCAGAACATCCCGGCGGCGCCGACTGGGATTGAACCCAGGCCTTCTGGGGTGAGAGGTAATCACGCTTACCACTACACCACCGGCGCCGCTTATTGACTTCTTTCAATACCGCTAAAAGTATTTATTACTGTCGACAAAGTATTTAAATCACAACGATTTATTTTAAATATCGCGCACTCATACCTGAAAGTGCGTACCCACCGCTAATCTGAGGCGTCCATAACTACTTGAAGTTAATGAAACTGCCTTGAAGTTCTTTTATAGTTTGATAAACTAGCCTGATGCTGACAATAATCAAATTTGTAAACTTCCTTCCTCAAATTTTCTCCTCCTCCATCATGAATCTTCTTTAAAGCATTAAAAATTCGCTGAAGTTCTCGAAACTTCTTTGAAATGTATGTCATTTATCTAATGTTAACAGAACTGCTCTGAGGTTCTCTATTATTTCCTAAATTCTCACGAAACTTCTCTTAAGTGTTTGCAGTTCTCATGAAGCTGGTTGTACTGCCCTGAATTTAATTGAACTGTCCTAAAAATATTTAAGCTTTCGTGGACTTCTCAACTTATGTGAATACCTCAATAATTGTCTTAGTATCTCTTAAATTATCTGAAAATATGGGAATTACTTAAGGTTTCCCGATAATTTGCAAAAACTAATGGAACTGAACTACCTCTGAAATTCTCCCTATTTGTGGAGCTTACTTACTAGAAGTTTTTCTCCCGCAGTTAGCTAATGTTCATGAAAGTTCCTGGAGTACTCGGATCCACCCTTAAGTTCCATACACTTCTATGAAGTTCTCGAAATGTTTCAGAAGATCTCTACACTTCTGTGAAGTTTTCGAAGATTTCTGAAATTTTTAGAATTTCTTTATTCTCCCACAATTTTCTTGGAATCAAAACGAAATAATTAATGCAGTTCTATGATTTTCACAGAATTTCTCAAGATTTTTCTCAAGTTCATGGAATGCCCAAATTATCGACACTTATTGGATAACTTCGTCAATAGTCTAGACTTTACTGATGTTATTAAAACTGCCCAAAAGATTTCTGAATTTCCTTAAAGTACTCTAGACTACCATAAATTTCTCAGTTTTTGTTTTTTCATAAGAACTCGCAATTTAGCGGAAATTAGAGCCGCCACCCGTTAGCCTTTTTTTAATTCTCGGGTTTTCCCGGTTTGCCCGGTATACATATACGAGATTATTTTCCCGGTATGCAAAAAACTTAAAATCTGCATCTGTAAATAACTTGGCACTCATCAATTTACGAAAAGACAACGATTCAAAAATCATTTCCAAGTATGCTTATTTACACGTGTTTGAGAAAATGAGTTGATGTGGGAAACACTTTTCGCTAATTTCACCGAAAAACACGTTTCCCAATTCAATTGAAACTATTTAGATGGGGCCTGGGAAACATTTAAAAAATACGTGCTCAATAAACATATTCACAAAAAATAGACCACATCGAACCATTCCCGGGAAAATTACTCTGAATTAAGAACTATCAATAAAGTACAGTGGAAGCTTTTCGGAGGGTAGGTAAGCACCAGTGAAGTCGAACTTTTTTTTTTGGAAGATTAGAAGAAAATTCCAGAGCAACCTGACAGAATCTGTCGGGAGATTAACAGCAGTTTGAAAAATGACAAAGTTTGTCAGTCTGTGTTTCATTGAAAAGTGAACGAATTATAGAAACAACTAGACGAAAGTGTTGCTATCATTCCATATTACAGAAGCGGTAAAAGTAAAGATATCGGTTCTTCGAGCAAAATTTTCCTGATGGTGCCATTGAATTGCCGGGGTTTTCCCGGAATTTCAAAGTTTTCCCCGGAATTCCCAGTGATAGGTGAAGTCGTCGCCGATATAAATAGCTCGCTGGGCTAGTGGCGACCGATTTTGCTTACTGAGCAGAACATTATGGGTTCAATCTGAAGCTGCTTCACATAATCGGATTTATTCTTAATATGACTTAAAGCGTATTGAAATTCGGTTGGAGGAACGAGTACGTAAAATAAATAATTTTCGGGTTTAAGGAAAGATGTGTCGATTGGAAATCTATAACAAATCCTTCTCAAGAGCAGGAACCGAAGGGTGCGACTCTAACTAAGATGCAGGAAAATTTTTGCTTTGCTGCGCCCAAGCTTAGTGATAGAACGAAGATTGATGAAGATTTTTAAGATTTCCTTCAAATAGTTGGAGAGCGATGTGAGTAGATCGATTAAGATACAAGAGTTGAAACAAGATTTTTCGTAGATTGATTCGCTAACGTGAGATTTTCCGACCATCTAAATTTGAGATTTAGATGTGTCGCACCCCCAGGCAGGAACTTGATCGTAATTGTTTGTGAAATAAGCAGCTCGGTGGCCTTGTGGTGACCAATTTTGCTTACTGAGCAGAAAATCATGGGTTCATTCCCAAGCTCCTTTACATTACAGAGTTATACTTTAAATCGGCTTTCTTTCATAATAGGGCAAATGGATGTAATGTCGGCCTAAATGCCCCTAATTTGGGCCCATACATAAATTCAGCAATCGTCTAAATTTTCAATAGCAACCAAACATATCCATTAGTGCCGTCCCAATGACGCGTTCATCTAGATAAAATTGATAAATAGCAGATTATTAGCGAGCATTAGAGCCATTTCTCCTATGATGTAAAGCGTACGTAAAAGACGTAATATTTGAGTTTTAGGAAAGACGTGTAGATTGGAAATCCAAATCAAATCCATCACAAGAGCAGTTGTTGTCGTCGTCGGTGAGGTCGCCGCTGGGATAACAACATCTCGAGGAGACAAGGGTAGGGGAGGTGCTGCTACTGTACCTTTCGACCAATGACAGTATGATTGATGGTAAGCTCCCAGCACCTTCCCTACCCGTGTCTCCTCGAGATCGTTAAGTTAACGATGACAGGAGCACATACAGCAGTAGAGGCCACAATAGCTGCAATTTCCAAACCTATCGACTAGGTGCTTACGTCAGATGAGGACTTGAGTCGATAGAATTGCTGCCGCACATCGAAGGTACGTGAGCAAATCGGCGATCATCTCTTTTGCCAGTGGTGGCGAAAGGAGATACCCCACATCATCCTTCCCCAACAGGGGAGTTTGGTAAAGGATATGATTAATCCGATTCGTGGCTTCCTCAAAATTGACCTTTGCTCGCATCCTACTCTCTGTATACAATTTTTACACTGCCGCACTCTAACGGAACTATCAACTCTATACTTTTCTCCTCATCTATCGTATAAAATGACCACTTTAAATCTGATATTTGACGTTAAGCATCTCCAACTATGTAAAAGATTACGAATTATTTCTAATTTCCAAAGCAACGGCTATACGTGATTATTCCGTTAATTAAAGTGAAAACAGTAAAAAATATAACTGATTTTCCTTAAGAGGAGCGTATTATACCTGTTTACCCTACCTTTGCTCAAGAGAAGCGCTACTGTATTTGTCTCTTAAATTTTGACAGAGTTGCCAGTCTCCTTGAAATGTTGTCTTCGATGATATGCTATTGAAGCTATGAAATTCACACACACTCATATCATCGATCACACCTTCTTCGTTTCGAAAGTGGTAATTCGGTTTTAGAGACGAGAAGACAACCTATCTGGGTGGCTAGCTAGGTGAACCATGGCAGCAACTTAATGGACACAATTTCCTGCTGTCTAACTTTTTCGATTAGTACACACTGCAGCAGCCCAAAACTTCCACATGAGGATGGATATAACTTCAGCACTTGCACTGATTTTTTGAGAACTGAGAACATTGCACGTCCGAATATGAAACGAGATCCCTCGTAAAAGTTCCTGAGCAAGACGAATAATTTTATAATCATTGGCGATGATGAAGAGAAGATAAACGGGGTAGTAGGTTGAAGGCCGTTTGAAAGTAGGTCAACTCGGGACAGTTTGAAAACTTTTGGAATATCATTGCAAAATTGTACCCATTCGTTCTTGCCTTGTCTCGAGAGACGTTTTACTCCGAGTTTGCTATGCCGTGTTGTGTGCAGGTGTGTCTGTGGTCGTTTTTTTTTTTAGTACCAGAGGTAAAAAATACCCTACAAGAGTTAGCAATTCTGAGTCAAGAACAGTAGAATAAAAAAGGACAAATCCGTTCGCTGCTAGTAGATGTGTGTCAGTAGTCGTCACCAAAATTCTTAGACTTGGATTTCTTGGTTCATTTTGGGTTTTGCTTTATGGGATTCATAATCATAGGGAGATGCGATTTTGCACTACTACACTACTGGTAGGTGCCGATGGTTGGCTCTCTTACTCTAATACGTTGATGCTCGGTCGTGGCATTAGGGAAAGACATTCGCTCTAGCATTAACTGAAATGAGTCGAAGCGAATCCACACTGAGAGAATGTTGAGACTGATTTTTTTTTTTAATTGTGGCTTTACTAATGGGTGTGTTTCGGTAGGTGAGAGTGAATGTTTCTTTTTGTGCTTGGTGGACGGGTTTTCTGGTGGGTGATGGGACGGAAGAACTAAGGCAAAAAAAATACTACAGGGGAGGGGCAAGAGAAACTAGGATGGAAAATAGTACGTGTGTGAACGGTGCTGTAGATAGTTTTGTTCTGATAGTAGCTTTCCTTGAGCGAGCGCGGACCCGGGAAGTACTTACCTTCTGCCATGGATGACTCTTGATCTGGGGGAATTTGAATTCCGTATAGTTGGGGTTCATTTCCTTGATCTGTTCCCGGGTTGGTGTTCCGAGGACTTTGATGATTTCTACCAACTGGTCGACGCCGGAGTCGCCGGGGAAGATGGGTTGTCCCAGTAGCAGTTCGGCCAGTACGCATCCCGCGCTCCAGACGTCTGGTGGGAGGGAAGAGAAGATAGGTTAGGATCAGTTTTTTTTTGGCTTAGAACACTTAGGACTAAGAACTTAGTTTCGGGACTCGATACGACTTGTAGGTCCTAACAGACTGCTTAAAAACATAACATTATTATACAATTGTTTGCTAATATTAATTCCAGACCATACAGCAGGAATATTCTGGTACAATGACTAAGAATTGACCACTTTGTCAAGCAGTTTTACCGTGACTTTCTACCAGCGATTTCACAAAATAGGGCCAACAAATGACTATTTGACTATGAAACGCACTACTTTTGGCTACTTTTCTCGTGGTTCTAGAAGAAAAACTCTCAAAATATTGTGTTATTTCAAAGTTCGAGTGGTAGGAAACGTCATTTTTAACTGCTCGAATTAAATGGTTAATACTCATGCGCATATTTGGCTATGAACGCTACTGTCATTTAATTGCTTGTAAGGAGGAAGATTGACGAGGTTATTCTACTTAAGGCGACGTAGGTAATTATCTGGCAAAGCGTTTTTGAATCCTTACGTGTGGACGGCTTGATCTTCTTCTTCTTCTTGCTTATCACATATTAGCTTATTGCGTGCTCTCAAGTTATTAATTGAGTGCTTTCGATACCTGTCAAGGGAAGTCGAGAAGTTTTTCAACCCGAAAAATTCCTAGAGCGAACTGGGAATTGAACCCAGCCTTATCGACTGAGCTAAGGAAGGCTCCTTACGGATACCAAATCTGCACTGTTTATTTCATAGCAACAACAAACTACCGAGCAATACAGTGACTTCAGTCAAAATGGGCCATGGAAACCAAGCACTCATTGAAACGTAGTTATCTCATCGACAAACCGACCTGAATCTTAAACTTAATTTTTTCCCCAAAAACCCAAAACATGCAGGTTCAAATCCATATTTTTTTTTATCTAACGGGTGTCCACAAAAAATGAGAATGGTAAGAATGGGTCAGAAAAAAACAACCAGTGAAGTTTAGTTCAAACTGGTTAACATAAGTCTTGAAACTGAGCTTCGTGAATATTGGCATACGGGCCGTGGTCGCAGCTTATTCATGATATTGGAACATGACCGTTGGACGGCTGCAACATCGATTTTCCGGATGCAGCTTTTGATCCTGTTGGTGAGTTGCTTGGTGTCCTGAAGCTCAATAGACCGAAAAAATCCTCGATAGGACGGCACTGCGGCAGATTTGTCGGATTCCGGTCTTTTGGCACATGTGGTATATTGGTGGGTCATCCAGCGGCATTAGGATCTCTCGATTTGGATTTGCTCTTCAGTATACTCTATGGGGATCTGGTTTTCTTTCTACACACTATTCCCTCCTTCCTTAGCGTCTTGCAGATGTGTGACTTCGAACAACGGAACTTTCTGGCCGCGTCAACGGGAGTTGACTTACCGAATCCTTGTTGTTGAAAATGTTGTCCAGCGAGCGGAGAGTCTTCTTATTCATTATATTCGTTCGACGGCCGCTACCTCTCTTCCGAGTTACTGCCATGGATGCCAGGATACAGTATACGGTGAATACCGGAACATTTTCCCTCTTAAAATGGTCCACCGTGTACTTTTTTCCACGATCTTCATTAGAGTGAAATAAAGTGTATGACAATTTTCTGGAGGTTGTAGGGATTCTCCACCTAAGGCGACATTAATCTGCGAACGTTTTTGTTGTTAGAAAAGTATTTGAATCATTCTCATTTTTTAGTGGACACCCGTTAGATAAAAATAAATTATCCAGAATAGATCAGACACGAACCAACTCATTATTTTTCCACGCGTGTTCGTGGCTTAGATAAACGTTCTCCGCGAACACGAAAACAGATGTCAATACTGCGCTTTGAGCAGAAATTTCATGGTAATTTCTATGGTCATTCATGTAGGTTTGTCGGTGGCTTGCTATCTACGATAACTCCCAAATCTCCATCCGGCAAAAATTGCTGCTATTCAAAGGACACGATTATCTCAGATCTGCTTGTTTGAGGAAGCGAAGGGCAATTCAGATGATGGAAAACGAGCTAACAAATTCGGTAAACGACCCCTGCAGATCGAAGAACGAACTAATTGTCGGAGAGAGGAGCGAGTAATAGCGATAATTTGTGGCTCTAATTGACTGTGCTTGAGCAAGAAAACTAGGTGACGGTGTGAGCAAACTGTCGAGCAGGTGATGGAATCTCCCCAAAATACCCTAGATGACGAAACCGAGCGGGCAAAACACAGCGTTCAATTAGCAATTAAGACCGGTTACAAAATTCAAAGCATATGAAGAAAGGCTAGCAAGCATTAGGACAGGGTAGTTAGAGAGAAGCGCAGTCATTATCATACGATGTGGGTGGGCGTTAAAATAGAACGAAATATGAATGCCAAATTGAATTTGCAGTTCTTTTCGTAAATAGATGTGAGGAAACGTAATAACTGTACGACATGGCTGGGTGCTGCGTTGGGGAACTCCAGAAGGAATGTAAAAGATATTGGATCTTCAATAATGAACCTCGACGGAAGCTTCACAAAATGATATATACGATTTCAGCAACATTGGATGATCCAGGTGGGGAGTTCTAGGCGATTTAGCTTTTCAATTGCAAGGTTATGAGCCACTTCATTGAAACGATTTTTCTGATTTTAATTTTTGAATGACTCTCTTTTCACATCGAAAAGATCGATTCAAATCGACTTGGAAACGAAGCAGCAATATTCGAGCACCTTTTTGAATCGGTAGCGCCTCTGGTGGTCAATGCAAGTACCACTATACAGGCCCATCAAAATGCATTTCTTGAAGGACACTCATGTTAAGTGAAGAGACCCAGAATTTAGACTGTTGAAATGATAAGGGAACTCGCGTCGATTCTATTGTAAGATGACTCAGCAGAAGTAAAACCCCAATCAATAGAGCCTTTTTCCGAGTCAGACAGCAAACCAAGCGGACGTAGTCCCAAGTTGAAAAAAAAAACATTATATCGAGGAAGAGTTGTTAGCTGTTTGATTTAACCAATCTACCGTTACAGAACTTGGAAAATTCTATTAAAAATTGTGAATAATAAGATTAGGCCCAGTGTACGGAAACAAGAATTTCCGAAGTGAGTTCGATCATGATACGCTAAGATGGTGATTGTTTAATTCAATGTAATTCTCTTTGTCAAGTTAGATTTCCCATTAAAAACTCCCAGGAATCGTCTCCGGAAGCCAATTACCGGTGCGTTCCGTTTTTTCGACGGCCTCAAGACAGTAAATACCACTCGAACACGTGTACCAACAACAACCACTGACAACATCAGTAATAGCACCACCATCAGTACCTTCACGAAGCATCACCACTACCATCAGCATCACGATCGTAATTACTACTACTACTAGCCGAATCGCATCCATCGTTGAACGTCGCTCCGAGCTCGAGCCAGGCAAGAGCAGAATTCAAGATCAGATCGTTTTTGTCTCTTCCACTATGGTACACAGTCAGTCTGGTGATGCCTAAAGAGCCTGAATTTATAAAGAGACGACATCTTATCCATTTGACAGGTCTTCTGCTCGATTGGAATGCCTTTTCCTATGACTTTGACAGACAATCGATTGTTCCAATTTTGACATGTCGCCTCTTTATAAATTTAGGCTCTTTAGTGATGCCTAGATTATATTATCTAGACTAACAATTGAAATAGACGGAACAACCAATCGTAAACAATGGATTTAAACGCAAATTCCTCGATAATCAAAACACATCGAAGCAATCTAACACCACCATCTGATAGAGCAAACTTCCTCTATTGAATGGCATGGTTAGCTTGCGTGGGAGTGGTTTGATTCTCGAGGAATTTGCGTTTAAAGCCATTGTTTACGTTTCGTTGTTCCGCCTATTTCAATTGTTGGTCTGGACCCAGACTGAGGCCGACAACATAGTAGAAGCGATTCGAAGCAATTCGATGCGTTGGCAATAAGCTAAGAGAAGAGGTGGCAATACGGGGGCGAAAATTCTCACTTCTCTGTCAAACGTGAACCAGCTCCTGATTGGCCGATTTCATGTGCGTAAGATAGAGATAGAGATAGATAAACATAGAGATAGAAATAAAAGAGGAAGAAGCCAATTGTCACCCCTTCCTCTTAGGCAATAAGCTAAGCGCTTGCGTGAAAGCTCCCTCTATGAGCGTTCTATGGGAATCGCCCAAACCTATTATAGTGAAAGCGTTGCGAAGAGGTGTGCAGCGTTCAGCAAAGCGACAAAGCTGTTCGTGTTGTGTTTTGACGCCTGCGAACGCAAGTGGACTGATAATCTTGTTTGTCACTAGATTCAAAATCAGATCGAATGTGTCCATATCCATTCTTGTGTAAGACCGAAACTTCTCTGGATATTTACGAAGATCTTCGTACAATCTTAAGCAAGCACCACACGTGCAAAAATATTGTCAATACTCAAAAGTATTGACAATCATATTGATACAAATATTGACGACGAAAATATTGATGAACATATTGACGTAAAATTAGAAAAGTTTGATTTCATGTTTCAATATTTCCCCTCATTTTCTCCTTCTGTTTGACTACAGCAGCAGATGGTGCCTGTTTCTTGGCAACTTTTGTCAAGGTGGTTGTGATTTGACTCGCAATATTCCATCGGATACATAAATGTTAGTGAGGAGCGACCCTGTATTGATGAACCCCAGAAAATATTGTAGAAAATATTGACATGAAATTATTGTTGGAAACATTGACAAAACTTTTGTCGTGTGGGGTGCACTTGAAGAACTCCTCATCTCGCCTTCTATTTCGATTGATCGGGTGAACTACAAACTCTCTTTTGTTGTTTATTACGAAATTAATCGTGCTTGAGGAAGCGAAATATTCCTCATCGGATGAATCCATGCTGAATTGACACAAATTAGAAAAAATATTTTGCACTACGCGCGCGACTGTTATGCTTTCACTATGTCATAGGTTGCTTTGCTTGCCGCTTCATTTCGCTTTGCCAATTCAAGACCAACAATTGAAAGGGCCTCAACTCCATTTTGTAATAAACCTTGTAAGGCCTTTTTGTTGCGAACCGAAGTACGCCAACGCAAACTAACAAAATGAACAGGTAGGGGAAATTCTCCACTACCCGATTGAGATTTAGGTTTGCTAATGTAGGTTTTGGTTCGCGAGAAAATGGCCTTACAAGGTTTGTTTACAAAATGGAGTTGAGGCCTTTTCAACTGTTGGTCTTGAATTGCTATCGAATCGAATCACTTCGAATCGCTTCTACTATGTTGTCGGCCTGAGGGACAGAGTAAGACGAGTAAGACACGGCCGCGTAAACTGAAATTCCAATAGGAATTTAGGAGTTAGGTGATATCAGCCCTTTCGAACCTGGAATTAATATACTCCCACTGAAAATGGATGATTGCTAGTTGTTGTTTTTTTGCTGCAGAAAGGGTGATTGATTGTATATTGGTCGGTTCGTTCGAGTATAAAGTTCCCGTTGGGTGTTCCCCATTTAGGTCGAGTATCGTCACAATCGTAGGTTGATGGGTCGGAATTCGATAATGTCATTTTTTTTTCTAAATTTGGAGGCCTCGCCCTGAGTCTCGGCTGGTAAAAAGAATCTTGCTTCATCGAATACAATCGGAGGTAACCAAAGGTTGAACGAAGAAGGACTTCCGATGTATTGGTGCGACGACCGGAGTGAGCTATCTTCATGAGGAATAGGTAACCTCCTGGGTCCTGTTGAAAGTTAAAATTGAAGATGGATCTTTTGTTTGTAATTTGTTTGACCATCCGCGGGTGATTTCGAAAGGTTGCAAAACTGCGGAGTTCGCATGGGTTGTTTAAAATGCTTCGATGATTTCCACGAATGTAGTCATAGAAAAGGCAGTAGCTTCCAGTAAATGATGCCAATCCAACGAGGTGATTTACAAGTCGAAAGTCAATTTAAAGAAGTGCGCTTGGTGACTCGTAGAGGTCTATGAGGTCCTAAGCACTCTCGAGTGTCAATGTTCAAAAGATCGTTTACCAGCTGGCAGCATGGGACAAGTGATTTTACCACAGCGTCATCCATTTGCAAACAATCCCATTGAGGTGCCTTTCAGAGGTGCTCCATTAGCTGAAGTAATATTTGTGTTGACGTTTGGGGATCTATCTCTGTACGAAAATTGGCTACGAGGCATCATTTTGCTCTCTGGGCAAAGTTATCGTGAATCGGTTGCACCAGACGATTTCATCGAAGCGCAGTATGAGGCTTTCACGTGTAGAGGATAGCATGCTTGGCATACACAGTTTTGGTCACGAACAGCTCATTTGCTAATAATTTTGCACACAGTTGATGAAACATAGTTCTTTTTAAAGCAGTAGATAGAATAGAGTTTAAGCTTGTTATGTATACGTAAATATACACCGCATACTGTGGTCGTCATACCACGATCGCAAGGTCGAGTTTGGACCCAATGAAGCTAATGTAGATAGTTAGGATTGCATGAGGATCAGTGAATTCTCGACCGAAACGTCGAGTGGGAGCAGAGTTGCAGCGCTTCCTTAACTCTGTTGACGTGATCATAAAATGTGAAGGACTGATCCATCGTCACACCCAAGTCCCGAACATTCTCTATCTGCTGTAAGGACGAATGTCCCAACATGTAGTCAAACATTATCGGTTGAACTCTTCTGGTGTACGTCATGTTTAGATTTACACTAAGTCCGTTTTCAACGACAAATCTTTCGAAGTTGTGCAAATCCTGTTGAAGCAGGTGGCAGTCATCGGTGACTTTCACCGGCAGGAAAATGTTCACATCATCTGCGTAGATGAGTACTATTGCCTTAGTAATGAATGCGGGCAGTTTATTCATAACCATGACAAAAAGAATCTACCCGTAACGTGGGTAGATCACCTTTTCGTGGTACGTTACGGGATGTAAGATCTACCACCGATTCCTAGTCCTGACTACTTCAAACTAGGGGAACAGGATTTTTCAGTAATCCAAGGAAAACATCTTAGTCCTTGTTACTTTTTATGCCTTGTTGATAGTGGCAAGACTCGGCTTTGTCTACCGAGGATGATCTTGAAACAAGGAAAAAAATGAGTTAGTTGTCTTCCTAATCTTCTATTCGTTGTTCCCTAGATTGAAGTGGTTGAGACTAGGGTTTTGATGCATGGTCATTATCGGTATCATACCTTAATTTTGTTGCTAAGGAATCCAATTTTGACTGACAAAGGGGGCGCGCCTTTGGAGGGTGTTTCAACACTCCGCAGGGTATAAATAGCAGGACCTTTCAATTAGAGTCGGATCCTTGCGATAAATGCAAGAGTGGCAACTGTAAAAAAAATCGAATACTTCATCATTTCTCAATAGTGATGGAGTAATACGACATGCACTAAACTACGGGATATACTACAATAGATCAATTTACTGGTCGCAGTACTGTTAGGTCCCGAACAGAGGAAAAAAAAAAAGGAGTGGACCCAGATGGCTTCCTTGCGGAACTTCATAGAATGGACACCAAAGTAGCTGGATGTATTGTCGAGGACACCCTCACATACCGTATCCTGTCTGGTAATGTCCGTATATAAACAGTTGACTTGATAGCCTTTGGATATGTAATCCGTGACCATGAAAATGAATTCACACAGGTTCGTGACGACTGACTTTTATTTCAAGAACCCATGCTGTGTTGTTGAAACACGCTCGTTAATTCTCTCATAGAGATGGAAGTAGACAAGTCGCTCGAAGAGTTTTGGCTTCACGGACTGAATCGATACATCCCGGTAGTTCTCAGCATAAGCACGAGAGCCCTTCTTCTGGATTGGAGTTATCTGAGATTTTCCATAGAGGAGCAAAATAACCAAACGAAAGCGATGAATTGAAAAGAATAGACAGGGGTTCGACGAGCTTGAATTCCTTCTAAAACTTATTTGTTAATCTGTCTGGTCCTGCTGACTTCGCTGATTCTAGATCCGACAAACCTTGTCTCACTTCTTCACGAGAGTGGCATTCGCCACATATCTGGAGAAGTTCGAAACTGCAATGTCCCTCAATGGTGTGGCAAACTCTGCCCAGCAGGCCCAATTACTCTACTTGGCCCTTGGAGATGAACTTCAAGGGATCATCCGCGCCGCAGGCCTCCGCCCGAGTCTAGCAGATTCAGGCTTCTACAGACGAATGGTAGGTAACATTTCAAGTTACTTCCGCGCGATGACGGACGTCAGTCCTGAGCACGACAAATTTACTGAAATGAAACAGGAACGTGAAGAATCAACGGTAACGTTCCGTGCCCGATTGGTGTCGCAAGTTCGGCTGTGCAAAAGGACCATATTCGTTTGGTCAGGTCCCAACTTTTAAAAGAGATGACAAACAAGGAGCTAGCCAGGAAAGCACGCATGTTTAATTTCGATACAGAGTTCGTGGTTTAGTCCGCTACCCAATGTGAGGCTTTCGCGTACTCGGAGATCAGCGGTGATGTACAAGCAGTGGAAGCTCCAAAGTTCAGGCAAATTGAAAAGCGTCCATACCAAGCAAGCCAGCGACAGTGGAGTGGCTCTATCGAAATGATAATCGTAATGGACAAAGATCCAATTCGCGTAAGAATGAGCTCTCCGATTGTCCCTACAATGGTACACCAGCTACACACATACACGTCAGGATACGAGAAGTGGTTCCGGTTCCAACCGACCGGGCAAGCGGCAGCGATGCTCGCGTTGCGATTGCCCCGCTCACAATGGAAAACAGTGTCCGGCGTTGAACAGAGAATGTCGCCGTTGTGGTCGGCTTGGACATTTTGAGGCAACGTGCCGTCAGAAGAGGATTATGGTTCGCATCAAAGCCCCCCAAAGCAGAGCATGAATATCAGCCAGCAGTACATCAACGCGCTTTCCTTAGAGGATGTACTCGTCAGTTGCAAATTGGAATCATCTTGTTCGATTAAATTTCTCATTGATTCAGAAGCGGACGTTAACATTATTGGAGGGAAAGATTGGAAGCAGTTGCAGAATGATTTAAAAATCGGCCTGGTAACTATTAGTAAAGTAGACCTTCCAAAAACCACAAACCTCAAAGCTTGTGCCGCGAAACAACCCTTATACGTGGAGCGTGTTGTTGGAACAAACGATCCATCGTTAGAAGCGGTCTCTCCTCGGAAGGGTAACGTCAAGTGACATGCATCTTCTCAAAGTGGGTCCATTTGTTAACAATTGCGATAATATAGAGGAAATGGGTATTTTCCCCATGATGCTAGGAGTGAAAGTAAGGTTCATTATAGACCGTTTCGTCCCTTCACAAAGGAACACCTACTATAACGGAAGGAAAGATTTTGTTTTGCTGTGGTTAGCTGCTCGCACCCTGAGTAGATAGAACGAAGATTGATGAAGATTCTGAAGATTTCCTGTAAAAAGATTATGTACGATGCAAGTAGATGTGAGAAATGAAATAAGATTTTTCGTAGATTGATTCGCTAGTGTGAGATTTTACGAGCATCTAGAAATGAGATTTAGATGTAACGCCCCCCTCGGGTATCATAGAGAAGGAAACCTCAGCACCGGGATGGATAAGCGGGATGTCAGCAGTTGCGAAAGGCAAAGACAACTTCAGATTAGTTGTGAATATGCGAGGTCCAAACAAGGCCATAAAACGAGAATATTTCAGGTTGCCGCTTCTCCACGAAATGGAAGCTAAATAAGGCAACATTTTTCACCAAGCTAGACTTAACCTGCGCTTACAATCACCTCGAGTTGGCTGAGATTTTTTGAAATCACGACTGTAACTGTTGATAAAGAGGTTGATTACATATATAAATGTATTTACTATTGTTTACTTTTGCCAAGCATCACCGAAAATAAACAACATCAAGGACTCTAGACTACCTAATTTTTTGAGAGAAGAAGTGAGATGTGGGATACACCCTAAGCATAGAGAAATGCTCACAGCAACACACCTTACCGTAGCTGTCAATTGACGCTGGCAGGGTTAAGAGAAATACAACATCTGGCAACACTGCTAGCTTCGTCGTTGGTTGGCCTCACCGTTATTCGTCCTCTTTTTCCAACTGGCCATCAGACAGGTAAGACGTGGTTAGCGGTCTTCCGTTGTCGCTGGACAATTCATGCGTTTGGTCAACCAGCTGAACTTCACACTGTCAATTGGAAGAAGTCCTGTTTTCATACTTTGCCACCTCCGGAATTCCGATGTTTTTACTTCTACTATTCACGAACTTCCAAAAAGATTTCGGATTTTCTTTAATCCCATTCTGAATCCCAGTTTTATGTATACTTGATACGCTTCTCTGTGGAACACTTTGAACGTTCCCAGTAGCTGTTTGTAGTGTTTGTAGTTCCCAGTAGTTGCGCTTGACATAGACGGCCCACAGCAACTCACGAAGAGCTACTGATTCCGATCAATAGCGTTGCGGCTTCTTCCTCCTTCTGTGGATGCTCACGTGGGCTGCAGCTTGCAGGCAGCCTTTCGTTGTGTACTGGAGAACACCACCACTCACCACGAACGATAACCCAAATCATTGAACTATTCCACAAATGGTTTGGATGTACCCTGAACACGTCGTTAAGCAAATTACCCATACAAATTTTATTAGGGATTGAATAAACACCGTTCAGTGAGACCGGATGGAATTCAACTTTGAAATCTGTGTTAGGGAAATCGCTTCTCGTAGGCAATCGGTGATAATTTTAACTATGATAACAACAGTTGCACATTTGTGCAATTTTCAATAGTGACATTTTGAAAAATGATAGTCCTAATTTTAATAGATTCGTAGAAATTCCTATCGATTGGCGTATTAAGAATTAAAATCCATGATCACTGGATCAAAATCAGACCAGTTTCATGCCACGACCGACTTTGGTTTTTGAAATAGCACCCCCAATGTTGCCTTCAAGAACATGGTATGTCAGATTTAAACATACCTAGATATAGCTGGAATTAGGCGTAACAGCTTTTGTAACTTCTCTCGATGATTTTTAGGAATTAAAGGCACGCCCACGTAAACTAACATTACCAAGTCTTACAATACCTGATGGTGATGTTGATTTGCGTGGGCGAGCCTTGACTTTCAAGACATCATCGAAAGAAGTCATTGCTTACAAAGGCTATTACGCCCTAATTCCAGCTCTATCTTGATATGGGAACTGACATTCGATTGATGAACTTGACAAATGTCCAAAAAATACTCATTTACAAATTTATGGTGGTCCTGAAAAGGACCGTTTTGTCGTGATGGTTGAGTAATGCTGATCTATTATGATGCTAAACACCGATGAGGCTGGTGAGCTGTATGTTATTTGAAATGAGGGTGACGCGCTTGGCATAGATGGCCCACAGCGACTCACGATGAGCTACTGATTCCGATCAATAGCGGTGCGGCATCTTCCTCCTTCCATGGATGCTCAAGTGAGCTGTAGCTCGCTGCTTGCAAGCTGCCTTTCGTTGTGTACTGGAGAACACCACCACTCACCACACGGTGATTGAATAAACACCGTTTGGTGACGCCGGATGCAATTCAACTATGAAATCTGTGTTAGGGAAATTAGGGCTTTTCGCAGGGGTGATAATTTCAATTATCATATCAATAGTTGCGCATTCATGAAATTTTCAATAGTGACATTTTGAAAAATGATAAAGTCTTAAATTTAATAGACGCGTAGGAATATTTTTGATCAATTGGTAATAAAATTATTGAATTTGGTCCAGGAGCAGCTGAGTTATTAACGTTAAATATCTTTCATAATTTTGTAAATTTTTCCATTTTCGGTTTTCACAAAGTGTACCCCCATATAGAAGTCACAGACATAGTACTACGTCAAAAATCAAAAATTATCTTAGCAATTCTTCAAAGTGACTACACTGGATCACCAACAGTGTTAAACATTTTTCAAGGTCCAAAATTTATTTTTTTTAAAGAGAAGACAAAGTTTATTTTTGTTTCTGATTTGTCATCGAAATTCACGGGTTATTCCCAGTTTTTCCCGATTCACTGAAAACGTCCCGACATCTAGCTGATATTGGTAGTTCTAGTAGGAGAAGCCGCTAGTGGAAAGTCCCGTTTTTCTCCAGAACACCGGCAGCCCACCGACAAGATCTTTTCTTCAGGGTCCGACGTCCGCGGGTACGTGTATGAAAAATTCCTGCGTTTCCATTGACGGTAGTGTCCGTTTGCATCCTGCGATCGGTCTTCGGCAAGGAAGATTTTCGCTACCGTAAGGTGGGTCTAGCAAATTCAACAAAGCATCAAAAGCATTCCTGGCCGAACAAGAAGAATCAGTCGTAGGCGACATCTTCAACCTGTCTGAAGATACTTCTTGAGTAGATTTTCATTGACATTCCCCAAGGAGATGAACTTTAAAAGTTCTCGGAAACTGCCCTAATGACTCCTTGACTTCTTCATTCCAATTCCAATCTCTATATAAAGTTGGCGTACGTTCCAGTACTGGACCGTTTCGAGTGCGAGTTAACAGAGGATATCCTCCACATTCCGTTATATTACATTTGTTCGTAAGACTAACTGATATCGTACTTAAATATGTCGTAAATCTAAAGGTCAGAACAAAATCCCAATTACCGATTTTCGTGGTATAGTTTATGGCGCCAAATATCAACTCCGGTGCCCGGTAGTATCGTGAGCAGATGTACGACACATTCGGTTCTCCATGCAGCAGCTGCTTGGCGCTGCCAAAGTCGCAGAGCTTCAGCACGGCCGTTTCCGGATCCAGCAGCAGGTTCTGGGGTTTGATGTCACGATGACAAATACCGAGCGAGTGGATGTAAGCGAGACTTCTGAACAGCTGGTACATATAGAGCTGCAAATGCGAAAAGAGATGATGACGTTATAGTATGCCTAGCCCTTAAGAAGCTAACAGTGACCCCCCCTTCAACTTACCCTGATAAAATTGATTGGTATCGTTTGTTTGTTTTTAGCATAATAACGAGCCACTTTGTAAACGGTTTCTGGAATATATTCGAGCACTAGGTTGAGATAAACTTCGTCTTTCTGTAAAGGAAAAAAAAGGCAAACAGAACAGAATGAAACAATTTATTAGCACATTTGAATCACAAATCAACTCCTCTGAATCAACCGAACAATACACGCTAGCAATAAATATGGACAAATGTGACTGCTGCTGAGAAATGGAGATGGAATCAATTCGAATGCATTTTGTGTGTGTGTGTGTGCATTTGGTGCATCATCATCGTGGTCACGAAGCATTTCAATGAGCAATTCCACCCGTATTAAAGTCAAATGTGAAATTCAATCCAGGAACAAAAGGGGGAAAAAAGTAACACGTGGATTATTAGTAGTGTTCGCATCTCTGCAGTTAGTTAGTACCGAGGGGAGGTTGGAACTAAAAACTACACAACATTAGCAACGGCAGCAGGCTTCCTTTCGGAATGGATTTAGGCGCACTATGTACTGTCAGGTCGATTTCAATGGGAAGCAGGGAGGAACCCGACCAGAAAAGGAAAACCGGGTCCGCTGAACGGATCGCTGCTTTTCGCTTTCGGTCGGTTTCCCAAAATCGTGAAAGTAAATCAAGCATTTTCCGTTTGGACAAATCCATCAGGGAAAAGGAAAAAATGAAACGCTTCAACAACAAACGACTGGCTGGCGGTAGATTTCTGTAATAGCGCGCTTGTCCGGTGGACGACTGTTGCTACCTGTGATTGCAATGCACTGCTGAAAATGCCCATCTCGATGGGGAAATCTTCGCGCTGCTGGCGACGGAGAACAGGACGGTTCGTGGATGGTTGTTGTCGGAGAAAATCGTTATTTTGTTTCGTTTTCGATACCAAAAAACGCGACACAGTTAGGAAGATAGAAGTGGTAGTTGTTGATTGGTTTTTTTGGTGTAGAGTTGGTTAAACAGAAGATGGTGCGGAATTCGAACAAAAGAAATAGTTAGAAAAGAGAAAAGAGAGATAAAATCAGAATTAAACAATGGTCAACCTAGATGGATTAGGGGAGCATTCATAGAGGAAGCCGCGCATTTTTCCTGTACCTACGTGTTGCACGCGGCTGTCAGCGGTTCTGAGTTTTCCTCACATACACAGAGAGAGAGAGACAGAGAAAGACGTAGTTTATGAATGCTTCCTTAATCGAAATCAACGGATGTGGTTATGGGAAAGCACATGAAGCTGGGTTTGGCTAAGGAAGCGAAGATAGAAGTATAATTGTGAAAGGCGGAACTAGCTTTGGTGTTAGATGGCTGACGCATAACTGTATTGTTGAGACAATATTGGATGTGTGGTAGGCCACAAATTTGAGAAAAATCTACTAACAAGGTATAATGTATATCTATTTATTATAACAATGGGAGCTATTTAGATGATAACCAAATGGTATATAAAGTACAACTATGGCTAAAAAGTACAAATACGTGCATATTAAAGTTACATTATAAACGGTTTGAATTTATATTATTTTTTTTTTTCAATAATTCAGTTTGACAAACCGATTTATTTTTCACTATTGTACGATGTAAAAAAGATTAATAGATAATAAATCGGAAACTTACATTATATACACACTTGGAAATTATTACCGACTTCGGTAATTTGACCCTCATTTCAAAAGCTATTTACCTAAATTTCAGTTTCAAAACATTTTCAGCCTTGCTTAAATAATTATAGAATCATGAAATCCTAAAACTAACCAATTAAAATTCCTGCATTATAACGTAACAGTTCAGATGTTGAACAATCGGTAATAATGTCTAACTGTATATGGAGCATTTCGACGAATCGGAAAAACTCGACTTTATCCGAATTGCATGAAACTTTACTACTGTGTTATGGACAATCATTCTCATTTCGGCCATTTTGGATGTTGGATTTTATTTCAAAATGGTGTCTTTGTCATTTTTCAATAAATTGTAGCACGGAAACGCCACTTCTGATCAAAATGAAGGCTGAGACAAAGTTGTAGAGAATAATATTATAATTTATTAGATTTGTTTTAAGTAATTTTGAGTGCCAATTAATTTTTTTTATTATCGCCAGAGCGTTAATTGGGTCATTCGTAACTTGTCCGGGGGTGAGATTTGAACTCGTGACTTTGGCGTGAGAGATATGGATGCTAACCACTACGCCGGGGTCGCAAAAAAAATTAAAAACATATCAAACAGGGGAAATGGCTCTAATGTTGGCCTATGGATCTAAGATTGGGCCCATCGCTAAAAATCTGCTAATTATCAATTTTATCTAGATGAACGCTACTAATGGATATTTTTGGTAGCTATTGTAAATTTAGTCGATTGCTGAATTTATGGTCTGGGGCTATGGGGCCTCATAGCCTAGTCAGTAATGGCACGGTATTAACAAACCGGAGGCGGCGGGTTCAATTCCCGGTCCGGTCGAGGGAATCTTTCGGGTTGGAAATTTTCTCGACTTCCCTGGGCATAGAGTATCATTGTGCTTGCCACACAATATACAAATTCGCATTGGTATTGGCATCGAAAGCTCTCAATTAATAACTGTGGAAGTGCATTTAGAACACTAAGCTGAGAGCACGCAGTAAGCTAATATGCGCTAAGCAATAAGCTTGAAATGCGAACAAGAAGAAGAAGGTGAATTTATGTATGGGCCCAAATTAGGGGCATTTAGGCCGACATTACATCCATTTCCTCTATCTCAAAAGTTATATCTTATATTTTTATAATTTTTTTAAACGCGAAAAATTTAAACTTTGGATTTGGACATGCTAAATAATGATTCGACAATGACCAATTCCCATACATTTTTATATGGCGTCCATATATTTATTTCCGAAGGAGAAAAATACAATTCCATTTATTTCTCCTACGTTGTACATTATGTAATTGGTTCTTTCTCAGGCTCATATTGTAGAATCATAATGTGGCTTCCAAACGTACATGATTTAGAATTTCTCTGATTATTAAAATTGGGAGGAGCCATGCTTTTTAAAGTGTCGTAATATTAATTTCCACTAGTGTATTTAAAACAATGGACAGTTGAAAATTTACAAAAATCGTACAACCATAACTTTTGGACAAATTTTTCAACTTTTAGCTAGTACGTTGTTTTATTTAATTTCTGTACAGGAAACAATATTTGAGATATTCCAAATTGTGATCTGTGCCAAAATTACATAAAAAAAGTTTTGTTCTCTCGAACGGTATTGAAGTCGCTCGGATTCCTGATGGCGGTGTGAAACAGCTTCAAGCTGCAAAGTTTATTAACTTTAGATTGATTATCTTAAGCGGGGTTATGAGCAGTTAGTGCGCTTATACTAATACATAACAATTATTCAATTTGGATTCGAAATTGACCTCAATGTTCCTAATTAGGTTATATTAATAATCATAGCAAACTAATAAATTAAGACAATTACCACGTGAAAGGTATTGTCTACCGGGTAATTTTAGGGTTAACAACCCTAGGCGCCGTTTAATACAGCTCATGGATAGAAAACTTTATGACAACAACTTTGCTGAAAAGAATAATTATAATTCCATTAAAATCTTTATATATTTGCAATGTCATACAACAACAGTCAATAACTATGAATTATTAGAAGAAATAACCAAGTGAATACATCAAAATAAAACTTTTCTGATAGTTATTCAAATTTTAGGTGCTAATAAACATCAGTGTTTAGCTCAAACTCGTCCAAGTAATTCAAAGTAAATTGGAATGTCTAATTTCGAAAAAAAAACACAAATTCTTATCATGTTCGCCTGCTACTAGTTTAATTCATAACTTAAAAGTGTGCCAATGTTTAAATAGTTGATCAAAAATCGAAGATTTGGTGGTATTTTATAAATTAATTTTGGACAGTTGTTATTCAGCGAAATATCTTAGACATCTTTAAAAATTAAATTATACACGGTTTTTTGCAAATTTCTATACTTCTGAATACAACCAATGGCTGGCAATTTTTTGTTTTACTTTTGTTAAGCTGTACCCATGAACGAGTTTAATCTTCATACTGATATTTAAGTCTGAAAGATCTGAAGAAAAAAACTCTCAGAATAGTTCTACTTTACTAGATTTACTTTTCCAAATAATTCATATTTATTGACCGTTTTTGTACAACGTTGTAACTATTTAAAGATTTCGATCTAAATTTCCAGAAATATTCTTACTCCAGAAAATCATGACTAACTTTAAAACAATCAAAAATAGGCGTATAATTTCCTCAGCAAAGTTGTTAGTCATAAAATTTCCTATTAATGAGCTGTAAAAAAATGCTTTTAAGTATTATTTGGCTCGTCATTTTTGAGCACCTCACTCCTGATTGAAGCGATTTCGATGGGGAAAGTGGAAATACCAACTCCCTGTTGCTAACATTTCGTGGATAGAGGGCGGGCTTTTCTCCCCATCTATTGGGACGTTCTGTCACACGATGCACAGTGGGCAAAAATTGAAAAAAAAAACCGCTACTAAATTGAATATCTCGGCTGCCAAACGGTTTCAGTCTACATGCTATACATATTCTTATTCTTGGTTTTCCGGATAATCCGGATTGACGGGTAGAGTGGCCACATTATAAAAATTGTCCTAGATGCTTGCGGTTTTTTCTTCTGTGTCGTTCAGAATCATGAGATCAAAGCGTATTTAATGAAATTCTAAATCATGTACGTTTGGAAGCCACATTATGATTCTACAATTATAAAAGTTGTCTCAGAACCTTTTGATTTTTTCTATTTTGTTCAGAATCGTGAGATCAAACCGAATTTAATAAGGATTTTACATGTTGGGGTAAAGTGGCCTTATCCTGGTTCACCGGATAATTTGAATTGACCGATAAAGTGGCCACATTATAAAAATTACTCTACTTCTGGAATGAGATTCTCTATCACTCCCACGAGCGTAGTGTATCTGCATTAGACGCGTAAGTGTATCTGCATTAGACTGATGCAAAATTAGAAATTTTCGCTTCACGGTGCTCAAACGGCTTCAAAACAGGTCCTGATTAGCCTCCCAAAATTGAAACTCATTTGGTAAAAAACTGACTTGGCGCAAATCATTCGCAGTTTATATGGAGATTACTATGGGAAAACCAAACATTTGTACATTGTCTTCTACCCATTTTCCATATTACTTTTTCGAAAAGTTCTATATTTATTCTTACGGGAAATTTTCTAAGCTACAACTTTGCGCAATATCGTTTTTCAGCCAAATGTCAAATTAAATAGTTATTAATTGTTTAACAGATTGATAATATTATGGCATGATCAAGCAGCTGTTCTATTGGCAACACTGTATTCTGCATTGTGACATAGTATCCATGATATTTGTGCTCTATTCTCCTGACCAGTAATACCAATGTTGCCTGCTGAACAGTTGAATGAGCATAATCATAAGACATCAGTGAATTTAATCATTCATAACTTTTGTTTCATGCATTCGATTGAAAAGTGGTTTCGAACAAAGTTGTAGCTGAGAAAATTTGCTACAATCACTGCTATCATTTTTAAGAAGCATAGTGATGTAGTGAATTGTTAGATAGATAAGAACAAAAACATAAGTTTTTCCACAGTAAATCCCATATAAACTTGAAATGGTTTGTGCCAAGTCAGTTTCTTACTAAAGTAGTTCAAATTTTGGGAGGCTAAGCAGGACCCAATTTGGAGCCGTTTGAGCACAGTGGAGCGAAAATTTCAAATTATTCATCAGTCTAATCTGCATACGGGTCCAGAAGAATGATGAGTATGATAAGAAATCAAATCTTGATCAAGTCGTGTAATAGGAACAGTCCATTGATATGTGCAGGCACCTAGCTACAATAGGTTGTAGTCTATCATCATCACCATCACATTTTGCTACCCACTTTTGATGATTAAATGTCATTATTCACCTAAAAAAGTGCGATTGTAGCAAATCAAAAAAATTAACCATCTATAGTAGGCCATAACAATATTTTCTTTTATAATAGGGAGTTCAAAATATGTAAACAATATTAAAGGATTTGGATGTACTAGATTTCGAAGCTTTACAAATATTTGTTCAGGAGCTACCGCCATACGAAAGTTTTTTGTAACTCCTTTAGGAGGATGAGCCTCCAGGTTTTGGGCCACCCTAGTGTTCACTGTATTGTCGTCGATCTGAACTCGTCGGTTAAAGGCCTTGTATTTAGTCTCATGTGTAAGCTATTGACCAGTTCCAGGCCAAATCACAAAAACATAAATTTCAACTCTACCTTCACCGCTTTGCATGGAACTCTGCATAATTATTTGTTATTTGCAACCATTCACATTTGTGCTGAAACTTGGTCATTTTGGATCTCGTGAATTTATTCAAAATGGCGTCTTGGACATTTATCAATAAATTATAACACAAATACGTTTTGTGTTTTGAAAATATCGTTTTGAGTTACATTTATTTATTTTTTATGTTATCAAGTTTTGGGTTTTCGCTCAATACTCCTATGCGACTAGAAAACCATGCGTCTCCATCAGCGATTCCAAACACATAAAGCAATCAACGATACAGACAAAACGGTTGCTACGACTACCATGACAAATTCGCTCTGTAACATAGCTCGATCGGAGTGGTAGAAGGATAACGCTATATTTCTACCCTTGCTTTGTTGCAATATACATGGACATAGCTTGATCTGAATCGAGAAAAGACATAACAAAAAAATTCCCATTAACACACGTGTATCATCTTCGGCTTTACTTCGTGAAGCAGCTTGCCAACAATTTGCTCGTTTCCTTCTACCGCCCCGAGTGAGCTGTGTCGCACGGGCTGCTTGTCATGAAAACAAAGGAAGAAGATTATATCATTATTGTTTTCCACTTCTGACATAGCGCTATCATTCGGTTTGTTGATCGCTTGTCATTTTGTCATTTGGAGATATTTTTGATTCCTTGGTCTCCATTGATTTATGGCGACTGTAACATGGTCACGACGATTTTTTGGACCAAAAAATGGACACCCTAATGACAACATAAAAAAAAATACGGATCTAATATTTTGCGATAAGGAACAAAACTACCAATTTTTACGAAATTCTGAGAACCACTATATTGTTTTGCTATGGAATGGTTGAATATCTCAAAATGTTCATGTTCAATTTATATATTTAAAAAAATTATGAAAAATGCAAATTTTTGAAATATTGAAAACTATGGACAGTAGAAAATTTACAAAAATCGTAGAACAACTCCTTTGGTCGAATAATTCAAAATAGCCAAAATAGCATCCCTTTTCCATTTGGAATTATTTATACGATACCAAGAAACCTCGTTGGATGTTCCATTTACATATGTGAACGTTTTTCTCGTCAGACTAGAACATTGCAGAGCACAGTGCTATACAATAACCCAGCACGCGAAGTCGTCATTAACCTCCTGTTATTCAAACTCTGAACTTGAAACGACAAAAGCTAAAGCCGACATCCACCTGTTCTCGCCCGTAACTCGGTAGGTTCCTCTCACTCTCTCATATCGTATTATCGATGATATGATGCGATGGGTGACATACATAAACAACATCGTTGTGTGTTCTTTTGTTCTATTTGATGTTCCACCTCAGAACTGCAAACAGGGAGCAAACGAACCTGTCCAGCAGGTCATTGAGCAAACAGAAATAAAACAAAAAGCTTTTTCCCAAACAGAAACCCAAACACCCCCTCCCCCTTGGTAAGATATGTGAAGGTTACTACGCAGCTGTTATCCCGTGTCATTTTTTGAAGCGCACACTTTATCGACTCGTTATCAGATTTCGCTCCCGGCTCATCACAATAATCCACAATTGTGTGGAGCTTAGTTGTGTATGCCTTTGTGAGTCATCGATTTTTGCGCCAAAGGGAGACTCGTAGAAGTGCGATATTTGCGACCAAACGGGAAAAACAACTTCTATTTCAATATCTAAAGAGCACGGTCTGTGTCTCTGATTAACGAGATTGGAGATTCCTGCGGCTGGCGTGCTATTTCCGCTCCAGGATACAAAGCGCAATTTGATGATAATTGCCTATACTGTACGGAGTGTTTGATATGCCAAAAGTTATGATACACCAGACTGAACTTTCCGCTTGTTAGCGTGAGATCGCAATCACAATTTCACATCTATGGTGACGCCACCTACCTACCTACTTGCACAGCACGCAAATTGGTTAACTTGTTGAGTGTGTTCGCCTGCCTAATTTGCATACAAACAACCGCACACCGCCGGGAAGCAGCGATGCCACAAATACAGATTTTTGTACACGAAATAAATTGGGACCCCCTTGTTTAGGTTTGTTTGATAGCCCAAAAAATAGTTCCAAAAATTAACTATTTTTTGAGCTAACAACAGCATCTTACGGTATCAACATAAACAGGAGTCCCAAATGTTGTCGTGTACAAAACTCTGTATTTGTGGCATCGCTGCCGGGAAAGTATATTTTCGTCTTTGGAGGTGGGTGTTTGGTAATTCTAATAACTGTGTTTGTTCAAGAATATCAACAAGTAGGAATACGACAATAACTTCGCACAATGCTACTGAGGGTAAGAAGGATGGATCGCGTTTTCGGTAGTTTGTAATTTGCATCAATTACTGGAATCGTTTGCCACGAACGAGACGTATGGTACAACTTTGAATGGAGTAAAGCGAAGACAACATATCAAAAAGACCGGTAGCTCTGTCAGAACTCAAGGGACAGATACAATAGCGCAAAGGTGAGCAAACACGCAAACCATTACTTTAAGTTGAGGGGATTTTTTTTACTATCGGACAAAATGGGCCGAAGGGTCTCAGAATTTTAAGAAATTTTGCCCACCAGTTTATGGTTATATGAACGAAAAATAAAAACGATATATCAAGGGTGATTTGAGATTTAAGCGTTATTGATTTTGTAAACAAACACGTAAATCGCCGATTTCTCGCAAATAAAAAGCTCAATCTTGTGTTTAAACAATCTATACCACATGATAAAAGAATCGTTCCTCTACCTAACAGTGTTTGAGATTGAGCTTTTACTCGCGAGAAATCGACGATTGACGTGTTTCTTTACAAATGCAATTACGCCCAAATCTCAAATCACTCCGGATATGAAAGCTATATCGAGGAAATTCAAGACATCGTTGTCCAATAAGCTAAGCTAGCAAATGGCACTTCTATTCTAAATGACGTCTGAGACAAAGTTGTAGAGAAAAGTTTCTTTCTGGGAAAAATAAACAAAAAAATGTGTTTGGTAATTTCAAGTAAAAAAAAAAAAAAAAAACCTAAATAGGGGAAATGGATGTAGTGTCGTCTTAAATGCTCCTAATTTGGGCCCTTACATAAATTCAGCAATCGACTAAATTTTCAATAGCGGCCAAAAATATCCATTAGTTCCGTCCCAATGACGTGTTCATCTAGATAAAATTGATAAATAGCAGATTTATAGCGATGGGCCCAATCTTAGATCCATAGGCCAACATTAGAGTCAATTTCCCTATCTCAAAATGTTTTTGTTCGATTTTTTTAGATTCTTTTTTTTTTTAAAAAGCTCATGAAAAATTAAAACTTTTAGAATGCTTAAAATTATGGACAGTCGAAATTTAAAAAAATCGTGTATCAAGAACTCAGAAAATATTGTTTGATACATTTTTAAACTATTTTCTCTGAAAAATACACGTGGATCGTACCAACGAAAAGTTCAAAAAGTTGACCAAAGTTCTTGTTCAAAGATTTTTTTTTTCGGTTTTCAAGTGTCCATGGTTTTAAACAGTGTTGGGAAAATATCAAAAAATCAAATCTCACCAACGCCCAAGATCACGCTTGATTTTCGTAGACAAAAATCAACAAGCGAACAACTGCGGTTGATTTTGCAAGCTGTGATATCGCAGCTCGGAATATCAAGCAAACAAAACTCACCAACTGCAAATCTCACCAAACTGTGGTGAGATTGAGTTTAATGATTTTTGCTTTACACCCGAATGCAATCGAAACTTCCATAACGGCTTGCAGCAGTCCCTTCGCGTCTGCCATCGGTGAAGATCGAAAAGAGATAGCAAACTATGCTTTCTCTTTCTAAGAAAATTATGTGCAATGGAATCGAATTCGCAATATAAAAGGAGCTTGTAAAATCAATATCAAGCATGATATTTTGTTCCAATATCACGCGTGATATTGTGAGCGCATGAGAGCGGAAAAATATCAATTGAATTCTGATTTTGCCAACACTGGTTTTAAACATTGCAAAAGTTTGCAGTTTTCATAAGTTTGTTTTAACTAGATTGTTTGAGCATGTTTTTCTTAAATCATCGAGTATTAAAACGGATGTTCGGTCACAAGTCAAAAAAAAAAATATAGCGCAGATGCAATAATTTCCATTAAACATATTAATAAGGAATTGACTCTAGGATCTTCAGTACTTATTTTTGAAATATTTGAAATGAACATTAATTTTTGTACAAAATATTCAGAATATACTTGAAAGAATAACTACCAAAGTTACACCGTTTTACGGAATCGAGTTTTCATAGAGTTCCTTCAATTCCTCGAGCTCTCTCATTTTCGACAGTTCTGGAAGTTTCTAAAGTTTCTGAAGCTCCTAAAATCAGTTGAGACTTTCAGAAGTTCCAAGAGCTCCAATAATTATTAGCGAAGTTGCGAAAGTTTTTCGAGTTTCCGAGAAGATCCGTCAGTTTCCGGAGTTCTGAGAATTAATGACGTTCTAAGGGCTTCTGGAGTTCCAACAGATTGAGTAGCGGCTAGCACTTCCTGGAGTTTCTTAAGTTCTTCGATTACCGGAGTCAATGTAGTAGGCATGGAAAATCATTTACAATCATTTCGTGCATTCATTCATTTGCCTCTATCTTGAGTTAGGTAAAGGAGTGTGCGTTTAACTAGTACTATCGCATTAATGGTCCTTCGCTCATTTTTAACTTCTATTCAATTTTTACACTGCTGTACTATCAACCGCGGACCTATCAACCTATCCTCTTAAGAACTTTCTCTAGTTAATAGATTATCGCACTAAAGCTTCATGTTGATATTAGATAGCATTTCCAACCAACTCTAACAATCCTAAACTTCCCGTAAGAAGTAACAAAAAATCACTTTGAAAAGGATATTTGAGCAAAATTTTAATACTAATATAATGTTAAAAAACAGTTAAATTTGTCATTAGATTTTAAATCAACTTTCAGCCGCTGTTTGAATGTATTTAAATAGATTTTAATTTGTTTAATTATCTTAAAGATAAATCGTTCAGCTCAAATATTTGTAGGGGCAAGATTTGGGAGCATCATTATCATCATCATCATTTCTGCATAAATTATTAAAAGTTCCCTAAAATCTAGCTCGTGCAAACCAATTTAAAAGTATTAAAAATTGATCATTTTGAAAGTAATATAGCGCTTAGAACTCCCATCCCGGGATTTTGGCATTTCCCGGGATTTCCGGAATCGCGTGTGCCACGGGATTTTTAATTTGAAACTCTTTTACCCCTTTAAATCTTTCTTGGAATAACTATAGCAGAATTTGAATCCAAAACTTTCACATCTTATGAAATATATCTCTTCCCTTCGTTTTACATTTATGTTGATTTATCGAAAATATTGCACACAGATATCATTTTTTGTATATGATCGTTGTACAAGAAGTAATTTATAGAATTTATAATCAAAATTTGAAAAAAGAACATACACATTCTGGAACGTATATTGTACAGGCGCAAACAACACACGCACCGCAAAATCAATATTGTATCAGCCGAAATCAATTATGTATGTTTTCTAAAATATTATAACGCAAAGGTGATGCAACATCAGCATACGTTTGCTTTTATGATTTGGATTATTCTAGGAATGGCTTGAATCAGTGGATATGCTTTATGGCAGGGCTGTCATCTGATCACTCAATGCGCGCAATGTACTGATTTTCTGAAATAAACAAAGTGAGAATCAAGCAAACTCAAAGTTTGCTTGTCTTTCACCCTGCGCAAGTGTAAAGCAGCGGAGAAAAAAAAGACAGACAGAGGCATTCCACGAAGGTTCGCAAATCGATCCTGACCGATCATTTCCAATTACGCTGAAACTTTGCACAGTTGTTCCTTTTTAGTAAAGGCGCCATTTTGTGCTCTCAGTTTTTCATATTGAATTACGACTACTTTTTGAAAAGGGCCTGTGTAAAAATAGTACTAATGAGTTTAAAAATATATATTGCCGAAACGCTTTGTTCGATTGATTTGGGGTCTAGAGCAAAGTTGTAGATATTATTTTGGCAATTGTGTAAAAAATATACACTGTAAAAAATTTCGTTTGTATCAATGAAAAAAAATATATTTATTATTAAAAAAGTTAATTTCTCAATAAGTACATTCGTTTTAAGCCTCATTGAAGCTCATAATGTTTGCTACTAACTGGCAAAGTTTGGTGATGGTAAACTCAAAAACAAAAAAGTTATGGTTTTTTGAATATTTCACGATTTTTACATTTTCATTAAAAACACATTTTTTTTAACCGTGTATATTTTTTCAAGAATTGCATTTTAATTTTGCACAACTTTTCCGAAGACACCATAGCAATCAAGCAAGCCGTTTTTGCAATGTATTAAAATGTTTATTTTATAAGCGCTTTTCTATACAGGCCCTATCGGAAAAGCTAGCTTATTTCACTATTCAATATTGTCCTGTGTATGATTTGAATGATTTTTTTTCCGGTGTCATTGCCGCTCTGAGAGCCTACTAAGCATTTTTTATAGCTTCAGAGAGGTTCGGAGATCTACTGAGAAATTTGTTGAGCTTCAGCGTAGATCTTGAGAACAGAACTTCAAAACTTCAGAAAATTTTACAGGAATTAAAATAAATTTGCAGAAATTCAGAAAAATTCTCAAGAAGAGACCGTAGATCTTCATATAAATGATCATAGAAATTTTCAAAACTTCAAGCAAGCTAAAATATTTTCAGATCAATTTGTAAAACTATAAGCGAAATAATTTTAAATCTTCAGGGAAATCCGCAGAACTTCAGACAAGTCCAAGAATCTACAGTGAAATGTAAAGAATTTCACAAAAGTTTGGAGACCTACTGAAAAATTATTGAACATCAGAAAAGTTCGTAGATCTTCAGAAAAAAAGCTACAGAATTTTGAAAAAAAAAATACAAAATTTCTAAAAAAATCACAAGAATGGTCATAGATATTCAGATAAATTTAAAAACCTTCAAGAAAGTGTGCAGACTTTCTGATACATTTTTAAAATCTTAGAAATTTGTAGGTTTTGAGAGAGGCATTTAAAACTTCAAGGAAGCTCAAATGTGTTCAGATAAATTTTTGAGAACTTTAGGTAATTTAGAAGACCTTCAAGGAAATTTTCAGTTCTTCAGGGCAGCCCGAGAGAATACAGAGGAATTTACAAAACTTCAGCGAAGTTTGCAGATCTACCGAGAAATTTATTGAGCCTCAAGGTTTTTATCGTAGATCTTGAGAATAGAACTACGGAGCTTCAGACAACATTACAGAACTTCGAAGATATTTGCAGAACTTCAGAAGAGTAGGTATTAAGAGAAATCTGCAGAACTGCTAGGAATTTTGCAGAACTTCAGAGACATTCAGTGGTTCAGAAAGCTTCACAGTTTCAGAAAAATCTGAGATCCTCAGAAAAAATCGTAAAATTTCACAAAAGTACTTCAATTCCAAAAACAAATAGCAGCGAAGTACGAAAGTCCAAGATTTTGCAAAACTCCATGGAAGGTGGAAATGGATAGATCTGAAGAACTTCAGAGAAGTCCGTAGATCTTAAGAGAAGTCTGTAGAACTTCAGGAAGTTCGTACAGTTTTAGAAAAAAAAAATGCAAAGCTTCAGCAAAACTCATAGAAGTTCAGGAAAGTTCGCCGATCTTTAGAAGTATTAACACAACTTTAGAGAAATTCGTAAATCTTCTGAGAAATTTTAAAAACTTCAGCGATGTTCATATATTTTCAGATAATTTGTAGAGCTTTGGGGTATTTCAGATAAATTTGCAGAACTTTATGGAAATCCAAGAATCCACAAAGAAATTTACAGAACGTTAGAGAGGTTTGGAAATCTACAGATCAGAAATACAGTACTTCAGAAAACTTTACAGAATTTTAAAGAAATTTTAGGAACTTCGGAAAAGTTCAGAGAGTAGATCGTAAATCTGCAGATGTTTAAATAAATTTTCAAAATTTTACTGTGGTTCTTGGATGTTAAGAGTAATTTACAGAGCTTCATGGAAGTTCGTTGATCTTTAGAGTTATTTGCACAACTTCAGAAAAAAATAGTAGATCTTCAGAGAACTTCCTAAATCTTCTGGGAAGATTAAAAATTTCTGGGTAAACTTTTTTATACTTTAGGGAATTGTGTAGATGTTCGGAGATATTTGCAATCATGAAAATCTACACCGAAAATTACAAAGCTTTCGAGAAGTGCACAGATTATAAGAAATTTAGTGAACATCAGAGATACTTATTGATCTTTCTGCAGGGATTGAGGAACTTTGTAGATTTTTAGAGCAATTTGCTGAACTTCTGAAGAACACACAGAACTTCAAAGAAATCCACAGAACTACCGAGAAATTTGCAGATCTTCAGGAAAGTTTGTTGATCTCTGAAGATATATTACCAGAGAACAGAAACAAAACATCAGGGACGTCCGAAAGTCTTAAGAGAAACATGCAGAATTGAGTACTTAACAAAAAAATTCATAACTCAAGGAATCATTTAGATCTATATAGTACTTTACCCACTACCTTGTCGAAGGTTTGTATTGACATCCTGGCGAAGTTTTGAAATCCTTTTTCATCTTCATATCGCAGTTCTTGAAGGACCAGATCCCTGCTGGTGTTTCTCCTGAGCAACCATATCCTGCTCCACAAAGTTTACATTTTCCTTCTAATTTTATTTCAAATAATAAAAGCAAATACGTACGTCGAAGCTAGAGCAATTTTCCGGTAATTCATGATGGAATTATTTACTTTTGATTCCTGATACAGTTTTGTTTTGAAATCAAAATTTACAGTTCTTTCAACATGTGCAAGCAGTGTGAACACCAGCAAACAGGGGTGTTCGACAAAGTGGATCGAATGTAAATTCGAGCAGATTTTTCATTATTGAGGCGGTCAAAATCAGACCAAGAAATCAGATAGTCTAAACGGACCTTAAGCAAAGTCTGCAAAGAACTCAAAGAAGACATTAGCGCTTGTTGTAGTATATTTGCTCCCTGCGCCGCAAGGAGTGTACCGCTCATTGTGCGGATCGCTTTCTCACAGATTAGTTGGAAAAGAGTGTGCGAAGTAAATGGGAGAACCACACACTCTTTGTCGAGTTATCAGTTGGTATGCATGCACAAAGTTGCTTTGCCTACGCTCTGAGGTGCTTTCCAGCCCTGCTTTATGGTCAAGTAGTTTGACCTTGATAATTCTGAAGCAGACCAGACTAATCCCAAATATTACGAGTTGATAATTGAAAAACACATCTCATTGTAATTCTAATTATTACTGCTACTCGAGATAATATGGATTGAACCAAACATTTATTTCAGAATCCAACTTAACAAGGAGTTTCCTTACGTTCTAAATTATATGTATTTATAGGTTATTTTAAAGTATCGTTTTTTGACAGTAATATGTCACAAAGAATAAGAGTTGCATGGTATAAAGACTGATGCATAATGCAATAACTAATTCACATTTCCAGCCTACCCCATTGGAATAATCAATGGATAATTTGATCTAGATATAAATAATTTTATGTTTCAGAAGCATTACATCCATGAACGTCTTAAATGATTATTTTTTTATTTTCCTATAAAGGGGAAATGGATGTCATTTCGGCCTAAATGCCCCTAATTTGGACCCATACATAAACTCAGTCATCGACTAAATTTTCAATAGCGACCAAAAATATCCATTAGTACCGTCCCAATGACGTGTTCATCTAGATAAAAATGATAAATAGCTGATTTATAGCGATGTGCCCAATCTTAGATCCATAGGCCAACATTAGAGGCATTTCCCCTATATATGTACATGTCTAATCATAAAGGGTGGGATCCTCTTTCCATTTCTTGGGGCGTCCCATTTTTGCATCCAATCAACCCATTTTTGGCCCGTCATACAGCGACATGCTGACAACTTAGGATTAAAAGATTTCTCAGAGGTCACGGCCATCACACATTGTTTAATTTCAGCAAACAAAACGGCCAACATACAGTTATTGGCAACACCGTGTGTGTGTATCCATTAACCTCAACCTCTTACTACCACAAATTGTTATAACACTAATAGGCGGTCGGATCGTTGTGCCTTCTGCATCTCCCTTAAGTAATTGTCGTATTTTTGCCTTTGGCCGCAGTATTCACAGATTAAATTGATCATATAGAGGGAAATGGCTCTAATGTTGGCCTATGGATCTAAGATTGGGCCCATTGCTAAAAATCTGCTAATTATCAATTTTATGAACGCGTCATTGGGACGGTACTAATGGATACTTTTAGTCGCTATTGAAAATTTAGTCGATTGCTGTATTTATGTATGGGCCCAAATTTATTTATTTATTTCGTCAACCAACGTAGACTAGTACAATTAATTAATACAGTTTTGTTTTCTTAAATATATATTTATATAAAAAAGTAGTGTCAGCTTTCTTGTCTTTTCTTTTATGAGTTGTTATTTCTTATGGAATAAAAATATTGCTTTAGTTTATGCCGAGACATTGTAAAGTCAATGGTTTCGCAGTGTTTATTGTAAGAGGCCATCATGCGGTTTAATGGCCCATATTTTGCATAATTTGTGCGATGATGTTTTATGGCAAATAAATTTCGATTTCGGAGTTGCCGAGTGGGTGCATGGAAATTTAATTTTGATAAAAGTTCTGTTGAGTCAATTCGCTGCGAAACGATATCATTTACAAATGAAACCATTGCATATTCACGACGCTCTTTTAATGTTTGTATGTTTATAAGCATGCAGCGTGCTTCATATGATGGAAGAGGAAATGAAGTCCAACCTAATTTACGAAGAGCGTATAATAGAAATTGTTTTTGTACTGATTCTAATCTTTCTTCGTGCGTGATTGAAAATGGAGACCATACAATGCTGCAATATTCCAGTATTGACCTCACATAGGCAATATATAGTGTTTTAATTGTGTAAGGGTCCTGAAAGTTATAGCAAAAGCGCTTGATAAAGCCTAGCATGTTATTTGCCCTGTGAATAATTGTATTGTAATGGTCTATGAAAGTTAGCTTAGAGTCTAAGATAATTCCTAAGTCCCTAACTCTTTCACATTTGTCTACAGTTTGATTTCCTAATGCAATTGAAATATTTGAAGTTGTTCTTTTTCTACTAAATGATATTAAGTTACATTTTTTTACATTCAATTCTAGTAGACTTTTTTTGCACCATATGTAGAATATGTGTATTTCATTCCGGAATATATTGATGTCTTCTTCATTTCTTATTTCCAAAAAGAGCTTCATGTCGTCGGCATAAATAAGCAATTTAAGTTTTTTGAGAATGTAAGATATGTCGTTTACGTATAGAATAAAAAGGAGAGGTCCCAAATGAGAGCCTTGGGGGACGCCTGAAGTGATTTGAATTGGGCTCGATTTCTTTCCGTTGAATTTAATTATTTGTTGGCGGTTAGTTAAATATGATTCAAGCCATTTCAGGAGCCCTGACTTAATTCCAATTTTTTGCAGTTTAAAGAGTAGCATTGGTATGTCAATGCGGTCAAATGCCTTGCTAAAGTCTGTATAGAGAGCTTCTACGTGGTTTCCATTATCCATTGCATTCAATGAATAGTCTATAAATTCAAGTAAGTTGGTCGAGGTCGAACGACCCTTGAAAAAGCCGTGTTGCATGTCAGTAATTCTATTTTTGATTTGGAGAAATAATTTTTCGTTGATAATTGACTCGAAAAGCTTAGGAATGCAAGAGATAATGGCTATTCCACGATAATTACGTACGTCAGATTTTCGACCAGATTTAAAGATAGGTACTAGAAATGAGGTTTTCCAAATTTTAGGGAAGGTTCCGGATTCCAGGGACATATTAAAAAGCCAAAACAATGGAGCAGTGAGTTAGGGACATTTAGACCGATATCATGTCCCCTATGGGAAAAGATATTTATTTTTATTTTTTAGTAGCATGATATGATGACCCAATATCATACACACTTAGAAATACCTAATCTTACACGTGACGGAATCCATCTTTGACACAAAGGATGAGACGTAAACAAACATTTCATGTAAAATTAAGTGCTCCAAGACTGAAAAGGTCGAAAGTACGTTTGATTGAGCTGAATTTCGCGTCTATTATGACTCAAGTTTATGTCAAAATTGACGCTCGTATATGTCAGTCTCAGAGCACTCAAATTTACATCAAATTTTCTAAGTGTGTAGGCTCAATTTTTAAATAAGACTAAACTCCTTTATTGTATTGTTCATTACTCATACAACATTCATATTTCATTATGTACCAAATAACAAACAATGCTGGGATTGTGAGGGACCATTAAGGCACCCGATTGAAGCGATTTGAACGGGGAGACTGGTAATGTCAACTCCCTGTTGATAACATTTCGTGGATAAAGGGCGGGCTAATCTTCCCACTCATTGTGCTCGTCGTGCGATCATGTTGCTGGAAGGAGATTCTATCCTGTCCCGTAGATGCGTATAAGCTACTTTGCCTATCGATCCACCCAATCCGTTTTTAACCTGTCATACAGCGACATGTTGAGGACAACCAGAGGTTATTGAGCTTGATCATGACAAACAGAGAAGAGAGCCCACTGCTAACGGACTTAGTCTCCGAGCTACAATGGGTGATAAAACACTATCATGCATCATGCATCACGGATGATCGTTGTACAAGTAGTAATCGTGAAAAATATGATCTAGCAGTGAAACAAACCATGCACATTTTGATCAAATTTTATAATCGCGTATCTAGATGGTAAATAGATGAAAATCAGGTTGAGCCTCGTTGTTGAGTTGATCGAAAAACCATTGACATTCATTGTTAAGGCGGTTGGAAATACGTTATGAAGCTAGTCTCGACTGATGAAAAGACTCAGTAATTGCAGTTTTAGAGTCCTTCCTTAAACTAGCCAGCGAAATCTTGTAAAATAATTACTCCTTCCGGAGGAACTTCAATATGTCGCCGACTTCTGTCTTGGCTTCCATAGCTCTCGCTAGCTGTTATTTTCTAACCATTTCTTACGTTAACAGGTATGCATTACCTTTATCCGTTAGTATGTAATCTATGTAATCCTAAAGCACGACAAAATAGTTTTTACAAATACATCAGAAATCATCCACCACAATCATCATGATCTGCATGGACTATTGTGAAATTTGGCTGATAAACATAAAATCACGCCACATCAGGGAACTTCTTAGAAGTCAAGAGCCATTCATTTGATTTCAGAGAACATCATAGAATCAAGAAAATCAGGGACTGTTATAGAACTTCAAGGAACTTCATAGAGCTCCAGGATACTTCGTAGAATTTTTGACAACTTCGTGAAAGTTTAGGGAACTACGTTTAAATTATGGATTTTTTTTTAGAATTGCAGCAAATAGGAGTTCAGTCTGAGAATGCTCAGCGAACTTTGTACAACTTCAGTGAACTTCGTAGAAGTGCAGAGAAGTTTGTTGAACTTCGGCAACATTTATAGAAAGTTTGCAAACTTAACTGAAATTTCGAGAATCTTGTAGAAACTCGGAGAACTTCGTTGATGTTCAGGGGACAGCGTAGCAATTCAGGAAATTTAAGAGAAATTCACAGATCTTCAGAGAATTTCGTATGAATTCAGATAGTTTTGTTGAAATTCGGGAAAACTTCATAGAAGTGGGAACTTCTGTTTGGGGAACTTTGTTGAATTTAAACTATCGATAATCTTAAAAGTTTAAGAAACTTTATAATAGTTCAGTGAACTTTGTAGAAGTTTACTACAGGGAATTTGGTAAACGATCAGCAAAATTCGAAAATTTTTGGCAAACTCTCTAGAAGTTCGGTAAAATTTGTAGATGTTCAGGAAGTTTCGTAGAAGATCAGGAAACTGTGTAGCTTTGGAGGCTTTGTTTCGCCAATATGTTCCGGAAAATTCCTAGACAAGGTTCAGGTTCTTTCCGGAAGTCGAGAGAAATTGATGGATGTTATGATATCGAAAAAACAATTATGAATCTTAATAAGTTCAGAGAACTTTGTAGAAGCTCAGATTTTTTTAAGGTAAGAGGACTTTGTGGGGGCGACCCCGGCGTAGTGGTTAACATCCATACCTCTCACGCCAAAGTCACGAGTTCAAATCTCACCACAAGCCACGAATGACCCAAGAGTGTTAAAGTGACTATAATTAAAAAAAACATAAATAAATAGGGGAACTTTGCAGATGATTACGGAACATTGTATGAATTATTTTAAATTCGTACAAGTTCAGCAAGCTTTGCACAAATTCAGTTGTAGCTATGAAAAAAATAAAAGTTTTAACTATGGAAAAATCTTTGAAGTACTGGGAACTTCATAGAAGTTTTGAGTTCATGAAACTGAGTTTAAGTTAAAGAAAACTTCTTGAAAGTACAGCAATCTTCGTATAAGTTCAGGATGCGTCGTGAAAAGTTAGATAGCTTTGTTGATATTCACGGATTTTCGATGAGATATCAATAAAGTTCTTTGGATATTATTTAAGGCTTTTCAAGTTAATCAAGTAATCTTCTGAAAATCTGCAACTGTTCAAATTCAAATCACGTCTTTCAGACATTCTACGAAGACGGAAGTTTTATTAGAGAGTATTTAAAGGATATACAGCTGGTCGGAGAGTAAAGGCCTCTGAATATTTTTCAAGACTCTAGGTTGATCAATTATTATTTTTAAGATATTCATCCGTCCATAACATTCAAATAACATCTTCAGATAGTCTCTCAAGATTGCTGGTTGATCAGATATTAGTGAATTCAGGTTGATCAGGAAATCTGAAGATCTGGTCAAACATTCAATTGGCTCTCTCAAGATGGCAGATCGGTCAGGAAATACTTAAAAGATTTCCAGCTGATCGAAGATTTCAATAAAGTTCTCTGGATATTTTTCAAGGCTTCAGGTTAATCAAGTATTATTCGGAGTTGGTTGGAAATGCTAACATGAAGCTTTAGTGTGATAATTTATTAGATAGAGAATGATCTTTAGAAGAGAGTAGGTGGATAGTTCCGTTAGAGTACGGCAGTATGAATTTGAATAGAAGTTGAAAATGAGCGAAGGGCCATTAATGCGACAGTTTTTAAAGATAGACGTACATCTTTGCCTAACCCGTACGATGTACGCGGGGACTTGAAGTATGTCTCCAAGTCCACAGGCAAAAATGTGCGTCCCCCTTTTTGCTCATAAACTGACTGCGGCTGTGGAATAGTTCTAGCGACGTTTTCATCACTACCTAAAGCCCCACGTTGCGAGAGCATTTCCAGTCGATGGTGTGTTATAATGCAATTATTGAAGTATTATTGTGAAGGTATTCTCCCGGACGTATTCAAAGATCTCCAGCTAATCGAAGCATTCATTGAAGTCATGTCATGTGAAAGCCACTTGAATAGGAGCAAGTTTTATTCTGAAATATTCGATTTCGGTTACATTATTCATATTCGGTATATTCAGGAAGGAGCTTAAAATATGAAGTCTAAAACATAATTAATTGATCAGAAAACTTTATATGACAGCTTTAAATTTAAAAAAAATCCATCGGAAGCAAGCTTCCGCATGTCTTCAAAATGTCTGCATAAAAAAATACCTTCACCGAATTTTAAATGCCTTCAAAATGAAGATATGTCTTCAAATCTGGTTTCCCTAGTATTGAAGAAATCTCCTTTTATTGAAATAATTCTTCGACCATTAAAACAATTGACTATCTTTATTCACTTCCCCCTTTCGATTAGAAGTGACGTTTTGCAATTTTTTTTTCGTAAGATCCAAAATGGCCGAATTTTAGCAAAAACGTGGTTCATAACAAATATTTATGCAAAGTTTCATGAAAATCTGAGAAGGTCGAGTATGAGATTCATTTTTTTTTGCTATTTGGCCTGGAAATGCTCAGCTCCTCTCGTTGAGAGCTGATTTGGTGTAGTGGATCAGAATCGGTCTCTAGATTCTGACGTTCCGGATTCAATACTGCTGGCAAGATTGCTTATGTTTGTTCTTAATTTCATGTTTGAATGAATGCATGCATACATGTGGGCGAATATTGAAAAAATAGATGTGAATTATTTCAACGTCAATGTATTGTAAAAATTACCAAGATCTTACATTTAATTGTCTTTTTAACATATAAATTTTGAAGATGTCCCGGGGACTTAGGCAGAAATCGATGGAAAACTAAATAATTCGAAATCAATTTCGGGATCTTCTTCGAAAATCTTCGACAAAATCGAAATATAGTTACTTGTAAAAATTTAATACAATTATTTAATGACTCTATTATGGTTTCAAAGTGGCCCCCACTCACGGTCATATAGCCAGCGAAAGTAGATTAGAGAGATAGGATGGTTAAGTGGACAGAATCTTCTAAAATGCTTCGCCATCGTGAAAAAATGGTGTGAAAATTAATTCTTCTAATGAAACCACAAGCTTACCTTATCACCACTGGAGTAGAAGAAATATTTTAGTTTAACAATATTACAGTGTTCTAGCCGTCGCATTATCTGTAGCTCTCGGTTCTGAAAGAAGAAAAAGAAGAGGAAAGAAAATTAAATTAAGTTTCCTTTGGTTAGAAATCAGAAATCAAGCCATCAGTCAATCAATCATCCCATCAATCAGCCCAGAGGTCACATAAATTACACAATACTAACTAACTTAAACCGATTGGGAACGTGCCACGTGCCGGGAGGGCTATTTCCGTCTTATTCCATTTTCCTTCGATGCAATAGGAAAAGAAAATTGGCCTCATTTTGCCTCTCCGTTAAGGATATTGAATAATTAATTAAATGTTGTGTACCATCGCTTCAACCACGATACTTTCGGTAAATAATTTTGGCCCCCCTGGAACACGGTCGATGAACCCACGGCCCACCATCATCGTCTTCATCATGAAAATAAGGCGCAGTATGCAGCGCCGCAAGGCACCAATAATGTTTAAGGATAGTAAATATGATATCTTTATAATCTACCAAGCGGAAGAAAGGAAGTAGCAAGCTTCCACCCTTTTCCATTCCCATCGGCAAGAGATTCGGGGTGGAAGCCAAGATGTCCACAGCGGAAAAGCTTTATCGATTTTCCCAAATGTACAAGGTGGCCTACACGAGGCTGTATGTATATCTTCGGGAAAGTTAAATTCCCAATAACATTACAAATCCTACAAATCACCGTTGACGGTTCCGGCTTTATTCTATTCTGGGGATGGTTTTCCATCCTGAAGCTTTGGTGTACTTCCGAAAGATTTCGTTGTCTGAAGTAATATACTTAGCTACAAGCTCACGTGCGTGTGCAAAATGTCCTCGAAAGGAAAGCATTTAACAGCGATTATGCCAGAATTTTACCATTCTATTCTATTTGGACCACTTCTTCTGAATTCCCAATTCAAAGACACTTAGATCTATAGTGAAACTTCGATTTTTCCAACGATCAGAATCAGATCAACCACTTTCCATCCCCGAAAAATCCTCAAGTGGCCCGGGATTCGCCTGCAGCATGCTCACGCGCCTACACTGGTTGGTTATAGCAAAGACATCATATCAACAAGACTGGCAACTTTGCGCGCTGCGATTGACCCATAGAAAAAATGAGCACATAGGTAAACCTCTCTTCTGCGGTTGAAATCTTTGCTATCCCAATTCGTTCGAAGCATTTACCATTGAGCGATAGATGACGCTATTGTGTCTAGTTCATAGCGGGGTCATACGAGAAAACTGAATGGTTGCCTCTCTTCTTGATGTGTTGTCTTCGGTTATAGGCAATTCAAAGGGATATTTTTAACTTTCGGAAAACCGAAATACGCCATGGGATCCCACGCGTATTCTTTTGGTTGAAAGTTTATGCTGACTTCATTCGGCAGCATTCCGCTACTCAACTTGATTGGAAGAGTAAATATGTGTCGCCTCCTGATTTATTCAGATTTCAAGCGTGGGACGTTATGAAATATGAAAATAACCCACAATTCGGTTTCCATTTTTTTTTCAGTGCGATTCCTTTTGTCCAATTGGGCGAGGTTTTTTTTTGTCACTTTACAAAGGACAGAACAGTAGTGTAAATAATTGCTTTCGGCTTTGTCGGACGATGAATGAAGTCCGACAAAAAGCTTTGAAGCTTTGTATGGCTTTTGCGGATCAATGACCAAACAACCGTCACGCCAGACAATTACTAATGGACAAATTTAATTAAGTGCTGTTTGATCTTCGATGAATTGGCAACCGGCGGAGACACATGATTGAGTCCTTTTAATTGGAATTGATTTTCCGATGGATCGATGCAAAAATTGAAGCCGGAAGAAGTAAAACTTTCAAGACAACATCGAGAGGATACTTTCGCAAAGTTGTTTTCCTTTTGTCCTTGAGTGTGGAAACTTATTCCGTCAGCTGCTGCAAGCGACAAACTTGAGTCATAAAAACTGAAAACTGCTTGGGAGCGGTCAACTTTTTTATTGCGATTACGACGTCGTCTGTTACAAACATTTTCTCAACCGCTCAGCTGATGAAACATGTTGGGAAAATTATTTACGGTTGTTTGGAGTTTATTGTCAGTTAATTGAAAATCCCACTGCCAAAATTAATACTGTGTTAAATATTTGCGGTTTGACATTTAACTGTTCTGCCCATTAAAGTGAAATGAGTTATCCATTAGAATAGATTGTTAACTACCGGCAAGTTACATGTGCTGTTAAGATACTATCGTGAAAAATACCAAATCTAGGTTGTCCTACCCATAAAAGCCAACTGAGAAATACATTTTCAACAGTCTTTTTCTCGGCTTGCTGTTTTTTTTCCATATGGGACAGGTATGCTTTTATAGGCAGTGCTGTTGATATATGTGCAGTTAGGATGTAGCACTTCCCACAAAGATCAAGTGTGGTCATAATGTTGTAGAATATTTCACTTGCTAAATGTCAGCTAGTATACTAAATCAACAATATATGTAGCCCCTTGCTTTTCAAAACATTACACAAGCTGTTCGACACACCATCTAGCGTTACCGACAAACATTCAATGACAGTCGAGGGGTGCGTGAACAGCATTTTCTTTATTTAAATGCAGTTTTATTATTTTTTTTATAATCAGTGAAATAAATTGTGCACATGGTTCAAACTTGTAGACATACTCTTTAGGGTGGTTCAATATATGGATTTTGCGCCATCCCACTCAATCGATTTCAGATCAGGTCCTGATCATTCACCCAACATTGGAGGTCATTTGGATGCGAAATCGTACTGCACTGGCTCTTTGAATTTTATATGGGAATTACTTTTTGTATTCATCGTCGCAGCCCTTCGCCATAATGATGTACGGAAAAGTTTGCTATCTGTACTTATGTGAAATTTTTCCAGCTGTAGACCACATTTCAATTGGAAGTCAGGATAATTAGTTATTAATTAATGTCCAAGTCGCTGATATTACTGATATGCATAGTTGAAGATGCTAATTCGAATAACAGACTAGAGTGGCGGGGGCAGTTACCCCTCACCATCCCTCTCCAACGAGGGAGTTTGTGGTAAAGAGAGATGATCAAACCGATTTGTACCTTCATTCATAAAAATTGTCCTTGCTCGCTTTCTACTCCCTATATATATATACAGGGTGTTTGGTTCCGGGTTTTACATATTTTCAGGGTAGATAGGGCTCCTAAAGTTATGAAAAAATCCCCATGAAACATAGGGTCGGAAATGACTGCTAAGTGAGTTATTCAACATTTTATGTTTTTTTGTATTGCCAACTTTGGTTAGCTATATTTTTTTAATCTTAATGTGGTTTTCTGATTTCAACATGCCAAATGAAAGATTAAAGTCTTAGCTATCAATGCTTTTAAGAAAAGAACTCGATTAAAGTTAATTATCATACATTAAAATTGAAAAGTATGTTGAAAGTACCGAAAAAACTGGTGAAATTTCATACATTTTAGTGTTTTTAAGTTGAAAATTTTCATTTCTGTTTATTTAGTTGTTCTACAAAACATTTTCCATGCAGTTCCCTAGATTTGTGCCTTTGGTAGTAACCTTGTAGGCTTTATGGTTTCTTCGTAATTATTGATTTAAAATAGCCAGAAAAACTTGTGACGTTTTCTTAAAATGCGCTATAGTCACCCTATTCGTTCGTACGTTCGGCTGTTGCAGTGGACTACGCACATGAAAATTTGGTAGAATGTTATTGTAAATGTTTAGCTACATTTTTAACTTTTGATTACCGCACATCTCCTGCGCCGAAAGAAAACATAACTGCGGAGATGTTTCGCGGTATCGAATATTGCTCAGTCTCAGCAGAAAACACAACGAGAGACACCGAATCGGCGAATTCTGAGAGCGGAAGGGAGAGAAGTAGGTAGGTGGTAATAAGTCGATGTCCTTTTTATTTCATAGCACTCGCAGCTCAGCTGCGGTGCTGTTTCGATGGAGGAGTGTGGAGCTCCGCTGCTTCTGTATACACACTTAGATTTTTTTACTGGAGTTAATATTTTTACTGGATTTTTGGATTACTGACTCGGTTAAAATTCAAATAACTGTTATTCGTAAGGATTGGATAAAACCGAAAAATTTTATTTTTCATCATTACACGGGGTTAACAGAAGTTAGTCTGTAAATTTTCGTAACACATTTTCTCAACTTTGAATTTTTCACAGATTTTTTTTAAATTTTACCAAAGAGTTCCGCAATTCAAAAACTCGGTAAAAATTACTGACTCGATAGGGTAGGGTAATTGATTCTAGTTGGACCTATCCAAAAACTGATGATGGTTGGACCTATTTTTTCAATCGCTAGTTTAGTCAATCTCCGCTAATTTTTTATTTTCAAAGTTCAATTCACTATCATAAAAAAACTCTTTTTCTTCAATTTGCATGGGTGTTTTATTGAAAAAACTTCAAAACAGTTGAGTTTCAATGTGTTTTCAAAACAGTTCACTTTCCACGCATTAGCTCGTCATCATGCCTTATTTTCAAACATACAAAAAAGGAATATTTTTTACATTTATTTTTATTTTCATGCAGTAAAATACTGCTTTAAGGTGTAAAAAACACGTTAGTTCGCCATTTATCCATTGGTTTCACTAAAATGTTTGAATAATTGACGAAATTCGAATAGATAAATATGATCATGGTTGGACCTACGCATGATGAATCATTGATCGTATCACCTTAAGAACTCAGTATGTTCCATTCCCAGGTTGGAAATTTTCTCAACTTCCCTGGGCATAGAGTATCACTGTGCTTGTAAAAATACAAATGCATACATTGGTTGACATAGAAAGCTTTCAATTAATTACTGTGACTGAGTTCTTAAGGCATACTGAGCTCTTAAGGTGGTATGGTTCAGCGTCCACAAATCAAAGGCACTTTCACTGCCACTTCGAGTTTTCTAGGGAGTTAATCTCGGGCACTATTGCGATTTGAGGCACTAAATTGTCATCATAGTTTTGTTATTGTATGTTTTCCAGTAGCAGATCATGGACTCCTGGAAAAAGCGAAGTGGAACCAGAGCCCGAAGTTCTGGATCGTATCACCTTAAAACAATTTCTATGTAAAGATCCCTTCAGACCGATCGCATTTGTCATAGTGGTCTTTGGTTTTTTGTTCATGATTCCGTTGTAAAAAATCTGGGACTTTGAACAGTTATCTGAAGTCTATGACTTGGAAAATTGGTAACTACACTGCAATGCTCATTTCTGTTTGCAATCTTTGTAAACATATCAAACAGAAATGAATGAATAGTGTATTACTGAATTATAAGTGGGGATGGGTGGCATTCACTAGCCCGAGAATACCCTCCAGTTGTCAACCTCTTCACCAACCAAACATCACTACACACTTATCGAGTCAGTAATATTTACCGAGTTTTTGAATTTCGGAACTCTTCGGTAAAATTTAAAAAATCAGTGAAAAATTCAAAGTTGAGAAAATGTGTTACGAAAATTTACAGACTTACTTCTGTTAACCCCGTGTAATGATGAAAAATAAAAAAAAATTGATTTTATCCAATCTTTACGAATAACAGTCATTTGAATTTTAACCGAGTCAGTAATCCAAAAATCCAGTAAAAATACTAACTCCTGTAAAAAAATCTAAGTGTGTATACAGAAGCAGCGGAGCTCCACACTCCTCCATCGAAACAGCACCGCAGCTGAGCTGCGAGTGCTATGCAATTAAAAGGACATCGACTTATTACCACCTACCTACTTCTCTCCCTTCCGCTCTCAGAATTCGCCGATTCGGTGTCTCTCGTTGTGTTTTCTGCTGAGACTGAGCAATATTCGATACCGCGAAACATCTCCGCAGTTATATTTTCTTTGGGCGCAGGAGATGTGCGGTAATCACAAGTTAAGAATGTATCTAAACATTACAATAACATTCTACCAAATTTTCATGTGCGTAGTCCACTGCAACAGCCGAACGTACGAACGAATAGGGTGACTATAGCGCATTTTATGAAAACGTCACAAGTTTTTATGGCTGTTTTAAATCAATAATTACGAAGAAACCATAAAGCCTACAAGGTTACTACCAAAGGCACAAATCTAGGGAACTGCATGGAAAATGTTTTGTAGAACAACTAAATAAACAGAAATGAAAATTTTCAACTTAAAAACACTAAAATGCATGAAATTTCACTAGTTTTTTTGGTACTTTCAACATACTTTTCAATTTTAATGTATGATTATTAACTTTAATCGAGTTCTTTTTCAAAGAGCATTGATAGCTAAGGCTTTAGTCTTTCATTTGGTTTGTTGAAATCATAAAACCACATTAAGATTAAAAAAATATAGCTAACCAAAGTTGGCAATACAAAAAAACATAAAATGTTGAATAACTCACTTAGCAGTCATTTCCGACCCTATGTTTCATGGGGATTTTTTCATAACTTTAGGAGCCCTATCTACCCTGAAAATATGTAAAACCCGGAACCAAACACCCTGTATATACAATTTCACACTGCCGTACTCTAACGGAACTATCAATTCTATACTTTTATCTCCTCATCTATCGTATAAAAATACCACTCTAGTCTGTTATTCGAAATTAGCATCTTCAACTATGTAAATGATTGACTTCACGCAGAATTAATATAAAACAAATAGTAAAAATTACTGATATGATTAATAAACTGCATTCAGGGCAGCACTGCATCTTTCACTATGACATAGTAGGGCAGAGTACTACTTCTACATAAGTGCCTATTTTGGTCATACCGAACAAAATCATAATAAGCATTGATTTCGATGTGAACGAGTCATTCATACGTTTGTTAAACTAATTTAGTTAAACAGCTACAAAACTAAGTCTATAAGAAGAACGCTGAATATGAATATTTACATCCATTCTTCTCGAAAACAACAGAAGCGCTTCTATCGAATCCATTTTTTCTGCATTCATCCGAATGCTGAAGTGAATCCAATGACGTTTCAATGTGTTTCGGCGGAATTGAAATCAAGAAGCAGTGTTTTTTTTTAATTTACAAGAGAGGTTCAGAAAAAGGCAGGAATATCGTGCAGGCATTTCGAAAATTTGTAGAAGAAGCTGTAGAAGTTCTGATCAAATTTCTAGAAGTTCTACGCGAATATCGGAAGATTTCAACCGAATTTATGAAAAAGTTGAAGGAATTAGTGTCTTTATGAAAATAAATTTATGAGCTATAAAAGACAACAAATAAACAGGAAGTTCAAAAATGTGTCCAAAAGTACACGTGTGGTACGATTTTGGTCAATTTTGAAGTGTCCATAATTTTGAACATTTCAAAAGATTGCATTTACAATGACCTATTTTTTTAAATAAAAATTCCAAAAATCAGCAAGGACATTTTGCAAAATTAGGATTATAAACACATTTTTGGATTTTTTTTTCAATAAATTACTAAAAAAAAGATTTACTATATTTTTCCTAGAAGGATTTTATTTTTTCCCGCAAATTTGTTTCAGATTGCTTCGATCAGAAGTGCCTTTTTCGTGGTACATTTTTTTTTGAAAAATCGCAGACACTATTTTGAAAAAAATATTAGATCCTGCTCTATAGGGACATAGGGGAATTTACGTATTCTCGGCAACCTAAGCAGCGACCTTCTTTCTATAGCCTTTTTCTCTAAGGAACGCACGCATATGCAGTATTGGTTTGTTTACAATCTTTTGCTGCCAACTGCTCTAACAATTTCAGTCGAAAGAATTGTCAAAAACTGTTTTGAAACGCTTTTACAAAGCTCCAATCTTCTCTACTGAGAGCGAGTATTGTCGGCAACCAGTTTTTCTTCGGCAACCGTTCCATTTGAACTGCATGTAAATCTGCTGTTCTATTATCGGCAACTCGAAATCAGCTACAATTTGTAGTGCGTGTGTTTCATTTCAAGAAAACCTTGCTAGATTGCTTTTACTCAGTAGTAAAAATATAGTCAAATTGAAGCTGAAAGCATAAAGAATCGTTTGCATGCATTCAGCGAAGTGTTTTCATAAGAAAATCCAGTGAAAATAGTGTTTTAATTTGGGTTGCCGAAAATAGTCTGTCATGCCGAAGCCGTCATTTCCCCTACTACTTTTTTAATATTATCTGTTTTTTTTTCGTGTTGGGTATATTCATCACTGCGACCATTACTTTGATCTATTGTGATATTCCCCGTTTTTTTTTATTGCTTTATCAGTCATGTCGTATCACTATTTTGTGAAGCGACCGACAAAGACTGACCAAAAGTATTTTCCCAGCCAGGTATTACATTTCGAATGAAATGTACTACTTGACTGGGACCTGCATTCCAAATATCAAAGGGTTTTGCCAGTCCCTTATCCAGAAAAATACGCCTTTTATTGAAGATTGCTGCATAAGAGCATAGCAGGTGTTCAGAGTCTTCCTTTTCTATGCCACAGAATCGACACATATCCTCTTGAAGTGTTCCTATTAACTTCAAATGATATTTACATGGACACTGTTATCAGACCAGTATAGACACTGAGATCTTTCTTTGATAATTCAAGAATTTTGCTAGTCATTGAAATGTTCGGAAATATGAACCGTTTCGACTGCCTAGCAATGGAAGTGTTGTTCCAATTGGTCTCCACTTTCATTTTTTTTCCATTTCTTGATCTCCATTTTAAGAGAACAAGCAGAAACTCCACAGAATGGTTCTGGTCCTATGAATTGCTGAGATGATCCTAGCCTGGCTAACGTGTCGGCTTTTTCATTCCCTTCAATTCCACAGTGGCCAGGAACCCAATATACGTTTACTTGGTTTAGACATGCCAATTTCTGAAGTGACATTGCACATTCCCATACGAGATTTGAATTGCATGTTGCTGATTTTAAAGAATTTAATGCTGCTTGACTATCAGATATAATGCAGATATTCGAATGTTTATAATTTCTGCGCAAGCATATTACAGAGCATTCAAGAATTGCTTGAATTTCTACTTGGAACACGGTTGACCAGTAACCCATAGATATTAATATATCTATCCCTGGACCAGTTAGCCATGCTCCCACACGATTGTTCAATCTTGAACCGTCTGTATAAAAAATTGTGGAACCTGGACTGATGTTTGGTCCCCCACTTTCCCAAATATAACGATCAAAACATGCTGCATTGTATAAACGATCGAAATTATATTTTTTTCTCCATCCAGTCTTAATTTTTTAAAACAAGAGAATCAATATCAAACATTTTTTTAAATACTAAGGTGTAAGATCACCTTCAAGGAAGTACTTTGTTCGTTGAACCCTTAAAGCGTTCCTTTCAGCTTCTAATTGGATGAATTGATGCAACGGAAGCAGATAAAGTAGTGCATCTAGTGCCATACTCGGTGTGCTGTTCATCGCACCAGTTATTGAGAGAGTAGCAAGTCTTTGCAGTCTCCCCAGCTTCTTCTGAGCCGATTTTTCATTAGTTTTCGGCCACCAAACCAAGGATGCGTAGGATATTCTGGGTCTTACAGTCGTCAAATAAATCCAGTGCATCATTTTTGCTACCAAAAGTTTTCTTACTTATCCAAAGCGCATTTATTGCCTTATTAACAACCTGCTCTATTTGTGAATTCCAGTTAAGTTTACTGTCAAGAATGACTCCTAGATACTTGACTGTTCGTGCAAAATCTAAAAAAGTTTCTTTCAATTTTAAGTTATTTATAGAAAATTTGCTTTTCCGTGTGAACGGTACAATAGTGGTCTTTTAGAAGGGCTTATATTTAACCCTTCTTTAGTGCACCACGACGAGACACAACTTAAAGCAGTTTGCATTCTATTTGAAATGACATTATCAAATTTTCCTCGTACTATTATGACTATGTCATCAGCAAAGCCAATTATCCCGAAGCCCTTTGCTTCTAAGTTTTTGCGAAGTTCGTCAACTATTAAAGACCATAAAAGAGGTAAAAGAACACCTCCTTGAGGACACCCTTTTACAGCTCTAACTGTTATGGATGAGCTTCCAAGATATGCTGAGATTCCTCTTTTAGAAAGCATCTCATTAATCCACCTAACGATGCTGTCCGCGATCAAACGCTCCCAGCGAGAAGTGAAATTTCCTACGACGCAATTTGTTTCTAGAACATTCCATGCAAAGAAGAAGAAGAATATTTTTTCCTTACGACGGCGCGTGTGATTGGTGTTTGGTCGGGTCGCGAGTGTGTATATATACCGGGCCTGTTCACGCGTATCGTTTATTAGTAAACCAGCAGTCTACAAGTGACATACAGAAGCAGTAACAGAAGAAACCGGAAGCAGACTAGCAGCAGCAATAACTGTACCCAGCGGTGCTGCATTCAGGAGCAGCACTTTCCTGTAGAGAACAATAAATCAAAGTAGAGCAGCAACGAACTTCTTTCACTAGTCCATCCTGGTCATCCGTGTCCTTCATCGGTTCCGTGGTAATTGTGTCACAAACGGCCCTTTTCATGGCCCCAGATCTTTCTTCTTTCGTGATGCACATTACCCTCGGGCCATTACTACACTGTTGGCGTTCCGATCCAGTCCACACCTGATTGCATTGTGTTCATGGCCGAACATAAATTGGTCCTTCAATCCAGATACGAAACTGTTGCGAAAAAGTATTCGCCGACAGCGCGTAGGACAGCAGTGATTGACAACGTAATCATCACTTGGTGAGTAGAAGTGAAAATTGTGCTGCGTAGAAGCGCTCACTGGCAGCGTGTGTGCGAAGACAAGTGTGCCATTGTAGGAGGCATCCGATTGTACAGTATCCACCGTCGCATAGTGTATGTATCCGTTACCTCGGTTCGTAGTATCCTTCCGTGGCGACAAACGCGTCGGTTCGTGTGCTTCCATATCCGTGTGAGTTGGTGTCTAGTCGCGAAATTTAGTGTACGTATTCCTTCGTCGTGACACCTTGAGACAGTGTGTTCGGGTTTAATCGTAGCGGATTCTCTGAGAACGTTATCCACCGTCACGACAAACCTGAAATATCATTCCGTCGGTTAACAGTGATTTTTAGTTCGAAACATTGTGCTACCCCACCCACCAACCAAGAAGATGGGCATCCAGGAAGAATTGAAGTTGCTGATCCACAAGCGAGGCCAAGTGAAGGCTAAGCTGACACGGATTCACAACGCGTTAACGGCAGCAAAGGAAAGCAGGGAAAGGCCATCTTTACCGCAACTCCGAGTTCATGCCAAGAACCTAGCAGTAATCTACAAGGAATACAACGATAACCACGATATGGTCATCGCATCCGTATCCGAAGATAGTGTCAAGACCCAGGAAGACAAGTATGAAGAGTTCGAGAACCTGTACAACGGAACCTCTATCATGATCGAGACGTTGATCGATGTCATTGAGAAGGAGAACCGAGCGAATGCAGCCATGCCCATGCCGTCATCGTCATCTGTAGTGAACCAAATGGCGAATCAACCTGTTATCCTTCAGCCGCAATCTTTTCGAACACCCTTACCAACGTTTGATGGACGGTACGAAGCATGGCCTAGATTCAAGGCTATGTTTCAGGATCTAATGCGTCATTCCACGGATTCTGATGCAGTGAAACTCTATCATCTCGAGAATTCTTTGAAGGGTATTGCAGTTGGTGCCATCGACTTGGAAACTTTGCAGAACAATAACTACCAACGTGCCTGGGATATCCTGGAGGAAAGATTTGGCAACCAACGCCTGATCTTAGAATCGCATATTCTAGGCCTTCTGAATCTGAAAAAGATGACGAAAAAGTCTTCGAAGGACCTCCGGAACCTCGTTGATGAGTGTTCCCGCCATGTTGAGAATCTAGTTAAGCTCAACCAACAGCTTACTGGGATGTCCGAGCTATTCGTAGTGACTGTGTTGACTCGAGCGTTGGATGACCAGACCCGTGAATTGTGGGAAGCTTCCATCGATCAAACACAGCTCCCTGAATACGAGCCAACGATCGTTTTTCTGAAGCAGCGTTGCGTTATCCTGGAACGGTGTGAGAAGAGTACTCCAGAGTCGTCAAGTATTAAGATGATGGCCCAGAAGACATCGTTCCCTAAGCTTATACCATCCAAGACTTCACATCCAGCGTCAGTGACATCACTATATTCGTGCGACTTCTGTTCAGAGCAACATCAAAACTATAAGTGTCCAACATTCCAGAAGATGACCACAGAACAGAGAGTGGCTAAGGTGAAGGAAGTAAACCTGTGTTTTAACTGCCTACGAAAAGGCCATCGCAGTGCAGTGTGTTCCAGTAACAAATCATGTACGAAGTGCTCCAGGAAACATCACACATTGGTTCATTTTGAGCAGCGTGAGAAGCCGGAAGTGATTTCCAATGAAACACCAAAGGTACCCGAGGAGAACAAAGCGCCAACGGTTGAGCAACCTGTGCATGCAACCTGTTCTAGCAGCGGTTATCCACACAAGCAAGTGTTCCTGATGACAGCGATGGTGTGTTTGACATCGAATAACGGACAAACTCAACAAGTACGAGCATTAATGGATTCCGGATCGCAGATAAATCTACTTGCTGAACATGTTGTGCAACGGCTGAAACTTCCAAAATATTCGACCAATGTACCTGTTATCGGTGTTGGAGGTAGCAGATCCCATATCCCTCACAAGGTGGTGGTACGAATGACATCCAGCTGTAGTGATTTTGCCACCAACGTCGAATGTCTCGTTACTCCGAAGGTGACAGGCACCATTCCGTCTGCACGTGTGAACATTGATTCTTGGAACATCCCTCCCGGTATTCTACTGGCTGATGCTTCATTCTGCAGTCCAGGTGAAATAGACATGCTGATTGGAGCTGAATTATTTTTCCACATCCTAATGCAAGGTCAGATAAAGATGTCCAATCGATTGCCGACGTTGTACGAGACTCAGTTCGGATGGGTTGTAGCCGGTTCATACGAGGAGCCAAAGGAAGATAATCCAGTGTGTGCCAACATTGCTATGACTGACGGTTTGGAGGCGTGTATGCAACGATTTTTCGACCAGGAGGAAATTACCGAAGCCGCTATTATGACCAGCGAGGAGCAGCGTTTCGAAGAACATTATCAGCGAACTTACCGTCGCGATGAAAATGGAAGATTTGTGGTCCAGCTACCCTTTCGTGAATCTGTGAACCAACTAGGAGATTCCAGGTCGTTAGCCTTGAAACGGTTCCTGCTATTGGAAAAGAAATTGGCGAGAAATCCTGATCTGAAAACTCAATACGCAGCCTTCATCGAAGAATATAAAACCCTTGGTCATTGTTGCGAGATAAAAGAGGACGAAGATCCAGCAGGTATCCAGACATATTATTTGCCTCACCATTGCGTCCTGAAGCCATCGAGTAGCAGCACCAAATTGCGCGTGGTATTTGATGCGACAGCGAAAGCAAGTGGTCTATCCCTGAACGATGTGCTGATGACTGGTTCGAACAGTCAAAGTGACTTGTTTTCCATCGTGTTACGTTTTCGAACCCACATTATAGTTTTCTCTGTGGATGGTTCGAAAATGTACAGGCAAATTCTTATAGATCCGTCCCAAACGCAGTACCAACGAATCTTTTGGCGTGGTAGTCCATCAGAAGCGCTACAAGTTCTGGAGTTGCTGACCGTTACTTATGGGACTTCGGCAGCTTCCTTCCTTGCGGTGAGGTCACTCATCCAGTTAGCTCGTGATGAGATAGCTAATCATCCAGAAGCGGCCGAGGTAATCTTGTACGACTCGTATATGGATGACATTTTGTCTGGCGCAGAAACAGTTCAACTAGCCAAGAAGCTACGTCAGGACCTTGAAAAATTAATGCTGAAGGGTGGATTTCCGGTGAAAAAGTGGTGCTCCAATTCGGAGGAAGTACTAGATGGAATTCCTGAGGAAGATCGTGAAACCCTAGTATCGATCCAGGATTCCAGTGCCAACCAAGTCATCAAGGCTCTAGGTCTCCTGTGGGATCCGAAGAAAGACCAGTTCCTGTTCCGTGTAGCAGTTGATCCTGTAGAAGATAGTAAACAAGTGACGAAGCGATCGGTCCTATCCCAAATAGCAAAAATTTTCGACCCCTTGGGACTGTTAGCTCCCGTGATCGTCGAAGCGAAAATGATAATGCAGTGTTTGTGGGCCTGCAGTGTAGGATGGGATGATCCACTTGATGGTGAGATTCTTCACCGATGGGAAGAGTTCCAGACATCCTTAGATGAACTGAGCAACATAGAGATTCCGAGGTGTATCGTGATTCCAGAACCAGAAGCCATAGAGGTTCATGGATTGGCCGATGCTTCCCAGGCAGCATACGGAGCCTGTCTGTACCTCCGTTGCATTCGACAAAATGGATCAGCTGTATCTCACCTCCTGTGCAGCAAATCCAAAGTAGCCCCACTCCGTGCGATGACCATTCCAAGATTGGAGTTGAGTGCCGCCTTATTGCTTGCTAGGTTGGTAGAAAAGGTAGTTCCGATGATGAAGGTTTCGAGTCGACAAGTGAAGCTGTGGAGTGACAGCCAAATAGTACTGGCTTGGATCAACAAACCCTTGGATCGGTTGCAAGTGTACATTCGCAATCGTGTAGCCGAAATCAACCGCTTGACTGAAGATTATCAATGGAATTATGTGAGTACCAATCAGAACCCAGCAGATATTGTATCTCGAGGAATGAAACCAGTCCAATTGAAGAAGTGCGACCTGTGGTGGAATGGATCACCCTTCCTTACTGTAGCTGACTATGTGACGGAGCAGATTGAAGAACTTTCAGAACATGAGATTCCTGAGCTGAAAGAGGCAGCTGTCGCGAACCCAGTTGTTCAGAAATCCTGTGATCCTGTGCTCGAACGGTTCAGTTCATTTAACAAGCTCCAACGTGTTTTGGCACAAGTGGTACGATTCCTGCGTTTAGTCCGAACTCCTCGGGAGAATAGGAAACCATTCAATACATTAACTGTTCAGGATATGCGTAAGGCCGAGAATTTCATAATCCGTATGCTGCAACAGAGTCAACTACAGAAAGAGATCCAGTATATCCAGCGTGGTGAACTACCAAAGCAGCTTGCTACGTTGCATCCATTCATAGACGAAGACGGACTGTTGCGCGTCGGGGGGCGCCTGCATAACTCGAAGTTGCCTTACAATGCCAAACATCAACTGTTGCTTCCCCAGAAACATCCAGTTACAGAAATGCTTATCAAAAAGCTCCACGAGGACCGACTCCATGAAGGTCAATCCGGTTTGTTGGCAACCGTACGACAAAAATTCTGGATAACAAATGCGAGATCTATCATTCGTAAGGTTATCCACAATTGCATTAAGTGTTTCCGGGCAAAACCACTGATCATCCAGCCATCAATGGGCGTTTTACCGGAATCACGAGTTACCATTAGTGCACCATTTGAGTTAACTGGTATCGATTATGCCGGACCCATATTCGTAAAGGAAGGTAGGCACAAGCCGAAGGTAGTGAAGGCGTACATTGCTTTGTTTGTTTGCCTAACATCAAAAGCAATCCATCTTGAGCTTGTGTCAGACTTAACGTCGGAGGCGTTCCTTGCCGCACTCGATCGCTTCATTAACCGTCGAGGTATGGTTCGCAAGATCTTGTCAGATAACGCAACAAATTTTGTTGGCGTCTCCAAGGAACTTCGACAATTACTTAAAATGTTCAACGACCAAATGGAAAGGAGTAAAATCAACGATTTCCTGATCAGCCGTGAAGTGGAATGGGAGTTTATTCCGCCGAGATCGCCTAACTTCGGTGGTCTATGGGAAGCCGGAGTGAAGATTGTCAAGTCACATCTCACGCGGACTCTGGGAAACGCTACCCTAACATTCGAGGAGTTCAGCACCGTGCTAACACACATCGAAGCTATTGTGAACTCTCGTCCACTTTATGCTACATCCAGTGATCCAAACGACCCACAACCAATATCTCCGTCTCATTTGATGCTCGGTCGAGGACTTGATCCGGTTGCTAAACCATCGTATTTGAATGTTCCTGCAAATCGTTTATCGAGATGGCAGTACCTCAACCAACTCCGGGATCATTTTTGGAACAAGTGGTCTCGCGAATATCTTTCAACATTACAGTCAAGAGCAAAGTGGACCAAAAAGCAGCCTAACATCGAAATTGGAACTGTAGTTCTGTTAGTCGAAGATAATCAACCATCACAAGCTTGGAAACTTGGACGGATCAAAGCTGTCTATACAGGGAAGGATGGAGTAGTGCGGGTTGCTGATGTAAAGACAACGACCGGTGTGTATCGGCGAGCAGTGAGTAAGCTGGCACCACTTCCTCTGCAAGACGATAACCAACAACATTCAGATGATTTGGAATAATATTCCAACGGGCGGGAGTATGTCCGCGATCAAACGCTCCCAGCGAGAAGTGAAATTTCCTACGACGCAATTTGTTTCTAGAACATTCCATGCAAAGAAGAAGAAGAATATTTTTTCCTTACGACGGCGCGTGTGATTGGTGTTTGGTCGGGTCGCGAGTGTGTATATATACCGGGCCTGTTCACGCGTATCGTTTATTAGTAAACCAGCAGTCTACAAGTGACATACAGAAGCAGTAACAGAAGAAGCCGGAAGCAGACTAGCAGCAGCAATAACTGTACCCAGCGGTGCTGCATTCAGGAGCAGCACTTTCCTGTAGAGAACAATAAATCAAAGTAGAGCAGCAACGAACTTCTTTCACTAGTCCATCCTGGTCATCCGTGTCCTTCATCGGTTCCGTGGTAATTGTGTCACAAACGGCCCTTTTCATGGCCCCAGATCTTTCTTCTTTCGTGATGCACATTACCCTCGGGCCATTACTACACTGTTGGCGTTCCGATCCAGTCCACACCTGATTGCATTGTGTTCATGGCCGAACAGATGCTTTTGTCGAATCCACGCTTCAACATATTGTTTTTCCCGTTTCAGTTATAAGATGCATTATCAAATGCTCCTTCAATATCAATGAACGCTGCTAGTGATATCTTCTTTTAAAAAGCGTCAGCGAAATGTTAAAATGTGACACTTTAAATGTAGTAAATGTAGTAGAAGTAAAATATCAACATTTGGATTATTTTTTTTATTCGCATGCAGGTCTAAAGATTTTTTTTCTTATTAAAAAAATGACACACATTGTAGTTAAAAAAATAATATCATAAGCTGATGATACGTTTTTTTTTTAAATTTTAAATTTTGATGGGTCCTAAGGGGATTTTTTATATTAAATTTAAATTTATTGAAGATAAAAAGTAATCATTAGAAAAAATGATTACTTTTACTCTGGCAATGGTTTTGCGTGATTTTCCATGCGATTTTCCTCCACTGTGAAAATTTTCGTGGAAAACATATATGTAAACATAATATAAATATTATATTTTATGGATTGTTGGATAATTTCCTTAATATTTCAATACACAACGTTCTTTCAACAATGCTTGGTTCATGAGTTAAGAATCCGAAAACTTCAACTAAAATTTTCCGGGAAAATTAACCACACGGATTAAAAAAAATCGTTAATATAACCCTAAACCAAAGACTACAAATCAAGAAGACTGGCAACTCTGCCAAAAATCAGTAGACAGAACCGGCAACGCCTTTTCTGAGCAAAAGTGGCACCTGTGTATGATGGTGTGTGTTAATTCACGAGTGCATTCACACACATAGGTAGAAATTAATAGCTGTCAATTATTGTTTTTGTTATGATTTTCGTAAAAAGTGAAACGATTCTTTCTTCTCTTTATGCTGACAACGAGTAAAATTCCAGCTGAAATTGAACAGATGCGTAAGTAAATTTGTTTTGAAAATTAAGGAAATGGATACTCGACACTCTTTAGCATGCTACCTAAAACCACGCATCGTAACATGCATCTACCTGTTGGAGACTGAATGTAGGTACCTGGCTAGGTAAATTGTGACATGGCAGTGCCCAAGTAACAATTCTGCAATCATTTGGCATCCACTCTGATTTATGATGGTGTTATAATGGCAATGAATAATCCGTTTAGTTTAAATACAGCATTTCACAGAGTAAAACGTTCCAGCTCAGTAGTTCACCTTTTCGCTGTTTTAAAAACCTTTTACAGTTGGCGAGAAGTCAAAAACTGTCTTGTTTTAAAATTAAATTTAAAGTAGTTCTCAACTAAAAACTGTTCTATAAATCAATCATAAACTTCATTAGCAATTTTTTATTAATGTCATGATAAAATACTCTATAAACCTGTTCTATCATTATAAAAGTAATCATAAAAGCATAAGGTTTTAAATGAAAGCAAAAGGCATATATTGTTGCCTTTTAGGCTTTTAAAAGTGTATCATAAAATCTCCTCTGTTTACAAATTGAATTTTAAGGATGGATCCTCGAAGTGAATAAAAACCAACTTTATATCCTTGTCATGGATAAACGAAGTTGGAGGAAAAATTCAAACGATGCTAACGACCGAAGGGAAGTCGATTTCAGTAAAATTTAGTTCTTTAGAAGAACCAGCACGTCCGGCGGAACAGGTACCATCAACGACCGAGCATCTGGTGGAGAAGAGTGAAGTGAGCGTGGTCCTCAAATTCATAAAACATTGTCAAAACAGTCTGAAAACAGACCAGCCTTCTCCAGACCTTGCGAATCGATGAAGATCGGAATTACTTGGCGTACTTAGCGTTTATCGTACAACCATTTTGCAGTGAATCAATCTTGAAGAGCTTCGGAAATATACCCTTCAGAACCTTCTCCAGGGTGGGCCAACTAGACAGATTCTAGCATTAATGAGGTTTTGGTGGATGCATCAATGGCAAAGCAGTCTTGACCAGGGTTTTATGAATGTTGTTTTATAGTAGCTTTGTAGTATTTCATAAAACTTAAAATGTTACTTGGGTGGATACCTGCTGGTTTTTAGTACCGTGAAACGGGGTAACATTGATAGTTTTTCAAAGTATATTCAGCAAATAAATGTTTTTCAAATTTTATATTTTTAAAACAAGTACTGAGGATCCATTCGTTAGTTTATGATTCGTTAGTAATATGTTTAACGGAAATTAAAGCATTTGCACTTTTTTTTTTAGTTTTCTGACCTTACTTCAGTTTTTGATTTGGGGTTACTTTGATAAGGCTCGAAGAATGTAGAAAAAATGGGTGAAACTCAAACAATTTAGTTCTTTAAATTTGAAACTTCGAATGAGTATTTAATCGGAAAACATCATAAACAATAAGAATACAACATCGAATTTGTGATGGCTATATCGGAAACACATTTCATAAGTGATGGTTTGAGTGGTTTTTCAAACAGGCGAAAAACACGAAAATTGTTTTTAATATTTTTGTAAAAAATGTAAGACATACTCAATAAAAACTATATACGATATCAACGGAAATACCATAAGCTACAATATGGAACCAATGTTTCTAATTTGGAAAAAGCGCAGCGGGTAAATTTAATCTTTACATTATACTATCAAAGTTACCCGCATTATCAAAGATACCTCGTTTTACGGTACCTATTGATTAGTATATAACTCGTAGATAAAAGATGGATTCTTCAGTGGTATTGAATACTTGGAACTGATGAAGTCTGTAAGTAGTAGACGAAATACGCGTATCTGCCAAAAGATAAGCAATTATAACGGAATTTAAAGGAAATAAACCAACACACTCAAAGCTCTTCATAAAGGGATTCCGTTAAGAGGTTCGACAAATTTAAAGGATTGTATTTTTTATTATTTAAGTATTTAACACTTTATTTTAGCTTTATAGGGTATATGTCCCTAACCTCGGTCTAATATGAAGGCTTCCATTAGATGTTATGCCGTATCTTATGTAATAATTGATCTGCAGTAAATATTTCACTCTTAAAATGTAAGCTTAGATATTCTTATTATTGGCATATTGATTAGGCACGACTGAAAATTGTTTAATTTCAGCATTTTAACATGAAAACATTCCAGGGATGTGGATGTAATGTCGATCTGATGTACTCAAATTGGGTGTATAAATGGATGCAACTTCGTCCTATCGAAGATGAACCTCGATCCACAAAAGGATCGGCATGTGAAATCGCGCTTCTTTTTCACTCTTTATCATTCATACGTAACCACGCATTAGCTCCTAAGTAACATTGACAGATTATCTTAGTAGATTTTATCTTTGCATCCCCACGGCCATGTATATACTCTTTAAGCTATTTCCAACACATAGTTCGATAAAAGAAGCTATTATATAGCATCTAATACAGCAAACACGACAAGAAACGGATTTGTAGCCAAGTTATTAACGAAATAGAAAGTCGACGAGGAGAATCGTTCAATGCTACTTACGACCTAATGCATTGTTCGGTTTAATAGTTTTTCGAAGTAAATGATGACTTATATTTGAATCCCGATCACTCAAATTTCTAAAAACGGAAGTCACTCATAGAATGAGTAAATTCTTACTCAAATGAGTAAATTTCAATCAAATATGAGTGACATTTAATCATAATTGAAAAAAAAAATTACTCATTCTACGAGTGATCTACGTTTTTGCAAGAGTTTGAGTGAACGGTACTCAAATATGAGTCAGTCTCATTTGCCGTGAAGTTTGTTTTGAAAGGAGGATTGACTGCACGTTATATCAAAACAACCCAAATTTGAGTAGGATCTACTCATATCCATCAAAAGTAGGGCTACCGAAAATTGAGCAAACAAAGTTGCAACCGACAAGATGACAAATGAACAACATCGTTCGGATTCACGTCGATGTTTTCTAGTCTAAACTTTGTTTACTCAATTTGATGTACCCTTCATTTGACAAATATGAGTAAATCCTACCATTTTACAGCAAATGTGATATTAGTTTTCCATTACTATTATGTATTAGTGCTGAATTAATGAGTTATTTGCTTGATAGGTCCAAAGTGAGGGCTAGGCTGACATTACATCCCGTAGCCCTGCGTCTAAAATTACTGTGTAAATTTTTCGAGGACAGACTATATCTTTTCCTATGAAATTGTCTCACACGTTATTTTGGTTGGAATTGACGGATTCTTGTTATGAATTATTTAAATATATCGAATACGTCATTGAAAGAATCAAAATGGCCGAGATTTAGCTCAAATATGAATGATTGCCCATAACAAACAATCATGCATCAAGTTTCATAAAAAATGAGAGAAGGACGGGTCTGAAATTCTTTTTCTTTTGTTATTTGCACGGCCAATGAGAACAACCCAAATTTGAGTTTAGTTTACTCATAAATCACTTAAATTGCAGGAGCTCAGGGAAGAGTAAATTTGCCTTATGTTTTCCAGGAAAAAAATTCCCGAATATGAGAAAAATAAAAAATGGATTCAATCAGTGTATTAGTACTACTCCTAGACTGAGTAAAATTCTCGTCAATTATCCTCTTTTTCCGGAAGATATTTGATGCTTTTCACCGTAAAACATGAGATAAATTTACTCAACGCTGGGTTTCAACACTTTTGGCGATTATGAGTAAACTAAACTCAAATCTTGGTCGTTCTCATTGGCCGTGTGGCCTCACATATCCAGAGACCATTTCGACTCAAAACTAATCTTTCAAAAGTCATGTAATTTCTGTATTTTGAACTGCCGCTCAAGGATAATAATAATGACAAGTCCCATAGCAAAAATCAGCAGTTCACTCTTGCCACATCTGGATTCCACCCCCACCTCACAAAGTGAAAAAGTAGCGATGAAGACATTTGAAGATATTTTTTCCAATCGCGTTGAAGACATTTTAGAAAACCATCTGGCATCGCTGTTCTCTGATCATTTTGTGACAATCGTCTGGTCTGAATGGCATAACCCCCAAATTGTTTAACCATCGACTTTGAAACCTTACTACTTGACCAATGTAATTGGAGCTTGATTTCGACTTTATTGTATTCTATTAATTAAGAAAACCATTTATAGGGCCAAATCAATTCCACTCACCTTAAATCTTTTGTCCTGTAACACCTTCTTGATTGCGACTAGCTCGCCCGTATCACAGAGCGTCGCCTGGAAGACAACGCCGAAGCTTCCATTGCCGATCACCTTCGTATCTGTGTATGATACTTCCTGTGGTCTGTCTGGTCCTTGGCCGGCTGTTGCCACAACCGTTGTCACTTTGGAACCATCTTTACCTGCGTTTATGTTTCGAGTTTCGAAAAGGTTGGAAGAGAGGAAGAGAGAAAAAATCGGGTGATTAAATTAGGGCGCGTGCAAATTTTGCTGAGTTATTAAATTAAGGTCGATGCCGTCGCTGGTTGTTGCCAGCTAGCTAGGCTATATTGATCGAAAACACGAGAAAGCTGTAGAGTCAAATTCGATCTAAAAATACATGAATTGCGTTCTTATGCTTATCAACGACGTCGATAATTCTTGGGTCGAGGTTCCTACTGCGTCGTGCTTTATAGGATTTATTGGGTCGGCTTCTGTTAGGCTTTCGTTTGTGTTGCTAGCTACCCAAGGGATTCGAGATTTCCGTGGAATTACGACTTTTAGGAGCCACGCCAAGGTGGAGAATCTTTCACAAGAGGGAACGAAAAAAAATCCTTCCAACGCTCTCATTAGTAGGATTATAAGGAATTTCCGATCCGGCGTGCAGGATCAATGGAAAGCGGGTCGGCAGTAGATTATTTTTGGTGAGCTTCATGGAACCGTGTGTTTCTGTGTGTATGTGTGCACGCGTGTATGACGACGCCACGAGAGCGAATTGACGATAAAATATCACAACTCACGTTGCCGTGGCTCGCTGCTCCAGCTGGGATCTTAAATTCTTCGCAAATCTCTAAAGGCAGACAAGAAGCTGGCGACGACGAAACATTGCACCATCATTGCAGCAAAGTTAAAGTCAGGGTAGATGTTTTTTTGCTGCCATTTCGGCGTCGACTTGATGGAGGAGGGAGTCAGGTTAGCCCAAATTCAATATTCATAAAATTGGGTGAATCCCTCTGCCTCTGTGGGGGCTGTCAGCGGGTGTCACCGCACGAGACATCGGTGGTTGACATGGTTCTAAAGGAAAAAAAAGTTACGATGATCTGGCAGTGTCATTATGCCAACAATCTTCGGACGTGTGTCCGTCGTAACGACGGAGATTGACGACAGAGAATGAGAAGGTAATTTTCGGTATAGCCTTATAATTTGGTGTTTAAGACTTGTTCACTATATCCGTGAATGTTGTGCAGAGTGAGTTTTTTAAATCCCAATTGATTGAGCTAACTGTTGAATGTACTAGGAAGTATTTTAGGCATTACAATGATTAGGAATGAAATAGTACGCTGTGAACTTTTGCATAGAGAATTGAGCAATTGACTAATCGATAATTCAACGAAATTTCCATAACTAATGACCTATCCAAAACGCAGCCACTTGACTCGGTCCACCTCCCACTATCACCAGATGCCATAAACGGCTCCAACTATTAGCGTGCCCGTTCAATCACACATTCACCATTATAATTAATTCCATCAATTAACCGCACTTAACTCTGGACCCCATTCCCGTCGTCGACGACGCCTGTCATGTGAATGTCGATCGCTTAGTATATATCAAACTGCATTCGAAGGATTGAAGCAAATTATTCTATTACTGCCATGACAACTCGATTGGTTAACGTATCTGACAGTGTTGTTGTTATTGGGAGAACGATATCCGCGAGCGCGTGTGCGGTCCAACCCGGATTCAGCCAGTAAACAAGTAAAAATCACTTCCCGTTTCTTGTGCGAACCGATTCAAACTGAATATGGCTATATGCGCCCACAAAAAAATAAGCACCGACCTTCCCTTTCTTTGCACAAATAACTCGAACTGCATTGAAAGTCGAAAATCATAAATACAGGATGCGTCTTAATTAAGGATTGTTTTTCCTTTCGTAGGTAGTTCAAAGTCATGGTCGTCGCACTCACGACTTTGTCTGAGGTGAAGGTGAATCAAAGCTTTGTGATTATTTGCCATTCCTGAGGTCGAAAAAGGAATTACACATCATAACTATTTCATGGAACTGACCAGACTCTGCTGCTTACTACTGAATGGTAGTTTAGCTGTTCTTGTTCCGCTATGACTAAGCATAAAAGGAAAATCGAAAACGTTTGCCAGTAGCACTTTACTCGCCGGGCGTACTATTGCAGGACGCTTGTTGCAAGTTTCAATGGTATTTGGGAATTTCTTTCTATTTCGTAACTTGCCAAATTCTAAAGGAATTGAGGGAGAATTATCATGAAATTTGAATAAAAATTTCGGGTAATTTTAAGAGGTATTTCAAGAAAATGATAAGACACGCTAAAGGTGAATTCCAAGGTAGTTTTCAAGAGACTATTATGGGGATTATGAGAAGAATTTCAGGGAACTCTAAAGCAAATTGGAAGGGATTTTACAGAACATTGATGAACATTGAACTTAATGATGAAATGACTACAATCCTGAAATTATGCCAGACCTACGGCTCACAATCATTTAAATGTTGATCAATTAATCATTTAAAGAGAAAATATATGGAGAGGTTGCCGAAATTCAAGCTAGGGTCCCAGAGAAATATCTAAGGGAATTCCAAGGGGATTTTCAAGAGAATTCCAAGAAAATCACAAGAGATAATCTCTAGGGCACAAGCATTTCAAGCAAATTGTAAAGAAAATACAAATAGAATTCTTAGGTGAAATCCAAATAAAATTTGCTAGAAAACTTTTCTAAATTTTAAATGACATACCAACAGATTTTCGACGAATCTTCTAAGTGAATTCTGATAAAAAATTTCAAGATGTCATGCACAGAAATTCAAGATCCAGGATTATCAACAATACTCAAAATTCTTAGTGAGTCTATGATTGTGAACAAATTTAAATATCTTGGTGTTAGAAAACTGTTCATGATTATTGGGCTAGACATTTCGAAATAATCTATGAATAGTTCTTTCCTTTATTTAACGTCGGTCTCTGTTCCGCAATCTAGTGCCAATCACCGACGGACATCGATTGCCATCCATTGACGGCAATCGAATGTGCAGGAAGGCAGCTTCCACACCTGCGTAGGATATCGTACTCGTTCACAACACACATGGGCCGGGACCAACGGCTTTACTTCCCTTCCGAAGGAAGACGTGACCAGAGATTTTTATGCCTCAGAAAAATCCCACCGACCTCGGCTGGGATTGAACCCAGACCCATCGGGGTGTTAGAAAGCAGTCACGCTTACCACTACACCACCGGCGCCGGCATCTATGAATAGTATTACAGTGGATTCTGAAGAAATATTTGAGGGAATTCAAAGGAAATGTTCAAGAGAATTCCAAGAGAAATCACAAGAGATAATCTCTAGGACATTTTGAGAAGAGTTTCAAGCAAATAATGAAGAAAGTTACCATAGAATTCTGAGGTGAAATCCACAGAAATTTTGTCAGAATACTTTTCTAAATTTTAAATGACATACCCACCAAAAGAATTTCGACGAATCTTCCAAGCGAATTGTACACAAATTTTCAAGAAGTTATGCACAAAAAATCAAGATCCAGGATTAACAAAACTTCTAAAGATTCTGAGTGAGTCTACGATTGTGATTAAATTTCTAAATCTTGGTGATAGAAAACTGTTCATGTTTATGGGACTAGATATTTTTAAATAATCTCTGAGTAGTGTTCCAGTGGACTCTGAAGAAATATCTAAGGGAATTCAAAGGAGATGTTCAAGAGAATTCCAAGAAAATCACAAGAGATAATCTTTAAGACAGAAAAATTTCAAGTAAATTCCGAAGAAAATTACAATAGAATTTGATGTGAAATCCAAAGAAAATTTGCGAGTAGTGAGTAGTGTTCCAGTGGATTCTGAAGAAATATCGAAGGGAATTCGAAGGAGATGTTGAAGAGAATTCCAAGAAAATCACAATCTCTAATCTCTAGGGCACAAGCATTTCAAGCAAATTCTGAGAAAAAATTCCAGTAGAATTTGAGGTGAAATCTAAAGAAATTTTGCGAGAATACTTTTCTAAATTTTAATCTTCCAAGCAAATTGTCAAGATGTCTTGCACAGAAATTCAAGATCGAGGATTATCAAAAAATCTCAATATTTTGAGTGAGTCTACGATTGTGAACAAATTTCAAAATCTTGGTGATAGAAAACTGTTCATGTTTATGGGACTAGACATTTCGAAATAATCTCTGAGTAGTGTTCCACTAGATTCTGAAGAAATATCTAAGGGAATTCCAAGGAGATGTTCAACAGAATTCCAAGAAAATCACAAAAGATAATCTCTAGGGCATTTTGAGAAGAATTTCAAGCAACTAATGAAGAAAATTCCCATAGAATTCTAAGGTGAAATCCACAGAAATGTTGACAGAATACTTTTCTAAATTTTAAATAACATACCTACCAAGAGATTTTCGACGAATCTTCCAAGCGAATTGTACACAAATTTTCAAGAAGTCATGCACAGAAAATCAAGATCCAGGATTAACAAAACTTTTAAAGATTCTGAGTGAGTCTACGATTGTGATTAAATTTCTAAATCTTGGTGTTAAAAAAACTGTTCATGATTATGGGACAAGACATTTTGAAATAATCTCTGAGTAGCGTTCCAGTGGATTCTGAAGAAATATCTAAGGGAATTCAAAGGAGATGTTCAAGAGAATTCCAAGAAAACCACAAGAGATAATCTCTAGGGCACAAGCATTTCAAGCAAATTCTTAAGAAAATTCCTATAGAATTTGGGTGAATTTCAAAAAATTTTTAATTTTAATCTTCCAAGAAAATTGTAAACAAATGTTCGAGATGTCATGCACAGAAATTCAAGAACGATGATTAACAAAAATTCTCAATATTTTGAGTGAGTCTACGATTGTGAACAAATTTCTTAATCTTGGTGTTAAAAAACTGTTCATGATTATGGGACTAGACATTTTGAAATAATCCCTGAGTAGTGTTCCAGTGGATTCAGAAGAAATATCTAAGGGAATTCAAAGGAGATGTTCAAGAAAATTCCAAGAAAATCACATGAGATAATCTCTAGGGCATTTTGAGAAGAATTTCAAGCAACTAATGAAGAAAATTCCCATAGAATTCTGAGGTGAAATCCACAGAAATTTTGACGGAATACTTTTCTAAATTTTAAATAACATATCAAGAGATTTTCAACAAATCTTCGCCAATGGTAAACAAATGTTCAAGAAGTCATGCACAGAAATTCAAGATCCAGGATTAACAAAAATTCTTAAGATTCTGAGTGAGTCTATGATTGTGAACTAATTTCAAAATCTTGGTGTTAGAAAACTGTTCCTGATTATGTTTTCGATTCCCGGTTAATTCCCGGTTCATTGGACACCTTGTACGTGAAATTACCTGTTCGGCTAAATAACGTTCGGCGAAACGACCTTCGACGAAATGACTGATTTTAAAAGCATCTCACATGACCATTAAGTTGCTTTATTAGACTCCTCCCGTCGATGTCCGTGCATAAATTAATTAAAACCAAGTATGTATTTTTCACTTAATTAATTAATGTTCTGCATACGTCAATAAACAGAAACTTCTGCTTTTGTATGTATTGTTGCTTGGGTTGATATTTCCTGAGCTTCATCACCATTATGTCAGTGGCACTGCAATACCTACTACTTGTGATCATTCGTAGCCAATCATCATTACGTCTCACTCTTTACGTATTTTGTTGTTGGTATAGTACCGTAAAGAGCCATAATTTGCGCATTTTAAAGTTTCCAAAATAATTATAATTTGTGTATTCAGTTAAACATGTAGGTAGGTGTTATCAACTTGTGTATGGGATAAATATAAATTTAGATAAAATCGAAATATACTGCAAAATTCTGGCGAAATACGCGAAATCAAGCGCTGTGCCGATTTATGGAAGTTTACGGTAGATTCTGCGCAAAAAAAAACAAACTTTATTTATCACAACAATTCGGCCTCGGTAGCGCTTCAACGGCGATCAGCGGCGAATGACGCACGATCTGTATTTTGCGCATGTTGTCTACCGTGAGGACACGTAAACTCGAACAAAACAGGGCCAATTATAATCCGCGGCGTCACAACGCGACAACCAGGAAAACGTTCCGAACTTTAATATGTGCAAATGAAAGTCGTTTTCAGCTGGTGGCGTTATCTTCGTGGTCGTGGCGTTAGTTACAGCGGACCGAAATTTTACGAGCTCGAGATGAGATGTTTGTTGTTTCCAGCTGCTGCTCTAAATATACCTTGTAAACAACAACGAATTATTTTAATCAACAAGTAGGTCTACCGGCTCGGAAGCGCTTTTTGCAAATATTTACTCGTTGGCCGGTGGATGTGGTGTGGGGTATCTGTTGATTGTTCTAAGGTTACGAGGGAGAGAGGTCACTTGAACTTCAGTTCAATACATTTCGTAAAGTCATACGTCATAGAAAATTACACGCGAAGTGCACTAATCGAACCCGATTGATTACAGTCGAAGACATACAAACAAGTTGACGCCATTCACTATCCGGATTGATTACACTCACACCGATATTACCATACGCTTGTTGATGGGTCTTATCAGATTTCAAACAACAGCAGCTGCTGCACTTGTCCCCGATAGTAATTTGTTTGTGCATTCGAAAGCTGCGGAACGGAAACATTTACCCATCCTTCGTCTTGTTTTGTGTGTGTTTCAAACAACATGGCCTCATTCCGCGTTCCCCGTTCCCATTTCCCTAGTTTAAGCTCAGATATCACAAGAAAAAGGGGTTCAATGTTGCAATAACAAGTACTGTTTCTGATGCCAAACTGATTGAGACAGAATCAGAGTTTGTCTTTAAGTTTAAAGAGATTTTCAAAATTTGTCTGTTTTGGACATAGTCAAAAACAATACATCTTGCCCTGACGCACATAGTTATGAGTAAACCTCCCGGAAAGATTCTTTTGCAGTTGGCAGGCACACCCCTACGCCAAAGTTGACCGGTGTGGATGTTATTTCCATTCGTAAGCAAGGATTCCACGTCATAATATGGGTCATGTTATGGTAGCAGACGGAAGCACACTAAAGAGAGACTCGTACAATGTAAGCGAGGTAGATTCCATCGTGTAGGAGTGTCGGAAATGTGGCCATCGCCAAAGATTAATGATTCATAGAAGCTAATGAGCTTGTGCCTGCCGAGGAGGGTAGAACGGAAGGAAAAACGATCCTCGATTCAGTTCGGTTCGCTACAGCATGTTCTACAGATTATGGAAATTTTCGTCGACGTTCGCCGCCACGTGAATGGCGATGATAGCACACAGAATTATTACCGCAGGCGAGGTATTCACATGCAAATTGATGAACCGCTTTGATAGTGGTAGTGGTGAGACTGTCCAATGCAACTCACGCTGCGAGCGGTAATTATAATGTCATTAACTGACATTCAAATAATATCGAGATAAAGCAAACATTTCTCGAATATACATCTGTTTGCAGTGGAAAGTAGATAAAACATTTACCCGGAATTATCTGTGGCAAAACACGGTTTCCTTACGACTGGACGGGACACCACGTCGTCGTCGGCTACTTGAAACTTTTAAAATAAATCATTCCGCTCAACAAATCACTTCTAGCGCAGCTACACAAATAGAGCCTGTAAGCTATTAGAATCCGTGCTGTCTCTATCTGTACTCTAGCACTCTAGTCAACTCAAGTGAACCGTATCAAAGCCTTCGCACACATGTGGTAGATCGCCTCTATCAAAGTGCAACAACCTTGACAATTGCAGCTGGAACTCGCGTAAGCTCCGTGGTCTTGTCCGCCCCCATGCTCAACAGTTGCGGTCAACTTGTGTGTGTGTATACACGAATTGTACATTGGAAGTCGTACCAGCATATTGAACTGATCACAATCAGCCGACAATATACGCGAAAATCACGACCCCGCTGATAACGGTTCCGGTGATTGGCGTATAATTACTACTTGGTTTAGGGCTATTGTCACTTTCGAGTTTTGCAACGATTCATGGCACCATCGCGGTGACCATTGTTTCAGTGAATCTGACTGCGATTATGTTGCCATGTCAAACATTTCAGCTCGTCACAACCTACTTCAGGATACCATGACCTTCAAAGCAGCGGTTTCCAAACTTTATTCTAGGTTTGTAGCGTACTGTACTGTACTGCAGCGAGCGTTGCCGGCTCTCAACTTAGTGTTCTAGATGCACTTCCACTGTCATTAATTGAGAGCTTTTTATGCCAACCAATGCTTGATCCTGTGACAAGCAGAATGCACGAAGGTTCAGGATGGGAATTTAGCAAGATAAAAGTCCCGTGCAGTCTTAAGTTTTAGAGGTTTAATGTCGTCTGTGAACTTTATCAACTTAAAAAGCTCCTTCTTTTGGAAGTTTGTAAAATTAGGGTGGTTCTCAAATTATCAACATTTATTTTTATTTTTTATAGTAAAGACGCATGTTCTTGAGCAAAGTTGTAGCTGATCTCAAGCTACTTTGCTGAAGAAATTCTTTTTGTATCTCTTAACATTATAATTTCTCGAAGATTTCAATTCAGAAAACTGACAGTGAACATGCATAAGACCAACTGCGTACCATGGAATCGGTTCGGGATGTATCGGATTATGGTTCGATATGGCCAAATTAATGATTTACCATAACCATATCATGCGACATATCAAATCACATCTACTAGATGAAATATGACCAATGACGGTCAAAATGATAACCATAGAGCCATATGATGACCGTAGAACCGGGTTCGAATATTCCGGATTATGGTAACATATGGTCAAATTTGATAACTCTCATAACCATATCAAGCAACGTATCAAATCAACGAAATATGACCAATGGCACTCAAAACAACATGCATGTTTATGTCCCCCTGTAATATATTTGTATGGATGATTGTTTATGGCCACCGTAGAACTGATTCTGGATATTCCGGATTATTTGATATGTCTCATAACCATATCAAGCGACATATTAAATCACATCTACTCACCGAAATATGACCAATGATACTCAAAAAAAAAAACAATCACGGAGCCATATGGTCACCGTAGATCCAGTTCTAGATATAGTTCTATCATGGTTCCACATGGTCGAATTTGATACCTTTCATAACCATATCAAGCGACATATTAAATCACATCAACTCGACGAAGTTACGACGAACTGCCCCGTAACGTGGGTAGATCACCTTTTCGTGGTACGTTACGGGATGTAAGATCTACTACCGATTCCTAGTCCTGACTACTTCAAACTAAGGGACCAGGATTTTTCAGTAATCCAAGGAACACATCTTAGTCCTTGTTACTTTTTATGCCTTGTTGATAGTGACAAGACTCGGCTTTGTCTACCGAGGATGATCTTGATACAAGAAAAAAAATGAGTTAGTTGTCTTCATCTATGTGATTCCTAATCTTCTATTCGTTGTTCCCTAGTTTGAAGTGATGCATGGTCATTATCGGTGTCATACCTTAATTTTGTTGCTAAGGAATCCAATTTTGACTGACAAAGGGGCGCGCCTTTGGAGGGTGTTTCAACACTCCGAAGGGTATAAATAGCGGGACCTTTCAATTAGAGTCGGATCCTTGCAATAAATGCAAGAGTGGCAACTGTAAAAAAATCGAATACTTCATCATTTCTCAATAGTGATGGAGTAATACGACATGCACTAAACTAAGGACACGGGATATACTACAATAGATCAATTTACTGGTCGCAGTAGTGTTAGGTCCCGAACAGAGGAAAAAAAATCGACGAAATATGATAAATAGCATGCAAAACGACACCACATCATGGTCACAGTAGAACTGATTCTGGATGTTCCGGGTTATGGCTTCATATGATCAAATTTTATATTTCTGATAACCATATCAAGCGACACATCAAATCACATATATTCGACAAAATATGACCAACGGCTTTGAAAACAAGATCCATAAAGCCATATGGCCACCGTAGAACCAGTTCCAGATATTCCAGATTGCAATTTCGGAATCATATCAAGTGACATATCAAATAACACATCTACTCGACAAAATATTACCAATGGCACTCAAACACAACCATAGAGCCATATGGCAACCGTAGCTTTAACCATATCAAGTGACATTTCATTTTAATCGATTTTTTCCGGTTATTAAAAAAACCTACTTTAAACAAAAAAAAAGGCGTTCAAAAATAACCCTTAAGAGATAATGATATAATTTTGTCAGCAGAATTGCTGTAAAATACGTCTACATTGTAGCAAAAACAATATGAGATGAGATTAAAATTAACATGCTGCTGATCTAAATCTCTAAAATTTCATGAAATCATCAGTTCGTATAACATCAAAGAGTCTTACTGCAAAAAATTAGCCTAAATGTTGTTTTGGTATGTCTGAAAAAAAAATAAGCCAATACCTGAGGAAGAGAAACGCAGTCAAATCTTTCTGGGGTTAAGATCTTGAAGTTCTATAACACTTTGGGGAATATAAACATGTGTTACCAACATATTTATCATTCTCCAAATTGCCCTGGAGATATTTTACAGGTTAATCAAAATCTTGTTCGACGTTTAAAATTTTTGAGCATTTTACAATTCACTCACGGAGACTCATCATTTAAACATTTTTATTGTGTTTAAAATCAATATTGTTGGATTATTCAAATCATCCCGAATATCTGATCATGTAGTTCTGTAGGTACAAGGTATACCGACTTAATGATAGAAACCTTTGTGAAGTCCCAAAATATCATTAGTTTGGTTTATTGGGTTTTGCAAAATTTCTATAGTTCATTTGATTTTTTTAATTATAGTCACTTTAACACTCTTAGATCATTCGTGACTTATCCGGGTGAGATTTGAACTCATGACTTTGGCGTGATTTTTTTAGTACGTTGATTGTGTCCGGTTTCGAACATTTGCATGACAAGCATGATCGAGCAAGCAATGAGTTTGAGATGGCATGAATCTGCTTCTCTTTCTTCAATTAGCTTCGTAACAGGATATGTCTCGGTCAGCCTAGAACTACTTCACTCGGAAAACTGTAGCAAAAGAATTCAAACACTTTTCTTCCAATGACACCGAATGAAATTTTAAAAGTTTACTACGACATGATCACCGTTTGTCCCGGGTGCGAACGGATTGCGAGTGAGAGAAAATAATAGAGTTTACAAGAGTTTTCAAAGTTGTAAACAAATGTGTAAACAAAAGGATAGTGTATGTGATATAAAGTTGATTGATTCCAAGTAACATTACAAATTTAAAGGTTTAAAGGATTCTTCATTTGATCTTCATTATGGCCTAAAAGACTATCATAAAACCGAAATTGTTACTTGGCATAAGTTTATTTGATCTTTCCCGGTGCAATTTGGGTTTTCCCACATTTTTCCCAGTTGTTGTCCGGCAAAACTGAATTTCCGATTTTTTCCCGGATTTCCCGGTTGGAAGGACACCCTGCTTATAACCACCGTAGAACCGGTTCCGGATACCCCGAATTACGCATTGTCTAATTCGTTATCTATCATTGCCACATCAAATCAGATCTACTCAACAAAATATTACTAATGGCACTCTTATTGATGTTATGGACCATCATCTTGCTTGTATCATCAATTACCATTACACTTGGAATATTCTAAACATATCCAAAATGGATGGAAGTGTAAGTGACAGTGAACCATCAGTTTAGCTTTCAATTACACAGCAAAAAAATAATTTTGATATCACATCAAAGTGGATGCACTACAATCATGTCGAAAATTTCATGTAATTTTTATGACCACATAAATAAACAAATGCAGTAAAAGTAGCGTAATGTCAGTTCATGCATTGTATTAATGATAATTTTGTCCTTTTTAGCAAGTAATATTACAACATATTTTCGACATGATTGTAGTGCATCCACTTTGACGTGATATCAAAATTATTTTTTTGCTGTGTAGTGATTCCTACACGGGTCATCCCGAGAAACTATTCCTGATAAATTATCAAAAATCTCCATAGAATAAACCTCGTGGACATGAACAGCTGTCGGTGTGGAAACAGTTACGATGAAGTTTGGCAATGTTAGGGCTGGTAGTGCTGATGCGATATAATAGTACACACACAGCGACGTTTTCCTTGTTCGGTAATTTTTTACTGAAAATAATCGGTAAATGAAGAATGTTACAGATTTTTCGGTAAACAAAAATAATTTTACCAACCTTCGGTAATGTTTTACCGAAGTGACGGTAATCTGGCTATTCTATTAACGAATTCAGTAAAAAAAATAGTACAGTAGAACTGTAAAAAAGCAAACGCCGAATTCGGTTAACAATACCGAACGCACATTACAGAAACGTTTACCGAACTTCTGTAAATAATTCCAGACTGTCAAATCGAAAGACGGTCATTGTTACATTTATTTCTACCATTTTTATGATTGCTCTTCAGACACAACCAGGAATTTTGTGCTTTCGGGATCAGGTTCCAGTCAATGTTTCTGTACTGGCATTCCCATGAAAGCAGCCACCTGCGAAAAGAACACTCCAGCGAGCAATATATGTTATTTCATAATATATTTTTACTATTAAATAAAAGCTCGCAAATAATAATCCAAAAAAAGCTTTAAATTTTAATTCACCGAAAAACAAAACTAAAAAATACAAAAGATCAACAAATTTCCATTTACGGAACAGTTAAGTAAAAAATTACTGAATAGTTCGGTATATATTGTGTTGGAGTGTTCGACTGTGAGGTTTTACAATAAACAGTTTCGGCTTGGCAGTCTGGCAATCACTCAAAAACAGACGTTAGACTTCAAAAAGTATTTAGACAAAGAACAAATCAAACAATTGTGAGTGTAAAATATTTATTAAATGTGAAACAATTAATTCTAAAAATAAAATTCCCCTCAGTTTCCCCTGAAGAAGGCCCTAATCAGAGCCGAAACGTAGGGACAAATTACAAAATTAATTTGTTCTGATTGAGTGATTGCCAGACTGCCAAGCCGAAACTGTTTATTGTTCGGTATATATTTACCGAATTGTTCGGTAATCGTTTCGTAATAATTTCCAAGTGTGTAGTGTCTTTAGTGACTAAAATTGCGAAAATAGTGACCAAATAGTGACTTATAAATAATCAATACGATAACTTAGAAATTCAAATCTGGTTTTATATTGAAATAAATTCCATTTTTTGTCATGAAACTTGACATTACATTTCATAAATTCCTCTAATTTCTAACGATTTGAATAGTTTTCTTTTGATTACATTTTAGATGATGACCAGAAAATATAAATTTTAAACAATTTCGGGATTTTCTGGAGTTTTGTAAATTTTACTGGTGGTGCGACATACATTTAAACTAATGTATAAACCAATGAAGCCACTAGGTTAAATAGGGTTAACTACAATTTGTTTATGCGTTCGAAATCTTAAAAATGTCTATGTATCTAGGTAAGTTAACCTCGATTATTCGCCAGAAATGCATCGCATTTTCTCAAGAACGTTTTTAGAATCATTAATTTACTTGAGGTCTCCTTAGAATTCGCATGCAATTAACATCAGAAGTGTCTTAAATTTCTGTTCTGAATGATCTTAGACCCTGAATTCGTATTCTCTTTAGAGTTTCAATGGTATTTCTTCAGAATTCTCAACAAAAAATCCATCTCAGAATATCCTTCAAACTCTTCTCACAGCTCAATTTTGATTCTATTGGAATTCTTCTTGAAATTTCATTCGAATTCTTTTGGATTCTCTTGGAATCGGCCTCACAAATCGCCCAGAATTCCTTTACTATTCGCTAAGTTTGGAGCAGGGTTGAAAAAATCATGAAAAAATCATCAGCATTCACTATGAAATGAATTTTTCACCCATAGTGAACTTTGATGAATTTTAGTGATTTTTTCAGCCCTGGTTTGGAGACCTTTGGAGTTCACGGGAATTGCTTAAATAATTTATCAGAACTTATTTTAAAAACAACAAGACGTAGGACTACGTGGTCTTATATAATAAATCTTATTTGTTAACTGCAGCAGGAGATTGCGTTTTGTGTAGGAATCGGGATTCTTTCTGTTAATACTCTTCAGTATGACGCGCTTGACATAGATGGCCCACAGCGACTCACTGATTACGATCAATAGTGGTGCGGCTTCTTCCTCCTTCTATGAATGCTCACATGGGCTGCAGCTCGCAGCTTGCAGGCAGCCTTTCGTTGTGTACTGGAGAACAATGTTCAACGCCACGTGCCGAGAGCACTGCTGCTGCTGCTGCTGCTGATGCCGACGTCCGGACACCACCACACACGGTGATTGGAACTGAATCCGATCAGCAGTTGAGGTCAGCCTTGATAGCTAGCGACTTGCGGGGAGCTTTTAGTTGTGTAACGGAGAACACCACCACTCACCACACCGTTTGATAAGACCGGATGGAATTCAACTTTGAAATCTGTGTTAGGGAAATCGCTTTTCGCAGGCAATTGGTGATATTTTTAATTATCATAGCAACATTTTCACATTCGTGCATTTTTCAATAGTGATTCGATTGGTGATAACATTATTGAAATTGGTCCAGGAGCAGCTGAGTTATTAACGTTCAAAATCTTTCATAATTTTGTTACATGTTCCAGTTTTGGTTTCACATACGTAGTCCTACGTCAAAACTTATTAGAAGTTAGACCAAGAATCCTCATCCAATCGTCATAGAATTCTTTTCAGAACCCTCGTTTTTCTCTCAATGTCTCAATTATTTCGGAATTCTTCCAAAAATTGACTGAAGCTCGTATGTGTCAGTCTCAAGGCCGATTTTTCCACCTCCGCTTAAATTTACAATTTCGTAGTGTGTAGTTTGGCATTCTTCTCTGAAACATTTTGATATCATCCGTAGAATTCCTTTGATATTCACTTCAAATTTCCTTTGGAATTTTCATTGATATTTCTAGATAATTCATTCAAGACTTCTAAAAATCTAGCATAGACCAATATCCTTGAAAAGTTGCCAAGATGCAGAATTTATTTTCGAGAAAAGGAAGTTTATTTTCCCCGATTTGTCCTCGAAATTCAAAACGATTCCATGTTTGTTTCCCGCTGTTTTAACATTCCTTGAAGTTGTCCGGTTATAATTGATTATTTTTTGACAGATATGCATATTTCGTCATAACTACTGTAGACTTCCTTAGTGCAAAGTACCCAATGTAAACATGTTTTTCTCACCCTATATGGGATGGGAAAAAGTGAGTATAGTGACTAATGATATAAAATCCCGCTAAAAATCGAAAAAAAAATCATCGGGGCTGGCTGACCTGAAAAAAACTTTGAAGGCAGGCAGAAAGCAAATGTTCTTTTGGAGTAAGTCTGAAGAAACTTTCGGGGAAAATTTAAAGAAACTTCTACGGAAAGTCTGGACGAACTTCGGGGAACAGTCGGAAGACACTTCCAAAAAAAAAAACAATTTGTTCTCACACACTTTTTGAGAGATTTGGAGGACTGTCCCAGAAGAAGTTGTAAGAACATTCCGAGCGAAGTGTGGATAGACTTTCGAGAAAGGTCGGCTGCAATTTCTCGGGAAGTCGGAAGACAATTACAGGGGAACACTCGAATGAAAATTCCAGGGGAAGCTGAACAAATTTCCTGGCGAAAACGGAAGCTAGAAGAACCCTCCTGATATAGTTGGAAGGATACTTCAGTATAAATCCGGAAGAATCTTCCAGCATAAGCCAGAAAGGTTTTGGGGCAGTTAGAAGAAAGGTCTAGTAGAAACCTGACTAATCTTCTGGAAAGGTGTCAACCTGGACCTGGAAGAGTGCTGGGAATTGCTGGAAGAAGCTTTGTGGAGAAATCTTCCAGGAATAAAAAATTGTAGAAAACTTAGGATGAAGTTCTTTCTTCGAATTTAAACGAACAAAATTTCAGGAGAAACCAGAAAAAAATGAGGGCACTTTCCAATTTTTTTAAGTAATTGAAAAAAAATCTTTCAATAGTTTTTGAAAGAAGTTTTCTGGAAAAGTAGGAGAAACATCCAAGCGATGTCAAAAGAAACTTCTAAGGGGAAATATAAAGAAAAACGTCCAGGAAGCCGGAAGAGTATTCCAAGGGAAGCCAGAGGTTGTATCGTTTAACGATTGACATTTGAATTAAAATAGTTGCACACAAAATATGCTTTAGAACAAATAGAAAAAAGGGTTCTAATACTATTGTTTTAATATTTAGTAGGTTGGTGCCTTCGGTGATATTTTTGTGCTTAGTAAATCTCTTCTTTTGGTACTGTTGAACATAAAAGGTGACTCACAAATTAATTGATATTCAAACACTAACTTTTGTATTTTTTTTTTAAATTAAGACATATAACTTTTGGTAAAGTTATCGCTGAGTTAATCTCGAGCATTTTTTTTTTGTTTTCTGTACTGAGTACCAAATCTACCGACGCAAGGGAGGTAGCTCCCACACCTGGATCCTACATATCAACCCATCAACTCATTATTATTTGTTCATTAATTTATTTATTGTCTTTTTTTTCAGTATATTTTTTTATTAAAGGCCATTGGAATACATACAACTTCTTCTCAAATGTTATTTTTATCAGGCCTAAATTGTTTTTTAGTTATGATTTTTTGAAAAAAAAATACATTATCTATCCGCTATCAAGGCTTTTTAAAAAGTTACTCCGGGCAAAAAACTCATATTTAAATGAAAAATACAACCTTGGTTAATATCCAACATATGAGCAAAGTTTCATTCAAATCGGAAACAGTCATGTCCATGTGTTTTGGGCTGAAAATGCACAAAATTGTTTCTAGAAATACATTATTATTCTTTACAACTTTGTTTCAGACGTAATTTCGATCAGAAGTGCGGTTTCCGTGCTACAACTTTTCGGAAAATTTCAAAGACGCTGTTTAGAAAATTTTACCTGATCCAAAATAGCCGAATTTTAGCAAAAATGTGAATCATTACCCATAACAAACAATTATGCAAACTTTCATGCAAATCGGAAAAGGTCAATTATCTAATCATAATTGTTAATCCGGACGAAGTTTCCAAAATATTTTGATAAACGGATGTCAAAGCTCCAGCGACCACCGGTAGGTCACGACCCATAGCTGGAGAAGCGCTGTACTGGCGGTACGTTCTTACGAGCGGAATGTGTAATAACTTACTCTTGTAGCGCACGGTAACGAGGCAGTACTAGAGTGTAAGGACGCGTATAAATAATAAATTAATCACTTGGCTCTCCGGTGTTGTAAGTCGGCCAAAGCCATAGACTGGGACACTTGGCTCGTTTTCCCCCTTAAAGCGGTAGTGGGCGTTATAGTGAGCGCAGCGTAGGTGCCAGGCAGGGTTTGAATAATAGAACACAGGATGGTGGCTTTGCGCCTGCAAGTTATACCGCATGCCAAGCACCGACATAAAACGAGAAAGCGTAAATTTCATCGAGAAAATGTCGGTCATATTTCAAAGTAGTAAAGTAATCCGCTGGGAAAAGTGAGCTGGAACGAAGTCTAACGGATAGCGTTCTTAAATTGATGAACCGAATTCAGAGTGGTCCTGCCAAACGGCATTCCAGCATAACATTCTGTAATACCTAAATGTTTTTAAAATTTTTTTTTTTTTAAACAAATTAAGTACTGAGGATCCTAGAGTCAATTTGTTAGTAATATGTTTAACGGAAATTACAATATTTGAACTATTTTTAGTCCTGTGACCGAACATCAGTGTTTTGATTTGGGGCTACTGCTCGATGAATGTAGGAAAAAAATGCGTGAAACTCAAATAATTTAGTTCTTGAAATATGAAACATTGAATGAGTATATAATCAGAAAACATCATAAGTAATAAGAAGACAACATTGTATTTGTGATGGCTATATTTCGACATGATTGAAGTTCATCCTCATGGATATAATATTAAAATTTATATGCTGTGCACTCATATTTGAAAGAAGGAGAAAGAAGCTATTGCAAATTTATTTTAAAACCTGGCATTTTTCCTTTGCGTGTAGTTTGAACAACATTAAGTCACCACACAATCGCACTTCCACTAATCTCTTGACATGAATCTCAGCCTGGAAAGCCTTTGACAGTCGAATCATCATTTGTGGGTCAAGTGTAAGCTGATAACGTATGTGTTTTCCTGCGATGAAATTATATGTTTCGATTGGAGCTTTTCTAAAATGCGGTAATTTACCACAGCTTCAGTGAACCACTCTGAAACAGTAATTTCATTGTAATGTTATGGAAATTTCTAATTTTATTTTGCACTGTGGTTATCAGTTTTTTCCACGCCTGACACATCCAACATCAAAGTTAATTCACTGGCGAAAAACGTCGCTACTGCGACGAAAAGCGTAGCAAAATACCGAACGAGCCAACTTTATTATGCTGGAATCCCGGGATTCCCGGGAAATTGAGTTTGGCAGCACATACGAACGCGTACAAACTTTGCTCGTTATTGACTGTGTGCTTTCATGACCACCCCAGGCATCTCACATGGCAATCAACAAGGCGCGAAAACAGTTGCACTTCGTTAGGTTTTCTTTCTTTTGTACATAGGTAATTAAGTAAGGCAGTTTAGCATCTTCTGTCGTCGGTCACGCTCGACTAAGGCGTGGAAAGTGAGAGTGATGTCTCCCGTGTTCATGTTCTCGTAAATGGAAAGCAAGTGAAAACAATCTGATAATTATGAGTGCAGAGAGTACTTACATATATCCCGGAACTTTTTTGACAGCCTACTAAAGCTAAAGCAGGTACACTGGGCCGTGTCGTCTTCGCCGTCCGAACTGTACTTTTCCAGCTTTTTCGCCTTCTTGCGGCGTTTCTTCTCGTCCGCTAGCTGCTGTTGAACGGAGAACTTATCCCGCAGCTTCGGGCTACCGTTCTCGTCGATGTAGTACAACGTATGCTCCAGTCCGTCAAACTTGTTGATCATCTTCGGATCGATGGAGAACGCTTGGAGCAGGCTTGGATCGACGGTTTTCCGCTGAGACCCGGAAACCGGACCGACCGGTGCCGTAGCCTGGTTACCTGCCAGGCCTCCCGTATCGCACGGTGCAGCAGCTTCCGTCGTACACCGTAGCTCAATCTCATCCTTCTTAGGTGCTACTAGTATATCACTACTACTATCACAGGTGGTTTCTATAGCTTTCAAAGCATTTGGCCGAGGATTGTTCACATCCGGTAGACTCTGGCAAGTTCGTTTGCTCATTTTGCTATCAGTCTTGCTCTCGTGTGATTGATCCAGTTCGATGACATCCTCTTCCTCCTCCTCTTCCTCCAACTCCTCCTCGCCGTCGTCTTCGCCTTCATCCTGTTCACCGATTACGTAACTGGACTTGGTCGGTGCAGCCTGACCTTCCGTGTATTCCTCCACGGCACTCAGGTGCTGCGTGCTAGTGCTAGCACTGTGCGTCCGATCGATATCCGAGGTAGACATGAACACGCCCGAGTCCGATGCCGCGATGGTACCCGTACCGAGTGGCGGAAACGTTTGATTGTGTCGCTGGTCGTCCGTTTCGCACTCGCTGTTGTGCTTGATGGCCTCTGCCCGACGACGCACGATCGCTGCCATCGTCAATGGAGTGTCCTCCAGATTGATCTGCTTCATTGTGCCCGAATCTTGACGGACGCTATCTCCGTATTCTGTTGTGTGGATTTGTGTAGGAATTCCACAGAGGAGAAGAAAACAACAAGCTCTAATTAGCACAGTTACAGACGAATATGACAACACTCTCGACGGCGTCTCTGCCGCATACTACAGCGGTCACACGAAGAGCAATCGATTATCACCGCAATCCCTCTCCTTAGTACGAGCAGACGCACACGCCACCGTCGTCTTCCTCCTGAGAAAGATGCTCGCCGTCTATGTGTCACTTTGAAACATTCAAGCCTTATCACTGCCGAGCCGCGCACAGACAATTAGCGTGTGAGAGTTCGTTATGTTTATTTTTCGCATGTGAATTGATCCGATAATGGGCGTTGTCCGCACGCGCGCGCGAAAGCAGCAACTTCCAAAGTGGTGTATTGCGCCGTGCAACTTCTCACTTACGACTAATCCTGGTATGCTTTGATGCAACGTCCACGACACTACGAGATGTTTACGAACGGACTTACCACAACAAAGGGAGAGAGACACAAAGTGAGAGGGAGATAGAGAGAGAGATATAGGTGCAGAGGAACCTAAGAGCAAGATCTCTTACTTACGGAGGTGGCCGTCATAGAGGGGTCGGGAACCTGGGCTAGATTTTAATGGATGCTATTTTTAGCAACGATCAAACGCAATAACAAATCTCTTTTTTGGGACGGTTGATTGATGGTTATCTTCTCTTTTTTTTTCGGTAGTTCGCCGTGGCTACTTACTATTACTGACCTGGCATGGAACCTTTCTGGTCAATAACGTGCAGCGCCGAACCGTTTGTTTGGCTGGCCACTGAGTTATGTCTTATGTACATTCCTTTCTCTCTGTTTTCATTATATATTGAGGCGATTCTTTTGCGATCTTCCATTCCGGTGGAATGTGAGGGAGGTATTCAGTGGTTGTTAAAATTTGCAAGCTGGCTTTGAACTGACGATTAAAGAATTTTAAAGTTTCGAACCGTCCTACTAATTTGAGGAAAATTATGGTAAGGGTAGATTTCTTTTAGTTCTGCACACGCAAAAGAAAAATTCACGATGCAAAAATTTAACCAGTCTGTTCGGCAAAATTTCGTAAGTTTATAAGAAAAATGCAATGCAGTAATTAGCGGATTTTGCCAGCTCTCTTTTTTGATATTTTTTTCTAAAGTTCTACGAAACCCATAAGCTTTTTCAGCGTCCTTACTGCACCAAAGTATACCTTAAACTCCATCTTGAAGATGAATGAGAAAGGTTTGGAATTACGGTTATGTGAAATGATTGAAAGTTAAATGTCTGATAAGGGGAAAGGCTCACGAAATCGGGTCATTACTATATTTGAAATCGATAGACTACCAAACGTGATCCACAATGCTAACCGGAAATAGATTACGTTTTTTTGTATAAAGCTGTTCCACACTCAAGCATTGATATGGCTTAAATAATTTAGTAGATTTAAGTTGGGCTCTGGATCCGAAGGTTCTGGGATCGTGATTGGTTCTGAAATTGATTTTTTCATAGTTTCAAATTCGGCATAAATGCGGGCGTATGCAGAATGAAGGATTTGAAAGATTTCAACGTCAAATAATTGAAAATTTGCCCTTCTCCTTCTTCATCTTCTAGGCTTTTTACGCTTCAGTAGCGAGTTGTTCCAGCTCTCAACTTAGTGTTCTAGAAGCTGCACTTCTACAGTTATTAATTAGGAGCTTCATATGACAACGATTGCAAAGGGCTGGTAGTGGGTATGTGACATAATAGTAGTGACTTTAGTGACTAAAATAACAAAAATAGTGACCAAAATTCACACCATGGTTCTCTTCCCAAGGAACATTGCAAGTTTTATAGAAGTTGTAAAGCAATCTTCAAGTCTGTATCATGGTATCAGTGATGAGAAAAAAAATCCAATGTCCAGGATCACGCTTGATTTTCGTAGACAAAAATCAACAAACAAGTCGCAGCGGATGATATTACTAGCTCGAATATCGTAGCTACGAATATCAAGCTCAAGAACAAATGATGAGTTTCATGATTTTTGTTTTACATCCGACCGCGACCCGAAACTACCGTCACTGCTGGCAACAGTAGCTTCGTGTCTGCCCCATCGGTGAAGAGTAAAAAGAGATTGCAAACTATACTTTCTCTTTCCAAGCAAACGATATGCAACGGAATCATTTTTGTGCCGAGTTAACGTGCACGTTGTGAATATTCTCCCAATATAAAAGAACCTTGTAAAATCAATATCAAGCATGATATTTTGTTCCAATATCACACGTGATAGTGAGAGCGAATGAGAGCGGAAAAATATCATCGCCTACAGAACCCTTATAAAACCAAAATTCACTAAATGCGCGCGGTGCACTGATTCTCTGAAATCCACAAAGTTAAATAAGGGCTTTGATGTAATTTCCGTCCTACTAAGCACAGCCCGCACTTTACCTCTCTTTCTTGAACGGGTTTTAACAATAAATTAAATGTTTCTATCAAAGATGACTTCTAAATGTATTCCCCTTTCCATAAGTATCGTTAAATTTGATAAAGAGCCACACATTGTTCAGATATTGTTAAAAATCTAACACTGCTTCTTGATTCCAAATTCGTCCTACGAGTTTCAATTCCGTCCAAACGCATTAAAACGCCATTGGATTTTCTTCGTTCTACGGATGAAGGTAGAAAAAGCGAGTTCGCTAGGAGCGCTTCTTTTGTTCTGAGAACATTTAGTGTAAATATTCACACAATACGCTGTAATAGGCTTTGTGTTGTAGCTTGTGAACTAACGTATCGGTACAAACGTATTACTGATTTGTGCACGGTGAAATCATTGATTAAATTGATGTTTTCTGCTCGATAGAACGGAAATGGACGATTACGACGAAGCAGCGCTCTATTCTACAGTCAATCTCAAAATTTGCTAGTTTTTGTAATTGTAAAGCAGCGGAGAAGAAAAGAAACACATGAACACACACACAGGAATAACGAAAACGCAAAGTTTAGCCCCCGTATTCCATTTGTTCCCTGCTCTACTCTTTGTGTGGTTTTCTTCCACAAAGATAAGTTTGAAAAGAGTGCGAAGCAAATTGGAGAACCACACTCTCTTTGCCGAGTACTGTGCGATGCATGTGAAAAGTTCCTCTGCAAACACTCCGAGGCGATTTCCAACCCTGAAACCAATCATGAGCAATTTTGATGCTTCTTTAAAATAAAGCAAGTGGTTTAAGGATAATTTGTTTTCGAAAAATCAGTAATTGAATAAGCAAGAATACGGTCCAATTCAAACTTCCATTTCCTCACTATGATGCACTCATTTTTCTACCACGCTGTTTTGAAAACAAACAATTTACTAAGATGATTTTAAGTTCATTTTCAAGTTGCCGGACTTAGACAAGTATTGGCAATTTTAAGACCAATAAATGTTAAAGACATATGATAAAGAAACTTCTGTACTTCTGGGAACAACACGTTTTTCATGATCGTAGTCTGTAAAAAATCAAATTATTCTGGAACGAGGAAAATTTTCCATGGTGAAAAGATCACGGGCATTGAAAATGTTGCATGCGTCTAGGACTAAAAATCTCGATCTTGAAAAGACATTTTATGATTTCGGGATAAATTTTAGAGATTTTGGACCATTCATGTTTTAATACTGAGACTGGGAGATATCAAAGATAAACAAATTAAGAAAGTTGGTGCGGTCATGAGGGTTTTTTCTCTCAATATTTTGAATATTTAGCTCACAGTCCTTGAAACGTTCAAATGCTTCTGAAAGCAAAACATTTTATGATCTTGAACAAAGATTTTTTTTAATCTGGTCATGGAAATTTTTTGATTCCGGATTGCAAGTTTGGAAAAATATATACTATAATTCTTTTCTAAGAACTCATGATTCTGTGACATCATTTTTTTTTATGTTATAACAAATTTTAAAGCAACCGGGCTTCAAATATTTTGAGCTTGAACATTTTCTTACGCCATTTTTCGAAATCTTTGGCTTGGACAAGTTGTCGAAGTAAAAAGCTATGATATTGGAATCAAGGCGCAAGAAAACTTAAGATACATTAGAAAATATTATCAAATGAACTCTTAAGTTTAAAATCTCTATAGTAAAAAAATCAAATGTTTCTAAATATCAACGAAAATATTTAAGTATTTTCGAAAACTAATATAGAGGAAATGGATGTAATGTCGGCCTAAATGCCCCTAGTTTGGGCCCATACATAAATTCAGCATCGACTAAATTGTCAATAGCGACCAAAATATAAGTACCGTCCAAATGACGCGTTCATCTAGATATAATTGATAATTAGCAGATTTTTAGCGATGGGCCCAATCTTAGATCGATAGGCCAACATTAGAGCCATTTCCTCTAATTCGAACTATTATTTTTCTTTTAAATCCTGGGCACATACAATTAAGATTTCACGACAACAAAATATTGTAGAGATCTAGAGGATGGGAAATTATTTCGGACCAAGGACTTCGAAACACTTTCAAGATCCTGGAATTTGTAAAAAAAAACAAATGCATGTCTAAATAATAGCATACAGAAGCCTCATAATACCAAAATTGATACAAGGATTGTGCATTATAAAAATCTTCGTGATTTAGACAAAAATCAATATGAGACTGAGGAAATATTCTTAGATCCCAGGTTTCACCCAGAAATTATTTCAAGACTTTGGAACTTGAAGAAGTGTCAGGAATCGAACAATTTAAAGATTGTCTATAGAATTCTGTTGAGAATGCCGTGGATTATAAAGGAACTTAATTAAAATGAAACGCTGAGGATTCCTGAAAAATCCTGGGAAAATATATAAAGAAGCTCTGTGTACAATTCCAAGATAATTTGCAATCAAAATAGTCCTATGAAATTCTGAGGTGAATTCCAAGATGCATCTGGAAAAGAAAGGAAGTTCTGAATTGAATTCCTAGGTGATTCTAAAGAGACTTGTATTTGAATCGTGAGGAGCATACCTAAGAATTTCAAGGAGTGTTCAAAGAGATTTATAAATATAAATTGTTCTGAGGCTAATTTCGACAGAATTCTGAAGAAGATTCAGAAATAAACATCAAGGAAATTCAGAAAAAATAGCAGGAAGATCTTAAGATGGTTCGAAAAAAAGTGGAGCAGAATTTAAATTAAATTCTTAAGAAAATTACTGAAAATTCAGAAGGAAATTTCAAGGGATTTCTTAGGAGCTTTTTGAGTTAAAAATAAGAAATGTATAAAATTATAATAATAAATTATAATTTTCATCAATATTTCGAAATAAATAATAAATTAAGTCTGATTCAACATCCCTCATCCTTGTCAATAATTTTAATTTTGAAACTGACTGCTATTCTGAGCAGTTGGTGATCATCATTGCATGAAATATCCTGAGGATAATTCTCACATTTGGGAAAATCGATTTCAGTGCATATTTATTTCATTAATTATTTTGTACTGCAAATGTTGTCATCCTTTTCAACAACATGTGTATGCTGTTGACATTCCCAAAACATGTTTCACGACCTTCATTATTAATTTGAGCAATGTTGTGATAGCTCATCATAAATGTAGCTTTTGAGACTATTTTGAAAATGTTGAAAGCCATTTTTTCAACGATCGATGAAAAAGTTAAACTCCGTTTTTTCAAGTTGAACCCAAATTAAGACAAAACGGAATAAATCGGCATTACAACTCATCTACTTCTGGTTTACAATTCAGGCTAACTAACAGCTTTTAAATGCAGATCTCTAACATCACCAACGTGGGTTTCAAGAACTGTAAGAAATCGATTACCAATATATTATTTTAATTCACTCGGTAGGTCTTCTTCCAACTGCTTTTCCAACCCTAAAGAGTCGCAATCCAATATCTCTAATACTGGCCTATGGATATAAGACGGGGCCCATCGCTAAAAATCTGCTATTTATCAATTTTATCTAGATGAGCTCGTCATTGGGAAGGTACTTATGGATATTTTTGGTCACTATTGAAAATTTAATCGAATGCTGAATTTATGTATGGGCCCAAATTAGGGGCATTTAGGCCGACATTACATCCATTTCCCCTACATAATCAGTGTTGGAAAAATATAAAAAAAAAACAAATCTCACATATCGCAGCTCAGCATATCAAGCTAACAAAACTCATCAGCTGCAAATCTCACCAAACTGTGGTGAGATTGAATTTCATGATTTTTGCTTTACACCCGAACGCAACCGAAACTGCCATCAGTGAAGAGAAAAAGAGATAGCATTATTATACCATCTCTTTTTAAGAAAACGAGGTGCAACAGAATCATTTTTGCGTCGATTCAACTCTCAGTTTCAAAGGAGCTTGTTAAATCAATTCGAACATGATATGTTGCTCCAATGTCACGCGTGATATTGAGAGCGCACGAGAAAAATATCAATTTGCTAATGATTATGCCATCACTGTGGCTCCCCTCTCCAAATTTGAGGGGCACTGACTTAAGCCCACCATTGCCCTACTTTAAATACGGCACTGCTTGAACCCTTACGTGCTCTACAGTATACTTTATCAGAATCATCTTCAAGGATTGGTATTTCCAAATAAGTCCTCTAGTCTCCTCAATATCCATTCCTACCTGTCCTGAACCACATTTAAAGGTACCATCAGGGTGTCCATTCAAAAGATTTGCATTAATGGGATGATGATCTAGGGGAATTTACGTATTCTCGGCAACCTAAGCAGCGACCTTCTGTCTATAGCCTTTTTCTCTATGGAACGCACACATATGCAGTATTTATTTGTTTACAATCTTTCGCTGCCAGCTGCTCTAACAATTTCAGTCAAAAGAATTGTCAAAAACTGTTTTGAAACGCTTTTACAAAGCTCCAATCTTCTCTCGTGAGAGCGAGTATTGTCGGCAATCAGTTTTTCTTCGGCAACCGTTCCATTTGAACTGCATGTAAATCTGCTGTTCTATTATTGGCAACTCGAAATCATCTACAATTTGTAGTGCGTGTGTTTCATTTCAAGAAAACCTTGCTAGATTGCTTTTTCTCAGTGATAAAAATATAGTCAAATTGAAGCTGAAAGCATAAAGAATCGTTTGCATGCATTCAGCGAAGTGTTTTCGTAAGAAAATCCAGTGAAAATAGTGTTTCAATTTGAGTTGCCGAAAATAGTCTGTCATGCCGAAGCCGTAATTTCCCCTAGATCTCCAAAATTTCATGGAATCATAAATTCGTATAAAATAAAAGAATCTCGCAAAAATAAGCCTAAATGTTGGTTTGTTAAGTCGGAAAAATCATGTATTAATGGTACCTGAACAGGAGAAAGGCAGTATTATTTTCTTTTAATCTTCCAGGAGTTTAGATCTTAAAGATCTATAAGTCAAACAACATTTTGTGGGATACAAAAATGTGTTACCAACATATTTAACCTTTTCATTTTCATTATTGTCTTGGAGATATTTTACAGGTTAATCGAAATCTTGTCCGATTTTCACTTTTGAGCATTTTGAGTCTCCGTTCATTACATAATTTAAAATTATCAATTATGTTTAAAAATAACATTGTTCGATTATCAAAATCATCCTGGATATCTGTTCTTGAAGTTCTGCAGACTCAACAAGGCATACGATGATTCGACTTAATTCTTAATTTACCATTCTATGGTAAACCATCAGAAGGCCCCATAATATCATTGATTTTGATTATTTGGTTTTCCAAAATGCCTGAAGTTCAGATCGTTATTTTTTTAATATAGTCACTTTAAAACTCTTGGATCATTTGTCACTTAAATTTGAACTCATGATAATGATGATTACCCCTAGAAAGGTTTGAGCTGGATGAATTAAAGGGTGATACGGTCAAAATTTGGTCAATATCAACTTGACGTATTTCTTTCAATTTTGCATTTAAAAAACCTTAACACCCCTCATTTTGAAGGTGTGTGTGTGTAGAATGTTGCTCCTATTTTGATTTTGGAATTCACTCTTCAGTTGTGAAAATGCCGTCCAAGCAAGAAGAGCAGCGTATCAAAATTTTGCTCGCGCATCGCGAAAATCCGAGCTACTCGCACGCAAAGTTGGCAAAATCGCTAAAAGTTGCCAAATCAACAGTTACAAATGTAATTAAAGTGTTTGGGGAACGTTTGTCGACAGCCAGGAAGTCTGGATCGGGGGGAAATCGAAAACCGGAAGCCGCTGAGACGACAAAGAGAGTTGCCGGTAGTTTCAAGCGAAACCCTAACCTTTCTCTCCGAGATGCCGCAAATAAGCTGGGTGTATCGTCTACAACCGTGCATCGAGCCAAAAAACGAGCCGGACTATCGACTTACAAGAAGGTAGTGACTCCAAATCGCGATGATAAACAAAATACGACGGCCAAAGCGCGATCCCGGAGGCTGTACACGACGATGCTGACGAAGTTTGACTGCGTGGTAATGGACGACGAAACCTACGTCAAAGCCGACTACAAGCAGCTTCCGGGACAGGAGTTTTATACGGCAAAAGGAAGGGGAAAGGTAGCAGATGTTTTCAAGCACATGAAACTGTCAAAGTTCGCAAAGAAATATCTGGTTTGGCAAGCCATCTGTACCTGTGGCTTGAAAAGCAGCATTTTCATAGCTTCCGGGACTGTCAACCAAGAAATTTACGTGAAAGAGTGTTTGAATAAACGTCTGCTGCCTTTCCTGAAGAAACACGGTTGTTCCGTACTGTTTTGGCCGGATTTGGCATCTTGCCATTACGGTAAAAAGGCCATGGAGTGGTACGCCGCCAACAACGTGCAGGTGGTTCCCAAGGACAAGAACCCTCCCAACACGCCAGAGCTCCGCCCAATTGAGAAATACTGGGCTATTGTCAAGCGGAACCTAAAGAAGACCAAAAAAACTGCTAAGGGCGAGCAGCAGTTCAAGGCAAACTGGCTTTCTGCGGCGAAGAAGGTGGACAAGGTGGCTGTACAAAATCTGATGGCAGGGGTCAAGCGTAAGGCCCGGCAATTCGGATTTGGAAAAGCGGAAGCCTAACTGAATATTTTTCCTGAATTTTATACTAATTGAACTTGAAAAAGAAATTTAATTTGATTTTTTAAATAAACGATTTCACCGATTTACACGCGTTTTCCCTTGACCAAATTTTGACCGTATCACCCTTTATCTCTAAGATAATTAAGTACTTTGTCTTTGGCGCGACATGGGGTATGGTGAGGTATGGAGTCAGATCTTTATGTTTTACAGACTAACCTAGGTATTCTACGATGTCCTAAATAGCTGGTTAGCACAAAGTGCAGAAATTATTTTTAATTTATCTCTGGACCAATCATCTTAGCTCGTTGATTGTGTCCGGTGTCAAACATTTGCATGCCAAGCATGATGGTGCATGTAAGGAGTTTGAGATCGGACATTTATTTATTGGCATGAATCTGCTTTTTATATTCAAGTAGCTTCGTAACAAGATATGTCTTGCTCAGACTTTATACTAGATTTCTTCACTCGAAAAATTGCAGCAAAAGAATTCAAACATTTTTCTTCAAATGACACCAACAGAAATTCTAAAAAAATACTCTGCAAGCTATGTTAGTAGGAATAATGGTAAAATCACCGTTGCGCGAACAGATTGCGAGTTTTTGTAATTTTGGGAATTTTTGATACTTTAACATATTGTTTGTATATAATATAAAATTGATTAATTCCAAGTGACATTGCAAGTTTTATAAAGGTTTAAATGATTCTTCAAGACCAAATTATGGCCTACAAGACTATGATAAAAACAAAATTGTTACTTTTATGATCTTTCGCGGTGTGATTTGGGTTTTCCCGGATGTTTCCCGATTTTTTCCCGGCAACTCCAAATTCCCGGTTGGATGGACACCCTGTACCATTATCTTGATTATCTTCCCAATTCTCGTAAATCTCTTTCTAAACCTCTCCAGAATACACGGGAAGAAATCCGATTCCATTTTCATGAATTAAAAATCATGAAATGAAAAAACGTTCCATGCCATGAAATCATAACAATGATCGACAATTTTATGATGGAAATTCATGATTTCATAAAGCAGCGGAATCATGTCCGCTACAAGCGTTACACGTACCTGGCAAACCGTGTTCATAAAATGCACTATATAGGTAGCTCTTATACGGGAATCGTTACAGCGTTACGCAAAAATAGCTCATGGTATCATGAATATTATTCATGGTGTATTTTCATAACATGAATACACGCTATGTTCATGAAATCATGAGTATTTTTTCTCGTTTTGGTGATTGGATTTGCTCCCGTGTATACTTCCAAAATTGTACCGAAAAAACCACCTTCAAACTCCCCATAGAAATTTTAAAATGGTCTCAGAACTATTCTTACCTAGTAATTCACATGGACTAGATTTGTTCATAATGTTGAAATTCACTGATCCATTACTACTGGTACATGTCACGATGATAGCCAAAAGGGACCGTTACAATCGAAGTACATTGTTGCTTACACCCAAACATTCCAGACTAGTTTAAAAAATTCTTTACATACAGAAAATTGAACTCAGTGAGAGACACAACCCCCTAAATTGTGTAATCCAGCTTGCTATGAACGAAGCAAAAAAAAGTGCACGAAGTGGAAAGTTTTAGTTGATATTTACTCTTCCAATACTAAGTAGATCATAATTGAGTAACCAAATCCAAATAATGTACGCTTGCAAATCAGGTAGATAAAACGAAAACCAACATTTGACAAAAAATACACAAAGCTGCACTAAACCGCACTATTGTCTGAATAAATCACCCCAATTCCGAACCGTACTAATGGATTGCCTACATATAGCACATCCACGAATCGCACGATATCAAAGGATGACGTCGAAGGCTTTGAATCGATACCGGCCAATTATCGACCACGAATCAATTACAGTCAACGATATAATCGATTATTTGTGATGTTTATCGACATACCAATTTGATATTGATATTGGCATCGATTGATTAGTGTTTGGTTCATAACCAACCGATATGGTTGTCGATGCACACTGCATACCACCCTTACAGCCAAGCCAGCAGGGTCGCATCATGCTGAGTATAGCCAAAACTCGGCGAATCATCAATGGTGGTGCTTAAACGGACAGTCGACGAACCAGCAACGAAACAGCTTGCAAAGCAAAGAGCCGGATAGATAGATGGATGGATAGATAGATCGATGCATGGCGGACAGATAGTACATATTGCGAGACGACGTGCAGAGGAATTAAAGCGTACCCCACACGATAGAAGTGTCGTCGATATTTTCATCAATATGTTGCCGGCAGTAGTTTCTGGTGGAAAATCAATAGAGGGTCGCTTCTTGCTGAATTTGTTATTCTTGATGGACTATTCCAAGACAGGCAACTTTCCTGACTGAGGCCAATTGCTACTGTAGTCAAATAGAAGAGGAAAAGGAGCGGAAATACTGAAACACGAAATCAACTTTTGAGTATTGACCATATTTTTGTTCGTGTGGTAGGGGTGCTTAAGAGCTAGCCCAGGGTAGATTAACAAGCGCACTGCTGAGGTGGCTGATGAAATCCAGCCGGAAGATTGCACTAGAAGTTTCAGCTCGATTGGATTGGGAATTCAGGACAAACTTTTAGAAGCCGGCAGGTCAAAACCCGCTTTCATGGATGCCATGGTTGATGGATTCTTGCCAAATGTTAAATATATTGACTCACAATAGTTCTGAGAGTGTGTGAAGATCCCGGAAGACAGGTAGTCATATCGATGAGTTTAAATTCCGCATAAAGTACGCACGCTTCAACGAAAAATTGGGCCACTCGGCTGTTATCACACAGTTTGGCGACGGGGCATAATGCCGTCGTTGCCATCCAGTTTTTATTTGGCAGCTGCTTTATAGCTTTATTATGGGTCGCATGCCCTGCTATAAGAGATTTTTCACGAAAGTATCTACTTTCAGAATTGAGCCATAACATTTTACGACCTTTCAATAGAGCTTTCGATGATGATGATGTCTTGAGCAACCTTCGGAGATAGTTGAACAGCTCTCGAGCGTTGTTCGAAGAAGAAGAAAATATTAAACACGAAAGCATGACAGCTGCGCGCAGCAGCTCCGGTAATTGTCCGGTTAAACAATTGAGCACGATGACCGCCCGCCGCCCCAAATAAAGCGGTCGGTGTGAAATATGATCTCTCTACAGATAAACATCTTGTCAAAAGGATGCGACGACGAGGGGAGGAATGTATTGAGCCATAATACGGCTGGCAGCGCGATGCGAAGCTGACAACTCATGGGCTTCCCACGAGAAGATGATGCAGTGACGTAAGAGACAGTCAAATCTGTCAGTGGTACCCAATGTCATGCAGAACAGGTCTGGCAAAGTTGTTCTTATGCAACAAAGGGTGTGACGCCAAACTTGTTGTTGCATAAGAACATTGCCGGACCTGTTCTGTAGCACATTGAGTAGTACCTATCTACCGAATGAGAGCGGTAATTGTATTTATAGCACTGCGAATGGTCTACGTAGGTACGATGCGCGATGAGATCGTATCTCAAGTGAGTAAGACATGGTGAAAAGAAGTGAAAATACACACGACGGCACATTTATTCGAGCAAAGAACATGACACGCATCGAAAGAGTCGCCGTTTGAGCATTCGCGCGCGGTAAAGGGTTGAAACTTGTGGGGGGATTGTACTTTTTTTCTTTTGGATTTATGACTAAACCTTGATAAGAACGGCAGTGATATATTTTCGTTATCTTTCGAGTAGCCGGAAGAATCCAGTTTGTGGAAAATTTCCACTAAAACGGAATCCATAAAAAAAACTTGGTCGTGGAGGAATCTTATCTTATGTGAGGCAGAATCTAGCTTGACTAGTCCTTTTATTGTGTAACGAAAACGATAGCTGATAAACTCGGTGAAACTGGATGCAATTTTTCGAGTACCATAAAACAAGGTATACCTAAGTTATCTTTTTTTCGATGTTTCGTTCGCTAAATTGTATTGGTAAATAAATTTCGTGAAGCATTTTTGGCCTGCAGAAAATTATTCCCAAATAACCAGTTGCAGCAAGTAAGTCGGGACACTAGCGCCGCCTGGTAAGGCAATTCTCAACTTAACTGTCCACTATACAATAGGTATTTTAAATCTGAATAACTTTGCCAAAAACAGCAACCTTCTATCTAGTTGAGCTGTCAATTTAAAGCAAGTAATTAAAATTCTCCCGTACACTCCCGCTGCCTGGTGTGAGAATTCCGAACTGATTATCTGAACAATTTTACAAGACGGCGACCTTCAATCTAGTCGAGATGTTGACTTAAGCAAGCCATTTAAATTTCCACTGTGTCGCCCATCATACGATATATCTAGTCTTATAGATCAACTTTACTAAAAACAGCAAAACTTCTAGCTGTCGATTAAAAAACAAACAATAATATTTCAAATTGCACACTAACGTCTCCTAGTGAGTGAATTCTGAACTGAGCTGTCCACCATCTAATAGGTCTAATAGGTCATCTAAACAACTTTGCTGAAGACCGCAAACTTCTATCTAGTCGAGGTAGCAAGTTAAAGCAAACATTTAGCGCCACTACTGTGTTTCATGAATCATAACGAATATACATTTTATCAACGGGAATGCATACCTCGTCTAATTTATCATAATATAATGAACGTACAATTAGACGAGTTCGTGTTTTACCCGACAATACATGTATTCGTTATAAGTAAGTAAACACAGTAGTTAATTTTTAAGCATGATGTACGCTATCCAATAAGTTTTATTCACTTGAACAAATTTTCCAAAGACATAAACCTTTCATCTAGTCAAGATGTCAAGTTAAGCAAGTAATTTTATAACAAATGGAACATTAGTGCCAACTGGCAGGCGAAATCTGATCTGAGCTGATCACCATCCAAAAGGCCATCCTAGGCAATAAGCAGTCGTATAATAATGCACATGATTAATCGTAAAGTACTACTAATGAAGTCAACATCGCATGTAATAATGGAATTAATCGCATTTCACCGTAAAATTGAAAATTTATGACTTACATACGATGAGTCATTTTTGAATCGTACGACATTACAACAAATTAAATCGTATTAGGATCGTATTAATTTACTTCGAAATCGACCGGTAGGAACTTACAATCACACACTTAGAAATCAAGGGAAACATGTCGGAAGGGTCTAACTCGAAACGTAAACAATGACTTGGACCGTCGGTTTTTTACGAATGACAACACATCCACTCAAACTAACTAAATCACAGTTGAAGATGCTAATTTCAAATAACTGACTTAAGTGGTAATTTTTTATACGATAGATGAGAAGATGAAAGTATAGAATTGATAGTTCCGTTAGAGTACGGTAGAGTGATAATTGTATATAGAAAGTAGAAAGCGAGCAAGGACAACTTTAGGAAGGTAACTACAAATCGGTTTGATCATCTCTCTTCACCAAACTCCCCCGTTGGAGAGGGATCGTGAGGGTTATTCCAACCCAAATGTCACTCTCAGAGGACCTAAATTTACATGATTTTTGAGAAAAATCGAGGAATTTTTGCTCATCCCTTGAGTAACCTTAATTTTTGCAATTTTGAGTCGAATTCGACTCAACTTTAAATTGCTCTCATCGGCCGTGTGCTTGGATACGATGAAACTCAAGAAAAGTTTTACTCAGTCTACAAAGTATAGGTCTACAAAACGTACAGGTACACTTTTTTGTACAACCTTGCCTTCGACTTGTCTCTCTCTGTTCTCTCGATAGTCCTAGCATGCAAGCACGTGATTGGTTGGTTACTGCCAAAAAGTTAGTATAAATGATAAACTACTATAATATGTATACCAAACGAATCTTACATCAAATCTGAATCAAATGGTGTGATAAGACTAAAAATCCAATAATTAATGGCCAACTTAAATGCGTTGAAAACCTAACACTATTTCGTCACATTTTTTATTTTAATTTGTGCTCTAGTATATTCCACAAAGACGTAGTCCTACGTCAAAATCTAGTGCACTATGCTTTCAAGATAGTTCTGAGGACTTTTAGATTTCATGTGAAGCCTGAGATAGTTTTCAGTAGAATTTAAGAAAACCCTGAATTGAATGCGAAGTAAATTGTAATGAAAACTCACAGGAATTGCTGAGGAGCAGAACGGCTGTGAACTACAAAGGAAAATTTCAAGGGCATTTTGAGGATAACCTCATGAAGTTTGTGGAAGAAAACGAATCCGGAGCATAGGTCCTTCGAATTTTTTGGAGAATTCTTAGAGGAGGAGAGGGATGCTAAAAGGAGGATCACAATTAAATCTGGGAATAACTCCAGGAGATCTGCAAAGAAAAGAATTCCAGAAGAGTTTGCCAAACCAATTATGAAGAGAATTCTACGGAATTTTATTTACAGGAGAAATGCATATGAATTCTTATGAGACTTTCATTGAGAGTATGCCAACGAAAGAAATTCTGAAAATCTTTGCAAAGAGTTGCTTACTGAGGAATTCTCCGTCAAGTTAATTCAAAGAATATTTAATTCGGAGGGTAGTCCAACGAAATTTTAAGGAATATTTAAATGGACATGCGAAAAGTATTCTAAGCATATTCTGGTGATATGTTTTATAGAATTCAGAGAGGAGTTCCAAGTGAATTTCTAGAATGATTCCATGAAAGTTTCGGGAGAACACAAAGCGAATGCTAATGAGAACTCCAAGTGAATTTTCATGAGAAATCTCCGTTGAATATGGAACGTAATATTCGGAGGTCTTCAGAACTACTTGAACCTGCCTTGAAGTTCTTTTGCAGTTTGAGAAACTAGCCTGATAATCACAATAATAAAATTTATAAACTTCCCTGAACTTTTCCTCAATTTTCCTAACGATTCATGGATCTTTTCTCAAGTTGTAACAATTGGCAGAAATTCTCTAAACTTCTTTAAAATTTCTTTCAAACTTCTCTAATGTTTTTGAAGTTCTCATGAAGCTTGTTGTACTGCCCTGAATTTAATTGAACTGTCCTAAAAATGTTCAAGCTTCCGTGAACTTCTGAACTTAAGACCTCAATAATTTTCTTAACATCTCTGAAGTTCTCTGAAAACCTTGGAACTTCTTAAAATTTCCCGCTGATTTTCTGAAACTCCCCCATAGATTCCCCTATTTTTAGATCAAACTAAACTTCTTCGAAATGCTTCCACATTTTGCTAATCTTCATGAAAATTTTTGGAGATCTCGGATATTCCCTTAAGTTCCATAGACTTCTATGATGTCTCGAAATGCTTCTATGCACTTTTGTGATGTTTTCAAAGTTTGCCTGAAATTTTTGGAACTTTTTAAGCTGCCGCAATGTTCTTGGAATCAAAACGAAATCATTAATATAGTTCTATGATTTTCACTGATGTTCTTATGATGTTTCTGAAGTTCATGCAACTGCTCTTAAATTATCGACACTAATTGGATAGCTTCTTCCATAGTCTAGACTTTCCTGATGTTATTAAAACTTCCCAAAAGAATTTCCTTCAAGTTCTCTAGACTGCCCTGAATTGCTCGGTTGCTTTTTATAAGAATTACCTTGAAGTTTCCAAAATTTTCTTTAAGTTTTATAAGCTTTTAAAGGCTCGCAGAGCTTTACCTTAAATCACTAATTTTTCCAGAACTTAACTGAACATTATCTATATATAATGTTATATATATATAATTCCCTGACGCGTCTGATATATATTATAATTCCCTGACGCGTCTGAAGTTTTTAGATCAATAAGTCTAATTTTCGGAATATCGCATAATTTCACGGAACTTCTTGTTAATCGCTGCAAATTTCCTTAAGCTAATGGGATTATTCGGAAGTTATCTGATCGTCCTCGGAACTTCGCTAAATATTGTGAAACTATCTAAAAATATCTCAATTTCTTAAAAGTTCTCTGGAATTCTCGTAACCACCTTCAAAACTTTCCAGAAATTCTCTGGACTTCGGTTAAGTTCCTGAAATATTTCTTAAGTTTTCATAAATTCTCTGAAGGTTTCTGTACTTCCCTGAAATTCTAGGAACACCTTAAGGGTTATCGTTTTTTTTTCAGAACATGATAGAACTATACTGAATTTTTCCAAACTCACACTTATAGATCTTTAAACTGCTCCAAAAGTTTGGACTAAAGTTACGGGAACTGCCCTTAAGATCTCTGAAATTCCCAAAAGATCACTAGATCTAGCTTTTCTGAGTTGCTTAGAACTTCTTAAAAGTTTCCAATATTTTCCTATTCTCTATATTTCTGAAGTTCTCTTGACTCCGGTGAAGTTATCTGAAATTCTAGGAACTTCTTAAAAGTTCCTGCAGTTATAGAACCGCCTTGAGGTTCTTACAACTTCCAGTATGATCCCCATATTTTCAGGATGTTAACTTCCCTTATGTTCCCGTAATTTGCTTGTTGAAGCTTCGCAGCATTTCCTTTCATTCCTCAGAACTTCTGCACAGTTCTTACAATTGTTGCGAAGCTAATGGGACTTCACTGAAGATCACTAATCTTTCATAATGTTAATTACAAACTTGAAATAAATCATATGATTTTTATACCTTAATTCTGGCATTTTGAAAATTTTCAATATCTTGAACTTGTACATGGAATACGAAACTTCAAGACATTGAATATTTTGAGATTTTAGGTTTACTCAAATTAAGTAAGTGTTAAACTTCAACATTAGAAAAAAGCTGTTTCTTGAAACCTTATTGACATGTCTTAAAAACGTTTGCGAAAGTTTTGCAAAAAGGTGAAATAACGTGTCTATGGTTACTTGGGAAGTCACTAAATAGTGATTCCCTACCAGCCCTGAAGTATTAATCGGGTGAGAATTTTTTTCGACTTTCCTGGGCATGGATATTGGCTTATTTCTTTGTAAAAAAAAGAGCTTTCGACCAATTAAATTCTTCTTCTTCTTATTTTTCATTTTCTTTATTCACTAACGAGATTTTCAGCCGGAGTCTGGTTCATCTTCGAACCAATTACATCCGTTTTTTTCCATGACGGAATTAAAAGCAAGCGTTTTTTTGTGCAAAATGGATAAACTCCAAAATCTTGTGGCAAAAAATTGCCTACGATAATTGCCATCAAATTGCATGACACAATGTCCATTTCTACGTCAGATAATGGGAGATTTCATAACATAACAATCACATGCCACCATAGTCCATTTCATCCCTGCCAACAGTTTTATCGGTCATTGCATCCACTTTTGCTCTGCCGAGTCGTTGGTACCTCTCGTTGACGCTTCTTTTCACCGACCGGGGCACAATCCATCACCACAATTTGAGATCGACCGCTTTATGATGGTTGGCCATCCGACCGACACACGTATGTCAACAAGCAATAAAAACAAAGAGCATTTATCGCACTCTGGCTGGCTGTGCCCTGGCTGGTGCAACTCGAGACTCCTGTTTCGTTTGATCGTTTGGTTCATTCGCCCGTCCAATTCTGCCCATTGTATGTGTGTGTGTGTGTGTGTCTGTGTTCACTTTGCAATCGACTCCGTTCAAATCCATCGAAGAAGAAGTTGAAGTAGTATATATGTGTACATTTGCGGACCATTTGAAGAAACCGAGTCGAATCGTGTCTAATGAGTGTCTCCACAATTTACTTCTTTCACTTTGCGAATCTATTTTTAGACCCAGGCAGCCAATTCAATGGAACGCGAGGCAGCTCCAACGAGCAGGTCTACCTAGGTGGCTCGCATAGACCCCCACATTCAGACAACAGGAAATCGTTGTGATTGATCTTCCGCGAACGTTGGCGGTTGGTGGGTGAACTCCGTTTCAAATCGAACGCAACTAGCGAGTAGCCACGCGAAACACGGACAGCTAAATTCCAACGCAAGAAGAGTGGAGATCTTGAAATTGGCGGAGGTCGAACACCGGCGGCGGTGGCGGTGGCAGTGCACGACGTGACAAGACTGAGCCAACACGTGCGATGCACATGGTAAACCGACCGGCTAATACCGGCCGGACGACGGCGACTTCCTGCACCACCATCGCTGCTGATTCCGCTGACGTTCTAAGGATTCCAATTAGTGAGGTGAGAAAATCTTAGCTTTGATAGATGGCAACAGTTACTGACTCCGTCAGAGGTGGCTGTCACTATGAAAACGTATAGGGGGAAAATGTCGTGACATTTTTCCCCCCATACAATTTTTATGCCATTTACCAGCTCTGCTCCGTACTGAATTATGAAGCATGACGAGATCGAGATCGCTATTGCTTACAAACCCCATGGAATTTCATCAGCCCAAAAATTTCTCGATCTCAACACCAACACACTAGCGCTTGCGGGGCGCGCTAGTTTGAGTGAGCTATCGACTCACCGAGTAGCAGTGGACAATTTGGAACTTGTTTCGACTTGTTTTGTACTTGGGGCAAAAAAAAAATCGTTAAAAGCTTGTAGAACTTGTCCTGATTAATCTCTCCATAGACGGGACAGGAGGACAAGGTTTGCGCAATTTGGCACCAGCTTACAAGGTTAGTCGTGTCACCTGTCTCCGCATATATAATAGGTAACCAGTTGAAAAACAACAACACAGGTAGGCAGAAAATGCCCATCGATTGAATCATTCTATATAAAGCGGATAAGCTACCGTTACTCATCAAATTTCGATTCATCGGGCGGTCAGTGGGTGGCAGCGACGCGGCTCTTCGGTTTACGTCATTCAGGCAAATTTCCCCTACTCATTTATTTACATCGTTCTGCTGTTTTCCTTCGTCTTCATCTACTGCACATGTACATTTGTATACGTGCACAGGAAGGTTGGCGCAAAACAAAACCAAAGCAATTAAAGCACAAACGACCGAAAGTGGTGAGTTACCGTCACAGAGAGCCGATCGACAGAGCGTGTCGTCATGAAATAAACCGCACAAAACCGCACTATGGGGGCACAGACAATTGGATCGACACGCATCCGAAGTGACGACGGATGGGCGTGAACGAAAGGAATATCGTCGATAATCACTTTCGCTTATCACCAGCAGCAGCGACTTGCACCGTACTCTAAGGTCGGGTCCTCTTTCGTTGTAGTGGTACGACGTACCCCAGGAAGATCGCGGCGGTGTACCAAAATTTTCCATTGACATTTAATCGACAAGCCGGTCGGACGGCCGGGCGTCGTTCATCGGGAATGGATTATTTTATTTCGTTTTCTTCTCTGTCCCGTGGCTTCGAATGGTTTTATAGTTCGTAAGCGATCGGGCGTCCCGCATGTGTGCACTTTGGATGAACTGTGGGATGGCTAAGTTTTAACTGGGCAAAATTCAGAAAGCATGTTTTCAAATCAACCAGCCATTTTGTATTATGTTGAAGTTTGATTTTATGGTTTGGATTTATTCTGATTAAAATTTAGTATTAAAAGTGAATCAATTAGGTAAATGATAAATTCTGATACCCCGAAATAGGGTGCTGAATCATTATTCAACATCACATTGGCATACCCTTATACAATTCTTAACAAAATATAAGATCCAGTTATGCTCTCAGAGCATCTTACGTTCCACAATCTAGGAAATTGTTCAATGCCCGGAATATTGGTGTGAGAACTCACATTTTATAAGTAAGTCCTGAAACTAAAAAAAAACTCCTAATCTTAAAGATTTTTCTTAATACAGAATCAAGAGAACTTTTCTAAGCATGAGATATTAAACTTCTTAGTCCCGCAATTTTGTTTTCCTTCTGAGATCTCGATAAACTTTCTGTGTTTGAGTCACTTAATACTGGATTTTTTTTATTGTCTAAAAAATCTTCTTAGAAACAAATCAAAATTTCATTCCGGAGTTCCTCTTAAGCAATGCCTACAAGTAGAGATGAACCAGCCTAAGGCTGAAAGTCTCGTTAATAAAGGAAAAAAACGCCTTACAATTGATTCGATAATACTCTAGAAATGCTCTATAGAACGCTCTTTGATTCACCCTGCAATTCCCAATAAATTCTGAACAATTCTCTCCAAAGAATTCTCCTGAAAATATCTCTCCTCAGTTTGCACAAAGTATTGTTCTAAAATTCCCATGGAATAATCTTCGCAATTCCCTCTATATTCTACTCTGAATTATCTGAGTGGTTCCATGAATTCCTTTAAATTGTCCTCAGAATTTCCCTAGGGACTTTTTTTTTAGTTCTCTAAAGATGATTACATGAACAAAATTGAAACTTTCCATATTATTCCTTTGAAATTTAGCTCAAAACTTCATTGGAAATTTCATTGAAACTCTCATCAAAACTTCTTAGAAATACTCCCAAGAGTGCTTTTAGAAGTAACCCCATAATTTTCATTGAATTCTTTTCAGAATTCCCTTTGTATTATCCTTCTTTACTTGGAATTCTTCCTCTGTTCGGAAACATAAAACCGTCGCAGTACATCGATCCATGTAGTATATCCCATGTCCTTAGTTTAGTGCATGTCGTATTATTTCATCATTATTGAGAAATGATGAAGCATTCAGTTTTGATACAGTTGTCATTTTTGCTTTCATCGTAAGGAATCGATTCTAATTGAAAGCCCCCGCTATTTATACCCTTCCGAGTGTTGGAACACCCTCCAAAGGCGCGCCCCTTTGTCAGCCAAAATTGGATTCCTTAACAACCATGAGATGCATCAGAACCCTAGTCTTAACCACTTCAAACTAGGGAACAACGGATAAACGATTAGGAATCACATAGATGAAGACTAATCAATTCATTTGTTCCTTGTTACAAGATCATCATCGGTCCAGGCAACCCGAGGACTTATCACTATTAACAAGGCATACAAAGTAACTAGGAATCGGTGGTGGATCTTACATCCCGCAACGTACCACGAAAATGTGAGCTACCCACGTTACGGGGCAATGGAATTCTACTTACAAATATCTTGGAATTCTCCTTAGAATCAACTTCCAATCCTCCTTACAATTTTTTTAGAAAAGTCTCCTCAAAATTACTTTACAATTTTAGTCAGTACTCTATATAAATTCACTTTTTAATTTCCTTGAAATGTTCCACAGAATTTTCATGACAATTTACTTTGAATCCTACTCAGGATTCCCGTGGAATTCTACTAAGAACTGCCTTGGAATCCTCCTTACGTTTTACCTGGAGTCTGGAGTTCCTCAGAACTAATTTGAAAGGAACACTCAGATTTAAATTTCCTGAAAATTCATCCATTGATATTTTCCTATGAATTTTCTTGAAATTATTCTTAGAGATCCTTGGGAGTTTTCATCAAATTTATTGATTAAAGTTCATAAAATTGAAACTTTTGTAAAGTACTTAATTTATATGTGATCTGGGATCTTGGAATTTATTGTATGTCCGTAGTCTTGGATATTTATTTTCGTTCCAGATTCTTAAAAATTTCTCCATGTTTAATTTCATTACGTTCAAGATTTAAAGAAATAGTCGTAAGTTTGAAATCTGTAGAAATTATTCATGTTCCAGAACCTTAAAAAACAATTTGTGTTGTTACTGGAGATAAATCCACTCCAGAATTATTATGTTTAAAGAGTAAAAGTAATTAACGAGGAAGATAAAGTTGGTTGTACAGTAATGATCCAATTTGCGTTAAAAACACGTTCTAAGAAAACCATGCGCATTTTCAGAGATCTTATTACCCCTCTAAACATCCATCTTAAAAATGAATGAGAATGATTTGGAATTACGGTTATGTGAAATTATTGAAAGATAACAGACTGACCGCTTCGTGTTTCACCCAAATCTTATCGTTACCGCTTATCAATGTCAAGAAACGTCATAAAAATTTCAAATTCGACCATTAAATCCCTCCCTAATCCCGCAGTGCACACACCCACTGTGTGCACGACGCTGTGCATTTTCCAACGTTCCTCTCTGCACCTATCCTGCTGCACGCACCCCAAACCGGTTCCCCACGCACTCCGAAAAACTAAAGACGCACTCTGCTCTCACTCTATCTCTCTCTCTCTTCCTCTGTGTGCATCGTCGAAGGGCTTGAAGGTTTCAAAGAAGATTGGCGCGCATCATGGTTCCCGGACGGACTGAAGAACACGGCCAACGACGACTACGTGTTGCGTACGTGCTCGAACGCATTCGGGGTGATGATAGCCACATGCATCCTACACGGTGACTACTGTGGCTGCTGCAGCAACAGACGACGACGGTTCGTGTCCAAAAATATACTTTTCCGTACTTTGACCGTTTGCTGAGCGCCGAGTCAACGACGACGATCCAATTTAGGTGACGGTGACGGCGACGATGGGATTCCTCGATGAACACAGAATTCAAAACTGAAACTATGTCGACGCCTCGTGTGCGGATGACACAACTTGCACTTCGCTTTCGCTTTCGCCTTGTGGATTGCTCAAATGCCGCTGCTCTGTCAACAATTATTGCTCTAAATATTGCACACACATACACACACCCTTAACGAGCCCAAAATATGCAATCAATAAACACTAAACAACAATTTTTGGCATCTGACGTTTCTTCTACTTTTGCCACTTTTTCTTCTTTTTCTTTTATCAAATCGGATAACGATTTCCTCTCCACCTTTTTTTTTTATTATTCTGCGGGAAACGACTATGTGGCGCAGCGCCACAACTTCGTGGGGTAAAATGTGAATAATGACGACGACTAAGCGCTCAAGTCGACTTCGTCGTCACACTGCAGTAGCAGGAATTTGGCTCTCACTCGAGCAGAAGAAGCAGGAAAAAGGCACGAAGCGAAACTCACTTAATTTTTCGCTTATTTCGACGGCCGACTTGACTGATTTCTTCTTTCTCGGAGGGGGCGCGTGTAGAACACACCAACGAGCAGCACCCCGGCGCCGTAAACTCTTCGAAACACGAAATTGACTCGCACTTCTGTGTACTAGTGCAATTTTTTTCACCTCTAAAGCAACAACAATAATAAAAGTAGCACCAACAACGATCAACAATAAGTAACAACAAGAAGAAGAAGAAGAAGATGAAACACACCTCTCTTCGATGGTAAAACAAAGTTAACAAGACAAAATAATTCGCGAATTTTCGTTCGGTACTTTAGGAGACGACGGGTTTGCGGGGAATTTACACCACACGATGAAGCGCGCACGACGACGGACCGCGTACTTCCACTTCTTCGCGTGTCTGCGTTGATACTGAAACGGACAAAGCGCGAGGAGCAGCAATGTGTGGTGGTTTTTTTTTCGCTCGCTCGCTTGCCACGATGATGGACTCCGGGCGACCGCGACCGACGATGATGGGTCCATATAGTAGCACTACTAGCACCAGACAACACACTCAGCGGAGGAAGGATTGTGTCGTCCCGTTGTAGTGGTTGTGCTCGGGCATTGAGGGTGAGAGTGTGGAACTTGAGCAGCATGGTTGGTGTACCACTAGCTTACATAGTTTTTAGTTAAGAGCATGGCGCTCGTACATCAAAAGTCACATGCTGGATTTCTTAGAATTTGCGATTCGCTCTTTCACCGCGCGAAATTACATACTACATATGTGTTGGCGAGGTGGTGTTGTTGGGGGGATTTGGGGGCAAAACTGTTGCCGCCACCTGGTGGTCGGTTGGGAAAGGTTCAAATTAAAGTGAGTGTTGTCAGGGGAGGATAATGAGCAGCATTCAATGATAAAATTCAATGGAGCACCAGCCATCCACAGTTCGAGGCCTCAAATAGTCTAGACAGCAAAATTACCGGTTTTTTTCTCGGGTGTCCACTATAGTTTTCACGGTTTCATATAAATAACTGAATATGGTAAAAAAAGGATACCACGAATCAAATTATCACTATAAATAAATTAATCATTGAGGAAAAATCCTGAAAGCAAAAGTGATTCTGAGCAGTTTTTGGAATGATCATAAATCCTCGACGAATTTGCAAAGATATGCTTTTTCCTTAATTTTTACTTCACTTGTCCCATTTCTCTTATCCTCTCAAGCGCGGAGTTCCAGTTCCTCGCGTTCGAGCATTCCTCGCGATACCGCCTCATCGAAAGCGCTGTGTTAGTGCTTTGAATCCACTTAAGATGTTCCCTCTACACTACATACATGTATAATAGGCGCACCACACACATTCACGGGGAGTGCAAGAGAAATGAAGCCGGAGCATAGCCACGATACTGGTAGGTATGGTGGTATTATGCTCAACACCCCTCAGCCACCCGCCAAAACCAACCAAACCCATTCCCCAAAGGGTGTGAAGAAATGCCGCCCGGAACACCCAAATTACAAGTGGCTTATCCGGTATCCGAGTTTACTCTTCGCTCAGATTTCGTTTCATGATTATCAATTATCCAGGCAATAAAAGAAGACATCTACCGCATTCCGCGATAGTAAAAAAAAACTGACTACGAGTCCGCAAGCAAGCTCTCCGTTGGTATTTCACCAACACAAACAAATAATAACCAATATACGCTCTAGTTCTAGTTTACGGGTACACGTTACTTTCCCGCTATTGGCATGGGGAATCATTTTAGATATGAAATACTGTCGTAATCGATGGTAGTAAATATCCGAGTGAATGGTTCTTTCAGCCGAAACGGGGAAAGGATGGCCCATACTTGAACGACGGCGATACCGCTGGGTTCGTTTCTAGGCTCAAGGATATGGGAAAATTGCTAGTGGGCTCGGTAGGTAATAAAGTAGATGTAACCGGTTCAGTGGTTTTTTTTTTCGTATCTCGAGTTGGTTAGTAAGTATATACTCCCCATTTTGGGTTCTATAGACGGGGGGCAAGTTTTGTGTTTTGTTTGGTTTTCGTGGCCACTTATCAATTTTATGTCGATGGAATGGTTGAGCACATACTATCTCTTTTCAAGGTTGGGATTGCGTTGTTCAAAGGTGGAGTGTTGTTTCAGGTTGAAGAGTATTTCGCTTGATTCAGCAATGTTCTTTTTTTTTGCTCTACTGGGAATTTACGCCGGGGTCCTCAACTTAGTGTTCTTTGAGCACTGCCACAAAGTTGTTAATTGAGAACTTTCTAAGCCTGTACCAAGCATTATTGTGTGGCAAGTACAATCATACTCTATGTTCAGGGAAATCGAGAGGGAAACCCAAAAAGTTCCTGAACCAGAGTGGGAATCGAAACCAGACGCCTCCAGTGTGGGCTTGCGTGGTTATAGCTCGCCTTTACCGACTCAGATAAAGGAGGCCCCAGTGAATCCCGAAATAACAGACCCATTAGTTCGCAGACACGAACCTTCCCATGTAACATTTTCGTATTTATTATGGTTTCAAGTCCATTCTTAGCCGTATAAAGTTCTTCAAACCCTTGATAGAACCGAAGGTGATGGGTCATCAGGCCAAACGCCTCTAAGCCGAATACCATTAGGCCGAAATTTTTATAGTTGTTAACTTTTCTTCATACAATATCTGCGTTGTTCCAATTTGAGAACATTGTTTTCCTCTGTTCGGGACCTAACACCACTGCGATCAGTAATTTGATCTATTGTAGTATATCCCGTGTCCTTAGTTTAGTAGTCGTAGACGTATTAATCCATCACTATTGAGAAATGATGAAGTAGGGTAGAGAACTACTTCGGCCTAATCGCCCATTTTGGGCCTATCGAGCAGAAAACTTCAAATAAATCCATGATTTCAGAGTTAACAAGTCAATTATCCGTTTGGTACGATACTTAAGTTAATAAGCTACCAAACGAAGTCAATGAGAAGGCGTGATATGAAGGTTTGCAAACATTTTCCCAAAAACAAAAAAAGCGCCCCGACCGAATCAATTTTTATCTTCATCCGATAGGCCGAAGTGAATTCATTGGCGTTTCAATTGCGTTTTAATGCGTTGGGCCGAATTTACAATCCGTAGGCCGAGTTTGGCGTCAAGAAGCAGTGTTATACTTTTGAGAATATCTTAACGATTGGTTTCTCTTTATCAAATCTTACGGTACGTACGGAAAGGTAAATAAATTTGGAAGCCATCAGTAATAATAACATTCCGTTTGGTGCTAAACTGCGCTAGATTAAGAAAGACTAAGTGCGGGTTGTGCCGGAAATGGGGTGGTTAACCCTATTCGATTTTTTTACAGTTCTCATTCATGCATTTATCGGAAGGATCCGACTCTATTTGAAAGGACCCGCTATTTATACCCTTCGGAGTGTTGAAACCATCTCCAAAGGCGAAACAAAGTCAAGCAATGACCATGCATCAGAACTCTAGTCATAATCACTTCAAACTAGGGAACAACAAATAGAAGATTAGGAATCACATAGATGAAGACTAACTAACTCGTTTTTTCCTTGTTTCAAGAACATCCTCGGTTGACAATGCCGAGTCTTGTCAACAAGGCATAAAAGTAACAAGGACTAAGATGTGTTTCTTTGATTACTGAAAAATCCTGTTCCCTTAGTTTGAAGTAGTCAAGACAGATTCGTAGAAATATTTCCAATCGATTGGCTTGTTTAGAATTAGAATCCATCCGCTGTTGACAGAGTTATATATGGTCAAAACCTGACCACTTCTCGTAATGCGGTTGATTTTGGTTTTTTTGAAATTGCACCCCCAATATGTTGCCGCGAAAGACGTAATCCTACGTCAAAAAATCGAAATATTAGTGATACCGTATACACCATTTGGACACTTAAAATTCTCGTCTGTTCGCAACCCTTATTATCAGACATTACACGCTGATTTTTAATTAATCTTGCTAACACATATTTGTTACAAAATCACGCTATGATTTGATGTGATTAATCCAAAAAACAAATTCTATACTCCACCATTGGTCGAAAAAAAAAAGTGACTTTAGTGACTTTAGTTTTGAAACAAGTAATTTTCGAAACAAAAAACTATTACGGGTCTAATATTTTGCAATAAAAAACAAAACTATTTTATTTTACAAAATTCTGAGAACCACTACATCGTTTTGCTATGGAATGGCCCAAAGAGAAAAAATCTTCAACGGCATTTTAATCCGCTTTTTTTTAACGAATAGGGCAATTATGCTGAAAAGGCAGATAAGACCTTAGAAATGTTTAATGTACCAGAAATTTAAAAATAAATTAAACCCCAGACATTTGATTTATTTTAATGACGCAATATTAAACATTCTAAAACACGGCGTTTCGCATGTTTGTATTAGTTTTGAATCATCAAAGCTTTTGATGTTCCAGAATTATGGAAATTTGTCTATGCCCGGAATATTTGCCTGTGAATTCAAGGCCTGAAAATCGAAAAAAAAAACCCTTTTAATTTTGAAGATTTTTTTTAATCCTGAATCAAGGGAAATTTTCTAAGCACGAGTTACCTAATAAAAAAAACTTCAAAGTCTTAGAATTTCACTATCCTTCTGAGATCTCGATAAACTTTCTGTGTTTGAATCGACTTGAAAAATTTTCGTCTACAATGTGCAGACTTCTTCAGTGTCTTGTACTAATACTCGACTCGACACATTGAGACGAAATACGCGTATCTGTCAAGGATAAGCAATCAAAGTAGTGGAATTAAATGGAAAATACTAATCCTTCTCTCTCTCCTTATACAGGTATTCCACTAAGACGCCCACATTCATCAGGATTGAAAATTTATTTTCTATTGTCTCAAAAACTTCCTTAGAAACATCTAAAAAAAATCCTCGATGTTACTCTTAGGTATTCCCTTACAATTTGCTCCATATTAACCTAGAAATTTTCTATAGGCAGGATGGCCAGTGAATTTTCATTTTGAAATTCCCGGTTTTTTCCCGGTTTTCCCAGTTCAAATCTTAAAAATTTCCCGATTGTTAATATTAAACAAAAAACGAAATTGAACGCATTTTTAAAAACGTGCTGAAATGAATTTACTGAATGGATAAAAAATGTAAAAAAGATTCCCAAGATTATGGGGTTATGAAATTTGTGTAGAGTCTGAAATAAGAACTTTTCTTCAAAGTTTGTGATTAATAACAATCTTCGTGATGCTAGATTTGGAGAAAAAATAATTAAATTTAGAGATTTTGAAAATTTTTGAAGATCACAGATTTGAAATAAAATCATACTTATGAGCAGTGTTGGCAAAATCAGAAATCAATTGATATTTTTCCTCGCAATATCACGCGTGATATTGGAACAAAATATCATGCTTGATATTGATTTTACAAGCTCCTTTGATATTGCGAGACTATTCACAACGTGCAAAAATCAAGCTGAGAGTTGATTCGACACAAAAATGATTCCATTGCACATCGTTTTTTTAGAAAGAGAAAGCATAGTTTGCCATCTCTTTTTAGTTTTTACCGATGGCAGACGCGAAGGGACTGCTTCAAGCCGTTACGGAAGTTTCGGTTGCATTCGGGTGTAAAGCAAAAATCATTAAACTCAATCTCACCACAGTTTGGTGAGATTCGCAGTTGGTGAGATTTGTTAGCTTGATATTCCGAGCTGCGATATCACAGCTTGCAAAATCAACCGCAGTAGTTTGTTTGTTGATTTTTGTCTACGAAAATCAATTGTGATCTTGGGCGTTGGTGAGATTTGATTTTTTGATATTTTCCCAACACTGCTTATGAGTCGTGGATTCATAATTGTCACGCTCTGAGAGTTGGAAACATTTTAAGGGTTATAGCAAATTACAGAACAATCTATAGAATCTTGCGGACAAAGCCTCGAATTTTTAGTAAAATTTAAAAGAATTCAAAGTGTTGATTTCAAACAAATATTGAGAAGGATTCCCACACAGTTTTTGAAGCAGAAGTTCTGAGCAGAATTCCAGAATTATTCTGACATGAAGTCCTTAAAAATTGTAAGAAGAATTTAGAGGGATTTCTGTGGAGAAGGATGCAAGTTCTAAATTAAATTGTTACGAAATTTCAAGATTTCAAAAGGAGTTGTGAGAAACAAAACTTTAAGTAAACTTCCTACGTTATTCTGAGGAGGTTTGCATGGGGATCGTGAGGAAAATGACATAAATTTAAAGAAGAATTCCAAGAGAATTATTATCAGAATTCAACAAGAAACAGAGTTCTAAGAGTGTTCTGGCAATAATTTCAACCCTAGTGCGAAAAATTCATCACAGAACTCTAACAAAATTGATTGCAAACAAATTGCTGATAATTATAAAGAAATTCTTTAAAATACTCCAAGGGGTTTAAACATAAAATTTCGAAAGATTTCTGCTGTTTTGAATAGAGGTAAAAGAAATGTGTGAAAAGATTTTCAAAAGAATCAAAGTTGCCGAATGGATTCAAGGGAATTCTAAGAAGGATTCCAATCAAATTCTTAAAAGGGGTTTCAAAGAAATTCCAAAAATAATTCAACGGTAATTATCACGCGGAGTGTTTTCTGGTTAATTTAAAAAAATCCATGATAATTCAGACCAGAATTCCAAATTAATTCTAGAAGTCATATCATGAGAATTTTGAGTAAAGAAAAATTAAAATCCCGGAAAAGAATAAATCAGTATCAGTTTTTACAAATATTTGCTTCCAAAAATCAATTTGAAATATTGATATGAGACGAACCAGCCTAAAGCTGAAAATCTCTATAATAAAGACAAAAAAAAAAATATTGCTGTGTGAGACGAGAAACTGAAGAAAATTATGCAGCAACTAGAGCAAGACATTCATTTGGTAAAGAATCACTCTGTTTTAAAGGTTTATTCTGAAATTCTGGTGTAAAAATTTGTTCCTATGGTATGGTTAATTAATTTTTCCCGGTTCTCTCATCGAATTCCCGGGTTTTTCCCGGTTTTCCCGGTTACTTTTCAAATTCCCGGATATTTCCCGAATAGGCCTAGGGCTATAAATACATATTATAATATAATAATGAATAACTACTGCTCACTATTCATTACTAAGTAATAATAGAAATATTTAATCAATGTCACCAAGCTCTCAATTTGTGTTCATAATTTCACAGCCAAATAAAAATCAACCCGTAGACGATCCTTTCTCTTAACATATAAATTATTGTAAAATAGCAGAGCAGTGATTATTCTTGCTTTGGTAACCGAACCTGAGGATGCACTGCTCATGCATTAGTCAGTTTCGTACTCTCTGGAACTCCATATGACAACCACAGACATGGCAAAATAATTTAAGTTTAATTATCATTAACATTTTATTCTCTCATTGAGTTCACATTACAACGAGAAATTGCAAGTTGAATATGTGTTGATTTTCATTTTCGGATTACTTTTAAAAATGTTTATCATTTGAGCAGAACAATTTTCTCCTGCAAACTCTCGGCTTCTTTTTGAGCATCTTGAGTTTTCGGAATCGAGAGCTTCTTTCATACGATGGTCCTTGTCTACATGGAAAGCGAATGCGATTTTTCGAACTCGCTGAATAAGTTTATTCAAAATTTGTAAGTTTTCCAACCCGCCTGCATGAGTAACACCATCATAGATCTGACGTCACGCTACGACTGAAGGCCCAAAAGCAATGTGGGTGGAAGCGGAACAGAAACGGAAAGTTTGACAATTGTCACATATAACATCAAGTTGCCTAACCGCATTCGATTTGATTCTAACTAGTTTTCAATCCGACAAATAGGCTTACGCTGTCATTGCGCTTGGGCCTTGACTCTTCCCTCATGTTTTCAAAAAGATATTCTGTATTTACCGAAAAACCTCTCTCTGCATTGGCGTTGCCATGCGATAAGCAGCAAATCATTTTCACAACCAATAATAGTTCTGAATACGCCGACCAATAACCTGGGCCAAAAAACGTCCAGTCGTTGCTTTTTGCGATCTTATTGATCAAATGTGCATTTACCTGTGCAATATTGTTCAGATGATCAATATTAATGAACCTTTCCATAATGCCTCTAACCATTTGAGACATCGCGTTGCACAAAAAAGACACCATAGGGTTGTCCGTCTGAAATTCGCATTGAAATGGCTCAACTTCGACACCAACTGATTTGAAGAAACCTAGCTTAATACCACGTTCAGACAACTACAGAGTTATAACATGTTATAACGGCTGTCAAATAATTGCAACACAGAAACCACCATCAAGATAGTGCTATAACATGTTATAAATCTGTAATCTGAACTTACTATTAGCCATCAGCAGCGAGTCATTCAAACCGTTTTTAACATCTTGGTAAGAGCTGACGTTTTGTCTTTCTGGACGCCTTGAATAAATTTTCGTATTTGCGGAGTAATTTGCGTATCACTGCTGTCAGAAATAAAGATTTTAGTAACCATGTTGAATAAATAAGTGACCAAATAGTGACTTAAAGTTGTAAAAATAGTGACTAAAAACTGACCTAAGAGAAGGTAAATCAAATAAATGTTTGATGTTTTAGACTTATTAAATTATTATCTCATAAACACTTATGTACGATATGAACCTTTAAAGCGACATATTCAATAGAAACCTTATAACCAAACCCACAGTATTAGTCACGGTGTTTATTAATTTCAAAAATCTGGAAAACCGGGAATCTTCAAGACATTTTTTGTTTCCCTAAAATACCTGGAAGTCTCAAAGAATTTGAAAAATTTCTTACTAAGAAAATTTAAAGAAAATAATTAATTTTAAAATAAAATCATTTATTTTTTCTTGATATTTTCATTCACACTTAGAACTTTTAAGATTCACAGTGGATTAATCTTCAGTAAGAAATAAATTTAAACAAATAAATTTTTTTTAGGTTTCTGAACACCACTGTCTTTCTGTAACGTTTCCGAAATTTTTCTAAATTTATGGAATCTTTGTGCTCCCGAAATTTTCATGGAATTAGAACGAAATAATTAATATATTTCTATGATTTTCACTGAAGTTCTCAAGCTTTTTCTGAAGTTCTTAAAACTTCCCTTAAATTATCGGCACTAATTTAAAACGTCTTCAATAGTCTAGACTTTCTTGGTGTCTAAGTCTAAACGATTACTGAATTTCTTTAAAGTTATCTAGACTACCCTGAATTTATCAGTATTTTTTAAGAACCCGCAACTTTACTGAAATAAATTAATGTGCCTTGTAGTTTCGACAATGGTCCTTTAGTATTAAAACCATTATTAACACTCGCTTTTCCCTGAACTTATCGATGCTTACCTGAAGTTCTCTAAATTTGTTTAATAATCCAGCAAATTTTCTGATACATATTCATAATTCCCTGACACTTCTGACGTTTTAGGATCAATCATAGAATTCTTGGAATACCCTATAATTCCACGGAACTCCTTGTAAGTTGCTGCAAATTTGCTGAAGTTAATGGGATTATTCTGAAGCTATCAGATCATCCTCGAAGTACTCGGAACTTCGCTGAATATCATTTAACTATCTAGAAATATCTAAATTTAGTTCTCTGGAATTTCTAGAATATATCACTGCATGCTAAAAGTTCTCGCTTTTTTATTAGTGGAACTTCGTTTATGTTCTCTAACCAACTAAGCTAAAGTTTCACATTTTTTAAGTTCTTGAAATCTCCATGATATAACACCCTTAAAATATGCTCACGTTTTCCGGATGTTCATAAAATTTCCAGGAATTCTCTCGGAGCCTTGCTGAAGTTTTCGGAAATTCACTGAGCTTCTCGAAACTTTTTAAGGTTTCTAATATTTCCTTGAAATTATTTGAACGGCTCTTTGATTCTCTGATCTGTCTTGATGTTCTCGAAGCTTGAATTTGTACATGGAATACGAAACTTCAAGACATTGAATATTTTTGGACTTTGGCCATACTTACTTGAAAAACTGAGGTAATTTTATCCAGAAAAATGAATAGACATCCATACATAGAGAAAGACGATTAAACGTCACAACGTAAAGAATAATCAATCTTGAAATAAATTTACGCTAAAAAAGTTGAAAATAGTTACTTATTACAAGAAAAGGTGAATTTAGTAACTTGGCCCTAAAAAAAGAGACTTTTTAGTTACTGACTTGAAAAAAGTGACCAAGTCACTAAAAAGTGACTCGCTACCAGCCCTGCCTCTGAACAACAGCACTATTTTCCAACCATCGGTGACCGCAAAACTTTAACGGGAATATGGTAGATCCAGAATACATCGTTATAAACGCTCGTCTTGCTGGTACATCTTTGAAGATATTGTAGATACCACGCAAATATTGGACAACATCCCAACTGATACTGCGAACACTTGAATGCATTATGCAAAATAAACAGCCCACAGCTTCTCAGATCTATCAGCTTCTCGCCACCCTTTTTTACCTCTAGCAGCAACTGGCAAGGGCGTCCATAAACGCAGCGAGTAGATCTGATGCCCGGGATCTTCCCAAAAACATTGACGTCATGCATTGATAAAATTTCAAAGATTGTTTTTATGAGTTCGACACATGATTTTTTGCAATGTGATCAACATAATTTTTTTCCCTGACCTACACTTAAATTCCCTGACATTCCCTGACTTTCCAGATCATAAATAGAATTCCCTGACATTCCCTGACTTTCCAGGTTTTTCCAGGTAGTCGACACCCTGTCATAATTACTTTGCAGTTTTAATCAGAACTCTCTTTGGAATGGCCTTAAAATGCTCCACTGGTAAATTTGCTTTGAATCCTCCTCAGGATTCACTTGGAATTCTGCTCAAAACCGGTATGCTGCTTAGAAATTTGGAGTCTGGATATTTTCCCCTGAATTCCCTTCCTAGAGATTTTCTTGGAAATCCCCATCAAATTTATTCATTAGCTTTGAAACTTTTGCAAGGCCCTTATGGGTTGGGTTCTTGGACTTAATTAAATATTCGTAGTTTGAATATTTGTTTTCGGACCAGACTCTGGAAAATTTCTCCAAGTTTAATTTCATTCGGTCCAAGATTTAAAAAAAAATACCCTATGTTTAAAATCTTTAGAGGTTATCCAAAATCCAAAAAAAAACACAATTCAAACAAAATAATGTATGTTGTTACTGGAGATCAATCCACTCCAGAATTATTACGTTCAAAGAGTAAAAGTAACTAACGAGGAGGATAAAGTTGGATAAATTATGAAGAAATTTAAAATTCCTGATAAGGTTCTCTGGCGTACTGATTTTTTTTTCTATTCTTAAAATTTTTATTGATCATGGAATTTGCAAATTTGCTGAGAATTCCAGATGTTTTCAGGTTAAATAAAATTCCCTAAAGATTACATGTTTCGCAGGTAGCAGAAACCTTGAGGCAGTTATGCACACTTTCACGCAAAGGTTAAGAACTGATTTTTTTTTTTCATTTTTTTAAAACCATAATAAACCAATTTTGATTCTGTCAACGATCATATCATGTTGAAAACAACGTTTCAAATTGTTTTTACTCACTTAAGTGCAAACCTGTTTGCAACCGCGCTTTCTCGTGTTTTCTGTGGATCATTAGTGGCATAAAGGGACTATTGGGAAAAGATGCTTACCTGTAAAGAAAGTCAATAGAAAAAAAAGGAACGATTAGTGTTAGAAGTCAAGTTACAGTCGTAGTCATTTCATCCCTGACAGTTGGTCAACAGTGTGTTGACAAGTTCGTTAAAAAAAACCGGTTAATCCAAAAGACACATGCTATTAGCAACCACATAGTACAAATCGTGCATAAAACCAATTAGCAATCGATTGCTAAAAACTTACAACACTAGTAGGAATAGGTCGTCACAAAAGACTATGACGACGCAGCCGACGACGATGACAAGGGTAAATATTGATCATCGACAATAACGTTGCAAATTATAGGAGCTCACGTTACACGCTATTCTTCGAGACAGTGCCCTGTCATGTTGCAAGGTTGATTTTGAGTATCGTGATAACGAACGGACTTGTAGGGCTCAAACAGGCGATGTTAGTTTGTGTAAGCCATTAGCAGTGTAAGAAATGCACAATGATTGGCGAGCTGATTTCGCACTGATTTGAAGCAGATTGGTTTTGAAACCTTTATCAATGTAGGTTAATCATTGGAAATTTTTTCATTGAACAAACTTCATCTCTAGACCACATCAGTTCGACTCTGAGAGAACAAAGCAACCAACATTGACCTTTACAAGATCTTGAAAGCAACAACCGGGAGATATGCTTTATCTACGCCATATCAGCACTTTCGTAGCCATCTGCTCGGAAAATATTGCACACCCGACAGAAAGGATTTCCATTTTCTCCTCATTGTTTGTTTCTCGGGCGAAAAAAAGAAGACCACGACAACGAAGCCGGATTGAATAAGCTCGTTGAGAATTGCTGACAGTGATGGGAAATTATCCTCCAGTAGTAGGAGAGAGCCTGCAAAAGCGGATAGAATGGTGGTGGAAGGAGGTGGAATAGCTTCCATGGCACGTATCACCGACGACGGCCGTGAAAGGAAGCGATCATCATCCTTTGTGCGCTGCACCACGACACGTATCAAACTTGAAAATGGGATGATTTTCTCGGATGCATGAAAATAAGCTTTCCGGAACACGTTGTTGGTTTTGATTGAAGAATGATGCGTTCATCGAACCAGAACGAAACAAGAATAGATTTCGTGGCGCCAGATTTCCACCAACAAACAGACTGTGTTCAATTCCCATTTCCTCGAGTAACAGCACAATGCAACCATTTCAATTAATTAATGAGAAAATCTGTCTCAATTTGCGTGCGGCCGCACCTGTTAAGAAACACGTGCCTACGACCTATCAACCGGGCACGCGTAATATGACATTTCGAAATGTCACACACAAAACGCGGCCCCACCATCTATCCTACATCTCCGATGGCCATCACGGAAAATGAAACAATTGACCTAATTACATGACCGACCGCCTGGACTACGACGACCAACGGCTGGATGCTACGGCACGAATATAATGTGGGTTTTGTGTTGTCACTTTGGTTTTCATCATCCTTGGCAACGCACCACCATCATCACGCAGCGAAGGAAAAATGTCATGCCATCACCACAGCACAGCATAATGTATGGTGTGCCGCCAGCCAACCAACACGGCGCGCTTTGACTTTTCATTTGAAGGGGAATAAGCTTCAACAACGACGGCGGCGCCAAAGTTTGACTTGGGTGGTGATTAAGCGCGGCGAAGACCACACGACGACCAGCAATGTGCAGAAAGCTTTCAGGTTCAAGTATCGCATGGATTAGTGAAAATAGCATAGCGAGTAAAGGCCGTGAATGCCCCTGAGAGGTAGGCAAGCCACTTGGCTAATTTTCAGGGTGGGCTCGAAGCATGAAATTCGTGCTTTCGTGATGCGAAAACGCTTCGCGCATAGAAAGTTTAAAAAATGAGAAATTGTGCTTGCTGCATTTCGGATTTATAATACACACGAAACAAATATCCTCTGTACTTTTGGAGTTTAATTATCAGAGAAGATCTATTTAAGGTCATAAGAACTAAATATAACCTCAATAGGGAAATAAATAATGCACTCTGGTTCTAGATCAACATGAACAAATGGTAGAACAGCTGATTGTAAACTAAAGGGCTCAAAATAACCGTTCAATACGACATGGGGAGGGGGGAGCTTAACTAATAAAAACCAAAGATTTAAGTAAACTAAAGGAGAAAAATCTACACAAATCTCTAATAAGGAAAATCCCAAAGGCTTGGTAGCCATCATAATGAAGTCTTTGGATTTTATTAGTTAGGTAGGTTCCGATTCAACACATTGTAGTTTCATTTTTATACCTGTGAACTTGACTTTTTTTTATCTAGGGATGAGTACTTAAGGGGGTTAGATTTTGATAAGTTCTTTAGTGGGAATGACACTGATGAAGACTGCACATTGTAGTCGAAATACGTATCTGCCATGAATACTAAAATTAATTAAGTGGAATTAAATGAAAGATAACCTTTTTGGCTGTTTTATTTAACAATATACTGGTTTCCAGAGTCTATATTCAGGTCACAACTCCAAACCTTTCACAATTACAATTTGATTCTACTATCACAACTACAACCCAAATTTATTCTAGTTTCACAACTACAAGTGTATTAAAACTAACCTCGGAGCTCTAGGGTTAGCTTCATAACTTGACAATTTTTACGAACAATACCGATTTGTGGAATCACGTGAATGCTACAAACTTCGGGTACAGCAGAAAACCCCCAGTAATTATGAGAAGTGAAGATAATCCACGATAATCTCTGAGAATAGAAGATGAAACCGAAACTTTTTGTGTGGTTAGAATTTCCTTCGAAAATTCCAGAAAGTTCCGGAACCTAATGAGTCTTCGAAGTTAACAAAACATTAATATCAGAGATCATGTTTTTTTTTTTTTATTATGGTCACTTTAACACTCTAGGGTCATTCGTGACTTGTCCGGGGGTGAGAGTTGAACTCGTGACTTTGGCGTGAGAGGTATTGATGTTAACCACTACGCCGGGGTCACCCCAGAGATCATGCTACTTCTGGAACACTGGATTTCGGAAATCATTGTAATTTTTAATGTTACAAATTCTTGGAGTCCCTGCAATTTCAGAACATTTGGGTATTATCTGCCAGTGTAGCATGAAATACTAATTATTATTTTAATCTCAGCTCTTTACTTTTACGCTGAGTGGTACGAAGTGAAATTTTCTTCATGTTGGTAGTGTTGAAATAAACGTTTCATCACCGTCGGTTGGTAGAGAGAAGTGTCAAACGGCTTTTTGTGCAGAGCCGATTCGTGACTTTGTGATTGTTTGAAGATGTTTAAATAAATATCCACAGAAAAGTCTGTATAATGCATCCTCATTTAATCTCATCCCTGTTTTGCTTCTGTCTGCAAAATATACTTTTCATTTCAGGGAAGTCAAGAAAGAATAAAACCCTGACACATCCTCTACCTGACTTGCAATCAAACATAGTAATTTTTATTTGTATAAATTGTTGCAAATCAGATGCAAATTTAATGTGGCCGACGATATCTATGGAAGTGCTGTCGAAATTTCCTGGGACCTCCAATGGCAACGATTTGACTTCCCTCCAAATCGTGTGAAACTCGAACATGAAAACTCTATAGAACCCCCGTAGAACCTCGCTGGCAGCAACTAAAATATCCACTGAAACCTCTTCTGTCGCGGGAAAAATCTGTTGAAATTTCCTGGAACTTTTGTACTATCATCACAAATCTCCTTAGAACGTTCTCCGAAGTCACCGTCGTTCCTGAGCGAAAAAAAATCGGAGGGTTTTTTTTCAGCGCAGGTGTCTACTTTGGTCCAAAATACGCAATAATACTGTTATTTTTAATTGTTTGAGTCGTTTCGAATCACGTTTTTAAAAAGATCAAAAACATTACTGAAAAATATATATTTTTTATTTTGGACGATAACAATACTTCTATCTATTTCAACGAACCACAATGATAAAAAAGTGGTTCGATTTGACAGCTCGAAAGTGGTTCGATTTTGAGGTCCGTCTTCGCACCACTCAGCGTTTACGGATAGTCTCAGTTCTGTCGAGGTTATTCGCTCTATGAGGCCGGTATCCGAGAAAAGTCTGAGATCAAATTGAAAACTAAATTTGATGTTGTGATGTTGCTGATAATGATTACTCAGGTTGCTGTCATGTTGGTCGTTTTAACGGTTAAAATATCAAAATTGAGAGCAAAAAATCTTCATGTAACATCACATCGAAAACAAATTCTGCTATCAGTGAGAGCAAACTGAAAACTCAATTTGATGTTCATTTTTCCTGTTGATAACAAAACGAGTATTCAATTAGATGTTCTGCTAAGGCAATGAAAACAAAACTGCAACAACATATTTTGAAGACCAAATGCAAAGCAAAGTGAAAACAAAATTTGTCAATCACGTAGACTGAAAACAAATTATGATTTCAGTTTGATGTTGATATCAAAATTTGATTACGATTTGCTGAAATTTTGATGGGTCCCATGTCATTGCTCGATTGCCGGCAATGAGAAGGCGGACTCGCTTGCAAAGGTGGGCGCTATGGAAGGCGATATTCACGATCGATAATTTTTCTTCATTTATCGTCAACAGTCGCTCGCCAGCTGACAGACATGCAGACCTTGAGGCCATTGTTGTAAGGGAGTATCAGGAGTACTCCTGACTAAGATGGCCCAACTTATCCTTGGTTAAATGCTGAGAGACCACTGTCCAAAATTGCCCGCGATTTATGTTTAACAATTGTCAAACTAGGGCTATATACAGTTACGATTTTAACAAACATCAACAAGTCCCATTCAGTTAGCAAACGTTTAATGCACTTCAAAGTTTTTCAGTTGGCGAAATTTGAGCTAAAACGCATTTAATGTAGTTGTAAAATACGTAAAAAATATTTATGAAATTAAAACAACACAGAAATAAGCTTAAAAGGAACTGGAAAACCTATATGCTAAATAGATATTAAATTAAGTAAATTTGTCCAAAAATAGCTGCTCAGTGTCCACAATAAAATTTTTTTTTTTTTTAATAAATAGATTTTTTATCTCTATGAACCCTAATAATCAAGAGCAGAACTTTCCAACACTAATATCGAGAAATATCAGCGCCGGTGATGTAGTGGTAAACATGATTACCTCTCACCCCAGCAGGCCTGGGTTCAATCCCAGTCGGCGCCGCCGGGATGTTCTGAGGCATAACATCTCTGATCACGCCTTCCTTCGGGAAGGGAAGTAAAGCCGTTGGTCCCCGGTTCATGAGTTGATGGGGTAGGGTAGGGTCCAGGGTGTGGGAGCTGCCTCCTATGACGCATTTAGGTCATATCCGTGGGTGAGATGATATTTTAAATGTGTGTGTGTGTGTGTGTGTGTGTGTGTGTGTGTGTATTCAATCTAATATTATGGAAGAAAGCCATCAACAATTTCTCGTTTGCGAGTTTTAGTCCGGGAGTTAGAAGGTGATAGCGCTATTGCAGATCCAGCACCCCTTACAGAATGTCTGGAGAGTCACACCGAGGTCACTTTCACTCACAATACGCCCCGCATGTATGCATCCCCCCCCCGGGGGGGTCTCCCTTAGCTCAGTCGATAAAGGCACAGCTACAAAGCAAAACCATGCTGGAGGTGGCTGCCCAAGTAACAATGTTGGTTTTATGAGGGTTCTGTAGACCGTGAATTGGACTTGTAGAACGCTTTAAAACCTTGATAAAACTTTCAATGTTACTTGGGTGGGTTTGATTTCAGGTCTGGTCGGGTTGGAAAATTTCTCGACTTCCCTGAGCATAGAGTATGGTTGTACTTGCCACACAATTATACTAATGCAAACATGGTACAGGCATCGAAAGCTCTCAATTAATAACTGTCCAAGTGCATCTACATAAAATACCAATAAGCCATACGCAATAAGCTTGAAATTCGAGGAAGAAGAAGAAGATGTATGTGTCCCTGTTATCAAATGGATATTGTTATTACATTCACACTTCCGGGTTCAAAAATATTCTTTTCAAACCTGGCATGTATTTAGTTTAATTTTGAATTCAATTTATAAAGAATAATTGAATAACTCTCACCATCAGGGCGTTACAATATCAGCTTCAATCGACCAAATCGATGCGACGAAGAGACTGCTGGCTTTCTTTTTCTGTTAAAGTCGAACAGCTTCGCAGCATTCTAGAACCTCAGTCGGCGTGCACAAACAAATAATGTCTAATATATATGCTTGTCTCTCTTTCTCCCGTCGCTCCATTGGTCTTCCTTTCAAGCTTCGGTGAAACGGATGAGCGAAAGAGCGCTCGACTTTGATAGTTTTCTCTTTCATGAAACACATCAACAGAGCTTTCATGACGTGTATGACGGAAAATGAAATTACACATTTAAAGCATTTCTCACGTGAAAACGCTTGAAGATTACACGTAATATGTTTAATTTATCTTCCATCCACATAGGGTTAACTACCCCAATTCCGGCCTATTAAGCACAACTCGCACCTATTCTTCCTTAATCTAGCGCAGTTTAGCACCAAACGGAATGTTATGATTACTGATGGCTTCCAAATTTATTTACCTTTCCGTATGTACCTTAAGATTTGATAAAGAGAAACCAATCGTTGAGATATTGTCAAAAGTTTAACACTACTTCTTGACGCCAAACTCGGCCTAACGCATTGAAACGCCATTGAAACGCCAATGAATTCACTTCGGCCTATCGGATGAAGATGAAAATTGATTCGGTCGGAGCGCTTCTTTTGTTTAGCTTATTGACTAAAGTATCGTACCAAACGCATAGTCGACTTGTTAACTCTGAAATCATGGATTTATTTGAAGTTTTCTGCTCGATAGGCCCAAAATGGGCGATTAGGCCGAAGTAGTTCTCTACCCTATTTATTTAAAAAAAAATTAACGAAAACGGGACATAATGCATTTTAAACAAATTGAAAGAGCGGTGATAGAGTGTTCGTGAAAGGGGATTGAAAGCCATAATGAGGTTTCGTTTAACTGGAAAATCGACGTTACTTACATTGAAAGCGATGAACAAAGCAACGACGAGAAGATCCACAGCCAGCGTTTCCTTCTAAGCGTACTTCTTTTTCATTATCATTTCTTGCTGATAGTCTAGCTAGGCGTTATAGAAATGAAGCGTTGAACACGTTTGTATGAGAGATACAAAACTCGAGTCCATTTTAGAGCTTCGAAAATGTAGAGCCCTGCTCACCATATTCTGCTCTTCCGCCGTCGTTGATTGATTCTTTTGGAATTCCTTGAACTATATCTAACGCTTCGTATTTCTCCAGTTAGAATGACTACTAGTCTCCCGAAAGTTTCCCATGTTATTTCTGATGTGTTCCACGACGTTTCGACGTAAGTCCATTTAAGCATTATCTATGATGATCTTTGCTTCCTAGTTGTTTCTTACAAAACTGTAACACCAGCGCGGAAAATAGGCAGTGCCCATCTCCGGGTATTTTCTTAACAAGCATGACTTCATTATCGTATTGCATGTGCTCCATTTTGCTGCTCTCCTTTCACTTTTATTTGATGACTTCACGGTACCGGAAAAGACATAGATGTATAAATTATTAGCAATACTGTGATATAACCACAACGGGATGGCCGTTCAGAATGCTTCAACGGATGTGAAATGAGGGAACATTTGAATTTAACACGATTTAAAGTATTTCAACTAACAATTAACACATTTTTCAATACGTTGTTTTAACTTATTTCTGGAAGCATTTACTTGTGTTTTATACAATTAGTATCAATGTTCCGTCATATAGTATCTTCAAGTGATCTTCGCAAGCTCCACATTTCATTCATACTCTTTGTAACTACATGTGGTGAAATATGAAACGCACCTTTCAAAGTGAATTGCACATAACAATGACCAATGCCATCACTAACTCACACATGAAATCTGCCTCAACCAACCACCAAACAGGCAGAACGCGTCATAGCCCTCACTCAACCAAAGGGCAGGCCATGATGATGTTTTAAGTCTAAGTAAAATTGAACGCTGAGGTTCTGGACTAGCGGGACGATCTTGTCAAAAAAAATCGAACTTACTGGATCGATCTATTATTTTGAAAATGATCGACTCACCGATTTAATCGACCCTTTTGAAACGATTCATTTTTTTCCAAAATGGCGAAAAAATGATGCAAATACAACAAAAGATCAAAATCTTTAAAAAAAAGTTTACTTGGAAGAGATGGTATTTAATACGTGGAAGTTTGTGCTCAGGATACCTGATTAAGTGTGCTATTTAATATTCGTTTTTATCTAATATTGCTGAGTGTGCCCGGCCTTGCTCGGGATTCAACATTAGCTTGAGTTTATACGCCAATTAAAAAAAAAGCATACTATGTTGTACGTAGATCCATCCCCCCTATTATCTAAGGGGCTACCTCCTATGACCTCCGCATGCCAAATTTAGTTCTTCCGGCTGTCTAAAGTCCAATTGGGTGATTTTCAGTCTTACAGTATAAGCCGGAAATGTATGACTCGAGAATTTCTAAAATACATGAAGGAAACTTCCGGTATTAGAAATATTGTTAAATATCCTACAATATATTGGAAAGAGAGACGACATGCAGAGGCCAGAACTCGATTATTGACGCAAAATAAGAATACAAAATATGGGTATTTTCGGAACGTGGACGACGCACAGAGGCCAGATATCGATGCCTAACGCCAGTTAGGAATCCAAGATTTCCAAGGGCCCAACAATCGATGTTCTATGCTATTTTTAAATTAAATTGATTGTATAATGAGATAATTCAAATGCAAATGCACCGCAATTTATTTTAAACCAGAACACAAATCGAATGCAAAAGATCGATCCAGTAGATTTTAGATAGGTTTGACATCTATTAAAAAAATGGATTAATCGAACCAAAAGAACCGATTTTTCGATTTTCGATTCAAAAGCGCCCAATGCTAATTATTTATTTATTTATTCCTCGTCAATCAAATGCAGACCAGTTAAAGTTACAAAAAACACTTAACATCTATTTTAATTTTTAATCTCTAACTAACCTCGAAAAAAAAACGTTTTTTAAGAGCATTTTTGTTCATTGTCAAATCAATTGTTTCATAATGTTCAGTAGAACAAGACATCATTATATTTAAAGGCGCGTTCCTGGCATAGTTTGTTCTTTGGTTGTTAATATAAAACATATTTCTGTTTCTTAAGGAACGAGTGGGAGCATAAAAATTTAGATTTTCTAAAATCTCTGTGGCATTCACTCTTTGTGCTACAAGATCGTTTATAAAAGCTATCATTGCAAACTGCCTTCGCTTTTCAAGTGCATCCAAATTGATCAACATACATCGAGACTCATAAGATGGTAAGGGTAAACTCGTCCAGCCTAACTTTCTTAGAGCAAATAATAGAAACTGTTTTTGAACAGATTCAATGCGGTTTATATGAGTATCTTGATATGGAGCCCAGACTATACTACAGTACTCAAGGAGGGGCCTAACATATGCAACGTATAATGTTTTGATTGTGTATGGATCATTGAAATGAAAGGAGTGCAGTTTCTAACGCCTTTGGATACGGTTGTGTTTTAAGTTTGTTCTCTGTTTTCTGCGTGCATTCGCTTTCATAGTTTTCGGCTGCATTTGCCGGATTAGCGCTGGCACTCTGCCTCTCGGACGTGTGTGAATAGTGGTTTTCTCGCTTTCCGAGAAGTTTTAGAATCGAGAAAGAAAACATGATTCATTATGTTTGTAAGCAACAGAAGATTTGACGCTATCTGCGTTGCTTGATTTTTTCTCCCGGACCAGACATTTGTGGCATCGCGAGTGTTTATTTTTATTTTAGTTTATTTACGCGGTGATGATGTTGGTTTACTCGCAACTATTTTTGAAAAAAAATAAGTGTTTTCGAACGAAAGTGTACCAAAAGTGCTTCTGAAATTGTTTCGCAGTTGGGTGTGGTGAAATTCGTGCATTCCCGGTTGATTGTGGAAATCCGTATCACAAAACTGCCCACCGATTCCAAGCTCCTTCGCGTTATATGATTGTTAGGACATCAATTCAGCTTATCGTTTACCAAAACGAACCCTGCTGCAAACCCAACCCTATTACCCAATATCCCAGTGATTCCTCATGGAAGTGCAGAGATGTTCTCGACTTCCATCAAAGCGAGTGTCACGTCAACACATTCCTACCCCCTCCTTTCTTGACCTGTGTTCGGGCGCGGCCGGCGCTGGTATTGCCTAGTTTGAGATCACCAGTTTTTACACATTGAGGATGATTGCTAGTCCCAAGCATCGTCTATTGGTTCTATGTGTAATTACAGTTGGTCTAGCAATAACAGAGTAGCAACCGTGGGCGGTCAATCATGCTCATGCTCATGTATGGATCATTGAAATGAAGCTAAACCTTTTAATAAACCCTAGCATGTTGCTTGCCTTGTAGATAATGTTATTATAAAGTTCAACAAAGCTTAATTTTGAATCTAGTATAACACCTAAATATCTAACTTGATTGCACTTTTCAGCTCTGTTTTGTCCTATTGTTACATGTTCTTGCCTAATAATTTTCCTTCTTGTAAATGAAATGGAATAACATTTATTCACATTAAGCTTTAATAAACTTTTTGTGCACCAAGTGTAAAAGTTATCCATTTATTGTTGAAATACTACAAGATCGGATGTTTCACGAATTTCCAGGAAAAGTTTCATGTCGTCTGCATATATTGAGACATTCAGGATATTCAATATGTGCTCTACATCATTAACAAATAGAATAAACAGTAATGGTCCAAGATGGGAAAATTTTGGCACACCAGATGTTACATTGACTACTGACGAAAAATCTCCTTCAAATCTAACTCTTTGTGTCCTACCGGTCAAGTATGACTGAATCGACTTTAATAAATGTTGACTAAAACCTAACTCATATAATTTGAATAGCAAAAGAGGGATATCAACTCTATCAAACGCTTTACTGAAGTCAGTATGTAGTGCCTTAACATAATGTCCCTTATCCATTGCGTTAATAGAAAATGTTACAAAACTCAACAGATTAGTAGTCGTTGAACAAAACCATGCTGTTTGCCTGTTATTAAATGTTTAACTTGTGCGAAAACATTTAGATTTATTATAGATTCAATCGCATCTATGGATTTTTTTCAAAATCCATAATCTTACTAAGTTGAAATCGAAAAAGATTCAACTCCAATATCTGAAATCTCAATTCAAAGTGCAAATTTCCCAACTCAATAGTACCATCTACCTTTCTCCGCCTTCGAAGTTCATTCAATCGCCGCCAGTGTGCTGACGAAGCGCATTCATCGCAATGACGCGTTCACACGAATGATTAAAAGTGAAACCACTTGAACACTCGAGACTCTTGAAAGATTTGACTGCTGCTGATTGAAAAACACACCATCAGCTCACCCTCTCTCTCTCTCACACAATCAACTTCTTTCTCATGATTTGTTCATCTCTCGAATCTTCGTCGAATAAACACATCATTTTGAAGTGATGGTATAGATACGGGTGGTATTATTCTCTCGTTTACCGCACCACCACATACATAGCAGCCAGCAGCGCTCCCAGCTTAAGTAGGAGAGCGAAGTTATTAGATAATATATATCTGCACGTTAAATAAAATTGGCAAAAATAGGAAAAGACAGAAACAAACAAAAAAAATCTCCGACAAGCGGTGCTTTTTTGACACGGAAATGAACGCTGTTGACTCGCGCTCTGGAAATCATCATGGAGCGCGAAAGTGAAACCACACCGTTTGGCCAGCGTGGACGGAACAGTTAGACCTGTTAGGCAGATGTTTTTGTACCACTTTCCACGATTGGTGGATGCATATGAGATGTGTTTGATTGAGTGCTTAATAGCGTTTGCAATTTTTCGTTTCTTTTCACCTGATTGAAAATGGAGGAAAAGAAAATGCATTTTCGATTTATTGATCCAATTTCGTCGGTGACCTTCGGACATGTGTTCGATACGGTGTCTGGCACGCGGCGATACACCGATGGATTTTTGTGCGATTGTGGTTCGTGCTAAATTTTCGTGCAGCGGTCTTGCACGCAAGGTTAAACCTTTCCCGTGGGAAATTGCATGCAACTGATCGAAATGATTTGTAATGTATTGAACAATGAATCAAAGACATTTTGCGGAGAGTCTCGTTTTAGCTATAACCGATTCAAGCATATGATAGAAGTGTCCATGTCCGCTCCAAACAAAACGTCTTGGTCAATCTATTTCTGTGAAAAAAGACATCAATCGCCAATGTCTTGTAAATTAATACTTTGTCAAGCAAACTGCTAAAGCATCTACGATCAATTGATGTATGGTTGGCTGATAGAATCGCATGGAAAGTATAGTTTGATTACGATGATTCATGTCGTCATTTTACACAACCTGTATTTTATAAAAAAAAGGGGGCAAACGTTAACTTATTGTGCGTATTTAATGAACCGTCATTTGCAACCGCAAGACCAAACGCAAATATAGCGCTCAATTAAGATCAACCCAGTTTCGCACAGCACCAAAATTAACGACTCTGACGTCATTCGGTCAATAACGACGAGAAACAAAAATATGTACACAGTGCTCGGCGAGACAACAACATAGACCAATAAAAAAAAATTAAAAAACGTCGGGAGTAAATTCATAGCAAGATAACCAATAGCACACCAAAGAGCATTCCTGTGTGTGCTGTTTTGCTTCACTGTACAACGCGAACGCATGGTGTGGATTATGCCAGCGTCGTCGAAACTCGACTAGAAAGAAAATAATAATGACATACGTACGCATTGCTGTTCACGACAGGGTTGCCAGATGTACTGATTTCCAAGCTTGATACTACTGATGAGTAGATAAATGTACTCAAAATAACGTTTTTCAGTAAATTATCGTTTTAAAAATTCCGGCTTTTCCTTCATTCATTCCTTTATTTAACGTCGGTCTCTGTTCCGCAATTTAGTGCCAATCGCCGACGGACATCGATTGCCATCCATTGACGGCAATCGAATGTGCAGGAAGGCAGCTTTCACACCTGCGTAGCATATCGCACCCATTCAACACACATTGGCCGGCACTAACGGCTTTACTTCTCTTCCGAAGGAAGACGTGACCAGAGAGTTTTATGCCTCAAAAAAATCCCACCGACCTCGGCTGGGATTGAACTCAGATCCATTGGGGTGGTAGAAAGCAGTCACGCTTACCACTACACCACCGGCGCCGGTTGATCCAGCTTTTCCCGTTACACATCTAAAAAGTATTCAGTTAAAAGCGAAAGTGTTCAATAGGTAGGGTAGAGAACTACTTCGACCTAATCGCCTATTTTGGGCCTATCGAGCAGAAAACTTCAAATAAATCTATGATTTCAGAGTCAATTATGCGTTTGGTACGATACTTTAGTTAATAAGCTACCGAACGAAGTCAATGAGAACGCGTGATATGAAGGTTGCACCCATTATTCCCAAAAACAAAAGAAGCGCTCCGACCGAATCATGTTTTATCTTCATCCGATAGGCCGAAGTGAATTCAATTGCGTTTCAATGCGTTAGGCCGAGTTAAGAATCCGTAGGCCGAGTTTGGCGTCAAGAAGCAGTGTTAGACTTTTGACAATATCTCAACGATTGGTTTCTCTTTATCAAATCTTACGGTTCGTACGGAAAGGTAAATAAATATGAAATCCATCAGTAATAATAACATTCCGTTTGGTGCTAAGCTGCGCTAGATTCCGAAAGACTAAATGCGGGTTGTGCTCAATAGGCCGGAAATGGGGTAGTTAACCCTACTTAGAAAATTTAAGCCTCATGTGTCAGACCTCATGTTTTCAAAGCGCGATTTTCGGGTTTTGAAATTTGTTTAGAGTGTTCGGCTGTGGCACTTTTTCCGAGATTTGCAACTTGTAAACAACTTCGTGATCCAAGATTTAAAAAAACTGAAATGGAAATTTTTTTCATCAATCTGAGACAATTTGAGATTTCTTAAATTTTTAAGGTTCCAGATTTTACCCTGAAAAAAAATCAAGGCTTGGAAACGTTTAAGATTGTTGTATAGAACTCTGCCGAGAATATTCACGGCATTTTGGGGGAGGATTTAAAATGAATTAAAGAAAGGCTGAGGAGGATCCTAAAAAAAATATCGGAAACATTCTAAGGGAGCTCTGACCAACATTCTAAGTGATAGTATCCTAAGAAGTTATTAGATGATTTTTACGTTACAAAATGGTGCGCTGACAACCTGGAAGGAGCGGAATACCTAGCTCTGGTCCTCTCAAGTTCCTACCTGACGCCTCCTCGAGTCATATGATTACAAAAAATTACCAGCTGAAACATGGACACAGCTGGGTGGTGTAGCCTGGGCAATGTTGCCAATCCTACATTAGCAAAGTGAAGAGGTGCGACGCGAACACTGGCACGGTAGCCAAAGTACGTTGATAGCTCGGCGTTCACCATGGAGGTGCGGCTCAATACGGCGTCTTTTCACCATGTTAGGAGCGGCTGATCACCATCCTAGTGCCAGAGCTGAGCACGATGGTCCCCGGTGAGACAGGGGGTTGGGACAGACCCAACATGCGCTCAAAACTCTCGACGGTGCATAACACCCGTCGAAGTCGAACGCCGCGACCCAACATTGAGCAACTACGGGACGCCGGAGTTGCCCAGGATTACGCGCAGCAACTGGAAGGTGCACTACCCACGGAAGAGCAGCTTGGCGCAGCTACTCTTAAAGATGGCTGGAGGGACACCCGTTCCACCATAGGTAGGACTGCTGCAGCGGCACTAGGTACTGCAATCCCGGACCGAAGAAATGACTGGTTTGACGGTGGATGCAAACTGTTAGTAGAGGAGAAAAATGCAGCACGGGCGAGAATGCTGCGCGATTGAATGTGGAGTGATACAGACAAGCGCGGAACAGACAAAACTCGGTTTTCCGAAGGAAGAAGCGTCAGCAGGAAGACCGAGATCGCGAGGCGATGGAAAATTTGTAACGCGTAAACGACACACGGCAGTTCTACGAGAAGCTAAATAATTCGCACAAAGGCTATGTGCCGCAAGCCGATATGTGCAAGGACTTGGACGGTAACCTTATCACGAACGAGTGTGAAGTGATTGGTGGAAGCAGTACTATGACGAGCACCTCAACGATGATGCAGCAGAAAACGAAGGTGGCACGGCAACAGACCTTGGAGCACGCGCAGAAGACGACAGTCAGCGGCGCCGGTGGTGTAGTGGTAAGCGTGATTATCTCTCAACCCAGCAGGCCTGGGTTCAATCCCAGTCGGTGCCGCCGGGATGTTCTGAGGCATAACATCTCTGATCACACCTTCCTTCGGAAGGGAAGTAAAGCCGTTGGTCCCCGGTTCATGAGTTGATAGGTCGATAGGTAGGGTCCAGGAGTGGGAGCTGCCTCTCTGGCGTCGGTAGCATTGGTGCTCAGCACGGAAAACAAGATCGACGGAAAACAAATCAAGAAAAAAAAGAAGACGACAGTCTACCGGCCCCTGATCTTCAAGAAGTTTAAGAGGAGATCGGTTGGCTGATGAACAGCAAACCAACTGGTGTAGATCAACTACCAAGTGACCTATTAAAATACTGTGGTGAAGCTTGGCTAGAGCACTGCACTGGGTAATTGCCAAGATTAGGGAGGAGGAGATGTTACCGGAGGAGTGGATGGAAGGTGTCGTATTGCCCATCTACAAAAAGGGTGACAAGTTGGATTGCTGCAACTACAGTGCGATCACACTGATGAACGCCGCCTACAAGGTACTCTCCTAAATTCTATGCACCGCCTGTCACCATTTGCAAGAGAGTTCGTGGGGCAATACCAGGCGGGATTTATGGGTGCCCGCGCTACCACGGACCTAATTTTCGCGATTTGGCAGGTTCTGCAGAAATGCCGCGAATACAACGTGTCCACACATCATTTGTTCGTCGATTTCAAATCCGCATACGACACAATCGATCGAGATCAACTATGGCAGATTATGCACGAGTACGGATTTCCGGATAAATTAACGCGATTGGTCAAGGCGACGAAGGATCGAGTGATGTGCGTTGTTCGAGTAACGGGGACACTCTCGAGTCTCTTTGAATCTCGAAGAGGGTTACGGCAAGGTGATGGATTTTCGTGTCTGCTATTTAAGATCGCGTTAGAAGGTGTGATCAGAAGAGCTGGAATAGAGTGACTTGATCTTCAGGAAGTCCATCCAGATGCTTGGCTTGGCCGATGACATCGACATCATCATGGCACGGAACTTTGAGACGATGGCCGAAACGTACATTAGACTGAAGGTTGAAGCCAGGCGGAATCGACTTGCAATCAACGCATCGAAGACGAAAAACATGAAAGGAAGAGGTTCTAGGGAAGACCATGTTAGCCTCCCACCCCGCGTTCAGATTGACGGTGACGAAATCGAGGTGGTCAACTAGTTCGTGTATTTGGGCTCACTGTAGCCCGCCGAAAATTATACCAGTAAAGAAATTCAAAGGCGCATTATGGCAGGAAATCGTGCCTACTTTGGACTCCGGATGACGCCGTCGCACGAAGTTGACCATCTACAAGCCGCTGATTAGACCGGTGGTCCTTTACGGACACGAGACTTGGACTATGCGTGTTTTCGAACGGAAGGTGTTGCGGACCATCTACAGATGGAAGACGGAACGTGTAGGAGGCGAATACCGGACGACGACCCAGGGAAAATGGTTCTCGAAAGCGACCCAACAGAAGGCGAGCAAGGTTGATCGACCAAGTAGAAGGCTACCTGCAGACCCAGCAGACTACGAGGCTGGCGACGTGTGGCCATGGGTCAAGTAAAGCTCTTCGGACAGCAGAGGACATCAAGGCCTTACCGTGATTGGTAAAGTAAGTAATAAATACAATAATAAGTTCTGTTCGCACTAGTTCGTCGTGTATAAGTGATACAGATTTGAGTTATTCACAAAAGTTGAAGCTATTATCAAGATCTTCAAAAAACTTCATATATTCTGTTGATGAAAAATATATAGACAAATTAATGTAAATTAGAGTACGAAATGAATGTAAGTGGTTTTCCATGGTAGTAGCCTACATTGTATTGTATAAAGTTACGAACGATTACGAAAAATAAAATACAATCTAGTGTTAAAAAGTACTGTCAAAAATTGCCATCAGCAAAAATAGTAACAACCGTTTTAAACCTAGTCCTTTGCATACGGAAAGGCTTGGAAACAATTTGGCAACGCTGGCCAGACTGCCACAAAGACAACACCGACCATTCTACGCATCATCGCATATCATCGTGTGCTCTACTATTCTACGACGGATAACCGCGTGTTTTCATGTTTTCAAAAGTCCCGGAACTTATTATTTTTTGGTTTTGCACAATCATCATCTTCATCATCCTTGCGGCGACCCGCGACCACTCGAAGCGAATGCCGTTATCGCTTCATTTTTTTCGCGTTCTATGTTGATGCTTTGAAGTTGATAACGTGTCGAATGTGTGTGTGTATTATTTTGATGAAGATAAAGATAATGGTGGGATGTAAAGAGATTAGCATCGACTGAAACAAAATAAAGAATTCAGAGTGAATGGGATTATTGGAGGACTTTTTTTTCTTGATCAATCATGTTAAGGAAAGATTATTATTATTAGAAACATTGATTGTATTTTTAGGACATCATGCTGAACACAAAATTAAGAACATTGCCATCCGTACAAAAACTTATTTATTCCAAAACTGCGTAGTCCACACAACACATATCGGGTACGTGCGAGCGAGCGCACTCTGTGTAAACAAAGAAGGTTTTTCACGTCACAAACAAACAAACGAAAACTCTGCGAAAGGCAGTCGTGCTTTGCTTACTTGGTGGTATACGGTGAACGATAATTCCATACGTCTGTATGGGCACGATCGCCAGCTCGGGCACTGAACCGTCCCAAGAATGTGTGCACATTGGGTGGTAAGGTCGTAAGGTGGTGTTGGATATGGTGCGGGAGTGGACGTTTTGGATCGGTAGGAATCGCGGTTTGTTACAAAATTCGGCCAGGTCCCGCCCCGCCCGGAGGCACAATCGATAACAAAAGAAACAAAATGCAAAACAGTGCAAACGGGGTGGCAGGCAGCACACGCATCGAGGACGTGTTGTTGGAATTGGAGCGGAATTGTTGTGGAAAGAAAAGGAAAAGAATGCGAGTGCATGGTTTAGTAGTTGCTTTGATCGATAAACCAACAATTGCGGAAAGGAGATAGCGATGAAGTTTCGTGATTAATTGTGGCGATTTTGAGACGACGGAATGTAGAACGAGAAACGAACATGCATAAAACGGCAGTCAGGTTGTCTGGTCAAATGTCGAGTTCTGTTATTTTTGTCGTACTCTAGTTTACTCGATCCAAATCGAACATCGTGCTCCGTAGATTGAACAGGAGTTTCCTGAACTGACCCTATTAGCAAGGATGCCAGGTGTATTTAGAAAAAAAAATCTTCAACGAAGTGAACGAAATGTCTTCACCGATATTTTTCAAACTCGTGACCAAGGATGAGGGGAGCGGGGAATTCTGTTCAATATATCTGATGTATAAAACTAAACGTCATTACAGAAGTGACGTTAAGGAAACATTATTTGATTTTTGAGGACTTCGTAAAAGTTAGAACTTCAAGGAATGTCGTAGATCTTCAGAAATCGAGTAACTGCGTAAGTAACTGCGTAAAAGTCCAAGAAACTTTCAGCAAATGCTGCAGATGTTCAGCTAACTTTATAGAAGTTCAGCTAACTTAGTAGCTCAGCGAAGTTTTTTGAACTTCAGTGGATTTCATAGAAGTGCAGCTAATTATGTAGAAATTTAGTAAATATTCCATAAATACACTAAACTTTGTAGAACTTTATCGAACTTTGTAAAATTTTAGCGAATTCAAGATAAATTTGGTAAATTTTGTAAAAATTCTGGGAGCTTCGTTAACGTTCAGAGATTTTTTCTAACTTCAGGGAACTTCGTAAAACATCAGGAACTTCGTAGAAATTCAAGAAACAGTTTCATTAGAAAGAGCTTCATACAAGTTTGAGGACCATGTCATGGCACTTCGTTGAAGTATGATAGGCTTGCTATAGTTAAGAGAATTTCGTGAAAGTTCAGGAAGCTACGTGGAAATTCGCAACGACGAGAAACACAGCGGACTTTGTACCGAACTGCGTAGTAATGCGAGGAATTTCGTAACACTTCAGTGAAGTGATTATTTATGTTCGGCAAAATCCGTAGAAGCTCAGCAAACGTCGTAAAGGTTCAGGGAATTTCGTGAAAGCTCAAACAATATCGAAAAACTTCATTTACCTTCTTATAATTTCAAGGATCTTCGTATCAGCTTGAGAACCTTCGCAGCACTTTGTCAGAGATCTAACTTCAATAAACCACAATGAACTTTCTGGAGGCTTTGGGCTAATGGAACATTGCTGCTGTTCAGGAATATTCATTAAGGATCGAGTTTCGGAGTTCTCAGATTTTCTGATACATTCTTTAAAAAAAAAATTAATGAATTTTCATTTGAAATGCAAATTATTATGAAAATTAACCTTTGTATCCCTGACTGATTCTGCTGAGTAATAATCATTGGTCACTTCGGATTAACGGTTCCAGATTTACACGGATATTCCTTGAGGTCTGTCAATGTAAGACATTTTCATCATATTTTTTTACTTCTAAAATTAATATAGCATGTTTCGTTGTCAAATCATAAGCGAATCGTATATATGTGACTTTGTGGATCATGCGTCGTTCATGATTATTAGTTATTACCATGTGTGCCGGAAATTCTATGTTCTCCAATTCGTTAAGGAGATCATTTGATTTAAACTACTAGATCAACCAAAACTGGAATAATGTTTGTAGTATCGAAATACTCCCGAACAAATTCACAATGAGTATGTAGATCATGCATGACCTATTGCCATGTATACCAGATGTTCTAGGTTCTCCAAATCGTCATCGAGATCAGTTGATTTGTGCTACTAGATCAACCAAGATTGGGACAATATATGTAGTATCGAAATACTTCCAAACTGATTCATAGTACCTATATGGATCATGCACGACCTAGTTTCAAGTATTACAGATGTTCTAGGTTTTCCAAACCGTCATAGACTTCAGATTATTTGATCTACTAGATCAACCAAGACTAGGACAATGTTTATAGTATCAAAGTATATCAACACAGATTCACAGTGTCTATGTGGATCATGCACGACATATTTCCAAGTATTCTAGATGTTATAGGTTCTCCAAATCGTCCTGGAGTTCAGATGATTTGATCTACAAGATCAATCGAGACTGGGATAATGTCAGTAGTATCGAAATACTCCTAAACAGATTCACAGGGACTATGTGGATCATGCATAACCTATTGCCATGTATACCAGATGTTCTCCAAATCGTCATCGAAATCAGTTGATTTGTGCTACTAAATCAACCAAGATTGGGACAATATATGTAGTATCAAAATATGTCCAAACAGATTCATAGTACCTATATGGATCATGTACGACCTATTTTCAAGTATTACAGATGTTCTAGGTTTTCCAAATCGTCCTGGACTTCAGACTAGGACAATGTTTGTAGTATCAAAGTATATCAACACAGATTCACAGTGTCTATGTGGATCATGCACAACCTATTTCCAAGTATTCTAGATGTTCTAGGTTCTCGAAATCGTCATGGAGTTTAGATAATTTGATCTACAAGATCAACCGAGACTGCAACAATGTCTGTAGTATCGAAATACTTCCAAATAGATTCATAGGGCCCTATGTTAATCATGCATAACCTATTGCCATACATACCAGATGTTCTAGTTTCCCCAAATCGTCATGGCGATCAGTTGATTTGTTCTACTAGATCAACCAATGCTGGGACAATATCTGTAGTATCGAAATATGTCCAAACAGATTCATAGTACCTATATGGATCATGCACGACCTAGTTTCAAGTATTACAGATGTTCTAGGTTTTCCAAATCGTCCTGGACTTTAGATTATTTGATCTACTAGATCAACCAAGACTAGGACAATGTTTGTAGTATCAAAATATATCAACACAAATTCACAGTGTCTATGTGGATCATGCACAACCTATTTCCAAGTATTCTAGATGTTATAGATTCTCAAAATCGTCATGGTTTAGATAATTTGTACTACAAGATCAACCGAGACTGGGACAATGCCTGTAGTATCGAAATACTTCTAAACAGATTCACAGATACTATGTAGATCATGTAGAACCTATTGCCATATAAACCAGATGTTCTAGGTTCTTCAAATCGTCCTGGAGTTCATTTCATTTGTTCTACTAGATCAACCAAGACTGAGACAATATGTATAGTATCGGAATATGTCCAAACAGATTCATAGTTCCTATATGGATCATGCACGACATATTTCCAAGTATTCTAGATGTTATACGTTCTCCAAACCGTCCTGGGGTTCAGATAATTTGATCTACAAGATCAATCGAGACTGGGATAATGTCTGTAGTATCGAAATACTCCTAAACAGATTCACAGGGACTAAGTGGATCATGCATAACCTATTGCCATGTATACCAGATGTTATAGATTCTCCAAATCGTCATCGAGATCAGTTGATTTGTGCTACTAGATCAACCAAGATTGGGACAGTATATGTAGTATCACAATATGTCCAAACAGATTCTTAGTACCTATATGGATCATGCACGACCTATTTTCTAGTATAACAGATGTTCTAAGTTTTCCAAATCGTCCTGGACTTCAGACTAGGACAATGTTTATAGTATCAAAGTATATCAACACAGATTCACAGTGTTTATGTGGATCATGCACAACCTATTTTCAAGTATTCTAGATGTTCTAGGTTCTCGAAATCGTCATGGAGTTTAGATAATTTGATCTACAAGATCAACCGAGACTGGAACAATGTCTTTAGTATCGAAATACTTCCAAACAGATTCATAGGGCCTATGTTAATCATGCATAACCTATTGCCATACATACCAGATGTTCTAGTTTCGCCAAATCGTCATGTTGATTTGTTCTACTAGATGAACCAATGCTGGAAAATAAGTCCAAACAGATTCATAGTGACTCTATGGATCATGTTCTACTATATCAACCAAGACCGAACCAATGTTTGTATTATCAAAGTACCGTATGCGTGATAATGTTTGCACCATCGTACAAATAAGGTTCCCGTTTCACCTGTGCATACAATGCCTTGGTTTTCTTTGCATGCACGTAACCTATAGCTCATACCGTAGTAGGCTGTGTATAAAAGAAAATGATTTACTTAGTTTGACAGTTGCACCATGACGAAGTGGCAGCGTATTCGTGATTTGTCCCACGCGCAAATGTCGCAAAAAGACATTTCAATCACCGTAGGAGTGTCCCGGTGAACCGTCAAAAGTGTTTTAGACCGAGAAAAACCGTCAAAAGTGTTTTAGTCCGAGGTTAGCTCGGGTTCCGAGGGTTATCGCTGCTATCAAAAGGAAGATTCGGGTGAATCCAGTGCGTTCAATAAGGAAAATGGCAATGAACACGGGATCAGTGACTTTACGGAACGGAAGACCGTAAAGGAAGATCGCGGGGCGAAGTCGAGGGCACGGAAAAAACTCACATAATTACCAACCGCATCCGGGAGCTACGAGTCGAACGATGCAAGAAAATCTTGAACTTCCTTACGCGAAAAAATCCGGTAATTTTGTTCACCGACGAGATCCCGTATCAAATTCCAGAACCGACCGGTATTTTAGTTCTCTTCCGGTAAAAGACGTGGCCGACGAGCACAAGAACGTGTATCTGACCAAGCATCCTGCTGGCTTTATGGTGTTTGGTTTGGTAGCTTCCGATGGCAAAAAAAAATATGGACCCGGTGTTCATTCCAGAAGGCGACAAAGTCAACACGGAGGTCTACATCGGGATTTTAAGTAAGTATGTTCTTTCGTGGATCAAAGAACAGTACGGTCCGAGGCCAAATGTTGTATTTCAACAAGATGGGGCTCCGTGCCACACCTCGAACCGCACTCAGAAGTGGTTGCAGGAACATCTTCCGTTCTGGGCGAAGGATATGTGGCCGCCATCCAGCCCCGATCTTAATCCGCCGGATTACTCAATATGGCGCATCATGAAGGCCAAGGCCTGTTTTAAACGCCACCCGAGTACAGCAAGCCTCAGACAAACATTGACCCGTACCTGGAGAGAAATGGATCCAGACTACATTATTAGAACCTGTCGTGCATTCCGGAAGCGTGTGGAGGCCGTAATTGCAACAAGTGGAAACTCGATCGATGATTAACATAGTTTAAGACTCTGAGAAATCGATTTTTTTTAGATTTTTTTAATTTTGACATTGCTGAATGGTGCCAACATTAACACGCATACGGTACATCAAAAAAGATGCACAGCGTCTATGTGGATCATGCACAACCTATTTCTAAGTATTCCAGATGCTCTATGTTCTCCAAATCCTGCTGGAGTTCCGAAAATTTGATCAACAAGATCAACCGAGACCGGGGCAATGTCTGTAATATCTTAATACTTCCAAACAGATTCACAGTGACTATGTGGATAATTCACGATTTATTTCCATGTACACCAGATGTTCTAGTTTGGGTTGATGCATATATTATGTCACACTTTAAGGGGGGGGGGGGGTCTAAGATTTTGTGACAAGCAATGCATTAGGTATAGGAAAAACGTCACGATAGGGGGGAGGGGGTAATTTTTTGCTCGATTTAGCGTGACATAATTAATGCATGGGCCTTTTCTCCAAATCGTCCTGCAGTTCAGATAATTTGTTATATTGGATCAACAGAGACTGGGATAATATTTGTAGTATCGAAATATCGATTTGGAAATCCTAGAACATCTTGCATACACGGAAATAGGTAGGCATGATCCACATAGACACTGGAAATCTTTTTGGACACATTTCGATACTATATATATTCAATTAGTCTTGGATGATCTAGTAGGACAAATAATCTGATATGAAAATGTTTCACATGACCATTGGACAGACCCCTAGGAATTTCCAACAAGGGTGACATATGAAACTCTGATAACTTTTCAATTATTTGCAGGGTGTTTGGTTTGAATTGGTAAATAATTGAGAAAACTAGAGCCAAATCAACAACAAAATTTATGACAGCAAAATAATCCGGGACGCAAAGGTTGAAGTTCTTTGGCCTTGAATTACAACTCATAGAACAATTATGCAAGTTTCCGTGATATACGAATGTATATACCGACAACCAAGTCGTATATAATGAACGAAAATGGCTTTTACGTTCCCAAGTAGAGGCCATAGACATTTCAATTTAAATTTATTTAGAAATCGATTTGAGTAACCATCATATGCGATTTAGTCTGAAATAACATACCCAGTTTGACAAGCGTTACGATTTCATCCGATTCCATTTGCAGTATTATACGACACAAAAGAGATTAACCGTATAGAAGTCGTAAATTCGCATACACAGTTAAACATCATGCAATAAATTCCATTCCTATGTGCAAGTCTAACTATCATATGACTTCTGGTTGTCTGGGAAGTTCTTCTAGACACTTGGCTCTGTTCGAGATCGAATATATAACAACAACGAAATCGTTGAAAGACTTTTGTCAGCAGAAAACTCTTCACAATTCATTGAAGGTCACATCATTAGTAAGATACAGTGAAGCCAAAGCAATGAAGGCGAGTATTTACAACAACAGCGTGTTATTCTCGCACCTCCACCCGTCTGTTGTTGTCATCCACACTGCAGCCATTGACACACAACCGTTGGTCGTAGCCGTCGGCTATTAGGCACCTGTCGGGGGTTGCTGTTGGAAGCAACAACAACAACAACGGCAGCAGCAGTGTACTTTACTGTAAGTAACCAAGACGACTAATTATAAAGTTCAAACAAGCAACAAAGAACGGAGGAGCAAAACGAGGAATTCCACGTGCCAGGTACGCAGAGCGATGAAGGGAGCGAGGCAGAGCAGTTCATCTAGATGGGCGAAGAAGAACCAGCTGATAACGGGGACCGGTTTGGCACACGTGGGAGGTGTGACAGTCGCCCACAGAAAATAGGAAGATCAAGTGAAATGCGTTGAATCACGTTCGATCGTAGCTCTCGCCCTGTCTCGTTCTCTCAATCTAAGGCAAGGTGAATGTTTCGTTTGAAAATAGATTTCCGCTACCGCTGCTGGTGCTGCTGCTGCTGCGTCTTCACTGCCGAACCTGTGCCAGCGTTTTCTGGCGTCGGTATATATAACTTGCTTTGTGAATGAAAACAAATTGGAAACAGATGGGGCTACTTTGAGAAAATATGACGATGTCTCGTGGGACAGAAAAGTGCATGTTTCGGGGTAATAAAAGAACTTTTAAGCGCAGTTACCATCGCCAGTAAAATGTGTAGAATAGTGGCGAAAGGCATTCTGGGAGCTAGGATAAACACAACAGGTAGATTGGGGTGTTTGTTGACTCGGAGAAGGCGAATAGCTGTATTGAATAAATTGTTTAAATTTATGAGTACGTCAGGCGGCTGGAACTCGGTAGTTTCGAGGCCGTGTGCATAGATCTGGTAGTCTTTAGTTAAACAATTATCAAGCGGATCGTAGCTTAATTCACGCGCATCAAATGAGTTACATCCATGGATCGATAAATAACACACATGCGTCGGGAAAATAATAGTAAATGGCTTCAAGCTCAAGTTGAGGTTCAATCTAAGTCTCGATATGCGTTACTCAGTAACAGAATTGCGAATTAAACGTTTCACAATCTTCAAAACATTCTTTTACCAGAAGAACCACCGCTTCTAAATTTTGCGCTGATTGCCACCGTGAGGTAAGGTTCGTTATAGAGAAAATAAATAGTTAAAGGCAGTGCTTAACCCTTAAGAGCAGTCTCAGGCGAAATAGGTAAAACAATTAATCGACCATCTCCGATTTGCACGAATCTTTACGTAGTGGTTTTTTATGGGTAATGAAATTCGAAAATTTTGGATCTTGTAAAATTTTCAAAACGGCGTCGATGAAATTGTTAAAAAAAATTGTTACACGGAAACAGCATGAAAATGAACAAAAAAAATGTGTTTTTTATTCTTTTGAAGTAAAAATAAAAAAAAAAAAAATAGAAAATTAAAGAAAAAAAAAACAATTTTAAAATGTTTATCCGATTCTTGATATTTTTTTTAAAGCTTATGAAAAATGCAAACTTTGGTAATGTTTTAAACCATGGACACATTAAAATTGAAAAAAAAAACTTATGGTCAAATTTCTGAACTTTTTGATAAAACGCTTTTTCTTTGTAAATTTTTTTTTATAGAAAATGATTTAGAATGTTTAAAACATTGTTTTATAAGTATACACATTTAGAATTTTTGCAGATTTCGGTAATGTTAACCAAACATTCAACAACTGAACTGTTCGGTAAAAATCAGGCATTTTAACTCATTAGATTTAAGGATTTAAAACAAAGAAAACTTTACCACTCGAATATTTAAACAAGGTTGACAGTATTTTGAAATTAAAATTTAGTGAAACAGCTTCTGAAATGGGGGTCAAAGTTTTTCCGAACGATCCACTGTTGAATGTTCAGTAGACAAATTTCGAAGTCGGTAATAATTTCGAAGTGTGTAAATTACAAAAACACGTTTTAACAAACAAATTAAAATTTTGACCACAAGTTTTTGTTTAACAATTTTAGTCAATTTTCGAGTGTCCAAACTGCAGTTTTCATGAGCTTTCTTATAAAAAAAATAAAAAACCGGACATAGACATTATGAGATATTTAGGTGTAATTTTTTTTTTACTTTACTAAAAAATGTATATGTATTGGTATATTATTCCCAGAAAGACATTATTTTTCTCTACTACTCTGTCACTTAATTTCGATCAAAAATGCCGCTCCCGAGTTACTGTTTTTGAAAAATTTCTAAGGCGTCCATTTTTAAAAAATTTTCAAGATCCACAATGACCGAATTTTTGCAAAAATGTGAAGCATTGCCTATAACAAACGATTATGCAAAGTTTCATACAAATCGAAGAAGGTGGATTTTTGCCGATTCTCGGGGGAAGTGGGTAAATTTAGCATTACATGACAATCAGAAACCTATCGAACGACATATCATTGTTCTCTGAATTTTGTGGACAATCCAAAAAATTATCACATTGGCCATCAGGAACAAGTTCCGAAAGCCGTAGGGAATGTGGCCAATGTTTCACTACATCAGAAATCTATCGAGTGACATATAATTGTTTTCATAATGTTGTGGTCAATACAGAACAGGTCGTTTTCATCTTAAATGGATTATATTGGCCATCTGGTTCCGGAAGACCTGGAGGAAGTAGCCAATTTTTCACTGCAACAGAAACCTATCGAGCGACATATAATTGTTCTCAGACGCCAAAGTCACGAGTTCAAATCTCACCCCGGACAAGTGACAAATCTCACCAGTGGACAATCCGAAAGAGGGTATATTATCTTTAATGTATCACATTGGCCATCTGGCGACCCCGGAACAGGTTTTTCACTACCTACATCAGAAAACTATCAGGCGACATATTATAGTTATCAGAATTTTTTGAGCAATCCAGAAGAGGCCATATCATCTTAAATGGATTACATTGGTCATCTGGTGGCTTTGAAACAGGTTGCGCAAGCCCGGGGGGAAGTGGCCAATTTGTCAATGTTATTTTTAGCAAAACAACAAGTTGATTACCACAAACGTTTTTTTTAATATGACAATCAGTTTTTAGAGAGCAGCTTTATAATCAAAATCATTTAAATATTAAGCTTAACATTTACTTAATTGTAGTAGGTGTAAGATCTCAAAAAATGTCAATATTTTACAGTTTAGAATTCCAAGTCCAAATTCAAGTTCTGGAAATTTTAAAAGTGCCAGAATTAAAAAAAATCATAGGGGAAATGGATGTAATGTCGGCCTAAGTGCCCCTAATTTGGGCCCATACATAAATTCAGCAATCGACTAAATTTTCAAAAGCGACCAAAAATATCCATTAGTACCGTCCCAATGACGCGTTAATCTGATAAAATTGATAAATAGCAGATCCATAGGCCAACATTAGAGCCATTTCTCCTATATTTTATGTTCAAAATTTTACGAATACTTCTGTTAGTTTTGAAATTTTAAAATTTATCATGTACCTGAATCTTGGAAATTTGTCAATATCCGGAATATTTTAAAATAAAACTTCCTGAGTCCTGAGAACTCTTTACAGGATTTATTCAGTAATTTATGAAGAATTTCCTTAGAATCATCTCACAATACCCCCCAGAGTTCATCTTAGACCTCTTTCTAGTATTCCCTTATTTGATTTGCTCCATCTGCAGAACACTCTTTGAATTCACTTACTTGCTTCTTCAAATTATTAACAATTCATGCAGTATTACCGGGAGATTTCTCCGGAAAATTCACTTTATATTCTCCAGAAACTCCAATGGACTTTTTTCTAAGAATTCCTTTTTAGCTCCGGATTCCCATAAATTCTTTAATATACTTATGTCTTGTAACTCTCCTTTGAATTCTCTAAAAAATATTACCGGAATATGCTTGCAATTCCCTTGAAATTTCGTTGAAATCATCCTCGTAATTCATCTACCATAAAATTTCCCTCGATATTACTTTGAAATGCTCCTCAGCAAGAAATCCTTTGGAAATGTTTAAAGAATTCATTTCAGAATGCACTTTGAAATTTACTCCTTCCCTTGGAATTATACTCACTTTGAAAGTTTCTTAAGAATTTGCGTTCAGTGAAGTAACAAATTCCATAGATTTCTCATTATAAAAAATTTGGCATACAAGTCAGAACTCTCCTGGACTTCTTTTTCAAGCTCCTTTGCAGTTCACCTGTAATTAATTTCAGATCTAATTGTAATCCTGCTTTTAGCATACTCTCCAAGCCTTCTCCAACAATTCCCATGGAATTAGGAAACTTCTTGAAACTATCATCAGAATTCCTTTGGAATTCCTCTTTGGATTTCCGTGGAGTCTTCTTCAGAATTCCTTAGGAATTAACTTCAGAAATTCCTATGAATTTTCATTAAAATTTCCTTCGAATCCTATTCAGGGTTTACTTGGAATTCTACTCAGAGAACTACCTTGGTATTCAGGTTTCACATAGAGTCTGGAGTTCCTCAGAACTACCTTGGAAGCAGATTGCACTTGCTGTTTTCCTCACAGTTATTCCCAGAACTTCCTTGGAATGAGGTTCTTATAAATTATCATACAATTTAATGAGCCTTGAAAATTATGCAATGTCCTTAATGTTGTTTTTTTTTCAAATTTGTGATCTTGGAAAATACCTAGGAAAATACTCAATGTCCGACCTAATGAATATGTGTCTTCGGTCCAGGTTCTTGAAAATTTCATCATGTTTGTAAGATCAGAAATGCAAAAAGAAAAATAGTTCAAATTTATGTTTGTTTCAAATTATAAAATTTGTTTAAATTTAACATTTTTGAAAAATATCCACATTCCAGACCTAAAAAAAAAACAATTCAATCCGCTGAACTTTTTAAATTTGTTTTGCTACCACTCAGGATCTATTATGTACCCATTGTAGGGTAGAGCACTACTTCGTCGTAATCGCCCATTTCCGTTCTATCGATCAGAAAAGATCAATAATATCAATGATTTCACCATGCACAAATCAATAATAGGCTTGTTCCGATGCGTTAGCTCATTAGCTACAACATAAATCCTGTTAGAGCGCATTGTATGAATATTTGCGCTCATTGTTCTCAAAAGAAAAGAAGTGCTCCTACCGAATCCCCTTTTTCTACGTTTATCCGTAGGACGAAGAAAATCTAATGGCGTTTCAATGCGTTTGGACGGAATTGAAACTCGTAGAACGAATTTAGAATCAAGAAGCAGTATCAGATTTTAAACAATATCTCAACAATTTGTAAATCTTTTTCAAATCCAACAGTAAGTATGGAAAGGTGAATAAATTTAGAAGTCATTTTTGACAGAAATATTCCATTTTTTGTTTAAGCTCGTTCAGAAAAGAGAGGTAAAGCGCGGGTTGTGCTTAGTAGGACGGAAATTAGATCAAAAACCCTACCCATTGAAAGAAAATATCGGTGAAAATGGAATGTTTGAATAACAATATGTTATTTTATTTAAAAAATCCCTAGTAAGAGAATTTGAAAATTCTCTGAGAGTACCAGGTTTTTCTAGGAAAAATAAAATTCTCTTATGATAACCGGTTTTCCATATGTTTGCAGTTAGTAGAGACCCTGAATATTTGTAGTAGTTTCTTCTTCTTCCTGTCATTAGACGAAATGATTGTTGGTGATTTCAGTGCACTATGGAATAGCCTTATGTATCCTTCTATTGTTTGTTGGTTATTCTCTTTTCAAACCAGCGAATTTTCTTCGAATGTGTTAACCAATAATTTTCCGGAATTCGGCCTAGTGATCACTCGGCCTAATAACCCAGCATGCGCCCTGAGCTTTCAATATAACCTGTCTGATATATCTAATGATAGGTCCTGGCATAAATTAAATGTACGGACCATTTCCCTGCAACACCAAGAATATATTCTGCTGTGGTCTATGAGTCCTGGGTATTCAATATGACAACCAGTTATCATGTTTTTAAAGTTCCTTTGATTTTAACATCAACAGAATTCAGAAGCTCTATCTCTGACATATCTAGATAGAGCTGGAATTAGGGCGTAACAGCTTTTGTAAATAACGACTTTTCTCGATGATTTCTAGAAAGTCAAGGCTCACCCGCGCAAAGCAACATCACCATCGGATAGAGGAAGACTTCCCCTACCATATGGTTATGTTGGTTTGCGTGGACTTGTTTCGAATTCCTAGAAATCATCGAGAGAATTCGTTGTTCACAAAAGCTGTTACGCCCTAATTACAGCTCTATCTAGAATCGAGTTATATAATCAAAATAACACTACATAGATCATCGATCAAAGGAGGCATCAAGTTGTAAAAATATTGACTTCTGGAGAGTAAGATACATGGGAAAATGGGCAGAATCAATCGAGTTGTGGAGAGTTGACTGTACTTATTTATCTTAAAGATAAATCGTCCAGCTCAAACCTCATCATTTCTCACCATTTTTTTCAAATCCTAGAATTCACAAATTTTCCAAAGATTGAAGTGCACATTTTTAAATCTCTAAGTCTTAAATGCAAATTTCAATCACAGTAGGGTTAACTACCCCATTTCCGGCCTATTAAGCACAACCCGCACTTCATCATCATCGTAAGATTTGAAAAGGAGAAACCAATCGTTGAGATATTGTTAAAAGTCTAACACTGCTTCTTGACGCCAAACTCGGCCTACGGATTCTAAACTCGGCCTAATGCATTGAAACGCAATTGAAACGCCAATGAATTCACTTCGGCCTATCGGATGAAGATAAAAATTGATTCGGTCGGAGCACTTCTTTTGTTTTTGGGAATAATGGGTGCAAACCTTCATATCACGCGTTCTCATTGACTTCGTTCGGTAGCTTATTAGCTAAAGTATCGTAACAAACGCATAATTGACTTGTTAACTCTGAAATCATGGATTTATTTGAAGTTTTCTGCTCGATAGGCCCGAAATGGACGATAATCGGCCAAGGCCGAAGTAGTTCTCTACCCTATCTAAAATAATTCTCATGATTAAAAGAAGAGAAAATACCCAATCAATTATATTTTTCCAATCCAAGAAATTTTTCAGATTGCTGGTATAACAAAGGGTGTCCACAGTTAAATTGCATCGCTTAGAAGTACTCGCCAAAAATAAATCTCTCAACCGGTTGTCGAGAAATTTACAGGGAATGTAATACTACATATCTAGACTAACATTTGAAAAGGGCGTAACTCCAAAATGACCACATCGAGAAAATCGCTTCCGAATTTTGATGACCTGAAAATTTATCCTATTTCACGACTTTCCATTTTCTGGATGATTTTATAATCTTGACATTAATAGTGTAATCTATCATCATGCATCAATAAAAACTCAAAAAAAGTTTTCTTTGTCGTGCAATTGAGAATAAAACATCATACGCTCTGATAATTTCTTACAAGTTGTTACCCCCCGAATCTTCCATCCTTTGATCTGCCAACACTGGTGATACGCCGTGGAAATACACCCTCGGATTTGTTTGTTTGTTGTTCCGCCTTGGTTCTTCGTTCGCAAATTTTGCGAAAGTGGAATTACGCCCGGAGATTTTTTTTTTGTCTTCTTTTTGTTCGTTGTTTACACGTGAAATATCAATCGGATGCATTTCAAATGAAAGGGATGTGACTAGATACTACAGAATCAGTACGTTTGGCATATTAATACAATATAATTCGTAGTTCTGGTACAAGGCGTAACAACCAGATGCATCATAGGGTTGAAAGTTGGAAATACGCCATGTCAGAAGAAACGTTTTTGATGATTTGAAGTGATATTTTCATTTACTTTTTCGTGTTTATCGAGTAGTTTGGGAACTGTTCTCTCTATACGTGGCAAAATATGATTTGTTTACATTTTAAAGTTACGCCCTTTTCAAATGTTAGTCTAGATATAAGCTAGGTTTACGTATCTTTATTTCATTCTTCTTCACCAAACCCAAATGCCCGAACTTTCTTCTTAACTCCACCCAACAACGGTTGATTTGACATTTTTTTCTACTTCAGCTTTTTGAAAGTGATGCAATTTAACTGTGGACACCCTTTAATTCTACTTTGGAGTATTTCAAAACAGTTTTAATTAAAATTTCAAGGTAATTCTAAGGAAAATTCGAAGGAAATTTACTTATGAATTCCGAGGATAGTTTTAACAAAATTTTATGGAAAATTTCTAATTCGAAGGAGTATTCCAAGGATATTCCGGTGATAATTTTTAGAAAACTCAAAAGATAGTTCCAAGGAAGTTTATGAGGAATATTTCAAAGAATTAATTTGAATTCTGAGCAGAACGCAGAAAGTCATTCTTATCGTAATTCCACGGGAGCTTCAGGAGAATACTAAGTGCACAGACAAACAGCCGTAAATCTTCATTGTGTATCTTTGTTCACGCATTTAACGGTTGATTTGAATAATATCAGTTCCGCGAACTACTCGCCGCAGCGCTGGCATCGGATCACTTTGACGTTTCTGTACATTCGATAGAACACTTTTACGCAATATTGTTTGCGAGTTAGAGAGCAAGCTTGTTTTCCGCGAGAAGCCCGAGTGATGTCGTTACTGAGGTCCAGTGCTGCACAATTTCGACAATACACGGTGATACTCAAAATTCTGCTTTGGTCACTCGTTTGAGCTAACAGTCATCGTCAAGGCAAACCATGTCAATTGTCAGTGGCATTTTTGTCAGTGACGAACATGTGCTGATTTGTTTATTAGCTAAATTCAAAATGAAATTAAATGTCTTGAGAAAAAAAAATTCACATGGAGCCATTAAAGTGAACAAGCATCTACGTCCTGAACAGCTTGGATAACAATAATGTGACTCAAAATGCAATAAATTACCCTTTCTGTTATCAGGTGAATCTTTGTCATTGACGAAAAAATGAATGAGATTTTGACAAAGATTTTTTTGAGGATCAAGTCTATCATTGACTATGTGACAAACAATTTTGTCAATATCGCGCAAAAGTCTGTCAATGACAATGACAAATCTCAGCACTGCTGAGGTCCTATGTTTTGAGATACTATGTTTTCAAGAAAAACTTTTTCAAATAGTTACGTCTGTTTGTCTGTGCTAAGTGCATACTGAGGAGAACCCCAAGTGCTTATATTCTGGAGTATTTTTCGGGGAATTTCTAGAATTGTTAATAATATGAAAAGCATTGCAGAATGAATTCAGAGAGTGTTCTACAGATTCTTTTCAAGAGAATTATGGAGGAAATTATAAGAGAATTCAATTATTCCATGACAAATTTCGAGATCCTAGACTCAGGAAAGGATTATGATTCAAGGTTTGGGAAAGAAATAGAAATTCTGAGGCTTAAATTTTTTAACATGTCATGCTTAAAAAATTATATGATGGATTTAGATAAATCTTCAAGGTTCAGAATGTTTTATTTTGAATTAAAAAAAAAATCAGGACATGGGATAAGATTGGACAACGAGAAGTTTTCAAGTTCCTAAACTAGCAAACATATTTGGAATGTTGCGAACATGAAATTAATTAAATGGCATTATTCAATTCCAGGATTTTGGACTTGGAGTTCGAAAGTTGAAGGATTTATTATTTTTCATTTTCATTTTGCAGCGTTTGGTGGGGCAATGAGAGCGCAAGTCAATCCAAAACCGAGGATAAAGGAAGGCTGAATAGTCTATGCGGACCACTTAAATGCCATGGGAAAACGAAGGGATTGAAGAGGTCGGTTATTGCGGGATTTTGAGGAAATGATACATAGTACTAGATTTGTGCAGCAAAATGTAAAGAAACCGAAAATCCATCTCCAACTGATTCATCCTTTCACATATATACCAAATTGATATTTTAAAGTTACCATCAAAATAAACAGACATTATATGAAAAGGCTAGTTGCCAGTTGCTTTAAATGCTAGTTGCCTCTCTAAGTGGACCCCCCTAACTCTTTTGTTAATCTACTCAATGTTATTAGGCTGTCTAAATTTTCTTATTTAAGTTCGTTTGATGATTATGATATCTCATTAGCCTAATTTAATAAATAATTGAAATCTCTAATCTACCTAATCCATTATAACAAATGTGTAATCTAAAAAACATAACGTGTTTCAAGTTGTTTTTGACTTTGACCTATATTTATTATATATTATTTCGTCCCAGGTGACACCTTCAAGTTACTAAAATGCTTCACTTTGAAGTTAGTTTCCTAGCTGATTTTTAAATTATATAGGGTATATGCTCCAACTACGCTCACACGTTTCCACTATGTCACCCCATAAAATTACAATGGATATGTCACAATATAAGCATTGTTCCCTGAGTAATGCTTCAATGAAACAACAATGAAAGCTTGTCACGCAAGTAGAAGGAGCACTGTTGGGCACTTTCTGAAATATTTCAATAGTATAATTCCCGTGAAAACCCAAATAAATCTATCTGCGTAAAAATAAATAAAATAAGAGTGATTTGCGGCAAAACCCACCAGTATCACACCCATCGTCAGTGCCTATATCACACCCAACGTCAGTGCGTACTACAACGCGGCTCTCAAACAAAGGAGTAACAAGTGTGATACTATCACTACTAGACTAGATATTTGGTTCTGTCATGCAGTGGTTCATCAGAGAGGGGATGCTCAGTAATCCTCTTCGCATGCTCATGACGCTATTCTGCCACGGCATGAGCCAACGATGCCGAACCTAAACCAACCGTCTCCAACGCTCCACTATAAAGCATAAGATTAGGCCAGCCCACCAACGTCCAGGTTAAAAACTAGCCAAGGGGAGGGTAGTTGAAGGCTTTAATATTTTATGAGATCTTAAACTTAAGAAAATGTTAAACTTTAACTTTGGATGGTTTTGACTGAATAACTGATGTGATTGTTGTACTTTGAAATCTTTTGTGGAAATAAAGTTGTTGTTTTACCAAAAAATGCGCTACAACAATAAGAAAACAGCTTTCTAATAAACATGTAAATTATCCGAAAAGTTCTGAAAAAAAAAAACTGGAAACCTCAGGAAATTCTATTTAGCAAAATTAGTAGACACCCTGCTTAAAAACCAGGTAAAAAATGACTTCAATCTAATTTAATAATTTTATAAATAAATTTACAAGACGCCTTCGGATGGAACCCTGATAATTTTAAATAATATTGGTAGATAAACAACAGACATACATAATTAATATTGACGGCAAGATTTAAGTTGGTCCTATTGATCTGAAACTTACTGATTTGTTACAAGCTCTCAACATCAGATAGGTTAACTTTGACATAACGTTATGATAAAATGCGTGTCAATACTGTGATCGTTGAATCGCCACGCATTTTGCAGATTTCAATTCCAATATAAAAGTTTAATATGTAAGCATATGAACTGGTAATCATACTTCAACATATCTTGCTATTAATAATGGAGTCCTTTCGCGATTTTTGCGGCATCATTTGATGTTTCCGCGATTTTTACGCTGAAAGTTTAAAATGGAATAAATGAACAATTTTTGACACAGATGGCGCTGATGATCGTAAGTAATAAATATATCCATAAAATAAATTTGGAAAAGTGGAAATAATACGCTTTTGATGCATAATTCAGGCCAAAAAAAGTTGACAACAACCTAAAGAAATTATTCATCGACTTTACCGTTCAGTTTTTTCCCGAAAATTACTGTCAGGCGATTTGTGATTTCCCCCTCACAGACTTCATAATAGAATACCCGGAACTGAAAAAGTTTTCGGTACCGTTATTTATTTAACTTAGATTAACATCCGAAGTCCCTCCTGTGTTTACATACTCAGTAGAAAAAATACTTTCTAAGCCCCATTCTATGCATAAAAACGGCGGAGAATCCTGTTAATGTTTTGTTCCTAGTATGCAAAACAGAGGGACTTCAGATGTTAATCTAAATGCATACATAGAGGTACCAGAAGTCTGTGCAAGGGATTTACAGGTTTGTTGACAGTACTGTCCTCTGCGAACAACTTATGGAAAACAGATTATGCGTAATTTCCGATAGATGTCACTGCAAACAACAGCAGTGACATCTAATAGAAAATCAATGCATAAGCTTGACTAACGCAACGAATACGATAGAATGCACTGCCATCTAATGATGAGCACCGCAAGCTGTAGGTGGCAGTGCTGTGATCTATTAACACCTCTATAGAAACAAGGTTTCGATGAGATGGCGTTATTCTCGATTTTACCTACTTACGATTGCACGCTCGTGTCACGAAGCACTTCTCCTCAATCTCTATTATTCTTTAAACTGTTCCGGTCAGAGCTGCCAGGTGGTTTTATAAAAAATCTGTATCCACTCTATTAAAAAATCTGTATTTTCTGTATTGACGATTTTTTTCTTAATTAATCATGTTTTGTTGTTTTACAAATACAGTGCACACAAAATAACCATAAAAAGTGCTTAACCACCTATTCGGGCTATCGTACTAACCATACGGCATATAATTGCGCCATTTGTGATATCGTCCGTACTTATTTATAAGAGTGATATGAATGAAGTAATGAAATTGGGTTGTTAGCGGAATGCTAAATAAAACAGCAAAAGGTTTATCTTCCATTTAATTCCACTTAATTAATTTTGGTATCCATGACAGATACGTATTTCGACTACAATGTGCAGTCTTCATCAGTGTCATTCCCACTAAAGAACTTATCAAAATCTAACCCCCTTAAGTACTCATCCCCTAGGTAAAAAAGTCAAGATCATAGGTATAAAAATGAAACTACAATGTGTTGAATCGGAACCTACCTAACTAATAAAAACCAAAGATTTAAGTAAGCTAAAGGAGAAAAATCTATACAAATCTCTAATAAGGAAAATCCCCAAAGGCTTGGTAGCCATCATAATGAAGTAATGAAATTGGGTTGTTAGCGGAATGCTAAATAAAACAGCAAAAGGTTTATCTTCCATTTAATTCCACTTAATTAATTTTGGTATCCATGACAGATACGTATTTCGACTACAATGTGCAGTCTTCATCAGTGTCATTCCCACTAAAGAACTTATCAAAATCTAACCCCCTTAAGTACTCATCCCCTAGGTAAAAAAGTCAAGATCATAGGTATAAAAATGAAACTACAATGTGTTGAATCGGAACCTACCTAACTAATAAAAACCAAAGATTTAAGTAAGCTAAAGGAGAAAAATCTATACAAATCTCTAATAAGGAAAATCCCCAAAGGCTTGGTAGCCATCATAATGAAGTAATGAAATTGGGTTGTTAGCGGAATGCTAAATAAAACAGCAAAAGGTTTATCTTCCATTTAATTCCACTTAATTAATTTTGGTATCCATGACAGATACGTATTTCGACTACAATGTGCAGTCTTCATCAGTGTCATTCCCACTAAAGAACTTATCAAAATCTAACCCCCTTAAGTACTCATCCCCTAGGTAAAAAAGTCAAGATCATAGGTATAAAAATGAAACTACAATGTGTTGAATCGGAACCTACCTAACTAATAAAAACCAAAGATTTAAGTAAGCTAAAGGAGAAAAATCTATACAAATCTCTAATAAGGAAAATCCCCAAAGGCTTGGTAGCCATCATAATGAAGTAATGAAATTGGGTTGTTAGCGGAATGCTAAATAAAACAGCAAAAGGTTTATCTTCCATTTAATTCCACTTAATTAATTTTGGTATCCATGACAGATACGTATTTCGACTACAATGTGCAGTCTTCATCAGTGTCATTCCCACTAAAGAACTTATCAAAGTGATATGAAGCCGTTTAAAAATGTACGGAGATTTTAGTTTCTATTCATTATCTTCCTGATAAGCAGTTTTAAATGCAAAAAAGTGCACGAGTTCATTACTATTTGATATTTTTAATATAGATGAATACAATTAATTACATCATTTGTGTGGTAGTTACACCGAAAAGTCGAGAGATGTCGCCCCGTCTGTGCTGGTAAAATCATTTTTGCAGTATGGAGAATATCAGAAAATCCGCAATTTCTTACGAAATACATTTTCAATGCAAGTAAAATGTTTACGAGTACTTGTATTTGTACCATTTTAATGTGCTCGGGCACTTTTCTTATATTTAACATACATGCTTATATTGGAAATATTCAATTAATACTGTAAATCCCCATACAATCTCAAATCGTTTACTACCAGCTCCATATGCATCCGAAAGCGGTTGGTCCTCTGGTTGTGAATGCTGTCAAAAACACCATAACATGATTAATTGTCGATGGAAATTTGATAGGTTCCCGAGCAGAGGGTGAGAACAAAATGAAAACAAGAATTATGTTGTTTTCATTATTCCTGATAACTCAAATTGATTTCATTTTGAAGGAGTTGATGGCTAACAGAACAAAAATGAGAGCTAAAAGATATGCGAAGAATATCAAAATTATAACATATATTGATATTAGTGAGAACTCCTTGATAACTTATTTTGATATAGATATTTTATTTAGATTACAAATTTAGTTATCAACATGTTATTGCATGCATGCCGAAAAAACAAAATAAAAATACATCAAATTTTGATGTCATCATGAGTTATTAAAAGGCAGCTATATAAACGCACAGTGGAATCGATTAAATGTTCCATAAACTTTTTAATTTTTTTTTATGTTAGAGGAGCATAGCGACGAGTAAGCTTCTTCTAGTCTTTTGAGCCAAATTGGATTTCATTTTCTTTCATGTTCGCCTTTTTCCTTCTTTGATGTTATATTTAGTAGAGAGTCGCGAATATTGTGATATTCTCCATACTGCAAAAACAGTTTTCCAACCACTGGAGGGGCAAAAACTCTCGGATATTTGATAAAACTACCACTCAACCAAATATGGTTTTTAGCACAACAATTAATTTTGGAGAGAAGGGGGTACGCTGATAAAATCGAGCAAGTTATTTTGTTTTTATAAATTTTGAATTTTTTTTTCTCAAGCATTTTATAAAAATCTGTATAATTCTGTATTGTAATTTAAAAATCTGTGATCAATCTGTATTCTGTATCGGGTCTGTATTATGATTAAAAAATCTGTATAATACAGATAAATCTGTATAAATGGCAGCGCTGGTTCCGGTAGCGCCTTCAAAGAAGACAGACGCGACACATCAACGAGACGGGAGCGCATCAAATATTCTATTAACATTCCAGCTTGTCAATCAATCGTACCACCTGGCGGCGTCGATGGACGACGATTGATAGACTCCTGCGAGCGAAATCCGAATGATTGCTGGTAGCTTCGACTTGGTAATAGATACGATGACATATTGCGCACTCACTTCCATTGCACAAATGTGCACTGATTTTTTGTCTGCCTCCAAGCTCCCAACAATGCTCACAGGTATATGCGATGGAATGACGCGCGCAAGGCGGCTCTATTTATGGTGTTTGCTTGGCTGAGCTTTGTAGCCAAGTGACTTGATTTACCCGTCGATCGAGTATCGGTGGAGGGCGGAGTATGTGAAAGCATTAGCATGGTGATTTGGAAAATGATTGATTTCCAATTCCGTCGCATTACGTGAAGCAGGCAATATCAGCGAGGGATCTGAGTCATCCTGAACTTGCTTGTTTACTACTGCCAAGGTCGCGTGCGTGGAAAGCATTTTCAAGCGTCCGGAGTGCAAGTGAACGGAGCGTGTGAGATATATTTACGATGGTTGCGAACGCAAATCATCATCATGCTGATTCGTTAGTTGCGTTGTTCGGTGCTACACTCTTTGAGGGTTGAGCTATTTTTGGAACATTAATAATGTTTTCTCGAGCCGGATCGGATCGGATACCGCATTACAATTTGTTGAGCCTAGATGGCACTTTGGAAATGAAAATGTATTATGGCTAAAATGAGTACGAATAAAAAGGTTAGAACTGCGCCCCTATTATATCTATTAACCCTGAAATTATTGGCATTTTGCGCCGATCCGGCCAAGTGTAATCATAACATTAGCCCCCTTAATTTCCCTCAACGCATCTCCCGTTTCCCGTTTCGAAATAATTTCGATTGGCCATCATTTTCTCGCGGAATGAACAGCGAGAACGATTTTTTTTTGCCCCGCACCCATAAATCGCATCAATTAATTATGGAATTGATATTGAACTCGTTTCTCTGTAATTCCAACGTGCTTACCTTCTCCGTCGGGTTTTCATGGCGATTGAGCGATTAATTATTCAAGTTTAATTGTGCACACCCTCTCGGGCAGCTGGCAGTCTCTAGTGGGCATATTGCTGCAATGTAGCTCGTCGCAGCAGCCAATCGGATTGTGTGGTTTGACTGAATTTGCGAAACTGGGTGTGAAATGGGTCCACTCATTCCAAATTATGTAAATCCAATTGACCGTTCGATGGACCACACGTAAAGGTTAATTTTTGAGTGATTGCTGCTAGCTCGTACCGGTTTATCCTTCTCTGACTGTTGCTTGATTTTTTTTTCTTTTCTGACAGCCCCTCCGATTGACACAACAAGCATTTGTCTTTTAAGCCACCGTAGCAAATACCATAAACTTCTTCATTTGCACTATGCAGTACGGAGGCTGCCGTCCTTTTGGGTTAATCCAAAATGTATGCTGATTACTAAAAACCTTGAACCAGTCTATTGTAGTAGACCTAATTAAATTTGTATGTACTTAAATCTAAACCGCAACCTCCCACGATAATACAAACATCACAACAACAGTGCAATGGCGATAAATGTGAATACAAGCACACGCCCATCGGTCGCTTCGCAACTGAACAGCTGATTTCAGCAGCTACCACACAAACACACAAGTGGAAGTGTGACTGACTGCCTGCACACCGGGCGTGAATCTCTCGCCTCATCTAATTAAATTCACATTATGCGAGTTACAGTTGGTTGATGATGCTTTTGTTCGAGAGGAAATCTTGGCACTGACACGACCATCAGGTAGCGGCAGCCGTAATTCTGTTGAAAACTTGAACAAAAAGGTTACTATTTCAAAAGGAAGAGACAAGGAAGAACCAAGTTGTCACTTCAATGCGACGACTATACGACGTAGTGCGGTTCTTACAATTGTCAGTCTGGCAGGTGTGTGCCAGTGACAGTGATAATATAAGATATTGGAATAACGAAAATGGAGAGTTATTATAGTTTTTTTGGTGGGGGGTTTCCCACTGCTGTAGATTGGTGGCACATGCGCGTTGTACTGCAGGGAACATTGAAAGCCGCATTCCTATTTCACAATTGGGGATCGTCGAAAAGAAAGAAACAAAAATGAATAGGCGGACGTGTCCTAGATGGAGCATTCCGCCCGGCGTCCGACAGTCGAGATGGCAATTGTTCTCACGCTGTCAATCAGATAGGATATGTGAGATTGGCGCTTTCCAGTAAATCGGTCAAAGATAAATCTACATGCTCGGGACGACAACGACGACGACGATGACGTCCTTGTGTCGTTTTTCCAATTCTGATTCCTGGCGATGGATGAAGATGAGGCTGATGACGATGCTGAAACCGGTAGCCTTTCGTTTCCTAGTTGTGCATATCTGTGTGTATAGAGTATGTTGACAGTTCCATTAACAGGCACAATAGATTAATGGTGTTACGTAGCTATATCCTAACGTCTCTTGGGTATTTCCCTTGGTCGGTCCTGTGGTGTTGAATGTTGGGAAACTATGCGGAAAATGTGGGAAAATACAAGCTTGTGTGTGTGTGTGTGTGTGTGTGTGTGTGTGCGTGCGATGAGATCGGCACTTAAATGTTAATGATATCGATTTATCTCGCCTGACATTGAGAAAACGTTTTGCCAGCTATTTTAGCAAGCAAGTGGACGACAGTTTTTAAAAGCATCATGAGGCATAAAATTCGTGGTCGCTTTTTAAGAAGATAACAATTTGGATACTTCCCATAAAGCACCACCGAAACCATTTGAACATCAACATTTATGGCTTTATTATGACAAATATGTGTTAATATGATCGTAGATGTCATTCTGCCGATTTAAATGCGTTAATCGCCACCAATTACTTCAAGGAAAGACTGAGAAGTTCTGACATAAGACCAAATTTAGTCTAATCGACGGATCGATTTTATTTTATTCTCTCCGAATTCCATGAAACTTCGCGTAATTGTTTACTGTTTTTAATTTTTAAATAAAATTTGAGATCTTTTTCTGAAAAAGCAATCTAGTTGCCTACAACTTTGTCTCACACGTCATTTCAATTAGATGAGCCGATTTTGTGCAATAATTTATTGAAACATATCGCATACGCCATTTTGAAAAATTACACGAGAATTAAATAGGCCGAATTGCAGCACAAACTTGGTTCACTGACCCCACTGATGCAAAGTTTCACGAAATTCTGGGTGGTAAAATCTAAAATTGGATTATTTGGCGTGGATTTGCTCATAAGCCTTCTTACGTCATTGTCAAGTTCTGACAGATTTAATGGGCCATTCCATACCATGTTGGTCATAATATTATCGTAAAGGCCCTCAAGCGTTCAGAAAAATCAGGTAGTATATGAGCGGTTCCGGGCCAAATTATTTAAACAATAATAATTTTTAACTATAGAGCGATTCCCTACGAATTCGCAAATCGATTTATTTTCATATTTTTTGATTTGGTTGAAAATTTGCATAAACGTTCCGTATGACAATGCCATTTTGCATCTTCATATCGACATTTTGAATCCAGCCTTATTTTCGAAAAGGGCATATAGAAAAATATCAAGCTTATCTTCAGAAAATGTTTACTCGAAAACTGTTTGCCCGATCGGTTTGGTGTCTTGGGAAATATTGCAGATAATGAATGAGACTATTTGAAAAAAACTTGCACTCTAAAAAATATTACCCAACTTTTTTTTTATTTCAAATAAAATCCTAAGAACAATTTTTCTTCGAAAAGGATTTTTTTTTAATTTGTTGTTATATTTTAGGGGACAAACAATGGCATATATTGCACTATAGGTCAAGATGGACAAATAATGGACAAAAAAGTTATAAATTTAAAAAAAAAACTTAAGTTTTTGGAAAAATATCCAAAATTTGGTCCAATTACTGTTTCGACTTTATATAATAAAACCACACCAAATTTACAATAAAAAAGCACCTCCGTAAAGTTTTGCTAAGTCGCACCGTTTTCGAGATGTAGCGGTTTGAAAGTAGATATTTTTAAAATGTAAAATTTGCATTTTTATTGTAAAATTATCTGATCTTTCCGAAAAAAAAATATTGTCGGAACTGGAGAACCGCGAAATACATTTAGAAATGGCCAAAAACTACCAACATTTAAAAAAATATCTTCTTTCAACCGCTACATCTCGAAAGCGGTGCGACTTTCAGGGTGTCCATTCATATTCCATTTTTCAATTACCGGTTTGTTCCCTGTTTCTTAAAAAAATAAAAAAAAAATAAAAAGGCGTTCAAAAATAACCCTTTTGAGACAACGATAAAATTTTGTCCGCAGAACTCCTCTACTATATGCAGGGCTGGTGATGGGTTATACAATAGTATTGATAGTACTTATTGATCGGAAAGATATTAGAGATATTAATCTAATTTGTCGTTGAATGCGATCCACTTTGAGAAATATTATAAATTTCCAAACCACCATGAGCATTTTAACAGGCTTTTTTTTTTAAATAAAACAAATGTTTAAAGGATCTTATAAATTCGTTTTCGTAACATCAGTATTAATTGGATAATCAATACGTTAATTTGTAACCTCCATTTCCTGACACCATATGAAATTCTATAAATTTAGCTATTGTAGTAAGAACAACGACAAAATCACCGCTTGATCCGGGCGCGAACAAATTGCGAGTGAGAGAAAAGAATAATATGAAAGTTGTAAGCAAGAGAATATAATGATGTATGTGTTATAAAGTTGATTGATTCCAAGTAACATTAAAAGTTTTAAAGTTTAAAGGATTCTTGAAGAGCAAATAATGGCCTACAAAACTAATATAAAACCAAAAATTTTACTATGGATGAGTATGTATGATCTTTCCCGGTGCAATTTGGGTTTTCCCGCCTTTTTCCCGGTAAATCAGAATTCCCGGTTGGATGGACACCCTGGACTTTGAAAAAAAATATACTTGGGTGCTTTTTAATTGAAAATTAAACTTTCATTATACAAAGTCGAAACAGTTATTGGACCAAATTTTGGATATTTTTCCAAAAACTTGAGTTTAAAAAAAAACATAACTTTTTTGCCCATCATTTCTCCATCTTGACCTATAGTGCAATAGATAGCATTTTTTGTCCCCTAAAACATATCAACAAATAAAAAAAAAAAAGTTGGGTAATTTTTGTTGGAGTGCATTTTTTCAAATAGTCTCATCCATTATCTGCAATATTGCCCAAGACCCCAAACCGATCGGGCAAACAATTTTCGAGTAACAATTTTCTGAAGATCAGCTTGATATTTTTCATACGCCGTTTTCAAAAATAAGGCTGGATTCAAAATAATAAAATAATATATAAATAAATAATATAATAAATATATAAATAATACAAAATAATATAATATATATTATTATATAAAAATACAAAATAAACCGATACAAAATACAAAATATATAATAAAAAAATACAAAAATAAACCGATTTGCGAATTCGTAGGGAATTGCTCTATGCCTTCTTCGCTTTGCAATAAATCGGTCATTTTTGATCTTGTTATTATTGTTTTCAAAATCAGTCTTTAATATTTTTCAATGAATTTAGCATAAATTTAGATCTGTGACAAATTGTTGAAAAAGGTTTAATATTTCTGGAAGAATATACACAGTATTTTTTTTTATAGTTTTGAGTAAAAATTCCAAATTTGTTAAAACTGAAATATCCCAAAAAGTGTATCTTCAATTTTATAACTAAAAAAAGCAAATTTTGAAAACATTTAATATTATGGAAAATTTTTACAAAAATCTTAGAACATACAATTTTAATAATATTTTTAAACTTCTAGTTAGCAAGCAAAAGTTTGCATTTTTAGGAGCTTTTTTAAAAAATATACACATGTAAATATTGAAAACATACTTTTTGAGATATTTGAGTTTTTAGCACGTTTTTGAATATTTTACTCAAATCTACTACAAAAAATACCGTATAAATAAGTCTAGCAGCTGACTTCCAGGCATAAATCTCATCCTGGAGGAAGAAATTTCGTCATATACATAAGGGGCTGTTCATAAACTACGTAGATAGTTAATGGGGAGGTGGTTGGCAATTATCCACGGCCCACACAAATTAAAAAAAATTTGTATGGACAATTGTCTATGCAGGGGGGAGGGATCAAGAATCCCAAAAAACTATCTACGTGTTAAATGATTAGCTCCTAATGTGTATAAATTTCTTTCGTTTCAATTAAATGTATGCCCGGAATTCAGCTGCAAGATCATAAAAATAATAATCTCAGGATATTGAACATTCTCAGGCCTGAAAGCGGTTAGTGCCCAAGGAAATAGTAACTTTGATATTAATGATAATGAATATCAAGGAAGTTCTTCCCAGAACTTTAGGGATGTTCTTCTCAAAACTCCAGAAAAACCCTTTTCAGAACTACAGAAAAGTTCTTACCAGAACTCCAGGGAAGTTTTATCCAGAACTTCTTTCCAAAACTTGAGGGAAGTTCTACCCAGAACTTGAGAGAGGTTCTTCCCAGAACTTCAAAAAAGTCCTCTCAGAACTTCAGAAATGCTCTTTTCAGAGTTCCAGGGAAGTTCCTTCCAGAACTTCAGTAAAGTTCGTCAACAAACTTCAGGGAAATTTTCCCATGAACTTACGGGAAGGGACGTTCATTCCAAAACTATAGAAAAGTGCTTCCAAGAGCTTAAGGGAAGTTTTATGCAGAACTTCAAAGATGTTCTTCCCAAAACTTGAGGGAAGTTCTATCCAGAACTTGAGAGAAGTTTTTCCCAGAACTTCAAAAAAGTCCTTCATCGAACTTCAGAAATGCTCTTTCCAGAGATCCAGGGAAATTCTTTCCGGAACTTCAGTAAAGTTTGTCAAATAAAACTTCAGGGAATTTTTACCATGAACTTTAGGGACGTTCTTTCCAAAACTATAAGAAAGTTCTTCCAATAGCTTAAGGAACGTTTTTTTTTCAGAATTTCAAGGATGTTGTTCCCAAAACTTGAGGGAAGTTCTATATAGAACTTGAGAGAAGTTCTTCCCAGAAATTCAAAAAAAATTCTTCTCCGAACTTCAGAAATGATCTTCCCAGAGCTCCAGGGAAGTTCTTTCCAGAACTTCAGTAAAGGGAATGTTTCCCATGAACTTTAGGTACGTTCTTTCCAAATCTATAGGAAAGTTCTTCCAAGAGCTTTAGGGATTTTTTTTCCAGAACATAAGAAAAATTCTTCCCATATCTTCAGGGAATATTATCCCAGAACTTCTGGTAAGTTCTACTCCAGGGATTCTAGGGAATTGAGAAGTTCTTTCTAAAACTTCAGAAAAGTTTTTCTTCAGTAAAATCTTCCCAGAACTTGAGGGAAGTTTTTCTCACAACTTCATGGAACTTCTTCCAAGAGATGTTCTTCCACAGTCGGTTAGCAAAATAATTGCAAATCGATATTAAAGTTTGCAGTTCCTATCATAATGAAAACTCATTTTGATGTCAGTTGTCGCGACGTATGTCTGATATCATTTTATACTTTCATTATGCAGTCAAGAGATTTTTTTTAATGAATGCAATATAACTTAAAGATTTGCTGTTAACGTCTTGTTGAAAATTTAATTGATGTTCATCTATCGTTGAACTAACGATCATTGTTTATTTGTTTTGTTTAACACATGTTAGGTCATTCATGACTTCCGGGGTGAGATTTGAGCTGACCTCTTTCAGCGTGAGAAGCATGGATGCTAACCATTTACGTCAGGCCCGTATTCAGTTAAATATTATGAATCGATTTAATTGAAAGCAGGATTAGTTTTCCGTATGATTCAACAATGTACAGATGTGCTCTATTTTTTGCTGTGTTAACCGTTAAGTTAACCAAAAAGAGGTCAACTTGGGTATTCAAATTAAGTTACATCATAACAGCAAATTTGGATTTCAATTTCATATCCAGCTTTGCTCGGGTTCCCAATACTTTAGGGAAGTTCTTCCAAGAACCTCAGAAAAGTCACACAATGCCAGGGAAATTCTTCCCAGAACTTTAAAGAAATTTTTCAGAGAACTTTAAGGAAGTACGTCCTAGAAATTTAGGAAAAGTTTCCCACGACATCAGGAATGTTCTTCCCAGAACTTTAAGGATGTTCTTCCTCGAACTTAAGCTCATCCCAGAACTTGAGGGAATTCTTCTCAAAACTTTAGGGAACTTCTTCTCAGAAGGTTAGAAACCCAGGATCTTGCAGCAACTTGATTGTAAAATAAATCACATACAAGTTGCCTCAACCGTTTTGCATTTGAATCAAATAAGTGAAGGTTTTAGGTATATAAATTATGTAATTTTCTTCATGGTAAAAATTTGATTGTGATAGATTGCATTCTACTCCCATCAGTTTCAGTGACATTTAGGCGCCAGGTTAATTCAGAATTCAGACTATAACTTAATCAACTTGAAGTCGTGATATATCCGAGGACTTTATTGAAATCTATGAACAGCTGGAGACCTTTGGAATAGAATTTCTGAAGAGTTTAAGATCTTCAGCACAATACTTAGTCAACCTTAAGTGTTTAAAAAAAAGAGGGCTTAACTGAAAACTTCGACCAGCTCGAGATATTCTGAATACTTCCTGATAAACTTACCGTCTTGAAGGAATATTTGAGATACGACATCCGAATTTTTATACAGATGCAGATCTTCTGAAGTCTTTAATAATATCTAGAGGACTTTATTGATATCTTATCGTAGGCTGAAAGCCTCCCTAGTAAAAAAACTTAACTTAACTGATATCTTATCGTAAGCCCACGAATATCAACGTAATCCTCAAAATATCAACGAAGTTTCCTGATATTATAAGAAGGGTCCTATGCTACCACAATGTTTCGTGACCTTATATAGTCAGTTCCATGAACACAAAAAAGCTCCCTGAACATTTTTTCCTATCCCAAAGTTTCTTTAGCTTCTATGAAGTTCGCTGAACTTATGGATACCCACAATTTTTTGGAAAGCTCCGTCAACTTCTATGAACCCCAATGAACTTCTACGATTTATCCAAGGCTGAAATAAAGTTTCCTTAACTTGAAGCAAGTTCACTGAATTTCTACCATGTTTGCTAAATATGAACGAATTTACTATAACTTTAACACAAAATTCCGATAACTTCTAGAAACTTCTACGAAGTTTCCTCAACTTATTCAAAGTTCCATAATTATTATTATTCATGATCCATTGATTCTACCAGAAATTCAGGGATGATTCACAAATATTTCTACGAATTCCGTGGACCCCCGTTTAATTTGAACACTGAAATGGAACGATGCTAAATGGAACGCAGAATCAAAACAAAACAGAAAATAAGGCTACCAGAAACTCACTTTAGCGTTACTAGATGTTCAAATTAAAAATGAACCTCTTTATTATGCACAAAGTGTCGTTCAGCTCTGATCATCTGAAATTGAACGAAGCTCTCAAAACTTCCTGGAAGTTTCGTTGAAGCTAGATCTCTGGTAAACTGCTGGGAGGTTCCTCAGACTAAAACGAAGATCCCTGAAATTCTAAGTAGTTCCAATAACTTCTAGAAAATTGTTTGAACTTAAACGCAGTTTGCAGAGCATCTAAAAAAGCTGCCCGAACTTTCATTAGGGTCCCTGAAGTTTTACAAAAATCCCTACATTGAAATTTTTCGAAGTTCCTCGAACTGCTATGTAATTCGCTACTAAGTTCGCTGCGCTTCGACGTTTCTCCCAGGGGCACGCACTTTCTGGTATGAGGTTCTCTAAATAAGATCTTGTACAAAGTTCCCTGCATCTACGAAGTATCAAGAATTTTTTTCAAAGTTCCTTAAATTTCTACCAAGCTCTCTAAAGGTCTACGATGTTTTAAGAATGTCTTTACAGTTTTCTGGATTTCTACGAGGTCCCTCAACATTTACAAAGTTCTCTGCAGTTAGAGAACAGTTCCTGAACTTCAACGAAGCTTCCCGAGTTTCGACAAAATTCACTAAATTTATCTAAAGTTTACTAAACTTCTACAAAGCATGATGAAGTTCTACAAAGTTCACTGAACTTATACAAAATTTGCAGAACTTCTGCCAAATTTGCTGAACTTCTACAAAATTTGTTGAACTTCTTAAAAATTCGCTGTCCACTGAAGTTCAACCAAGTTTGTTAAGCTATTACAATTCTTGCTGAGCGCCGGTGGTGTAGTTGCAAGCGTGATTACCTCTCAACCCAAAGCCAATCCCAGTCGGTACCGCCGGGATTTTCTAAGGCATAAATCTCTGATCACGCATCCTTCGGAAGGGAAGTAAAGCCGTTCGTCCCCGGTTCAAGAGCAGATGGGTAGATAGGTAGGATCCAGGTGTGGGAGCTGCCTCCCTGGCGTCGATAGCATAGGTACTCAGTACGGAGAACAAGATCGACGGAAAACAAGATCTACGGAAACAAATAAAGGGAAAAAAACTTGAAGTAAGTTCATCAGAACACCAGAGAACTTTTCCCCATACTTCAGGAATGAACTTTTCTGAAGTTCTAGCAAGTTCATCCACAAACTCTAGAAAAGTTCTTCCATGAGCTTCCGAAAAGTTCATCCCATAGCTCCAGGGAAGTTCTTCCCAGAATTTTAAGAAAGTTCCAAAAATTTTAGGAAAAACTCTTAAACTTCTAAAATCCTCGTAATTTTAGGAAAATTTCCCAAGCTTCATTGAAGCAACAAGGACTTAAAAGGTGTTTCCAGAATTTCGACAGAGTTCGCACAAATTTAAAAAACTTCGATGTAGTTCCCAGATCCTCAACGGGTTCGTCACAACTTCTACGGAGTTCTAGGATCAGTTTCATGGATTGAACTTTTTACGGAGCTTCCAGATCTTCCGGATGACCGTTCCGTCTCCAGGGTCCATATATAGGAACCATGACTGTATTCTGGATTATTATGAACATTTGTGCTCATTAATCAAAACTATAGACCTTAAGCCAGTTGCATCCCCGTAACGTGGGTAGATCACCTTTTCGTGGTACGTTACGGGATGTAAGATCTACCACCGATTCCTAGTCCTGACTACTTCAAACTAAGGGAACAGTATTTTTCAATAATCCAAGGAACACATCTTAGTCCTTGTTACTTTTTATGTCTTGTTGATAGTGACAAGACTCGGCTTTGTCTACCGAGGATGATCTTGAAACAAGGAAAAAGTAAGTTAGTTGTCTTCATCTATGTGATTCCTAATCTTCTAATCATTGTTCCCTAGTTTGAAGTAGTTAAGACTAGGGTTCTGATGCATGGTCATTATCGGTGTCATACCTTAATTTTGTTGCTAAGGAATCCAATTTTGACTGAAAAAGGGGCGCGCCTTTGGAGGGTGTTTCAACACTCCGAAGGGTATAAATAGCGGGACCTTTCAATTAGAGTCGGATCCTTGCGATAAATGCAAGAGTGGCAACTGTAAAAAAAATCGAATACTTCATCATTTCTCAATAGTGATGGAGTAATACGACATGCACTAAACGAAGGACACGGGATATACTACAATAGATCAATTTACTGGTCGCAGTAGTGTTAGGTCCCGAACAGAGGAAAAAAAGCCAGTTGCAAACCCATAAACACACCTTTACAAAAAACGTGTTACGACTCTTTTCGCTTTAAAAAAAAGTAGACGACTCTATTTTCAACTTAAGAACAATCAAAATAATGTGCAGACCCTAGGAATTCTAGTGGTACCACAAGTTTTAAAATTAATCAATAAATGGCTAAGCTATGTCATTGTAAACGTTTTTCTAAGTGTGAAGCATTATTGGATTTTTCTGATTCTCCCGGTTACTTTTCAAATTCCCGGTTCACTGGCCACCCTGCTATTAAGAACCTTCCTTCATCTCCTCAGTTTTAAATTTAATTCCAAAGGATAACAGAAATCAAAACAACACATGAATGTCTCGTATGTACGATCTGCGCAAAAGTCAAATTTCCGATAACTGATACCGTGACTCACTGCATTGAATCTTGCTTAGTTTTTCTCCGGACATTCCTCGAATAATAAGCACATACTCAATGAAAAACTAAGCTTCCAAATTAAGGTAGTTCTGCACACATGATTCGATAACCACAAGCATAAGCATTTCCAATCAGTTACTCAAATGAAATTTGATACAATCACCTACAAAGTTATAAGCCTGTTTCCAGCTATAGCAACTGCATGGACGCAAACTTTTCACAACTAATCTGACGCAATAGAAGCCAAATTCAACAACAGTTAACCCGATCAATAGATTCTACAAAAACACAAATTCTACCGCTCAACTATTTCACCTACACGCAAAGTTATTTGCCCTGGAGGATTGAGCGAGACTGGTTGAGCTAACGAGTTCGACACGGACAAGTTTTCACAGCTCTTTCCAAACTTACCAACCCTACCTACTCAACTCAATCGATTGATGTGTGTGTGAGTATGGCTCCCGTCTCGTCATTATTAAAGGGTTGTATGTGAATTCAATTGAAGTCTTATCAAATTACTCTTGAATGCTCTTCGTCTCCCGGAGTATTGTTCAACCGACCGACGACAGCTAGGGTGGTGTGGTGTGCTGGTCGATCGATTACCGCTTTCATTGAGTAATTCCTGTCCAAGGGAAAAACATCCGCCGCATGTTGAGTGACACCAGTCTGTGTACCGATCGGATAGGGTAGAGCACTACCTTCGGCATAAGCGCCCATTTCCGTCATATCGAGCAGAAAATCAAATATATCAATGTTTTCGATGTGAACGATGGATTAGTTCAAAAGCTACCAAACCAAGCCTATGAGAATACATAATATGAATATCTACACCCATTCTTCTCCACAACTCGTAACGAATCTATTTTTCCTGTCTGTATCCGTATCGAAGTTTCAATGTGTTTGGACGGAATTGGAATCAAAAAGCAGAGTTCGATTTAGAACAATATCTCGACAATGTGTGCTTCTTTATCAAATCTAACGGTATGCATGGAAAGACGTCATCTTTAATTGAAACATTCAATTTTTTGTTTAAACCCGTTCAAAAAGAGAGGTAGGGTTGTGCCTGATGTGACGGAAATTACCCTATGTGTAGAATGCGGCGGATAATTTGTGCAGCTGTGAAGTTGATATAGAACAAAGCACTGTCATTCTTCTACGTCGTCATCTTCGTCGTCGTCGGTTCGATCGGATGGGGGACCGATTGCATAATTGAATCCAAGTGTGGGAAGTCGTTATCTCCCCGGGGTGTAGAACATGTGGAATTACTGGATGACGACGACAAGCGTCTCAGTCTCATTTGATTGAGTTGGAAACATGGTTTGGGGTGAATGTTTTCGATGCTTTCATTCGAAATTGAACCAAAGCTCCCGCGAGCATTTTCCTCGCACGTGTCGCAGCATAAATACGCATTATTCCAAGGGTTCTTGAACCGTGTGAAAAGAAAATCTTCAAGTCGGTTCAGTGGTGTATTAGGTGCACAGAACTCTTTCGGATTTGATTAATTATTCAAGAAACCTAACCTCGCACCAAAAAACGCGACTCTTGAACGAAGGCAGGCAACCCCGCCTGCTTCGGTAGCTTCTGCCTTTCTCTATTTTACTCACAATGTACTTCTTCCTCTGCCTCATCTATCGTCAGAAGCTAATCCAAATCCAAAGTGCGTGATTTGTTATTTTTATTATTTCGGTTGGTATGCTTCTTCCTCTTGTTCGACCGAATGTGTCAGTGTCGGAGAATAGCTCACATCAACAAGAAGCAAGCCAACGAACGGTTTATGTGTGTCTAGGCTGACTATTGACCGGCCGCGGTTGGTCGCTCGGTCGGTCGGTCGGTCGATCGGAGGAAGAAGCAAATAAAGTAATGCGCAATATTATTATGCTTTTTCGCCTCGGTTAATGGAAACGAAGCATTACGAAGACACAGGCAGAGGTCAGAGTTGAGCACTGGTTCTCCGGTTAGTGGCGAGTTTGTGTTTTTTTTTCGAGTTTTGTAGAAAGTGTCGAGGAATGAATGTTCGAGTGTAATGAGGAACGTTACGGTTTTGACATTTGAGCTCAGGTGGATGGTACTTTGCAGTCTTGCATTTGAGGTGATAGACTAAAGCAAGATTATGATCAAAACCAGGGGCCACATTATACAACCAAGACGAAACGACTTTTTCGAAAAACGTTAACGTTGTTAACCGATAACTGTCGATAACGTTAGCAGTGCAAATTCCTATTGCAGACGTTGTTGACGGTTATCGAATAATAACCATCCTGATCATAACGCTGGTGTGTGAAAATTGAATGGTGCGGCACTGTCACATTCGGCCTGAACAGTAAACTGGTCCAAATTCATATCAGAGGCTGTACTGCTTTAGGTTGCGATAAACATCGCTAGAACTATTCCACAGCCGCAGACTGTATATGAGCAAGTCAAACGCGCACTCATTTGTCTGTGAAATTGAGATAATACCTAAAAAATCCCCTAACCCATCAAGTGAGCTGGGCAAAGGAGTTTATTGTTATTGTCGCATTAGTGACCCTTCGCTCAATTTCAACTTCTGTTCAATTTTCACAGTACCGTACTCTAACGGAACTATCAATCTATCCTCTTCAAAACTTTCTCTAGCTAATAAATTCTCGCATTAAAGCTTCATGTTGATATTAGTATAACATTTCCTCCCAACTCTTGTATGAGAGGACTTCTTTAACCGGCCAATCCCCAGATTTGTGATTTTAGGTGAGAAAATAACTCTCCGAAAGTTTCAGCTTTACTTTTACCCAAAAAGCACTCAGCGAAGTCGCCGATGTATAACTTAACATTTATAATATTCCACGCATGTTTCGTGCTCGAATATAGCTTTTATTTTAATAAATAGATTTTAATCATCATATTACACTTATCGCTGCAAAGAACCAAAATAAATTAAATGCGAAATTGTTTTTCGTCGCATCTTGTTCGTTTTAATTACAAAACAGTCGTCCTAAGATTTTCCATGAACAGCTGATAAATATTGCACAACAAACAGAAAACTATAAATAACCACCTCAAACATCTATCTTTTGATGATGTAACATAATACCCACCTCCGCTAGAAGCTGTTATTGTCTTTTTGCAAGCATACTAAATATCCCGCTCCGAATCTACCTCACCGATCACGTCGATCCATTTGCTCCGTCTTTCGACCGAAAACCCAAACGAATCAAAAACCCATTACAAATTCAAATTTTATGATTTGTTTATGTTTATCAGCAGTAGCTCTACTTCACACCGCACAAGATTCCACTAGTCATCCCGCAGCAGCTTCCCCACATTGGAAACCCGAGCAAAGGTGGAGATCACAGTGAAATCAAAATTTACTATTATAAGCCACTTCTTACACGTTCTAATCATCGAAATAAATCAACCTGTAGGTACAATAAAACGGATAATGATGTGATATTGCAGTGCTGTCGGTAGAGATATAAGTGACCATAATAAGCCATAATTTCAAATCTTCCTCATTCACCTTTCAAAAAAATGTATGATATTTTAGACTTATTCAATTAGTATCTCATAAACACTTATCTATATCGTAGAGCGAAAAGATTATATAAAGTTTATGACCAAATCCGCGGTATTAGTCAGGGTGTTTACTACCTGGTAAATATTTACATTCATTACACATTGAACACATATAATTCAGATCACTGAAGTCGGTAGAATTTTACCGGTGGTAAAGTTTTCAAATCAATATAATTGACTCATTTTTGAGGAAATTCAGTCTATTGTACAAGTTCATAGTAAATTTTCCTGATTTTTAAACTTTTAACGAACAGCTAGTGGCTAGGGTGGCAATTGAATATCCATTTTTAAAATTCCTGGTTTTTCCCTGATTTTCCTGGTCAATGATTTAAAAATTTCCTGGTTTTAAAAACCATGTATTTAAAAACAATTTTTAATAAAAAAAAATAAAGTGAATCCTTCTTCGCGCAATGCCGAATTTCACAAACCAAAAAAGGTATTAAGGTTCTTGTGAATGCCCGTGAAATCTTTATCTGATTGTTTGCTGTAAAGAACCTAGTAGGTATCTAATGTCTGATATTTAGAGATCTATAAGCCCCTAAATCTTGAGATTTCTGTTTTACTTTATTATTGAGATTTTCAGCCAACGGGCTAGTTTATCTCAAGGTGAAATTGCGAAGTGTGATATGAATAAGGACTCTTTAAACAAACCTTTGCTTCTAACAATTTTACGGATTTCCAGTTTGTTTAAATTTTCCAAAAATTGTCAACGATTAAGTATCTTATTTAGCGTATTTAAAAGATTTCATAAACAACGCTGGTTTAATAACTGTTATTATTAAAAAGACTGACTGCTGAAGTTCATAGAAACTCCCTAAAGTTCGTAGAACTTCCCTGAAGCGTTAAGGTCTTTCCTGAAGGGTTCATTGAAGTTTTTATTCCCTGAATTTCATGGGACTTCCCCGAAGTTCGAAGGACTTTTTTTAAGATCTTAGGACTTCCCTGAAGTTCGGAGTTTTTTGAAATTCATAGGAATTTCTTAAATATCGTAGAAGTACCACGAAGTTCGTAGAAATTCTCAGAAGTTCGTAAGACTTCCTTCAAGTTCGAAGAACTTTCTCGAAGATCTGAGGATTTCCCTGAAGTTTGAAGGACTTAACTGAATATATGAAGACCCTAAATTTAGAAGAGCTTCCCTGAGGTTCATTAGGCTTTGAACATCGAAGGGTTTTCCAAAAGTTTGTGGGTCTTTCTTTAATTTCTTGGAAATTCCCTGAAGCTTGGAGAGCTCCCATGAATTTCGTAGGACAACCTATAGTTCAATCGACTTCTCGGAAGTTCTAGGAACTTTATTGAGCTTGGAGAACTATGTTAAGTTCAGAGGACTTCCCAAGAGTATTGAAGACTTCTTTGAAGCAATGCCTAAATGTCGTGAAAGTTACATTAAATCTGTAGAAAATTCTGTAAAATTTGTAGTTATTCCCCAAAGATTAAAGGACTTCCCTGAAGTTCGTAAGACTTCTCTGAAATTTGTAGAACTTCTCAGAAGGTTCGGAGAGATTTCCTGACCGTCGTAGGTCATCACAGTAGTTCACAGGATTTTCCTGAAACTTGTAAGATTTTCCCGAATTTTGTAGAACTTGCATGGTACTTTAAAGTAGGTACGCGTCGGCACTGCTATCAATTAAGCACAAATCATACATGCAATTAATTCGAGAAAAAAAAATTAAATTAAAAATAAATAGGGGAATTTACGTATTCTCGTCAATCTAAGCAGCGTCCGAACTTCTTTTAGCGATTTTTCAGCGTCACACACATACATGACAGGTTTGTTTGTTGACATTTATCTGCTGCTTGCTGTTCTACCAATTCCAACCGACAGAATTGATCAAAACGGGTTGAACATGTTTTTACAACGCTCCAAACTTCTCAGGTGAGAGTGACTATTGTCGGCAGTCTCTTTTTCTTCGGCACTCTTTCCATTTGAACTGCGTGTTAACCAGCTGTTCTATTATCGGCAACTCGAAATCAGCCGTATTTTGTAGTATGTATATTTCATTTAAAGAAAAATATGGTATAACAGGAATTCACAGTCGTAAAAATGTAATCAGATTGAAGCTGAAAAGGTAAGGAATCGGCTTAATACATTCAGCGAAGAGTTTTGATGGGAAAATACAGTGAAATAAACGTTTCAATTTCGGTTGCCGAAAACAGTCAATGGGTGCCGAAGCCATAATTTACCCTACAAAATATATTTACCAAATTCTCAGGGTAAATTTTGTTCATCAATGTTTAGTTGTGTGAAAGAATTAGCTTGAACAAAATGGTTAGTTTTGATCTGATTATAAAAAGAAACTTTGACATACATAAAATTTAAAACCTATTTAAATTATACAAACAAGACTATTTTCCTGGTGGGCTTATGAAATTCCTGGTTTTTTCCCGGTTTTTCCTGGTGAAAATAAATTCCCGACTTTTTCCCAGTTTTCCTGGTTTTCCTGGTTCACTTGCCAATGTATGTAGGTTAATATTTACCGAATGGCACCTAGACTAATTAATTAGTGTACAGAGTTAATTAATCTTCATTAACAAATAAATTTTAAAGGTTTAGAGGCTTACAATGATTTTGCTTGGTTCACACACATTTAAATTTGAACAAGTCTTTGAAATTATGAACTTAAAAGTTATAATACTTCAAGAAATATTCAAGAATCTGGAGTCAAATTCCTTGCCCAGTTTTGATGACTCATGGAATTTTATTATAATTTCCAAGGTCCTCATTCCAATGGAGTACTAGAAAAAAATCTTTGAGAAAGAAAACATCCAGTGCAATCTGCTTTCAAGGTAGTTCTAAGGATTTTTAGATTTTATGTGAAGCCTGAGATAGTTTTGAGTAAAATTTCAAGAAAACCCTGAATTGAATTCAAAGCAAATTTTATGAAAACTCATAGGAATTTCTGAGGAGCAGAGCTCCTGTGAACTTCAGCAGAAAATTCCAAGGCCAGTTTCATGAAGTTCGTGGGAGAAAACGAATTCGGATCATAAGTCTTTGCACATTTTTGGGGGATGCTACAAAGACGATTAAAAATAAATCTGAGAATAAATCCAGGAGATCTGCAAAGGAATTCGCAAAATAATTCCAGGAGAGCTTGCAAAACAAATTATGAGCAGAAATCTAAGGAATTTGATTGGATAAATACAAATGAATTCATACGAGACTTTTAATGTGAGTAGAATTCCAAGGGAAGGAGTGAGATTCAAAAGGAAATTTGGAATGAATTCAATGAAAATTCTGAGCATCTTTCTAAAGGGTGCTTTTTTTATAATGCATTTATTTTTCCACGCTTATTTGCTGTAACTTTGCGGAGCCGATGAAGTGTTTCTTAGTGAGGTGAATTCCTAGGTAATTCCGAGTAAAATAAATAGAAAACTGAATTCGTAGGTTAGTTTCAAAGAAATTTTGAGGAATATTTGAATGGAATAACGAGAAGTATTCTTAATATATTCTGGTGATATTTGTTCGAGAATTCAGATATGCGTTTCAAGTGAGTTTCCAGAACAATTTCATGAGAGTTTCTGGAGAATAGAAAGTGAAAGCTGAGGAGAGCTCCAAGTGAATTTTCCAGATAAATCTCCGTTGAAGAGAGGGAATGGACTATTCTGAGATCTTCAGAAATACAGTCCTGTTCGATACAATAGCAGTTCATGTCGATTTTCATACAAAATTGACAACTTCGACATGTTGTAACTTTGTTAAGATCAATTGAGCTGAAACGTTCGCCACAGAACTACAAATGTTCAATTTTACGATTACAAATATTTTTGTAAGCACCTGCCGGAAAGTGAGATAGTAGGTAAAATTGTTTGAAATAATAGCAGTTTTTGATTTGATAATTCGATTGTACTGCACATATTTTAAACATTTTTAACTATTATGTACAGTTGTTAATTGGCAGAGGATTGTTTGAAATTTGAGAAACGTAAAATTTATAATCTCAAAATTGAGCTGAAATTCCAATTATTAAAACTGCCATTATTTCGAACAATTTTATCTAGTATCTCACTTTCCGGCAGGTGCTTCCAAAAGTTTGGTATTTTGCAATCGTAAAATTGAACATATTTTTAGTTCTGTGACTAAGGTTTCAGCTCAATTGAACATGAGACAACAAAGTTACATCATGTCAAATTTGACCATTTCGTATAAAAATCGGCATGCGCTGCTATTATATCAAGCAACACTGTACTTCAAAATTCTCAAAATTTTCCTGAAGTTAATGAAACTGCCTTGAAGTTCTTTGGAAGTTTGTTGAGAAACTAGCCTGATACTCATACAACTTCTCATTAAATTTTTAAACATCCCTGAACTTTTCGAACTTCCTAAAGATTCCGCAATTTTCCTAACGATCATGGATCTTCTCTAAAGTTTTAACAATTCGCTGAAGTTCTAGAAACTTCATTAAAATTTATGTAATTAAACAGAACTGAGGTTTTATATTCTTTCGTGAACCAAACTTCTCTAAAATATTTTCAGTTCTCCCGGAATTGAAATGAACTGTCCAAAAAAAAATTAAGCTTACGTGACATTCTTAACTTAAAACCTCATTAATTGTCTTAACGTCTAAAATTTCCCGCTAATTTTTCTGAAATTAAAGTATCTGAACTCCCCCTAGTTTTGAGCTTAATAACCTTTTTTTTAAATGCTACGGGAAACTCTCATATTGTTGCGTATTTTACTAATGTCCATGAAAGTTCCTGAAGTTCTCGGATCTTACCTTAAGTACTATAGACTTCTATGAAGCTCGCGAAATGTTTCTTGAGATCTCTGCACTTCTGTGAAGTTTTCGAAGTTTTTTTTTTTAAATTTCTGGAACTTATTTAAGATCCCGCAATTGTCTTGGAATCAAAACGAAATAATTAACATAATTCTATGAATTTCACTGAAGATCTCAAGATTTTTCTGAAGTTAATGGAACTGCACGTAAATTATCAACACTATGACTTCTAAACTTTCCTGATGCTATTAAAACATCCCAAAATATTTCTAATTGTCCTGAAAGTTCTCTAGAACTCTGAATGTCTCAGAGCAATTTAACTGAAATGAATTGAATTGCCTTGAAGTTTCCGCAATTTTCTATAAGTTTTATTAACTTTATAAACGCTCGTGGAGCTTTGTCTTAAATAACAAATGTTCCCTGGACTTATCTGGACATTCCTGAAGTGTTCTAAGCTTACTTGAAGTTCTCTAAATTTGTTTAATGTTCCGAAAAAAAAAATCTGATGTGGGGGAAATGGCTCTAATGTTGGCCTATGGATCTAAGATTAGGCCCATCGCCAAAAATTTGCTATTTATCAATTTTATCTAGATGAACGGGTCAGTGAGACGATACTAATGGATATTATTGTTCGCTATTGAAAATTTAGTCGATTGCTGAATTTATGTATGGGCCCAAATTAGGGATACTTAAGCCGACATTACATACATTTCCCCTATATTCATAATTTCCTAACGCTTCTGAGGCTTCCGGATCAGTCATGGAGTTCTCGGAATATCCCATACTTCAACGGAACTTCTTGTGAGTCACTGCAAGTTTCCTTAAGTTAGTGGGATTGTTCTGAAGTTATATGATCGTCTTCGAAGAACTCGGAACATCGCTAAATATCATGAACCTATCTAAAAATATCTAAATTTCTTAGAAGTTCTCTGGACATTATTTAAGATATCGGTGCTTACTAAAGGTTCACTCACGTTTTTGTTAATTAATGGAACTTCGTTGATGTTCTCTAATCAACTTAGCTCAATTTTCGCAATATTTTTAAGTTCTTGAAATTTCCATGATGTAACACCCTGAACATACTCTCAGATTTTCCTCTCTTTTCCAGAAACTCTCTTGGAGCTTTGCTGAAGTTTCCGGAAATTTCTAGAAGCTTCTTTAAGTTTCTACCATTTTCTTGAAATTATTTGAACTGCCCTTTGATTTTATGATCTGTCTCGATGTTCTCGGAGCTTCCCTGAAGCTCTCAATTCTATCAAAGATCTCGGTTCTGCTATGAAATAAATGCAAACAATTTTAAACTTCCCTGAAATTCTCTGGACTTCTGTGAAGTTCCTGAAATATTTCTAAAACTTTCATAGATCCTCTGAAGGTCTCTGTACTTCCCTGAAATTCTTCTTAATTTTCTTTCTTCGTCTTCTTTTTTATTTATTCGTGTTCTTCTTTCTTCGTCTTCTTTTTTATTTATTCGTGTTCTTCTTTCTTCGTCTTCTTTTTCTTTCTTCGTCTTCTTCTTCTTTCTTCGTCTTCTTCTTATTCGCATTTCAAGCTTTTGCTTATCGCATATCAGCTTATTATGTGCTCTCAACTTAGTGTTCCAGATGCACTTCCACAGTTTAAATTGAGAACTTTCGATGCCTGTACCATTTTTGCATTATTATAATTGTGTGGCAAGTACAATGATACTCTATACCCAGGGAAGTCGAGAAATTTTCCAACCCGAAAAATTCCTAGACCGGACCGGGAATCGAACCCAGCCACCTCCAGTATGGTCTTGCATTGTAGCTGCGCCTTTAACGACTGAGCGAAGAGAGGCCCCTGAAATTCTAAGAACATCTTTATTTCAGCACATCATGGGACTACCCTGATTTATTTTTCTAAACTCATACTTTAGATCTTCAGCTTTAGCTCCAAAAGTATAGACAAAAGTTACGGAAAATGCACTTAAGATCTCTAAAATTCCACAAAGATCTCTAGATCTAGCATTTCTGAAGTACTTAGAATTTCATAAAAGTTTGCACAATTTTCCTCAAGTTCTCTATGTGTCTGAAGTTCTCAAGACACCGGTGAAGTTCTTTGTAATTCTAGGACCTTCTTAACATTTCCTGCAGTTTTTCGGAAGCCTAATAGAACCGCATTAAAGCTCTCAAAGCTTCCAGTAAGTTCCCCATATTTTCAGGATGTTAATTTCCTTTATGTGCCCGCAGTGCGTTTATGAAGCTTCACTAAAATTTTCAGCATTTTCTCAGAACTTCTGAAAAAGTTCCTACAATTGTTGTGAAGTTAAAGGTCCTTCACTTAAGATTTTTAATCTTTATTAAAGTAAATTACAAACTAGAAATAACTAATTTCATTTTTTTCCCTTAATTTTGGCATTTTTTAAATTTTTAATATCTTGAATACCTGTATGGAATACGACATTTTAAGACATTGATTATTTTGAAATCCTAGACTTACTAAAATTAAGTAAGTGTTAAACTTCAACATTTGGATATAAAGCTGTTTTTTTTTTTTAATTGCTTTGATTTCCGTAGGTATTGTTTTCCGTACTGAGTACCAATGTTACCGACGCCAGGGAGGCAGCTCCCGCATCTGAACCCTACCTGTCGACCCATAAACTAATGGACCGGGGACCAACGGCTTTACTTCACGAAAGGAAAACGTGTTCAGAAATTTTATGCCTCAGAAAATCCCAACGGCACCGACTGGGATTGAACCTAGGCCCTATGGAGTGAGAGGCAGTCACGCTTACCACTACACCACCGCTGAAAAGCTGATTGTTGTTTTACAAAAAAGCATATTTTTAATGCATTTAAAAAAATAACATTATTTTTAAAAACCTGGAAATCATCTGTTAAAGTTCTTAAAAAACCTGGAAAACTCGGGAAATTTTATTTAGCCAAATGAGTAGACGCCCTGTAGATAGAGAAAGACGATTAAACGTCTATAAAAGCAAATTACCTTCGCACGCTGTGCCCGAAATGTCCGGATTAATCAACTTTCATGTAGGGGAAATGGATGTAATGTCAGCCTAAATGCGCCTAATTTTGGCCCATACATACATTCAGCAATCGACTAAATTTTCAATAGCGACCAAAAATATCCATTACTACCGTCCCAATGACGCGTTCATCTAGATAAAATTGATAAATATCAGATTTTTAGTGATGGGCCCAATCTTAGATCCATAGGCCAACATTAGAGCCATTCGGATTTTTTCTTCGCCAAAATTTAGTTTGGGTCCTCACATTCCTAAATCGGTTATTTTTTAAATATTCTGTCAGGGAACATTTTAATTATTCTGAAGAGCCATAATGTGTTACAACCTACCTATTTAGGATTCTCGTGAAGAAAAATCGGTTGTACATGAAAGTTGATTAATCCGCCACTTCGGACACGGCGTGCTTTTAATTGTTCGAAAATTAGAACAAAATGTAGGCATCGATTAGACTATCAGATCCTACGCAAAAAAAAAACAATTATCGTTAGTTCAACGACTGATGAAATTAAATTAAATTTTGAACAAGACGTTAACAACTAAAGATCAATATGATATCAGACTTCCCAAGTAACCATCAAGCCTGCTAACTACCCGATAATCGCCCTTTTTAGCGATATAAGGGTTTCGGAACTTTATATCAGTCATATATCAGCCTTATATTGCAAAAAGGACGATTAGCGAGCTTGTTGGTTACTTGGGTTATTTCGCGACAGTTGAAATCAAAATGCGATTTCATTATGACAGGAACAACAAACTTCAATGTCGATTTGCTTTCATTTTGTTAACCGACGTTGCTCGGGAAGTCCATGGACAACTTTCGCACTCTTCATCTCTGGCATCTCTGTATTTGAGACGAGAAAACTTTTCCCGCAGTGCAATCCCCGTTTGTGCATTCAGCGGCAAACATTTCGCAATTCCCCACTTTCCGGCTTGTTGTGGTGCGGTGGTAGCGCTGAATACATTATTTAAATGATTCAACCTCTAGCCTCTCTTGGACCGGTCCGTTTCCCGATGGATTGTTTTGCCGGTTTCGCGAGTAGAAAAACGGAAATCCAGTACCATCAACCTACAGCAAACGGTCCGCTGAGATAACTTTCTCACCAGAACCACCACGTGATCCAATAAATCAGCCTCATATCCGAAACCCACACAATCTCGAGAATTTTGCGACAACCACAGACACACACACACACACACGCACAGAACATGGTCGTGGCTCAGTCAGTCAACCAGAACAGGATTCCGTTCCGTTCTCATCCCCAGCGAGCGAAAGGGAGTTAAAAGTTCGCTCGGAACCTGTTCTCGGTAGTCGATCTGCATAATCAATGACATACCTATGTTGTCCGTTGATTGCCGTTCTCGCTCCGAGTGAGTGTTTTTTTGTGCGGATTTTCTGCGGTCTACTATGGAAGCGGAAGGAACGACGGGAGTGACATGTGACATTGGTTCGATAGGAGTAGTTTGCTGCGAAGAGCTGAAGCTTTAAAGGTGGGAGGCAGAGGCTGATTACGTTGGAAACTGGATGAGCTGCTAGGAAGACTGGTTTGCAAAAGTAAGGATTCAGCTCTTGATGAAGTAAAGAATGACCTTGCTTCGGCCTAGTCCACACAACTGTTAACTGTGGTGTTGGCACAGCACGACAAACTGCTGTAGGTTTTGTGTATTATGTTCCGTAATGTGGATGCACGATTCTCACAGTTTCACAGTAATGGACCTAGTGAAACCTAGAAATAAATCATGAAATATTCCGAATGTTGCATGGAACGATCCACCTTGTACGAAACAATTAGTAAAATTAAGCGGCGCCGGTGGTGTAGTGGTAAGCGTGATTACCTCTAATCCGAGCAGATCTGGGTTCAATCCCAGTCGGCGCCGCCGGAATGTTCTGAGACATAACATCTCTGATCACGCCTTCCTTCGGATGGGAAGTAAAGCCGTTGGTCCCCGGTTCATGAGTTGATGGGTCGATAGGTAGGGTTCAGGTGTGGGAGCTGCCTCCCTGGCGTCGGTAGCATTGGTGCTCAGCACGGAAAACAAGATCGACGGAAAACAAATCAAGGAAACAATTAGTTAAATTAGTAACACTAATTTATATATCAACCGGATTAGTACGACTATCGCAAGCAGTAATAAAAATAATGTAAAGTTTTCAGGTTCAATGACTTACGTGGAAAGATATCATAAAAAACGGGTTAGTTGAATCGTACATTAATGAGATATTCAGGAATATGCTTCCAGCAACACGATCGTAATAAACTGGCTGAAAAACAAGCCTTCAAACAGGATAATGCTCCAATGAGTGGGTAGAACAATCCGGCTTCTACTGTAGCAGCGCTCAAAAGTTAGTTGACAAATTGTTTTTTGATCAAATTTATTAGTTATTAGAATTACTTTATTCGTTTCTTCTCCATATTCCATATTTAAATTCTCCTAAAAACTGCCTTGAAAACACACTCTTTTGGAATACTGCCGGAATTATCTAAAACTTTCTTGAACTCTTCTCTGAATAGAGGCCTTTCCCTATCATTTGTGACCTCATTGAAAATAATTAGTCGGGAGGTCTAGAGCAACTTTTTTTTTTAAGTTTATTTTGTAAAATTAATTTGGTACTTAATTTGTTTGCCAAGTACTTTTGACCGATCACAGTAGAACTGGCAGTTTATTCTCATATGGATTTTGGCTTTGTTTATGGACGATTTTTTGTTTCTATTTTTCCGAGAGTGTGATTATTCGATATACAAGGCATTAATGATAGTGAATCCGAAATGGACTTATACAGGGCTGGTAGCGATAACTGCTGTCAAAAATAGTGTTTTAGTGACCATGTTGAAGGAAAAATGGGCAAAAAGTGACTTATAGTTGTAACAATAGTGACCTAAGAGAAGAAATGTAGTCAAATAAATGTTTGATGTTTTAGACTTATTCAATTAGTATTTCATAAACACTTATGTACTATATGTACCTTTAAAGCAAAAGATTCAATAGAAAGTTTATGACCAAACCCACGGTATTAGTCAGGGTGTCTACTAACTGCAAAAACCTGGAAAACCGGGATTTTTTTCGTTAAAATACCTGCCTAAATAAGGATATTTTAAGGAAAAGAATGAATTTATATTAATGAACTTTATAGATAGATCCACAGTAGATTAATCTTCAGTAACAAATAAATAAATAAAAACAGAGGCTTTGAATGTTTTTTTTTTCTTTTGGTTTTGGAACATGCATATTTTCTAGAAATTTTAAATTTGAGCTAGTTCTGAACTTAAAAACTATTAGGGGCAGGAGGGGCATAGTGAGCATTCCGCACTTTGGCTCTGGATCTCCATGAAACAAATCAACTGGTAGTAGGTTCAATATCATTATGATATTGATCCTACCACCAACCAATTTGTTCCGAACGGCCGGAAGACCAAGCTGGGGCATGGGATGCTCACTATGCCCCTCTTACCCCTATACTTTTTTATTTTTTAAGAACCCACAAGTTTCCGAAAATTCGCTGAGTTTCTCGGTTTTTTTTTCCTTGATTTGATTTCCGTCGATCTTGTTTCCGTACTGAGTACCAATGCTACTGAAGCCAGCTCCTACACCTATCGACCTATCAACTCATAGAACGGGGTCCACCGACAGAGATTTTATGCCTCAGAAAATACCGGCGGCGCCGACTGGGATTGAATTCCAGGCCTTTTGAGGTGAGAGGCAATCACGCTTACCACTACACCCCCGGCACCGCTCTTCCTAAATCTTCTTTAAGGTTTTTACAATTTCCTAGAAATTTTTTGAACTGCCCTTTGATTCTCTGATCTGTCATGATGTTCTCGAAGCTTCCCTAAAGCTCTCAATTCTATTGAAGATCTCGGTTCTGTACGAAAATAAATGGATTTCCCGTTAACACCTTTATATTTCCCTGAAATTCTGTGGGCTTCTGTGAAGTACCTAAAATATTTCTGAAGTTTTCATAAGTTCTCTGAAGGTCTCTGTACTTACCTATACTTCTCGGAACATCTTATCGCATCAAGGAACTATCCTAAATTTTTCTTAATTTTCGATTAAAGATCTTTAAACTGCTCCAAAATTTTGCACTAAAGTTACGGGAACTGCCCTTAAGATCTGAAATTACCCAAACATCTCAGGATCTGGCTTTTCTGAGGTGCTAGAACTTTTTCTTGCAAATACCCCTCAAGTTTTCTATATTTCTCAAGTTCGCTTGACACCTGTGAAGTTCTCTGAAATTCTAGGAACTTCATAAAAGTTTCTGAAAATTTTCGGATGCTAAAGCTTCCAGTAAGTTCCGCATATTTTCGGCGTGTTAACTTCACTTATGTTTCCGCAGTTTGTTTATGGAGCTTCACTGAAATGTTCAGCATTTCCTTTCATTCATCAGAACTTCTCCAAAGTTCCTACAATTGTTGTGAAGTTGGGACTGCAATGAAGATCACTAATCTTTCATAATGTTAATTACAAACTTGAAATAAATCATTTATTTGTTCCTTAATTCTGGCAGTTTGAAAATTTTCAATATGTTGAACTTGTACATGGAATACGAAACTTCAAGACACCTGAATGTTTTTAGATCTTGGACTTACTAAATTAAGTTAGTTTTTTTTTAAACTATATTAAAGTAAGTGTTAAACTTCAACATTCAATGGATTTGATTGTAAAACTGTTTCTTTAAAAATGATTGCCATGTCTTTTTTTTTTTTTTTTGTTAATTGCTGTTGTTTTTTTATCTACAAAAAAAACATATTTTTTACGCATTTAAAAAAATAGCTCTAAGACTAAGTTGAAAAAGACGATTAAACGCCACAAAGACAATGCTCAATCTTGAAATAAATTCACGCTAAAAAAGTTGAAAATAGTGACTGATTACAAGAAAAAGTGACTTTAGTGACTTGGCCTTTAAAAAAGAGACTTTTTAGTGAATGGCTTGAAAAAAGTGACCAAGTCACTAAAAAGTGACTCGCTACCAGCCCTGCTTATAGGACAATAAATTATTTTTAGATTTAGTCTTTTGTTGCTTGTTTGGAAGTGGAAGTGAAGTTTTTTGTGTTGGTGGAGAGGAGTGTTGGACGATCGGTTAGCGTTGGATAAAGGAGAAAGGGTGAAGGGAGTGTTGCCGAGTTCGCCTATATAGCAGCCATACTGCAAGATTCTCCAAGAAATATTAGAGCTACATCCCTGCTATTCACTGCTTAAGCAGTTTACAAAACGAAGTAAATCCTCCATTGGACCCACGATGTCTTGATCACACTGAGGAGCAAGTTGGAGTGATGAACTTATCAAGAGAGCACTCGATTGAGGACATTTCATTCAAGTTTTACCAGGCAGCCAGACCAGATGTTGATCCTCATCAAGCAAACGATTTGGACTACTGCGCTGGAACATTGCTTGGCAGCTTGATACAGATTCACTTGGTCACTAGGTGAGATCGTTCTTTTTATCTTTAATTATCTATTTATGTTGCACTTCAGCTTATGGTTTACCTAAACGAGCCCTGCTGCAAACCCAACCCTCTTACCCAACATCCCAGTGATGTATCGTGCAAGTCTTGCTTTAGTCCTTGCTACTTTTTATGACTTGATAATAGTAACAAGACTCGGGTAGTGACCACCGCGCCGTTCTGCATTTCTATATTGTATATTTCAAATCTAAAATATTGTTTATGTTCATAGATTTCACATAATCCTTTTCCATTTGTCCTTCTTCTTTTCCTTTCCCTCTTCTCTTTTCAGAAAGCGAGTAATGGCACTATAAAGGGTGATACGGTCAAAATTTGGTCAATATCAACTTGACGTATTTCTTTCAATTTTGCATTTAAACAACCTGAACACCTCTCATTTTGAAGGTGTGTGTGTGTAGAATGTTGCTCCTATTTTGATTTTGGAATTCACTCTTCAGTTGTCAAAATGCCGTCCAAGCAAGAAGAGCAGCGTATCAAAATTTTGCTCGCGCATCGTGAAAATCCGAGCTACTCGCACACAAAGTTGGCAAAATCGCTAAAAGTTGCCAAATCAACCGTTACAAATGTAATTAAAGTGTTTGGGGAACGTTTGTCGACAGCCAGGAAGTCTGGATCGGGGGGAAATCGAAAACCGGAAGCCGCTGAGACGACAAAGAGAGTTGCCGGTAGTTTCAAGCGAAACCCTAACCTCTCTCTCCGAGATGCCGCAAATAAGCTGGGTGTATCGTCTACAACCGTGCATCGAGCCAAAAAACGAGCCGGACTATCGACTTACAAGAAGGTAGTGACTCCAAATCGCGATGATAAACAAAATACGACGGCCAAAGCGCGATCCCGGAGGCTGTACACGACGATGCTGACGAAGTTTGACTGCGTGGTAATGGACGACGAAACCTACGTCAAAGCCGACTACAAGCAGCTTCCGGGACAGGAGTTTTATACGGCAAAAGGAATGGGAAAGGTAGCAGATGTTTTCAAGCACATGAAACTGTCAAAGTTCGCAAAGAAATATCTGGTTTGGCAAGCCATCTGTACCTGTGGCTTGAAAAGCAGCATTTTCATAGCTTCCGGGACTGTCAACCAAGAAATTTACGTGAAAGAGTGTTTGAATAAACGTCTGCTGCCTTTCCTGAAGAAACACGGTTGTTCCGTACTGTTTTGGCCGGATTTGGCATCTTGCCATTACGGTAAAAAGGCCATGGAGTGGTACGCCGCCAACAACGTGCAGGTGGTTCCCAAGGACAAGAACCCTCCCAACACGCCAGAGCTCCGCCCAATTGAGAAATACTGGGCTATTCTCAAGCGGAACTTAAAGAAGACCAAAAAACTGCTAAGGGCGAGCAGCAGTTCAAGGCAAACTGGCTTTCTGCGGCGAAGAAGGTGCACAAGGTGGCTGTACAAAATCTGATGGCAGGGGTCAAGCGTAAGGCCCGGCAATTCGGATTTGAAAAAGCGGAAGCCTAACTGAATATTTTTCCTGAATTTTATACTAATTGAACTTGAAAAAGAAATTTAATTTGATTTTTTAAATAAACGATTTCACCGATTCACACGCGTTTTCCCTTGACCAAATTTTGACCGTATCACCCTTTAGCCACAAGTTACAAAAGGCTAGGACAAGAGTTAGTGCTCATGCCCCAACCGTAAGAAGCTAATGGAGCATCACTTAACCTTTCTAGCTTTGATGCTTCCAACGACCAACCACTCATATAATTACCAAAATCGAAAAGTACGGTACGAGATGTCCACGTTTCATCCATTTATTGGATTCTGAAGCATCGTGTTTAAATCTTCGATGTTTTATGAATCATCTTGCCCCTTAAATGCTGAACAGTAGGCCTGGCCGTTTGATATGTGTGACGCATCTTCGATGTGAAACATATATCAAATAGACAAGAAAAATGATGTAGGTATATATATATACCGACTGAGCTAAGGGAGGTCCAAGCAACTATAGAACAACATTAAGAAAACTCTGGTCAAGGCTATTTTGTCATTAATGCATCCACCAAAACCTCATTAAGACTAGAATATGTCTAGTTGGCCCTCCCTGGAGAAGGTTCTCAAGGGTGTATTCTCGAAGCACTTCAAGATTGATTTGCTGCAAAAGGATGTATGACGAACGCATTGAGAGCCATTTGAAAGCTACAACAAAAGCTATTTAGCAACAATAAAAAGCCTTTCCGAGCCAGTTCCCCTAGCCACTTGCTAAATCCACTAGGAAAGGATTAATCAAGATAGAAAAGGATTTATGAATCCGATCTTATCAAAATAATTAAAATAGAAACTGATGGTATAAAAATGTTGATGAATATTCAAATTTAATACAATAGTTCTCATTAAGTGGCCTAGTTATAAGTGCCTTATTAAACTTTATGTGAAATGTACGTGAAAACATCGAAAAAAATACGTCCGCCCTTGTAAAACGTCGATTTGACATTGAAAAAAAAAAATTATTCTTCAGATCGAGGTAGGCCGAGATTTTTTTTTTATGGTTTTCGCATTTAAATGTTTGCTCATATTTACCAAAAAAACATAGTTATATCCAAGGAACTATAGATTTTTAAAAAAACAAGCAAACTAATTGTAACATGGTGGTGGCATAAAAGTTGATTTTCATGGGTCATTTGTGAAAAAGTTGTTTTGCTTTCAAGAAATTCATAAGGTTTTAAAATAGCTTTTATGAAGAAAACTTGCAGCCTGAATTGTATTTATCTAAGCCATTTTGCTTGATCCTAACCCGTTCAGATTTATGGCAACATTTATGGAGGCAAAGTTGCCTGCAAAAAGTTAAACATCAAAGTTTGTTTATCATTCGATCCAGGGTTCTTCCAGGCAGTTTTCTCCCGATGGATTGGGAGCAGTTACTCAGATAGTTTGCGATACTGTTCTGCAACATTTCGCATTTCGAACCGAAAAAGATCCCCTTCTTCCGGATGGTTACAGAAGTGCACCATCCAACGATGCATTGCCGAATAAAATCGCTGCTATGGATCGAAAACCAGCTAATCTCCGCTAACTAACAGTTTCAGTGGTTTGCTGTCGGTTGTTATTTCGATTGTCATCTATTCGCAAGATCTGAAGAAGGCTGGTATGTTTTCCAACTTTCGACAATGTTTTATGAATTCGAGGGCCCGCTCACTTTACTCTTGTCTGCCAGATGGTCAGTCGTTGATGATGTGCTGGTTCTTCTAAAGAAGTAAATTTTGCTGAAATCGACTTGAATTTTTCATCCTACTTCGTCTATCCTTCGAGATTTCCTTGTCATAAATTTGGCTTTTATTAACTATGAGGAACCATCTTTTAAGCTCAATTTGTAATCAGAGGAATTGGGGAGTTTATGATGCACTTTAAAAAGTCTGAAAAGCAACAATAAATGCTTTTTGCACTAATGCAAAACCTTATGGTTTTATGGTTGCTTTTATAATGATGGAACACGTTTATAAAGTATTTTATCAAGACATTAATAAACAATTGCTAATGACGTTTATGCTTGAATTACAGAGCGGTTTTAAGGAGGGATTGAGTACTGTTTTAAATTTATTTTTAAAACAAGACAGTTTTTGACTTTCTTGCCAGACTATAAAAGGTTTTTAAAACAGCAAAATGCTGAATTACTAAGCAGGAATGTTTTACACTTGGAAATGCTGTATTTATACTAAATGGTTTGTTTATTGCCGTAACAAAACAATCATAAATCAGAGTGGATGCCAAATGGTTACTGAATTGTTACTTGGGATATGTATATTGCAACGACGTGAAGGCTTTAATCGAGGATGTTGAACATGAAAGATTTCTATCGAATACCGATGTATTCTATAAGATAGGAGCAGATGGGGGAGAATGCTCATTTAAGATTACGTTATCTATCGTAGAAAAGGAGCGAAAAAGGGGGGATGAACCTAAAGATACAGGAGCGAAGAAGTTGATTTTTCTTGCAGTAATACACAGCATTCCGGAAAAGTACACCAATATTGTACAAGTTTGAACGACACTTCTCGCGTTGGACAAATTGGAAGCGGTTGTCGCAGGTGATCTAAAAATCATCAATCTTTTGCTAGGTATCATGGATCACAGTTCAACTTATCCTTGTCCATATTGCTAAACAAGTAAGTCCATACTTTCTCAAGAGAGCAAGGATCCAAGAACGATGGTGCTGATGATAGACGAGCAACGCATTTTTTATAATTGCGTTCAAAAACCAATGTTGTGTGGAGCTCTTAATCAAAGACCTCTTCTGCTCTGTCCACCACTCGTGCTCCAAATCGTACTTGGGATCGTAAACGCCATTTACATAAGTGTTGAAGCTGTTGATCCAACAACTGCTGAACAGTGGGTGAAGCTATGTTCATGTCAACGTCATAGCAAGTATGGCTTTACATGTAGTAACTGCCACAAATTACTGGAGGAGAGGACTTTGGTGAAATCTGATGGACCGCTCAGTATTTTCAGAAATGTAAGAATTCAATTTAACTCTTCTCTTATTATCATTAACTTAATTAAGCGACTATTTGTAGGTACTTGACCGTTTGGCTGAGGTGATCAAAGCTTGCCTTCAAGAAAACTTAATTTCTGGATATCTTCAGAGAATTGAAGAATTTGCAGAGAGCTGAATTCAGGCGTATAAAGTATTGTTTTACATACTTTGTACGAATTTCTTGTCATACAAACCGTTCGTATGGGTTACTTTCGAAACAGACATCCTTCGAATGAACCGTCAAGCTGTTCAGTAGGTAAATTTGTAAGAGGTTTCGTCAAAATTCTGTCAAAGTATGGTCGAATCTCTCTGTTTGTAAATAGTTACAAACGGCAAGTTTTCACAATCCGCTGTTACAATCTGTAATGCCATCATAAACGATGATTGAGCATACATTTCGACAAACAATTTCCAAGAAACAGAACACATTCAGCTAACCATTTCCCCCTGGAAACACATGAGCACGATAAATCAAAAACAAACAACGCCAAACAGGTGCACATACGTACAAACACACGAAGCGAAACTCTGTGATGAGCGAGCAAACAAACAAACAGAGGCAAATATTGCCCTGAATCGATGGGGGTGATAGAGATACTAACTTAGTTCCTCTGGCATGAATTTAGGCCCGCTGATAGTTCCCTTACTGTCGAGACTCTTCCCTTTCCGACGGGGTGGTTGTGCGGTGCAAAAGCTACTGCTACTACTACTGCTGCTGCGGCTGCTACTGGAACTAGCGCTTCTGCTTCTACTGCTTCGGTTGCTACGGCGAGCTTCCCAAAGGGTTCGCTGCGGTTTGGTGGCCACTTTCACGGTTTCACCGGGAAACTTGGTCAGTGTGATGTTTTCCTCGTTCGGAAACAGCTTGCTGACAAAATACATCCCATATGACGTTTCGACTCAAACGTGTGTCTTCTGCAGGGATAAATGAGATCCCTGAAGAAGATAACAATCGTTGGAGTCGAAACGAGAATCGTCTTCCTACAAACTACACCACCACCATCCGTCACAGTTGATCCATCGTAAGCTATTCAAGGCATTCGATGTTTGTTCAACAACCTCGTTCGATGTCGTAATTCGATCATTGACCAAGCACACTTTCCCTTCTACACTGTCCCTAACCCCGCTTCACTCTTCCGTGCAAATTCCTCGCGCTTCTCTCCACACGAAAGCGAAATTTATTATTAGCAAACAACCACCGAAGCCACCTTGGGCCAACACCGACAGCGAAGGGCGTTTTCCCTTCTCCAACCCAATCACTTTACTCCACCGAACCGCCGATGGTAGAGTCTTCCATATTTCAGCCGGACGCGCATTTTCGTCATTACCAGCTACAGCCGTTGGAACGGGTATGCGTGTGAAATAATCGATTGAACATGTTCCTACCCATCATCGCATTGAAAGGTATCGTACAAAATTACCCTTTTTTTCTCCAACACTGGACTAAAATGGACTGCGTTTTCGTCGTTATGTCGTAACCGATCCACGGAGCCGCACTCAGCTGTAATTCGAAGGAATTTCACCGCCTGCCTGCCGGAAATACTGCTACGCCCGATAATTACGATATCACGATCTGAACTGAGGAGTCCTCCGCAAAGCTCGCAACGACGCATTTGGGAGGAAGTAGTTGTGCGGCGATTTCCTGGTTCCGAAGTACAGGAGCTTCGGCTGCTTTCATCGACAGTCGACAGATTTAGGTCTTCTGTTCCCTTTCCCCCACGAAAGACACACCCTCGCAGCACCCACATTCGGAATCGGGGTATTTGAATAGCACAATCAAAATCGCTCGTTGTCTCATGAACTTGATTTTCGTGTAAGGTGCTAGGCAAGATGAAAATAGCGAGGGAGTGGCTTGACGTCGTACGAATTGCTACCCTGTGGCAGAGATGACCACGTACGTACCAATTAGAGATGCCTGTGTGCCAGAGTTGATTAAAATATATACATGTAATCAGAATTGGTGGTCGAAGCGCAGATCACGCGATGTCAGATTGAACTTGACCCGACGATGACGACGAAGAACAGTAGGAATAGATTATAGACGGTGAAATGTTTGCACTTTCCAATCGAGCAAGTGACGTCAATTTCCAGTCAGTGATGCACGCGCAAGGGAAAGCTGATTAGATTGGCTGCCGGCTGTGTTGCCAAGGGCGGTGACGGGTAGGGAGTTATGATAAGAATATTTGACACTGAAGGTTAATAACGCATCAAAAGTAAGTCATAATTGCGCTGCATGTGCTCTGAATTTCGTGTGAGAGATTAATTCATCTGCTATGTATTTGTCCAATCATCAGCAAGCTTCCAATTTGAACAACCGTGGATTCAGATCAGCAAGTAGACCAAGTGAGTCAACGATACCATACTGGAAACATCTATTGCTGTCCGCAAGGGTCACCCGTTATGCCCAAATTACATACAAATTCAGTTTACCCAAACCTGTTTGTCGCCGAATCCAATGAACAAGAAGTCAAGGAAAGAGTGCTTACCTGAAAGAAGAAAAAAAAAACACAAACAACAATTAGTATAACAGGCAATGAGGCATAGATTGAACTAAATATAGTAATAATTTCCTTACATAGCTGTAAGTTATGAGTGATTTATGTTCCAATAGTTCTTGAATTTATTTAGACCATCTGGCAGTACAGCTTTTGAGAAAATATCGGAAACATGGCAGACTATTAAGGTGCAAAAGGACATGGAACATTTTTCAAAAAAAAAATCTATGGAAACGTAATATTAAAACGATGAAATCTCGCGCTTTTCAATTAGACCAATGCAACATATCCGCTATTTTGAGAAAATCGAAGTTGAAGTTCGACAGATCATTATTTTAATTGTTTAGAAACAATACATTTTGCAATATTATTTTTAATGTAGTCAGTGAATAATAACGTTGAAAATTCAGTAAAAACAGTAAAATCACAATTTAACTTTGAATTTCATGCTAAAGCTTGTACTCGAAAAAAAAGCACCATTTTAAGCCGTGTGTAACTTTTTTTGTCCGTGGGTAAAAATTGATGAAAATCTGGGTATAACTTGGAGTGATTTGTTTACATGTGCAATCGGTTCAGTGGTTATTGAGATGTCATCGAAACAAGAAGAAAATCGACGGAGAATTTTGCGCGCCGTCATGGAAAATCCGACTGCGACCATGAGATGGATCGGAAGACAACTGGGAATCACCCATACAACTGTGTCTCGAGTGGTAAAATCGTTAAAGGAGTCCCAGACGACCGAGCGGCGGGCTGGAAGTGGAAGAAAATCGAAGACAGCTGACCCTGTGATGGCCCGGAAGGTGTTGGATTATTTCAAGTGTAATACAAACCTTTCGATTCGCGACGCGGCTTTGAAGGCAAAGTGTTCCGCCTGGTTCGTTCAGCAAACCATGAAACGAGCTGGGCTTCGTGTATTCAAGATCCGGAAGGCACCGAACCGGCGTGATCAACAAAACACGGCGACCAAATCCCGCGCAAGGAAGCTGTATCAGGAGTGGTTAACGAAACCGATGTGTGTGGTTATGGATGACGAAACGTACATCAAGGCAGACGCAAAGCAGATACCGAGGCTGGAGTTCTACGTTGCCAAATCACGGTTTGATGTTCCGGAAGACATAAGATTGAAGAAAGTGGACAAATTCGCCAAAAAATACTTGCTCTGGCAGGCCATATGCCAATGCGGTAAACTGAGTAAACCGTACATCACAATGGGTACCATCAACAGCGAAATTTACCGCACCGAGTGCCTCCAGAAGCGTCTGTTGCCCTTCCTGCGGTCCCACGGAGGCGAGACATTATTTTGGCCGGACATGCCATTACGCGCGATCGACGTTGGATTGGTACAGAGAAAATAACGTTGTTTTTGTACCAAAAACCGCCAACCCCCCAAATTCACCAGAGATTCGTCCGGTGGAAAGATTTTGGGCCATAATGAAGCCCAAAATTCGAAAATCGTCCAAGGTGTTTAAGAACGAGCTGGAGTTGAAGAAAGAATGGATGAAAGTGACCAAAAAGGTCGGCTCCACCATTACACAAAATGTAATGAGGGGTCTTAATAGAAAGGTGCGGGCTTTCAGCGATGGAAAGGAAATTGAATAAAGTAATTATGCCGAAACATAATCCATATGTATTAGTTCATTCCCTGAAAGTTTCAAGAAAATCCGACTTAAAATAAATTTTTGGCGAACACTTTTGTGTGGTGCATTTTTTTTCGAGTACAGGCCTTACAATACAGATAAAAAAACACATAGGATGTTTGGACTAGTCAAGTTGTACATCGGACATGTTACATTTTACGATTTTTCTCAATGACATAATCAATTAGTGTTACATTAGACGTTTTGTTCTACATGATACTAGATTCCCTTTCACAGATTTCAGAGTAGAGAACAGATTGCGCGTGAGAGAAAAGAAAGCAGTTTTTTGTAATTTTAAGGATTTTTACATACTTTGCTAAGACATAATACACAAAGTTGTAAACAGATATGTAAACAAGAGATTATAATTATGTATATGATATGAAATTGATTGATTTCAAGTAACATTGCATGTTTTATAAAGGTTTAAAGGATCCTTCGAGCCAGAATTATAGCCTTCAAGACCAAAAACCTAAATTGTTACTCGGGATGAGTATATTTGATTTTTCCCGGTGCAATTTGGGTTTTCCCGCATTTTTCCGGTTTTTTTCCAGCAAATCCGAGTTTCCGGTTTTTTCCCGGATTTTTCGGTTGGATGGACATGATTTGTATGTTAAAAAACCAAAAACCAAAATACCTGTTACACATGAGCATTTCCAGCCCAAAACGCAAACCGGTTGGACATCAGTGTTTCCGATTTGAATGAAACATTTCTCACGTGTTCGCTGCTACTAATGGTTGCATTTTTCATTTAAATATGATTTTTTCCTCCAGAGTAACTTTTGAAAAGGGCGTATTAAAAAATGGATTTTTTTTTTCAAAAAATCATAACTTGAAAACTATTGATCTGATCAAAATGGCATGTGAGAAGAAGTTTTAGGTAGTTAAATTATCTTTGCGGAAAAAATACACTGAAAGAAAAACTTAGTAAATTAGTATTTAAAAAACGTAAAACGATGATTATCTCAAAACACCCCCCCTTCGATCTTTATAAAAAAATTTTTAAACTGAAAAAATGCCCTAATATTTGGTGAAGAGTGTATGCTGGTAACTTTCTTAAAAAAAATATATAATTTTTGAAATTTTTGTTGGTTTTTACAAGTTGGTGAAATTGCATATTTTTTAGTAAAATAATAATTTATTTGTATTCTACGCATAATTTTCAAAAACTTTGCATATATAAACTTTTTTCCTAAGTCCAGCCGTTCTCAAGTTAATGCAATTTAAAAAAAAATAATTATAATAATTTTCTACATTTTGGGCCATTTTCAAATGTTAGTCGTGATGTCCAGCAACTAGATGTTTTTCCATGAATATATATTAAAAAACAAACAATTCATTCTCAAATATGGTAGCTGTCAGACTTACCCGTTTCTATTTAGACGCAGCGGAAAAGAAACAAGTTTATAAGTAAATACTCTCAAATATACCCAAATAATCAACAAACCCACTCATGTGCCTTTTTTCTTTCCTCTATTAGTTGTACCTGGATAGAATTGTGTATGTCATAACAGAGGCTCAAAACATAAACAGGTAAACAAATATGTTATTAAACCTGTAATTGAGATAAATTCTCTAGGTACTTCTCTGACGTATACCATATTGTGCCTTAAGAGCTCATCCCGCGATATCACAACTACATAAAAAGGCACCCCGTAGAGGCTTCTTACACTCACACTTAAAAAAGTTTGCCAAAATCAATTGTACCTAATGAAGATAGGTATAATGTCAACATTGTAATTATTCTGCTACATATATATATATATTGGGACGTTCTTCACCTGTTCCATTCAGTTCATCTCTCTTAGCGTTTCAAGTTAAAGAGCAAGTAGTTTTTTACGATGGATAACAATTTCAAGTGTTGTAAACCTCTACCTAAATCAAAAAAGTGTTGTTCAGATACAAGAAACTTGTCAGATGGAGTAATAGAAAAATTAATATGTTTTGGCTGTAAAATACCTCTGGATAGCTCTTTGAAAATTTGTAGTAGATGTCGTCTTCAAGTTTACCGTTTGCCATCAAACAAAACGCCTTCGAATGACGGAATGCAGCAAGATCTGGAACAACCTTCTACCAGTGGTGTACGCTCAACAGCACCCATAGATATCGAGAGTAAATCCATTGTGAATTTCATCCCATCGGTTACGTCTCTGGCTTCATCGACTTCAGCAGATTCTGTTGTTAATAGAATCAGTTTGTCCCATAATATTGAGACATTCAACCAAGGCATCATGGGTATCCATGTATCACCGATTACGACAAAGAGGCTGAGAAGCGCGTGTTATCCTCAACAGAAAACCAAAGAAATCATGGATGGGGTTAAGCGACACATATTCGATCTTTCGGAAGATGATGACCAAGGAATCCTCAACGCCAAGGCTAAGGATTACGATGAAATGATGAGCCAACTAAAGGAAAAATACGCAGATCCGGAATGCACTCGAGAAGAAAAAAAAACAAGTATTATCCGTATTACCGAAATCTTGGCCTGTACAAAGAATCATGGATGAATTCGGTGTCAACAGATATACTGCAGCACAGGTAAGATTAATATTTTTTTAAACACCATAAAGGAAAAATTAAAAATAATTTTCATTTTCTTTCTTCCCAGGTAAAAGATTTGGTCGCCGAAGATGGAATATTATGTTCCCCTCGTTCCAAAGCAGGACATGGACTGAGAGCAGAGTTAGTAGATACAGTTGTGAAATTCTACGAAGATGACGATATAAGCAGAGTTATGCCGGGCCAAAGAGATTATGTCTCTGTAGTGACGGATGGTGTACGCCAGGTAATACAAAAACGTCTACTAACAATGTCGCTCAAAGAAACATACTTGCATTTTACGGAAACCCATAAAGATATCAATATTAGCTTTAGCTCATTTGCAGCCTTACAGCCAAAAAATTGTAAACTTCTTAGTAAATCAGGATCTCATAATATTTGTGTTCACGAAAATGTTAATCTAATGTTGAACAGCCTGAAAAAAGATCGCATATTGTGTGATCGCACTATCTATATGGAACAACTTCTTTGCGATTTACAATCTAGAACAGACTTTTGTCATCTTCGAACGTGCATGAATTGTTACGATACGTCATTATCCGAAACAAAATTATTAGAAATATTGGAAGAGAAACAAATATTAGAAGTGTCATTTGAACAGTGGACTACGACAGATAGGTGTAATATTGAGTTTAAAACTTTGCCTTCCGAAGATTTTTCATTTTTCTTTACGGAAAAGTTAGACAAATTAATATATCACGATTTTATAAAAAATAAGCAGGCAGAATTCTTAAAAACAAAAAAGCAAACACTAGAAGATGGCGAAGTCGTTGTTATTTGCGACTTTTCTGAAAACTACACATTTGTTCTGCAAGATGAGGTTTAAAGCTATCATTGGAATAATTCTCAATATACAATTCATCCATTTGTCGTTTATTTTAATGATAATGGTACACTAAACCATTTAAGTTTTGTGGTTATTTCGGACATTTCAAAGCATGACACAGTAGCAGTTCAGTTGTTTATCTCAAAATTATTAGAATTTTTAAAGTCGCAAATAACAGTCCAAAAGTGTATTTTTATGTCAGATGGAGCAGCATCACAATACAAAAACATAAAAAAATTTGCTATCCTTTGTGGATTTAAAGATAAGCATAATGTAGAAATTGAATGGCATTTTTTGGCAACTTCACACGGCAAAGGTCCTTGTGATGCGATTGGCGGTACCCTTAAGAGAATGGCAACCAGAGCATGTTTAGCTAAGCAACACGAGCACCCTATAACGAACCCTAAACAACTGTACGACTAGGCAAATAATCGTAAAGAAGATCTTCAAACAAAAATGTCATTTTGTTATGTTTCTACGGAAGAATACAAAAAGGCTGACACGGAATTTGATCCAATTTTTAAGAAAGTGAAACCAATTCCTGGAACTCGAAAATATCATTGCTATATTCCAGTTTCAAACAACCAAATTGCAGTAAAAATATTCTCTAATTCAAACGATACACCCACATTATTCAATGTATTCAAATAATATGAGTTGTAAAATAAAATAATAAATATATGTATACTGTTTCCTATCTCAACAAATCTTTCATTTGACCACATCAACGTGCTTCTCTCTTCCGCTGCCTCTAGATAGAAACGGGTAAGTCTGACAGCTACCATATCTGAGAATGAATTGTTTGTTTTTTAATATACAATCATGAAAAAAAATCTCGTTGCTGGACATCTCGACGAACATTTGAAAATGGCCTAAAATGTTGAAAATTGTTATAATTATATTTTTTTAATTCGCATTAACTTGAGAACGGCTGGACTTAGGAAAAAAGTTTCTATTAGCAAAGTTATCGAAAATTATGCGTAAAATCCAAATAAATTATTATTTTACTAAAAAATATGCATTTTCATCAACTTGTAAAAATCAACAAAAATTTAAAAAAAATTATAGATTTCTTTTTAAGAAAGTTACCAGCATACACTTTTCACGAAATTTAAGGGTATTCCATAAATTTTCTTGAAAAAAAAATTATAAAGATCGAAGGGGGGTGTTTTGAGATAATCATCGTTTTACGTTTTTTAAATACTAATTTACGAAGTTTTTTCTTTCAGTGTATTTTTTCCGCAAAGATAATTTAACTACCTAAAACTTCTTCTCATATGCCATTTTGATCAGATCAATAGTTTTCAAGTTATGATTTTTTGAAAAAAAAATAATCAATTTTTTTATACGCCCTTTTCAAAAGTTACTCTGAAGGAAAAAATCATATTTAAATGAAAAATGCAACCATTAGTAGCAGCGAACACGTGGGCAATGTTTCATTCAAATCAGAAGGGGTCGAGACAAAATTGACATTTTTTTTAACGATTTGAGCTGGAAATGCTCACTTGCAATCTTAAACCAATTTGATCACAATTGGTTTCGTAGGGGAGTAAAAAAACTAATGTTCCCATGTACATAAACTTGTCTAGGTTGCTCTAAACTATGAGAAACTGTGTATGCTATTTATGTGTTTAGTGGTATGACAAATCAATATTCTTTTTGTAAATGCATACTGCACAACATACTGAAACAGTTCGGAAAGGTCACATGCTATAGATTCTATGGCAAATCATCTCTACTTTTCAAATTTATGGGTACCAGTTTGCTCCTGGTTGCCCCAAACAACAAACAATTTTACCTGGTGTCTCACTTTCCAGCAGGTGCTTCCAAAAATTTAATATTTTGTAATCGTAAAATTGAGCATATTTGTAGTTCTTTGGCGAACGTTTCAGCTGAATTGATCATAAGTTAACAAAGTTACATCATGTCAAAGTTGACCATTTTGGATGAAAATCGGCATGCGCTGCTATTTTATCGAACACAGCTGTATGTGTAAAAAAATGACCAATATGGAAGAGTATGATGTTTAGTATATCAAGCATAAATAGTTATTATGTTCAAGGGGTTTGAACGGGTTGCATTAATTTAATAGCTAAATATAATTAGAAAGAGTTGGACGGTACCTTTTTAGATTTACTAAGGTGATTTCGATGGAACTAATTTTATTTCAAGTACCTCCAACAGTTTTTTTTTAAATTGTGTAACACAGAATAATTATCGTTAAAACATAATTATCATCTTCACTATATACTAAACAATTCTGAACTTTTCTATTAGGGACTATTCACAAACTACATTGAATTTTTTTGAAAGATGCAAGAATTTTTACCCTTTTTACCGCTGCATGGATAATCATCAATACAAATCTTTAAACCAATAAAGGACCATATACACTCGAACATGCCCCTTCCTAAATTTCCCTCGTGGTATATGGACGGCCACTAACGATAAAAATAACTTAATCCGTTTAAGTTAAATAAAATAAGTATCGAAACAAAACTGTTTTTACCCTTCTTACAAAGAAGGGTATAGATATCACTTGAAAAACCGACTATCGATCCGAGTCCCGGAGGGCCGAGTGTCATATACCATTCGACTCAGCTCGACGAGATCGGAACATGTCTGTGTGTGTGTGTGTGTGTGTGTGTACATGTGTATGTGTGTGTGTATGTAACGAAATGAATGCGCTCACGTTTCTCAGCAACCGCTCAACCGATTTGGACAAATTCGGCGCCAAATGATAGGGGTCCCATTGAACGCTATTAAACGGTTTTGGAATCGGTGAACCGGTTCCGGAGATATGGCCGGAATAAGATCCGGTGAATATGGGCCTTCACGCTGGATTTAACGGAAAACGTATCAAAACCATCATGCGACACATCAAATTACTACAGAATTCAAAAATAAGATCAATGCAAGTCGTGTTAAGTGTTCCAGACCACATTGGACACACTTGGACATGTTCCGGGTACCCCGGGGAAGTTGCTTGAATATGAATTGAATTAAAACCCATTAAATCACATTAAAATACGATGATAAGGTGATTGGTAGCCTCACCAAATAGACTACACCCGGATATATTCAGGGTACCCCTAGGCAGTGGCGTAGCGTCACTGGATGACACGGGGGTGGGGGGCTTGGTCACTGATAATGACAATAAAATAAATAAACTTGAATAAGTAAGAAGGGTCTGATCACACCATAGGTGGATAAATTCGGGTTTTTTTTTCCTTTTGTTTGTTTTTTCCGTCGATCTTGTTTTCCGTGCTGAGCACCAATGCTACCGACGTGCCAGGAAGGCAGCTCCCACACCTGAACCCTACCTATCGACCCATCAACTCATGAACCGGGGACCAACGGCTTTACTTCCCATCCGAAGGAAGGCGTGATCAGATATGTTATGCCTCAGAACATCCCGGCGGCGTCGACTGGTATTGAACCCAGGCCTGCTGGGGTGAGAGGTAATCACGCTTACCACTACACCACCGGCGCCGTTCGAAACAAAACTGATTATTTATTATTTTTTCACTTGAACTTCTTGATCCCTCGTAACCACTTCTGGGATGGGCATAAATTGCTACCATCCCGCTTTTTCCACCACCCAGTTACCGTTATCGGGATGCAATGATTACGACGTCGCCCTTTGTTTCAGTTCTGCATTTCCACAGCAGTCGTTGTGCTGTGTCACAATAATTTCGGGGGTACACTACGTTAGGCATAATGGACGTTAGGCATAATCTACCCGATGAATTCCAGAAGGATGATAATGGGGACCGTCTATTGATTGCTCACTTCGGTGACAATAATGAAAGAGCCTTAATTTTTGGAACTCATTAAAACTTGCGACGTCTTGGACAGGCAACGTATTGGGTTACAGATGGTACGTTTGCCACAGTTTCTGGTTTGTTTCGGCAACTCGTCACTGTTCATGGAAGTATCGCTCCCTCACATCAGCAGACGGTTCCGCTAGTTTTCATTCTGATGACAACAAAAACAGAATCGATGTATCGAAAAGTATGGCAGGAAATCCTGTAAGTAGCAGGTATGTTTTTTTTTGTTATTGAATGAAAAACCACAGAATTCACCATTCTTCATTTCATGAGCTGTTCTTTGGCATCATATTTTATTCAACCTTAGCTGTTTTTTTTTGGTATTGAATGAAAAATCACAGAATTCACCATTTATTATTTCATGAGCTGATCTTTGAGGAAAACCTTTTCTTTTTTGACAATGGCAATATGTGTGTAAGAATATATTACAACAATTGTGTGATTTTTTTATTTCTAGATGCGATTGATTTCAAGATATAGTTCAAAACTATGCTGAATTTTCATTGCTAGAATACTTATCCGTTATCGCTACTAATCTTGGATCTAAGTAAATATGTAGCTACGTCACTTATGATATAATAAATAATTGATTCCAAACTGTGCTTATTAAATAAACTATGTTTGTTTAACTTGTACCATTTTTTATTCAACGCTTAGCCTAATTTAAGCATTGTTTACAGGTTTCTAGACATGTACAGCAGCAAGGTATTTTATGCCTAACGTCGATTAGGCCTAACGTCCATTATGCCTAATGACTTTATGCCTAACGTCCATTATGCCTAACGTATTTATGCCGAATGGGGTACACTCTACTTTCGGTTACATCCATTACATTGGTCGTTGACTTACTTGAGAAGACGTTTGAATCCGTCCAAGGCTCCAGCCAGTACACGGCATTCAACACCCGATGGCCAATTTGAAGTGAAAACTTGAATTCAACGAAGTTCAAAAGAACCGTGCGAAGAGCATGGAAATCGGAAGTGGTTATCACAATAGGGGGACCTTATACATATCAAATTGATTGCTCAAATAAATTTCATCAGAAGGGATCAAGCGATTGTCATTTTCTTTTGCGTTTAGGTGCCATGGCGGCAGGAAACGGTTTCTCGGCTTCTAAGCTATAAGCATTTTGAAATTCCTGGTTTTTTCCTGGTTTTCCTGGTCAATGATTTAAAAATTTCCTGGTTTTAAAAACCATGTATTTAAAAAACAATTTTTAATAACAAAAAAATAAAGTGAATCCTTGTACCATCGTTCTTCGCGCAATGCGGAATTTCACAAACCAAAATAGGTATTAAGGTTCTTGTGAATGCCCGTGAAATCTTTATCTGATTGTTTGCTGTAAAGAAGCTAGTAGGGAGCCCCGGCGCCTATTTCCGTTCTATGTGCTAAAACTATAATAGCAAAGCGTTTTCACTCCTGTTTTTGCAAAAAACATCTTTGCTTACAAGATTAATTACGATTGACACTGAAACATTTGCGATAACCCGTAAAATTAGCGATTTTGGGGGTGTATGACGAAGAAAAGCTGATATACGACGGACTAGCACGGAGCCCTATCTAATGTCTGAAATTTAGAGATAAGCTCCTAAATCTTGAGATTTACGGATTTCCAGTTTATTTAAATTTTCCGCAAATTGTCAACGATTAAGGATCTTATTTAGCGGAATTTTGATTTCAACATGATTTCAAAATCATATGATTAAAAGATTTCATAAACAACGCTGGTTTAATAACTCTGAAGTTCATAGAAGCTCCCTTAAGTTCGTAGAACTTCCCTGAAGCGTTAAGGTCTTTCCTGAAGGGTTCATTGAAGTTTGTATTGCCTGAATGTCATGGGACTTCCCCGAAGTTCGAAGGACTTTTTTTTTAATCTTAGGACTTCCCTGAAGTTCGGAGTTTTTTGAAATTCATAGGAATTTCTTAAATATCGTAGAAGTACCACGAAGTTCGTAAGACTTCCTTCAAGTTCGAAGAACTTTCTCGAAGATCTGAGGACTTCCCTGAAGTTTAAAGGTCTTAACTGAATATATGAGGACCCTAAATTTAGAAGAGCTTCCCTGAAGTTCATAAGGCTTTAAATATCGAAGGGTTTTCCAACAGTTTGTGGGTCTTTGCTTAATTTCTTGGAAATTCTTTGAAGTTTGGAGAGCTCCCATGAATTTCGTAGGACTACCTGTAGTTCAAACGACTTCTCGGAAGTTCTAGGAACTTTTTTGAGCAAACTATGTTAAGTTCAGAGGACTTCCCAAGAATATTGAAGACTTCTCTGAAGCTCGGAAAAAAATCAATAGGATTATCCTTAAGTTTTAAGCAATGCCTAAATGTCGTAGAAGTTACATTAAATCTGTAGAAAATTCTGTAAAATTCGTAGTTATTCCCCAAAGATTAAAGGACTTCCCTGAAGTTCGTAAGACTTCTCTGAAATTTGTAGAACTTCTCTGAAGGTTCAGATAGATTTCCTGACCGTCGTAAGTCATCACAGTAGTTCACAGGATTTTCCTGAAACTTGTAAGACTTTCCCGAATTTTGTAGAAGTTGCATGAAGTTCTAAATCCTTATCTGAAGTTTTTAGAACATGTTGAACAGGTACTTCAAAGTAGTTACGCATCGGCACTCCTTAAGTCTGCTATCAATTAAGCACAAATCATACATGCAATTGATTTCTCGAATTAAAAAATTAAATTAAAAATAAATACAAAATATATTTACTAAATCCTCAGGGTAGATTTTGTTCATCAATGTTTAGTTGTGTGAAAGATTTAGCTTGAACAAAATGGTTAGTTTTGACCTGATTATAAAAAGAAACTTTGACATACATAAAATTTAAAACCTATTTGAATTATACAAACAAGATTATTTTCCTGGTGGACTTATGAAATTCCTGGTTTTTTCCCGGTTTTTCCTGGTGAAAATAAATTCCCGACTCTTTCCCGGTTTTCCTGGTTCACTTGCCACCCTGCAGAAGAATCCCAAGGATCGAAGAGGAATTTTCCAAACCGAGCAAGATTACCTCCGGTAGGGTCCAAACAAGGATCGAAGAGGAATAAGAATCGAACAAGGTAGAAAACTTGCAGGTAATATTTAGCACTGAGAAGTGCTGTTTAAAGTTGTTGTAAATTTAGGTAGCAGTAATACTTTCTTTAGAAAAAAAAGCAAATAGATCAGCACAGTAAAAAAGCACAATGCGGACTGGTGATCCCATGGTTATCTGTGCTAGCAGCATGCTTGGCATGCACAGTTTTACACAGCAACTGCTCATTTATTAATAACTTTTCACTCAGTTGTTGAAATTTATTTTTCTTTAAAGTAATTGAAAGATTAGAGCGGCGCCGGTGGTTCAGTGGTAAGCGTGATTACCTCTCACCCCAGCAGGCCTGGGTTCAATCCCAGTCGGCGCCGCCGGGATGTTCTGAGGCATAACATCTCTGATCACGCCTTCCTTCGGATGGGAAGCAAAGCCGTTGGTCCTCGGTTCATGAGTTGATGGGTCGATAGGTAGGGTCCAGGTGTGGGAGCTGCCTCCCTGGCGTCGGTAGCATTGGTGCTCAGCACGGAAAACAAGATCGACGGAAAACAAATCAAAGGAAAAAATATGATAGATTAGGACCATAGTTTACTAAATATCTGCACAGAGTAGGTAAATCTTAACATCTGAATAAACACCAATGAATTTTTACACTTACAGGCCGAGATGTGCAGCGAGCATTTCTCACTTAATTTTTACAACGCAAAAGCAAATATAGTTTATAACTAGAAATCAACTTTTTTTTAACGTATCTATAGCAAGCTTAAACTCTATTCTATCTACTGCTTCAAAAAGAACTATGTTTCGTCAACTGTGTGCAAAGTTATTAGCAAATGAGCAGTTCACCAAAAATGTGTATGCCAAGCATGGCGAGCAGTCCTTTATGGGAACCGTGTTCTGAGCCGGATTGACGTAAATCAGGAATGTTACATCTGAGTCTACTACCCATCACCTTTGGTGACTACTGTTGAACGTATCCGGAGCCCTGCCAAGGTTTTAACTGTCGTGCATCCTTGAGCATTATGTCGCAATTGGAATCTCACCCATTGGAACTCACATTTATTACTGTCTTAGCTAGCATCAGTTTTATAATAGCGAATCACATAGATAATAGGTAAATTTGACCTAAAACCGATGGGAATTAACAGTCTGCACAAGCCACGTAAGTGCAAAGTTGCATACTAATCCGTTCGCTACTGTCCAAGTCTTCCTGTTCGAATTGCTTACACAAACAACCAACGGTACACTTCTCTATGAAGGTCAAATCCCGATTCTATCACGGGGCACAAATACCGCCAACAAAGGAAATCTTACAATCTCCACCGTCCGTCGCGTTGTCACAGCAGCGGTCGGTCTCCAGAGGCTTGCTCTAGTTGCATCGTCGCAGTCCTACACACATGACCGAATGTAAAGCACAATGCATCACCACTCGACGACGATCGATGGTCATTCTTTGTATTGCGGTGGTGGCCATGGCGTCCCTTTCTGGGTTCTTCCTCATTTCACACAGCAGAATGCACGGGTTGTTTACCCATAATATTCGGGACACAAACTGCATTTTCCGTCCGTCTGAGTATCATCTGCGCGTCATCGTAGATAACGGTCAGCCAAAACGGAAGCCAAACAAAGCATCGAAGAACAGTACATGCTGGTTTGCACGTATTGAAAAAAAGTGTGTGTGTCGTTGTCGTCGTCGTCGAACAAACCAAATCCATTTGACATTGGTCTGGTTTCCTAGCATGTAACCATCGTTGTTGTCGTCGTCGATGCTATTTTTTTGATATTGCAAAGTGGGTTTAATTTTAGAACTTCACGTTTCGATTTCGGCTCATTAGTAGTGGACGATACTCGGTCAGATGAACGGTGTAATTTTGTGGATAAACATCTAGAAAATGGCTTCGATTGGAATCTGTGCAGACGATAGTTGTAGGGCTTCATGTTCTATTTGGTAATCAATACTTTTTGCCCCGGATCGAGGGTGGTTGTTGATCGGTATCATCGAGGACGGCCTTTAATGTAAAGCCACCACAAAACAGAACACAGTTTCGCCACGCTGTAGCCCATCGGAAGTGGGTCGTAATTAAATTGCTGACCCGGTCTCTCATCGGTTTCATTTTTTTTTTGGCAACCAGAAGCGCTTCGGACGTCACACTTTCCTTGAATTTTCCGCAAGCGAAAGACACGAAAAGCGGAGCAACATAAAATTTTAATGTAGAGAAAAAGGTCGAATCTGGATCGCGGCTACAACTACGGACGGACCATCAGAGCTGGGATATCGAGGAGATCTCGTGCGCACGCAGCAGCAGCAACAATCCGAAAACACACACACACACTCACCAGCAAACAACTGCGCCACGATATATGGTTTAGTAGGTCAAGTTGGGGATCCGACTGATTCAGCACAGGTAAAACCGAAAACGAACGAGATGGATGGATGGATGGATGAACGGAATCAACCTGCCGGCGAGAGCAAACTATACCTACATAGAGAGGCTGGGTTTTGTTTTGATCTCGTTTTCTGGTCCGCGTAGCGCAAATGGCAAAATTGGTTTGCCAAGACCGTACACAGACCGTAGGGAGCAGACTCGCAATTTAATGACCTCCGCCGTTCGAAACTGCATGTTTGTATTTTGCTGAGCATAAACACCACAACGAGCGTCGAGCGATGGGCATTGGACCAGGACCGAGGAAAAATAATGACGGTTCGAAGTTTGATTCAGGTGCGTGGAGAACGTTGAAGCATTCGAGTGATTTCAGATAATTCAGGGAGCTGGAAAGAACCAGCAGAGTCGATCAATTGTGCCATAATAGATTTTGCAGCAATTTCTCCGCAATGTTCGTTTTAGAATCTTGAAAAATTGCCCATAATCTTTAAAACATTATCCAAGTCCGAGAGTTGTATGTTGTAAAATTTTCAAAATAGCGCCCTTGAAATTTTTCAACAAATTGTAGCACGAAAACGGAATTTCTGATCGAAATGGACGTCTGAGATAAACTTGTAGAGAAAAATAATTTCTTTTTGGAAAACAATTTTTTTTCAAGTAAACATAAAAAATTTAAACCCAAATATCTCAAAATGTCCTTGCCCGATAAAAAAATAGTGTATTCTGAAGGCAATCTGGGAAAAAAAACCTAACATATGATGTTGGAAGAAACTTCAGAAAGAAAGCCAGAAACACTTTTGGAGAAACTCGGAATAGATCAGGGCTGAAATTCATAAATTTTTCGATGGAGGTTAGAAGATCCTTGAAGCAGTGGCGTCGCCTAACCTCACTTTTGACGTAGAACTACGTCTTTGTCGACTATACTGGGGTACAAATAGTGTTAGGTTTTGAACACTTGTATTTTCTCATTTATAGATTAAATTAAAATCCAATTACGCCAATCGATACGTTATTACACTTAACGAATCTGAATCAATCTTTTGAAAAATGCGCAAATGATAATTTTATCACTGCTTTCATGAACTAAACGTTTTCCCCAAACCCAGTCATCATAAACGAATACCACTTGGTTGCACATCATTCTGCTTGAACCTGAGAAGATATAAAATAGCCCTGCTTTCCTGCCTCTGCTCATTATCGCTTCGAACGGCGTGGCACTAGGTCCTGCAGCAAGCAGGAAGTAAAGCCGTTGGTCCCCGGTTCATGAGTTGATGGGTCGATATATAGGGTCCAGGTGTGGGAGCTGCCTCCCTGGCGTCGGTAGCATTGGTGCTCTGCACGGAAAACAAGATCGACGGAAAACAAATCAAGGAAAAAAAAAAAGATTTCCGACCTCTACACGTCATCCAAAAATACTTATTTTGTAGGTTACTTAACAGTTTTTCAGAGTCGAAAGTTGCCATTTTGGATTCCAAAATGGAGTCAAACATAAATTTACGACCTCCACACGTCGTCCCCGTTCCAAAAATATCCATATAAAAACTGGAAGGCGGCATCTTACTTATCTTACTGATCAGGCTAAGGCCTTGATGTCCTCTGCTGTCCGAAGAAGTCGTCTCCACTCTACTCGATCCATAGCCAGCCTCGTAGTCTGCGAAGGGTCAACAGGTCGCCTTCTACTTGGTCGATCCACCTTGCCCGTTGCACGCCTCTTCTTCTTATTCCTGTTGGGTCGCTTTCGAAAACTATTTTCACTGGGTCGTCGTCCGGCTTTCTTACGATGTGCCCAGCCCAGCGTAGTCGCCCAATTTTTAGTTCTCCAGCAGCTGGTGCAATTCGTGTTTCATTCGCCACGTTCCTTCATCCATCTGCACTCCACCGTAGATGGTACGCAACACCTTCCGTTCGAAAAACCAAGAGCGCGTTGGTCCTCCACGAGCATAGTCATCTTGAATTTTAGAAAACTGGAAGTCGCCATCTTGGATTCCAGAATGGCAAGGAACAAATCCTAATTGACAGGTCCTTCGAAGTATTTAAGCACCCTCCAAGTGCACGCCACTTTTTCTGTTAAAAGTGAATTCTTTAACACTCCGAATACGATGCCTCCAAATAATGTGAAACGGCAAGTTTGCAATGGCATAACTTAGCCATTTCTTCATGAATTGTAAAAAGATTAAAAATAGGGTCGTCTACTTTATTCAAAAACGAAATGAGTCTTATGGGTTTTGCATGTGGCCTAAGATCCATAAATTAGATTAATGGGCTCAAATGTTCATAATTAGCCAGAATACAGTCATGATTCCTATATATGGATCCTGGAGACAACGGAACGGTCCTTCGGAAGATTCGGAACATCCTTAAAATTAGTCAATCCACGAAACTGATCCTAGAGTTCCACGGTTTTTTTTTTCTAAAACATTAGGAACTGTGATATAAGAAAGAATTTGGGTTCATGACATAAACAAGATACCGGATGTCCATGGGAGCATGCTCAGGAAGATTCGAAACATCTTTAAAAGTGGTCAATCCATAAAACTGATCCTAGAGCTACGTGATTTTTTCGAAAACACGTGAAACTGTGAAAGGGGAATTTACGTATTCTCGTCAATCTAAGCAGCGTCCGTACTTCTATTAGTAATTTCTCAGCGTCACACTCATACACGTTGAACACGTTTTTACAACGCTCCAAACTTCTCAGGTGAGTGTGACTATTGTCGGCAGTCTCTTTTTCTTCGGCACCATTTCCATTTGAACTGCGTGTTAACCAGCTGTTCTATTATCTGCAAATCGAAATCAGCCGTATTTTGTAGTGTGTATATTTCATTTAAAGAAAAATCTGGCATAACAGGATTGCTCAGTCGTAAAAATGTAATAAGATTGAAGAATCAGTTGAATACATTCAGCGAAGAGTTTTGATGGGAGAATACAGTGAAATTAACGTTTCAATTCCGGTTGCCGAAAACAGTCAATGGAACGCATAATTTACCTACTTGAACACTAAGAAATAAGTTACTCAAATGCTTTAACCGCATATATAAGAGATTTCGCGTATTGAGAGAATAATATAGTAATCGAGTACAACAAACTCAGGGGAATACAATACCTCCAAAAGTTTAAAAGTTATTAATTATCACATACCTCTACTTTTACTTATTTCCCAAACTATTCCTCTCCTTGTTTATTTGCTTACTGATATTGGTCTGCTTGCGTTTTCTTATTAAAGTTCAAGACTAAATAAGAAGATTTATTCTTCAACTTTAAAGGTTAGTTGCCCCCCTAAGCGGACCCCCCGCATCCATATTCTTTTGTTAATCTACCTAATGTCATTAGACTTTCTGAAGTTTCTTATTTGAGTTCATTTGATGATTATGATATCACATTAGTCTAATTTAATAAATTATTAAAAGCTCTAATTCACCTTATCAATCATAACCCATGCTTTATTAAGAACCTGCACATCAGGGTGCCTTCCATTCATTTTGACTAAAAAAATGATTTATGAAATTATGGAAAAATAAGATATTCTGATGATATTTTGTATGTGTAAGTAATAAGAAAAGATTGTAAAGTTTGTGTTTGACACATCAAACCTGCAAATTTAGCTTTGATAGAGTCACAATGAGCGTTTTTCTGATCGCCTCTTCGCGAAGAGTGAAGAGCGAAGAGTGGGTGAGATAAATTACAAAATCGCTTAAAGGGTGTCCACGATGAAATTGCCACACACAAAATTGATTCGCAAAATTCGAGTTTTCATCCGATTGCCATCAAATTTTCAGGGATTGAGAAATAACTATTAAACTTCATTTTACCATTTTACTCGTATTTTATTTACAGTCCATACGCAAATGCCCGCACCTTGGCCTTAACCCCGGCCATAAGATTCTGCACAACCTGTGAATCAACCGTTTTTTGCATGTACCCATACTTTCTTCAGTTCCTCGACTGTCTTCACTACCTTAGGTCGTTTAAGAAGGTGCTGCTTCATAATCGCCCAGTACTTCTCGATGGGGCGGAGCTCCGGAGTGTTGGGAGGGTTGAACATTTTCGGCACGAAATTGACCTTATTGTCCGCATACCACTTCAGCACGTCCTTGGAGTAGTGGCATGAGGCCAAATCCGGCCAGAAGATTGTTGGGACGTTGTGGGCCTTCAGGAGAGGAAGCAGCCGCTTCTGGAGGCACTCTTTTATGTACACCTGTCCGTTCATCGTGTCCTGGGTCACGAAAGGTTCACTCCGCTTCCTGCACGTGCAGATGGCTTGCCAAACCAGGAATTTCTTCGCAAATTTGGACATCTTCTGAGTGCGGACATGCTCCGGAACGCTGAACTTATCCTTGGCCGTGAAAAACAGGTTGCCGGGGATCTGTTTGAAGTCGGCCTTCACATATGTTTCGTCGTCCATAATGCAGCATTCAATTTTCGTCAGCATGTTGAGGTACAACTTCCTGGCACGGGTTTTGGCGGACTTGTTCTGCTTCTCGTCGCGATTAGGGGCCTTTTGTACCTTGAACGTTCGAAGCCCAGCCTTAGTTTTGGCCTTCTGGACAAAACTTCGGCATAGGTGCAACTTCTTAGCCACATCCCTAACGGAGGCGTTCGGATTTCGGTTGAAGGCCCCAACTACGCGGTTGTGATTTTTGGTGTTGTACGGAATACTTTTTCCTTCACTTCTGGGCTTCCGATCGGTGGTTAACCGTTCCTCGAACCGCTTAATCACTCGCGACATCGTGGAATTCGCGATTCCCAACGTTTTAGCGATGGAACGAAGCGAGAGATCCTTGTTCTCGTGATGAATGCGCAAGATTTTATCACGCACGAGCTGTTCTTTCGACTCCATTTCCGCGAGTTTTGATCACAGGACTTTAAAACTTGCAGGATGTAAATAATGCACTATGAACTAAATCCACCCAAATTTTCATTAAATTCTACCCAACGGTTAAAAAGTTAGAGCAATTTCATAGTGTGGCAATTTCATCGTGGACACCCTTTATTGCGACTCTCATGTAGCAAAATTGGCAGGTATTATGTGTCAAACACAAACTTTACAATCTTTTCTTGTTGTTTACACAATCAAAGTATTTTCATAATATCTTATTATTCCATGCTTTCTTAAAACATTTTGTTAGTCAAAATGAATGGAAGGCACCCTTGCACTTGTGCTTGTAATCTAAAATTAAACGTGTTTCAAGTACTTTTGATTTTGGCCTATACCTATTAATTATATCTTAGTTCGACCCAGGTAACACCTTCATGTGACTAAAATGCTTCATTTTGAAGTTAGCTTGAGCTTGATTGACCGCTCACGGTTGCTACTCTGTTACTGCCAGATCAGCTGTAATTACACAGAGAACCAATAGACGATGCTTGGGACTAGCAATCATCCTCAATGTGTAAAAACTGGTGATCTTAAATTAGGCAATACCAGCGCCGGCCGCGCCCGAACACAGGTCAAGAAAGGAATGGGAAGAATTGTGTTGACATGACACTCGCTTTGATGGAAGCCGAGAACACCTCTGCACTTCCACGAGGAATCACTGGGATGTTGGATAAGAGGGTTGGATTTGCAGCAGGGTTCGTTTTGGTAAACGATAAGCTGAATTGATGTCCTAACGATCATATAACGCGAAGGAGCTTGGGACTAAACCCACGGTCTTCTGCTCAGTAAGCAAAAACGTTTGCCACTAGGCAGACGAGCACCTTTTTAATCACCGAGTTGCTGTTATTACCATGTAGTCATATTAACAAATAAAACGATTGACGAATCTTGAATGTGGATGGGCCTGAGATTAGACTCATGATGTTCTGCTCAGTAAGCAAAAACGGTTGCTCTAAGGCCACCGAGCCCCTCATATCACATAATACCGTTGCTCAAATTTGTGTATCCATTCAAACCCGGAACCAACGACAACAACGAGTTTCGCAAAATACACGATACAGAAGCGATTTTACCATAAATCTCTTTGCTATGTATGGACCTGGGACCGCGTTTTTCTGCTCAGTAAGCAGGCCACTGTAACCGACGATCTTTCAAATCCGAAAACTAAAAACTACGAAAAAGTACTTAGGCCTTCATTAAGATCCACTTTCACGCGACGTTCAATGACAGGGTCCTATCCAGGATTACATCTGAAAAATCCAAATCTGGCCAACGCCCACCCTAAACCTAAACCTGTTCTAATCCACCTGAAATGACTAACGAATGGAAGACTTTGACTACCCAGCCATGCAATAGTCTCATTCCGTGCCTTATGGCAACTTGATGATTCTATTGCGCTCATCTTTTGGCACCACCCAGGGGAGACTTGGTCCTGTACCCAATGCTTAACTTATCTCCATTCCGCTCAGCTACTCGCAATTTCTTGTGATATAGTGGGCGGAATATTATTATATGAGACAATTCAATACAGACGTCATTCCAAATTTGGCAGATCGACAGGTAACCTGTGAGTTACCACGATAGTTGCTATTCAACAACTCGACAACGTCCCATCGTTAACGCCTGCTATGAGAATTTCCCATTGCAGACGCCAACGAAATGACGTCATCGAGCTATCGACCAACTACCGGAAGAATCGATGAGCTACCTCTCCCCCACTTCATTTTGAAGTTAGTTTCCTAGCTGATTTTTAAATTATATAGGGTATATGCTCCAACTATGCTCACACGCTTCCACTATGTCGCACCACAAAAATAAATATGGGTATGTCACAATAGAAGCACACCACAGTGGAAATCCCGAGCCATAGTTCAAACACTTATCCCAAATCAAAATGAAGCACCTATAAGATTAGTTACAATACCATGTACAAAAATGATGTTTAACATTTTTTCCTCAGTAATACCTCAATGAAAACAACAATGAAAGCTTGTCATGCAAATAGAAGGAGCACCGTTGGGCACTTTCTGAAATATTTCAATAGTATAATTCCCTTGCAAACCCAAATAAATCTATCTGCGGAAAAATAAATAAAATAAGAGTGATTTGCGGCAAAACCGCCAGTATCACACTCAACGTCAGTGCCTATACGTAAGCGTACTACTACGCGGCTCTCAATTAAAGGAGTAACAAGTGTGATACTATCACTGCTAGACTAGATCTTTGGTTCTCTCATGCAGTGGTTTATCACAGAGGGGAAGCTTAGTAATCCCCATTGCCTGCCCATGGCGCCATTCTATTGCGGCATGAGCCATGAACGCCGGCCATAAACCTACCGTCTCCAACACTCCACTATAAAGCATGAAATTAAGCCCGCCCACCAACAGCAAGGTGCAAACACTAGCCAAGGGGAGGGAAGAAATATTTCCCCGAATTTGAATTAAATTCCCTGATTTTCCAGGGCTCGTAGCAATGAGGAAATTTTATAAAAAGAAATTTTTTATTGAAGTACCATCAGTAATCAATTTACACTCAGTTCACTAAATTCTAAGGAAGCATTTTTGATTTAGAGAGGAAACAGTTAAAAAAGCATGCTAAATATACATTTTTTTCGGAAAAAATTCTATATATAACATCTCCGGGAAATAAACTCTGTGAAGAATACTTAGAAGATAATTACTTTTTAGCTGCATGCTTGCTAATTTGAGTTACGTCCCTACCTAAAAGCAATTATCTGTTATAATATTGTGTCAAACTATTCTCGACAATATTTTATTATTAATACAAGAAAAATATCGTTCACTTGGTTTTCAATGAAAAACTTTAATTTGATCATGAAGTAATGAAATTGGGTTGTTAGCGGAATGCTTAAATAAAATAGCAAAAAAGGTTATCTTCCATTTAATTCCACTTAAATAATTTTGGTATCCATGACAGATACGTATTTCGACTACAATGTGCAGTCTTCAACAGTGTCATTCCCACTAAAGACTTATAAAAAAAAACCAGTGGCGTCCCGTAACCTCACTTTTTACCTGTGCACTAACTTTGAAAACCAGATTTAATGCCATATTCATACTCGAATCGGTTGAAAAATACACTTAATCTTCTGGGTTACTCAATATCTATCCATTGCGAATAATATTGCAATATACCAGGTGCACAGGTAGATGTAGGTTAAGAAAACGCCACTGAAAAAAACCTAACCCCCTTTAGGGGGGTTACCCGTCGAACGGCCTTCGGTAGATGGGATGAGTTCATTCTAGGCACCAGCGGACCTGAGGTATCCACATAAAACTTTCATCCCTATCAAAGGCGAGACCCCCCAACCTTAGGGTAACCTTGAACCTGCTTTCCGCAACATTGAAGATTGATGATAACAATACCGGTACGGCCAAGCGCCGAAGGGAATTCACCGCGCGCAGGTAATTAATTGAATAATAATCAACCATTGCCGCAAGTCAAATAGTTACAATACCTGAATGGTATCACGTCACATCTTTGAAACGGTGCGCCTTTCTTCGCACGTATTTGATTCGAGCACGGCGGCACGGTACGTCCCGAACGAAAGCAGACGAAAATACAGGAATCCCCGGAAAAGCGCGGTGGATGGTGCAGTCCACCCACCGCTATTTCTCGGCTGTCCTCCAACCAATTAAGAGTATTTTCTGTAGGTGACTAGTGTGTGGTTGATTGACACTAACCACCTGCAAAAAATCAGCTCAATTAGTTGTCGGAGGACTGCCTATAAATAGCGGTTCATGGACTGCATCTGCAACCGCGCTATTCGGGGGATTCCTGTAATTACAAGCAGAGAATGGTAACGGGTACTTGGCGGCGGCACTCGTCCGTATACCATCATATAATGGTGGAGAGGTGCCTGTTATTTTTACGACAAATACGGAGACAGGCCGATTACTGACTGACTGTTGTTTTGCTTGTTGACGAAAGAAATCTGACGGCTTCCGCCTCAACAGCTGCGTTATTGTTGTCGATGTTGTTTTTTGATTGTTTTTGGGTGATCATCGACGGTTTTATAGATCATTCATTGTTTCAAGCCGGAATGGAGGAAGTGACATCTACGCATTTAGCAAACGCAATTACCTGGGATGATTTTGCAGTTTTCTACAAGAGCGAATTTGCCACCTTTGCCATCCAGTTGCAGGTATTGAACAAGGTTGAAAATGACCAGCAATTAGCAATGTGTACAAAAGCAATTGAGGAAAACTCCAGTCCGGTCTAATTAGAACTAGGAACAGCGCTGGAATTTCCTATTAGTTCAAGATCAGAACCCATTCAAGAGTGGCATAATTTTGCTCGGCCGTCGAATGCACTTCAATCATAGGTGACGTGTGCTTGCTTCACAACCACATCCACCTCCACAATGAACGAACGAGCGAGAGAGAGAAAAAAAAGAGAGGCACAAGGTGTCTACGAGGTGCTCAACAACAGTGCTAATCGCGTCAGTCCAGTCATACCCCTATATATTGACTGACGGTGCTTCCGTTTGAAGTTCTTCCACTCTCGCTTGACTTTGACTGCTTTACGTCTCTGTGTACACGGATTACACGAGAACCCGTTAAAAATAGACCAAAACTGTTATAAAAGGAAAGGGAGTAGCAAAATGTTCACTTTGTTGCAATATTTAGGAGGGCTGGGTGTGACGGCCGCCCTTGGAAACACTGACTGCATCGGAGTGCATTTCTTGTGCCATGTTTACGGAATGTTTGCGTCTGTACAAGAGCGATTCCCGACATATCCAACCAAGTCCGATGATGCAATCCATTTCCGAGAGCGGTCTTCTGCGCGCAGTAAAATAACAGTGCTTGTAAATTAGATTTTGTTATTCCGGATCTGCGTGACTTATGGACATGCATACGTATGGGGTATAGAGATTTCACAGGCATAGCACGACAAGGTCACCGGGGAGATACGAAAACCAGTGCCAAATGTTTCTAAGGGTTGAGGAGCAGCAGGACGGCTGGAGAGTGCGGTTGTCAAAACCACTGGAAATGGAAATATAAATATGGGATATAATGAAATAAATGCACCGTGCCAAAGCGGAAGCGGCCGAGCTGCATATGATGGTGTGCGGTTGGTGCATACTTTGGTCGGTACGGTGCTTGGTTAGGGTTACCAGTTCGTTGGTGAGATACTTAGTGCACGATAAGTTTATTTCATTTAATAGATTTGCAAATATTTTGACAAAATGAGTTTCTTCATCTTACAACATGATTCTAGAAGTTATATATCCATGCAAAATGAGCATGAACATGACTGACCGCCCCCGGTTGCTACTCTGTTATTGCCAGCTCAGATGTAATTACACAGAGAACCAATAGACGATGCTTGGGATTAGAATTCATCCTCAATGTTAAATTTCCAGTCCCATGGAGAATAACCTTGGAGTGCCCCAGGGAAGTGTATTAGTGCCTTTTTGTATTTATGCAGACGAAACTATGTTAATCCTTGCTGCCAAGGATTTAGATGATGCCGTTTTACTTGAATGAAGAGTTGCATCCTCTAAGTAGACGGTTAAATTAGAAGCAATTGAGATTGAATATAAGTAAAACTAAACTCATGGTAGTTTCACGGAAGATTGTTGTCTCCGTTGTAATTTATAATGAGGCTATTGAGTATGGAATTCTATGTCGATTGAAAAACGATTTAACTATTACCAGTAAAATACAGCTATACAAATCAATCATCTCTTATCAACTGGACAAATATGGCAAATATAGATTATGCAGAACACAATAATGCGTTTGATTTTAAGATGTAATAGATACACTTTCTCACTTTAAACTGATTGTCGGTGAAGCAAAGAATTGTATATTTGAATATGGTGTTCATTTTTAAATGGGTGGCTTTCATAGATATAATAGAAACGCGGAGGAAATAAGAACACCACATTTCATGACCTGTGCTTTATAAAATTCATTATATTTTAAAGGAATGAATGTTTTCAATTCGATGCCTAGACACATTAAACGTGCAACAACACATTAAACGTGCAACAACACAGCTGTCACAACGACTTTTTAATAATTATTGTATCACTGCAGAAACTTGTTTGTTCGCCACGATGGTGATGATGGTTTTTTCATATTTGAGTTAATAGTAGTAGTTACTAAAAAAAAATTATTTTTGTATGTTCTACAAAGGTTTTAGCCTCGCTCACGTATCACGAATATAGAGAACGGAATATAACATATGATAAAAAATTGAACTTTCAAGCTTATTTGGAAGATGCCGTGAATTAAGGGGTGTCCCAATCAAATCACGGAAAAAACGCTGTAGAAAATTACCTAGTTCAGCGTTCCTTTTCAAACTTTCAGACAGTAAAATATAACCCATTAGTAAGCTTTTGGCATATTTATTTCACTCAACTTCAATACCATAACCGTACAATCGCACCTTACGCTTAACTCCACTCATTAGGTTCTGCAGGCGCTTCTGTAGACACTCCTTGATATAGATCTCCCCGTTTACAGTCCCGGTAGTCACGAACGGCGCACTCCGTTTGCCACATGAGCAGATCGCTTGCCAAATCGTGTATTTCTTGGCAAACAGTAGCCCCGGAAGCTGCCAGAAGTCCGCCTTGACGTAAGTCTCATCATCCATGATGATACAATGAGGCTTCGTCAGCATCTGGGTGTACAGTTTCCAGGCCCATGACTTTCCCACCGTATTTTGCCGTTCGTCTCGATTTGGCACACTTCTGCACTTTGTACGTATGCAGTCCCTCCCGGTCCTTGGCTCTCTGAACGAAAGACTTGGACAGATTCAACTTTTTGGCTACATCCCTGACTGAATTCCGCTTGAACGCTTTCACGACACGCTTGTGGTTCTGATCTCTAAAAGAACATCCATTCTGACCGCATTTCTCCTTCCGTTCGATGCTCAGAGTTTCGTAGTAACGTTTAATCACACGACTCACCGTTGACTGCACGATTCCGGGTTATTTTCCGATGTCCCGATGGGAGAGTTGAGGATTTTTCAGGTGCTGTTTTCGGGTGACACCATTTTTTTTCAACTTTCGAAAAACTGACAGTGATAAAAATACAGTGTAAACAATACACTCTAAACTACTTCTACCCAAATTTTCAAGAGAAAATACCCAATGGGTAAATTTCTACAGCGTCGTCATTTTGTACTAACAAAACGCAGACGGAATGAATTCTGACGTTCGCGATTATCACCTAGCTGTATCGGATCGGTGCTACGATGTCATCGTTCTTGCCGAGAATTGGCTCGATTCTCGAACGCTTTCCAGTCCGGCATTCGGATCCCAGTGCAGTATTAAGTTTTCCGCTGCGACCGAAATCCGAACAACAGTCGAAAATCTACTGGATTCTCATGGCAGTTCGTTGCGGGTTGAAGGCGGGAGTTATTGAAAATGTCTTGTGGAACTGTGTGGAACAAGCTTGGGTGGCCATGTGATCGCACACTGTACCTATATGCACAAGCATATGCGCGGTGTACATTGCACCTGATCAGGTTCGTGACAACGAACTTATCGAAACTCATTGCTGATCCGTTTTTACAATAATGGAGATTGATGAGATAATCGTTCTGGGTGACTTCAATCTAGCTGGCGTTTCATGGAAACCTTCTCATAGCGGCTTCCGTTACCCAAACCCTGTACACTCTGTATTTCACAGAGGAGCAGTTAGCCTTCTCGACTGCTATCGTTCAGCAACGCTATCTCAAATCAACCACATAGTCAACGAGAACAATCTCTGTTTCGCAAGCGCAAGGTATCCCATTCATCTCCACGGCATCTTCTCCACTAGTAAACTAAGTTCATATCATCCTCCTTTGGTTGTCACATACAATCACGCTTGGGATTTTATCAACATTTCCACAACCGTGTCATACGTCTTCCGGAAAGCAGATCATCGTAGTATCGTCGACTGCCGCGCAAACCTTTTCACATGTCTTGGCATTTGTCATTGACAGACACGTACCGAAAAGAAATCACCATAAAGTTTCTCATCCTGCCTGCGAGTGGGCTGCGTGGGTTGAAGTCGACCAAGAGAGCCGCATTAAGGAAATTCATCAAGTATCGCAAGGTTTCGCTGAAACACCACTACGTTAGGCTCAATTATGAGTTCAAGCGAATTAGCCGTCGATGCTATTCGCGTTATCAACGAGGGATTCAGAGAAAACTCAAGTCGCATCCGAAGTCTTTCTGGAATTACGTCGCTTCTACCTCTCAGGGGATATGTCGCTCTGACGAGAGATTAACCGACGAACACGTTACCCTAGCAGCAGTGGGTGCAATTGATGTTAACGTCTAGATGATTTTCACGGCCGCATCACAACTCAAATCATCCTTGAACGCAGGACCCGATTGTTCTGAAGAAGCATATCACCAGCTTGCTTGCACCGTTACATCATCTATTCCTAATGTCCATCTCAATGGCATATTCCCATCACGTTGGAAATTTGCACATATGTTTCCTGTCTACAAAAAGGGAAGCAAACCAGACGTGAACAATTATCGAGGAATCACATTGTTATGCGCTACCTTGAAGCTATTTGAGTTAGCCATTATGGAGCCTCTGATTTCGCATTGTAAGCAGTATCTAAGTGCCGATCAACACGGCTTCACTTCCGGTCGTTTCACCACCACTAATCTGTTGTGTCTTACATCGTATATCACGGAAAGCATGGCTGAACGGGCACACACAGACGTCATATATACCGATTTGTCAGCAGCCTTCGATACGCTAAACCACGCCATTGCGATTACCAAATTACAAAGACTTGAAGTTAGTGGAAACCACCTGCGATGGTTTCACGCATATCTCTCTGATCGTCAGATGTTGGATGCCGGTCCGATATTTACCAAGCCACTTCAGGAATACTTCAAGGAAGTCACCCAGGACAGTTGATTTTCCTACTTTACTTCAATGACGTGAATCTGGTCATCGAAGGGCCACGACGGATCCATTCGGTTGATGACTGTCACATTCTTCAAAGTCAGTTTGAAGCCTTTGGCAATTTGTGTCAAATAGCGATGACGGTTAACCCGGTGAAATGTTCAGTAATCACAATCATGAACTTCAGGGTATGTGTGAAGCTTGTAAAAGATCTGGGAGTAATGCTGGATTCTCAACTAACGTACAAGCAGCATATCGCATATGTTGTCGACAAGGATAGTTAAGAGTTTCTCCGACATCTATTCGACAGTGAGCATGGATAAGGACGTAAAGCCGATGATCAATTCTCATCGTCGATTTTCTCTTTTGTTGATAACTCGCTAGAATTAACGTTTCTCGGTGCGTTTGCTGTTGCTTTTGATAGCCAATACAACCTGTTACAACTCTGCATTGAACAAATTCTAGAAAATTGTTTCGCTTAGCTGTAGCAATGCAAAGAGAAAATCGATGAAGAGAATCGATCATCGCGTATACGCCCTTATGCATGCTCACTGTCGTATTGTCTCAAATCATTGTACTGTTCCCTGGTACGTTCCATTCTGGAACATTGCTCTGAGGTTTGGAACCCAAACTACAACAATGGTGTTGAGAGAGTTTAGTCCGTACAACGTCGTTTCCTTCGATTTGCTCTGCGGAAGCTGCCTTGGAGAGACCCGTTTCATATGTCCAGTTATGAAAGTCGATGCCAGTTGATCGATCTAGAACCTCTTCGAATTACTAGAGATACTTCGAGGGCCCTGCTCATCGCGGACAGCTTACAGGGCAGAATAGACTGCCCCACACTTTTGGAGCAGATTAATGTAAACGTTCAACCACGAGCGCTATGGAACAACGTTATGCTGAGATTCCCACTTCGTCAAGTCAACTACATCGGTGGGTTACAGCGAGTGTTCAACCGAGTTTCAGCGATATTTGACATCGACCTGCCACGACCGATGCTACGCCGGCGTTTTGCTTCGTTTTTCTCTGAGACTCCAAACCACGAATGACTAGGGTAGAGAACTACTTCGGCCTAATCGCCCGTTTTGGGCCTATTGAGCAGCAAACTTCAAATAAATCCATGATTTCAGCGTTAACAAATCAATTATACGTTTGGTACGATACTTTAGTTAATAAGCTACCGAACGAAGTCAATGAGAACGCGTGATATGAAGGTTTGCACCCATTATTCTCAAAAACTAAAGAAGCGCTCCGATCGAATCATGTTTTATCTTCATCCGATAGGCCGAAGTAAATTCATTGGCGTTTCAATGCATTAGGCCGAGTTTAGAATCCATAGGCCGAGTTTGGCGTCAAGAAGCAGTGTTAGACTTTTGACAATATCTCAACGATTGGTTTCTCTTTATCAAATCTTACGGTACGTACGGAAAGGTAAATAAATTTGAAAGCTATCAGTAATAATAACATTCCGTTTGGTGCTAAACTGCGCTAGATTAAGAAAGACTAAGTGCGGGTAGTGCTTAATAGGCCGGAAATGGGTTAGTTAACCCTATGTATTTTATTATGTTGCCCTTACTTTTAAATTACTCTTTTAAACCATCATTGCGGCCACATTGAGCCTGTTGATGATAAGAAATAATAATAATAATAAAGCCTCCGAAAATTCTCTGAAGTTAATCTTAAATAAATATCGGGAATTGACCCATAATAAAGTCCTCCGAAGTGGACTCATAATTATGCGTTCGAAACGTGTCTAAAGTTTAACCATAAGGACTCTGAAGTTAATGTCAAGAGCCACATGTGAAAAGGGCATACAAGCTTTTTGTAAACAAACCTTTGTAGGCCCTTTTCTCGCCAACCGACGGTCGCCCACGCAAACCAGCAATATCATCGGGAAGAGGAAAGTGTCCCCTGCCCGGTGATGTTAAAGGTTTGCGTTCGTGTCATATGGGTGACGAGAAAAGGGCATAATAAGGTTTGTCTACAAAAAGCTTGTATGCCCTTTTCACATGTTGTTCTGGATGTATACGGCCTACAGACATAACTCGTAAAACCTTCAAAAAGATAACGCATAAATCATCCTGAGTTGACCTATAAGATCACTAGAGTTTACTCATAATCCTCTAAAATTGAACAATAATGCTTGTTGGCTAATTTTTCAAGACCTCTGAATGTAACCCATAAAATCTCTGAAGTTGACTCTTATGGAGTATTAACTCATTTAAGTGTTATGTAATCATTCTTTAAGGCATTTGTATTCCAAAATCAAGCAACTGAAGTAAAGCAAAGATAAGCAAAGTTGAATAATAAGGTCTGCTTAACGCGCTAGACCTTTGGAGTTGATTCATATTTCTTCTAGTGCTTCAAATGCTTCATCAAGATCTCAGGATTATATCTGAGATATAGTTGAAGAAGACCCATAAGGTCGATAAACTTAGCCTGTATTGTTTCTGAAGTTGATTTGATTCTTTAGCTTTATAACTAATCCCATAAATCCACCAATGTTGACGTAATAAGTTCTATGAAGTGAACCCAAAAGATCTTCAGAGTTGATGCAAGCGTCATCCGGAATTTATTTGACCTATAAAACTCGGCAGGGATTGACACCAGAACCACTGAGATGAGAACCAATCAAGCTTACCATACAATCACCGACGGTTGTTGACTAATTAATTTATGGACACGTAAAATCAATAGACTTAAAAATGTATTCCCACGCTGGTAGCCCTAGCACCGTGCTAGGGCAAAAATTCACCGTGACAACCGAGAACATTCAGACCGATAGCTATAGCTTGAGGTAGACATCCAACTGAATCATCCGCCCAAAACGGGCGTCATAATTCTAAAACAGACATTGCGGCAACTACTAGCCCTGAAATCGGCCTGCTCGTTAATCAGCTCGGAATCGATGCCAAGTTTTCCCTAAAGAAAAATAAACATCTTCTCGGTTACCATCCGTCAGGGGAATCTGATGCTTTGTAATTTAAGAGAAAAAATAGAAATTATTCAACAGTCCTACGCCGACCAACAATGACGATGTTCAAAAAATGGCATTGGGTATTGTTTTCGTTAAAACCTGGCAAGCCTATTCGTTGAATTTCAAGCGTGCCCACCGCCGACACCACCAAAATCAGCATTTCAAATGACGACGTCTCATTTTTTTTCTCCACTCACGGAGGAAAAACAAGTGCATATGAATGATGGAACGCTACTCATCATAAGCAGAAACGCAGTTGATAGAAAAAAAAAGAAAGAAACAGCGAAAGCATCCACCCTCGCACCTGAATGATGGTAGTGTTACATTTTTTTTCACAATCTCAAACTCAACCCACCGTGTCGGGAAGTGTGCGTGCGACCGGAGAGGGGACAGCAGCAGCCGAGCGAATGTCAAAACAAGTGTGAGAGAGAGAGAGAGAGAGAGAGGGTGAGAAAATATTGCAATCACCACACGCGAAGGTGAGCAAGCTCCGTCTGCTGCTGGCTGATCAGCTGTGATGGTAGTGGTGAGAAAAATGAGAGACGGAGAGCGAACGGAACGGACCCTCCTGCTGGTCGGGCAAAGATGTGTATGTGTGTTGCAAGCAAGAAAATTAATTGTGGAGGAATCGCGAGCTGTCAGTTGTCAAATTAAAATTTTAATCTAATAAATTTAGCGAACACTGAACATTGGGGCCATGGCTTGCTGGAAGATACAGAGAAGAAAACGGAATCGACTACGATCGGATGAGGATTGTCTTATCGGTTAATCAATGTGCCTATCAAGCTGAGCGAACGGTGAAAACGAATATTATTATTATTTTATTTTTTTGACGTTTCCCTGCGGATTCTCATTCACTCCCTCACTTTGGCTCTTCGGCTGACAATCGACATTCGCATGCTCTCTTTCACTCGCTCGAAACAGCATAGGATCGCCATTTTGAAAATGAGGGAATCGATTGTCGCACACAGGCACAAGGGTTGGTTGCAGTTTTAACGATGGACAAAATGCATCACGAAAGAAATATGAGACTGCTTGAGAGGCAGTGCTGCCAGGATGGATGAAAAAATGACAGAAATCAGCGGATGAATAACTTTTTTTTTTTATTTCACCGTCTTTAGCAGAATTATTCTCGCGTCACTTTTCAAAAGGTCCTAAGAAACAAATGTAAACAAATCGAGTCAAGCGATACAAACTATTGCTCAAAAACACCCATCCAAATTTACTTTCATTTATTAAAGATAATCGTAGGTCAAAAATTGTCCAATGTACAGTTTGAAATGATGGGTACATGATTGTTACTTCGATCATTCGAACTTGCCTAACATGATTGGTGTTCATTTTCTAAAGGTGGGCCAATCTAAAGTTAGGTACTCTACCCTGATATCTGTGAAAGGGAATCTAGTATCATGCAGAACAAAACGTCCAATGTAACACTAATTGATTATGTCATTGAGAAAAATCGTCCAATGTAACATGTCCGATGTAAAACTTGACTGGTCAAAACGTGCTGTGTTTTTTTTTTCTTCTATATTGGAGCATGAAATTCAAAGTAAAATTGTGATGTTACCATTTCTAATGAATTTTCAACGTTATTATTCATTGACTACAAATAGTATTCGAAATTTCTAAACAGTTAAAATAATAATCTGTCGAACTTCAACTTCGATTTTCTCAAAATGGTGGATATGTTACATTGGTCTATTTGAAAAGTGACGCGATTCTGGATCTGGGGTCCTTTTTGATTGGGTCGTATGTAACATTTTTGTCAATTAGAGAAACGAGGTGTTTTGTTTTGGTGAACAAAAAATTGTTTCTATTTTCAATGTGATACCTAGATTATTCTTTTTAAATTCCCATTGATTAATATCTCAGGAGAGCTGCTATCGAATGAGCAAGGTATTGATAGCTTTCCTGTTAAAAACAAATGTTTTTTTAATCAATCCATTTTACACGACCTTTTGCATGCCGTGGTGTTAAATTCGACCTTGCGCATTTTAATGGTTTAAAAATGTAATATAATGATTTATATGTCACGGAAAGCGTAGTTATCATTTTATAGACCACCTACAACCGTTTTACATTGAAGATTTGCAAAATTTGCACTCGTATGAACCGTTTTTCGGTTCTGTCAGATTTGTTATATACGGCAATTGACTCCCTCGTAGAAGATAGGTGTCGTATTTAACATTGAGCTATGTTTTGATTAGTTGGTATATAAGACAAATAGTTTTTTGATGAGAAAATGAAACAGAAATGAGGTAGTCACCCAAATTTTGCCTTTAGGAAGAGTAAGGAGAGTAGTGTCTGGTAGCATTAAAATGTCATTTTTTTACGTTATTACATATGACCTATTCGAAAAGAACTCCAGAGATCGGCTCAAGACGATCAAATTTATTTTTTTAATTTGAATCTGAACTGAACGACATTGAATTAGGATCATTTCGAGGTGGTTAACTCGTGGAGATGATTCTTTGTCTATATACAGGTGTGGAGTTATGTATACTAAAGAATAACACTGGCATCAACTTGTATTTTGTACATAATGAAGAATATCGTATCAAACAAGTCATATAATAAGCGGAGCCGGTGGTGTAGTGGTAAATGTGATTGCCTCTCACTGCAAAGGCCTGGGTTCAATCCCAGTCGGCGCCGTCGGGATTTTCTGAGGCATACAATCTCAGATCCACGCCCTCCTTCGGAGTAAGGTAGAGAAACAAAGTAAATTTAGAGAATTTTGAAAATGTCCAAGATTCCATAATTAGCATAATTTAGATAAGGGCCTCATAGCCAAGTCAGTAAAGGCACGGCATTACCACGTCGGAGGCGGCGGGTTCGATTCCCGGTCCGGTCGAAGGAATCTTTCGGGTTGGAAATTTTCTCGACTTCCCCATATCCAGATTCTCAGAATTTTTAAATTTTCCTAAGTTACATGTAAATTATTCGAATGGCATTCGTATTGATGGATTGAGTATACCTATTTTACACGGAATAACATATTATATGTAAATTTTTAAATAATTTGAGGCTAGGCGGGATTTCTGACTTCAAATATGGCGATTGATCTCAGAATTAAAAAAAAAAAAAAAACATGACTCTTGGACAACATTTTAGGATTCTGACACTAGGAAGATTTGGCTAGAGAATTATGATGACAATTCCAGGGCTGGTAGCGATCACTGCTGTCAAAAATAGTGATTTTAGTGACCATGTTGAAGAAAAAAATGACCGAATAGTGACTTATAGTTGAAGCAATAGTGACTAAAAAGTTACCTAAGAGAAGAAATTTTTGATGTTTTAGAAGGAAGTTTCCGAGAATTTAATAATTATCTACATAAGGATATTTTAAAGAAAAGAATGAATTTATATGAATGAACTTTATAGATAGATCCACAGTGGATTAATCTTCAGTAACAAATAGATAAATAAACAGAGGCTTAAACTGTTTTTTTTTTGGTTTGGAACATGCATTTTTCCTAGAAATTTTTAATTTGAACTAGTTCTGGACTTAAAAACTATTATACTTCAAGAATCTGGAGTCAAATTGCATGCACTATTTAAAGGCTCGTGAAATTTTATTAAAATTTATTATAAGTTCTCGAAATGTTTCTGAAGACCACTGCCTTGCTGTGAAGTTTTAGAAGTTTTTCTTAATTTCTGGAACTTTTGTGCTCCAGCATTTTCATGGAATTAGAACGAAATAGTTAACATAGTTCTAAAATTTTCCCTGAAGTTTTCAAAATGTCATGAAACTTCCTTTAAATCATCGACACCAATTTAAAAGTTCTTCAATAGTCTAGACATTCCTGGTGTTATTAAAACTGCCTAAAGGATTTAAGTTCTCTAGACTGTCCTGAATTTATCAGTATTTTTAAGAGCCCGCAACTTTACTGAAATTAACTGATTTGCCTTGAAGGTGCGACATTTTTTCATAAGTATTATAGCCATTATAAACGCTCACTAATTTTCCCTAAACTTATCTATGCTTACCTGAAGTTCTCTAAAATATGTTTAATAAACCGGCAAGTTTTCTGAAAAATATTCATAATTCTCTGCTAACGAGCAATCATAGAATTCTTGGAATAACCCATAATTTCACGAAACTCCTTGTAAGTCGCTGCAAATTTGCTCAAGTTAATAGGATTTTTCTGAAGCTATCTAATAGATATCGCTGCTTGCTAAAAGTTCTCGCATTTTTTTAATTAATGGAACTTCGTTGATGTTCTATAATCAACTTAGCTAAATTTTCACATTTTTTAAGTTTTTGAAATCTCAATAATATAACATCCTTAAATTAGTTTCACGTTTTCCCGATGTTTATATCATTTTTATATCGTTCCAGAAATTTTCTCGGAGCTTTGCTGAAGTTTCTGGAAATTCGCTGAGCTTCTCGATTTTTTTTCCTTGACTTGATTTCCATCGATCTCGTTTTCCGTACTGAGTACAAATGCTACCGACACCAGGGAGGCAGCCCTGGACCCTACATATCGACATAACAACTCATAGACCGGGGTCCAAAGGCTTTACTTCTCTTCCGAAGGAAGGCGTGATCAGAGATGTTATGACTCAGAAAATCCCGGCGGCGCCGACTGGGATTGAACCCAGGCCTTTTGGGGTGAGTGGCAATCACGCTTACCACTACACAACCGGTACCGGTCTTTTCAAAACTTCTTTAAGGTTTATACATTTCCCTTGAAATTATTTGAACTGCCCTTTGATTCTCTGATATGTCTTGATGTTCTCGAAGCTTCCCTAAAGCTCTCAATTCTATTGAAGATCGCGGTTCTGCTCGGAAATAAATGGATTTCCCGTAAACACCTTTATATTTCCCTGAAATTCTCTGGATTTCTGTGAAGTACCTGAAATATTTCTGAAGTTTTCAGAAATTCTCTGTACTTCCCTGACATCATGGAACTATCCTGATTTTTTCTTAATATACGATTATAGATCTTTAAACTGATCCAAAAGCCGGGACTAAAGTTACGGAAACTGCCCTAAGATTTGAAATTACCCAAACATCTCTAGATCTAGCTTTTCTGAGGTGCCTAGAACTTCTTAAAAATTTGCACAATACCCTTCAAGTTTTCTATATTTCTCAAGTTCGCTTGACACCTGTGAAGTTCTCTGAAATTCTAGGAACTTCATAAAAGTTCCTGAAATTTTTCGGATGCTAAAGGAACCTCTTTGAATTTCTTAAAGCTTCCAGTAAGTTCCCTTTATTTTCAGAGTGTTGACTTCCCTGATGTTCCCGCAGTTGGTTTATGGAGTTTCACTGAAATTCTCAGCATTTCCTTTCATTCCTCAGAACTTCTCTAAAGTTCCTACAATTTCTATGAAGTTAATGGGACTGCAATGAAGATCTCTTATCTTTCATAAAGTTAATAGCGAACTTGAAATGAATCATTTTTTTTTTCCTTAATTCTGGCAGTTTGGAAAGTTTCAATATCTTGAACTTGTATATGGAATACGAAACTTCAATACACTTTTTTTTTTTTATTATTATAGTCGCTTTAACGCTCTTGGGTCATTCGTGACTTGTCCGGGGGTGAGATTTGAACTCGTGACTTCGACGTGAGAGGTATGGATGCTAACCACTACGCCGGGGTCGCCCCCTTCAATACACTGAATATTTTTAGATCTTGTACTTACTCAAATTAAGTAAGTGTTAAACTTCTTCATTTAATGGAATCAAAGCAGTTTCTTTAAAACTGATTGCCATGTCTTAATTATTTGAGTATTGCTCACTTATGATAAGCCTGGAATTTATCCGTTAAAGTCGCCTAAAAAAGAGACTTTTTAGTGACTGGCTTGAAAAAAGTGACTAGCTACCAGCCCTGCAATTCCATATGAGTTTTGAGAAGGTTCTAGGGATGATTAATAACAAATTCTCGGGCGAATTTCAATGGGATTTGAACTGAAATTTCCGGATATTTTGAGAAGAATTTCAAGAAAATTATAAGGAGAGCAACAGGTGAATTCTAAGGTAGTTCTAAAGAGACTATTATGGGGATTGATAATAGTATTCAAGGGAGCTCAAAAGCAAATTGGAATGAATTTCAAGAAGCATTCCAAACGGACCCGCAGGAGGAATCATAATGAATTAACCATGAGGCAAATTTATCCTTCACTATATTCTCCACCTGCGTACGTGGCTGATTTTTGATATCTCAAAAATTATGTGATTTGTGATTCAAAATGTCGTGTTGGGTTGTAAAAACAACGCGGAAGATTTTTTCGATTACCGCGAGTGAACAAACCGGTCCTTTTTTGGAGGTAGAATTTGGTGAGATCCATCTGATTTATAATCAATCATAAATAAATATTTCCATATATTACTAAATACGCGCCAGATTTCGAAACATCACATTTCGAAATCTGGAAGTGTGTTTGCAGTACCATTATTCATATGATAACGGTAGTGTTTACATGCGAGGCTTATTGTATGTGAAAGTAACCTCAGAATGGACGTGAATTACCAGGCATTCTGAAATGGGTTGCTGAATCTGCAGTAGAGCTATCGCTTTCTAGCTCCCGGATTAAACTTGCTTCAAATTATAACATCAAGGATTGTTGTAAGCAAATTTCTTCCATAATACCACTGCCGGCCAGTGGGGGTTAGATTGAATACACACATTCACACACACACACACACACACCCTTTTTTCTTCATCTTTCGTGTGAAAAAAATTGACTTTATTTTCAAATCGTCCCCAATTTTTTGAAAATCAACATGTATAAAAAAGAGATTTTTTTGTTGTTCTGTGATCACATGGGCGAGCAGTGGAACCCACGCCGCTAAGGATAATTGGGCGGCACCTGGTGCAGCGCTCACGGGAGTGATCCAATAGGAACGAAAAAAAAAATCACCGTCAAACTACATTCATGAATAAATAAACCTACGCATTTCCTTTTTTGACAGATGTTTATTTAGCCCCGAAAAAAGATCCTAAAGAAAGGCTTTTTTTCGGGCCGCCAGAGTGTACTACCCCCTTAAGGTCACTAGGCCAAACGCTATCTGGATGAATAGGTTATCAGACAGAATTGTGAAGAATAAGAAATTTAATTAAAAAAATGTTTCAGAAAATATGAACTTGACACAAATGAGAATTAGAGGCAATTGTTAGGGATATCCGTTGTTAACATAAATTGCCCAAATTGCCCCGTAACGTGGGTAGATCACCTTTTCGTGGTACGTTACGGGATGTAAGATCTACCACCGATTCCTAGCCTTGACTACTTCAAACTAGAAGAACAGGATTTTTCAGTAATCAAAGGAACACATCTTAGTCCTTGTTACTTTTTATGCCTTGTTGATAGTGACAAGACTCGGCTTTGTCCACCGAAGATGATCTTGAAACAAGGGAAAAATGAGTTAGTTAGTCTTCATCAATGTGATTCCTAATCTTCTATTCGTTGTTCCCTAGTTTGAAGTGGTTAAGACTAGGGTTCTGATGCATGGTCACTATCGGTGTCATTCTTTAATTGTGTGGCTAAGGAATCCAATTTTGACTGACAAAGGGGTGTTCCAACACTTCGAAGGGTATAAATAGCGGGACCTTTCAATTAGAATCGATTCCTTGCGATAAAGGCAAGAATGACAACTGTATCAAAACCGAATACTTCATCATTTCTCAATAGTGATGAAGTAATACGACATGCACTAAACTAAGGACACGGGATATACTACAATAGATCAAATTACTTGTCGCAGTAGTTTTATGTCCCGAACAGAGGAGAAACAAAAAACAAAAATATTAGCGTCTGAGTACTCGCGCTGATGTACAAAGTTAAATACTTGAAAAATATTACTGAAAGGATAAAAAAAATGTGATTTAGTAAGATTACCAAGATCCTTGGGCTTTGAAATTGTCTGAAACTAGAACTTTTCTTCAAAATTTGTGATTAATAACAATCTTCGTGACGCATGATTTGGAGAAAAAATAATTAATATGTGAGATTTTGTATTTTTTTCAAGATAACAGATTTAAAAAAAATACCATACTTATGTGTCGTGTAGTCAAAATTGTCAAGGTTCTGAGACTTGGAAGCATTTTAAGGGTTACAGGTATACTTCAATATAACGTAACTGTCACTTTTGACTTCCAGCGCCGATTTCTCGCAAACGATCATTGAAACAAGCAAAGTAATAACACCATCGGATAGAGATTGGTATAAATTTGTACTAACTACAGTTCCCCCATTGACTATGATCTCTCCATGAAACAGGCTATTCAAGGAGTTCCAGATCAACTTCGACCTATCTCAATTCCCCGCATTTTTGCTGACAAGTACCAACAAGTCAATTGCAATAGAAGATTTTTCACTGATGGATCACGCATTGATGGATCCACTGGCTTCGGCGTCTTCAATGAATACTCAACCGCCTTTCGGAAACTTCAGGAACCTTGTTCCGTTTATGTTGCTGAGCTAGCAGCAATCAACTTCGCATTGGGGATGATTTCCGATATGCCCATAGACCATTACTTTATCTTCTCGGATAGTCTCAGTTCGATTGAGGCTATTCGGTCGATGAAACAAGGTAGGCACTCATCTTATTTCCTTTCAAAGGTAAGGGAGCAGATGAGTTTGCTGGTCGAAAGATCATATATGATTACCTTTGTATGGGTCCCCTCACATTGCTCAATCCCAGGCAATGAGAAGGCAGACTCTCTCGCAAAGGTGGGCGCACAAAAAGGCGAGATTTATGATAGAAGAATTTCACATGATGAATGTTTCCCATTAGTACGTCAGAGTTCTCTTTTAAGTTGGCAAAACGATTGGACAAGTAATTCTCTTGGGCAGTGGTTACATTCCATTATTCCAAATGTTTCTTCGAGAGCGTGGTTCAAAGGCCTGGATGTAAGTCGGGGATTCATTCGAGTGATGTCAAGACTTATGTCCAACCACTACTCGCTAGACGCACATCTCTATAGAATAAACCTCGTTGACAGCAATATATGTAGGTGCAGAACCGGTTATGATGACATCGATCACGCAGTTTGGTATTGCCCGGGTAATGACACCTCCAGAGCACGACTATTGGATACCCTAGTGGCCCGAGGTAGACAACCCTTCCGTGAAGTAAGAGATGTATTGGGAACACGTGATCTTCCCTACATGCAAGCGATCTACGAATTCCTTTGTCTGTCTGATGTTAGAGTTTGATGTGACCATCCCATCCTTTCCAAACAATGTCCCGCCATTGTGCCCCAGTCTTATTATCCTCCTGTTCCTGTGCTACTTGCCCCTGCCCAGCCAGGATTTGGTCAACCGTCCGAGAGTAGTATCTGAAGGAGGCTTCAGAAACCAGTTTCCTACCTAGCTCCTTCCAATCGAAATTGTTACCCATTAACCTCGAGCCCGCCACGAGTAATTGGTACCCAATACTAACCTAGAACTACTGCTATTTAAAATGTAAAATCAAACATTACTGATTTTGGCTCTGCAAAGTGTCACACACGACTGAGCCTAGTAAATAAACGAACTAGTAAAAAAAAAATGGATGATTCAATTGTTATTAGGAAGATATTGACGATGGAAGTCAAAAGTGACAGTCATGTTATATCGAGCTATACCTGTATAACTACTAACAGAACTAATCAAGGGGTAGTCACTCTACACACTTATTTTGCGCCAACTTTTTTCTCAGTGTGCCGGTAGTCATTGAACTGACTTTTGTTTGCTTGTGAATAATACCTTGTTTGGCAACCCAGTATTTTAACAGCGCTTGTCTTTGTTTTATTTTTCGAAACCTGAGATGACCCGGGAGTAGGAACTTAGGAAGAACGTTTTCGTTCCGAAATACGGACCTTGCGGGTGGAGTTTCACCTAGTACGAGTCTAGGTTGAGTGAGGAAAATTTCCAGGTTTTTAAACAGAGATTATTATCGTAGGCTGTTCTGAGTGATAAGTAAAGCATAGTGAGATGTCGCGACATTTTCTCAACCCTTCCCTCCTCTTTGCTTGCCCGTATGTGCTAGTAAACAAAGCTCAATTTCAATCATCATGGCGTTCAACGGCAACGGTGCCGGAGGGGACCAGGGCGGGCCGCACAACAAGCGCCTCTTATCCTGCTGTTCAGTCTATCCTATTACAGTGGACGTTCTACACACCATCTGCTCACTGCATCGTTTCAAGATATTTAAGAAGAATGGAGTCCAAGCTATGGTTGAGTTTGACAGCATTGAATCCGCCACCAGAGCCCGCGATGCATTGAACGGCTGTGACATCTACACCGGTTGCTGCACACTGAAGATCGACTATTTCAAGCCAGACAAACTCAATGTTTACAAAAACGACACACCGACACACGACACCGTTGCTACACGATCCTACCATCTTCGGCAGAAGGCCGACCCCGTACGACGACCGTCAATCATTAGTCTACCATGATCTTGAACCAGCCCTATTGGGAGCCGGCGGAAGAAACGGATTTGCACCGAATTTTTCACCGCCCGAGTTTCGTCCGTCGGAAAACTGGAAACCAACAGACGTCGGACTGATGAAGAACGCACCGCTGACCCGAAACGGGCCAGCCAACTTCATTCAACCGGCACAGCAACAGGGCGCAGTGATGATGGTCTACGGACTCGATAACAACACAGCCATCACCGATAAGCTGTTCAATCTGTTCTGCCTGTACGGAAATGTTGTCAGGATAAAGTTCCTGAAGACCAAAGCACTTGAACAACATTCCAATCGGAAATGATGGTAGCAAAATTCAGATTGAATTTCCCAAACAGAACTACTTGTCAGAGTCCACCAATCCCTACACCCTGCCGGACAATTCGATCAGCTTCAAGAACTACAGCGCCTTCAAGAACAATCGCTTTCTTTCCCGAGCAAGATTCTTCACCCGGTATGGCCGAGGATCTGGTTCTGACTGCATTCACCACCAAGGACTGCCACCCGTCTCAGGTGCGAATGTTCCCGCTGAAATCGGAACGTTCCTTCTCCGGATTGGTCGAGTTCCCGAGCGGTGTACGCCATCATGAAGTGCAACCACAGCGCGATCGATCACAAATGCACACAATTCCCGTTCATTATGAAGAAATGCTTCTCCTCGTCCAAGACGATGAACGGTACGTGCAGCAACGAGAACATCGAAAACATGGGTCATGGGCTTGGCAGTGGATACCTGCTGATTTTTAGTACCTATTGATTAGTATTTAACTCGTAGATAAAAGATGGATTCTTCAGTGGTGTTGAGTACTTTGCACTGATGAAGTCTGCAAGTAGTAGACGAAATACGCGTATCTGTCAACAGATAAGCAATTATAACGGAATTTAAAGGAAATAAACCAACACACTCAAAGCCCTTCATAAAGGGATTCCGATGAGAGGTTCGACAAATTTTAAAGATTGTTAGAAGGGGTTTTAAGGAAATTTAAAAAAAAAATCAACGATAATTTTTACGAGGAGTGTTTCCTGGTTAATTTTAGAAGAATACCATGATCATTTAGAACAGGATCCAAGTTAATTCTGGAATTCATATCATGAGAATTTTGAAGAAAATTACATGATTATTTTGATTTCGAATTGAAAACGAAAAATTAAAACCTCGGAAAAGAATAGTTCAGATTCGGTTTTTACAAATATTTGTTTCGAAAGTCCAGCATCTTCAACATTTTCTTTCAAGGCCCATGCACTTTACATCTTTACATCTCATGGGCCCGGATAAGTTGGCCACTTGTCTGCACTGACTGATAGTCTGGATCTGGGATACAGAACAGCTACCGGAGGAGTGGAAAGAGGGAGTAATATGCCCAATACATAAAGAAGGCGACAAACTAGAATGTGAGAACTATCGAGCGATCACTATTCTTAACGCGGCCTACGAAGTGCTTTCCCAGATCATCTTTCGCCGTTTATCGCCGCTAGCAAGTAGATTTGTGGGAAGTTATCAAGCCGGTTTTGTGGACGGGCGATCGACAACGGACCAAATCTTTGCGTTGCGGCAGATCCTCCAAAAGTGTCGTGAATATCAAGTCCCTACGCACCACCTATTCATCGATTTCAAGGCCGCTTATGATACTATTGACCGTGAAGAGCTGCGGAAGATTATGGACGAGAACGGTTTTCCCGGGAAGCTGACTAGACTGATCAGGGCTACGATGGATGGTGTACAGTGCTGCGTGAAGATATCGGGTGCGTTATCGGACTCGTTTGAAACTCGCAAAGGACTTCGACAAGGCGATGGTCTTTCCTGCCTCCTGTTCAACATTGCGCTAGAAGGTGTTATGAAACGTGCGGGCACGATCTTCATTAAGTCCAGTCAGTTCATCTGCTTCGCTGACGACGTGGACATTGTCGGAAGAACGTTTCAGGCCGTGGTGGAGCAGTACACCAGGCTGAAATGTGATGCAGAGAAGCTTGGAATACGTCGAAGACAAAGTATCTGTTAGCTGGAGGAACCGAGCGGGATAGGGCTCGCATAAGCAGAAGCGTGACAATCGACGGAGATGAGTTCGAGGTGGTGGATGAATTTGTGTACCTCGGATCATTGGTGACGTCGGATAACAACTGCAGCAAAGAAATTCGTCGGCGTATTATTGCCGGAAGTCGTGCTTACTACGGACTCCACAAGACCCTGAGGTCGGGTAAACTTCACATCCGTACTAAATGTACCATGTACAAGACGCTGATATAACCGGTAGTTCTATGCGGGCACGAGACGTGAACAATGCTCGAGCAGGACCTGCAAGCACTGGGTGTTTTCGAACGACGAGTGCTTAGGACCATCTTTGGCAGGGTATGTGAGAACGGTGTATGGAGGCGAAGGATGAACCACGAGCTGGCGCAACTCTATGGCGAACCCTGTATCCAGAAAGTTGCGAAAGCTGGCCGGGTACGATGGGCGGGACTCGTTTTAAGAATGCCGGACAACAATCCCGCAAAAATGGTGTTTGCCTCGAATCCGGCCGATACAAGATGAAAAGGGTGCTCCTCGCAGGTGGTTAGACCAAGTGGAGCAGGATCTTGGAAGTGTGGGATGGTCAAGAAATTGGAGACAAGCAGCCACGGACCGAGTGAATTGGTGTAACATTGTGATGCAGGTGCAATCCTGAGGGATGTCGGACCAGGATAAGTAAGTAAGTAAGCACTTTACATCTGAAATTAAAACCATAAAAATTAATTTGAAATATTGCTGAGTGATTAAATTCTAAAAACAATAAGACTGACTGGGAAACGGAAGAAAATTATGCAGGAAATAAAGCTAGATATTCAGTTGGTAAATAATCACTCTGTTTCAATGGTTTATTCTGAAATTTGTTCCTGTGGTATTGTAAATTTATTTGTCCCGGTTCTCTCGTCGAATTCCCGATTTTTTCCCGGCTTTCCCGGTTACTTTTCAAATTCTCGGATATTTCCCGGTCTCGGAACTTCATAAAAGTTCTCGAATTTGTTTCCTGGAGTTAAGGTGGTTCGCTGTGCGATCCTTATTCTCGATACCACTACGAAACTTTACGTGCACAAATATCAGCTTCCACGACACTTAAAACAATGATACTATTACTCCACTTTTGCTGCTCATGCAGTAGCAATTTCAGGTGAAATGGAGCTCTAATTTCCGAGATTTGTGTAATTGAAAATTCGAGGTGGAAGTGCATTTAAAGTCTACGTGGCGGCCATTTGTTTACTCTACAAGGAATCACCTTAGCGGGTGCTGCCTTGCTCTGATCTTCACTGGAGTTACTGAAATTTTTCTGAAGTTCTTGAAACTGCAATGCAGTTATCGGAACTGTCCCTTAAAATGTTCCCGAATTTCCATGTTTTTGTGGAACTATGTTTGAAAGCCCTGAAATTTCAGATAAGTTAATTGAACTGCCCTAAGGTTCTCTGAGCTTCCTGATGTTCTTGAAGCTTTTTTGAAGTTCTTGTCATTTTCCTGAATTGCTCTTCTGTAGCTCATGAATGATTGGTAACGTCCGGAAAATCTTTCAAAAACCCTGAAGTTCCCCGAACTTCTATAAAATTTCTGAAATATTTCTAAAATTTTCTAACCTTCTGTGGAGTAGGCTGGATATCCCTAACTTTTCCTTTGTTATTGCTGATTTCCTATTCTGACTACACCCAACCGAGGGATGTAAGATTCGCTTACAATTATGTGGGATTCATCATCAGAGGATGTTAGTGGAAACCGCATGAACCGAGGATGCCATATACCTAGCTGCGGTCCAATGCAAGAAAATTGGAGACCGAAAAATGTAGAGTGTATTAGTGAGGTAAATTAGTTATGTCGAAAAAAAATAGGAATCCGATTGCCGACTGGACTCGAACCAAGAACGCTTCGATTATCAGGCCTGTGCTTTCTCCACTGCTCTCTCCATGATCCTGAATATGGATAGCCTAAAAGCAAACATGAAGCGCTCATTTTCTCGCATATTCGACTTCGTATGCTTTTTCTGCTGGAGAGATTCGAGACAAGTGTGTGCGTGGTTCTACAATGTGCGTCGCCCTACAAGCTTACTGGTATAGTCGAAAGCGTAGATAGAACACGAAATGAAAAAGACAAAAAACCATTACATCGCCTGTAAGGTCAATTTCTAACATTCGCTGCGATGTTCATGAACAAAGGATGATAGGAAACGGAACTAACATTCATTGCAATAGATTTTTGGTTTGCGTGTACTAATCCTACCTCATCCTATTCGTTCTCATCTCTTCAGCGGAGTAGCGTACAGGGATTTATACAGTCCTTTCTCACTGATTCGATACTTAAACGTGAACCGCGAAAAACCACGGTAATCCGGCGCTGTCTTGTACTGTCAGTGGCCAGCTCACCGATCATTAAAATTGGCTTATACAGCAAATTTTTGCCTGTATTAGGTAGTCTGCAGCTAAAATTGTTTGTTGGGAAAGCTTATTGAAATTTTCCAGAAATGTTTTAAACTGTACTGAATTAATCTGAACTTGCTCTTACAGATCATTGAACGTTTCAAAAGTTAGGACTTTAAAAAAATTATCGTAATATCACAGACAAACAGACGTAACTCTTCATTGTGTATCTTCGTTCATGCATTTAACGGTTGATTTGAACATTATCAGTTCCGCGAACTACTCGCCCCAGCGCTGGCATCGGATCATTTTGACGTTTCTATATATTCTATAGAAATTTTATGCAATATTGTTTACGAGTTAGCGAGCAAGCTTGTTTTCCGCGAGAAGCCAGATAGATGTCGTTACTGAGGTTATATGTTTTGAGATACTATGTTTTCAAGAACAAGTTTTTCAAAGAGTTACGTCTGTTTGTCTGTGGTAATATCCCTGAAGTTATTGGAACCACTGTTAAGATCTTCCCAAGTAGCATACTTTCGTCACGAAAAGTTGCAACAACTTGCTGGTGACTGAAATTAGTGGTATTATAGTTTCTGCAACCGGTTTTCAACAAGTTTCTTGGAACTTCTTAAAAAAAATTACAATTTTCCTCAATTTCTCTGGACATCTCAGAAATTTACTTGACTTCCTGGAAGTGCTCCAAGAATCTCTGATGTTTTTAGAAGTATTTTAATATTGATGCAGTTTTCTAGTTGCTAGTGAATTTAAAAAGATTGTTTTGGCAAGAAGAAATTCGATAATTATTCAAGGTTTTTGTCCCTAAAAAGATAATGCTGAATTTCAAGATAAATTTAGGAGTAATTTGCAGACAATTTCTAGTGATATAAAATTCTACAGAAAAGTTCCAAGGAATACCATTCAGACATAGGCAATTCAAGATCCGAAGACGAAACATCTTCTTCTTCTTTTTAGACTTGTTTATGATTCTGTAACAAGCGTTTTGTCAACTCTCTACTTAGTGTTCTAGATACATTTCCAGTTATTAATTGAGAGCTTTCTCAGGTGTCGACTCAACGAAGAAAACTAAGTTCCCTGATAGTCCCTGATTTTCTAGTCGTTTGTCAAAAAAAAAATCCAGGTGGTATAGAAAGTCATTCAGATTTTTCTAAATTTACAGGTTTAAGATATGTTATGATACTTGGCTCAGTTTGATTAATAATGACATGTGGATGAAACTGCAATATTTTTTTATATTTTATATCAATGTTTTCTTTAAATCTACAAGAACTTAAAAATAAAGTTATCATAAAACGATTTGTTTCATCCCAACAACATGCATTTTCATCACTAGTTTGATCGCCAGAAAATGTTCAACAAGTTCATGATCCCCTTATTTCCTCAATTTACTCAATTTCCTCTCCTTGACATGTCAATTTCCTCACCCTTATTAGTAATTTTTCTGACTTTCCGTTAGGGATATTTCCGCAAACACTTGTCTTTATTCCCTCGTTATAAAATATATTCCTCGTGAACACTTCAATGCCCATCCCATCTCCGTTGAACATTTGTTATGGATAACACGTTTAACCAGACGCTTGATCGCAACGGGATACCTCCGGTGGGAAATCGCCCAAGTAACATTGCAATTTTTTATTGAGGTTTTAAAGCACTCTACAAGTCTAAATCATGGCCTACAAAACCCTCATAAACCCCAACTTTCTTATAATCGAAAAATTTAGTAGTGCTTTCACGAAATTTCATGTGACCCTGAGTACTCAGAAATATATATCTGAACTTGTTGCCATTCTTGCATTTACACTAGGACGAACTAAACACAGCGCCACCCAGAGACGCGCTAATTCACTTGGAGCATGAATTTTGTCACAACCAACAATGTACTGCTCTATTTACTCAAAGATGTAAATGGATTTTCACCGTCCCTCTGGAAGCCACTTCAACTCAGGGACGGCCCAAAATTATCAAAATTCAGTTCGCCAAGCAGAATCTCACGAACACTAGCGTGGAAATGTATAGCATTTTGACAGTTATTACAGTAATGCATCTGTATTTTTTTTTATAATATAATTAATAAGGAATTAAAATAATTCATTTAAGCACCCGCAAGCTCACAATTATATTGATAATTTAATTAATTTACAAACAACTTAAAACTACATCGAGTAATTAAATTGTATGATACTAGCGAGATCAGAAATACTTTTCAGAGAGGATTAAGAAACATTTCCAATATTTTTAAAGAAATTTCCTGATTTTCCAGGACTAAAATTGAATTACCTGTGGGAGTACCTCCCGATAACAGTATCTAGGAGCAGAGCGTAAAATTATTGACTGCTTAGGCTGAGTGTGAAAGCACTGCACTATTTAATCCATTGCTCTGTCCAGACCGTTTGTACTAAACGGTTAAGGACGAGGCAATGAAAGAGCCAACAAAAACATTCGGTCACTCACGAACAGGTGACTCACGCATTTTTTTTTCCATAGAAATTGTACGCTCAGTCATTCAAAACAACGATTGGGTACCATCACGGAAGAATAAACGTGCTGACTGAGCTACTGACTGAGTGCTCGGTTGTCAGTGACTCGTTTACCTCTCAATCATTCAGACTCTCACAAGGCAGCGAATGATGAGGCAGATGGCAGTTCATATTCATATCAAAATGACTCATTGAACCTGACTGTTTTGCGCACTGACTAGGAGGCAGATTGAGCTTGGATGGCGGCAATACAAGTTATGGCCCCATTTAAGAAAAAGGTTCCGTGATCGCCAAAATCAACGGAATCTTCATATGTAGTTGCTACGCACCACCTAGATGGACGATGGAGCATTCCCACGAGCTGCTGGATGGAGTTTCCGAAGAACTGATCGGACGAAGACCGGTAGTCATCGGAGGAGACTTCAATGCTTGGGCAGTGGAGTGGGGAATCAGATTTACCAGCGCAATAGGGCACGTTCGGCTGGAAGCTCTGGCAAAGCTAGAGGTTGTCCATTGAAGGCACCACCAGCACTTTTCGCAGAGTGGAAGACGAAGGCATGGATCATTTCGATGAAGCCAAAAACGCTAGTGAGAGCATGTGACACGACCATGCTGAGGAAACTGGAGCCAAATAACAGACGGCGTCCAGCTTACTGGTGGAACATGGCACTTAGCATCCTCCGCGCTAGTTATCTCAAAGCCAGAAGACGTGGCCAAGAACAGGAACATATAAAGAGAAACGAAGATGAATGTTCCGAGCGGCCAGGACCGTACATAAACGAGAGATAAAGCAAAGCAAGCAACTGTTTCTAATAGCTGTTTCGAGACGCTGTACCAACCTCTGCCGAGTCGTGATGGCGAAGATCAGAGGTCAAACAATGCCCGCTGAAGCTGAAAGTAATCGTGGAAGGATTTTTCCCGAAGCACGACCCAACGACCTGGCCGCCTACACCGTACAGAGAGGGAGAGGGAGATATCATCGAAGTTACCAACGAGGAACTTGTAGCAGTGATGAAAGGATTTGATGTTCAGAATGGTGCTGCAGAAATGCCTGGATGAAGGTCGCTTCCCTGGAAGATGGAAGATATATATGCTAGTGTTGCTGCCGAAGCCAGGAGAACCGCCGAGGGATCCAGCATTGTATAGGCCTAGGTATATACCTGCGGGATACACTCGGAAAACTCTTGGAGATGATCAAACTAAACAGGCTCACGAAATGCACGGAGAGTGGGTAAGGATTGTCGGAGAGGCAGTTCGGATTCCGAAAAGGGAGAGCAACGATGTATGCAATTCGGAAAGTGCTCGAGAGTGCCGAGATGATAACGATCGACGTCAAGAATGCGTTCAATAGCACCAGTTGGGAGGCCATCACCGAAGCGCTGCATAGAATCTGACTACCTGTGTAGGGTTTGAAGGAGTTAGAACCGGGTTCAGGTCTACGAGATAGACATCGTACAGAGATCAATTAGGATCACGGTGGGAGTTCCAAAAGGCTCCATCCTTGGTATACCGCTCTGGAACGCGATCTACCAGCTGCCCAAAGGAGTTGAAATCGTTGACTTTGCTGACGACGTCGTCTTGACGGCAACAGGCAAGACGCTGGAAGAGCTGGAAATGTTGGCGACCGAGGCGATCGACATGATTGGAAACTGGATGCAAGGAACGAAGCTGCAGATAGCCCACCACAAAACGGAAGTGCTATTGTTCAGTAACTGTAAAGCGGGGGGCAGCACGTCATAACCTCGAAGCGAGGGTGATGATCGCTGCTGAATGCTATACTAATATCAACCAACAGGAAGCTTTAGTGCGATAAATTATTATCTTGAGTGCTGAAGAGAATAGATTGATAGTTCTGTTAGAGTATGGCAGTACGAAAATTCAACAGCAATTGAAATATGTTGTTTGTCAAATCAAGCCTTTCTACAAGATTTTCTGTTTAAAGCCATTGAAATCACGATTGCTGTTATGACATTACATCTTCCTAAAGACTTCACAGCGGTTAAATTTGTTTCTTCATGTTACTCATTGAAATGAACTGGAATAGTTAATAACTAACCCGTTACTACTCAGATGGTTTTAGCTTAACTTATTTGAAAAAATGATGGATTGTCTTAGAAGTGCCTCATCTATATTGACCCAGATTCTCTTCATACAAAATGTGATAAAATATTAATAAAAATCTTTTTGAATTTCATTACGTTATATCGCGAGAAATTTCAAAAAAAAATAGATCCCTTGTTGGTTTAATATGGTGTCTAATAGAATTTAATCGGAAGTCTTCCAGATTAGCGCCAACATTTTAAATAATGATCAGCTTTATGAATACCAAATACCAAAAAGAAAGAACCACATTGAGATACATTCTTAATTTGCCAAAAAATAGAGAAAACAAGCTTTAAGAATAGAAAAAAATGCTTAATAACATCAAAGGTAATTACATTGCATGACTGACAAAGTCATACACACAATCACTCGAAATCAAGTCTAATCGATTAGAGTCAAGAACGATTATTTGACGGGTTTTAAAAACACTGAAATGCTGCTAACGAAAATAAGGTAGAAAAACAATCAAACATTGCTCAACTCATGAAATGCGCTCCTGATCGTCCCATACTTTTCCATCACAAACAGCGGATGAATCCGTAGCGATTATAAAACGCACAACTACAGAACCGTTGATTTTAGTTGCTAATCGATCAAAACGATGACATTTCCATAGAAAATCCGCTTCACAAATTAGAACATCGGTAAAGGTCGCAAAGAGGGTACTTACTGATAATTTTCATGCCGCCCATAACGGGATAGTTTTGCGTCTTGTTGCCCTCCGCAAACGAGGTAGTCCTGGGTCGACCACTCATCTCGTCGCCGTAGTCGTTCGCTGCTACTGCCGATCCTGCCGTGGGCTCCGTTTTGATCCACTAGCAACGGTGTCCTCTGCTTCGTAAAACCGTAGCACACTTTCCCGAGGAAACAAAAAGTTGACTCGAACACGAATTATTTTCGTTTTCCCGATATGCTCACCGCGATACACCTTTCACACTATATTATATATTTTTTTTTCAATCTGCCTCTCTTTCCTTTCCCGTCTAACCAAATCCAGAGAATCGACTTGTACTTGTGGATGATGGAAATGTTACACAGTACTCTCGTAGCTCATTGAATCACTCACAATTTCTTTCATCAATCTTCCGATGCACGATATTTTATTAAATCTCGTTTTTCTTTTTCCTTCTTCGTGGTATCGACACCGAAGCAGAAGAAGCACTTTTCACCTTATTTTGCTTGTACTGCTGTATTTTTTTTTTATTTTGCCAAACCAATTTCCTACTTCGTAGATCTCTATTTTGGCCTCAAAATTTTCATTCACAGCTCACTTTGATTGCACACACCATCACGAGAGCAAATTGTGAGAGAGCAGCAACACTGAAACAAATTTCACCACTAAACAGTACGATACGATGGAGAAACACACGCACACCGATTCGCGCTCCGATATAGGGGATCGCTGCGATTTCTGCCTGGTAGGACGCACACCAGCATCACACGCGCGCACGTACGAATATGGGAGAAGAAAGAAATAGAGGGTTTGAAAAATGAGACAACATATAAATGAAAAAAAAAACTTTTCTTTCTTCGTCGTTTACGCTGCTTGAATTATTGGAAAATCGAATTTTCTTTCGGCCCCAAAATGCACCGGGGAAAGTCGTCCCCGAAAATCGCTAGCTTTGGTCGCGGTCACCGGGGCACTTGGGACGATGGAAACGGGTCAGTAGCAGCCGTACGGAATAATCCGGACGAGGCCAGCATTTGGGAAATTAGGATCGGGCAAACCGTGAGACGTCACACGAGAAGTCTCGCAATCGAAACCGAATCCCACAAAGAAGTTCAGAACTATCCGGAATGGAAAAGCAAGTATTTAATCACATTGGCACTATTGCACGGGCACTGGACGGTGGTCCTGGCGTAGGGTTTATTTTTTTTATCTTCCTCCGAAGGTGTGTAATATCAAAATCAGCAGCAGCTCAGAAAAGAGCTATTGGACTACGACGGCGATGAAGACGACGACTACTGCCGTGTACGGTTTGGAATTGAAACGGTATCGCTCCGCTCTCGCGATCGAAGCAACTGTGTGTGCCGATAGTGGTATGGTGCTAGTGCTAGTGCACTGATGGTAATACAGTGTGTGTGTGGGGCCGTGCAACCAGGCAGTGTGACATTTACAGGATGGCAGTGTTGGAAAAAGTGCGGAAAGGCAAGAAGCATTATTTGCTATGGAAAGTTGATTAAAGCTTGGAAAATAGTTGATAGAAGATTGAAATTTCGATCAATTGTGAAAAATTTAGATTTACCACGGTAAAAGGTGATTTACAAGTTAAAATATTACCTAGGAATGTCATTACATGGCCGTGGGGATACAAAGAGAAAGTCGACGAAGAGAATCTGTCAATGTTACTTAGGGCCTAATGCAAAGTTCAGCTTGAATTCTTGCGTCACTTTTCAAATAGACCAATGTAACAAATGTAAACAAATCGAGTTAAGCGATACAAACTATTGCTCTTCTATCATTGTATGTGATACAAAAACATCCATCCAAATTCACTTTCATTTATTTAAAATAATCATTGATAAAAAATTGTCCAATGTACAGTTTGAAATGATGGGTACATGATTGTTACTTCGGTCACAGACAAACAGACGTAACTCTTCATTGTGTATCTTCGTTCATGCATTTAACGGTTGATTTGAATATTATCAGTTCCGCGAACTACTCGCCGCAGCGCTAGCATCGGATCACTTTGACGTTTCTATATATTTTATAGAACTTTTATGCAATATTGTTTACGAGTTAGCGAGCAAGCTTGTTTTCCGCGAGAAGCCAGAGAGATGTCGTTACTGAGGTTATATGTTTTGAGATACTATGTTTTCAAGAACAAGTTTTTCAAAGAGTTACGTCTGTTTGTCTGTGCTTCGGTCATTCGGACTGCCTAACATGATTGGTGCTCATTTTCCAAAGGCGGGGCCAATCTAAAGTGAGGTACTATACTCTGAAATCTGTGAAAGGGAATCTAATATCATGATGGCAAAACGTCCAATGTAACACTGATTGATTATGTCATTGAGAAAAATCGTCCAATGTAACATGTCCGATGTACAACTCGACTTGTCAAAACGTCCTATGTGATTTTTCAATGTTGTAGTATGAAATTCAAAGTAAAATTGTGATTTTACCGTTTCTTCTGAATTTTCAACGTTATTATACACTGATTATATTAAAAATAGTATTGCAAAATGTATTGTTTTTAAACAGTTAAAATAATAATCTGTCGAACTTCAACTTCGATTTTCTCGAAATGGTGGATATGTTACATTGGTATATTTGAAAAGTGACGCGAGAATTGTCCATACACAATTTTAAAAATTTGTATGGGCCGTGGATAATTGCCAACCCTGGAGTCTGAAGCTCCTCCGAACTAATTTGAAAAGAATCCTCGTTTCCTAAAAATTTCCCCGAGGGGGACGACTCTATCTACGCTGCAGGAAAGATTGTGTTGTGTTGTGGCTAGCTGCTCGCACGCTGAGTAGATAGAAGGAAGATTGATGACGATTCTGAAGATTTCTTGCAAATGCGCGATGCAAGTAAATGCGAGAAATGCAAGAAGATTTTTCGAAGTTTCCCTAGTGTGAGATTTTTTCAGCATCTAAAATTGAGATTAAGATCTGTCGCCCCCCCTCGACATTCCCTTGAAATTGTTCCTAGAGATGTTTGGAAATTCCTATCAAATTCGTTCGTTGAAGTTCATCAGCTTTGACACTTTTGCAAGGCCCTTAATTTATTCGAAAACTGGGTTCTTGGAATTTATTCCATGTCCGTAGAATTGTCTTAAATGTTTATTTTTTTTTCAGATTCTTGAAAACGTCTCTAAGTTTGATTGCTTTGAGTTAAAGATTTAAAAAAAGTCAAGTTTTAAATCTATAGAGCCTTAAAAATACACAATACAAGCATAGACGTAACTATAAGTCTACACTGAACCAACGAGAAACTTAAATTTCACCTATAGTTCACCAGGTAACTTCTCAAAGATACTTCTGCTGAAACAGCACTATTTGCGTATCAACCATCGTTTCCAAAAATTGAGCAAAGCTTGCTTTTCTGCTTACCAGCGCAACATTCAAGCATCCATGAAATCTAATCCGAAGTCCTTTTGGAACTATGTTTGAAGCCAGAGGAAAGACAATGGGTTGCCATCGACGATGAAGTTGAATGACGCTGAAGCATCGAGTGAACCGGAAATCTGCGAACTGTTCTCTACGAAATTCGCAGATGTTTTATCAAACGAGTCACTGCAGCCGCAACAGATTACCCAAGCTGAGATGTAGCCATATGCTCCTTAGATGTTGATGGCTCCATGATTCTCGAAGCTGCTTCTAAATTGAAATCGTCGACTTCACTTGGACCCGATGTAATTCCTGCTATTTTGGTGAAGAAGTGCATCGATAATTTACTCACACCTCTACGTCACAGACAGCTTATATGTTCCCTGTCCACAAAAAGGGTGACAGAACTAACGTTGACAATTACCGGGGTATTTGTGCAGAATCGAAATTATTCGAACTAGTGGTGCTGGACTCTATTTTTTCCAATGCAAGCAGGTCACGGTTCTATGCCGAAAAGATCATCCAACCTTACTTGACCGGTCGGTGTCTTAACGTCAAGATTGGAGACTGCCTCTCTGACGCCATCTCTGCCTCTTCTGGAGTTTCTCAAGGCAGCTATCTGGGCCCGTTAATTTTCCTATTGTACCTGAATGACATGAACATTTTACTAGAAGGATCTCGTTTATCATATGCAGACGATTTAAAAATACTTTGAAAAATAGCTAAACGATGCGAATTTCTTACAAAGGCAGCTGCATATATTGGTCGACTGGTGCTAAACCCGAATAAGTGCGCTGTAATTTCATGCACAAGAAGCCAGAGTCCGCATATCTACGGCTGTTCTTTGTCGGGTGTTCGTATTAGTAGAGAGAGCCTGGTGAAAGATCGTGGGGTGATCTTGGATTCCATAATGACATTCAGTAGACACGTCTCTTATGTAACGGATAAAGCTTCGAAAAACTTAGGACTGATTTTTCGCATAGCCAAAGATGTCAAAGCCGTGTACTGTTTGAAATCACTATACTGTGTTCGATCGGTACTGGAATCCTTTCTACCAAAATGGATCCGATAGGATAGAATGCGTTCAACGCAGGTTTCTTCGCTGAGCCCTGCGTCACCTTCCATGGCCAATTGCTTTGAGCTGCCACCTTATGAAAATCGATGTCAGCTGATATGTCTGGACACTCTCAGCGTCAGAAGAAATACATTCAGTGCTCTGATGTGCTCTGTGCGCGTATTGACTGTCCCACTCTACTGGCACATCTACCTCGTCAGGCATGAGCGCGTAGTTTGAGAAATAACTCATTAATAAGATTGCCTTTTCGTCGTACCAACTGTAGTGCAAACTATGGAAATCATGGCCTTCTACGAATTTTTAATATAGTAGCCTGTTTGTGGCTGCTTTCAAACGATTTGTGTAATTAAGGCTAAATTATTTTTATCATTAGGGCCCTGTACGGTCTGGTGATAGTATTACCAAATAAATAAATAGTATTGCAGTAAGAATTCCTTGCTGCACATAATATTCAAGGGATGGTCATGAATTCCACTGGATTGACTGATGGAGTTGAAGTGTCATACTCGTGAAAGTTAAGTTTTCTAAGTGTGAGTTTAATTTTAATAATTTAATCCGTATTTATTAAATCCAACAGAATGTGGAATTGGATTGACAAACGGATATCAAATGGAAGTTAGACAAATTAATGTGTGTATCGATATGTGATGATGTCAGTACACCAATAGTTAATTTCCTGTTCCGATCATTTTATACAGAAAATAGCGATTCAAAAACTCATTGAACAGCAAGGAAAGCACAACAATAACAACCTGATTAATGGAAATGAAAATTTACGAGATAGTGTTGAATTGTAACATAAAAACTTGTTATCGAGTTTGTAAAAATTGATGAAATTTTGACTGAAACTAGCTAAGACTGTAATTTTTACGCTGAAATAATTTCAGTACAATTTGTCAAGTGGATATCGAGATGTCATCGAATCAACAGCAGATCCACAATAAAATATGTGCATCGTCGTGGAAAATCCAACTGCGTCCGACAGATGCACCGGGAAACACCTAGGAGTCCATCATTCGACGATTTTCCGGGTGGAAAAATCATTCAAGGAGACCCAGACGACCCAGCAGCGGGCAGGCTGCGGTAGACAACTGAAGACAGCTGACTCGGTGAAGGTCAGGAAGGTGTTGAGTCATTCGAGCCGCGATGCGGCGAAGAAGGCGGATGTTTCCATCTGTTTTATCCCAAAAACGATGAAACGTTCCGGCATCCACGTTTACAAATGTCCGAATGGTACCGAACCGGAACAACAAACAAAACATGGTGGGCAAAACCCGGGCCAGGAAACTGTACCGGGAGTGGCTGACCGGGGTGGACGACGAGACTTACATCAAGGCGGACACAAAGCAGTTGCCGGGGCAGGAGTTTTAACGTTGCCACATCACGGTTTACCATTCCTGAGCAAGTAAGGAAGAAGAAGGTGGACAATGTTCGATGGAAAATATCTACGTATCTTTTCAGCTACGAATGTTAAGTGAACTTTTATTGCAGTGCAGGAACTTATGTTGTTACTGAAGATAAATCCACTCCCGGATTGTTTAGTTCAAAGAGTAACAGAGGAAGATAAAGTTGGTTGTATTATGAAATATTTTAAAAATAGTACGAAAGGTTCTCTAGCGTACTTCAATATATTCTTTTCTTAAAAAAATTGTTTGATAAAGAAAATTGAAAATTCCCTGAGAATGGCGACACATCTAAATCTCAATTCTAGATGCTCGAATGAATCTTAGAAAAATCTTCTATCAGTTTTCGTATCTACTTGCATCGCGCATCATCTTTTTGCAGGAAATCTTCAGAATCATCATCAATCTTCTGTTTATCTACACAGTGTGCGCGCAGCTAACGAATGCAAAACAAAATCTTTCCTGCATCGCATAAAGAGTCGCCGGAGAATTTCAGGTTTTTCAGGTCAAATAAAACCTAGAAGATTCTCGGTTTCCAGGTAGTAGACACCCTGCAATTGTGTCTTTTAGTGTCTAATACTACAAACACGACAGGAATCGTTTGAAGACAATCGATCAAAGTTTGGGCGAGAAATATAAGCAAGCAATAGAAAAGTTATAATTCTGTGCAAAATTAAGTTTCTAATAGTTGTTACCTAGGACCTTAGAAATTCACTGATGCACACTTCTAAATGTATAATGAAACTTGGACGACCCAATGGGTACATGATAACACATTGGAATTCACGTACATACAATACTTGGGTGGTTCTTGGGTAGTGAACCGAGGACGGTCTTATAGCGGTTCATTAACCCTATGTTTATTCGAGGCATGGTCCGTGTAAATAGTTCTTATTTCTTCCCATGTTAGTTTTTGAACATTTATCAGTCGAATAAACATCGGATTCATGAAGGCAATATCCAATTCAGAGAACCGTGACGAAATTGGTCGCGTGCAGTCGTCGAGGA